>NC_069381.1:122552857-123896071 GCF_027475565.1 Acinonyx jubatus
CTTACTTATTTGTGAAATCTTAAACAAAAACAAATTATACATGCAGAGAACAGATTAGTGAATGCCAGAGGTGTGGGGGTTGGGGCATGAAGTGAATGAAGGTGGTAAAAAGGTACAAATTTCCAGTTACAAAATAAGTGGGTCCTGAGAACATAATATATAGCTTGATAACTATAGTTATAATACTGCTGTATTTTCAAATTTGAAAGTTACTGAGAATAAATCTTCTCATCAAAAAAAGTTCTCATCAAAAAAAAATTAAGTATGAGTAAAAGTTCTCATCAGAAACAAATTAAGTATGGTGATAGACGTTACCTAGACTTTTTTTTTTTAATGTGCATGGAGGGGCAGAGAGAGGAGAGAGAGAATCTTAAGCAGGTTTCACGCCCAGCACAGCACCCAATGTAGGGCTTGATCTTACCACCATGAGATCATTACCTGAGCCAAAAACAAGAGTTTGATGCTTAACCAACTGAGTCATCCAGGTGTCCACAGACTTACTGTGGTAATCATTTCACTATGTATACACCTATATCAAATCATGTGTTGTGCTCCTGAAGCTAATATAGTATGTTAATTGTATCCCCCAAAAAGGTAAAAGGAAACACTTAATTTGCCTTAGTCACATCCTAACCCCCTTCTTTGACTACTATTAGATAGAAAATCAGATGTATGACCTACTGGACTATTGCAAACAACAAACTTCTAATTATATCAAAACCAAATCCTGATCCCAAGAAAACTACTAACAAGAACTGATATTCTTAGAGACTATGGCTCCATGTCCATCCTGGCAGTGTCTGAGTATCTACATGCAGGATAAAATGGAATCTTAACAACAAAGTAAATGGACTTTCTTTGTGTCCTTAGTGCCTTGAGATGAGAAATCAAGAATTGATATTTTTCTTTTTCCCAAGTAGAAATTACTCAATGAGATGAAAAGGATCTATACAGAATCTAAGATTTGGCATAATTAGCCCAAGCATTTCAAAAATTGTGTTCAGTAGAATAATAGCATTCTTTGTAAATAATATCTCTGATACAAAACAAAGATAAAGAGTGGCAGAAATGATACCCTTCGAAAACTTTTTTTAACTTAAATTTAAGAAAACAGCAAATATACTTAAGCCATTGTTCATGTCATTTTTGAAATGGTCTCTCTGTGGTAATTTATTGTGCTATAAATATAAACAAAAACATTATTTTTAATGTAAATACATATTTTTTTAACTCAAACTCTTATTGTCATTCACAAATAAAATTGTCTTTGTAAATTTGGAGAAAAAAATATGATTAGAAGGAATCTGGCCTAAAAGTAATAAGTAAACTATCAATTTCTAGTAAATAAAACAATTTACAATAGTGTAAGAATCAACAATCGTTAATGAAAAAGTACAACCAGTCCAGGAGTTCATATAGATTTATAGGGGTATTTGGAATATGGTGAAGGTGACAGCAAAGGTTAGACTGTTTAATAAATGTTGTTGGGAAATTAATATCAATTTGGGAAAATATGTCTTTTCATCTCTGCCTCACACCAATTTAATTCCACAGAAGATGAAAAGATTTATGGCAAAAAATATATATACTTTCCAAAAGATAAGGATAATGAGTATCTGTACACTTTGGGGGTGAAATAGGTCTTTCTACATATAATAAAATTTAAGATGACATTAAAGTCTTAAGGACAGAATGGATTTTATGCGAACTGAGCCAGTGTTAGGGAGTAGACGCTGAAACAGAATCTCCTGGAATGAAGAAAAACAAGGTCTTAGAGCAGTCTGTGAAAAATAATGAAAAGTAAGTATAAAAACAATAGTGATAGTTATTCCATGAGAGAGTTAAGCGCAAAGGAAACAAGTATGAAATATCTAATTGCTGGAAGAAGGCTCACCCAGATAAATACTTGGGTTAACAGAACAAAAGAGCAGGCAGAATTGATAAAACCTGGTAACGTACATAGGTAACTACTGGCAAGCTCATGATCTTCTTACTTCCACAAATGTATCAACCAGCCATTACAAAGCAGTCTCTCTAGGGGCACCTTGGTGTGTCAGTGGGTTAAGTCTCCAACTTCAGTTCAGGTCATGATCTCACAGTCTGTGAGTTTGAACCCAGCATCGGGCTCTGTGCTCAGAGCCTGGAGCCTGCTTTGGATTCTGTCTCCTTCTGTTGGGCTTCCCCTCCTCTCTGTCTCTCTCTCTCTCTCTCTCTCTCTCAAAAATAAACATTAAAAAAAAAAAAAAGCAATCTCTCTACATACAGTGTGGTACTCTGGATTGAATCCTAGATCACAAAATGGAAATTATTGCAAAAACTGGTGAAATTCTAATAAAATCTGAAGTTTGGTTAATAGCAACATGCCAACAGCAATTTCTTAGTTTTGATAATTATGCCATGGTTCTGTAAGACACTAACATTATAACTCCAGATCAAGGGGATACAGATGTGAAACTTTCTTCTAAGTCCAAAATTATTCAAAAACAATAGGTGAGCTAAAATAATACAATAAGTTTCTCAAAAATGGTGCCTTGAGTACTATCTTAAAATTTCTAAGTAAAGAAATGTATTGCATAAAGTCAAATTTTTAAAAGGGCATGCTTTGCATTAAAGACTTTGATTATAAGAAGTTCATTGATGATTTAAAAGAAAGAGCTGACTCATTATTTTTTTTCAAAATACTTACTAAACTTTTCCATACCATTTTCCCTTTCATGTGGATAAAAATACAGAATACTGTAAATAGTAGTCTTTAAATAAAGTGATGTGGTTGTGATGAACTGCCTTCTGCTTTTGCTGTAGACATGACAAAGTTCTGGGCTTGTAACAGCAACAGTTAAATTTAGAGGATGAATAGAAGTGCCTGACTTTAGGAGCTGTCAGATACTGAAAGAATCAGGACTTCAGAAACAAATGAATCCTACGAGGAAAAAAGCTGAAGCATGTAATTAAGTAGAAAACCAGACTTAAGAGGAGAAAAACCTTGAGAAAAAGGGAAAAGAAACAAAATAAAGGACACTAATGAAAATCAGGGCTTATGGTGTCTCTAAGATTGCGATAAATCATAGAAGGTGGGGGGGGGGGGGGACAGTGATATGAATAGTAGTAAATCACATCATGTCACTGCATCACACAAAAACCTTCCAAAGGCTCCTATCACTCAGACCATCAGCCAGAGAACCCTGGGGACCCTGATGACTTACCATTCTGTCCCCAAACACACCTCTGACTTTATGTTCTACTATTCACTCTCTCCCTCACTCCTCTCCAGATAGTCTGTCTCCATGTTCTTCCTCGGGCACCCCAAGTCTTTGCACCTGTTCATCTCCCAACATAAAATGATCCTCCCCCAGATAGTACCATTATTCACTCCTTTGTGTCCTTCAAGTTTTGCTCAATTACTAACTTTTCAGTAGTAACTAACTTCACTACTATGAAACTTTATTTAAAATAGTGATTTCCTAGAACTCCCAATCTTTCCTACCCTCATCTTATTTTCTCATAGCTGCTTCCACCATCTATCACTCTAAAAACATTCAATGTCTGTCTCCACAAACCCTAGAATGTAAGCTCTCAGATTTTTGGCTGTTTTTTTTTCTTCCACTGATGTTTCCCCAGTGCCTAGAACAGTGCTGGGCACATAATAAGTGCTCAATAAATATGTGTTAAATCAGTCAACACATAAGTGTGATTTTTCTTTTTAAATTTTTTTTTTATTTTTAATGTTTATTTATTTTTAAGAGAGAGACAGAGAGACAGAGTGCGAGCCGGGGAAGGGCAGAGAGAGAGGGAGACACAGAATCTGAAGCAGGCTCCAGGCTCTGAGCTGTTAGCACAGAGCCTGACGTGGGGCTCAAACCCAAGAACTGTGAGATCATGACCTGAGCCGAAGTCAGGCACTTAACCGACTGAGCCACCCAGGCGCCCCAACTGTGATTTTTCATTACCGTAATTAAAATATGAGTAATAAAATACTAGAAACATCTCCAACGTTGTTTTCTGAGCAATGAGAGTAATTTTTTTGTCTCCCTGCATTTTCTGGGTATTTTCTACCCTGAACAATTACTTGCACAATATTTCAAAAGGGGCTTTTATCTTTTTAAAGACTAGTGAGTTATCTGCCGGAGATTATTTCAACTGACGTTCATTCACTGGCAATCAGAAAGATACATTCTTCAGAGGCATGTTCTTATGAGCTTAAATAACACTTAGCTATTACCAGGAAAAGCTCCTCATCATAAAAACTTTACATAAACAAATACTCAGTAACATGATCCACTAAGCTAATGGAACCATAAAATCCCAACCTCCTCATTTTGAAGATGAAAAAACAGAGAGCTAGAAAAGTTGTCACTTCTTCCCATTCAGTTAGGACACAGCTGATGACATGTACAACAGGAGCTAGCCTGAAACAAAAGACTGAAACACTGCAGAATGGCCTAGCCCATACACATTTCCCAATACAGTCCAGCCCCAAAGTCCAGACTGGACATTCTCAGTTTACTATTTGACTAAACCTTCACCTTCTCCAGTTTACTTCCTTTTCATTGTGCAAAGATGCTTGTGAGCAGTTGTTTCTTATCATTTGGACACTCAAGATTCTCTTTGCATTAAGATCGCCAGAAGAGCAAACAGTTGATCACTTAAGGATTTTAGCACAAAGGCCACTGCACCATTCCAGAATCCACTCAACATTCCGCCTCTTGCTCCAGACTTTTGCCTTCCCTGATAGAAGGGAGAGTCCAGCAGATTTTACAAATTTCTTATTCTTTTCGGTGGATGGATTGTCAATTAGCACTCAAAATCCAACAGACACAGACTGCAAGGTCTAAAAATGTACCACTTCTCTTTTTCATAAAAGATAATTCTTGTACTGAAAAACTGCACCTGTACCATTGTTTTGTCATAAGTGAGAAAAAAAAAATCTGCTGTTCTAGTTTTTGCTTAGAGGTAGCAACAGCAGGTAATCCACACATGTGCATACTCTGGGTCCCCAGACAGTCATCTCTGATGTTAGAGTGGCACACAGGCAGATACTGTGGCAAAGAGAGTCTATAAAATGAAGTTGCTATGGACCAAAACAACATATTGATTTTTTAGTACAATTCAAAACACAAGGAAACATCAGTTCTCTGAACAGCACACACTGGAAAAGACAGGGAGAAATATACCACTGTGGCGCACAGAAGGAAAAGGACAGATGATAGTCACATTAGCAAACATCCTAGTGTTCTTTTCGATTGTTTGTTTCTAAGTTCAAAGAACTGAGAGGCTTAAATTATGTCGAACTGTTCTTATCTGAAAACCCAAGATTGCTCATTTGCCAACACTGTGCTCACAGCTGGAAGCCTGGGTCTTCCGGAAATAAAGCCGTATAACCCTCTGAATGTTGGAACATCCTCTTCCATGTCCAAATACTTATTTCTTTTTCTCAGTTAATACAGTCTCCCTCCTTCCCCACCCCCACCCTCCCTCTGTCATTCTCTGTAAATGGCACAACTGTCCAAACTGCATTATGAACACATTATTTACCAATACATCATTAAGTCTGCTGCAAGCAAATATTTTTCTTAGATAGCCTTAATGCCACAAAATGCCTTTCAAGCCAGAAATCTCTGGCAGGGAGGTTCAGAATCAGGAGAAAGCAACCAGCACTTACCATGGCCCCCTCACTTCTTCTTTGGGCAACTTCTCGCTGCAGTCGGGCCACGGCCAACTTCTCCCTGGAGAAACAAAAGCACATGGTTAGTTGACTATTCTTCTCAGGGTAGAGGTACACTGGCATGGCTTTGAAACATTCTTTTGAGGTCTCCAGAGGAACTCCTTCCTTGGTTTAGCTCACTTCCTTAACTAAACTTTCTATAAATATTTGAAGTAGTTCATGCATTGTTTTCATTGAGTGTCATGACAGAGATTTTTTGTCTTGGATTTTATAAAAGCCAAATAAATGTTGAATGCTGCATAAAAGCTTCCCTTTAAGTTCATTAACATATGTAATTTGTAAATAAATTTTCCATGGCTAAAACATTTCAGTTGTCCTTTCTGTATCAACTTTGCTTGTATATAATTATTTTTATTTCTTTTGTTGCTTTAAGCAGATCGTGAATTTTATTGTTTTTATTTATTTAGTTTTTAAATTTTGCTTATTTTTGAGAGAGAGAGACAGAGAGACAGAGAGAGAGGGAGAAGGGCAGAGAAAGGGAGACAGAGAATCCAAAGCAGGCTCCAGGCTCTGATCTGTCAGCACAGAGCCCAACGCGGGGCTCAAACCCACGAACCGTGAGATCATGACCTGAGCTGAAGTCAGACATTTAACCGACTGAGCCACCCAGGCACCCCTGATTGTGAATTTTAAAAGGCAAACAGATATAAATCTGTATCATTCTTGAAATAATAATAGAAAATCCTTTACAGACTTGCTACATCAATGTACCATGCTGAGTCTTTTACCTGATCTTACATGAGTTTGACAACAATCTGATAATAGGCTTTATTATCCCAATTTATGTATTTGGAAACTGAGACTCAGACATGCTAAGTAACATACCAAGCTCCCAGCTGGTATGTAGCAGTATTAGGATCAAACTTCAGTTTAGTTTTGTTTTTTTTTTTTAATTTCACAAATCCTAAATAAAAACTTTGCTTATCATTGTTCAGAGCCTAGAAAATTTGTAAAATTTAAAAACCTTTTAGCATTCTTTATTTTACAGTGGGGTTTATCTAGTACCTGATTTCATTTACAAAAAAAATAAATACTCACTAAAATTTTAAGAATTCTTTGTAAGGAATTTTGGATAGCTTTTCAATTCTTAAAAAAAATAAAAAATAAATAAATAATAATAAATTTTTAAAAAACAGTATATAGACAAAGTAGGGACAAGTGAACATTCTAGTAATCTTCCAATCTTAATTTTAGCAAGGATTTTCCCTGAAATCCTTCTACTGCTATCAAGATGTGAAAACACTTGTGTGATATTTCATCCCTCAATCTTCCCCCTACACAGGATCACAGGACCGGCAATTTGCAAACAGCAAAAACAGCAAGGGAACAACTGGATGCCCAGCTGAGTGAGAGAACGACTCCTGTCCTAACCGCTTGGGTCTTTGAAGTGCCAACAAGGCATGTGCTTTACTCTGGTTACAGTTGAGTACATTTTTTAGTAGGGATAGTTCTATTTGAATTAGTGCCTACAGAGACAGGTTACAAGGAATAAAACTAGAATCAGGAGACTCCTGAGGGGACAAAGTTTTGGGAGCCTGGGGCAGGACCCATGCATAGGTCCTGTGAGAGAGGGCAACGAAATCAAGAAGACGAAGCCCAGAAGAGATTAAGTTATGCACCTCTCTTTGGGAGGCAAGCAAGGCAGAGATTATACATGTGTTCTCTGACCCAAGTCCTAATGATCAGATGAAAAGAACAAAGAACTGAAAAAGAAAAATATGACTGACTCCTGGTTTAATATGAAAAATAAACACATGGTAAATATAAAGACAAGGAAACTGGAGAAGAACATACCCTATACTCTAGGATTGAGCAATTCCACCCTGGGATATAAACCCAACAGAAATGCATATGTATGTTCAGTAAAAGACATGTACTAGCATGTTCATAAATGCATTATTTGTTATCACCTTAAGCTCAAAATGCATACCCCATTAACAACAGAATGGATAAACTACAACATAATTATATATGGGGATACCAGAAAGTACTGAGAAGGCTAACCACAATACCATATGGAATACCACAAGCATATGAAAGAAATAAACACAGAAAAGTATACAGTTTATGATTCCATTTATATAAAGTCCAAAGATAGGCCAATTAGGCCAGAAAAATAAAAGATGTGAATGTCAAAAAACGAAAAGGTAAAAAACCGTCTCTAGTCACAGATGACAGTTTTCTAAGTAGAAAATACTATAGAATTTTCAAAACAACCTAACAACTAGTAAGTGAATTTGGCAAAGTCACAGGATAAAAGTGAATACACAAAAATCAATTGTGTTTTTACATACTAGCATCAAACAAGTGGAACATTTACTTTAAAAATTTCATTTATGGGGCACCTGGGTGGCTCAATCAGTTGAGTATCCAACTCTTGATTTCAGCTCAGGTCATGATCTCACAGTTCATGAGACTGAGCCCCTAGTCAGGTTCTCTGCTGCAGTGCAGAGCCTGCTTGGGATTCTCTCCCTCTCTCTCTGTCTTTCCCCGGCTCATGCCATCTCTCAAAATAAATGAATAAATATTTTTAAAAACTATTTGTACTAGGGTCAAAACAAAATACTTAGGGAATAAATCTACTAAAGATTTGTCATACTACTACAGTGAAAACTATAAAAATAAACTCAGAACAATTAAAGGAGACCACACACACACACACACACACACACACACACACTCACACACTCTGCAGATCCAGATCTCTTGAAAGGGTCTTGGAAACACTCAGCATCCCAGGACCATGCATCAAGAGCTTAATCTAGAATATATAGAATTAGAAATGGAAGAACGGTTTGGAAAATTTCCTGGAAAATTTTCCAATCTTTATTCCTCATTGCTGAATCTTCAGCGAAAGATTTAATATATATAACAGCATGTTAATTTTCTACAAGAGCAGTTTAGCATAAAGAAGTCATTCTTAGAAACAGAGCAAGAGTCTAGCTTAGCACAATCATCCTACTAAATGACGAAAGAGCTCTCACACAGTTTAAAGGTTAGGAACATCACTGTTTTATTCTTAAAAGAATTTGCTTTTATAACACTATTAGGAATTGTCACACAGTATAGGTGCATGTCAAATCTTATAAAATTCCATTTGTAAGAAAAATTTAGTGGTTTAGCCATTACATAGTTTTTAAAAAGGAAAATATTAATACACCATGAATTTTATACTCTGCCCATATAGTATATTTTTAGTCATTTAATAAACAGTGAGTGAATCAATGTGAAAGGCTCATGTTTGAAGTAGCAGCATGTTAGCCATTCAATTCAATGAAACAGCAAAATATGTAGAACCTGGAAACATCAGCTTAGGCCTGACCTACCACCACGTGAATACAGATGCCCCGATTTCCAACAGGCATATGGAAATGCATGACGCAAACATGGAGAATCTCAATGTAGTCTGAGTCACAGAAAAGACCATCCCCATCCTGAGCCCTGCAAGCTAGTCCTCTTTACTTAAAAGTTGTAAAATTGGGTAAGTCTAGTTACTTGGGAGAGACCCTGATTCAAAGTCGTTAGGTAGTGAGTGAGCAGAATTCTCAGGAACAGCAAATACAACTGTCTCTTTAAGACCATACTCTGTAACTGGTTTAGATCATTGATTCAGGAAATGCAATACACATAATGTCATGGAGCATGAATCTCTAAGGCTTGCAAGTAACAGCTCAGGGTTTTCCATGATGTAGGTGGACAAGAACAGTGCCATCTAGGTCCCACTATAGCAAAGCACCCCCATTTTGACCTATTTAATGTAGTAAGTTTATGAACCCTATATCCTTTTAAAATAGTGTCAAGGCCACAAAACAAACAATGATTACTTTCTTGAGGTTCAGAACTTTCTATCTCCCAAATCTTTCATATCTTTGGTATTTCATGTATTGGCAGGGTTTTTGTTTTTAGTAGGGATTATATTTTATTTTCATATGAAGGAGTTTTCATTCTTTATAAAATTTAAGGAAGTGATAGAGTCATTGATGGGTGAAAGCATCTATGGTGAAATTCTCAGCATTTCTATATGTTCACATTTCCGGGCTCAAATTATCAACTTAGTCAAAGTATTAAAAATAAATGGGTCTGCCTTTTTACAGCCATCTCATTTGCCCTTGGGTTCAGCAGTCCCTTGGCAAACCATATCTTTAAACCCCCAAGGTCCCAATATATGTGTGAAACCAAATGGGACCAGCATCTTTTTCATGCAAATTCAGCGTTCTTAAAAACAGCTTTGTTTAAAAAATAAAGAAAGAATCCTTGACTTGCATGCTACCCAAGGCATATTAAACACAGTCACATACACATACACTCTTGCTCCTATTTGAGGACCTTAGCTCATCTGCTGGAAACAGACAACTGTGCTTTTGCAATGCATTGCTGTTTTGTTTTGTGTTTGTAGCAAAGCCAGTAGCTCATTATGAAGGGGGTATTGACTTTATGATTGCAAAACAAATGCCCAGGGATATTTTTATTGAGAGCTGTGGATTCTTCTTTACAGAATAGGGATAAAAGAAGGATATAAAGAATATACACACAATGAAACAAAAGAGACCACAAGCACTTCTCTTTCAGATAAATGCAAAGAGAATTTTTCTCTCCAAAAAAGATGAAACAGAACTATTTCACTTATTCCATTTTTTACCCAAAAGGTGAATTAGTACCAGGTTTCTGAAGTCTGTCAGTATAGCCCCAGATAATTTTAACTAAAGATAATAATGGCAACAGCAAAATTATTTATGTGAACCTTGGAACTTCACAATACCACTAATACGAATGCAATTTAAGTCCATGGGAAGAGGGTCCTCCATGAAGACAACAGGATGGTGGCATTTGTAAAATCCAGGAAAGACCTGCAAGGTCTGCATGGTTGGAAACACAGCAGCTTGCAAAGAATATATTCGGTTTGTGATGTGTGGAGACGGCAAACTGAAGGGCACTGCTGAGCCATCTGTTGCATGAGTGCCGAAGACAGGACTGTCTGGAGACAAATCAATGTTCTATTGCGACTCTAAAGGCAGCCCAGCACCCACCCTGAATGGGTGAGAATGAAACCAGTGAGCAGCCCCTGCTCTCCACTAGGCAGATGGGAACCCCCTGAGGATGCCCTGAAGGAAGAGCAGCACCAGCACACAGCCTAAGTGTGAAGAATTACGTCTACTCATTGTCAGTCTTAATGCCCCAAACTACTCCATACAAACAGTGCATTTGAAAGGTACAGATCTAAAGGCACATCAAGGCAGCTGTCAGTGTATTAGATACTCTGTGTTTTGATGAAGCTGCCAGACAATTTGTGTCATCTCTACTTGACTTTCCTAGAAAAATAAAGAGTAACAAGAAATAAAATAAAATATAATCAGAAATTATAATAAACTATAACAAAAACAGATATAAGGAATAAAGGATAGACGTGCTCATATATGTATTTAAAAAGAAAAAAATTCTTTGGCATCTTATAAACCCAAAGACATTGTGGTATTTAAAGAAGCCTGTAATAGCTCCCAAAATATCCTAACTTCATGTTAGTTCTGGTTCTTAGGTTAAGTTCCTACTTTCCACAGTATTTCAAATTATTTATTTTTTAAAGTTTATTTATTTTGCAAGAGAGAGAGACAGAGACAGAGAGAGTGCACGTGCATGCACATGAGAGGAAGAGGGCAGAGAGAGAGAGAGAAAGAGAGAGAGAAGGAACCGAGCAGGTTCCATGCTGTTAGCATAGAGACTGACGAGGGGTAAGATCATGACCTGAGCCACAATCAAGAGTTGGAGACTTCACCAAGTGAGCCACCCAGGCACCCCTCAAATTATTTAAATATATAAACAGTTATGTATGATATGATATACATACCAATCTCTTAATTTATTCAGAATATTCTGCTATGTGACCATGTAATCCAATGATGATGAAAATTCTGATTAATTCAGCAAATAATGTGAATTCGCTCTCTGCTTGGCACAGTTGTAGGTCCCGGGAAATATAGTCCACTTTCAGAGAGCTCAGGGTCTAATAGACAGCACACCAAAGCACACCAGTGTCACGAGAATGTAATAAACACAACAGAAGAACAATATATTCAAAGCTGGATTTTAACACTAAAGTGAGGTGATAATTTTATCAAAAGATTGAAATTGAACCTCCTTTACATGGGAAGGCACATTCTACTATTTCTAAAATCAAGTTGTTTTTTAAAGTTCATACTTTTCAGCAACAAGTCACATAGAGAAAGCAGGTTTTTTCCCACAAATATTTTAACTATTAAGAATCTCTGTAACATGTTTTGGCTGTTATTCCCTAAATGCCTCAAGGCATTTTAATGTAATGGTATTAGACTTTAGTGCCCCTTTGGGTCATGGTTTTATCCAGGTCACTTCTTTCAGAGACACGTGACTGACTTACTCTTCCTCTTCTGTTCCAAAGCATTGTACCACCATATCCCCAATTTAAAAAGGCAACAGTAATAGCTAACATTAGTGAATAATTACTATGTAAAGCACTACCCTCAGTACTTTACATGAAACATTTAAAGTCAAACAATGCCATGACATAGGTATAATTAACATCTCTGGGATATAAAGCAATAATTCTCAAAATTTTTGGATTCAGAGCCTCTTTACACCTTTGAAAACAATTACCAGGGACTCCAAAGAGCTTTTGTTTCTGTAGATTGTATCTATCAACATTTACCATATTCCATTTTAAAATGAGACCTTGAAAATACATATTAATTTATTTGAAAGAATAATAATTCCATCACAGGTTAATTTAAACAACACCTAACTACGAATATAACAAAACTTAGTAAGAGTGGTACTATTTTATTCATTTGCAAATGTCTTTACGATCTGGCTAACAAAAATTACATCTGAATTCTCCTATCTCCTTCTACATTCAGAATGTTGCAATGACACACGATGAGTAGCCTCTGGCAAAACAGTATATGCCCACAACAGAAGGACCATGAAAAAAGGAAAATAACGTTTTAGTATTCTTATAAAATTCGTCTTGACTTCTAGATCCCTGAAAAGGTCATAGGGCCCTTGCAGCCCTGTGGTTCACAATTTGAGCACTATTGATATACCTTCCATGAGGAAACTGAGGCTCAAATAGGCTGAAAAACATGCCCATCAAGCCACTGTTCTTAAATTTAAATGCCATCGTGCATGTTTTTCCAAACCTGCCAAATAGCAGTGAATCTCACTTGTTAGAACTTGTGCCTCTGTATCTACTATCACCTGTTACCATTATCTCTACTGCTAGAGAAGTAGTCACAAATAATGCAAGAAAATTTTGCAGTCTTTAAGGATGAAACATATTTCCAAACCATTTTTACGCCAATCAACATGAAAACCACTAACAGAACTTTTCTGGAATGCATTGAATTCCAAGTACTATGAACCTCCATTTCTGGCAGAATAGAATAAAAATGCTAATCAAACCCCCAATATAAACCTATGCTGAGGCAAGAATTCTGTTTCAAATAATACCCCCTCCCCCACGCCTGGCATTTTTCCCTACAAAGATACCACCAAATGCCTAAAAGGAATTAGAAAGATGATTACTGTCATTTATACCTTGGGGCAGAGAGCCACACTTAAAATCTTGGGCAAAGGTTTCAATTAATCATCAGCCTTCCCCATTTGTGAGCATGCCCTAAGAACAAGAGCATGGTAGTGACCTAGTATGTCTGTAAGGAGAGCAGGTCAGCTCCCCCAGGAGGCCTAGGACCATTCTCTGCACACAGAAGCGTCCTGGGGAGTAACCCGCATCAGAGGCATGACAATGCCTAGTGCCAGGTGTGCCTGTCGAGCAGGCAGATGGGGAGACCGGTGGCAGCCGTCCCTGCATAACAGTTAAATTAATTAGCCTTTCCAAAGCAGATCATTTAATTACTCATCCACTCAGATATTCAAGGCGAAAAAAACTTCAAGAAACTTCTAGAGATACAACACAGAGGAAACAAACTTCTTTATGCACTTTTTCCAATATATAATGTCCACGTTGGCCCCAAAACTTTGAAACACAAAAATTTACACTTTTATTACCGACTTTAAGGGATTTTATTAGCATCCACAATGTATAAAAGTCAGTAAGTTGAGTGTATGTTCTAAATTGGTGACCTTCATACAATTTTGTGCAGTAATTACTAACAGGGAGCTGGACAGAGCATGGCCAACATGCACACCCCACTGACTCTGAGAGAGAGCAGCTTAATAACGTTATGCTGTGCTAATTAAGGAATTCCCCTCTCTTCCCCCAAAAATAATTAACACAGACACTTTTTAAAGAGGTGTGCTGGAATACAGAGATCATCAGTAAAAACAAACCCTAATTTTAGCTACCTGCCTTTCTGAAGGCACATGGTCCTTCATCCACATGGTCCTCCTTATCGAGCTTTCTAGAGCTTCTACAATTTGTTTTTTCAAAGTTTCTAGTATTCCAAATACTGCACCACGTAAGTGTTCTTGAAACCATTCTTCCCTGAATGTTCCTCCATTCACAAAAATGAGGTCTCAAACCAAACATTCATTTTCATTTACAGATTCATGGATTCATCTAGAGAGTCACTCCTGCTGCCTATAGCAATCACCTGCCTACCTTTTTTTCTCCCCAACTGTGCTCTAAGACCCAGAGAACTGGGACTTTACGGTCTTCCTGTGTCCAAGGAACACACATACCTGTCAATGAATCAAGGATCATGCTTCAGAGCAAAGATGGCCTCACTGACTTGAGACAAGATCACAGGCTGCCTCCACCCATATACAGATACCAGAGGTTGGTCCCATGCCCAGAGCTTAATGAAGTGTGCCAATGTAACCACACAAGCTACCTGCAATCCCTACCGCTATCATCACATATGAAGCATTCTGCACATTTTAGATGTACCAAATAATATTGTTAATAAATAAATACACCTATGAAAGAATGAACTTGTATTTCTGGGTTTTCTCCTTTTTATTTTTATTTGGAACTGTGAGTCTTCACTAGAATAATACACATTAATTTTTATTAAATGTTAATTACAACATTTTTGATACAAAGGGGCTCTACTGATTTATTTAATGCAATACTGAGTTAAAGAAACTCCATTATCTTCTCCTCTCTTTGTTGGGGCACAGTGAAATCCCAAAGCTCCCCTACCTAATGTGTTTCTGAAATACCTATTAGAGCAAAAACCTATCCTTCCACCAAGTTTAAATGGGAATTTCTAGTCTTAACTTTTGCAGTAACTTATTTATTGAGCAGAAAGTCAGTTCAGGGACCTCAAAAATCATTTCCTCGAGATACAGCTTTTATGAACCATTGAAGAGCCACTTGACTCCTTAAACTTAATTTTCACTTCTGAGAAACCTAGATTCTAGACTGAGGATTCCTTATATTTCCATGTTTTTTTAAAGAAACTTGGAATTCCCCATGTTTTCATGCATTTCCCCCATATTCCTTCCCTTAATATTAAAATTCCACTAATAAGACACGATTCTAGCTGTGTATTATGTCTGGCAATTAAGAAAAACTTGGTAAACAACAGAATTGTATTAATAATGTTTGATTTTCTTCTATCAATTTTGGTAACATTCAAAAGTGATGGGCTGTATGTAGTTTCCTACATAAAGGGAATTCTAAGGAAAAGAAAACACGTACTAGCCATCTCCTAGGGAGCATTCCATACTGTTGATGTGCCCAACAACGGCCCTTATGTGACAATTAATTTTGTTTCCATGGCTTTCAATTATCAGTGGCCCTGAAATTACATTCTGTCTCCATTTTCATGAAGGTCCTAAGATACTACCTGTGACTAGACTTAAGGCATCTGTCTAGACTCAGAATAATAAAGCTTACAGGTTCTTAAGAGGCAAAAAGGTAATGCAGGAAGCCCTGGTGGACTATGATACAGCCTAGTTTATACCTAAAACCTCCTTCCGTCATTTTTGGGATGAGTTACACACACAAGGTGAATGCTGTTCAACAAAAGGGTGGCTTTTATGATAGACTGGTAATGCCATCAATTCATTCCACCAATATTATGCCGCCTCCTATGTTGGAGGCACTTTGGTAGGCTCAGTAGAAGATATAATGATGAGGAGGCTTAATTGTTGCCATCAAAGAGCATTCTGTGTCTACATACCGTGTTACAGGTCCCCCAAAACTCCTCTATAGAGGTCCTGACTCCCAGTAACTCAGAATGTAACCTTATTTGGAGGTAGACAAATTAACATAAAGTCATTAGAGAGGACCCTAATCCAGTATAACTGGGGTCCTTAAAGGGACAGATTTGAAGATAGACACACAGGAAGAATGCTATGTGTGATGGAGGCAGAGAATGGGATGATAATGTGTCTATAAGCCAATGGATGCCAAAGATTGCCAGCAAGCCACCAGAAGCTCAGAGAGAGGACTGGACAGATTCTCCCCTATGGACCTCAGAAGGAAGCAACCCTGTGACACTTTGATCTTAGACTTCTAGCCCCCAGGACTGTGAGATGATACATTTCTGTTGTTTAAGTTCCCCAATCTGCACTACTTTGTTAAGGCAGCCCTAGCAAAAAAATAAAATAAAATATGTTTGAACACAATGCATCTCTGTATATACAAGCATACACAAAATTCGGTAAAATGTAATGGTGCTCCAAGCTCAGCAGGACTGTTTACTTCTGATCAAAAAAGAAATGGAAGTCTTTATAGAGGAAGTGGTAGTCACATTTCACACAAGTTAAAAGCCATAAAAAGTCACAAGCCAAACATAGGAATTTATGACTATAAAACTATAAACTATTGACCGCAAAGCTGTTTTGTTTTGTTTTTTTTTTAATCTAAGGAGCTCATTTCTTTTACATGCCATTTCTCAAGCGAGTTCAAGACAACTATATGAAGGGTTTATTTTTTTAAGTTTATTTATTTGTTTTGAGAGAGACAGAGTGTGCAAGCAGAGGAGAGGAAGAGAGAGGGGGACAGAGGATCCAAAGCAGGCTCTGTGGTTAAAGCTTAACCTACTGAGCCACCCAGGTGGCCTTCCCTATATGAAGGATTTAAATGGCACACTTCATACCTGAACTTCCACAGGTATGCATTCTCTTAAACAGAAAAGAGTTTTAGTAATATCATCTTCCTATTCTTTTTACTCCCTCTTCTGTGATTTCCAGGATAAGATAAGGTGCTGTCTCAATGCTCCATTACAAGAATATTGACTTGGTTGGCTTTCTAGACCAGGGATGGTTTGCAAATACACTAGCTCACTCTCTGGCTGCCGTCCCCATTTCACGAGTATGCACTGGTCACTTGCAGGTGACTGAGAGTTAGGAGACCTTTGGACCTGGAACTGGTCTGTCTAGAGACAAAACCATAACCAGGCCCTCATCAGCTCAGGTCTCTACCCAACCAAACCATTATCAAACTTTAGGAGAACTATAAATTGCCTGACTTTCATAAACCATTCAACTTAATAATCTTCCCCAAAGCGTTCAGTATTTTTTGATGCTTTGATCATTTGCCAAATCATTTTTATGAGTCCGTAATCTAGCAGAACCAAGATCACCTACTTTCCTTTCAGAATCCTTTTCCCTGTTGAGCTTTGTAACCTGATTAGATTCTTCTTTTCTTATCTTTTCATATGGATGGTATGAATTTGATTTCTCCTGACTGCAAGAAACAGAAACAAACTCCAGAAAGAATAAGAAAGATGAAGCATTTTATTGAGAAGATTATGGTATTTCAGTAGCAACTGAATGGCCAAACTCTATGAAGGGCAAGAATAAGGGCACCTCCAAGGGAATCTGCAGCAAGAAGTCAAACACCTTCTCATTAGATGTTCCCATGAATCCCTGGCTCAGCTCTGGGGACTTGTGGCTTCCATTTCCCATCTCTTTCACATTTTAAACTCCCTGGAATAAAATCCTGATTGGCATAGCTTGCATGAGGCATACACTCTGGATTGATGAGCTTTTGGCCTGGGGTCAGAGTCATATAGCACTATCTTAGACATGTTCTGGCCCATTATGGACTCAGGACTGTTCTCAGAGAAGTAAACAAGTCTTAGTGTCTACCACATGGTTTGGTCATCTGCACTTCATATATGTCTTGTCTTTTTTTTGGAAAAAGCTTTCTACATATTTCCTAATTAAAACTTACTTGGACCTGTAGCAAAAATAAATAATCAGATATCTTTCAGATATCTTGTATTTTTTAATGTAATAATTTTTATATTCATTCCAACTAAGCTAACTCCATTTGAGATTTTCTGTTAAAACACCTAGCTGGAATTGAGCCTAGATGTGCTTTCTTCATATTGTCTTGGCCCCACCCACTATCACTATGACTTAAAAATTTATATTGAGCTCACTCCTCATTTGTTTCTTCTAGAATACAGAAATAGCCATTTGTGTATATATTGCTTTCTGGATATTGTCCTATAGTCTCCACTGTCAGCATGACTTAATTTATATTGAGCACACTGCTAGAAGTGTTATCAACTATCAAGCATGTACATGTTCACACAACATGTATAATATCAGAACTAGAGAGTACAATTTTAGGAGACACAACAAACCAGGAGATACCTTCCTACTCTAATTGCTATCCTTCACACCATTAACAGCAAGACTGTTCAAATTACCAACAAAAAGATTTTAAAAGACTCAGACAGTGTAAAGGGATGTCAGTGTAGAAAATCTAGAAGACAAAAGAGAAATTCTTATCTCCCAATATTCTTTGTAAATAAATAATCTAATGGTGGCCAAATATGTGTAATACTCAATTAGTGTCTGAGCTGACCAGTAGCTAAAAATCAACAAAAAAAGTAAAAAAATTGGAAACTTTAGAGGGAAGAAGGAAGAATAGAGATAAGAGAATAAAGCTGAATGTCTAAGAGATGAAAAATGAATGGCGACCAATCTGTGAAATAATTTAATATATGTTACATCAGGTAAGACCGTAATGGGGAGGAAGAATACTCTCAGATACAGGACCATCTAGGATACTCTCAACAGAGATAAAAGTCTTTTAGAAAACAGGAAAGCAACTGGTATGCAAACAAAACCAGATGTTTTTGAAGAATAATAATAGCACAACTACCGGGCCGAAAAATTCTGTCAAAATAGGTTACTGTAAACTTTCTGTTTATATGCAAAGAAACCTAAGCATTTATAATTACCATGTTTTATTGATATAGTAAGAGAAAAATTTTTAAATGAAGGCATCTTCTGATTCTTAAAACAAGAGAGGGGAAAAGCAAGTGGTAAGTGGTTCAAAGAGACAATAAAAAGCCACTTTCTCAAGGATGATAGACACCCACTATTCCTGAAGGCAGATGATGGTTAAAGTGGTGAGCACTATTCTTTGCACGCATTTTGGTTACTTTTAAGCTAAAGGAGAATATGAGTAATGATGACAATAATACTTTCACCGTGATATAATCCAAGCACTTTCCAGATGGTTATTAACTCATTTAATCTTCACCCTAACCACAAGGGGGGCACTGTTATCTCCAGTTCACACATAATGAAAATAAGGCACAGAAAGATTAGGTATCTTCCCCATGATCACAAAGCTCGTAATTGATGATGTCAGGATGTGGACACAGGACCTCTTGCCTCCAAAGCCCCCTTCTTAACCTTACTTCTATGCTGTCCATGTGATTCTAGCCAGACTTAGAATTTTCAAATTGCATGTAGTCGTTCAGAATGTGGACACTAAAAAAAAATCTTCATGTATTTCATAAGAAGCTCTCAAATCCTATCTTAATTCCCCTTGGCACACAGGAAACTAAAGAAGCAGAATAGAGTTGTGGTTCACAGAACAGACTGCGTGGGCTCTGAATCCCTTGTCTCCCACTTACCCATTCGATGACCTAGGGAAATTTACTTACCCTTTCTGTTACAGAGCATCATTATTTACAACCATGCACTGCCCCTTTTCTATAGGAGGATCTGACTTCCCTACCCCATTGGTATCAGCTTTGGTCATAGAAATGTGTGTGGAAAAAATGTGTAATTTTTAGGAAGCAACTAGGCAAGAGCCAGGACAAGGAGTACCATGTTCTCTTCTCTCATTATGATCAGCAGTGTTAGACAAAGAGGATGGCCTGCGCCCTGAAGTGAGGTTGCCTCACAGAAGAGCCAAAGACGCATCTCAGACATCTAGAAGAGTAAGAAATATGCCATCATTGTAACTCACTAGGATTCAGGGGCTGTTTGTTACTAAGACCCAACTGCCTCTCTTCACTCATACGTTCTCTGTTCCTCGATGCCCTAGCTGTTTCTAGGACTGTTGCAAGGATTAATGGAATTATTTTTATGAAGTATGTAGAACAGTGGCACATGAAGTGTTACTCCTTATAATTATTTTTATCTATAAATGGAGGGAGAGAGGTATTAGTGAGCCAGATACTAACCTGAAAAGAATACAAGCAGAGAAAAAGACTGCCAAAAGGAAACATCCCCAATACTAATCAAATCAAATGTCTTTCTGTTTCTCAAATTCTTTAAACTCAGTTCTCACATCATACTGGTTGCCCTTTAGGCTTTTTGCAAACTTCTCCTCAATGCTCCCTTATCAACCCAGGAATCTTATTTACTTGTTGACAATTCAGGGTTTTAATATTGCTGACCAGGCTCCAGATACTTTTCCTTCTACAAAATACAGTTACTTTGGCCATGAAGATATTCCTCCTCCATTTCCCTCAGCTGTCTTTCTGGAAACAGAGTTGAACACAAGTTTTCCCATCTGTGGAACACAATTTTAACGAGATAATAATAGCTGTTACCTCTGTTTCTAAGGGTAAAGGATTAGATAACTTTGACAAGTTTCTTTGTTTCATGAGTTTGGATTGGCTTTCATTTGTTAATGTGAAAATTTTTATGATAAAACTCTTGCCAATTAACTTTCCACACAACTTGCTTTCAGGGGACACCTCAGCTGACCACTCCAGGTAGTATAATAAGGTAGTCTCAATAATATTGAGACCTCTTATGCCCAAGAGGAAGATACTGTGAGCCTCCTTCTAATCCATTCTAGAAATCAGACCACTTAAGTGGGGTCCAAAGAGATCTTTGATATCATTACCCTTATTTTAATTTTTTTTTTAGTGTTTGTTTATTTTTGAGACAGAGGGAGAGAGTGTGAGTGGGGGAGGGGAGGGGAGAGAGAGAAAGAGAGAAAGAGACAGACAGACAGACAGACAGACAGAATGCTAAGCAGGCTCCAGACTCTGAGCTGCCAGCTGAGAGCCTGACACGGGCTTGAACTCACGAACTGCGAGATCATGACCTGAGACCAGGTCAGATGCTTAACCAACTGAGCCACCCAGGAGCCCCTCATCACCCTCATTGTAAAGATGGGAAAATGGAGACTCAAAGAAGGTGAATATCTTGTTGACAAAAATAAGTCAGTTGAAGAGCAAAACCTAGATAGAACAGAGTCATTATCTATAGGAGCCAAGCTAGTGCTATTTCCAGGGCTGATTGTGTTCCAGAGAAAACCACTGGGACACATGAGTGTATCTGGATACAATGAAAATATGTTAAAAATTCAGTCGACAAATTCATTCATTCCACGTAACTGAGCATTTTAACTGGGTTTTAATCTGACCTATTCACAAAAGCCAAATAGGTTACTGAGAAAGATACAATAACAGAGCCCCATTTTACAAAGTTGATATGTAAAGCAGGTTGGTAGGACTGAGTCAGTATCAGGGCTTAACTAAACTGAGATATAAAACAGAGACTGAATTAATTCATTACATCAAAATGCTTTATTTGGCAGTTACTTACTACATAAATAGCTCACCAGCTATTTTCCCCAAAATAATAATGATTAGAATGGCTATCATATCCAACAAAAAAAGTCTGAAACAGGCAATAGCAAGATCAATGTTCAGAAAATAAATACTGAAGGCAGCTATAGCTGCTTTTGGCTGTTATTGGAGGCAAATAAAACTCAGTTATTTCTAGCACTCATCACTTTAATGATTTCTAAATTTGCTTCTCTAAAAAAAATGTATCGGAGATTAATAAATTTACATGAAAACAAATAGAAGGTGTACATTGCTAAGGGCTTCACTCTCTTCACTTTCATTCTAGCCATTTTTCCCAAACCCAGAAGAAAGACATTCCCTAAAGCTTTGCATGGCTTCTGGCAAAATCATCTCCCATATAACTAAATAAAGAGAGGATGTATTTTTTTAGTGGATAATGATAAAACTGAGATTTATAGCTAAAAAGATTATTGATCACAAAAGCTTTGCTTTTTTTTTTTTCTTTTTCTTTTTTCCTTCCACTCCCTGGCTAAGTTCTCATGGCTAAAAGACAAAAGAGAAAACAAAACAAAGAGAAAGGGATTCTATAGGCACCCATATACAAGAAAGTTAAAATAGTTGAAAGTCACAATAAAAATAGATTGTCATAGATGGGAATTCCACTAGAGCAGGACAATACATTTGCTTTGGAGAAGGGCTCAATCCCTTTTTAAAAAAATTTACTGATAGACAAAGTCCAGAGCTGAAACACATTTGTGGGATCAAAGGCAAAGTAACTAGCAATGTCCTAGTTAGCTCAAAAGGAAAGCAAACCAAGCAACAAACAGACTCTCTTGCAAATGGAGAATGTCTTTAGTACAATACAATAAGACTGTTGTATGTGACACCTTGATAAATTAAAGAAACAGAAACACTGTCACAAAAAGAAAAGGAAGAAAGGAAGGAAATTCACAAACAGTGCCCACAAAAGATGGATAAGAAAGTTTTAAGAGAATACATGCATTGATTAAAGGCAAGCAAGGAAAACAAGATAGCTGCTCTATCTAGCTAACCCCCAGTGCACATGTCTATTGTATTGTTTCCTTTGGCACTGACTACAAGAGAGCTTCATCCTATGTCTCATAATGCTATTATTTATAAAATAGAAGAAAAACATCCTGATAAGAATATACCTCAATAGGAAAAAAGTCTCCTATATAATCTGAGTGAACAGATGAAAAAGAAATGCTTTTTCAAAGTAATAACAATTACAAAGCAACCAGTGAACAAGATAAGCACTTGCAGAAGGGAGCCACATGAAATCTATTCAACCAACCAGCTTTTCTGTTATGTGAATCCAAGAATGGATCACTGTCGCTCACTGGGAAAACCTGTGGTGTTGTAAAAATCAGCACCATCAGTATATGGTTGGGGAGAGGAATAGAGAAAAGAAATAGAGCAAAGGCTGACAATACAACTCCTTGTAATTCTTCATTCAACATTATGATCCTTGACCTACTGCATTTAAAGTCAATATGGAAGACACAGGATTTTGAAAAGTACACACATACACGGTGGCTCCTAATCTCCAAAAGTGAAAACTTGCAAAATAAGTATTTTGGGTCCATGATATTATCAACGCTTGTTTCTTGCAAGTATAAATAGAATGTTCAACTGTGTATGTGAAGTTATTTTCATAGTCTGGCCCCAAGTATTAGTGTCCCTCATACTAAAATTATTTTGCTGATACAGCACATTATATTGAAATAAAAAATCAAAACAGTGAATTACAAGTCAAGTTTATAAACAATCTGTTGAATATGGGTGTTTCCTGTTTTGTAACTTTATACACAATATGTACAGATAACTACATTTAAATACCAACAATTTTATATACTAAGTGCAAGGTGATCAGTTTTGCTAATTTTGATAATTTGCTAGAGGTAGGAAAGAACAAACAAATATACAATACAATTATTTGGCCAGTACTTACTGAGCCATTATCTTACTTACTGCTCTGTTATGATCCTACATGCATTATCTTACTGAATCCTCACAAATCTCTCTTTTTCACCCATTAGCAATCAGACCTTCTGAATGAAGCTCCTATACTTTAAGCCACTGCACTACACTCCTTCACAGCAGATTTTTGTGGTACCTAATTCGCTGTTGGCTACAAATGGAGTTTTATTCCGCTTTTGAAACATGATCAAACCAAGGATAATTCTGGCACTGATTCCCCAGCAGGTCTGTGGCAGGATAGGCCCCAAAAGACTAGGACCTTTAAGCAGACCCACACCCCAAGATATGGCAGATAGTTGGGAGCTCTTCTGATCAGGGTTCAATGTAGGAAACTCAGGCATGCAAGCGACAGGAGCACATTCTGACAGGGTACAGGTAAAAGTCCAGATTTCCAAGTCCAGAATGTCATGAAAGGCAGGGTCCTATAAAGGGATTTAAAAGCTGGTGGTCAGCTGAGGGTGTGAGGTTCAAGGACAGAACTCCCATGTCTGCAAGGTATGATGGCCAACAGTTAAGACTCTTCGATAAACTGAAGAATGTGGCAGAATTTCAAGATATTCACACAGAATGAAGCAAATCAGCACAAGAATGATTTGAACACACACCTAGGTATTTTTAAGTTTACTTCTCAAGAAAATCATAGTCTTTAAATGAAAAGTATCAGTTAACTATTGTTCTATTGAAACTATGGCACTATTAGTTTTCTGGACTCTGATAGGTATGTTTTGAAACATGGCAGGTCTAGATAGCTACAGCACTGATATTCCATGAGGAATGGGCTAGCTTTAGAAACATTAATTCCAGTACTGACTATTGTGTATTCTTTAACACATTGCTCATATCTGGAGACATCTGTTAGGAACAAAATCTAAGCTTGTACTTTTGTTGACTTATCTTCCACTTTAACTCTCAACTGTTGGCGATGAGCTAAACTTTACGGATTCATTCAAATTTCAGACAGAGAGACAACAGAAGGCTTGAGATCAAATTTTACTTTTAAAGTATCTAAGGTTTTAAAGATTGTCTTTGCTTTTTCAAAGAATTGAATATATTAAGGGAAGAACTATGGGATAAACATATTTTGATAAAGTATGCAATTTATTATTAAGTAAACATTTATATGAATATAGACATATATTTAGGGAGATGGACCCTGTCTTACTCAGTCTAGAGCTCAGTGCACATTAGGCCTTAGTAGATGCTTCCTGCAGTGAAATTACTTAATATCTGATTTCCAGATTCATTATCTTCAAACTTGAGTAATAACATCTTCATTCTTCATTATTCACACACTACACATTTGCAAATTTGCCTACTCAATAAAGTTTATTTGCAACCCCAAAATCAATACTTGAGGCATTTCACAATCACTTGCAGAAATGAACTGACCAACAAAAAGTCAGAACACCAACCTGCACAGTCCCAGATAAGGATGAACAAGGTGACACTCTGTAGCTTTCATAACTGTAAACAAGTGTCCTTTCCATTATTTATTTAGTGCCACATTTTTTGCACTTTTATGGTTTTTGTTGGTGATTTTGCTTTTTGAAATTGCACCTAAATGGAGAGATGAAATGCTATTTATTGTTCCTAAGCAAAGACAGACTGTTTTGTCTTATAGATAAAAATCATGTGTTAGATTAGTTTAATTCGGCTATGAGTTACAGTGTCATTGACTATGAGTCTAATGTTAATGAATCAATAATATATATTAAGTAAGGGTCCTTAAAGAGAAACACAAAAAGAACACACATGAAGTTATGTACTGATCAGTTGATAAAACTGTTATGACCAGAGGCTCACAGGAACCTGTGTATTTCTCCTGAAAGCAGTGCTTCAGCATTCGCTAATCCAGTGTTTGTGGAAACTTTATAGAACATAGCTACTACAACTGATGAGAATAAACTCTACTTTCTCCATCAAGTTTTTTTGTGTGTGTGCTTGTTTGTTTCTTTAGGTCCAGGAAAATGTAGGCTAATAATCTGGTGAAGTAACCAGCACAGGAAGGCACTTAAAGAATTTTTACTTACCTAAAAGCAAAACCATTGTCATCTTAGGCGTCTGCAAACAACACAACTGAAAATATCAAACTCAGATTCACTATATTCCATTGAAGAGGATATAAAAAAGGAAACTGTATTTAAATGTATCACTAAAGTCAATACATTAGAAGAGGGAAATATGAAGATATTTATAGTAAGTCAAAAGGCATCTGAGGTATTGGTCAGGATAATGTTGTTAGAAAACATGGTATCAACTCTGCTAATTATAAAATCATGGTCTCTTATGCATAAACCATTCAAACTAATCCAATTAAAGTGGCAATTCAAATGTGAGCATATCAGTGACAAGTCTATTACATCTATGGGTTTCAATTATGAAGTTGTTATGATAGTAAAAAAAAACCAGGATTTGAACATAAAGCACGCATAAGCGCAAAATCTTGTCAGCAAGAAATACCCCAATTAGATGAAACTACAGAATTTACTTTAGAAAATGTTAGTGTATCACTTAGCAAAAAAAAAAAAAAAACACAAAAACACACAAAAGTTTGCACCTTGATTAATTGAGAAATTCTAGTATTCTGAAACAGAGATAGATATGTGTATGTGTGTGTAAAAGTGTAACCAAGAAATTCTTTCTCAGTAGAGGTAAGACCATTTTAATTCAGATTTCACTAACTCAGAATCAAGAGCTAAACAGGTATTTTAACAAAATTACAAGGATAAAAGAATGATAAAATTACATTAAAGGAGGCTGAACTTGTAAAGCACAGTATTAAGAATTAAAAACAAAAACTTGTCAAGATTATGAAAGCATCTATTTACATATAACTTATTTATTCAACCAATATGCATTAATTCCCCAACAAATGTATTGAGTTCTGCTCTGGGCCAGCCATCAGAGATATCCCAGAGAACACGGCAGACACAGAACAGCATTTCTGAAGTTCAGATGCGAGTAGGTGAGACAGACTTGTCAAGAAATGCATTGCAAGGTGATAAATACAATTGAAGATGGAAGTGCAAAGCAAGAAAAACGTTACCAGGCTGAGGCTGGTACTATGACAAGAACCTCTTAAACATGTGTCTCATGTTTAAAAGCTTACATTAAAGTAAGGCTTCTCCAGGGGCCACTTTATCGACTTAACTCTAGTGAACAGAAATACCAGAAAAATAACACAGCTGCAATTCCAAAGGGGTGGGAGGGAGACCTCACTAACCCAGACCAGTTTGGACCTCTCCCCTCTCACTCTTGGGTCACTTTTGCTATCAAAACCACAGCCAAGTAACTAAGTTACTAAGCCAGAGGATAAAGGCATTGGACCCTTCCCATGGTGCCTCTGGCTGGCAGAGACCATGCAAGGAGAGCACTCCCAACTCTTCCCAATAAAAACTTGTCACGTAGTCTCTCCTGTGAGAAAGAATTAGATTTCCATTATCTTGAAGTTACCTGGCGTAGTCAATTGATGGGAAGTTTACCCACTGTAGTCCCCTTGTGAAAAATGACACTTGAATATTAGGAGCACCTACTTTATCCCTTTCTCATCCCCCTCTGTTTTTAAAACAATATGTATGTGATTTTATGTCCTTTTCCATGCTTAGGATCTGAACAGTTTATGTGTCTGAGGCTGCTGGAGAGGAGCAGGATTGGTTCAAAGAACTCAGTCCCCCACAAGTAGGTGCCTGCACACTAAATGTCAAGAGCCTAGAGCCAAGGAGGCCTTGCTGCTGAACATGAGCTACCTCTACCCACCCTGACTGACTGGGCTGTATTTAAAGTGACCTACAAAGTCCATTCCTCATCAGGCTTCCTTCCTGGAAGGAAGGTGAGTGCTCCCACTCCAGGCACTAGGGAGACACCGATGGGAAACAGAAAGAAGGCAAAGGTTCAGACATCTGTAAGATTTCTGGACATAAGGCACATGACAAATTAATTTGAACACGACATCAAAGAATGAGCAGAAAAACGAGGAAAGGAAGGCCAATATTTTAAATGTAAATTGCATAAACTGCATTGATATGTTAAAAAAAACAATTCACTCCTAAGATAAATTTAAAACAAAATTATTTATGTATTTTTATGTCTTTATAACACTTTTTATGTACATATAACTTAATGTATTTTGTATATATGTATATCTGTACATTTATATATTTCATGTATATATTATATATTTGTGCATATTTACATATATAGCACTCCATATATTTATGTATATATATCACACCAATTTTAGTGTTTATGTACATATAACACTATGTATATATAATGCTATATTTGTGTATATATAATACTAATACTCAACTGTATATTATACACACACATATGTGTGCAAATATATGACTGCTATTTACCCAAATCCATTTCCTGTTCTTGTAGGCACAGAGGTAAACAACATTTCCCTGCCTCTTTTGCAGTTACGATTCCAGTCAATGAACTCTGATCACAGTGATTTGTGCTACCCGTAAGGTTGACCCATAACAACATTTTACAGATGGTTCAATGCATTTTCCAATTTTGGCACATGAGGATGGAGGGGACCCTACAGAAATCTTGGAAACCACAGTTTGAACACAGTAGATCTTCCATCAACCTGGTTCCTTGAGCAACTGCATGGATGAAGTTTTCCCCACTAAATGTGAACATATATCTAGTTGTATTATATAAACAGAAAAGAGATTTATTAGCTAAACAACTAGAGATTTGAATTATTTTTATCACAGTCAAAACTACCCTCTCTATACCCTCACTTTTCTGGCAAACAAGGAGATAGAAGTTTATCACAACATCATAAATTCTAACATGTTTCCAATGCATCTTTCCTATCTCCCTTCTATTCCTGTGCTTGCCTGTCTTTCTGTCTTTGCATGGGGATGTGATCATATGAGTCAACAGAAAGAAGGACATTTATTTGAGCAGACTTCTGTCAATATCATTTTTAGGGGTGGAGGCCTAAGCATGCACGTGGCATCTGTGAGAGAAACTGACTGACAATCTTAACTTTTCAAAATGTATGCAGACTGCAGTGCCATTATTCCAAATCCAAAGACAAATACCACAGCCCCCAGAGAAACACAAATAAAACACTGAGTGTAATAATGAGCACACAGACATCAAAAACTAAAACCTAATCATTTCCAGCATTCTATCGGAAGGTTGTGATTGTGAGTGTGCCTTTTCTCGAGGCTGAGGACAGGAATGTAGAAGCGTGTCTGCAGGTTCTGGCATCTCATGGGCACAAGGAAACATGATTTTAGTGTAGGACTCAAGAAGGTTGAATTCAATGCATAATTTCACAGAAAGCCTCACATTAGCTGAAAAACTAGAACACAGGAAGCAATCTGGAGATCACAGCTCTAGTAAGCCAGCTAAGGAAATCTGGTTGTCCCTCCCTCAGGTTAGTGTCTCTACCATTCAGTACTTACACTTGTCTAAACTTTCTTTAAGTGCCTTCCAGAAAAGACTCCCAACTCTTACGAGGCAGCCCAAATGAATACCCTCAAAGGCAAAACATTCATTTTATTTTCAAATGAAGCAGCTCTGTGGTCACTTCTCCTCTATCTCTTTCTTTCCTAGACGAGGTTCCATGAAGACATGTTTGATGACCAGGAGAGCTAAGAGAGCATTTCAGATGCAGAGACTGAGCTCCAGCTTCTAGTTCTTCCTCCACCCAAATGTATGTTTCCACATAAATCACAACCTCTCTGTTCTCACTTTCCTCATGGCAAAGCAAGAGGAATGGATAAGAGGCTCAGTACGTCCTCTTCCAGCTGTATCAGTCTATGTGTTAGCTTGCAATTTATCTTCTATTCTAGGCTAATAACCACCCCAATTCCTTTATTAGGTCCTTATGTTAGACGTAAAATCCATAACGTAAAAACTGGTTTTAAAATGCCATTTTACAGTCAATCATGATGGATTCCCATAACTATGATTTTTTTGTACCTGACAATCAAATCAGTCAAATGCACTTATCAAAATCCATTTAATACATCATGTGCTGGCATCTTCCAAAATATGTTCCCTTATTATGTTTACCAGAAAGATTTTTTTAATGAGCAGCTGCCTCAAAATTAATTAATGATACAGCTCACACTATAAAGTTATAAGCCAAAGCCCATTATAACTAATGCATTTTCAGTGTAGCTCAAATTACAAAGGATAGTGAAACTCCAGATGATGGCCCATTTATTTAGAGCAGTATGTGAATCAACAAATATACAGAAACATGAAACAAACAGTCCTATTCTTAATGCATATTTTGAGTATATTCTGTAAATACTGTATGATGAAATGCTAGAATATTAAGGAAATCTATTGTAACTTATTTCTTCCTATATACTCTTAACGTTTTCTACTATATAACCAGACTATAGGAAATCAGAGTATTTAATTGTACCTGCTAGATTCCAATTCTTTCTACCCACAGAAATTCTCAAGCCAAGGAATTATTGTATAGCCCATTAGCTGATTTCCTTCAAACACCACCACTTTTCATTTATACCCTGCTCACGTACTACATTCCAAAGTGTTTTGAAGGAAATAAAAATGAGGTAAATAAAACTGAAACACTGCTTTGCCAACATTTTTTTTAAATCAAAATCAGGTGTAATTGAAAGAAAATGATTACATGCCTTGCTGGCATTTGTTCCATTTTTTAGAACAAATGTTCACACTCACCTAGGGGATGTTTCCATCTGCTTCTCTCATTTTGGTTTCCTTTAGCTTTAAATTATAATACATAGATAAATTACCAATATCTTACTACCTAAAAATATATAACTCTGGCCTGATTTTTTTCAAATACACTCTACCAAAAATGAGTTCTGTTTTTCTCAATTCAGATTTCAACAATTAATCTTTAAGTTAACAGAAAAAGAGATCCTATCACCATTTGGGGAAAATACAGATTTCATCATCATCCAAAAGTACTAATTCCAGAGCTGCACATCCTATACTTATGAACTCAGCCATGAAGAGAGAGTATCTATTCTTTTGTAACCTAAAATCCAAATTTAATGTGTAGGTATATTTTGAAAAAATAGAAACTAATAAAATAATAAGTTAAAAACATTAAACAGAACACAGTAGACAATACATTACAACTGGACATCAAGTCATATGCATTTGTGGCTCAGGCCAGTACAAAAGTGACATTGTGAAAACAGATGTGACAAACCTTGACCACACCAAACCCTGGTAAAAAGCCAAAGCTTCAGTACAGCATCCATACACGTTGGCACCCCCATGCCTCACCTCTGACGCCCCCAAAGTAGCTGCATAACTGATTTATTTTCCATCCAGATGGTTGGCGTCCTGTAGACAGACTTAAAATGCTAACTGTGTCTTGGGCATGCTTATTCAGTGAGTCTTGAAAGCCATTATTCACTAATTTCACGTGGAAATGAAATTTCAGCTTCCCATTGTGTACAAATAACTTGGCCACTTATACGACATACAAAAAGTGCTTTTCGCCAGGCAGGAGTGGATGGCTGGAATGCAAAAGCCTTCCTGTGTGCTTTCCTGGCTCGGGCCCAAGCCGGCATATGGCGGCCCCACCAACCACCTCCATATAGAATACTAGGTGAATGCTTTAAGCAAGCACTGATAATGTGATTTACAAAGCCCACACTGGACGGCTGCTGTTTGCCTCTATTTTCATTCAGGATAGAAGATTAATCTTTTCTCAAATAAAAGCATTTGATGACATTTTGTGCTCTCACATCCATCCTCCCAACATTACTCGCTACTAAAATTTTGGTATATCTAGAAATAATCTTGAGTTTCTAAGCTTTCTTACTTTACCATTATCTTACTCTTGAATGCAATTCTCAACATAGGCATCACCCTCTGTTTCAAGTCTGGAACTGGCAGGCAAAGAAAGGCTGGCTTTCAGAGAGCCAGTCAGAGGTTTTAGTAAAGCTCATGTGTTTTGCTTCTGTGCAACGTTTCCACACTGTGCTTATAAACAACTACTGATACTTTCTGGAATTTCATTCCAGAAATTGTTCTCTTTCACATGTCAAAGAACTCTCTTCCCTTCCCTCTTTGGGATTTTTTTCAGAATCAGCAATGCTACTCATCAGTAATAAATAAAATTTCACGGGTAGATATATATTAACATTTCACACTGTGGCTGAGGAGCTCAAAGTATTTTACAAACACTGCCAAAATCATCAGTGATTTCCAGCCCTGAAATCTGACTTTCGGATCTTCCCAAGAAGATTTATTTGCATCACGTTTGCAAAATACAATGTGTATTTATAAATACAGGCATTTATCTAATACTCAGCAACAGATGCAACAAGTCATATCCTGGGACTGGCAGAACTTCCCAGAGAAATGAGATATGCCTGCCTAGGGTGATCCTTTCTCTCTCCTTCTGAGGTATAAATGGCTTTTCCTCGTCTCCTACTTTTATCTACCCTACCAAATAGCTCTCTGTTCCTCCCCCCATATCTGTAGAAGGCTAATGACCCTCCTTGTCTTAGATACCCCAGGAATGTGTTTTTGTCCATTGCCCTTCCCCAGGCTTGTCTGCTATGTAACTGAATTTCAGGATGAGATGAGTGATATAGATTATGAAGATATTTAGGACAATAAAAATAAACATGATCAAGACAAAAGAGCTCAATCTTTGTTCTGCATTACTCATCCAATTTCTGAAAATAGCAATGCTGTCAGAGTCGACTCGGAAAATACCGTTTTCTTTTATTTTCTTTTTCTTTTTTTTTTTTTTAACAATAAAAACAACTGATAGTGCACTCAGAAAAATCAACTCTGACTTGTTCCTAGAATCACAGCCCACTAAAAGAAAGGGATATGGCCTTCCATCAAAAAAAAAAAAAAAGTAAACACAAGTTAAAAACAAGGAACTGGCTCCAGCATGGAGGTGACATCCAGAAACAAACAGTGATCATTCCAGAATTTCTAGAAGGGGCTTCAAAGGAGCAACCTGGTTGGAATGAGGAGAAAGGGTATTTGTCTTAAAGCTTTATTTGCAAAAGCAACTCACACTTATAATTGGACTGTGGGTTTATGAAGAGTGGCCAGAGCAGGTGGCCAATGTACATGCCATGAAGTTAACCACTTCAATAAAAAACCCTGGAAAGAATAGGACTACTGTATGCACTATCATTCAGACCCTCAGAAGTCAGCTTTCGTCTATCAGCTTTAAAACAATTGTAAATAATGGGGAAAAAACTTTGAGACACAATAATGGCACTCAAAAACTGCACAATTCTAAACTGAGAGACACACAAATATTGAAGCAAAAGTGAATGTCTATTCTTCTACTTATAGCACCTTGCAGGTCATTACTGGGAAGGTTTTTGTTTTAATAGAAGGCCTATATGATGGAGTACTTTTTACAAAAGCATCATTGGCACAAATATCAACTGACTACAAAAATAGAGTAACATGATATTCTTCAGTGTATAGTTTGTGTCCCAAACTAAAATACAAAACTATGTCATAATAATGCTTGTTTTAGATTTTAAGTGTATGTTGCTTTTGGCTGACCTTATTATAAAGAAAGTCAAAAGCAATCACTTTTAGGGTCCTTTGAGAAATCACCCTTCATTCCCATCTTAAAAACAAAGTCAGAAGCATAAAGCATGGATTCTTCTATAATTAAAGTGCAGCCCCATTTTTTAAATCATGAAAAAGAGTTTCAATTGATAGAGGGCGGGTCCACAAAGTTGTACCTGGAGAAAACCTTTTCCACAAGTCTGTTTTGAACAGAAAGGCAGCTCTTGTTGAATCTGGGATATGTGACAAGATTCTCACAACAAAGCAAGTCTGCTTCTAACAGACACTAGATTGAAGCATTACATAGCATTTCATGCAATGAAATGGAATAACTAAGCTACTGAAAAAAAAAAAATACTTCCTTGGTAGCTACCACGAAGCAGTGAAGGTAGCAAGAGAAAAAAAAAATGCTGTGACAGCATTTTCTTTTGATTCAGCCCAGTAGCTACGGAAACTATCTTTTAAAGAGCAATTGGTGCTCTTCCCTGCAAACCATATGAAATAAAACTATGTCTTAGCCTCACGGATTCCATGGTTGGAGGCTTCATTTTTCAACACGTTCAACTTATGTAAGCTCAACTCGAGCTTTAGCTCAGGTATTTGCAAGTTGAAGCTATCATATTTGACTGATACTGTGGATTTAAATTAGAAAACCCATGAAGGTGTTTCTGGATAAAGCTGCAAGGAGTCATAATGCTCAAATGAGGACAAGTAAACGTTTGTTAAATCTGCTTGATGTGCTCCAAGAAATGTAATGTTTGCTTCTTTCTATTTCTCTCTCTCTTCTTCTTCTATGAGGTAAGAACGGATGGAAATTCCCAACACTTGCCATGTCATCAGCCCAAGTGTTTTCTTTCCTGTGGCTGTACATACACCATAGGTGATGAGTGGCAATTCAGGGTCAAGAGTTTCCTCCTGATTTAAGATTTTTCTTTTGTGGCTCCCTCAATAGGAAAATTGTAGGCAAGCTAAAAAAGAGAGCAAGTCTATGGTCTGGCTTTTTTGCCTACGTGAATTTTAATCATAAACTATTTGAAATGGAACTCTCTTCAGAAATCTATTTCTAGACTTATTCACTCTAATTCTTTAAGGTTAACCATTTTATATCCTTAATGATATTCATTTTTTCTTTTGAAACACAATTTCATAAAGATGGATATTCTGTGTGCTCATTTTCCTACTCTAAATACCACCTTAATTCATCTTCATTGTGTCTTACTCTCTTCAGTCAAATCCCCTCAGAATCTATTCTTTTTTTCAGCATACAACCTTCTCTTATCAAAGAATCCAATTCTAGAATTTTCAAAATTATAATTGAGTAACTATTACCTTCAAACATGCATGACTTTGTCTGATTGAATTGGTCAGTGTCATCTTTCTCTTTAACCTCCAAACAATCTCACAAAACGTATCAAAGTATCACAGCCTGTTTACAGAATCTTACTTTGTGCACGGTTAGCATGACACTTAAAACATTAAAGGCTGTGGGAAAAAAAAGACATTATAGGCTGTGTATGATACAAAAGATAATCCTGAAGAACAATGAAGTACAAGATTTAAATGACATTAAGAATGATTATGAAATAAGAAAATTGAGACTATATGCTTAAAGCATATATGTTCAAATGCTTAAAGCATTTGATCCATTGAACAAAACAGAGTCAGAAACAGACTCACACATAGACAGTCACTTGATGTATGACAAAGATGACAAAGCAAAGTTTTGGGAAAGAACAATCTTTTCACTATATGATTTTGGGTCAGTTGGAGGGAAAAATGACTTTTTATCCTTTGGCCATATCACAAACCAAAATCAATTCCTAAAGGACTACAAATATAGAACTAAAAGGCAACATAACACAGCTTCTATGAAAACAAAACCAAACAAAACAAAAACATAAGAACATGTATCTTCAGGATTTGGGAATAGGCAAAGGTTTCTTAAGGAAGACACAGCAGGTACAAAGCATAAAGAGGGAAACTGACACAGGGGATTTATGAATAGTAGGGATACCTCTTCCTCAAGAGGCACATTCAAGAAAAAAAGGTAACCCATGGAGTAGGTATATGTATGTATACATATTATATTATATTATATTATATTATATTATATTATATACATTATATATTAAATTAAATATATATATTTGCAATACCTATATCCAATTAAGGACTTGAATCCATACCATATGAAGAACTACTAAAAATTAACAAGAAAAAAAAAGATATAACCCAAAAGAAAACCATGAAAATGACTTGAACAGACATATCACAAAAAAGAATAACTAAATAGTAAGCAACCAAATGAAAAGGGCCTCGACTTCATTAGTCATCAGGGAAATGCAAATAAAATCACAGTGCAATACTGCTATTACCCACCATACTGGCTAAGATTAAAAAAAAAGAAAAGAAAATATTAAGGGTCTGTCAGCAAAGATGTGAAGAATACAGAACTCTTGTATGCTGGTAGTGGGAGTGTAAATTGGCACAATCATTTGGGTGAACTGGCAGCATCTATTAAGTTGAACACATATACTCAGGAGCCAACAATTCCATTCTCAAGAATATAATCATTAGAAATATGAAACCATGTTTACCAAATACATGTACAAGAGTATTCACAGTAGTTTATACTCCTCAGAAAAACCTCAACCCAGGAAATACCAAAGTGCCCATCAACAGTCAACTGTATAATTAAATTGTGGTATATTCAGTTAGCAGAACACTGGACACCAATTGGAATGATCAATTTCCAACTATTTTCTTTTTTTTTTTTTAATTTTTTTTTAACGTTTATTTTTGAGACAGAGAGAGACAGAGCATGAATGGGGGAGGGGCAGAGAGAGAGGGAGACACAGAATCGGAAGCAGGCTCCAGGCTCTGAGCCATCAGCCCAGAGCCCGACGCAGGGCTCGAACTCACATACCGTGAGATCATGACCTGAGCTGAAGTCGGATGCTTAACCGACTGAGCCACCCAGGCGCCCCAATTTCCAACTATTTTCAACAATAAAGGCAAATATCATAAATACAACATTGAATGAAAAAAGAGAAAACAAGAATCAAATGTTGAATGACTCCATTTTTATAAAGTTCAAATGCAGGAAAACCAATATATGCTTACAGAAATCAGGATAGTATCGACCCATGACTGAAATGGTGAGGTAGTTTCTTGGGGTATTTTCCTTGACTAGTTACATTGGTGTTTCCACTTTGTTAAAAATCAGTGTGGTAATACTTTTGATGTGTATGTGGTTGTGGGTCAAAAAGTTTTCAAAAAATTAAAGGCACCATTCCCATTTTCAACAAACATAATTTTAAAGTCAGAGCACAGAGAGAAAAAACATGAGAATGTTTTTCAAGCAACACAGCACAATTAGTATCAATCAGCACATATTCAGCAAGCTCCTATACTCTTGGCCAGTATTTTAGGAATGATGAAAAAAAATTATAAACATAGGGGGAATGTCCGGCTTTCCAAAAGTTTATAAGTCAAGAAAAAGAACTAAGATTTAATTTTAATAAAGAAACAAAATAGAGAATAACAACAGACACTAGTTGATTATAATGCTGGGGCCCACAGCTATCAGACTTTCCCCTGGCTGTGCTACAGGGACTGGGAAAGAAAGAAAGGGACTGGGATTGAAATGACCAAGAAAGGCCTCATGGAAGATGTGGTCATAAGTGTAAAATACAGACCAGGGCAGTGATAAATTAATAGTCTGGAAGAGAAATGGGAATGATTCCAGGGAAGGAGAATCCTGGAGCAGATGAAAAGGAGACAGTAGGGAAGAAAATACTCAATAACAAACTGTATTCTGGTAGAGACAAATAGCAAAATCATTGTCCACCTTCCGATGGAATAATGACTTGAAAAAAAGCTTGTTAAAAATGTACTTATTCATTCAACTATAATTATTGTAATGTTATGGAGACTTTTCAAATTATGGGTCACAACATATCAGTGAGGAGTTCCTCAATCCAGCACTCCTTTCAACATCATCAAATGAATTTGGAATTTAACCATGTCCTGCATTCATTGCTTCCCCCTTGCTCTAGATCACAAATGTTGAGACCTTGCAAAATCATTGACATCCCATGTATTATTTAATGTAGTGTCGGTATGTATTTTTAAACTGTGTTCCATTTGGAAACACCTAATATGCATAGCCCTGCCCTAAGAAGGGTCAGGTATTTGGCTATTTGGGGAAGGATTTTGAGTTGGCTTCCCTTAAACTATCTTGATAGTTGTCATGTTTCTACATCAGTTTCACTCTATAAATCTAGCTTCAGGAAGGCTAATGGCTATTTGATGATAGAGCCATTAATGATGTGGATATTAAAAACTCTGACAAATGTAAAAAATATTTTTTACATAGAACAATTTTATTCTGTATTAATTTCCTGCCCCCTCACAATTTTGCAGCCTTCCATTAAAATCACATAAAAATTTCCCAACCCCTTCAAATTTTACAGCATTAAATTAAAATCCCCTAAGCAGCTTCCACCCATGCAGCCACCCCCATCACTTTAAATTAAAAGGAAAACTCACTAGGAACCCAAGGTCTCATGTAGTAATAGCATTCCAATCAGCTACACAAAGCATTTATTGTGGGACAATGTGCATGAAAAAAGACCCATTTAAATATACGAACGCATGTTTTCTTTATAGAAGCTCATACTGGGAGTAGAGAAGACCTTCAATTCATTCTGAATCCTGGAGACCTGGAAGTAGGCAGGCATGGACTACTTCAAGTGCACATTCACTTCCTCTTCTACGTAAATCTGTCTTTCCCCATATCTTATGGTTTCGCAATTTTTCCCCCTCACAACCTATTTTCTGCTGAGGTGACTTAAAGTCATGTCTGTCTCCTGTGACTTGTTCCAGAATTACTCTAAAATACTCGCAAAGATGTTGCTATATTAGGAAAAATGGATGGAAATTCTTAAAGTCCTTTCAGGGACTTTGCAGCTCCTCTGCCAGCCATGTGTTGATTGCTTCCTAATTGGCCCGTCACGTTACTGATGGAGTGTTCAAAGCAGTTTAGGAATTTATTCCCAAAAGCTGCATGGATATTCTAGATAAATTATTATCTTACTGCCTAGTTGGAAAACATGCTCAATGCTAAAAGGGAAGTGGTAATGAACTTGTCAACGTACAGTTGCTTTCATATTAGGTAGTCAGTCACACAACTTCTTCTAACGTCTTTAAGCCATTTTCAGAAGATGGCAGAATTATAATGCTGCACTAAGAGGGTGAGTTGATATGCACTGCTTCTCCTTGAGATGAACTATTCCTAAATATATACCCAATCATGCAGGGGTATGCATATTCCACCTTCTGCCATTTGCTCCTTAGATTTCTTTTTTTTTTTTTTTTTTTTTTTTTTGTCCTCTTCCTTAAACAAAACCACACAGGGCTCCACCAAACCAAAAGCAACCCACTGTTTCTGGACAGAGGTAGTGAGCATGTGCCCTACTCCCACACTCCCCTCCCATGGCCTTCCTCTACAGTGAGGTACATGGGACACTGACACGTGAGACAATTTCAGAGGAGGAACTGTTGTATGATGGAAAAAAAGGCAGGAGTGGAGCCAAGAGCCCTGGTTTCTAGTCCAAATTCTGACACCAGGTAGTGATGTGTCATTGGGCAACACATTTGGACTTTTTATGCTTTAGCTTTCTATTTTATAAAATTCAGGGGTGAGACTAGATAACTGCACTGCACTCCAGCTTCAAAATTCTGTTTTATATTTAGTTGAATAGTTTACACATTTGCAATGACATCCTTTACTAAGATGCACAGGGCACATATCAAAACCTTGACTCATTCTGTTTATTTTTCTACCAGATCAACAGACTCAACCCTCATCCCTGGAAGAACCAATTTCCTATTTCCTAAATTCCAATGTATACCTTCTCATTTACAACAGAAATAATCTCTTCACTACTGAGTTTTAGACTTGGCACTACCCAGTGATGTTACTCAGTATCTTACTTATGTTTTTCTTTCCTTAAGTTCTGTCAAGGAAGATACCTCTAAGTTCATTTGCCCTGAATTATGGATTTTCATTTAGTCACCCTCTTCCCCTGCAGCTCACAATGTGCATCAAATCCCTAATGCCTTCATATTCCCATTTAGGTAGCTGTGGTTGGAAAAATAATGCACCCTTCTCCCCAAAAAAGACGTCTACATTGTAACCATCAAATTTATGGATTTGCTAACTTAAATGAAATAAAGGACTTTGCAAGTGTAATTGAGTTAAGCATTTTGAGATAAGGGAGATTACCATAGGTAACCAAGGGAGGATTATCTACATGTCCTTTTATTTATTTTTTAAGTTTATTTATTTGAGAGAGAGAGAAAGAAAGTGAGTTTTGATCCCACAAACCACGAAATCATGATCCAAGCTGAAATCAAGAGTTGGATGCTTGACAGACTGAGCCACCCCAGGTGCCCCAAGTATCCTTTTAAAAAGGATGTGAAAAAGGGACACCTGGGTGGCTCAGTAGGTTGAGCGTCCTACTTCAGCTCAGGTCATGATCTCATGGTTCCTGAGTTCGAGCTTCATGTCAGGCTCTGTGCTGACAGCTCAGAGCCTGGAGCCTACTTTGGATTCTGTGTATCCCTGTCCTTCTGCTCCTTCCCTGATAGTGCTCTGTCTCTGTCTCTCAAAAATAAAAAAAAACAAACATTAAAAAAGTAAAAAAAAAAAAAAAAAAGGATGTGAAAGAGTCAGAGTCACAAAAGGAAATGTGACTCTTCTCCACGGAAGTGAGATCAGAGTGATCCCACTGCCAGAAGAAGCCATAATCCAAGGAATGTGAGCAGCCTGTGGAAGATGGAAGGGCAAGGAGTGGATCTTCCCCTAGAGCCTTAAAAGGAACATAATGCTGCCAACCACTTGATTTTAGGACTTCGACCTCCAGAATTGTAGGATAATTCATTTGAATTGTTTTAAGCGATTAAGTTTGTAGTAAGTTGCTAGAGCAGCAATAGGAAAATATCATAGTAATTATTAAGCTTTTTATCTTTGAATCCCCCCAAAAGAGATAAACCACATCCCCCATCACATCCTGTACCTCTACCAGTTCTAGCCATGGCTTGGATGTAAAAAATAATATATCCAAAGCCTGTATATCTACGCTGGAGTAGAAAACATCGATGCAGATATTCATGTGGAATACAGAGAAATGAGGAAGGAAAAGAGGAAGAAATGAGGAAATATTTATCACCAAACTACAAATATAGCTGTCAGACAAAGGTCCCAAATGAACAGATGAAGGGCTTATTGAGTTTGTTCCTGAGGGATACCTCCTTAAATGCTGTGTGCAGGCCCACCATAGTCCTGGCCCTGGGAGCCACTTCCCCATTCCATACCGCTGAGGGCACAATGGTAGTAAATTTTTCTGAAGTGGGAAAATAACTTCCGGGTAAACCCAGCCTGGGCAACCAAGGATCCCATGGCCCATGGCCCCAAGTGTCCTCTTAAGTCAGGGAAGACACAAGGAGGACCAGAGGCGAGTGTCATGAAAGCAGAGGTCCCAGTACATACTGTGGGGATCACTCCAGTCCGTCTCCAGCCTTGCTACAGAGCTGAACTCCAGCTGGCCATCAGCAAACCCCTGCTGAGCACTGACTCTGCATGCTGTACTGTGTTCCTCGCTCTTGGAAGCAATGCCACCAGGGAGTCTTTAGCCTGGCATAACACTCTGCTAGACGGGACCCACATTAAAAGGACCTGCTGACCCATACCTCTTACTTTAGCCCCAGAGCAGCCAAACCCATCATAAAGATGTTCCTCCTTAGCATTCTTCATGCTTTTTCTCATCAACCTTATGTCCCACCTCAGAGCATATTTCTGGCTCCTCTGGCTCTAGCTTAGATGTCCTCCAGCTGACACCACCTCTCTCTGTCACAAAAACTCTATGCTAGGCCAGATAATGACCCCCACCCATCAATATGTCCCCAGCCTAGTCCCTGAAACCTGTGCAAATCACACATGGCAAAAGGGAACTTTGAAGATAAAATTAAATTATTGCTCTTGAGATGGAGAGGTGATCCTGGGTCATCCAGGTGACCCAAATTTTATTACAAGAGTCCTTATAACAAGAGGAAAGCAGGAAGGTAAGTGTCATAGAGGAGGTGTGACCATGGAAGCAGAGGTCAGAGTGCTCTAACGGCTGGAAGGGGACCAGGAGCAAAGGAATGCAGGTGGCCTCTGGAAGCTGGAAAAGACAAGCAAATGGATTCTCCTCAAGAGCCTCAAAAAAGTACGCAGCCCTGACAACACCTTTATTTTAAACCTGAAAAATCCATTGCAGACCAATGACTTCCAGAACTATAAGACAATACATGAGTGCCATTGTAAGCCACTGCATTTGTGGTAATGTGTTACAGCAGCCATAGAAAACTAATACACTCTCTAAGACTGCTCTGGATACCACCATGCCCAGCCTGACCTGATCTGAGCATGCTTCTTCCTTTGTTCTCTTGGTCCTTCAATTAAAAAATGACACAAACACAGTCTCTATGTTTATAAGCTATCTGACCCCAAATCAACTCCAGTCAATGCTATGAGAGCTCCAGAGGAGGCATGTGATGTCTGCTATGGATCTAATGTTTGTGCTCCCCAAAATTTCATATGTTGAAGCCCTAATCCCCCATGTGAAGGTACCTGGAGGTGGGGTCTTTGAGAAATAATAATGAGTCATGAAGGTGGACCCTTCATGAATGTGATTAGCATCCTTACGAAAGACGTGATGAGAAGGCAGCCAGGAAGACATCCTTCCCCAGACACCAAATTGTTTGCCAGCACCCTAATTTTGGATTTCCAGCTTCTAGAACCATGAGAAATAAATGTCTGTCACTCAAGCCACCCAGCCTGTAGTATTTGTTATAGTGGCCCAAGCTGACTAAGACAAGGCACATGGTCTTGTGCCTTGACCTAGGAGGGCCCTGACCTAGCCAATGGAGGAAGGAAGTTTAAACTAAGACCTAAAGATAAGGGTTACACAAGAGAAGAGAGACAGGCAGCCAGCAGTGTGCTTTCACAAGCTAAGGAAAGAGAATGGGGGCAAAGGAAAGCAAGAGGAGAAGGCAGGGCCCAATCAGGCCCAATGCTGAGGCCTCAGCAAGAGAGATTTTTTTTTTTGTTCTAATTCAACCTAAGTGGGGAGGTTTTAACCAGAGGAATGACAGGAGATCTGCAAGAATCAGGTTCCTGACAGGACATCAGAGAATAGAGTCTACAACACAAAGGAAAACAATGGCTTCAAGCCTTTGAGTGTTTGATGAAATGTGTAAATATTTCCTACAAGGGACTGCTCATTAATCTGCAGCTATGTGATCGACCCTTAGCAGAAACAACTCCTCTCCTGCTGAGCTCACCAGTAAGCAGTGTCTTAAGGAAGTAGGATGGGGAGAGAAACACGCCATGGAGCATGGAGAAAGCATGCAGCCAGGATGGGCCCTGGGAGGCCAAGCCCCGGCAGGAGCTTAACCTGGGGTGGGCCAGCTGGCAAGCAGCCCAGGCCCCAGATGAGTGGGGACGGTTAGAGCAGGACCACCCACCTCAGCCACTTCAACAGGTCACTGCTGGCCAGAAGCCTGCATGGCTGGGACTTCTGTCTCACCTGGCACTCACTGCGGGAGTGGGAGTGATGCTTTCCTTGGCTGAATTCTCAGTCTCACAGTCGAGATGAAGCTGGGTACAAGCCACCCTTCAGGAGTGCTAAGAAACAGCACCAAACGATCCTCCAGATACCTCGAGGAGGGCAGAGGATGAGGTCGGCTGTTCCGGAGGCCAGCTCTGCCCTCCTGGGTATTTTGCTGCCTGCTAATTTCCCAGTGGAAAAGACCCCATGTGGGAAACAAATCTTCTCAGATTTATTTTTATTAAAGTTGAAAGCAAATATCTGCTGCTAGTCATAGAGCAACCAAACAGAAGACAGACAAATGTATGTATTTTGACCCAGACCCTAAAACTACCATTGAGCTCCCAAAGACAGGTCAGGCCTTCCATGAATATGTTGGTCCTTATTTGGTGACATGGCTCTCACCTCAGCAGGCTCAGGGATCTTAAGGAGGTCAACAACACTAACCACAATATCCAGTACATGAAAGATGACCCCCACCCCCAAAAGCATGGAAAAGCACAGAAGGCACCATACCCAACTTCTAAAGCAGAAGTTTGCTACCCACTAAGAATTTAGATGTGAAGTTTAGAAAATGCAAATAAACTCAGTGCATATAAAGAAACATGAACTCTTAACATTTATTTTTAAAAGCTTATTCTTTTTAATAGCAATGGAGATCAGACATGATACAAAAGCAGAGTTTCTGCTCTGTGAATAATCCACTGCATTTTGTTTATTTGAGTGGTTCTCTGAAATGGAGGCCTTAGATCCCAAAAGTAGGAGGAAGTCTCCTCATATTTGGCCTTGGCCATAACCCATTAAAATATTATTCTAATTTCTTTAGAAAAAAATTATCTCACAGACCTTGAGTTCAAGAATTAGAAGTACATAATGTAAGGGGAAGTTAGCTGCAGTAAGTTAATAATGCCCCTCCAATACCTGAAGCATCATTATTCACAAGATGATGACAGTCTAATCCCCACATCTGCTGATTAAACAAACAAGAGAACAGAAGCTTGGTTTTCAGGCTGGAGAGATGTTTATTAGTAATGGGGAGAGAGCTCATGGCAGTAAAGATTCCTGAGGAAAGTTCTAAAATCACTTTTCCAGAGATCTTTAAAAAGAAGGAAGAAATGTGTATGTTCAGGTCAGTTTTGAGGGACCCATGCCTAGAAGCAATTGAAGAGAGGGGAGACTCTTTGAGCTTTGCATTCTCAACACACAACTCTCTTTCTTGTTGCAGCCAAGCAGACACACAAAAGCCTAACCTTCCAACAATGTCCCAAGTCAGAGACATCTCATCACTGGCTGAAGCTCGGCCCCTCTCTGCACCAACAGACACCAACAGATCAGACCATAAGAGGTCTGTGAGCAAAGCTTGCCATGTTATGGTCACTTTTAAACTCCAAGGATATATTTCTTCTGCCCTGATGTTGATTTAGGCAAAGGAGGGTACACTAACATTCTCCAGCATTCTTGGCGGAGTGAGCTCAAACATTTCCTTTATGGCCCAGAGGTATCCAGAGTCAGGCTGCCCAGGAGCACCACCAAATGGAGAAAAGTGTCTCTTCAATAATGTCAACCAAAAAGAGAGCCCAGAAGGCTTCTAGAGTCCTAGTGTATGGTACCTACAAATTTAAATTTGGGATTGACTTGCTGCTGGTAGAGTTCATGTCCTGAATAATCTTCTGAAGCAGCCATTTACAAAAGCAAGCCACAATCTTTATCACTCTTCTTAACCAGATAGCAGTCCTGGGGTGCGTCCGCAGACTACAACTTTGTTGACATGTGAGGTGAAGACTTTGCCAGCAGCATTCTGGACAGAGGGATCCATTCACACCCCCAGTCCTCTGACAGGATAACTGATTCAGTATTTCAGGGTACAGATGCCATCTATCTAAAGCTGCCTCTCTCTGAAGTGGGCATCCGTAACATCATTCCTGGTGCAAAAATCAAGCAAGCAATCCCCAACTTTACCCATTCATTTATGATGACACAAAGTACACTGATAATGCTCAATGCATTTCAAAATATAATCTGTGTTCAGCTCTGTGGCCTGAGAAAGCAGATTCCTTAAGAAATACAGGAAAGGAGGAAAAGAGAACAAAGATATCTGGGATGTCTAATACATGCAGGCACTCTGCCGGACCTTTACATAATTTACTTCTTTTAACATTGATGACAAGCCTACAAAGTGGTTAAGGCAAGTATATTCTTCCACCTTTCCTGGAATAGACAGTGTGTGTTTGTGTGTGTGTGTGTGTGTGTATGTATGTATATAGATACATATATATACACATATATCCCACAAATAAAACAAATGAAAGCTGTAAAATAGAGAAGTGAAGGGCTGGAGCTCACAACGCAGACAGTTGTAGAATTACAAAACATCCTGCGAGCTCATGTCCTATCTAGCACCCTAATTGTCTTTTCAATACCCTGCACTCATGAGAATCACTTGACACTCACACCTCCTACCACCGCCACCCCCCGCCCCTTTCATCACACTGACCCCTCAAGTGGAAGCAATATGGACATGTGATGTCTGAGGTGCACAAGCCCTGGGTTGGAACTCTATTTCTGTGTTTTCAAGCTTTGTGCCATTGGGAAGGTCACGTGAGTTCCTAGTCCCAGTTTCTTTATCAAATGAGGATATAGGGCAAAGCCATGTGTACTACAGTGAGAGAAAAAGGGCAAAATGCATGCAAAAATGGCTTAAGATTATAAATTCAGATATGATTTGATATTATCACAAAATCCCTCCCAGACATGTTCTACCAGCTCCTCTACCACGTGAACCTCATAGTGACAGAAAATGCTTGACTTGAGCATGTTCTTTAGAAGAGCAACCATTAATTCCATTAATTCATAGAGTGGCAGAGAGCTAGACAGACATCTATCATATTCATGGCTCCACTGCAAAAGCCTGAGAAAGATATCCCTACAACTTTTACATGACAAGCAGGACTCTGATAGTTGGTTTCTAAAAATGGTCCACCAATAACTCATAGTTCTAGGTATTCATGCCCTGGTTTAGGCCCCTCTCTCACTGAAAATACATTGGTCTTGTGAATCACTATAACCTATAGAACATGGCAGAAGTAACATCCTGCCACTTCCAGGATTTAGCCTTAAGGAAGTCTAGGAGCTCTTATTTTTGCCCTGGGTCAGTATATAAGAAATCCTCCTGGAGCGCTGAGATGGAAAAATAACATGAATCACATGGAGATCTAGAAGTTTTTATTTTTTCCCTGAGTCACCACATAAGAAGTTCTGCTAGAGAGACGGGATGGAAAAATCACATGGAATGAGACCAATCCAGCCATATCTGCAAGCCAGCTGAGCCCAGCCTTCTAGTCATCCCCAACAAAGCACCAGACATGCGGGTGAGCCATCGTCAGTCCAGCCTCAAGGTGATTACAGCCCCGGCCAATAACATGAGGAACAGAAGAAATACCCAGCTAAGCCTAATCAACTTTCAGACCTGTATGAGGGAGTACAATAGTAATTGTTTTAAACCCTAAGTTTGGAGGTTCCTTATTATGGAGTAATAGATAAAAGTAACAATGAAGAGGATGGAGAGAGCTATCACCATTTGAACATTCACTATATGCCTCACCTTCTACATACATCATCTAAATTAATATTCACTACCATAGTGTAAGAAGGGCATTAAGACACCAATTTACACACGACATTGGGTGAGGTTGAACTCTCCAAGGCCAGGTAGAGATGGATTTGAAATCAGTTGTGATTGCTGAGCCCATTTTCTCAGGAACTGTGTTAACATTTCTCACTAAACATGTTACATAATTGTTGGTCTCTATTAAAGAGGGAGAGTATTGGGTTAAACAAACAAAAAAAAGGTTGTTAATTACTAGACATCTATTTTAAATAATATAAATGGAAGCCATGTGTTACAAGGAAAATAGCTTTCAACTAGGAGTCTGGAAACTTGAAATCACTAGCTGTGGGAAATTGAACAAGCAATTCAATTACCGAAAAAAGTTTCCTTTTATAAAAGATGAAAATAATAAAATGTTTTCTTAGATTTTTGTGGGTGCTATGGGATCAAAATGAAATAATGAGTATGAGGGACTTAGGCAAAGAAAAAAAAAAGTTTTCTAGAAATATGAAGAATTGTTGCTGAATTAACCGAGCTGTCAAGCACTTCACAGTTATCCCAGAAGTTCTCAGTTCCACTATTTGTATTTTCTTGCTTTCTTTAGGGATGAATGTTCACATAAATACTGGTCTGTTTTCAGAGCTTTGAAACACATCGTTTTTTTTTTTTTTTTTCAAATGGGAAATAAACTCAAAGACAACCATTTAATACATTACTTATTAACATTTTTGGAAGCAAAGCTAAAAAGCAGAAATCCTTGGGCTTCTAGTAAATGGCTATATTCCCCATTCCTTTGATCCATTGATTTATTTGAGTTTTGTCCCTCGGGGAAAACTAAGGTGTAAGCAATGGCTTTAGGGAATGTGTGTCCAGAATACTCATAGTCCTAACATAGGGTGAAGGAAGGTCTAGTGATACTGGATACCAGAAATTAGTACAAAATATAGCATGGCTATGTTGACTGGCAAAAAGTGAATATTTGGACTTACCTGCTGTTCTTTCAAATGAAATGAGATATAAAAATCCTCATAAAAACAGGCCCTTTGCCCTTTGGGCAGTCAGTGGCACCCAAGAGCACTAAGAGTCCTCTGAACTATCCATTTACCATTTTTTTTAAGTTTATTTATTTTGAGGGAAAGAGAAAGAACATGAGTGGGGGAGGGGCAGAGAGAGAGAGAGAGAGAGAGAGAGAGAGAGAGAGAGAGAGAGAATCCCAAGCAGGCTCTGTGCTGTGCTGGCAGCACAGAGCCAGATGCAGGGCTGAAATTCACAAACCGTGAGATCATGACCCAAGCCAAATCAAGAGTCAGATGTTTAACTAATTAAGCCACACAGGTACCCAGAGCTTTTGTTTTGGAAAGCAGATGGTGTCACTGGTAGTCTCACCCTTTTTTTTTTTTTTGTATTGGAAGAAAAATCTAATACCAAAATAAGATAATCAAGAGTTGTAGTAATGAACAACTTATGTATCAACTCCTAAGTAAAACATGACAGTGGTAAGGAACATGATTTTTATTAAAGGTTCAGTCAGTTGAGCATCCGACTTAGGCACAGGTCAAGATCTCGCAGTTTGTGGGTTCGAGCCCTGCGTTGGGCTCTGTGCTGACAGCTCAGAGCCTGGAGCCTGCTTCGGATTCTGTGTCCCCCTCTCTCTCTCTCTGCCCCTCCCTCACTTGCACTCGCTCTCTCTCTCTCTCTCTCTCTCTCTCAAAAGTAAATTAACATTTAAATTTTTTTAAATAAAAAAATAAAAATAAAATTATATTCTTCCCCAAACCCCAAAGCATATACATTTCTATTATATGAATAAACTAAATATTGTGGTTTCTATTTAAAAGTGGAAGGAACAATGGGTATATTAAGACTATATAAAACATTCAGTCTAATGCCCTATTAAAAACTTTCAAACAAACTAAGGGTGAAGTTAGAAATATAGTTTGATCTATTTGGTTTTAGATGTGTGATTTAGTTTGTGGGAAATGGTACTCATCTGTATATTAACATAATATGTAAGATACATGTGTATGTTTATACTTATGTGATATTATCTCTTGTTCACTGAACAAAATGGAAACTTACACTCTCTTCTTAAACTTAATTTTGTAAAAATAGAAACTATGAGAAGGAGCTAATTAAATCCTTCATTAAAATTAAGAACCCCATTAGGAAAAGTTGTGCCCACAAAACAACTATTGTACAGTGATTATGGTTGATTTGGCATGTCTTTGTTCCAACCTTCTTAAAATGCTGTTACAATTGCTTTTTTGTTATAAACATTAATAATACACTGTTCACGTTTGCTTTTATTTTTATCAAGTAACATGTATAACACTCTGAAAAATACTCTTAAATTTATATGTCAAAAGACAAGGTCAACATTCTTTTTTTTTAATTTTTTAAAAATGTTTATTCACTTATTTTGAGACAGAGAGAGAGAGAGAGAGGGAGGGAGGGAGAGAGAAAACAAGCAAGCAAGCAGGGGAGGGACAGAGAGAGAGGAAGAGACAGAGAATCCTAAACAGACTCCAGCACGTTGTCAACACAGAGCTGACAAGGGGCTCAATCCCATGAAACATGAGATCATGACCTGAGTGGAAATCAAGAGTTGGATTCCTAACCGACCGAGCCACCAAGGCACCCCTGCAAAGCCAATGTTCTTAAAAGCACATTCACCTGTGGAAACAACAACAACAAAAAAAACCCATGAAAATCTTGAGTGTGTCGTAACTTCTAACTAGAGAATAAATATGGCCACATGAACCATTAGAGATCATTGTTTTGCATTCATTACCATTCTACAATTAATGAAAAAAACATAAAAACATTCTACTGTTTAAAAAAAATCCCTGTCTAGATTTAGCACACTAGGGGCCATGGACAACTGTGCCCAGACAGAGAACTCCTTCTAAGCTGTGCCCCTCACCTCCCATTTCCTTCATCTGCCACACCTTATCTCTTAGATTCACAGGGCGATAGCAGGCCATTTTATGCTAACTAAACAAACAACAACAATAGCTGGACACATCATAATAATTCCTTCACAGCCAACAGTCTGTAACACACTTATGAAGAATATACAATCACTACTCAGGAAAGGAAAGGAGGATTTTTGCAATTATGCAGTGAATTTAGCCAATGAAGACAGCCAAATGAAGAATTCAGGGACCAACATGACCTTCTTTAGCCTCAAGGAGTCACCATGCTCAATGACACTGCTGCATCTACACAGTGTAAGTTAATTTAACAATAAGACACCAATGGGCAGAGATCCATCCAGGAAGAAGCAGAGAGAAATACAATTCAGGGTTTTCAAGGCCATGAGAAGTACAAATAAGCAATATAACTGGAGAATCACAAGGATTCAGACACTTTACGGAATTCCACACAACAAAAGAGAAAAATACTCAGAAATGTTCACACTAATAATGGCAAGTACTCTGAATCATTTGCAAGCTTCCAAACACACGAACAGGGTTATAATAGGTGTAGGAATGGAAAGAAGTAAATACAGAGAATAAATGAGTTATTAAGCATTTAAATGCATTTATATTCATAAATATGTAAGAAAACTGGGAAACTTATCATAACCAATTATTCCGATGAACAATTCTAGAGAAAAAGCAGTGAAGCTTCTCATTTAATACCACTGCATTATACTACTACCTATTTTGGAAAAGGAGTGTTAAGAACATTTCTCAAAGGCAGAAAATAGTCACAGAAAAAGAAAAAATCATTATTTTGTGTATTCTTAGGTGAACAGCCAAAAGCCAGAAGCATAACTCCCGTGCACAGATTAAATAGAAGGTGAAGACTAACCCTCAGAGACCAAACAGACAAATGATGGGACTCAACACCATGCAGTGACATCTCTGTATCTCTAGGGATGAATAAACTCAGGAGAGCTGACAACAAAATCTGCATGACTTCTGTGTGGTGTCCACTGTCATTTCTGATAAAGCTCCCCGCGATGAAGAAAAACAATAAAAGTAGCCTTGAGCCAGACAAAGAACTAGATTCCCAACAGTGGGGTGCAGGGTCTCTTCCCTGTGCTGCAGACAACCCCTTGGTACACAGAAGCCACTTCCTTCCAGAGGGAGATGTGATGACTGCATGGTGACATTTATGGCAGTATTACACCTGATGTGAGGCTTAAAATAGCAGGGCCATGCTTTAGTCATATTCTCTTGAGGAAACATTTGGACTATAGAACATCCCTCCAAAAAAGGTGCATGTCTACAAAGTTTAGAGTAAGTTCAGGTGTGTGTCTCAAGTTCAGAGTACATCTGGAGTACTTCACTGCTCTTGAGTGTCAAATAAGATACTAGAAATTCAGAAATCCAGAGAGAGTTTGCTACATAAGATTCCTAATGCAAAAGAATCTTAAAGTTTAGAGCCATTTTTCGTTCTCACACCTTGGCAGCTCTTTTTTTTTCTGGTCATTCAAAAAAGAGTAGGGGTTCTCACACTCCAGTAATTCCTGAAATCTACCTTCCTTCCCATTCTCAGGTTGTCCCCTAACCCAGTCCTCTGTATTGCTTGATACAGTCACTCTCCTAATAGCCCTGTGCTCTCCAGTCAGATCCCAATTTACACCATTTTCAGGCTCATTTTCCTAACTTTTCACCCAGATAGCCTGTAATTCAAAATTATCAATGGCCTCCAATAGCATTTCCCAAAGTAAGATCCACAGATATCTGCCCTCCCAAGATGTTCTATTACAAATGAATTCAGTGATTAATAATATTCATGGGGAAAAGGGCACCTGGATGGCTCAGTCAGTTAAGCGTCTGACTCTTGATATTAGCTCAGGTCTTGATCTCAGGGTCTTGAGTTCAAGCCCTGCATTGGGTCCCATGCTAGGTGTGGAGCCTACAGGAAGGAAGGAAGGAAGGAAGGAAGGAAGGAAGGAAGGAAGGAAGGAAGGAAGGAAGGAAGGAAGGGGGAGAAAGAAAGAAAGAAAGAAAGAAAGAAAGAAAGAAAGAAAGAAAGAAAGAAAGAAAGAAAGAAAGAAAGAAAGAAAGAAAGAGAAAGAGAAAGAAAGGGAGAAAGAAAGAAAGGGAGAAAGAAAGAAAGGGAGAAAGAAAGGGAGAAAGAAAGAAAGAAAGAAAAGAAAAGAAAAGAAAAGAAAAGAAAAGAAAAGAAAAGAAAAGAAAAGAAAAGAAAATTGGGGCAATGCTTAGAGATTAATAATGCAGATTAGCATATTAAAGCCTCTGAGAAACTCTGTAGGAGAGAAAATTTTTTTAACTTTTTCTCAGCTTTTCCTACCTTCAACCACAGGGTTGTGTTTTGACTCACACACCTACATCCAGCAGAACTACCACCTTTGGAAGATGGGCTTTGGGAAATGTTAGCCCAGAGGATAAAGTTGATATTGCTTAGCATGCATGCACTGACCCATATTAATGGGTTCCTGATCCACCTCTCCACCTGCTCCCACCTGTCTTCGGGGGCTGCTCAAGTGCCCTCCTGAGAGTCTGAGTGGAAGTCACCTACCTCCTGGCTCGCTCTTTCTCCCTGTTTCCTCATATCCAAGTCCACTGGGGTCAGCTTACATTCTCTTTCCCCCCAGGAGGCCTCTGTCCTAGAAGTCTCAACCACCCCTGCCCTCACTCGTTGCTTCATCTTCCAACTACTTTTACACATATTTCCTTTTTCTATTTCACATGGCAGGGGAGCGGGGGGCGGAGGGAAGGTGGGGAGAGGTTGGTGCCTTTGAGGATATGTCATACTCCACCTGGATAGTATACTCCTTGCAGGCATTTGTATCTTTTTTTTCTAATGTTTATTTATTTATTTTATCACAGAGAGAGAGAGAGAGAGAATGGGTATGAACGCGCATGGGGGAGGGGCATAGAGAGAGGAGAGGGAGAGAGAGGAGAGGGAGAGAGAGGAGAGAGAGAATCCCAAGCAGGCTCTGAAACTCCAGCACAGAACCCGATGTGGTGCTAGAACCCAGGAACTCTGAGATCATGACCTGAGCCAAAACCAAGAGCTGGGACATTTAACCAACTGAGCCACCCAGGCACCCCAGGCAGGCATTTGAATCTCTATAACTAGTTCTATAACTGACTTATATCTAATTGCATTTTATGATGATTTACTATGAATCCATAAAACCCGGGACAAGATCTTGTGCAGTGCAAGTGATCAATAAATATCTTCTTTTTTTTTTAATTTTAATTTTTTTTAACGTTTATTTATTTTTGAGACAGAGAGAGACAGAGCATGAACAGGGGAGGGGCAGAGAGAGAGGGAGACACAGAATCCGAAACAGGCTCCAGGCTCTGAGCTGTCAGCACAGAGCCCGATGCGGGGCTCAAACTCACGGACTGTGAGATCATGACCTGAGCTGAAGTCGGAAGCTTAACCAACTGAGCCACCCAGGTGCCCCTAAATATCTTCTTTTAATGTGTGTTTATTTTTGAGAGAGACAGAGACAGATTGTGAGTGGGGGAGGGGCAGAGAGAGAGGGAGACACAGAATCCGAGGCAGGATCCAGGCTCTGAGCTGTCAGCACAGAGCTGAGCAAAGAGCCCAATGCAGGGCTTGAACTCATGGACTGTGAGATCATGACCTGAGCCAAGTCAGATGCTTAACTGACTGAGCCACCCAGATGCCCCAGAATAAATATCTTTTAATGAAAATAAAGTGGATTTCTCCAAATATTTCAGTACAGAAAGAGGAAGAAGGAGACTATGTCAAGTCAGAATGAAACTCTCAGAGTGACTGAAATTTAGCAGAGTGGGTGAAGGAAGTTCACAAAGCAGCATGAGAATTCCAAAATTTCAACAAAATCATCACCAGTGCTGAAATGTCTAAGGAGAAACCACGGACCTGAGGTCATGTTCACCAAACTCTAAAGGGGACTGTCCTATACAAAAGATATGTTCCCTAATCTGGTCTTAAGGAGACATGATGATTTTCAGGAGGAGAAGAAAACATCCCAAATCAGATATTTTTCTAATTCCTAATACAGTAAATTCCTGTTTCCTTCCTTCTTTCTTTCCACCTGCCCTCTACTCAACACATTTATTGAACACCTGCTAGGCATTCAGCACTGAGCAAAAAAAAAAAAAAAAATATCTGGAAATGTCTCAGGGAAAATCAGAACAAACTATGAGGTACAGAAGAACAAAGGCTCCTACCTTGTGAAAGTCTTAGTGAAATGTAAGTACATTGTAAAACAGTGCATAAGACAACAAGGATGAGATAGCCTGAAATACTATCTTAAAGCTGACAAAAGCAGAAAGTGTGCAGAATCATGCCATTTCAAAGTTGCATGTTTCTTTTGTTTATTTGCTTCTTTTGAGAACTAATAACTTTCTGTCTCTAACTGTTGCATATTAGAATAATGGGCCCTGGTCATAGTCACTCTATGTCCAACATGTTGCCTGACACATGGTGGGCACTTAGCAACAGTCTGATGAGTCACTTACTGGACAAGAAAATGAATAAGGCAGGAAACAAGTCCTTCCAGCTATGTGTAGAAATGCTGCATTTGACTGAAAATTTTGGTGCTGTACGTCCTTTAAATCAGAACACAGTGGATGGTGAGCTGTAAAGAACAATCTATGCCTTCTTGAGTTAAACAAGTTTCCTTTAAAAATACCATTCTGAGAGATTAAAATTCAGATGCACAACAAAATATTTACATAGCCTACATGATTCCCTGTTAATGTTACGGTAATTTAGGCAAATTTACTATTCCTGAGATGAAACCATCACTCCAGAAATTTGGAAGACATTCTATTTCATACAGTTTTAATAGGAAAAAAAATGAAGAGTGACAGCTGAGTTTGGACATTTGTCACTTGGGAGAAGGTGGGGAAAATGGTACTACAATATTATAATATTAATACATTTAGGTAATTAAAAAAAACACAAAACAAGAAGTGATTACAAGTGAAAACAAAAGAGGAACAATCTGGGAGAAGTCAAAATGATGTACATCAGGTAAAATGTGTGTTGTGTACTGTTTGTTGATTGTGCCAGTAAGCTGAACTAATTTTACATTTTACGATGCCACCCTTAGCAATCAGCACAAGCACATGCGTGAGTATAAAACTTGGTATGAATTAGAGAACATTTTGGTAGCCTAAATCCCATGCCATTAAAAGAATAATCATAAAATTATTGATGATAAGGTGGTCTTTAGATTAAGGAAAAGCCTTCTAAGAGAAGGAAGATATTTCCCTGAAGGCATTTGCAATGAACGTGAACAAAGAACAGAAAAAAAGACAGAGATAAATTCCTCACTGGCTAATTAACAAAGCCCAATCTTTTCTTTCTTTCACTTCTACAATGCTGTCAACAGAATGTAGAGGATCAAGAGACTGCAGAACCCAAACATGACCCTAGATAATGTAGTTATTAAATAAATCGCATTCAACATTTCCAAACAATTCATTCAAAGCATTGGCAAAAACCACCTGAAGTAGGCTTATCTGGTAAGGATAACTCTCCCCTTTGCACCCCATAATATTTTGTTAATAACACCACTCTGGTACTTAAGTTTCTTATAATATAATATCTTTATAATGGAGAAAATAACATCTGTGTCACAGACAGCATGACTGCTTCCTTTAATAAAGAATGTGTCTGACACTCATCAGGGCTTAATAAATGACAGGTGTCTTTATTATGATGCTGTTCCTTCTTATTATGTTGTTATCATTATTATTATTTATCATATCAACCCCTGCTCTCTTGGAACTTGAAAGCAGAAAACGAGACTGTGGTTTTCATTTTTGCATTCCATGCAACCCAGCACAGCACCGTTCTCAGGCATTTGATGACTTAATGTTAACTGAAACTTTCTAGGGTTACCATATGGACTAAATTTTTTGTGCCTGAAAGAGAAAATTGGTCATCAGACTTGTAGAAGGAACTTGCTCCTCCTGAAAGTAGCTGCAATTGCTTTAAACTATAACTTCCCTATAATGGTTGTTGTCTGTGAGGTTCTGGGAGATAGTTCAGAAATGAGCTGAATGTGAAAAAGTCTGACTAGGTCCCAATCGATATGAAAATAACACTAAAAGACCTTAGCAGATAGCATATGCTAACCTTCTGTGCATTAGGGACAGTTCTATGTCCTTGATACATGTTAGATTTTACTCTTAAAAACTTACAAATGTATATGGTTTTTTTTTTTTTTCATGTTTTACAGGTAAAGAAACTGAGGTCATTTAGAGAGATTATAATTTTGGCCCAAATCACATCAATAGTAAATGCTATGGGAGTGTGACCCCAGATCTGTAAGACTCCCAAGTTTGAACCCTTAACCACTGAAACATACAATTTTAGTAACACTCTGAGTTCACAATCCATTTACAAGCCACAAACTTACCTCCACAGGAAGTGCTATGACTTCTTTCCAACATCTTCCCACACAGCATAAACTGATTCGTTTCCCTCCCTTTTCCTCAACTCTCCTACCTGAGTTACCTGAGAATCTAGTTACTGGCATCTTCCTTAATGAACTTTGTAGGTTACATTCTCGAAAGCAGTGTGAAACGGCCATGCCCTGAGAAGAGCAACAAATTTGTAAGAGCCAACCTGCTGACCGAGAAGTCTGAGCAGAAGGGGGCATGTAAAACAGAGTTTACATAGGTGGAAGAATAGAATATCCAGGAAGCAACTGCAGTCAGAGACAGCAGCCCTCAGCACTACTTCACTGCAGCAAGAAGGCCTTTCAAACACCCGCGTTCTGCGCCCTTCAAACTATACCTGCAAGAACTCCACAGGACAAAACCATCAGATATTTGAAAAGAAGATGCCTGTTTGCCAGGCATGAAATGCACAGTTCTGCAGAAAAACAAACAAACAAACAAACAAAACAAAAAACAAAAAACTAGGGGGGCTTGGAGCACAGACCCTATTCTCTAAAAGCGCTCCCCAGAAAATACCTATTGAATGAATGGATGAATGAATGAATGAATGATGGGCCCTACATTAGAGAGTTGTGGGGAAGACTGATGACTCTGAACCAGGCTGACATTAACCATCATCACCACAGTGCCAAAATCTCTGTTCCGTTCACACCTCTCGCATTAAACAGGGAAATGTGAGCAGTATGCCTGAGGTTGGGATCCACTGCACCTTCCTCTTGACTTCATCATTTTGAAACCTGAAGCTGCTGAAGTCTGTCAGAGGAGCGCCAATTAGGTCCATCTAATTTCCCAAACATACGTATATTTGTTATGTGTTTTTCATTGACATACAAGTTCTAAACTAAACTGTAAACGAAAATGTTATAATTTCTAAGAATGAAAATAATATATGGCAATGCCAAATACAGAGTAATGGGCTTTGGTAAACAAATTCTCCAGCAAAAAACCTAAGGAGAAAAAAAGGACACTCACAAAACCTACCCATCTAAAAGTTCCCACAAAGCCACATGGTACTAAACAGTAAAAAGCTACTTTGGTCATCTCCATTTCTTCCTAGTAACAGACCTTGCCCTGTGATTACCTCCTTGGCTTATCGGTTAATCTGGTCATACCCACAGCCAGCCTCTGGCCATAATAAGCTCTCAATGATATACTACCTTGCTTGCAAAACTTTGAAGAAAACGTTTCAAAATGACAAGGATGAGTATTATCAAGATGTTTGAAGTGCCAACCAAATTTTATAACTATCAGCCAGCATCCTAAAAATCATTTTTGGCGAAAAGTCATGAATGATATTCACAGCCCAGAAGTGAGAAAAGGCTTCCGTCCATGCTTAAGGAGGAGATGAGAAAATGAACACATCTACATGAAGCCTTCATACGCATTCTCCCTGCAGATGATAAAAAAGCAACACTGCCACTTATCCACCTGAGATATCCCCAGTTCTCAAAATAATGGGTAAAAATGATCAAAACCTTAATTGTCTTCATATGGCTCAGACAAGGCACATAAACTCTTTTATGCTCCCAGCACAGAAAATTGCTTCATTTCTAGAGTAAATATATACTAGAAACTTGCGGATATCTCAAGAATGCCTTGTAGCTAAAGAAAGTAACATCACTGCCTACTCATTTGGCTTAATTTGCTAGTCTCTCAGCAACTTCATGCTTACGCTTCCAACCCCTTTTAGATCCTAGGATGAGGCAACAGTCCAGAACCCTGGAAAGTTGCCGTCTCCAGCAGCCAGCAGTTTACTGAGCCACCATGGTCCCAGGATGGACTTTCTTCCCAGGATGCCTTCCTGGGAATGTGCATGTCCCATGCATTCCACTTATCTTCTCTAAGCTACATTCCAGTAACTAAGCTTCATAAGCTTCTTCTGAATTGTTTATTCTGTGTTCTAAAGCTCCATCCGCTGTTGAGATGATTTGCAAGATTCCTTTTCTTTTCTGTTAAGCAGGATTGGTGAGTATTACCGGGCCTTTAGGTGGAATCACCGCTATTTAAAATTCCTGCTGCCGAGATTAAAGGAGATAAAGCCTGTGAAAGCCTTTTGTAAACTGTAAAGTCCTGCTCATATGTAGTGTGCTGTTATAATATTAGCCATAATAGCAATAACCCCAATCCAGTTGTAACACAGGCTTTAAAATGATAATAGGCATTTGGGTCTTGTCTTTGCTGCATTCCCAACGGGGGCCTACACTGGTGCCCAGCAAGGGGAAGCCTCTCGAAGAAAGTTTTGTTTGGATGCATAAACGGATGACTCTAAAACATCACATACTTGTCCAAATTAATGTCCACAGGCAAAAGGAAGCTAGGCATGACAATTTAGATAATGAAAATACTTGGCAAAAATACTGTGGTGTTGAAAAGAAATACTGCAGAAAAAGTTCTTCTAAAGATAATTCCTTCAGTAATGAAATCTGGCCCTTTGCAATCAGTATTGGGGAGGGCAGGGCGTGGTGGTACAGGTTGGGGCAGGTATTTCCATTAGCCCTGAAAATTTGCCCTAGTTCAGGATAGCTTACAGGAAGAGGCTGCCATCCCAGAAAAAGCCTAGGGTAATAAGTATGAGGGGGTTAAAAGGAAAAAACAAAACAGAACAAAACCCAAAAGCAGCAAAGTCTATCCCAGCAATGGGCTTATTTTCAGGCTCTTTCCAGGGGTGGAAATGACCAAATTCTCTGTGGGAGAATTTTAGAAGTATTTTAGAAAATGCTTTTAGATGCATCTGTGCTAATCACTCTGGTCATTGAAGGGTTGATCTATTTTAAGGACCTGTATGCAGGAAAGGGTGTGGGAAAGAGGTGGAGGATGAAAATAGAAAGGAAGATGGTAGTGTCCAGGAACTGGGGACTCATTTATCCTACTCAACTGAAGCCTTGAAAATAAGAAGGGAAACTCTGGAGTAGCAGCTGGTTACTTAGGAAAGCAAAGGCTGGCACCGAATTTAACCCCAGAAGATGAGGATATCCTAACACCCTTTTTATCTAAGGGGCCGGGTGGGGTCTAGAGGAGAGAAGGAAGAGAGCCTGCTACCTGGGCGGTCTGCAGGGCTCCAGCGGTAGGGAGGGCCTCTGCATCAGCGGCTGCTAAGCTCCAGAAAATATCGTATTTCTGCCCATCAATCAGCATTAAGCTGCTCTGGGGGCTGAGCTTTCGGCACTGGTAGTTGCCAGTAGCAACAGGGCACACACTCCTCACTCCTGGCGAGCTGGGGCGGCAGCAGCAAGGGAGGGGGCGGTCAAGGCTACAGGCTGTGAGCTGGGTAGACAGGGTCAGGAATCCACTGGTGATGGGGGAGGGGGATGGGTGCTAGGTAGAGGCGGGCGTGCCCTGCAGGGGCCAGCCCAGGTAGCGGACCAAGCCACTGGCCTGTGTGGGTGGGAAGTTTTGGGGTTTCTGGTGGCACAGCAATGCCCTTGCCAACCTCAGCAGCCTGCCGTCCCAGCCTGGAAGTGTCTCACTCTGCTGGCATCTGGACAAGAGAGTCAAGGCCGAGAGGGCAGAAGCCAAGCTGGTACTGCTGGTGGGTGGGTTGGGGTTCTAAAGATCCACCCCCTCACCCGCCACCCCTCCACCCTTCAGAAGTCTCTGGAGAATGCCAACGTGGAATTATGTCTGCACGTGTGAGTGTTTTCGTTTGCACTTCCAGCACAAAAGCGAGGCCCCACAGGTGGAAAGGAGGTTGTGCCTCTGTGTGTGTGTGTGTGTGTGTGTGTGTGTGTGTGTGTGTGTGTGGTGCTCGGACTGCGTGTGGACCGTGAGATGGCTGAGGCACACGCACGCGGCTCCCACCCGCCGTCCCGCCTAGGGCGTCAGGGGTGTCTGGTCTCAGGCACTTGGGGAAGAGAGCCAGAACGGCGCGCCACCTCCCCGAACTTCTCCCCCTGCCGTTGGGATCCGGTAAGGTGGGAACGAAGGGCAACGGAGAGGGAGGTGGAGGGCAGAGGTAGACCCAGGAGAGCATAGGAGCGGGCACGGATGCAGGCAGCCCTTAGGCACCAATAGGAAGGACGGAGCTGAAAGGCCAGTGGACAGGCCCGGGCTTCGGGCGCAGGGGGCGCGCCTGCGAGGGGCGAGGGCTAGCGTCTCCTTACCTGGCCTGTGCTGGAGCATTTTGCAGCGGGGCGGGGGCGGGGTGGGTGCCACCCTCCCTGGGGGCCGACCCTGCAGTGCTGTCACTTCGGGGGGCAGCCAGGCGTTGGCCGCAGAACCCGGAGTTGACAAACTTGCCAGGTCCGGAGCGCGCAGAGGTGGCCCGGGCCACGCACGCCGCACAGCCCACGGCAGCCGGGACACCGCGCGCTCCCAGGAGCTCTTCCGCTTTGTTGTGTTCCACTGGTCTCCCCGCGCCTGCCTCTGGGTGTCTCCGCGCCCTCCCAGCAATGGGACGTTTCGCCCGCGTTCCGGGAGGCCCCTCGGGTCTGCGTGCCACTTTCCTCCCCGAGGCGCGTTAAAGAGCTGCCCTGGAGCGCCTGGCGGGGCTGCGCAGTGCGCTCCTACCGGGCGGCTCCGGCCCGCAGATTCCCGCCCCCCACCTTCTCCCCCTCCCCGCCCCTCCGCGGCACCCCCATCAGAAGCTGCTTAGGATCGGGCTGTCAAATCCAGCCCATCTGCTGCAATCGTAATCAGTCTCAACCGAACGGTTCTGACAAATCTCCGCCTGGAGCCGGAGTTGGGGAAGCCGGTGGGCTAGGGGCGGGGAGGGGAGGAGGGGGCCACAGGGGCGAGGGGGCGACAGGGGCTGTGTTCTGGGAGAGAGGGGCCTAGAGGCTTTCATTGTCTGTCCCAAACAGAGGAACTGAAATGGGAAATGGGGATCCCCAAAGCGAAATACTGTTTTCCTTTCCCAGTTCCTAGTAAGAAAAATCAATCCACCCTGGCAGGCCCTGGCATACCCCACCCCCATCCCAAGCCACTGCCTGCTGTGTCTGGGTGGAACGAATTTCTGCTAATGAACTACACAAACAGGTCCTGTAATCTTATCATCAGGCTGACCCACAGACTGGCAGAGATACCCAAAGTATTGTAATTGGCAGGTAAGAGCTAGAACTAACAGCCATTTGTCTGGAGTCAGAAGTTGATTCTCAAGTACATTTGGAAATAAAGCTTACAGAGGGAGAACCGGCCTGTCAGTGGCAAAGAAGCATAGCCCTTCCAGTCGTGTTGGCATTTCGGGAGATAAAAGGAACATTTGTTCTGGACAAGAAAATACTGAACTCGGTTTAGCCCCAAGTTAGAGCTTAAAGAATTTTCATAATTTTTTTCCCATTTTCTCGTGAAAATGCTTTTTAAAGAATATCTATTTTAACAGAAAGTGATGACTTCGAAAAATGATTTTTCCAAACTAGTTTCTTCTACAGATGAAATAAGGTGCTATACTTTGAACTATTTTAATGTGCCACTTCAGTATAACCACACATAGATCTACTGGTTATACCCTTACAAGGAAATAAGGCAAAAGTTTTTAAAAATCAGTAAAAATAACAGTGGTCCTACATATACATAAACAACTCTTAAAGCATCAAGAATACAACCAGCAGGATTGTGTATGGTTTTGTACATTCTTCTCAAGTGCTAGAAAATGTTCAGTTGCCCTGAAGGACGGTAGTTGTTGGGGAGAATAATTGGTTGGATAAACACATCACCAGTTGAAAAGCTGAAGGGGAAAATTTTAACCCATTTGTTCAGATAGGTATAAGAGCCATGCAAAAATAAGTATACTGTGAAAATTTAACACAGTTTGAAACTGGCGCTCAAAAGCATTCTTTTGCTTTGTGCTGTCGGTGAGAAATGTGGGCATGCCACATTAAGTGCCCACTTGTCTAGGCAGATATTGTGTCTTCTACTTTTTTTATAGCCCAGTGGTGCTTACAATAGCAGTATGTAGCTATGGGCTGATGGTTTGGAATTTTGATTTACAGGTCAGGATTAAAATCATATACATCACTGTGACTTGCTTGATAGGTGAGGGGAAAAGAGGCTCAAGTGTTACTTTTCCCAGTATGTAAATAATCTGAAGTCAAGTGCAGCTTCTGATCAGATTTTAAGACATTTTTATCAATATTTAAACATCTGAAGTTTTTCATTGTCAATTTGTTTAATGTGTTATTAATATTAAGACTTTTAATTAAAAGACTCATCAACATGGTGCCAAGAAATAAGGATTTCAGAAGAAGTCCTCTCCATCAGAATCAACTTTCATGCTGGTGACTAATTTAAAGAACAGTGTCCAGGAAACTGCTGTTGCCCAGGGGAGAAAAGAGCTAAGCTGAGAGACGCCAGGCTGCAAGCACCATCGTGGGTTCTGCTATGTCCTTCTCTCAAGTTGGTCGTTTCAATTGCATCAGGGCCAAGCAATTGGCCATAGGCATAATGGGTGGCCCCAACCTCCAATTCATCAAGTCCTTGGTTCTAACTTCAAAATATATCCTGTCTAGTTCTTTCAATTACTTATATGAGTGAAAAAAAATCACACAAATATTTTTGACTTTATGGAACTTACATTCTGGAGGGGAAGAACGACATTCGGAAAGAATACATAAGGAAATCGCATTCTCTGTTATAAGGTAATCAGTGCTATGGAGACAAAGCAAGGAAGGCTGAGCAGTATCCAGGTTTAAACAGAGAGCTCAGTGAAGGTCTCACTGAGAATCTAAGTGTAAGTGCATGATTAAAAGAGGTGAGGGAGTAGGGAAGCCATGCAGGTGTCAGAGACAAGAAGTTGGTACAGTGGCCCTTAGGATTGAGCCCAGTGAAGGAACTGCAGGTGGGTAGTAGGGATGGAACAGGGCGAGTACAGAGGGTTAATGGAGATGGTCTGAAAGGACAGATCACTGTGTGGGACCTAATGGGCCAATTTAAGGACTGGCTTCTACCCTAAGGGATATGGAAGGACAGGGACACAGAGGGTTTTGAGGAGAGAAGTTTCACGATCTGACTTTTGTTTTAATGGACCATTCTGACTACTATATTGTAAATTACAGGTGCAAAAGGAGGGAGGACGTGGGAAAACCTGTTATTAGGCTACTCTTAGACTCAACGTGAGAGAGGATAGACAGGGCCATGGCAATATGGATAATGAGAATTGGTGGCAATTTAGAATTGTTTTGAATTTAGAGCCAATAATATCTGCTCAGGACAGGGGATTGGAAAATAAAAAAGAAACAAAAGTAAAGAATAACTCCAAATGTTTTGCCTTAGCAACCAAAAAACACAGAGTTGTTATTAACTTAAATGGGGAAGCCTATGGGAGGAGCAAATTTTGGTGGAAGGAACAGGGGTTAAGTTTTGGATTTGTTAAGACTGGGATACTTATGAAATTAAACTTTAAATATAATTAAAGATCTCAGAATAGTTCCTAGACTTTGGTAAAGGCCATATGTTTGTAGCGGTGGACCTTGTGTTAGTGAAGTTTGTATTGGATGTCACGGTTATTATTGATGTTTACCAACCAAAAGGAGATATTGATTTAAGTCTCTGAATAAACATTCAAGGATTGTGTTCAGGGGACAAGTCTTAGATGGAGATGTGAATTTGTAAGCTATGTAATATATACATAGTTAAATCCATCACATCAAGTAGGCCATTAAGGCTGTGAGTATAGTTAGAAAAGAGAAGACATTTGAGAATGGAATCCTGAGTCATTCCAACTTTAAAAAGCCAAGAAGATGAAGACCAATGAGTAGAAGAGACCATCCTAAGGGGCAGCTTGGGAGAGAAAGTAAACTAGGAGTGTGGGCTTCTCTAGAAACCTAGTAAAGAAGATATTTCAGTAAGGAGGGAGTCATCTGTGAGCCACAGTCTCCCGATATGATTGGCATTGCAGAAAACTCAAGGAAAGGGGCACATGGGTGGCTCAACTGACTCATGATTTCAGCTCAGGTCATGTTCTCACAGTTGGTGAGTTGGAGCCCCTGCATCTTACTCTGTGCTGATAGCATTGAGCCTGCTTGGGATTCTTTCCCTCTCTCTTTCTGCTCCTCCCTGGCTTGCACTCTTTCTCTCTCTCAAAAATAAATAAATAAACACTTAAAAAAAAAAAAGAAAGAAAGAAAGAAAACCTAGGGGCGACTGGGTGCCTCAGTTGGTTAAGTGTCCAACTTCAGCTCAGGTCATGATCTCGCCTAAGTTCGAGCCCCGTGTTGGGCTCTGTGCTGACAGCTCAGAGCCTGGAACCTGTTTCAGATTCTGTGTCTCCCTCTCTCTCTGACCCTCCCCTGTTCATTCCCTGTCTGTCTCAAAAATAAATAAATAGAAGTTAAAAAAATAAAAAAAAAAGAAAACCCAAAGGAAAATAGAAGAAAACTATGAGAATATTCATCAAGGTTATTGGATAACTTGTCTAATGTCTGCTTATAATACTACATCCAAGGTGTCCTAGCACCCAGGCAAAGATGAGATGCATGAAAAATATTCAGTGTATGATGGATTAAGTAATGAATCAACCAAAGGACTAAATGCCTTATGCTGCAAAGTATTTCTCAAATTATGGCCCGAGGATGATTTTGGAGAGGTCTTCTGTTCTCTAAGTCAAAAGATATTGATGTAGGACAAGGTTTATAAGAGGGAATAGATTGGGAAACATGATGTGTTTCCCATTTATTAAGCAATGTCAATAGACAAAGACTTCTAGCCCATAAGTCTCATATTAAATATTTTCTCCAACCATATTTGATAAAATTTAAATTATTAACAAAGAAATAACTCACATACATACAGAAGTGAAAAAACACACTTCTGTAAGTAACCTTACAACTTGAGACAACAACCCACTTAAAATAAGCAAAAGATTCAGAAATATACTTTAGCAAAATATATATATATATATAAATAATAATTTTTAGTAAATAAATAAATAATTTTAATAAATAATTGCATGAAAAGTTGCTCATCATCATTAGTCACTGGATAAAAGCAACTTAAAATCACAAAGGAAAAGAGATATGCACCCCTAGATTTAGTGCAGCATTATTTACACAAAAAGATATGGAAGCAAGTGCCCAAGTTGTCAACTGTCAAGGGTCAACTGTATCTATAAAAGGTAATAACATACATGAATCTCTTCATGGCATTATGCCAAGTGAAAGAGTATCATACATTCTGACTGGCTTTTGCTTCATTCTGTTTGATTCTAAAACACTCTAGAGACAAAAAGCAGATCCATTTTTGCCTGAGGCTGGGGATAGAGATGGGACAGACTACAAAGATGCACAAGGCAAGTATGTAGTCAGAAATATTCTATATCATGATTGTGGTGGTGTTTACAAAACTGTCAAACTCATCAAGTTATATACTTAAAAACGTGATTTTTATTGTATAAGTTATAACTTAATAAAAATATTTTTAAAAAGATTTTGTTTTTAAGTTATCTCTACACCCAATGTGGAGCTTGAACTTGCAATCTTGAGATCGTTACATGCTACACTGAGTGAGCCAGTCACGTGCCTTCTTAATAAAAAAAAAATATTTTAAAGAATTAAGAATTTAAAGTGAGTACAGTTTGCTTGTTTGTTTGTTTTTGTTTTCTTTTTGTTTTTGTTTTATTTTAGTAGGGGAATTTTAGTGCTTTCCCATTTGAGAAGAGGAAGCTTACCTCAGAAATAACACCAGTTCACAATCCCCAATGAAATAACTGATTCAAGTAAGGATCACCAATAGATACTGAAAGATGGTAAAGAACAGGAAACTGAATATTCATATTTTAACAAATATCACTCCCTAATGTTTGCTAATTGCTAAGGGAAGAATTTATATTATACAAGGGAGAAATCACCTGCCATGTTCCTCCTTGTATGATGCCATATGAGAGTGTAAAACATTGCTTACGGAGTTTTTATTGCAAAGAAACATGTTCAACCTGAATCCAAGCAAGTCTTTTGACATAATTTTTAGCTTACATGAAATATGCAACCTAGAGAATTAGATAAATGACACCATAAGGAAACAATGAGGCATATGCAGGATAAAGGATGCTCCTGACTTTCAAAAAGCCAGTGTCTATGAACAGAACAAAGTAGGAAGACTAAAATAGATTAAGCAAGGTAGGGCATAACTAAGTGAAAGTAATGCGATTGGTCTTTCTCCAAAATGAACAGCTATGAAAGACATTGTGGGAACAACTAGACAAATGTAAGTCAGGCTGGTATTAGATAAGAGAAGTTTCATCAGTTTTGCTAAGGGTAAACATGATATTGTAGTTAAAAAGATTTTGTTAACGTTTATTTATTTTTGAGACAGAGAGAGACAGAGCATGAACGGGGGAGGGTCAGAGAGAGGGAGACACAGAATCTGAAACAGGTTCCAGGCTCTGAGCTGTCAGCACAGAGCCTGATGTGGGGCTCAAACTCACAGACCACGAGATCATGACCCGATCCAAAGTTGGCCACTTAACCGACTGAGCCACCCAGGTGCCCCATATATTGTAGTTAAAAAAGAAGTGGTCTTTATTGTAAAAAGACACATGCTATAGTATTTAGGTTGAAGTATCATGGTGTTTACCACTCACTTTGGAAAAAAATATACATGAAACAAAAATGTTAACATGTGTTGATGCTAACTTGTGCATAGATGAGTGTTTTATTCCCCTGGACTTTTAACTTTTCTATATATTTAATTTTTTTCTTAATAAAAAATGAAAAACTACAAACTTCTAACAATTATAAATAGATCAATAATTAATGTAAATGGGTCACTAATTAAGTATAAATAAATCAGAAAAATTAGAGATTAGTATCTGAAACTGACTGTATATCAACACTTTGAGAGTGGAAGGAACTAAAGCAGTACATCATGAGAAATACTTTAGTGCATATTCTAGAAATGAAAAAAAAAATGGTAGATGAATGTGCACAGCATCTAACCCAAAAGGATAGGAAAAGAATAACAATAAGTACATGGAATAGAGGAAATAAAGGTAAAATCAAAGTCTAATAAAACAGAACACAAAGTACTAGTACAAGATCAATAGAACAGTATTTGCCTAGACCAATGAAAACCAGAGACAACATAAATCAATAAGCTTAGGAGAAAAAAGGGCTACACAACTGAGAATACAAGAGAGATTTAAAATAATAGAACTACTTCACCATGAGCAACCTTAAGGCAATAAATTTGAAATCACAGGTAAGATGATCAACACCCTAAAACTTAAAAATAGGACACTTAATAAAACTCACTCAAGAATCAAAAGAATCTTGAACAATTTCATAGATAAACTCAGTGGTTGAAAAAAACAAACTCCTTGGGTATAATCAACAGGCCCATATTTCTTTATCAAGATATAATTCATGAATCATAAAATTCACCCAGTTAAAGTGCACAATTCATTCATTTTTGGCACATGCAAACTGTGCAACCACCATCACTTCCATCACTTAAGTTTGGAAGATTTTCATCACCCAATAAAGAAACTCACACTACCTAGTAGCCATCACTCTTTGCTCTCCAGCCAGAGGTAACCAAAAATCCATTTTGTTTCTCAACCAAATTTGCCCATTCTGGACTTTTCATATAAAGGCAGTCATACAATATATGACCTTTCGTGTTTGGTTTCTTTCACTTAAGCATAATAGTGTCAAGATTTGTCCACGTTGTACCATTTATCTATACTCCATTCCTCTCTTCTTATTGCCAAATAATATTTCCTTGTATGCATATACCACACTGTACTTATCCATTCATCAGCTAATGGACATTTTGGTTGTTTTTTTTTTGTTGTTGTTGTTTCTACTCTGTGGCTATTGTAAGTAAGTCTGCTGAAAACTTTCATATGCCAACTTTTGTGTGGACATGTTCTCATTATCTCCTGTGCATATATCAAGGCACACAATGTCTGGGTCCTATGATAACTATGTTTAACAATTTGAGCAACTGCTAAACTGTTCCAGAGGAGCTATCCCATGTTTGATTCCCATCAGCCGTGTATGAGGGTTCCAATCCCTCCATATTTTCTCCAACATTTTTTAGTATTTATTATTGATTATAGCCATCCTAGTGGGTATTGAGTGGTAGCCTTCTTTGTGATTTTGATTTGCATTTTCCTAATGGTTAATATTGTTCTGTATCTTTTCATCAGTTTATTGATCATTTGTTTATCATCTCGGGAGAAATGTCTTTTCAATTCCTATGCCCATTTTTAAATTGAATTATTTGTGTTTTTTGTTGTTGTTGTTATTGTTAAATTGTAGGCCCAGCTTTTTTTAAAGTAATTTTTACAAAACTTGGAAACAATACAAAACCTCTAATATCCCTATCTAACAAAAAAAGTTATAGGAAGTAGGAAAAGCATGCAGGAGGAGAAAGAGAAAGGGCAGGGGCAGGGAGAGAAGAGGAGGAGAGACTTTTATGAGTCTTGATACTTGATACTAAATACTTGATACCTTCATACTAAAAGTAAACATAGATCATATAGGGAAAAAATTAGTAAATCTGAAAAATCCTAAATAAAACAGGATATATCAATAGAAAAATAATAGCAATAATGGTAATAATAGTATAATATGACCAAATAAGGTGTAACCTCTAACACAAAGGTGATTTGGTCCTAGAAAACCCTATTAATTTCTAAATATACACATATTTTAGAAGATTAAAAAAGAGATCATTTCAATAGTTGCTGATTTTTTTTATTATTTTTTAATAGTTGCTGAAAATTTTAATAGCATTCAACATTTACTCATGATTTATAAACAAAAATCTTTCACAAGCTAGAAATAGATGAGAACTCCCTTATGTTGATAAAAGGTGCTTACCAAAAAATCTATAGCATGCATGATACTAAATAGTGAAATTTAAGCACATTTCCTTTAAGTTTTTGTTCTAGACAATGATGCTCATCACCACTCCTGTGCAATATTTTCAAGGTCTTAGAGCAATGACATAAAGAAACAAAAGATATAAGAATGAGAAAATAGGGGCACCTCAGTGGCTCAGTCAGTTGAGCATCTAAGTTTTGATTTTGGCTCAGGTGATGATCTCAGGGTTATGGGATCAAGCCCCATGTCAGTCTCTGTGCTAAGTGTGGAGCCTGCTTAAGATTCTCTCCCTCTCTTCCTCTGCCCCTCCCCTGCTTGCTCTCTTTCTCTCTCTCTAAAATTTAAAAAATTAAAAAAAGAATGAGAAAGTAATGAAAAAAAACTACCATTATTTATAGTCAATATTATCTCCATAGTAAACTGAAGAGAAACTAGAGGCAAATCATTAGGTACGTGAAAATAGTAGTGCGTTTACTAGATAAAAGAACAACATATGAAAATATATAGTGTCTCTAGGAAAGGTGACAAAATATGAAAAACAACATTTTTAGAAGATCTCTTTTAAAATAGTAAAAGAAAGTATATAGGAATGAATACTAAGATGTTAAAAATCTTTATATTAAGTACTTTGTTGAAGGGCATAAAAGCAGAACTAAGCAATTAGGAAAACAGAGTGGTAGATTGAAAGATGCAATCTCCTGACTTAATCCTTAAATGTGAAATACTATCAGTCAAAATCCCAGCAAGTTTATACACTGAACTTTACCAGCTGATCTTCAAATTCTTATAAAAAAGTAGGTGGCCAAAAATAACCAGCTAATCTTTTGGAAGAGTGACTGCACAAACATCCAAAAAAGGTCAGTCCCCTCCTTTGTGGGTAGAGAAGTGAGTGAGATAAATACATCAATGAGAACAAAGAGAATCTAAAAACAGAACCACATACATGGGATCAAGGTATAAGACAAATGTATCTATTAGTTAGAGGAGAAAGGCCTGGCAATTGAAACAATGGCATCAGGTCGACTTTCTATCTAAATAAAAAAGACAAAATTAGAATGCTACCTCAGACCATTCACAAAAGAATAAACTCAGATGAAAAACTCAATGTGTGAAAGAGAAAACCAAAGTTGGAAGACTGACACTACCCAATTTTAAGAGTTATTAAAAAGCTACAGTAATCAAGACAGTGTGGTATTTGTGAAAGAACAGACAGAAAGATCAATGGGACATAATGAACCAGAAATAGACCTCCATACAGTCAACTTATTTTTGACCAGAGCAAAGGCAAGACAATGGGGCAGAGATAGTCTCTTCAACAAATGGTGTTAGAACAACAGGATATTAATCATTCAATTAATCTAGAAACAGACTTTACACCCTTCACAAGAATTAACTGAAATGGATCACAGGGCTAAATTTAAAATACTAAACTATTAAACTCCTAGCTGATAACCTAGGGGAAAACCTGGATGACCTTCAGTACAGTGATACTTTTTAGATACAACACCAAAGATATAATTTATCAGAGAAATAATTGAAAATATTGACCTTATTACAATTAAAAACTTCTTCTCTGTGAAATATAATATCAAGAAAATGAGAAGACAAGTCACAGATTTGGAGAAAATATTTGTGAAAGATACATCCGATAAAAGACTTACCTAAAATATACAAACCATTAAAACTCAACAATAAGAAAACAATGCCATTTAAAAAAGGGCCAAAGACCTTAAAAGATACTTTACCAAAAAAGATACACAGATGGTAAATAATCATAAGAAAAGACGCTCCACACCATGTCATCAAGGGAAGGTGAATTAAAACAATAATGAGATACTACTTTATACCTGCTAAAATGGCCAAAATCCAGTGACAGCACCTCCTGGGGGCAAGGATGTGGAGCAACAGGAATTCTCATAGGTTATTGGTGGGAATATAAAATAGCGGAGCCAATTTGAAAATAGTTGGATAGTTTCTTACAAAACCAAACATAATCTTACCATATGATCCAGTAATTGTGTTCTTTGGTATTTACCCAGAAGAGCTGAAAACTTAGGTCCACATAAAAACCTACACATGGATACTGACAGCATCTTTACACATAGCTGCCAAAACTTGGAAGCAACCAAGATGTCCTCTAGCAGATGAATGGATAAACTATAGTACATCCAGACAAGGAATATTACTCACCACTGAAAAAAAACAATGAACTATCAAGCCATGAATAGCATGGGGATACCTTAAATGTATATTACTCACTGGAAGAGCCCAATGTGAGAAGAATATATGCTATATAATTCCAACCATATTATGTTATGGAAAAACCAAAACTACGGAAACAATTTAAAAATAAAGTCAGTGGCTCCTAGGAGTGAGGTGAGGGGGAGAGATGAATAGGCAGAGAGATGAACAGAAGGAATCTGATGGAAGTGAAAATACCCTGCATAATATTATAATGATGGATATGCCATTATCATTTGCCTGAACCCACAGAATGAACACCACCAAGAGTGAACCAAAGGTCAACAATGGCCTTGGGGTGATTATTACATGTCAATATAGGTTCACTGTTGGTAAAAATGTACCATTCTGGGGATTAATGTTGATAATGGGGGAGATTGTGCATGTATTGATACAGAGGGAATATGGGAAATCTCCATACATTCCCCTCAGTTTCACTGGAAACCTAAATCTGCTATTTAAAAACTAAAGTCTAAAAAAAAAAAAAAAAAACAAAAAAGAAACAACAACAACAAAAACCTCTTAATATAAAAAGCCAATCTATAAAACTTTTTGAAGCATGCTCTGGATTAAGACTTTCTACTTCAGGTTGGGAAGTAAAATGAAGTACATTGAATCTCTGTGGGGAAAAAAAACAAAAAAAAACATTACCATGAAGAAAAAGAAGTCAAGGCACAGTTTAGAAGAATCTTTTTTGAAAAATATATATCCTAATATGAATCCCAAAGAGAGAATTCAAACTGAACTTTCAACTTTTCTAAAAAAATAATGATAAAACCACTGGATGCATTTAAAGTAGTGATCACAGAAAAATTAACAGCACAGTTAACAATAAAAATTTGAAGATATAAATAAATTCTCAGTTCAAAAGGCCAAAAAGGGAAACTTAATCAGTGAAAGCACAGGAAGGAGACAAGAAGGATAAGAGCAACATGTACTGAAGTAGAGAACAGAAAAGCAATAAATACAGTTAAGAAATCAGAATCCATCTTGTTTCTTTTAAACAGATCACTACATAACTTAATCCAAAGCTGTGAAGGCAAAAAGAAAGCACAAATATGCAAGATAAGATATGACTATAGGAAATAACCACTGAAATAGAAAGAAAAATTAAGAGGGGACTAAACAGATCTCATCTCTATGCAACTAAATTTGAAAATACACATAAAATGGAATAAGTCTTTGGAAAAGATTTTACTGAAGTTGGTTCTATTCAGGATAGAAAACTTAATCAGACCAACTTTTTTAAAAAAGCAATAGAGAAAGCAATTAACTCTCAAGATTAGACCACTCCAAGATTCCATATTGTTTTTCCAGAACATGAAAAATGAAGGAAAACCTGGTAATTATTTTTATAAGGCAAGTATATCATTAACAGTTACTATGGACTGAATGCTTTTATTCACAATAAATTCCTATGCAGAGAGCTTACCTCCCAATATAACAGTATTAGGAGGTGGGGCCTTCGGGAGGTGGTCAGGATTAGATAAGGCTTTGAGGGTGAGCCCTCATTAATGGATTACTGCTCTCATAAGAATCATGAGACAGCCTGCTTCCTCCCTCAGCTCTCCACTGTGCAAGGATACCAGGAGAATGAGGACACAAGAAGTCAGTGGTCTACAACACAGAAGAGGGCCTTCACAAGAAGTCAACCATGCCGGCATGCTGATTGCAGACATTCAGCCTCCATAACTGTGAGAAATGAATTTCTTTTGTTGATGAACAAGAGAGTTTATGGTATTTTGCTGTAGCAGCCAAAACTAAGAAAACAATTTAATCTGATTAAAGACAGTTAAAAAGTATGATAGCCCAATGTCACTATATATCAATGCAAAAAATGCTAAATAAATACAAGCAAAATGATGCAAGACTACATTAAAAAATATACCATGACCAAAAGCCACTTGCATCTGGCTCAATATTAATATACCACATCACTAAATCTAATGAGAATAACCGCATGAGTCTCTGCACAGATATTTTTAAAGCCTTTGACAAAATTTAACTCCTTCCCTGATAAAAACTCAAAAATATAGGATTCTATGTATATTTTCTTCACATAACACACACACACACACACACACACACACACACACACACACACACATGGCCTCAATGTTCACACCAGTATCTTAGAGAAATACTTGAGGCATTTCTAGTAAAATCATGAACAAGGCAAGGCTGCCCACTGTCCCTACTACTATTCAACATTTTAGTGTCATCAATGCAGTCATACAACATAAATCAAATGGGAGCTAAGAATTAGAAAAAAATAAATACAAACTATATTTTCAGATGACATGATAGTACTCCTGAAAAAATAATGCCAATCAATGATAAAATTAATCCAAACAATAAAAATTCAGGTTCAATAAAATTAATATACATAAATCAATCACCATCTTATATACTGTTGGGGGGGGTATATTGTTCTAGAAAACCTCATTTACATTAGCAACCAAGACAATAAAATATTGAGGGAAAATCATAAGAAGAAATGTATAAAACCTGCATGAGGAAAGCTTTAAAATGTCACGAACCATGAAAGCAGACTTGGAAAAATAGAAGACCTTCACTCTGCTATGATACAATGACTCAGTATTATAAAAATGTCACTTCTCTCTAAGTGAATTTATAAAATTAACATAATGCCAATAAAAATACCAACAAGATTTTTTTGCAGCCAGACAAGTTACTACTGAAGTTCTTACAAAAAGTCTTGTAAGAATAGCCATTAAGAAAAGCTGGAACGAGAAATATAGTTCACTGTGGAGCAAACAAACTATAAATCTCCTGTAATAAAAAAAAAAAGTCAGGCACTGGTGCATGGATAGACAAATAGGGTAGGAACAGATGACAACATCCAGGAAGAGACCTGGGAACACGTGGAAATACATGATCCACCAAAAACAGCATTTCCAATCACAGGGACAACAATGGGTTTTTAAATGAAGAATGCTGAACAAATGACTGGCCACTTGACCAAAAAGAGCATTAAATTCACACGTAAACTATACAGAGCACAAACTGCAAAGAGATTCAGAATTTTAATATATAAAAAAAAATGAGGCCATATAAGAAAAACAGAAACAGGTAACCTCTCTATAACAGTGACTCAAAAAGCAGATACAGGAAAAAAATCAATAAATTTCAGTGTCTTTTTAGACAGCATGTTATATTTGTTTTTAATGGCTGTTATAACAAATGATAACAAGTGTAGTGGCTTAAAACAACACTAATGTACTGCCTTATCATTTACAGTAAAATTCCGAAGGTCTCACTGGTTTCAAATCAAGGTGGGGGGAGGGCTGCACTGCTTTCCAGAGACTCTAGAGGAGAATCTGTTTCCTTAACTTCTCTAGCTTCTTAGATGCTGTCCACATTCCTTAGCTCCTGGCACTTTAGTCCATCTTCAAAGCCACAATTGTGCAGCTGTATGACCTTTTTTTTCCAGCCATATCTCCCCCTCACTATAGCCAAGAATGATTCTTAGTTTTGAAGGGCCCACCTGAATAATCCAGGAATACACTTTCCATCTGAGGGCACTTAATTTAATTATAACTGCAAAGTACCTGTTGCCATGTAAGATCATCTATTTACAGATTCTGGGAATTAGAACATGGACATCTTTGGGAGCCATTATTCCTTCTACCACACATAGCAACATGAGCGCACATGCGCGTGCGTACATACACACACACACACACACACACACACAAATAATCAAAAGACTACTGATGTGCTAGGAGAAAATGTCTGTTATAAATCTTAAACAAAGACTAATATCCCTAATATACAAATACAAAGAACTCTAAAAGGAAGGGGAAAATCTTAAAAAATTAGTAAAAGTTATGGACGATTGACATGATGTGAAATTGGTCTCTGAGCATATGAAGTGTTCAAGTTTACTCATCACTAGAGAAAAGAAAATGAAAACTACACAGAGCTATAGCTTCTCATCTATTCCATGGTAGAAAATGGAGACATTCAAAAACTCCTTCTGTTGGTGAAACTGTGCATGAACACACATTCTCATATATTGCTAGTGAAAATATAAATTGGTACAAACTTCCTGAAGGAAAATTTGTCAACATCCAAAACACTTCATTTGCATTTACCATTTGAGTGAGCATTCTCAGGTTTTGGAGTTTCCCCTGAAAGCACACTTCTAACTATACAAAAATGCATAGGTACCCTGGTTATTCATTGCTGCACTGTTCATAATTTTAGGTTGTTGCTGAAAATGTCTCTGACTTATTATTGCTTTCATAGATTCCTCTTTCCACTTATTTGATGGCTCATCTTATCTTTCAGGGTGGATTATAAACTATTTTGCCATCTTTTACAGGCAGTTTCTACACTCTACAGTAGTACTGAATCAATGTTTCCTGATTTTTAAATTATTAAGGTTGGACAATCATTGTTTTGAAAGAAATTTCATTTTGAAATAAAGCTCTCATATAAACTAACACTGTATGACTTATTAATTTTAGATTTACCCCAGACTGGTATCTATTATACTAATTTCTACTTAGTTCTTACTAAGTTTCTGGGTTTTGTTTTTTGTTTGTTTTGTTTTTATTTTAAAGAAAGAGAGAGAGAGAGTGCGAATGGGGGAGAGGAACAGAGGGAGAGATAGACAGAATTTTAAGCAGTCTCCACCCTCAGCACAGAGCCTGCCACAAATCTTGATCTTACAACCCTGGCATCATGACCTGAGCTGAAATCAGGAGTCAGACACTCAACCACCTGAGCCACCCAAGTACTGCCTAAGTTTCTGTTTTATCACAGCCAGTCTTAATCAGATAATTTTGGTTTCTTCAATAATTAAACCTCTGTGGCCAGGGCTGAATTGAGCCCAGCTACTCAAAGCAAGATTCTACTGGACTTCCCACACTCTTTTACTGACAACTGAGCAGACCCTTGTTCTAGGATAGCATTATCATCATTAATAAAATGTGTACATAGAATGTACTTAAGGAGTGCCTGGTTACTCTCCTGGGGCTTGGTAACAATACAAATAAATACATACCATGCTCTATCAATCATTCTACTTTTAAACTTGAATGGCCTTTCATTAGTAAAGGTACTCATTCAACCATCATTTATTAAGTAGTTATTATATCAGACCCTGCGCCAGATTTTTAAAATCAAGTTTATGGTTTTCAAGCTAAAAAAGAAAAGGTGTATAACTTCAATCTTTAACAGCTAATTTTGTGTATTTTTTGTTTGTATTCAGATCCTGTCTTTACATTGTCTCCCAAAATCACTGCCTGTATTACTTATGTTAGTATGAACATATATATGTACATATATATGCACACATATTGGTATGTTTATATATGTGTATATATATAACTTGTGTATGTCTCTATAATCCCATACATGACTTTCATCAGAATACCTCCCTTTTTATTGGGAGCCTATTAGCAAAGTAGTAACATATGCACAAATTAGGGGGAGGACTCCCCTCCTTCACACATCTGCTTATTTTGCTTATTTGCGTTTGCTTACATCCACCAAATCAGGGCTCAGAGCAGCATCCACACATGTGTGAAATGACTGTGTAAGTGGGATAGTAGAATATATTTAAACTAAATTTGCATGTAGGAAATTCATTATCTCCTCCTCTACCCTAGCATGGGGATAGCTCCTGTGGTTTTCCAACAACCTATACAATGTAATCCTATGCAAGTAATATAAACATGTTTTTGAGAGGAACTCTAACAGAAAATTAATAGTGTGGTATCTTTCTCACTAGATGATAAAAGAATTTTACAAGGATCTTATCAATCCTCTCAGTTTTTACTTGATGAGTTATGGGTTTAGATTTTTTATTGTTTCTCATCACAGAATCACAGAGAGAATATGTTTACTGAAAAGAACCTAATACCATTCCTGCCTGCGTTATAGATGGGGAAATTGGGCTTGCGTGGTATTTAGGACCACACAAGGGATTCAGAGAGAAAACTACAAGTTGGCTGCAAAGTGTCCCCACCCACTTCCCAGACTGCTAGCCACTGGATTGATGGGGCTTGAGGTGCCTGTGGGGCTCAGCACAGCAGCTCTAAGCATGGGGGAGAAGGACATGGAAACACAAAGTCAAATTTGGAACGACCCGCAATGCTTCTTGACATATTCAGGAGTTGGTATGGATGGGGTTGTAAAACAACACAAGAAAGTATAAAAATTCATTCTAGATCAGGAATTGGCACTCACAGTAAAATCTTGCCTATTTTCCTAAAGTTTTATTGGGACACAGTCACACCCACTCAATTATGCACTTCCTGTGGCTGCTTTTGAGCTCCACATTCAGAGGTGGGTAGCTGTGACAGGGACCATAAGGATACAGCCAGTAAAGCCAAAAATATTTACTTTCTTGCCCTTAACAAAAAACGTTTGTGGGCCCCTGCCCTACATAATATTGCCCTCTTACCAGGCACTATAAACATGAATAAATACACTCTAAAAAACACTACTAACAATTATAATTTTGAGTTACACTTTGAAATAACTATGGTAATTAAGTACATGTTATAAATTCTAATGAGCCCTCAAGTTTCTGGTACAAGTTGTTCTACAGCATATACATTCCTATGGAATGTTAGTGACATTCCATTTTTAATAATAAGAATAGGAGGCATTTTAGCTAATTAACTTTTAAAAATTAAACCTAAATTAACTTTTTATAGTCAGTAATAACTACAGCTGAGATTGCTTCCAGATAATTAAATTATAATGTTCCTAATGAATGGATCCACTCTAACTTTCTCTACAAAGATAATTATAGTTGCTTATATAGTTTCATTTTGTCCTTTGTGCATACAAGATTATTGTACTTTCCCAAAATGTAAACATGGATTTTTATTGTTAACTATTTTTTAAAGTTTATTATTGTTTTAGAGAGAGAGAGAGGAAGAGAGCACGAGCAGAGTAGGGGCAGAGAGAGAGGAAGAGAGAGAATCCCAAGCAGGTTCTGCACTGTCAGCGCAGAGACCAACATGGGGCTTGAACTCCCAAACCATGAGATCATGACCTGAGCCAAAATCAAGAATAGAACACTTAACCAACTGAGCGCCCAGGTACCCCAAACATGGATTTTTAAAAATCTATTTTTTTTGAATTAAGAATACAACATTTACCAGATTTTGAAAATAGCCTATACAATTTTTAAATTGCAAAATTACTGTTTGGGCAAAATCGTAAATTCGAAGAAGTGTTATGAAAGAAATAGAATTTTGAGACATGTTATGGAAATATATGGGGCATAAGATAAAGGGAAGAACTATAGCTGAAATTGACATGTAAGGGATTGAAATAAAGTAGAACCATAATAAATTATTAATTTTTAGGAAATATATTTGGCCACCAGAGAGAATATGTTCTGTCTTTATACTATTTTTGGCCTGTATATGGAGTCAGGATAGGCTAGGTTACATTATGGTAACAAACGATCCCCAGATATCCCTGGATTAAAGTGAAAGCTTATTTCTTCTTCACACTACATGTTGGGAAGGGCCTGTACTCAGTCATTCTATGGCTCCAGTTTTATAATAAACCATCATGCTGAGCACTGATCGCTGCCATGCCAGAACAAAAGAGCACATTGAAGGGTTGCATATCTGTAACTAAATGCTTCAACTTGGAATGTTACTTTTGCTAGCCACTCATTGGCCAGAATGAGTCACATGACCTCTCCAACCACAAGGAAACAGGACTTGCAATTCTGTAATGTGCCTATAAGGGATAGAACTGGAAATATTTATTAATAACTCATTGAATATTTAATGATTAAGGACTCAAGCTGTGAGCCAAACTAGTTAATTGTCTGTGCTTCACATTCTTCATCTGTAAAATGACACAAACACCAAACCTCATAGAATTGTGAGGATTAAATGAATTAAATAATTGTAAAGTGCTTCAAAGAATACTGGTATAAAGTGTTATCAGTGCTTTATTTCAACCTTTGCACTTGCCACACTGCTCTTCAGAGTCAACAACAGAGGAGAGCTGTCTTAGAAATGCTGACTTGGGCCCAGCAGGGATGCCTAGGAAAAGAATTCTGGACAAAAAAAAAATACATGATCAAATGAAAGAAATCAAAACGCTGTATCTTCCTTCAACATACATTGATCCAGGAAGCAGGAGACAAGTCATTAGTGAGGTAATGGTTTAGTTAGCAGAAGTTGGAGGAACAGGGGGATAAAGACACCAAAAACTAATAGTAGGTCTTAAGAAATATGAAGGCCAAGGGTGCCTGGGTGGCTCAGTCAGTTGAGCATCTGACTTTGGCTCAGGTCATGACCTCATAGTTCATGGGTTCGAGCCCCGCATCAGGCTCTGTACTGACTGCTTGCTCCGTACAAGCAAGCTTACTCTATGTTATGCTTACTCTATGTTATGCTTACCCTATGTCTCCTTCTCTCTCTGCCCCTCCCCCACTCACACTTTGTCTCACTCTGTTTCTCAAAAATAAATAAATGCAAAAAATAAAAAAATTTTAAAAAATAAATATGCAGGCCAGAAGGTGAATAGAGCATGTGAACACACATGGACATGGTTAGTAGAGGATGCTGGATAGGGCTACTCTACAGTATACATATTTAAGGAACACAGTATGTGAATTGAATCTCCCTAAATGCGCTTTACAAAACTTCCATCAGGCTAGAACTGAGAGCAAAATACAAGACTCCAACTACCAAGGACAAAGCCAATAATAAAGAGGAGAAATGGGAATGAAGAGGAAGTAAACCAAGAATCAGTGTCCAGGAAATATAGTCAGAGAGCTCCTCCACCATAGAAACACAGCAAGTGGTAGACTGATGGCAATGTTCATTCCTATCAGAACTCCCGTTGCCTCAGCACTGGCAAGTGTGTTTGCTCTGAATCCCTAACCCATGACTGTCCACCCCTGACAACCCATGATGACCATGCATCCAAATGCATGCAAACAATCCTGGACTGTTAGGCACCAGATGAAGAGATGAACAGACATTATTTCCTCTTCCACTAGCTTACTGGTTAACAAGAGAGCCAGAGGAGTTATTGACCCACCTATAACATAAATCAGAATGAAGTAAGGAGTACAGAAAATGGAGAAGCCCATTTTCAGTATGGATTCAGAGAATGCTTTCTGGAGGAGATGGCTTTGTAACTGAGTTTTTTTTTTTAATGTTTATTTATTTTTTAAAGAGAGAGAGAGAGAGAGACAGCACAAGTGAGGGAGGGGCAGAGAGAGAGACATAGAATCTAAAGCAGGTTGCAGGCTCTGTGTGTCAGCACAGAGCCCAATGTGGGGCTCAAACCCACAAACTCTGAGGTAATGACCTGAGCCCAAGTCAAATGCTTAACTGACTGAGCCACCCAGGTACCCCACGTAACTGAGATTCTTAGAAGAAGAGGGATAAAAATTTGGAGGATGTAATAAATACCAAAATAATGGAATATCATGAGCAACCATGAAAGTATGGACCGTTTGGACCATTAGGAGTGGGTACAGGATAAATAAGTTTAAAAAATAAAAGGGAGCTTTTTTTCCCCATATATTTCCTATAGTGTCACAAATTCAAAAGATCATAGAGCTGAAAAGGAATTTCAGCTCAAATTCCTGCTTTACAAATCAAAGTCAGTACCCAAGTGACTTACCTGTGGTTACAGTGTCAGACTCAAGAGTAGAATTCCTACCATAATACTGAAAGTGTATGTTACTTTAAAAGATAAAAGATTCAAGAAAACAAAAATGATTATGAAGCTACTCTTGTGGTTTTTCTGTGAGCATTCTGCATCAGAAGCAAAGTGACTTACGTCTCTACGGTTATAAATGATATGAATAGAGTGAAATCGAATTATTCATTAAACCCTAATGTGTCTAATGGAGGGGTCACCACTTGAAGCTTGTGTGTGTTTAAGCCAAATAAGAGGAAGCTGCATTCCACAAAGTAGGGATTAATTTTATGGAACTTATTATCCAACAAGAGGTGGGAGAGGTTAGAAATACAAATAGATTTTAAGTGGCTTATATAAATTAATGACAGACTCATCATAGTTAATAAAAAAAAATGCTATGTTTGGGTCATGTTATAAATGTTTGAAGTTAGTATCAAAGAGGCCCCGCTTGCCAACTTTGCCAAAGACAGAGACGGCACTGGGCCATGATGCTCCTTGACAATTTTTGCTTCCATTTGTGAAAGCCTCCAAATGTTGCATTTCGAATGCCATGAGAAACTGCCAGGTTTGTGAATTGAAGATGGATATTCAAGGAGCCAATCTGTAACAATATATGAAGCAAGTCAACTATATCTGAAGTGTCTGCTTCCCAAACAAGTATAAAGGGTATTTTTACGCTCCAACTTTACATGAAGAATCAGGTCTTAGAAATCCCATGAGAAAGTTTTCCTAAGGATTTATCCACACTTTCTTCACTGGTTTGCTCAAATGAGAAGCAGGAAACCTTCCAGACATTTTGAACCTCTGACCTTTTTTGTGGTTTTCCCATCAACACATGCAAACCTCCATGCAGCAATTCAAAAATCTCTTCTCACTGCATTATAGCATGGCCGTATATTATCCCTGTATCTAGAACACTTCCCATTTCCAGCCCATTATAAAGGGGTTTAACTGCACGTTCCTTAGGAAAAAGAAGATCTCATTGGTTCATAAATGTAGGAACCCAGTATCATATATACCTATCTGGTTTTTAAAATGATTTTCCCAAGCTGCCCATAACTGACCCTTCCCAAATGTTTCCAGTTGATGAGTGAATAAGCTTTTGCCTTTCACCCAATCTCAGCTCATGCCTTCTCCTTGATAATATCAGGATATCCACATCTGATGATGGTCTGGGCTAATTCATTTACTCCAATGTCTAGCAGCCATTTGACAGGAAAAATAATCTACACGGTATTTATTGCAAAATCTTCACCATTGTGACAAAGATGAATGCGAACTTCACACCGTCATTTTTCAACTGTTATTCAAACTTGAAAATGGTTTTCAAATGTTAACATTAAAATTATGAAGAGGAAGATAATGGTTCTACTTTAAAACTGCTTGGAAATGGAACTTCTGTAACAATGCCTTAGCATTGAGCCAGAAAAATAAACTTGCCCACTAACATAGTAAATGGGCCAGAAATAAATCTGTCCAATATGGCAGGGGTTGGGGGTGGGAGCGCATAAAGAAGAGGCAGTGGAATTGAATTTCCAAAATAAATGAACTGAAACTTTTAACATAGTGTATCTTCAAAAAGCACGGTCTTCTTTTGTGAAATGTGCATATCACTGTCACAATATAGTTGAAACTGGAAAAATCTAGATATGAACCATGAGAAACATCTACAGCACTCTACTTTAATCTCTGTCTTCAGCAGAAAATCCAGTAGTTCCATTCACTTTGATGCACTCTATATAAATATTTTCTCATGAGCTTTGTTTCTCCCTTCTAGCATTAACCTCCCTGACAATCTTTGACTTTGGGACTTTAACTGTTAAATTAATAATTGTTCACTTCAGTGATGATCAGAAACTCACTCTCTTCTCCCTCCTGAAGGCAAGAGTAATTGGCCAACAAAAGTTCCACCAAGGTCAGGAATGGCCTAATTTACTTGTAATTATTAATTGTGCTTTGACCTTGTAACCATAAGTAAAGCCCTGGCTTTGGAAAAAAGAAGATGTGAAACAGGACATGGCAATTTAAAAAATAAGAGAATAAAGGCGCACTAGAGAAAAAGAGAACGGATTTTCTAAATTTAAAACACTCTTTACCCTTTCTTGAAATAATGATTTATATTCTTTGAGTCCACAAGAGACTAAGCGGATATGCATGATGCAATGCTGGAATTTTAGGTATTTTGCCTAAAGGTTATTAACAATTAGTACCACTGGGGGGAAAAATCATAAAGTTAGAATAAACAACCCTCTCTCAAAGGATGACTGGAACTAGACTTGTAATCTGGTCATAATAAAATATATTGTGTTTATATTAGAGCCTCGCATGTTAACAGGAGAATTGACAAACTAGAATAAATCTAATAGGTGGCCATGATTAATTGGGGTCTGAAAAGTAAGTTGTGTGGGGAGGAATGGAAGAACCTACATCGTTTCCTTTTGGAAAAATGAGCACTGAGGTCAAACATGCAAAATGGTCTCCAAATATTTAAAAAAGAGATGGTACACAGAAGAGGAAATAGTCCTTACAACTAGAACTACTGATGGCAACATTAGGGCTGGAGAGTGAGAGTCAGATCATTAGTCATCTGGCATGAAGGGGTGACTGGCCTCTTCCTGTCCAGCGTAGCAAAATCCACTCTACGCACCATCAGAAAGATGGGCCCTCAGCTTGGACTCTCACATTTGCAGTGGTACACAGCTCATTATCTCAAGCACACCCTCTTCTACATTAGAGGCTAGAAGCGTCAGAACATTCCTTTCTAGTGTTGAGTTGCCAACTCTCAGGTTCTAACTTACACAACTGGTTAACTAGTTCTGTCTTCATGAGTAACTCAGGATGTGGCTAATCCCTTCTCCACACGGCAACTCACTGGAGTTTTCACACAATTATAGGTCTATCCTTCAGTTTTCTATTTGTCAAACTAAATAACTCTAATTTCTTTCACCATGATTAATTTATTCTGCACATCATACCATTCTAGTCACTGGCCTTCTTGACTTTTGATGGTCTGTTATGTCCTCAAATGAAATCTGAAATAAATATCCTTGATACAGTGTCACCAGCAAGAATACCACATAGGACTTTTAATTGCCCCGTTCGAGAGAATCAGTTAATATGTGTTAGCTGAATACTTATTATGCTCAACCTAAGCTAGTCACCATTTTTTTTAAATTTTTTTTTAACGTTTATTTATTTTTGAGAGAGAGAGAGACAGAGCATGAACAGGGGAGGGTCAGAGAGAGAGGGAGACACAGAATCTGAAACAGACTCCAGGCTCTGTGCTGACAGCACAGAGCCCGACGCGGGGCTCGAACTCACGGACCGCGAGATCATGACCTGAGCCGAAGTCGGCCGCCCAACCGACTGAGCCACCCATGCGCCCCGCTAGTCACCATTTAATATATAGCAGAAGGCCAAGTGCTGACAATATCTGTACAATTAAAATTAAGGTACATGGGAACAGTTCTGGAGTTTTTGTAAGATGTGAATCATTACATGTACATTTGTAGTATAATCCCAAGTTAAGGGAAGATCAGAAAAAGAGTGGAGCCCAGGCAGGCTGAGGAATCCATGGGAGGAGTTATAGATCAGGAAGACCCAGACTGTAATTTGAAGGATGATACAAGTAGTCTGAAATGGAGACAAGGACAACAAGAGAGAGAGTATGTGTGTAGCAATAATCAGTAATAAAGGAGGTCAGGGTTGGTACGGACATGTGTAGCTAGATATAACAATATTCAGATTTGTACTGTACCATTTCCCATAGTACTTTCTTTCTTGTATTCTATTTCTGGGTATTTATCTGAAGGAAATGAAAACACTAATTCGAAAAGATATGTTTACCCTTATGTAGTTAAAATAGCCAAGATATGGAAGCAACCTGAGGATCTATTGATGGATTAATGGATAAATAAGATATATATTCATAAGTATTAGCTATAGAAAATTATTCAGCCATAAAAAAAGAATGAGGCCCTGCCATTTGTGACAACATGGAGGTGGGGGGCACTAAAGGGCATTATGCTAAGTGAAATAACTCAGACAGAAAAAAAAACACCTACCATATGATTCGGTTTATTGTGGAATCTAAAATAAGAACAAGACAAGATAAAACAGAAACATAAGAGTAGAGAGAACATAATGGGATTTCCAGAGGGGTGAGGGTAGAAGGAACAGGTGAAATAGGTGGAAAGGAGCAAGTGTTGCACACTTCTAGCTATAAAATAAGTCATGAGGATGTAATATTCAGGGCAGGTAATATAGTCAATAATCTTGTAATAACTTTGTACGGTGATATGAGTAAGTAGACCTATCTTTCTGATCCCTTCATAATGTATAATAGTAACAAATCACCATGTTACACACCTGAAACTAATAATGTTGTATGTCAATTATAACTCAATAAAGAATAGTAAGTAAATACATATGCTTGACTTTGCTAAAAATTTTCCAGGACTCCGATTTCCACAGGCATGTAATCTGGCAAACTAATCCATGAAAGAGTACGAAGAACTAAGAGAGTAATGTTAGGACTCTCATCAAGTGGCAAAAGTAAAGATTTCAGAGGTAATTTTCTGGATACCCAATTTCCTTTATTTCAAGCATGGGAATTCTAGGCAGTCCAGTGGGAGAAGTATTTTTGGATAGATGTAACTTTTGGTACATTTTAAATTACATCATCTTGGTAACAAATGGTCCCAAAGGCCAAAGTCCTGAATTTTGTATCTCATCCAAAGAATTTCTCTTTTAGAGTGGCCTTCTGTAACTGGCCCCATTTATATCTTCATTTCCAAAGCAAAGATACAAGAAAAAAATCAATTAGACAATAACAATGAATAAATCCAGGTAAATACACATTCTGGCTTTCAATTAACCAGCGAGTCTGTGAATCTCCAGGGACTACTGAAGAGCCATCATAAGACAATTCAATTTCCCTTAATAGGGACCATAACCCCAGAGTTGCTTTTTTTTTTTAATTTTAATATTGTGCAATTGACTTTTCTTATACCATGCTGTGCTCACAGCCTCTGTGGAAACTTAAACATTATTCAACAGGACAATTTCCTGAAAAACCTTTTGAAAGTGGTCACAGACTGTGACCTGCTCGGGTGCCCTGGGTCTGCCAGCATGCTGTTTTATTACCTTTGGAAGGTTCCATGCCAAAACACAGCCCAAGGATTAGAGCGTAAAGAAAACATGGTCCATATAAATAATGTTCTGCCTTCTTTCAAGAAGGGAAACTGTCACCTTCCACTCAGTAATCCCTTGTATCTGTCGCTTCTCTCCCAACCTCACCTCCCAACCCTTCAGGAGTCCTACAAGGTAATCAGTAAGAATTACAGATTGTGAACTCTCAGAAAGGACTGTTGAAAACACTTTTTTCACCCCTTTCTTATATCAATGGGAAACCAAGCTCCCAAATGCCTAAAACCTGTCCCAAGACCACAGCAAGTGGCAGCATCAGCACCTGCAAGCCACGAACTAGGAAGGATCTGTTACAAACTTAGTAATAGTACAGCACAGTCAGCAAACAATCTGAACAGAGACACTGATGATACTGTTGAGCCAAGCAATGCCAGCCCTAACTAGTCTGTAGTGGAGAGCAGCAATATTTTAGAAGAGAGTGCCCCTTATTTGTAATTACATTCTCTAAAGCACTTAGCTAATAAAACAGCAATTTCCTTGTACTTGTTGGCTGTCCTCTTTACTCACCTTTATTTTCCCCCACTGTTTTCCATGTCACTAATCCCCTGAAGACTCACCCTCTGTTCAGTAGCCTAAGTCAATGCTATTAGGTTCAACTGCACTCTGACTTCAAAGTCAATGTCCATCTTCATGAAATTTCTTACAACCTTCTCTGCAAATACCCCATTCTAGCCTTTAGATCAAGCCTTCATTCTGTTTTTAAAAGTAACTTGATGTGTCTAACATTTTTCTGCAACTCACTTTTACACAAGGTGGAAAAGAAATAAACGCTTGTGATTTCAGGTTTGGATTTTTAGCATAGATTTTTTTTTAACCCATCATAGTCTCTTAAGTCTTTTCTTTCAAAATTTAAGATATTCTTACATTGCTTCTATTGATGAGGTTCTTTGCATCTCAAAATTGGTAAACAAAGGGAGCAAACACTGGGGGCAGAAATACCAATTTAGAGCCTCACCCAGGATGTGCACCCATCATGCAGACATGGCACACCTTAAAACTTCTTACTGTATGACTGCCTTGTGAAAAAAGCATAAAGTAAAAGTCTAGTAAAGCAAGCACACTTCATGATATTTATCACTAATAACACATGCACCTCTTTATTAAGTGTCCCCATTTTAACTTTCTAAGAGTAATTGTCTTTAAATAGTATGCCCCCTTTAGCATTTGTACACCATACAGGCAGATGACTTTTTACTAGACTTCTTGACTTTTTTCTTGCACAGACTACAAATGAGCTCAGCTCATCCCCAAAGAACATATAAGCCCTTAATAAATTCTCTTCTTGAATCATGATTATTCCCTCCCATGGCTATAAAAGTGATTAGGTTGTCTAAAATGTGAATTACTAAGTTACAGAGTTGACTAAAATACTTCAAATTGTCTCTCTGGTTTTGAGGTAAACAAAGTTTCATGTTTGAAGTTTTAGGTCTTAATATAAGTGCTATGAGACACAAGAGTAATGAGAAGATCTGCTTCTATGGGTCGCAGACCCTAGGGGTACAACTGGCCCTCACAAGGAAATCAGAAAACAAGCATGACTGAGAACTACCTGGTTGGACCTGGTATAGTGGACATTTAGGGTGAGGACAGAGCCACTGGTACATGTCTGGAGTATTCTTGCTGAAGTGTTGTCCTCCTTAACTGGACTTGATTAGTGGAGATCTCCCCAATTGGTAAAACAGAGTTCATGGAGAAATGTAGGATTGAGAACTGGAGTGGTCTTTCTGTCCTAGGCAGATGGTTACAGATAGCGAAAACCTATGATTATCTCTACAGAGAGGACACGTACGATACTTCATGAGTGAGTATTCAGTAAAGAGCAACGCCAGATCATCAAGGCAGCCGGGTTCCATAAAGCAATCTCCGAGGGCTCCTGGGCCATGAAACCAGTCAGAGGTTGCCAGCCTCAGCCAACCTGACAACAGACATTCTTATCTTAGAAGTTTTTTCTGCCCTGAGATACCGAGTATGCCTTTACCAACTACTTTACAATTTCAACCTATTCCTGATTTTTTGATTCGAGGGCACACTTCCATCCTCAGCTCTTTGTTGGATTATTCATGAGTTCTAATTTATAATTCAAAAGTATTCAATATGCCATATAGTTAAAGCCTGAGGGGAAAAAAAAATTACAGTTTGCATTTCCTCTTTTCAGAGAGGCCAGATAGCTCTCCCCAGAGTTAAGAGGGTGGAGGTGAGGTTCTAGAAATCCCTGCTTGCTGCCAGCCCTCTAAGTACAAAGATTCACAAAGAATGAAGGTGTGTGTGTGGGGGGGGGGGGGGGAGAGGAGTAGATAAGCAGAAAAAGGCAAAAGGAAATTACTCCTTTTAACTTCATAGTTACTCACATAGCGATATGTAGTTATTGCCTAATAATCAATTTCTTAAAAAAAAAATCACAAGTATGCTTAAGCACTAAGAGGTTAGTAATTTTGTTCCATTAAAACTAAAATTAAATAGAAAGCTAGGGAAATTACCCCTTTCATTCCTTCTTCCACCAAAAAAAAAGGCACTTCATCATTTCTTACTGTGGGTGTACTTCAGCCTCAACACATGCATTTAGATCAAGTGGGTCATTTATATTGTTGCCTGCTGGAGTTTTTCTCCTTTCAACTTAGTAGGGAATATTTGGTATCTTTATTACCCTAAATAAATCTACAAAATGCCTTTTGCTTGCGCTCTTTGTTCTAACTTCAGATAAATAAATCACATTAGGTTCCTGGCCGTCATATTAAAATAAGCATGGACCTAAAGATAATAAATGTGTTTTAAGCCAAATGTTTTCAGATTAGATAGAGGTAAATATCTCTGGATGACCCCCGAATCCTATTGATGTTGAAATATTTGGGGGGATTTTGAGAGTATTTCTTGAAGGAAATAAACCTGTTTAAGCTAGAAGTAGAATTAATTTCAAATCACCTATGGACCTGCGTGTATAACAGGATTCAACACAAGCTTCCCATGGCAGCCATAAATCCATCTTTCAAGTGGGGATACTTCCCCAGTTGTCTTGAAGGGCAATTTTATAGCTTCATGGGTTCACCTAATGCCTTCATCTATAGTGTGCTTTATTAACTATAAAAAGCTCTAGACCTGAATTTCTCATCATCTTATATACAGTTATATTCAAAAGTCTTAAAGGCAGTGCAAACTACATCTATTCAGTAACTGATTCTCCCTCTGCTCTCATGCCCTCAGATTTGCTCCTCTTCAGGAGTCAGATCCAACAGCCCCTCCTCAGGGAAACTCCTGGACTTCTGAAGGACAGTCTCCTAAAACCTGTTTAACAGATTCTTCCCCCTAGGCCCATTGAATCACCTTGATAAATTTAAGTGAATTTTCTTTCAAACAAGATTTGGAGTGAAGAGAAGGAGAGAAAACCCATAGGGTTGTAAATAGCCTATTTTAACTATTTATTAGGTTAGGACCTAAATAGACCTTCTGTGCTGGAGTAGCACAGTCCTTTAAAGGGTGGACAAATTTTATTTAAAAAGGGGGTGGGGGGAGGGAAAATCCTGTATATAAAGTTGATGCAGAGTTTCACTGTGGCATTTTTGATGTCTCCTTGCCCCAGAAGGCCTCGGTTCAAATACTAGGCAATTCCCTTAGTAGTTAAACATGTAGACCACATACAGGTCACCTAAATAAACTATAATGTTGATGAATCCTCAAGTACAAGGTCAGATATGAACCTGAGTAATCTTCCTGTTCCGTCAATTCAGTTACATTTCTGGGCTTAGTTCTATTAGTCCCTTCTGCTACTGAACAGAAGTCACCTTAGAGACAAGAATGCCACCTCACCTGGGTCTTCAGAGCTGTGAGAAGATGCCTAAATGCTTCCTTGTCCCTTTAAAGCAGCACCATCAGGCTATAGTAAGCATCCTTTGGGATATGGTTCAGCCCACCAGCCCCCTGCACGTTGTCTAGGGATGACATAACTGGTGAAGCATGTGGCAATACCCAATTTCCAGAGCTCTGATTTATTCTCCCTTATGCTGGGCAGAGGGCATGACTTAGAGGCAATACTCTTATCTTGGCAGGGGTTTGAGACTGTCTGCATCTCTAAAACAACCCCTGGTGGGTAATTGAGAAATGACATTGATGGGTTTCCAGGGTGGCCCTTGTGCTTACACTTGCCCTATAATACAGCTATGATTTAGAAATCCAGCCCAAGGGTTGAGAGGAGGGGAAGATCATGCAAAGCACGCTAGCCCTGGTCTCCTTTGACCCCGGCAGAGTGAGACAGAGGTGCAGAGCTGGGGGACCATGTGCTCTTATTGAGTTGGCATAGCATGAGGTTTGCTTTCAGAGCTTTTATTGCTATTAGAGAGCACTGAGCTCTCTCTGTTTGCTGCACATTTTATCCCCCGGAGATAGACTCTTTTTATCCTGAAGGGATTTAGAAAACAAATCACAGTTCTTATTTTATTTGGTGTCCACCATTAAGAATTCATGCAGAGCAGTTTTACTTGTTGCCAATTAAGATCTCCCAGTGGAAGTCTATGATTACAGCAAAGGCAACCTGTTTAATACTCGGCATCTCCTTAGTCTACATAAATTAACCCCATGAGGGTAGAGATGGGCTAATTCTTAAGATGCCTGGATAATTTGATTTTAAAATCCAAGATACACAGAAGGTAAATCTCCAAGAGCTCTGGGCTGGACTTTTCTCAGGGCATATGTGCTGCTTCTTCTTACTTCCAGTTTACAACTATAAGTCAATTTCTAGGTAACCCATGAAGAAAGCATTTTCTTTTCTCAGGAACAGAGTAAGAGTATGCAGCCTCTCTATAAGCAGTTGTAACATCACTCACATTTTACAGAAATTGAGATCAGAGCTGAAATGAACTGCAGGCACTTGTGCCAATTATCTCCACCCAAAAATGTATAAAGACATTGAAATTAGGAAGACCATCAATGAGTGTTTGAAATGTGGATCATTTCATTTGAGTGTTCACACTTAGATAAGCAACATTTTGAAACATGAGAATGAAATACTTTTTGTCCATTTTTTTTCTTATCTCTTAACTTAGCATAAGAATCACAGATAAGCGAGAAAGCAAAAGTAAAAGTCTATTTTAAAGAATTTTGGAAACAAAAAAGACCCTGAATAGCCAAAGCCATCTTGAGAAAGAACAAACCTGGGGGTACCACAATCTCAGATTTTAAGATACAATACAGAGTTGTGGTACCCAAAACAATATGGTTCTGGCACAAAAAGAGATACACAGATCAATGGACCATGACAGAGAGCCCAGAAGTAAATACATGAATATGTGGTCAATTAATCCATGACGAAGGAGGCAATATACAATCTCTTCAATAAATAGTGCTAGGAAAACTAGACACATCCATGCATAAGAATGAAACTGGACCACTTTCTTATGTTGTGCACGAAAATAAACTCAAAATGGTTTAAGGACCTCAATCTGAGACCTGAACCATAAAACTCTATTAAGAAAACACAGGCAGTAATCTCTTGGACACCAGCCTTTACAACATTTTTATGGTTATGCCTCTTCATGCAAGGGAAACAAAAGCAAAAATAAACTACTAAGATTACCAAAGTAAAAAGCTGTGGTATAGCAAAGGAAACCACCCACAAAACAAAACAAAAAAAGCCACCTATTGAACAGGAGAAGATATTTGCAAATGATATATCTGATAATGGGTTAATATTCAAAATATATTTTTTAAAATGTATATAACTCAACATCAAAACCCACAAATAATTCAATTAAACATGGGCAGAAGACCTAAAGAGACATTTTTCCAAAGAAGAAACACAGATGGTCAAGAGACACACGAGAAGATGCTCAACAACACTATTCATCAGAGAAATGCAAGTCAAACCCATAATGAGATATCACCTTATACATGTCAGAATGGCTAAAATCAGAAAGAACTAACACATTTTGGTGAGAACTTAGAAAAGGGAACCTTCGTGAAGTTGGTAGGAATGTAAATTGGTGAAAACACTGTGGATAACAGAATAGAGGTTCCCCAAAACAATAAATATGGAAATATATATGGTCCAGTAATTCTACTACTGGGTATTTACCAAAAGAAAATAAAAACACTAATCCAAAAAGGCATATGCACCTCCATGTTTACTGTGCCATTACCTACAAGAGTGAAGATATGGAAGCACCTTAAGTTGCCACTGATAAATAATGTATGATTTTACACACACACACACACACACACACACACTGGAATATTACTCAGCCACAAAAAAATAATGAAATCTTGCCCATTTGTACCAACATGGATAGACTTAGAAAATGTTATGCCAACTGAAAAGTCAGAGAAAAACAAATACCATATGATTTCACTTGTGTAGAATCTAAAAAAAAAAAAAAAAGAAAAGAAAAAAAACAAAGTAGAAACAGACTCATACAGAGAACAAGAAGATAGTTGTCAGAGGGGATGGAAGATAGGCGAAAAAGTTTAAAGGTAAATGGATCAAGAGGTACAAACTTCATTTATAAAATAAATAAGTCAAGGAGATATCAAGTACAGCATAGGGATTATAGTCAGTAACATCGCAATAATGTTGTATGGGGACCAATGTAACTATACCTATGGAGGTGAGCATTTTGTAATGTATAGATATGTTGATCACTATGTTGTATACCTGAGACTAGTAACATTGTATGTCAGCTATACTTCAATAATCTTTTTTTCAAGTTTGGGTACACTAAAATTATAATTTTATCATTGGATGGGACAGGTCTCAGTGACTTTTATATCAATCAGGGATCTATACATCATTTTCAATTAGATATCTTACTTTCCTTGATGATGTAGGAAACCATCACATTTCACATTTCCTCCTTGAGGAAGCAGGAGTTAAATGCTTTACTAGGGCCAACATAGCCAATGATCAATAGTTGTTCAGATTCTTGGAATTTGGTGCTGAGGCTTGGGCTGCTCCTCAGAAAAATGATGATGAATTAGAAATTGCATTTTTCCTATATTTACATTCCCCTCTTACTAATAATCTGCACTCTTCACACTATTAGAGGACCTTTAATTACAGTACCCATCCCAGTAGCAGTGAATTATAGGAAGAGGGAAGAAATTGTTATAACCATGTTTCCGTATATATTTCTGTATATTCTGTATATATTTCTGTATATTCTGTATATTTGGTGACTGAACTGGATAGATCACTATTTCCCAAAATATGTTTCTTGGAATTTTGGTCAGAATAAATACTGCAAGAAAAATAGGATTTTTTTAAGAAGTCAAAGTTCTCTTTTATACTCTATTTTTGAAACTCATAGCACATGTTAGCCATTTAAATTGCTCTGAGAAATTCTAGAATTCAAACAATTTTAAAACTTGGTTTTACCTAATATATTTCAAATTTGGACACAGAGGAACCCATTTATAAAAATCTGAACATTTACCCGGGGTATTCATTTTTCTTGGAATGGGATTAAGAAAATGTTCATAGATCATTTAGATCACAGGTTCTCAACAGGAAGGAAAGAGGATTCTGACCTCTGGGAAACATGTAGAAAATGTCTGGAGACATTTTTGGCTGTCACAATATGGGGGGGAGAGGGAGGTACTGGTATGTGGTAGGTAGAAGCAAGACATGATGTTAGATAATTTATAATGCAGAAGACAACCTTACTTTTACCCCCCTCCCAAGATAATGGTCTGGCCCCAAATGTCTATAGTGCACTGACTGAGAATCCCTAGCATAGATACAGCATGTTCAAATGGGACTCTGATCTGGGATCTGTAGGCTAGCAGGTGGCACTTTGCATTCACCAGATCTTGTCATTTAATGTTGGCCATGCAGACCTTATTCTTTATGTACAGACTACTGATAACACTGTCTCCAAGTCAATCTATGAAAATCTGAAGTGAACACTTTGATATCATCTGGTGAAGTTATCAGCAAGCTGTTAGGTATCTCTGTTATTTTACTGATTTCTAACTTATGCTCCTGAAAGCTTTCTATGATATATATGTATTAAATGCTACAAAGTGATCCATCTGTATAATTAGAGAAAAATAAGGTTAAACATGTATCTGTAAATATTGTATAAATGTATTATTTTAACCATCATGTATTTCAAATAATCGCAGTGTTCAGTAATCTTAAAAACTAGCTTTACTGATAGCTTCTTTCTACAGAAAAGGAAAATTATTCCAGAAAGGACACCCCATGGCCAGTTTGGGAAGGCCAGGCCTAGAGTCCAAGGCTCCAAAACTTCTGGTCCTCTTTCCTTTTCTATAATCATGCTGCTTCCATTTTCCACACTTAATTTTATATGTGACATGAAAGAGTTATTACCACCATAAATATTCATGAATTCAATTTGTATCTCCCAACTGTTTGTGTTTGTTCTCAACTCTTAATTTGAGGCTGCGAATGGATAAAGGTTTCTATCAAATGTTACAAGAAAGACATTCTCAGTAGTCGTTTTCTTATAATCTCTCTTGTCAGTCAGATATATTTAGCCAAATCAGAAATGGCAGCAGATGATACAAAAATCATTAAGTGACGGGGCACCTGGGTGGCTCAGTCCGTTAAGTGTCTAACTTCAGCTCAGGTCATGATCTCACAGTCTGTGAGTTCAAGCTCCGCATAGGCCTCTCTGCTGACAGCTCAGAGCCTGGAGCCTGCTTCAGATTCTGTGTCTCCCCCTCTCTCTGCCCCTCCCCTGCTCATGCTCTGTCTCTCTCTGTCTCAAAAATAAATAAAAACATTAAAAATTGTCAAAGAACCTTCTTATGCTATTCTTAACCTTCCACATTAAAACAAATGAACATGCAGAAATTTAACAACCCACTTCAACATCTAGTAAACCAGTTGTCACCAGGAATGTTGATTTTTCTTCATCAAGCAGGGAGGTGCAGAGCAAACTAAGTCAGCCCACACTTGTGGTCAGATCTTACACTGGATTTTAAATTCTGACTCTACCTAGTCAGATGAATTCACACAAGTTTTCTGTTAATGTCAAAAAATGTCTTTTCTGAGCTAAATGACAGCTCATTGCTAGGCAGCTATATTTAAACTTCAAATTTCTTTGCAATTTGAAAACCAGAGACAGATTATAGGTCTATTTCAGTAGAATACTAAACAGGGCCCCCAAAATAACTAGTTATCTTGAGAGTATGATTATGACAATATATCTGTGTCACAGCAGATGTTTTATGCTATAAGAAACAATGACAATCTATTAAAGACTAGTGGGCCCTTCTATAAAAATAAGCTAAGACTTAATTTTTGTATCCCATCTTGTATCAATCTTCACTGGGTCCCATTCTTTTATCATTAGCCAAATAGCAACAGTATGTCATGTGTCTATCATGCTTTTGATCAATACTCAAACACTATAGCCATCAATTAATGCTGACTACAATTATTGTTAGAACATCTAAGCATTCAAGATTTGTCTGTTATATGTAGGTTGAAGTATAAATGGGAGGCCATCAATTAATATCAGCAGCAATGATAATAGCCCACTTCATGAAAATTATAGCAGTTACAAATCAAAAGCATAATAAAAATCAGAAAAAGTTTATACTGACTTATGGGGACATTTGTTTAAGTGTGCTTGAGACATGACATGCTATTCTTATGATATTCTGCACATCACCGATTTTACCCTAAGTCAAGAAAGTATTTTTAAAATTTAATCATAACCAGAAAGAATTTCCCACCTTGTTCACTGTCACTGGCATATCCCTCACCCCAAAACAATTTGGCTACAGTTGCAGTTATGATATTGTAATAACCATCAGAAAGCCTACCACTTTAAGTCAATCAAGATCTGCTTATAAAATATAACCAAGTATAATTTCATGATTCAATAAATAGTATATAAATCTGCTATTATTGGTTTTCATTTTCTTTTCAATACTACCCATTCCCATCTTCTCTCAGGTAGTTATTCTGACTATTCAAATGCCATTGCCCTTTATTGTTATTCAAATGAAGCCTTTTTATTAGATCCTCTGCCACTACATATAAGGCTCTACTTCTCCAGCAGCAATTATTCTATTTCTGAAGGAAAATAGAAGTGATTGCACACAAAATTCTGAGCTCTTCCTTTACGTTAGGTTAAGTCTATGCCTGAAATTGGATTTTCATTTAATCCTATCCAAGAAGACCAAAAGGTTTTTTATCAGCTATCTTATCAAAGCAGGAAAACATTCTTTTCCATGCAGGTTTTTTTGGTTCAAAACCCATGAAATCATAACTCCTTCCCAATGATGTATTTAAGACACACTTACTGACCAAATTAAACTCTAATTTGTTTTATCAGGTGGTGTTCATCTTTTTTTGTATATATTTTTCTTTAAAAAGATAGGGAAAACCAAATATCCTTTATAAATAGTTGGAATAAAATTTATAATTCATTTAAATAACTTTTACACCTTGGAAGAGATCTATGGGAAATATAAGCCAAAAGATACATAACTATAAACACACTGTTCCCAGTTTTATTAATACAATATACTGGTTAACAAAAGAAAACTTTACCAATACCAGGTTATAGCTCTAAAGAACATATCTAACAAATATCACACAGTTATATAAAATTAACTTGTATGTCTGTTAGCAGCAAGCAGACTCAAAAAATATTTTCTTTTGTTGTATCCTACGAGAAGTTTTTCCATGCACCGAAATAGACTGTTACTATAAGCACAGATCTGTTCTTAAGCAGGGAAACTGATATAAAGCACAGAACAAATGAAATTATTAGGCACTTTGCCTAAGAACTACAGTCCCTCAGAGAAGACAAATTTCAAGGTTATTAGGATTTGTTACAAGAGGCATGAAGAAAGGGCAGAAGAGCCTAGTACAGAGACCAATGGTGATACATTTGGATGAGATTGGACAAGAAAGCCACAGGGTTAGCAAATATTTACCGGCCATCTCTGTATACAGAGAGAGTACTCTCCCCCACCCATGCTGCCAAGAGATAAGAAATAAAGGACTTCAGGGGCTTACTGACCCTGGGGAGAAAAAGCTAATTACATTAAACAATTCTGGCACTATGGGAGGCATCATGTGATTCAGCACTAGCATATTTATTCCAGATAACAGGAGCCATAGGAATTTAGGAAAAGCAATGGCAGATTCCATAAGAGCACCTATGCAGAGCATGACCACATAGAAAATAACATCATAACCATTTTGATCAGCCTCAATTCCTAAGAGGCCCCAGGGACCAAGTATCTTGAAAATATGCCTTTTATGATATTAACCTTTTTTTTTTCCAAATTACCTATACCGATGTTCTCCCATAACTTTCTTTATCAAGAATCAGAGCCCACCAGGAAGAACAAAAAACTAAACATGAGAGGCCTATAGAATAGCATTCTTAAAATATCCTCCTTTCATATGAAGAGAAGCAGACATTTTAAGCAGCTGTATTCAACTTTTTAATTACAGGAAAACTCACTCTTTAAGCAGGCAAGGGTGAGAGAATTTGGGTTCTAGTTTCCACAATGTAAGTTTGCTGTGTGGCCTTGGACAAATTAATTTCCTGACCTTGACAAAGTGTCATGATTTGAGCAGGTCCTTGACTTAAGCACAACTTTTGGCACTATTGCTTTACTTTCATTAAAGGTATAAAATTCTCTAAGGACCCTCTGGTGATTTTTGCTTCCAAAGGTGATTTTGACATCAAGTGTAAGAAGAAAGTTTACCAACTCCCTGACTCTGTGATCAACACCAAAGCTATCAGGCCTGCTATAAGTCAAAGGCATGGATTTCACTCACCTCCATAGACTTCTGTGTTGTTCCTCGAGCTGAGTTAGAAGATGCTCAATATATTTATTGGAGTCCATGTATTCCTGTACATGTAGACACACAAAGACAAATAAAGCTCATTACAATAGTCACTGGAATTTGGATTATATTTCTCTTTGCAGAGAAGATTTTTGACAAAATAATCCCTGATCCCTCTCAGTTCTAGGAGTCAATGCATCTGTGACTTACATGCAGAGTTCCTCATAGATAAATATTTTCTCCATAAATTTGGATCATTCTATAAACAGAGAATTTGACTTTTACAAAGTTAGCATAAAAGCCCTCTTATTCACAGATGAAAGCTAAATTTCATGGTCATCTACACTGTGGTACACATATTTTACCATATAAAAATAAGTAAGCCAATGATGCTGCTGACCTTAGAAGAGTAAGAATAAAGTAGACAATACAGGTCTTGATTACACTGGTCTTATTATAATTACTCCCTAGTAAAAACACTACTTTAAAAAACTTTTAGTATTTATTTATTTATTTTTACTGTCTATTTATTTGAGGCAAGGGGCAGAGAGAGAGGGAGACCCTGAATCTGAAGCAGGCTCCAGGCTGCAGCTGTCAGGACAAAGCCTGATGCGGGGCTCAAACTCATGAATGGTGAGATCATGATCTGAGACAAAGTCGGATGCTTAACTGACTGAGCCACCCAGGCACCCCGAAATATTTATTTATTTATTGAGAGTGAGAGAGAGAAAGACAGAGTGTGCGCGCACGCATGAGTGGAGGAGGGACAGAGAGAATCCCAAGCAGGCTCCTCACTGTCAGTACAGAGCGCAATGTGGGGTTCAATCCCACAAACTGAGATCATGACCTGAGCCAAAATCAAGAGACAGATGCTTAACCAACTGAGCCATCCAGGTACCCCTGAAAACAATACTTTTGAACTATATAGAATGCTTTATATATTCACTGAGCATACTGTTTGCAATGATGAAACATGTCCATTTCCCTTTATCTCTTTATATAAAAACATAGTCTAATTAGTTTGGGTTTTTTTCCCCCCTTTGGTCTCCTAGAAAAAAAAATCTACCTTCTAAGAAGATATGAAAGCAAGGTATATATTTTTTCAATATGTCAATTTTTGTCAATCAAAATGTTTTCAAGAAATATTTCTGAAAAAATAATGAATTCCCTTACAACATGAGATTTATAGAAGTTTAAAGGTTATTAAAATGATTTTTTAATTAGTGATTTCTGAGTATGAGGTTCATATGCAATAGTTTCATTTTTCATCTATCAAGCAAAGCACAATGTGTAAAATTTCTGATGATTGATTTCATCCTGAACCTGATACTTCTTTTACTTTCTCTTTGAACATCTAGCCTGCAATCCTCTGTGTTTATAGCATATCTATACTATGGAAGAGTATGCAATGATTTCTGTGTTAAGGTACCCATGAAAGTTACTGTTTTGTTTCTTATGGATTTGAGATAAAATGAGAACTTTGATTAATAATGATTCTTTCTGAAATAGATTTGTTTTGATTAAGTGCTATGTTTAATCTATTGCTCCTATAAGAATATGCATTATAATGAGGGAGGGTAGAAACTACACAGTAAGAAGGGAGCTGATATTATGGAAAAAGTCCTTTCCTGAGTTTCTGGACCTAGATCTGCTCATGTAGCCCTTTTTACCTTTCTACAATATTTCAGTTAGACTAGATAGCACACCACATCCTTTCCTAGCTAAAACTGCTAATTCTCTAACAGTATAACTTTATTTCAGATGATTAGCGAAATAATATTCTTTTCCAGGTTAATAATTTAAACAAGACCATTGAGCATATTAAATCCAAAGCAGAAATCTGTTAATGAAGAAAGTTTTAACAGTTTGCAGATATGATATTATGTATCTTGATCAAGATTTAAAGATTTAGAACACTCAGTTACCAAAGACATTAATTTTCAAATACACCCATGAAATAAATTTTAAACAGGTTCCAGTTAGAAACAAATATATAAATCTCAAAGTCATTCATTCATTCTTCAACTCAATTGTTTTTTTCAAAATCTATTATTCTCCAAATGCTATTCTAAGTTTGGTTCATAGAGTAATAACCAAGAGGGAGAAAGTTCCTGCTCTCTAAGAGCTTACGCTCTGTAGAGGGAGGTAGTGAACACATGGACATCTGATTGGTGATATGCTATGAAGGCAACACACCAGTGATGAGAGAATTTAAATGGGGAAGGGCACCTCCCTGGTATAAGGTGGTTGGAAAGAGATCCAAACAAATGATATTTGAGCTAAGACCTGGAAGAGAAGAAGGAGGTAGGCATATAGAGAAAAGAGAGAGGAGTGAAAGGAAACAGCATATGCAAATATCCCCAATATGTGGTGCTAAAGGAACAGAAAGGAAGGCAGTGGGGCTGGAAACAGAGTGACTATGGTGTGGAGTCTAAAATACAGTTAGCAAGCTAAGCGAGGCCAAAGCATGAGCAAGCAAGCTCTGGAAAACGGTTTGCGCTAAAACCCATGGATTTGTTATTTTGTTCACTCTTCTTAGCTCAAGCAAGAGGATGAAGCTGAAAGGTATGTGATTATAGATAGGATCTTTCAATCAAGAGTTAGGTTCAAATCCTAGTTTTGGTACTTACCTAGCTATGTTCCCTAGGTCAAATTATTTAATCTCTCCAAGCTTTATTTCCATCATCTTCAGAGAGAGAACTCATAGTCAATTTACAGAGGTGTTCTAAGAATTTAATAGTTTAAGTATGCATATATTATAGTGTCTGCCAAGAGGTAAGCATAGGCTTTTTCATAATACCACTCACCTCTTCTCAAAGGCAAATCACTTCACAATGTGAAGGTAATATCCATTTTCTCTTATCTTACCCAACATCAAATTTTTGAGTGTATGCTTCTTCAATTACAGTTGCTGAATATTAGAATAGGATGTTAGAGATGAATAGTAAGAATACAGATTTTCAACCATTAGGGGCCTCTGAATTGGGATTTACAAGCTATTTCAAGTAATGATATGGGCTGTTTCAATTTAAAGTAGCTTCACCTGGGGTGCCTGGGTGGCTCAGACATTTGAGCATCCAACTCCTGATTTTGCCTCAGGTCATGATTTCAGGGTCATGGTATCAAGCCCACACTCAGCACAGAGCCTGCTTAAAATTGATTCTTCTCTCTCTCTCTCTCTCTCTCTCTCTCTCTCTCTCTCTCTCCCTCCCTCTCTCCTCCCTCCCTCCCTCTCTCTCTTGCTCTGCCTCTCTCTCTCCCTCTCCCTCCCTCTCTCCCCCTCCCTCCCTCTCTCCCTCACTCTCTCCCTCCCTCTCTCCCTCCCTCTCTCCCTCTCTCCCTCCCTCTCTCCCCCCCTCTCTCCCTCACTCTCTCTCTCCCTCCCTCCCTGTCTCCCCCCCTCCCTGTCTCCCCCTCCTTCCCTGTCTCCCCCTCCCTCCCTCCCTCCCTCTCTCTCTCCCTCTCTCCCCCCCCTCCATCTCCCTCTCTCCCCACCTACTCCGCTCTCACTCTCTAAAATAAAAAAGTAGCTTCACCTGCAAATAGACGGCCAATAGACATGTGAAAAGATGCTCAACATCACTAATCATCAGCGAAATGCAAATAAAAGTTACAATGCAATATCACTTCACACCTGTCAGAATGGCTGAAATTAAAAACACAAGAAACAGCTGTTGGCAAGGGTGTGGAGAATAAAGGAATCCTCTTGCACTGTTGGCGGGAATGCAAACTGTGCACCCACTATGGAAAAGAGTATGGAGGTTCCTCAAAACATTAACAACAGAACTACCTACCACAGGATCCAGTAATGCCACTACGGGGTACTTACTCAAAGAATACAAAAACATGAATCTGAAAAGATATATGCACCCCTATTCACATGCAATATTATTTACAATAGCCAAGATATAGAAACAGCCTAAGTGTCCACGGATAGATGAATGGATAAAGAAGATATAGGGGCGCCTGGGTGGCTCAGTCGGTTGAGCGTCCGACTTCAGCTCAGGTCAGGATCTCACGGTTCGTGAGTTCAAGCCCCGCGTCAGGCTCTGGGCTGATGGCTCAGAGCCTGGAGCCTGCTTCCGATTCTGTGTCTCTCTCTCTCTCTCTGCCCCTCCCCCATTCATGCTCTGTCTCTCTCTGTCTCAAAAATAAATAAACATTAAAAAAAAATTAAAAAAAAAAAAGAAGATACAGACAGGCACACACTAGAATATCACTCAGCCATAAAAAAAAGAAAAGAAAAGAAAACTTGCCATTTGCAACAGCATAGATGGATCTAAAGGGTACAATACTAAGCAAAATAAGTCAGTAAGAGAAAGACAAATACCATATGATTTCATTCATATGTGGAACTTAAGAAACAAAACAGATAAACAAAGAAAAAGAGAGACAAACCAGAAAACTCTTAAGTACAGAGAGCAAGCAATGCTTACCAGAGGGGAGCTGGGTGGGAGAGAGGTGAAAGGGATTAAAGAGTACACTTATCATGATCAGCATGAGGTGTTGTAAGGAAGTGCTGAATCACTAGATTCCACACCTGGAAGTAATATACCACTGTATGTTAACGAAACTGAAATTAAAATTTAAACAGCATGTACAAACTTTTAAAACAAAAAAAAAATATTAAGAATAATATAAAGATTCCCACTCTCTAACTGCTCCATGATAGCGAGACAATTTAGGTGGGAGCTCTCCACAGTGTCTGGGTAGGATACCCCTGGATCCAGCCAGGAGAACATTAGTTGCGTGAATACTAGAGTGTGCTATTGCTAAGGTGCAATGAAGAAGCTGAATCTAGTTCAGCAGATAGCGGTTATCACCAGGAAAATTCAACTCACGCAAAGGTTTCCTGACCTATTATTTTTTCTTAACTAAAACTTACACAAAACTTCATTGCGTCAGGCATTGGGCTAAGTACTTTTGCAGTATTTTCTCATTTAAACTCAATATCCCCAAAAGGTAGATACTATTATTATCCCCATTTTGAAAATGACGTAACAGACTTTCCAGGGTCACACAGCAAGGAAGTGGCAGAACCAGGATTTGAGTCCTGATATGAGTCCAGTACAGAACCACTCTGTATGTTCTTCCTAAACCCACCCTGCTGGCTGACTCATCCCCATTATGTTTGTATATGCTATTCCTTTTGCGTAGAACACTTAACCAAAATATCAATAGTGGCAACAGTAATAAAATTTATTATTAAAATTAAACAAATAAAGTACTTTCACCCATTTTTCCATTAAACTAACTACAGCAATAACTATCAAGTCCTAACCCACGTGATAATGGGAAACTGGAATTATGACTTTTCCCTCCTTTTGAGCTTTATTTTTCTCCATAGCGCTTTCCCTCTAACATCCAATATATTTTACTTGAGTACTTTCTGGTATTGCCTATACCACACTCATCTCTCTTCTCTTCTCAAACACACACACACACCTAACTGAAATGAATTGAGAAAAAAAATATGCTTATATGTACCTTCTGTTAATTTCTTCCCTGGCTGAAACAACTTGGGCAACATTCTCATACATTTATCATTTCTGTCCCCTGAATTGAAGAAATTGGTTAACTAATAAGAAATCCTTATCATTTTGTAAGAATAAAAGAGGGTTCCAATGGGAACCACTTTTATCCATCCATTTGGATATTAACTCCAAGGAAACAATGGATGGTGAGGGAAGATTGGTTTACAGTGAGCTACAGTCATTATGAAGTGCAACGTAGCTACTATATCTAGAGCAAGAGCTTGGATATCAAGCACATTCTGGATGTTACTAAACAGGGTCTCCACTATTTCAAAGTATCTAAGGCACAGGCAGAAAGAAAGGGCATGACAAGATTCCATCTCACTAAAACAGCTCCCCAGATTGCCTGAAAGACACTGGATATTTGGGAGAGCTTAGAGAAAAATTTTCTATACATTCAGATGGACAGAAAGTAGAATGGGCACTGTCCATAGAGTATCTGGATGGATCACTCCAGAATAAGCACACTGAAAACATACAACATAAAACCCATGACAAAGCACATCACGCTCAGTCACAGGACAGCATGTCACTCTGAAAATGATTAAGAAAAACATGAAAAGCGTTTTAGAAAGAACCTTAACATGTTCAGTAGTATCCAGAAAGAGTGGGACTGTCTGAAACATGCGCAGAAAGCTTTAAGGAAAGGAAAAGGTGCAGAGATGAAAAGACAGTCAAATTAATTTTGTAAAAATGGGTAAGCTGAAATAATAAAATGAAATAAAAAGGGAGGTGGGTGAGCTAAGAATTTCAAGGAAATATCAACCACCATTGCAAAATTGAAACCTGTTGATCCTACACTGGGATTTTTATGATGGGGTGATTCTCCCCATCATGGAATGATGCCTTAGTGAAGAGGGTCCAATGGGTGTTGGTGTAACGGCACTGAACTGGTCACACAAATGAAGTCTACTCCTCAAGTATCTCATCTAGAAACCATCTAGGTCAGGTCCTTAAATACTCTTCTGCACCTTCTATGGTAGGGTTCACTTAGTGTGTCTACCATCCAGTTAGTGAAGACTGAAACTACTATAACCTGAAAAAATACATATGCACATATCCCCATTATCCTTGGTGTGAGAGTTCACGGTCCACAACACAGTTTACCTGTGAAGACTGTCAGTGTCTCAGGCATTGCTTTGGCCACCATTTACTTCTTATGTCCTCACCACAAAGACTTGATCCAAAGTAATGCTATTAACTTGATAAACATTCTAATCTACTCATTTTCCTTATGAAAAAACCCACATCAGGTACAAGAGTAGAACTGATGATGAAATCACATACACAGTCCTGTGGAGGACAAACTAAATCTAAGTAAATTAAGTAAAAGATAAAGATGAAAAGAGAGACACAATGGGTATTAGGTCAGAAAACAGGTTTATCTAACAATTATGGCTTTTGAGTATTTTACAAGATTTGGAATGGAAACAATGATCTAAGAGATAATTAAATATTTCAGAATATAGAGGAAAAAAGAAGACTTGAATATACACATCAAAAGGGCTCATCACATCACATTCCAGGCAGAAATTATGGAAAAACTATCCACACATCCACTTGCATAAGAGTAAAAGAAAAATAGTGGATGGGGCATCCAAACTGACAAAGGGGTTTCCTACCAAGGATTTCAGGTAGGTTGTTCATAGTTTCCAGCCATCCCTGATGTCCACTGAAATAAGGTACATAGACATTGAGTTTTATTCCATAGATATCACCAATCAAGTAGCTATTCTATAACAAAGCAACAGAAAGATATTTTTAGCTATTCATGAACTCAGAAAGTAAAGCACCTAATTTAATTGAAAACATGTGTGTATATGTACCTTGAACTTACTTTAGGGTGTGTCTATATGTACATATATTCCAAATGTCCAAGAGATGAAAATGTACCTAATACATATATGTATACGTGCATGTGCATGTGTGCATATACACATGCATTCTAAACCTGGGTGATGCATAAAGGATTTATAACATAAAGCAAAAATTCAAAAGAATTTAAATGGATTTTATGTCCAAAAATGTAAATATAAAATTAAACAAAGTCCCAGAAGAAAAATGTAAAGTATACATTATATATCTTTGTCATGGACAGAGGAGGAGAACAAGAAAGAGGAAAGCAAGATCACAGAAAAGTCTCTGTACATAGGAACAAATTCTTGTTCTATACTTGACTTGATAATCATAAAAACTTAAGTACAAGGGTACATTTTGTCTACATGTTTAACAATTGAGGAAAGCAATTTGATAATAGATCATGCAAATTAAAACGTACATGTACCTTCGACCCAAAAACTACATGTCTAGAAAACACCCTGAGTAAATAATCAAATTAAAACAAATGACGTTCAGATATTATTTATGACAGCATGGAAAAACTGGATATAGCCTAGCTTCCAAAATTGCGGGAATTATTAAGAAAAAAGCACACTTTGGCCATTTTAAGAATTATATAATTTCTTAAATTTGTAAAGAATATGTAATAAAATGGAAAACACTATAATATTAGGAGATACATAGGATTTAAAACAATACAATCCTTTTTTAATCACAATTTTGAAAATATACACAAAATATTAAAAGAGAATAAAACATGGTATATGGTAGTACCATAGGTTAAATTTCTTCTGTATACTTCTCTTTCTAGTTTATGTTCAATATACAAATTTAAAAAGTGATTTTTTAAAGGAAAATACAGCCCCAGAAAATAACATCCACAAAGATGTTATAATTAAATTTTAGAAAGTGAGATCTAAAATATCACAATGCAGTAGTTTATGTTCTAAAGCTAAGCTAGTGTTTGAAACAATAGTCCTTCTTTTTTTATTACTTGCCCTTGTCAGTGTTCTGCTAAAAGCATTTCACCCAAGTTACGATTAGAGAGGAACACTAAGTTACACCATGATATATTTGTATAATATGCTTAAAAGTTTAACAAAGGTACAGCACTAAAAAGACATCTGCTTCTTGGCTAAAACTTATGCAAATTAATTCATTTTGGAGATGTATTTCAGGAAATTTGCCTTTCATTTCTTTAATGCACATGTTTCAAGGCAATTAGTATGAAACATTTAAAGCGATTAGAGGTTTATAGATACACCTAACATTGCATATCTGTGTAGCATAAGCCCATTTAATGTGAACCTCCTACTGTCTGATCTAGGTCAGTTCTGAGCAAGACCCATTATAAATGAATTCTAATGACGGGAGGATCTGATGTATCATTAGTTTTAAGTGGAATTTAAAATATAATACTAAAATCAAAGCTTGCAGAGATCCCAAATCCATCCACATAATCTTGATGTTATAATCAGTGTAAGTTACGGCAGAGTTTGTAAAAACTGTGTCAGCACTCTTGTACGGTTCCCAATTCACCTTTGGGCAAAGAAACACACACCAGGAGGCCAGCTGTTCAAATCACCGCAACTAACATTAAATACAGGGATTTCCATAATTAGAAAATGACTAACAACTGTAATAAATGATGTTGCCCTCAAAAATTATTTGTCACCTTAATGAAAAGTTGCACCTGTGCAGTGATTGTAAAAAGCTCAAACATACCAACTTTGGGAATTACACAGCACTAGACAGAAAGTGGCCTCATATTTAACTGGCATCTGTGCCAACATAAACTCTTCCAATGAGATACAAATCAATTCAGGAATACCAGCTCTAACAAATTGATCTAACTGCCATTATCTCTCCATCAGCCATCTCTTACTCTTCCTTGTTCACTCATCAAACAACTCAACCTTGCTTCCACTCACACTGCAAACTCTTCTGTGGAATTGTTCTGTTAGAGCCACAAGTGACCTCCACAGGTGTAATCACAGGTTCCTTATAATTAGTTCCTGCAGCACTTGACATTTTCAACCATTCTCTATGCCTTCTTGGTGTTCTGTGAAGGGGTTTCTGGTCTCCTGCTACTGCTCTGAGATCTTGGACTTTTTCCTTCCTTCTTCCAGCCCTTTATGTATCAAGAGTAGGGTTCCACTCTAAAGCCTTCTTTCACTTTCTGCTGGCAAATTCAGTAGAGTACCTGGGTTTTCAAAATCACTAAAAATCCAGAAGTTCCCAAATGTTTACTTCCGTGCTAGGTCACTCTTTTGAAGTCCAATCCTCTGTATCCTGCTATTTACCAAAACAGGTTCCTTTGGATGTGCACCACTCTTCAGAGCACATCTTACTTCATTTTTATATCCTCCAATACTTAGCAGAGAAGTTGGAACATTCCAAGTACTTGAAAGTGTGTTAAATAAATGAAAGCATCAATTTATTTATTCAGTTTCATAACAAGAGAATCTGAAATTATAAAACTATCACTCTGGTCTTCCAGAACTGCTTTTTTTTTTTTTTAATTGAAAAGGTTATAACAGTCTTAGGGGCATTCAGCAGTTTTTCCAAAATTACTGTATACTCACTTTTTTCCATTATTACAAATCAGAAATGGCTTCTCAAAGATAACCTAATGACAATTTTGCAAGAAATCAGTGTTTTTCTGATCTCCTAATCCTGAAGTAGATCTACAGACATTAGTTATCTATGCCATGGAAGTCATATGAGCTCGTAAGGATCAATACAATGCAAAAGTGATAACCAAAGTTTGCTATCAAATGGAGGGATAATTGATAGCATGATGAATAGAAAACCCTACAGAATACAAACACCTCATAACCTCTGCCATGTATGAACATTTCATTATTATCCATTAACAGCAACATCATAGATACATATAAAACCAGAGCCATTGAAAAGCTTTATTGCCTGCTATTTTTGTATCAAGGCAATGTAAGCAATACAAATCAAATTATTAGTACAGCTTAGCTGTACAATACATCTCAATTTGTTGGAGACTACCAACTTGTCCCCCGTTATACACATTCTGTTATTTCTTTTAAAGACAGCTTCCAGTTGGACACATGGCTTCTAAGCTAGAGATTCAATTTCCATCAAAGTCAATGCGAAGTTGTAACTGAATGCAAGCCAAAAAGACATGAGCAAAAATGGTCCATGCAATATCCAAACAATCTCCAACCCAAAGACAAGGTACTTGCCAATTATACATTCACCCCCCAGCTGGGAATGCTAACAACCTTGGGCCCAGAGACAGAAGGTTTATGTTGCTGATGGCAAGACTGACTGGTCTTAAAGTAGCTGTCCACCCACCCTAAACTTTCCCTTTGGCCTCATACATGAAAAAGAATGAAGTTTCTGGTTTATTTAAAACTCTTTATTTTGGGTCTCTATGTTACAACAGCTTGGTCTATACTGTAAGCAACAGTGTAAATATTAGTCAATAGTTTTGAAATTAATATAGCAAATACACAATGTTAAATACTAAGCGGCTAACTTTACATCTCTGTATTGATTTATGGATACAGGTTTGGAGTCACAGCTTTCTGAAGCACTTTGAGCACTTTGGCATCCTTCTATCTGATTGATCCTTCCAACAGCCTTGTGTCATGCTTACCATTTCAATGTACAATACAGAGGCTCAGATTGGGGTTAAATGATTTGCTTGGGGTCCAACAGTGACAGATTTCAAACAATTGCTCAATCTAGTACATTTTTCACTGCACCAGGCCAAACTGAAGCAGAGCATGCCCTTCCCACAGCCAACTGCTCTCAAGGTAGATTCCATATTGGTAAGACCAAAAATGGAAGCAGAATGACTTCATTGTCCCCTTCATTTAGGGAGATGTGGCTATATGCAATGCTGGAAAACAAGGTCAGAAATAAACCTCCAAATTCAGGATAATTATATAATCTTCCTAAATTTGGCTTTGGTTTTGCTTTGATTTGCCTGACCGGGTTGAACAAGGCCAAGGGAAGAAATTCGGTTGTCCTCTCATGTTTGGCATTCACTTCTCATAAATGGAATAAATCCAAACACACACCTTTTAATTTTTATCAAAATTGATAAAGATGCTATTACTGATAACTATGTATTATTTGAGGAAAAACATAAGAATTATACTTGGTTTTAGGTGGGGGAAAAAGATGTGATTATTGTATTTCTAAGCTATGTATGCTATTAATGGCAGTTTGGGAAATCAGTATGTATAGGTTAAATGAAGGAATTCACTTAGGTGGTAAAAATAACTCAACTTATTTTTAGGTGCACCCCCACATGTTGAAGGTGAAATGAGAAATAATTCTCCCTCTCCTAAAGTTCTGCAAGTCAGTAACATATCATTAGTCAACATGGCAGTCAATGGTGTACATACACACACACACACACACACACACACACACACACACACACACGAAAACAAATATTTAAGTGACATAGCAGAGTCTTCATTTCAACTTTGATCATTGCTTTGATGGAAAGACACTGATAGAACTTTGTATAAGTGGACATGCTCAGTTAGGTAGGTCACTAGCTGTTGTGGGTAGAAGAGTTCAGCCACAGAAAGTTTAAGGACTACTCCAAATCTGGTAACACATCAAAACACAGAATTGACTGATGAATCCATTTCATCATTATATTGTACTTTTCTCATGTTTTTTTCCACTCAAGTATTGGATCACACAGTGCCATTCCACTCATTACAGCATAACAGAGCCCCCTCAGTCTACTATCAGTGCCCTTCAAAATCTGGACAGTTGTGTTCTAATTTTATCTCCTATTACTCCTCCAAAGTTGTCCTGGGACACTGAAAAAGTCAAACTCCTTGCTTTTACTAAAAAGGTCAAGATATACACTATAATTTCAACACCTAGTATAGGACTTGGAAATATGTGCCCAGAGGTAAGCTGGCACCAATGTCATCTATCTCCCCAGTTAGAGCTTTAGGGCATTTTAAGAGACTTGTGCACTTGAAGCATCACCTGGGGGATCATAACACATTTGTTTACTCAGCCATGGTTCTCCTTTGTTCACCTGAATCATCTGAATCACCTGGGCTGATTAAAACAGATTGTTGGGCTCAACCCCAAAGATTCTGATTTGGTGGGTTTGGGATGGGGCTGGAGAATCCATATCCCCAACAAGCTCCCAGGTGATTCTGATGCTATTGGTCTAGAGACAACTTTTTAAGTATCATTGCCTTACTGTTACAGGCAATAGTTTATTGCTTAGCTCTATTACCATTCACTGTTCTCTTTAAAAAAATAATGATATCAGTGTAAATAATGCCTAATTCAATAAGCAACAAATATTTTTTAGTGTGAATTTATGTTCAAGCACTCTTCCAGGTCAGGGAATGCATCCATAAACAATATAGACAAAAGTATCCACCTTCATGAAATTTACATTTTTGTGGAGAAAACAGACAAAACAATTCAATTCAGTTAAGTTTTATTTAGAAAAATTAAAGAGAATAGAGGGAAAAGAGGAGTTGAAGTAGAAGACTCAGGTGAATATAGACTGATAAAGGAGGAGACAACACTTGAGCAAAGGCCTCAAGGAAATGAGGAAACTAACCCCAGACAGCTATCTTGGGAGGCTCATCATAGGCTGAGAGAAGAACAAATACAAAGACCTTGAGACAGAAGTGTGCTGGCAAGTTCCAGGAATAGCACAAACATGGGATACGGAGAAGAGACAGATCCTAAGGGTCTAACTATCCTGGTAAGAACTTTACTTTTGCTCTCAATGAAGTAAGGAACAATCTCAGGGGGATTTTACCTGAGGAGGGAAACCATCTCACTGAAGTTTGAAAACGATCCCTCTGCTACTTTTAAAGGCAAAAATGGGAGTGTATTTATACAACAGGAGCAGAAGCAAGGGGACCAGCTGGAGGCTACTGGCAGGAGAGGATAGTCACTTGGACTAGGACATCACAAGGAGAGTCATCAACTGTTGCATTCATATGTATTTTTGAAGATCAAGGTGACAGAATTTACTACCAGGTTAAATGTAAGAATAAGGAAAGAGTGAATAATCAAAGATAATATTTGGGTTTTGGCCTAAGCAATTGAATAATGTTCCATCTCCTAAGACTATGGAAAGAGCATGTTTGTATAGGGTGTTGAATAAATTGTTCTCCTGTGGGCAATTAGGTTTGAGAAGTCCACTGCATATGGAAGAGGGAATGTTGATGCGGACATTTGTCTTCAGATTAAAGGTCTGGGAGCCAGAAATTTGGGATTCCATAGTGAGTATGAATAGTATTTGAAACCATGGGACTGAGGTGAGATCACCTGATGAAGGAACAACACTGAAGAAAATGGGATCCAGTAATGGAAGTTTGGGAGGAGGAGAATGAGCCAATAAATTAAGGAGAAGCCAATAAGAGAGGAACAAGAAACCAGTATTTCAGAATAGTGTTTCAGGAAGAATGGAATAGCAAATGCAATCAGTGTTAAAGTAAGGAGGGCCCCCAAATTAACCATTGCAGTTTTCAATATGGGGGCCATTCGTGTCCCAGCAAAAGCACTTTTAGTGGAGTAGGTTTTCCAAAGTCCTCACTGGGGAAACTAAAGAGAAAAATTGTGCCAGGGGAAGACAGAAACTATGAGCAAAGTTTTCTAGAAAATATTAGGTGGTTGTTAAAGTTCAGTGTTCCTGAGAGGCTACAGAGGCTCTGGGGAAAATGGCAGATCCCAGGTCCCAGCCGAGAGATACAGATACTGTAAGTGTGCGAGTTAGGTGGGACCCAGATATCTAACTTTAAGAACTAGGGAGAAAGATGTTGCCAGTTATCCCTGAGGCACCTTTGGAGAATGGTCTCCAAAATAGTGATCTTGGTCATTTCTGAGGAGCTCACAAAACAAAACCAACCCATCACCAGCCATCAACCAACAAATCAAACCTTCCCTGAACCACTCACATCACCTATTCTATTGAGGCAAGTTGGGGCCTTAAGTTTGTTGACACTCCTGTATCATTAGCAAATAAGACTGAAAGTAAAGATGTTTTAGAAAAAGAACAGGTGGAGATGCCTGAGTGGTTCTGTCAGTTAAGCATCAGACTCTTGGTTTAGGCTCAGGGGATGATCTCATGGGTTTGTGGGTTTCAACCTCACATCGGGCTCTGCGCTGGCAGGAAGGAGCTCACTTGGGATTCTCTCTCTCTCTCCCTCTCTCTCTCTCCCCCCCACACTTGTACTGTCCCTGTCTCTAAATAAATTAATTTTAAAAAATAAATTTTCAAAAGAAAGAAAAAGAAAAGGAACAGGTGGTCCCACTCATGTCAGAGCCAGGAACTCTTGTAGGAAAATCCAGGCTGCCTATCCAAGGAAGATGTCCTTTGCCACACAAGAGGGTTATAAAAATATTTTTAAATGTTTCCATATTCATCTTCAGTAAGTGGCTTCCCTCAGGAGATGGGGTATTTCCTACCGGGTGAGGGGATTATTCATTTATACATTAACACATAAACCTTGTTTGCATTTTTATTTTCTGAGTCTGAAATATTCAAGGATTTGAGTATGTTGCCTGTTAAACTGCACTTCTCACTTGTGAGCACATAAATCACACTGGAGAAAAGAACATTGTTCCTGGAGCAAGGTATTTCAAAGACTTCCCTTCCACTGCCTCTGGGAGGGAATGGGTGTTACTCAGAAGTAGATGCCATTTATGTCTATTTTTCATTGTAAAAAATAAGAAAATGAAAGTAATGAAATGGATCTTAAATTTTCCTCACTTTCATGTGGCTGCAGGCTGTTGTTTTAATTATTTAAACATCCGGACTTGTTTTGGTGAAGAGAAACACTTACATTTTCCTGTTGCATTTTCTAAAACAAAAGGCAGCAGAACATATGAATTGCCACACTGACCACCATGTTCCCCTCTTACCCCTGAACCTGTTCTCCATATTAACATCAAATAATGTATATTGAGAGACCACGGGTGTCCCCCTGCCACACGCCACAGGAAATAACGGCTAGAAGCTCTGAGGAGATATGCTGTCCCCTCTCAGCTATCTTCTCAGATGCCACAGGAAATAACGGCTAGAAGCTCTGAGGAGATATGCTGTCCCCTCTCAGCTATCTTCTCAGATGCCATATTTTGCGAAGTATGTGTGTGTGCATGCACACACATAGAATAAAGCTGTATTGTCAATGCAAAATGCACAAAAGTACTAACAGCTAAAAATTATGCAAAGTCAGATTTTCATGTGATTGACAAAAGCTACAAAGCCACAGTCAAAAGCATTCCCAAGAAAACAACTAGTATGAAGAGCTGAACCAGAAAACCTTTAAGTTCACACCAAACTTTGAAAGAGTAAGTGGGTTCTCTTGGACAACAGTCTATGTAATTGATGTGAGCATAATATCTGTGGCCATCCTCCTCCCTGCACATACTAAAGGTCAAGTACAAGGGAAGTTCTAACTGAGGTTAAAAGAGAGATGTCCTCTATGGAGGGTTAATTTCATCCTGAGAGTCAGGGCCAGGAACCTGGGGTAGGGCGTGGGTTCTGTTGGAACACGAGGGTCTAAGAAAGAACAAACCACAGCTCGAATTCACTGGAGTCTGTGCCCGCAGACACTGTGAGCCTGTTCAGTAGAACCTTCTCAGTCAGGGCTGTTGGTGTGGATGACCCCTAATGTAATATGGAGGGGAGTAGGCCATTTCTTCAGCTGTAGCAACCCCAGTGCTGAAAAGAAAACATTTGAACTTGCCCAACATCCTTCAGGAAGAGGCCAATTCCACAGAAACAGATTCAGCTCCTTGAGGGCCAGTTAAGTGATATTTCAATATGGTTGCCGATGCCAACATCAATAAGGGTGCAATGGGCATGGAGGTGGGGGGAGAGAGCAAAACACATCTGGCTGCCACTCTTCCTTTTCATATCTTTAAATATGACCATAAAAATGCCAAGTGGGGACTAATAGGTAAGAGGGGAAGGCCCCTCTTTTGGCAATGGGTACCTGTCTCCTATAAATAAAGAGATTCCATCAGTTGGCTGACTCCTACTTTCATGGAGCAGCCCCTCTTTCCACTTTGGAGTCTTAGCTCTGCCAAGGCACATAGGGGAGAAGTTGAGCAGTGGTTAAACATGCACCCTTCTGAGACTACGGAACAATTTTCTCCTTTGACTTTGCCTTGTGAGACCCTGAGCCTACAGCTTCACTGAGTATCTGAAATAGCTTCCAGGAGAATCTTGCCTAGGAATCAGTTGCCAATCATACGAAGAAGATTTTAGCATAGTTTTGAAAGATGGAGAGAAAGGACTTATGAGGTTCAAGATACCCCAATAAAAAAATTCAGTAGCAAACTTTTTCATTTTTTTTCTCAGAGACGGGATTAAGTACTATCTGTTTCCTGGTACCTTCCACTCTCAACGCAGTAGCTTATTTTATGTGGAGAAAAAAAAAAAACCTGAGATTATCCTCCACAGTGCCCCAAATGTGGTATAAAATGATTACCACTCTTCTGATTAAAAAGTGTTTTTATTAGTGGTAACCCAAAGGTTACCCAAAGGATACAGCCTGAAGGAAACTGCACTGTTCTCTTGCTTGAAAGGTAATTAAAAAGCCATTTTGCCCTGACAGTGGAAACTCTCTGATTCAGGAGAAAAGAAGTTTCTTGTCTCTTGAAGGGCAAGACAAATTAAGTATGTGTTAGAATGTGGTGACACAAGTCTATAATGCTCCCACTTGGAAAATCTAAAGAGAAATATTGCTAACACATAGCAACTTTTAATTTAGAGCAAAACCTCATGCTCAGAGCTTCTATTTCTGTGTCAGTTCACCCCTGGAAGAGAAGCAGGGTGGTAACACACTGTGTTCTCTGGACCAGCATCATTAGCATCACCTGCAAACTTATTAAAAACATAAATTCTTGGGACTTTCCCTAGACCCGTGAATCAGAAATTCTCCAGGTAAGGCCCAGAAATATGTTTTCTTTTGGTTTTGTTTTAGTTTTTTTTAATGTTTTAATTTTTTTAATGTTTTTTAAAATGTTTTAATTTTTTTTTAATGTTTTAATGTTTTTGTTTAATGTTTTTAATGTATTGAGAGAGAGAGCACGAGGGATGGAGAGGCAGAGAGAGAGAGAATCCCAAGCAGGCTCCGTGCTGTCAGTGCAGATCCCAACAAGGGGCTTGCTAGAATCTACGAGCCACGACATCACGACCTGAGCTGAAATCAAGAGCCAGAGGCTCAAATGACTGAGCCACCCAGATGCAATATGTTTTTAGAAAGTCCCCTGAGGACTCTGATCCCACCCAACTTTGCAAACCACTGCTTAATCAACAGTTAATAAATTAATTACCCATCATCATTACATTCATTACCCACATGTTTCCCCCTCCCCAAATTTAAGGTTAACTGATTGCCCAAGTCTATAATTCATTTCTCTAGTTGCCCTGAGCATTGAGTAACAATGCAAGGTTTCTTTTTAACGTATCTTATTTTTGAGTGTAGGGTGCTAGAGAATCATTTAGTGACTTACTTCATTGCATCTGGTGAAAAATCTAAGTTTAATTAAAATAACGTAAAACCAGCAATAGCCACACCGCCATGAAGCCCACATTGCTACCAATCGTGGAGGTGCCATTTTACAAAACATGAGATCAGTACCCGTGATAAATAAAATGGTAGCAGGTGCACCTGTGCTGTTATTTACAATTTTTTCTTCAAGTATTTCCTCTAAAACTGCAAAAGCCTGTAACTGAATGGACTGTACAATGTCTGGGACCTGAAGAGTCACGGAAGTGCCTTGTACCCGAACAATCATCCAAGACAGGAAGTCCATTTTAAAAAATACATGTATGGGGTAGCCATGCAGAGAGTTCACTTACCAGTGGATAATAATTTAACTATCCTAATCCTTATTTTTGATGAAAATCAGCCACACTTAGACAAGGCAGATGTGCTAAATCAATTTAGGAAGGCAATTTACTGTGATGAGGTTGTTACTGAGTCAAAAAGAACATCAGGGAATTTATGCAAATATTTTGGGGAATTTGTTCTGAGTATGCAAATGCCACATAATTAGTTATCACACTTTTCATGCAAAATTAAATTTGCTATAATAACAAATCACACTCAAGAATAAGGCTAGTTAACATGAAAAGGCCCCTCATTTTTATGACTGAAAGGCTGCAAATTGAGGGTAAACTGCAGGTGAGTCTAATTCCAGCCTCCAGCATTGTTATTCATTTTAGTCAAACAAACCTACTACAACAAGAGGTGGCAGGATTTTGAGGATTTTGGACAGAACTTGTATGCATGAGGGAACTACACGAAGTAGAAGCAAATGGAGCCTCTGCTTTGGGACTAGGCTGTCTCAGGAACGATTAGCCAGATAGAGTATCTTTTACCCTTTTAGCCTGTAATTATTTTTGAAGGACTCAGTGCTATGGTTTAGTTTACCAGAAAAACAAAGTCAAATTTCTCTTTTGGACTATCTCTAAATTCTCACTACTGCTTGCTTTCTGCCTGCTCCAAGCTGACAGGCTGGAGAGAACTTGGACTTCAAGCACACTGGCTCTCTATGACTCATTCAGTCAGCATCCTCCCTGGTAGGTGGTCTCTAGACCTCCACTTGCTGGCAAAGCTCTGTGTCTGCTATCCTTGCTGAAAAATATGGGAATTGGGTTCTAACTACCTCCAGGCCATTTCAACTGTAGTGCACCCCTGCTTGCCCATGGCTGAGAAGTTTCTTAGTATGTGAAGTTTCAGTGCTAACACTGGGAAAGTCTTGAGAAAATTGGGACAAATTGGACACTCTTCCATGATCACCTTTTCCTCTATTACTATCAGCCTCTTTGCCCATTCCTCATAACTGGGCTTCAGTTTTTCTAAAAATGATGTGAGAATGAGCTCAGCCTTGAAGTTCAGTGCTATGGACCATCACTAACTCTAGGACAGACTTTTTTTGCTCATCCACCATCCACTGAAGCAGTGGCTGTTCATTCCAGCATGGACCATAACTCACTCAGATCTTGCTTCATCCTAAGTGGACTGCTCCACTTGGGACCAAGGGGTCACCATCATCTGAGGTTCACTCTCAGAGCTCTCCTCCTCTCAACTCCTCCCCCAGATCAGAGCTCCAAAGATAGGTCTGTCTACATCACAGCCATGCCCGCACCTTGGATACTGTGCTTATATCAATTTCTGTTCTGTGTCATTCACTGGGACGAATCATTCAACTATAATAGACTCAATTATACTCTTGGATTACATCTAAGTCCACACTAGTTCATTATTGATATTCCTGTTTTAGTGCTTTAAATAGACTTTGCTATCCCTTAAGGAAAGGACTGTTGTACTTTTTGAACACTCGTGCTCTCTTTTCTCACAGGATCACAAGCATTGGGCATACTGTTGCTTTAGAATCTAGACTACTCACGTGCTTTGCCACATTAGCATAGTGTATATAATGACAAAAACAGATTCTACTACCATGTTTTTTGGAAAAACAGGAACACAAAGCTGTACTGAAGCTAGGATACTCCAATGTTTGAAAGCTGCATTTATCCATTAGAGAGATAAGATGACAAAAATGGTAGGGATATTTTGTAAGAAGGGGGGAAGTGAATGATAACACCACAAGGTCTGTCTGGCTGCCTGCACATGGAGACATCTAGTTTCCTTTTAAATCTGGCTGTTTAAAGCACCTGACTTCTCCGGTTTCAAGAGCTCAATTACCTACTTCTTGCCACATCCCTAGCTTAACAATCAAGTATCCCTGGCAACCTTCAGTGTGTTTGACCCCTTCCTCTTCTATCTTTTTTAGACTGAAACACCAAAACCAGGATTATAACCAGATCAAGTCCCAATTCCCAATAGCTGTTTAATTCACTCCAGTTTGACAGTATTGCCTTCTCAACTTTAATTATAACTATGCCTTGTCTTTGCCCAATACTCAACCTAACTTGCTAAATCTTAAAATACCGAATGTTTATGCATTTACTTTCATGAAAGTTATATTTTTGTAAAAATTATGTCTAATTAAAAAAAAATTTTTTTTAACGTTTATTTTTGAGACAGAGAGAGACAGAGCATGAACGGGGGAGGGTCAGAGAGAGAGGGAGACACAGAATCTGAAACAGGCTCCAGGCTCTGAGCAGTCAGCACAGAGCCCGACGTGGGGCTCAAACTCACATACCGTGAGATCGTGACCTGGCTGAAGTCGGACGCTTAACCGACTGAGCCACCCAGGCGCCCCATGTCTAATTTTAAACATTTTATAGCTACTGTATCTCACAATCATTTGTAACGTATCATCCCTTCATTCATCACTTTGGTAAAGTCCATTTTATATACACTAGGTTTGCTTAGCAGAAAGTCAATAGATTTGATTAGACAGAGTCCTTCTAATCCGTAAAGACACAAGTAGTTCAAACAAATATTTTAGTACCCACTGTACAAATGACGCTCTGCTAAATGCATCAGCTTTGGCCTCTGAAAACAGGACAAAGCATGGATGTAGGAAAGTTATATATAGTAAATTACAGAGACCTATTTTATAATGAAAGGCTATCATTCCACCCAGGATTGAGGTCCAGAGGTATGATTAAAGCCTATTAAAACTGAACTTGTGGGAAAATAATTTATAAAAATCACATTTTACCTAAAGCTTTATTCTCAACATAACACCATCAAGTTAAATTATCTTTTACAACATAACAGTAAAACAAGTACTTCTATCTCCATTTTACTGATAAGAAATCTGGACCCATAAGGTTCAAATAACAATATTTGAGTAAGTACTTGAAAACAAAATGTGTAATCATCAAAAATGAAAGAAAAAATATTACCTTTATTTTCATAATTTTCCTAGCCCATAGAGAATATTCTTCAAAAAACTGCATTTCAGAATCTGTCCTGGGGTCAGAGCCTAGGACATGTAGAAGCTATATAGGCTACGAGTCCTCTGGGTTTCAGTTTCCTTTTTTATAAAATGAGGAGATGCAGCCAGATCAGTGGTCAGCAAACTTCAGGGAACATCAGAATCACATGGAGGGCTCGTTATAACACAGATTGCTAGGCCCACCCCTGGAGCTTCTGATTCAAGAGACCTGAAGCAAGACTTGGCAATGGGCATATCTCACAAGTTCCCATGTGATGGTGATGCTATTGGTCTAGGAGCACACTTTGAGAACTGCTGGACTATATTACCTCAAAGGCCTCTAAGATTTTTAATGTGGAAAGATTTAATTAATATTCTTCCATTTAGACCAGTTGCAAATAAGCATTCATTTATCCATCCAACCATCCATCCATCCATCCATCCTTTCATCTATTTGTTCAACAAATTGTTTTGGACATTTATTACTAGTGTGTTTTCAAATAGATCCCAGTTTGGGTAAAAGTGGAGAAAATGATTTAGTAGAGAAAATAATTTATATCCTTTATGGGTATTTGACAATACTCTTTAACTTCACTCCTGTGACCATGTAAAACCAGAAAAAATGAATTAAATCAGAGAAAGCATGTAAAAATGAGTAAGATAGTATCTGCCACACAAGATGAACTCAGCAAACATCAGCTGCATGGATCATTGACACACAGATAATCCATGGATCGCACTCGCTTTTCTTTTCTCACGGTATCGTTAGAGCGGCTAGCATCTCTCCTTTTTTCAGCATTTTGGGAATTTCCTCCGTATCATTTACTGGAGGTTAAATAAGCAAAGACCAAGGTTAAGAAACCAACGACCAAGACCATGCTGAAGAAGGGAGACGCTGGGTTAAGAGAGGTGAGGAGAATCACCTATAAGCAACATAACTGATTCCTAACACGAGTTACCCAATTAAAAACAAAATTCCTGCCTACACATTATGTACTAACATTCGTTAAGGCCAACTGCGCCTCAAGGCACACATTTCCTGTGCACCACCTCACTCCTGGCCATGTGGTTGGGGTAGGAGCAGGGAGGGGTGGGCGGCACTGGCAGCAAAAGAGATAAAATAAATAAAACTGGCAAAACCAGCACAGTTGTCTGTGGAATATGACAGAGAAGTAAATTAAACCTAATCACACTCCCAGACCAAATCACATTTCTAAAGGGCTAGAGTTCTGCAGACACATGTTTAAATAATAATAATATAATAACATTCCTGATGCTATTTTGATAAGACTCTAGCCCTCAGGTGCTCTTAGCTTCTTACTGTGAGAAATGGTTGTCCCACCTACAGCCTGGCACCAACCATTTCAAATTATGCCCAAAGCAACTCCCAGAAACTCCCCCCAGGAGCTGCTGAAAGTCACCCACACTGCGTGAGATAGATCTTGAGCTCTGGATGGAAATCTTAATTTCCAGGTCTGTCTTCTAAAAATACCAGCCCTCATATACAACCTTTAACCTCTTCTGGGATTCTAAGATACAACCAAAGTTTGAAATTAAAACTTTAAAAAGGCTGGACTGCATTAAATTTAGCTTACCTCTCCCTCTACAAACCAGAATGGAGGGGTAAACCAGGCCTTCCGAGCAAACAGCTCCCTTTCTGGCTCAAGGAGCACGAAGGACCCTCCTGGGACAGCACAGAAGGCCTGAATGGCATTTCAGTTTCTCTGAGCTTACTTGTGGCAGTAAAACGGACTCACTGAGAAAACCCTTTAACAATATTTACTTGGAATTGCACAAAAAAAAAAATATTTTAAAGGATTTTTAGGAAGTAGGAAAGTCTGTTTCACAGCCAGCTGTGTGAGACAGAACTGCAGGAAGGCTTCTGGAAACTTTCGGCGGTGCTGGAGCTTCCTAGCTGTGTGGCCTGGAGATGTGCTTCCTCAGCTAGGGCACAAAAAGAAACTCCTAGAATTTCTTCAAAGATGTCACGTGGGCTTTACAAAGAAGCCCTGATTTTAGCCAAACAGAAAGAATACGTTAGTGTCACACATGACCATCAATTGCCATCAAGTAAGAAAAGCAGAAAATACATATTTTATTTTTACTTTAATTTTATCTTCTGAGAGAGAGAGAGAGAGAGAGAGCGCGCACGCGAACACTTGCGTGCAAGTGGGGGGGGGGGGGCAGAGAGACAGAGACAGAGAGAAAGAGAGAGAGGACCCAAAGCCAGCTCTGTGTGACATCAGTGAGCCAGATGCAGGGCTCAAACTCATGAACCATGAGATCACAACCTGAGCTGAAGTCTGATGCTCAGTCCTTGGGCCACCCAGGTGCCCCCAAAATACATATTTTAAAATACACGCTGTATGCCATGCAATTTCAGAATCCGTGTATTTATTCACTCAGCAAGCTCTGTGACACACCTGCTTTTTGCAGTGCTAAGAGCTACTGAATATAATGGTGACAAAGATAGACAGGGTCCCCTTCCTCACTGCCATACATAATCCTCACATCCACCCAGGAGGGGGAAGGCACCATTATCTTACTTCATAAATGAGGAACTAAAGCTTGAACATGGTAACCCACTTCTCCAACTATACACAGTATGTGAGGGAGAGCCAGATGTTATAATGAGGACTCTGTGTCTCCAGAGTGTGTGCTCTAACCTTTAGGGAAAGATGTGTCCAAATACTGTAGGAAAACTGGACTACTACAGCCTGTAAAGACTGAATTTATGGGTGAGTGTCTACATAAGCCTAACAATAAGGTGCTTTTCTAACAGAAACTGGCTTTCTTTCATAGCACAAGCCCTTTGAGATTATGTTTACCGAGGGATTTTCATGCACTATAACTCATTTTTATTATTTCAACCCTAGCCTCCCTTAAGCACTGGCATCTCGGGTTTCTACCGCACCACTCTGCACTGGTTTAAGGGACACTGCATTGCTCGAGGTTATTGGTGGGCACCTGTGGTGGACATAATGTGATTCAGGAGATCAGGAAGCCCCCTTCTTTCTAAGAACCACTCCTCCCCTACCCTGTGGCACTGGATTCTTGCTCCCAGGGTGGAACCTGTGACCTGAATGAAAGGCAGGCAGCAATCACATTCCCCTGGAGGTATTGATGGGTTCAAGGATGCGCAATGAATCCAATCAGAGCCAAAGAGGTTTTGCTGGGACTAAGATGTGAAGAGCATCTTCTCTTTGCTGGCCTTGGGGTTGCCAGCTCAGCATTTGTTACAGGGATCATCACCACCTGTGTCCCTCACACTGTGCCTTTGACCTGCCTATCCTCTTTTCAACAAGCCTGAAGTGTACACTTCTACCAGACCTCATCAGCAAAACGCTGCTGATGATATGAGCTACAGAAAAGGTGAAACCATCCAGTAAATGTTACCATGGATGAAGGCATGATGCCGCCTCTCAGGAGTTATGATTAACAAATAAATATAATCATGCAGCTCTCTTTTACACTCATTTAGCAGGGTGGGCCGATTCAGAGATGAATGGCTCAGCATTTCTGGCAGAGGAAAGGCAGCTACTTAAGACAGTCCTGAATGAAAAACAATAAAACCCACCACCGGGCTGATAAGATGGGATCACTGAGGGCAAAGGGTCCTTAAACAACAGCTAACAGTTCTACCTTCCCTCAGAGATACTTTGCAGACTCTGGTATGAAATACTTTAAGGAAACCTGAAATTCTGGACATTAGCAATATTAACCTGAAGATTCATATCCTTCCACGCCCCCGTATCAACAGCCCTCTGTCCCATTGTAATGACATGTGAGATCTGTGACATCACCCACAGAGCAGGATTCAATGATGACTCATCCTTCTTTCCTCCCCCCCCCCCCCAAGGCCACCAGCATCCTGCTGCTCAAATGGAGTGCACAGACCTGAAGCATCAGCATCTCCTGGGTGCTGGTTAGAAATGCAGAGTCCCCGGGGTGCCTGGGTGGCTCAGTCCTTTAAGCGTCCAACTTTGGCTCAGGTCATATCTCACAGTTTGTGAGTTTGAGCCCCACATCGCGCTCCGTATTGACAGCTCCGAGCCTGGAGCCTGATTTGGATTCTCTGTCTCCCTCTCTCTCTGCCCCTCCCCCGCTCACGCTCTTTCTCTCTCTCTCTCTAAGAATAAATAAACATTAAAAAAAGAAGAAGAAGGAGGAGGAAGGGGAGGAGGAGGAGGAGGAGAAGAGGAGGAGAAGAAGAAGAGATAATGCAGCATGCCAGGTCCTGCCTCAGCACTAGGGGCTCAGAATCTGATTCTAATAAACTCCCAGCTACTTCCCCTGTACTGTGGGCCACATTCTGAGTAGAAAAGGTTTGGACTTCAGTGTTTCTTAATCTTACTTGATCATAAAGTTCCCCTGGGGAATCTTCTTACACTATTCTGGGCACAACCCTATTGTTGTGCCTATTCTGGGCCTATTACCTATTTCTGGGCAAAACCCCAAACCTCTCAAATTAGAATCTCCACAAAAGAGACTTGGGCATTTACCAGGCAGCCAACGTGATTATGGGGGGCAGGCAAAAATGGGAAACCCTGGGAATCAAATTTCCAGTGCCAGCCTGTGCCCTCAGCTGCTAACCCTTATCCTGCCTCAAATCTGTTGCTTAGCAGATGGAAACACACTACTGCTCCCACTTGGGCTATGTCTTTTTCCCTTTTTTCCCTCCAGAAAGCTGGATACCAAATGCTCCATCTTCAGGACCTACAACTTTTTTTTTTTTTACCTTTATATTGTTACGTGAGAAAGGACCTCAGAAATATTAAAATTCCAATTCTATGCAAAGAATGAAGATAGCTTAATAATCATGGTCCAGTGCCATTGCTATTTATGGTCTTAGTGTACCCAAAACGAAATGAAGATTCTAATTGTTCTGCAGGTTGTAGACCAAATGTATTGCTTGGACTAAATAAATGACTTTTTTTTTTTGAGGACTCACAAAATGCAGCAGTGTTAGTAATGGAAAAAATGGATAGAAATAATAACTCTCTCCCCCTAGGATCTAGGAAAACAGCATTTGAAAGGTTTTCTATATTGCTTGAAAACTAGTAAATATATTTAATATGGTTGCTAAAATTCTTCAGGCCTCTGAAAAATCCTTAAATATTAGTCCTTCCTTAGCCTTGGATTCTTCATAAGACAATAGGATTATTCATACCTGTAGGGTTCTTCCAGTGATAAGTCTAAAAAGGAAAAGGTATACCAGTGCTTGCCACTGTGGGGTGACCTTGTACTCCAGGAGACATTTATTTGGTTGTTGTATCTGGGAAAGAAGGGAGGAGGTCCTGGCAGCAAGTGGGTAAAGCCAGGGACGCTGCTAAGCCTCTTATGATATTCAGGACAGTCCCCACAATGATGAATTTTTCAGGCTGAGATATCAATGGTGTCAATGTGGAAAAATTCTGATGCAGACCAGGCACTGTCCACATCCTCAGAGCTCAAATATGAACATCACCCTACTCTCCACCTACTTCCATCAGCCCATAGTTACCTAGTCAGTAGAACCAAATTTGAAACCATGTTCCTCTACCTCCAAAGCTGTATTCTCTCTATTCCAACATGCTACCTCTCACTGCAGAAAAGACTATGGTAATCTTCCCATGTTGATTTATACGCGTCCCTGAAAATTGGAAATCTTGTACTCCGTCCTCAAATTCATTGAACATTGAACACTCTCATTATGCCGTTTTGGGTGGAAAGTAGCAAATGGAGGACTTGAGGAAGTGGATGAATCCCAAGATGCAGAAGGCTGGGGAAGACTAGTATTTTTTAATCTATTTTGTCTTCAACAGAGCAGCTGAGTTCTTATGAGAATCAAGATGTTTAAAACTTAGTATGTTTTTAAGAGGAAAACTTGAGATCCAAATGACAGAGGCAGAAGAAGAAGTTGAAAAAGATTAACACTTTCTGACTTCTCTTACCACCAGATACAGCTCCTAGAGGCTCCCTGGCCTGGACAGCACTTGACATACTTTGACAACCAAAATGTTAAAAATTTAAGAGCATTAAATAACGAACACATAACATAAACATGGGGAAAATACCAAACACTGTGAACTCAGTTATGATGTCTTGGTAACAAGGAGTGAAAGCAACCAACCCATCTACAAATGGAGAAAAATATATACAAATTTTATTCGAAAGGTAGACTGAATGCATGCCTCATGTTTAATTTAAAATGAACTTGCATTTCAACCTTGGATGAGTAGTGCTGAAATATGATTAAATGCTGGAAAGTTTCATGGAAAGAAAAACTTACAGCAATCATAGTATTAGATTTTTATTCCCCTAGGGTGTCTATAATCATAGGACAAATGATTAAATACACCCTTTATGTGGAAATGCCCTGTAGTTACCATGAACCTCTTATTATGAAGAAAAAGTAAGACAATAAAATGGAATTTGTTTAAGGAAACATTTAGAGTTTCATTTAACTATTTCCTTTACCCTCATATATCAGCCATTAAACCTCCTCTATTAAAATTTAAGAAGATAGAATTGAGTTTTCCACTAAGTTGTTGAAGAAGCCTGAGAGGGGGGCTATTTGAGAGGGGCTGTTCTAAGACAGAGGCTACACTGGCAGAGCCATCAGGAGTGGTTCAGTCTTCACGTCTGGCCTCGTCAGCTACTCCTACTTTGCAGTGCACTGACCTGTGGTGGACAAAGTGCAAGCAGGGGGTAGCAAAATGGCCAGTGGGCAAGGGAGGGGTTCGTTAGGGACTGCATTTAAAAAGAAGAGGGATGGGGCCCCTGGGTGGCTCAGTCGGTTGGGCAGCCGACTTCGGCTCAGGTCATGATCTCGCACTCCGTGGGTTCGAGCCCCGCGTCGGGCTCTGTGCTGACAGCTCAGAGACTGGAGCCTGTTTAGGATTCTGTGTCTCACTCTCTCTCTGACCCTCCCCCATTCATGCTCTGTCTCTCTCTGTCTCAAAAATAAATAAACGTTAATAAATAAATAAACGTAAATAAATAAATAAATAAATAAATAAATAAATAAATAAATAAAGGAGGGGGTTCCAGGCATGCTTCACAGTTTTCCAGTAGACGTAGCAAAAGAGAAAGAAATAATAGAAGCAGAGGAGCTCGAGGTGGAATTTACCTACCAAAGACACCATCAGTTTAATAAAGAATAGTTAAGCCTTAAAAAAGAGAAAAAGAGGGGTGCCTGGGTGGCTTGGTCGGTTGAGCGGCCGACTTCGGCTCAGGTCATGATCTCACGGTCCATGGGTTCGAGCCCCGCGTCGGGCTCTGTGCTGACAGCTCGGAGCCTGGAGCCTGTTTCAGATTCTGTGTCTCCCTCTCTCTCTGCCCCTCCCCTGTTCATGCTCTGTCTCTCTCTGTCTCAAAAATAAATAAACATTAAAAAAAAATTAAAAAAAAAAGAATAGTTAAGCCTTAAAAAAGAGAAAAAGAGGGGCGCCTGGGTGGCTCAATCTGTTGAATGTCTGACTGAAGTTTAGGTCATGATCTCATGGTTCGTAAGATCAAGACCCACATGGGGCCTGTGCTGACAGCTCGGAGCCTGGAGCCTGCTTCAGGTTCTGTATCTTCCTCTCTCCCTGCCCTGCTCCTACTCTCTCTTTCTCTCTCTCCCTCTCTCAAATATAAACATTAAAAACTAAATTAAAAAAAATATAGAAAGAGTCCAAAAGTCCATCAACTGATGGATGGATAAAGAAGATGTGGTTTATATATACAATGGAATACTACTTAGCAATGAGAAAGAATGAAATGTTGCCATTTGCAACAACATGGATGGAACTGGAGAGTATTATGCTAAGTGAAATAAGTCATTCAGAGAAAGATATATGTTTTCACTCATAAGTGGAATTTGAGAACTTTAACAGGACGATTGCGGGGAAGGGATGGGGAAAAATAGTTTCAAACAGAGAGGAGGGGAGGCAAACCATAAGAGACTCTTAAATACAGAGAACTGAGGGTTGATGGGGTATGGGGGGAGAAGGAAAAATGGGTGATGGGCATTGAGGAGGGCACTTGTTGGGATGAGCACTGGGTGTTGTATGTAAGCAATGAATCATGGGAATCTACTCCCGAAGCTAAGAGCACACTGTATACACTGTATGTTAGCTAACTTAACAATAAATCATACTTAAAGAGAGAGAGAGAATAGCTGATAAAATCGGAGGTGTGAAACGGGCAAAGCACTGGAGAGAAGCTGAAGGGGAGAATGGACTCGACAATGGGTGTAACATAAAGTCACCTAAATTGTGAAATTCAGGTTAGATACAAGAGAAAATATTTGTACTATGAGACATCAAATGATTACTCTATTAATTAATTTAGTCATCACAGCTAATTCTGGAATAGTGTGTGCATTTTATAACTGCTGAATGCTCCAGAATTTTGAATACACTAAAGAAGACAAAGGACTCTACTATGGGCTGAATTGTATACCCCCAAAATACATGTTTAAGTCCTAATCCTCAGAATCTCAGAATGTGACTGTATTTGAAGATACAACCTTGAAAGAGGTGAATACTATTAAATAAGATCATTAGGGTGGGCTCTAATCCAACATGACTGGTGTCCTTATGAGAAGTGGCCATTAGGACACAGAGAGGCACAGAAGAAAAACTATGTGGACATACCAGGAAAAGACAGCCATCTACAAGCTGAGGGGAGAAGCCTCACAATAAAAATGACCTTGCCAACACCTTGATCATGGATTTCTAGCCTCCATAACTGTGATAACATCAATGTTTGCTGTTTAAGACACCCAGCCTGTGGCACTTGTTACGGTGGCACTAGAAAACGAATACAGACCATCATACACTGTACAGGGAAGAAGAGTTCACCACCGCTCTTCCCAGCTTCACCAAATCACCCAAGGAGTCTTACAATATGAATTCTGGTCTTCTGATCTGTGGCTTTGGGACAAGTCTGAGGAATCTATGTTGCTTAAATGTTCTCCTGTTACCCTTGAGCTGTAAGCTTTAACCTGGGGGGTGAAGATGCTATGAAAATGAAAAAGAATGTAATACTGGGCACTATTTTCCAGAATTAGAAGGGAATAGGATAAAGAAAAGTGTTTTTTTTCCCCCTTAATATATCAATAACTAACTTTTTTAAAAAGATGTGTTGTATACTGTTTTTTAAAAGTATAAGCTCAGTCATTTAAGCATCCAACTTTTGATTTCGGCTCAGATCATGATGTCATGGTCAAGGGACTGGCCCCTGCATTGGGCACTGCACTCACAGCATGGAGCCTATTTGGGATTCTCTCTCTCCATCTCTCTCTGCTCCTCCCCTGTTTGTGCTCTCTCTCTCTCTCAAAATAAATAAATAAACATTAAAAAAAAGTACAGGTTTGTGGCATAAAACATCTATTAACAAAAAGAAAAATAGTTTGCAAGTCTCTTAATTATAACTTCATTTTTGATGTATAACTTACTGAATCACAGTGTTTGTGGCAGCTAAAAACTATTGAGCATACACTATATACAATTAACATATATTAATTTATTTAATTCACACATAGATGCACGCACACACATACACACACACCAATGTGGCATATAATTACTATTAGTCTACTTATTTTACAGATGAAGAAACTCTGGGTGAAGACGTGCATGTGAGTGAATGTGTGTGTGTGTGTGTGTGTGTGTGTGTGTGTGTGTGTGTGTGTGTGCGCAGTTTTAGGTGAAATATAAAAGGTACCCTAATTGTCCTTGACTGATACTAAATTTTTTACACTTATAATTAATATTCTTGTGCTGCACAGATTAACTTTTATCAGTTCTGGGGCTGAATATAAATATTTAGACTCTCTCCTTTTCTTGCTGGCAGGGTAGAGTAGTTTAAGACACCTTTGTGGAGAGGGTGTAAGATGAATAGCAAACAACTGATGAATTTCTCCAAAGTTTTACATTAATGATTAAACAGCATCATCTGATGACTTACTCAGCAGCTCACAGACAATAAAACATAACTAAATCTGTCAATTAGCATTTTCATCTTCTCTCCTGACAGAGCTTAATGGCATCTGCAAAATGCAATTTCCAACCCCGAGCTCTTTGACATTTTCTATTTCCTCCTGTGTTTCTCTCCCGTCGCTCCTGTTATGACTGAAAGCAGCAGCGTGTTATACTCCATGGTGGCAAATGCATCACCTGTGGTTGAAAGGAAAGCAATTATTGTGTCCTCGCTAAATCTCAGGGTTGACTTGGGTACCGCTTTTCCACTTAAGTGCATAAACAGCCAACCCAGGACCTGTTTTAAGTGGCTGAACCTTAGCGACAACAGCTGGACTGCAGGCTGATGCCACCTGAGGGTGTGGGACGCTGCCAGAGAAGAGCGCCTGCCCTTCCAGTAGCTACAAACACAGCACTCCACATTCCCACCTGCAAAGTGACAAACAATGACTGGGAAGGTAACATATGTACTTCCTTTTCCTGCTCCCTTGGTTTGAGGACAGTGATCCAAAGTGGAGGTTGGGCTGTCTCTCAGATGGTTCTCCAGCTGGTGGGAGTGGATACTATTTACACAACTGTCAGGAATTACATTTCTTTCTTCCCCAGGCAGCTATATTTAGCTCATGTATGTGTTACATATGTGTCAAATCCTGTCTAACTCTGCCATTTCCGAATAGTCAAGAAAGGATATTCCAAGTGATAAAGAAGTATGCCTTCAGGGAAACTTCAGAGCATCACTGGGGAGCTATGCATCTAATGGGGACATCTTCATTATTTCTAGGCTCAAGAGTCAAGTGCCCTGATAAAGAAATGCTCAATGTAACATTTCCTCTTGAATTATTTTTTAATGCACCTTTGCCTCTCTGTGCTAAAGAAATTGTCTCACTAACACCATCAAGCACCAAACGAAACATTCCATTCTAGACAAATACTGCAAGCCCCTATTAACCAGAATCCAATGAACTGATGCACATAATTAACCAGATTCAGGTCTAATACCCCATTTCTAGAAGAAATAATCAATGCTCAGGAGGATATTTCATTTCAGCCAAAGAAACAAATGTCAATGCTTTTTCTGGAGTCAGTTAGCTCAGTGGTCCAGTCTGCAGTGTCTTCTACAGAGAAAGAATTTTTAGAATATTGACCCTGAGGCAACAATCACACAGTCATCATAGAAAGGTAAAATTATGACCATGCCTGCACTTATGACTTGAACATTTCAGAAATATTCTCCATGCAACGGGACAAAAATTTGTAAAGGATGTTCATGATAAAGCAAATAGAAATGTATATTCATGAATATACACCTTAGCCTCTAGTATTCCAGAGTAAAAACTTTAAGGGCTGCCTTTACTCTGCCATTTGTTTTACTTTTGAGGGAGGGATGTAACCATTCTCTCACTTCACAGATAGGTGACTTGAGCTGTGAGGTTAAATGACATGCTCAGAGTTGGACAGCATGTCGATACCCAATGCAGGTTAGACGCATGAGCTTTGGGCTGAACATCTCATGAGTAAATCCATCACCACAGAGGAGGACCACTTGACACCACTTCTCTAAAAGGTTCCCTTTTGAGAGAAAATTCTGGATTTAAAAAAGGGGTTTCTACTACCCAACAATGGTACCTCTTCCTTGCTAGTTTTTTGGAATAATTAATTATGAGGCTAAGATTTGCCCCAGGTTGTCTGAATTGTCCCTTCGTGGTAACGAGCAGAATGAACGCAAAGCCTCTACAAATTAATCTACCCAGGGTTAGTTCAGAAAGTACAATTTCTATTGCTCTATCAGCTCCAAGAGTTTTACAGGCCGCAGGTGGTTAATTCATTTGTGAGCTGTTCTACACACACAGTCACACACACACACACACACACACACACACACACACACACACACACAACAAGGGATGAGAATACGCAGATGCAGTTTTTTTTTCTTTTTTTACATAAAACTGGATCCTGGAATTTGAAGAGGTATTGATGAGTGCATGGTAAATTGGAAGAACACAGTAGAGTCACTTGGTCTGACTTCGAAGCCTGCTCAGCCATTTAATACATAACCAATGTTCTCTGCTTCCTCACAGGACTAGGAAAAGCCATGGCCTTGAGGAGCTCAACAAATACAGTGTGGAAGTGAAGTCACACAGAAATTCTTAATGGCTGCTCATTCCTACAACTACGATGCATCAAAGTCACACACCATCACCTTTTCAAGAGTTAGTACTACAGTCAGGAGTGATGGCAATTGACCATCTTCCCATCTTCCTTCAAGACTTTCCATAATCATGTCTGAAAATGTCTTGAGAGTCAATCAGACTGCATTGCTAAACACGTTGGAATAAGATGGTCCTGTCAGAGAAAACTCCTCCAATCTTCTTTGCCTCAATTTTTTTTATTATATGAAATTTATTGTCAAATTAGTTTCCATAAAACACCAAGTGCTCATCCCAAAAGATGCCCTCTTCAATGCCCATCAACTACACTCCCCTCCCTCCCACCCCCCATCAACCCTCAGTTTGTTCTCAGTTTTTAAGAGTCTCTTATGCTTTGGCTCTCTCCCACTCTAACCTCTTTTTTTTTTTCCTTCCCCTCCCCCATGGGTTTCTGTTAAGTTTCTCAGGATCCACATAAGAGTGAAACCATATGGTATCTGTCTTTCTCTGTATGGCTTATTTCACTTAGCATCACACTTTCCAGTTCCATCCACGTTGCTACAAAGGGCCATATTTCATTCTTTCTCATTGCCACGTAGTACTCCATTGTGTATATAAACCACAATTTCTTTATCCATTCATCAGATGATGGACATTTAGGCTTTCTCCACAATTTGTGTGCCTCAATTTTTATACTATTTGTTGCTTACGTACATGGTGGAGGATGGCATCAAATACCTCGGGGAACCAAATGTGAAAAAGATGGGGAAGGATCTTGCAGCCTCCCAAGGGAGCCATGTGCATTTGTGAATCTAGTACAAGGTGGTGGTAAGTGCTACGGAAGGGACCCAATTTACTATGAGAAGGAGAAGCAGAGGAGGAAAGCCAGTTACCAATCTCTTCAGAGATGGTTTATTTCAGTGGAATGAGAATGGTTTATTTCAGTGGTATGAATGTTGATGCTGGAGTCAGCTGGCTTGGGTTCAAGGCCTGGTTCTGTAATTCCCTGGTTGTCTGACCTTAAGCAACTCCTTTAGCCACTTTGTGCCTCAGTTTTCTCATCTGTAAAATGGGTCTTACACTAATAATTATTCCTGCCTCATATGGGTTTTAAGAAGATCAAATGAATTAATTAATACTTGTAAAGCTGGCACTCCATAAAGCTAGGCCACTCCTTGTAAGCACTGAATGGGCACAGCGAAGCTCTTAATAGTGGCAATTAAAATTACGGTCATGGAGTGCAGGCCATGGGACAGATAGATATCAGCTCAGGCACTTTATGTTCATCATCTTATTTTATTGAATCTTCCCAGCAAGTAGCTATTATTTCCCCATTTCTTAAGTGATCACTCCCAAGAGTTGAATAACTTGTCCAAAGTCACCATAGGTGGTGAGTGGCAGAGTGGAGCTCAATCCTATGACTGTCCAGCTCCCAAGTCCATGCTCTTTCTATCACTCTACACTGTCTGCTACTGTTCTTCCATATTTGCACATAAAAAGAATTTCCTCCAGTGGGGTGCATGTAGATTTGGCTTCGTTATCAAGCTGTTCCCCATTCATAACCATCCCCTTCGAGAGGACTGATGCACGTCTTACAGAAGAAATAGCAGTGCATGCTAATTAAAGCGTGGAGCACCAGATGCTTTGCCAGAAAGTAATTAGTAAAATTCCTGAATTAGGGTGCCCCTCACACTGGTGCAGGGCAGAAAAACAGCTTCTGATGTTAGATTTTTCATCTTGAGAAGAGGGATCAGCTCCTTTAAGTCCTGGCTGAGCTGGGTCTCTTCTGTGAATCGAAGATGTGTAGATACCCAAGCACAATGTATAGACATCGAAGATGTACAGACATCCAAGCACAAATGACATAAATGAAGTAAATGTTCATTTACTTGTCATTGTTCACTACCTTCTTTAATAAAGGCAGACATTTGCTGAGTGCTAATTGTATGGCCTGCATTGTGCTAAGTGTTTTACATTAGGTATCTTGCTCAAGTTCTGTGTGGCCCAATGGTGTGAGCCTTATTGTCATCGACACTTGGCAGATTACCAAATGTGGGCACAGAGCCGGAAGGTAATCTGCCCAGCTTGTTGCATATCTGTGGAATGTCTCAATGGAGGTGGGATGCAAAAGTGGCAATCTGCTTTCTGATCTATAGTCACTGTGTTATAGTTTCTTCCCCTTTCACTCCTAACCAAAGCAACAAAATGTTTACTTGCAACAAGAAAATTGCTATCCCTCACAACAGAAATATAACCCAGATCCTAGTTCCTAGATTACTGGAAATTCTTCCTGTTTGACCACTAACTCCTGCTCTATGGGATGCATATACCTTTTCCCTTTCCTTTAGTTGAACAAACACATACAAGCAAAGACTGTGAATATTGCAATTCATATAGGGAGAGACCTAAAAATCAGTCTAGGGTTTGGGGGCTGGGTATCACCAAAAGAAAAGCTCCTTATCCTGTATGTATTTTACCTTTACTGTAAATCTTCATTTTAAATCTGTCACTCGCTCTATAAGAATGCACAGAATAAAAAACCATAAAAAGTTAAATAAGAATTTTAGCCTAATGATATATTGATTGTGCATACATGTCTTTATTTTTACATATTCTGTGTTGTCATAAAAACCCCATTAAAAGCTGAGTTTAAATAATTATTCACTTCTCATGTTACTATTGTAATCAATTGCCTATTATGAAAATTATGGCCATCTTTAAGAATTACTTTGCTAAGTGAAGTAATTACAACTGATATTTTATTTTCTATTTCAGTTCCCCAAATTGATTTTTTATGCTAATCTTTGTATGAAAAGTGGGATATAAATTTCTTAAAGCAAAATGAATGGCTAGTCAGGCTTCATGTTTGAAACTTTATATTGTATTTGGGGGTTTTCAAGGCAAGTTGCTCTTAAGAAGACATTGCTGATTATTCTATCTGTCAGCACTGAAGGAGGAAGAAATTTCTCCATTTTATGGTCTTAAGTATCTGATATTCCAAGAATACAGGGGTATAGGCCTTCCACAAATATAAGGGTTGAAAAATCACACCTTCTGTCTACTAAAATAGCCATAACTTCTTAGAGCTTCAAGAGAAAAGCAGGGAAGAGACAGATGCCATTTACAGAATGTCTTGGATGTACCTGACATTAAATGCAATGAAACATATTTTCGCAATTCCTTACAGTTACCTGGCCAGGCAGTTATTATTATCATTCATACACATAAGGAAACAAGTGCAGACAAGGAAGGCAATTTGTGTTCTATCAAACAGCTAACAAGTGGCTGTGCTGGGAATCAGATCCAGGTCTGCTGGTTCAAAGGCCACACTTTCTTGTTTTCTTTAACCCTGCCAAGTGCCAACGGCTTAAATGAACGTGTCTTAACACAAGGACTGAAACTCACGATGATTTTACCTTTTGACAACACTGTCTTGCTAATGTTTCAAATTGAAGAGAATGCCCACCCCAGTTGTTCACTATAGTGAACTGTAGAGGGAAATGCATGAAACCCACAGGGTGAACATGTGTTAGAAGCAAAGGTGTGAATAGTAATTATGGATATAAATGGAGTTAGTGAGTTGAAGTGAAAACCGCTCAGTGAAACAAGACAGTCGTCCTAATTCTAGAGGAGCTGATAATAAGCTGGGATGTTTGAATAAGTTCCTCCATCATTGTGGCCTTGAGATAACTCATTTGTAGAGTGAAGGGTTATACTTTTCAGGTAATGACTTCTCTTTTGCTACCAGAAATGACTAAAACTGAGTCCACTTCTAAAAGTGACATGCAGGAGGGCCTCTGTCAGGCAGACGTGAATCCCTAACGGCATCTCATGGCTTCAGGATCACAGCAGGCATTCATTAAATAATGTCACCCTGATTTGTCCCAGGATCCTGGGTGTCTATTAGTGACACATACATGACATTGCTATAATAAATACTAGACACTAAAAGCGTCAGATCCTTCAGGGGCTCCTGTGATAAATCAACAACCTCCTTGTGGCTATGTTAGAAGTCAGGCCTCTTAGCAATTGAGCTTTCACACCCCTCCCCACCCCCCACCCACCCTACTCCCAAACCCACTCCCCATCTTCTTTATTTTATTATTATAAGGAATGCAGGGCTCCTGGGTGGCTCAGTTGGTCAGGTGTCTGACTCTTGGTTTTAACTCAGGTCACCATCACACGGTTCTTGAGTTCAATGCCTGCATCAGGCTCTGCACTGACGGTGCAGAACCTGCTTGGGATTCTCTCTCTATCCCTCTCTCTCTGCCCCTCCCCTGCTCGTGCTTGCTCTCTCTCTTTCTTAAAATAAACATATCAACTTAAAAAAAAGGAATGCAACTTACAAATACATCAATGTAACGGACTATGTTTCCTTCCTACATGACATGTTCAGTTCACACTTAGCATATCTGGGTTTTGAGTTTAGCTCTGCCACTCCTTGAACTTAGCTGTACTCCTTAAACTTCATCCAAACTTCTCTGGGCTTGGAGTCCTTACTGGCTTGAGACGGCTCATGTCCTAGGTGCCCCAAATTCAGGGCAGCTCTGTTTAAGATGCAGGTTGATAAACTGGAGCTCTGCATTAATGCCCTGCTAAATGTCTTTGTTACAGGAAGGGGTTCAAAGCAGTCTGATGTAGAATTTTCCTGATTGTTTGGGGCTGACTTGTGTCCCACCAAAATCCATACCCACCCCAGTACTTCAGACTAGAACTATGTTTTAAGACAGAGCCATTAAAAAGGTGATTAAATTAAAATGGGGCTGTTAAGCTGGTCCCCAATCCAACACGACCGGTGCTCCTATAAGAGAAGACGAGGACACAGAGATGTCAGACACAGGCACAGAGAGACAATCACATGAACACACAGCGAGAAGGTGGCCATCTACCACAAAGAGAAGCTTCAGAAGAAACCACACCTGCCGATATCTAAATCTCAGACTTCTTCCAGCCTCCGGGACTGTGAGAAAAAAAATTCCCGCTGTTGAAGCCACTCAGAGTATGGTACATTATTATGGCAACTCTAGCAAACTAATATCCTCATTATACCAATAATAAATCTCCTGGGGAAAGATGCGCCATTCTTATGATAAATTTCATGCTTTCACAGAGAACACATAAACCTAAACAAATTTACCTTCAAACTTAGCAATTGATTCTTTGGACTATAAGCAAATGCTATGATAGGTGCTATACTCTAAGGTTTAAGTGTGTTTTACTCCATCAGGTACATATGTTTCAATCAAACTTTTAAGAAGTCTGGATTTAAACATTAGCAAGTAATAGTAAAAATTCTCAAAAATTTAAAGGGTACCATTAAAGGAAAAACTAATCGAATGATTTCTTGAATTATTTGTTTGAATCAAATTTCTAAATTTAATAATTTGGTTAGAAAAAAAAACATCAGTTTATCATTACTGGCACTTCGTTTTTAATGGGGTAAAGGACTGAAGTTCTGCACAAAGTAATAGCAACATGCTATTGTCGAGGGCTACCAATAAATGTTTAAAGATGTGAGAGTCCCATAAAACATACAAGTTACTACTAATAATGAAATTCTGCTAGGAAAAAATGCACACCCAGGGTCTGCCATTGCATTCCAGCTCATTAACAACAGAGAAAATTACATAAGCATCCACAGCCTAAGAAGACCTTGACACATATATTAGCAACTGGATAACGCACCCCTGTCATACAGTGCAGCTCTCATTCTGAGATTAAATACTATTGCACTGTCACTGATCAATTATGTTCATTCTTACAGCATTCTTACAGCAGAGATAATGGATATAAGGATCTATTTGATATGTCAGAGAATTGAGGCACTGATAAGAGATTTGCTAAAGCAAAACTCTATTAAGTGTTTGGAGTTGACAAGACTAGAACCCAAGAAATCCCTGGAAAAAGTACTCATCCTTTCCAGGAGAAGGTGCTATGACAAATATGCTTCAAAATACAAGGCCACTTTCCCTTTCTGTATGATCCAGCTATTGTTATATGCTAAGAAAAAATCGAAGACACTAATATAACATGAATTCTTGAGAATTTAACTAGCCATCTTCTCTCTCCTCCCTCAGGTCACTTTCACAACAGAGAGGAATGTTAAGTTGTATACATTTTTAAAAGTGAATCTGCCAGAGGAAAGAATCTTCTAGAAATAATGAGAAGTTTATGGAACGTCTTCTCTTTTGATCTTTAAGAAGAACACAAGGTTAAGTTGTGGGGGGAAACAAAAAGTTTTATGAAACAGGTCCCCTGGGCTGTGAATCCATGCCTCTGAGCTATTTTTAATAAAGCATATAAACAGTGGGTTGCTTTGGTCTTTGAAAGCTTGGACTTTGGAACAAGGAAGAATGAAGAATTCCATGACTTTTGACATTTAAGAATCTTTATGTGTGTGAAGGGGAGCTAACTGAACAAGTGGGCTGGGCTGCTAGGATCAGAGATAGAGGAGACCTACTTTAACCAAATATTGTTAATATGCTCAGTGGCGGCCATTAATTTATTTCTACTAAGACAGATAACCTTCTGTTTGATACCAGGAAGAGAAATAATTAAGAAAATCTAGAGCCAGAGCAAAAAAGATAGGGTATCTTTTGACAAGGTGATTCTTCAGTCTATAATTAGCAACTGATAAATTGCTATACGGGTTAACGTTGGGGAAGAACAGCTAGTTATTTAATACTAATCTCATTTACTTCTTAAACCACCTTTCACTGACATTCGCCCTATTTTGTCCCGTCCCATAAGGAGGCCATTTGTTTTATAGAAAACAAATTAATTTAAAAAGCATCAGTGTATACCAGCTATGGTTCTGGAAACATCATCATGGTCTTTGCTTTTAAAAGTTTGGTTTTGGGTGGGGGGGTGGCTGGCTGGCTCACTCAGTAGAACTTGTAGCTCTTGATCTCAGGGCTGTGAGTTCAAGCCTCACACACTGCATGTAGAGCTTACTTAAAAAAATATACACAAATAAAATTACATTTAAAAGTTTGGCTTCAGAAGCAAATGCAGTCATCACCACTGGCAATCATCTAGTTATTTCAGCCTCCTGGGGTTAGAAAGCCAATCCCCACCCCCATGTCCTGCACACTTGCTCTTTACCAAACTTCCCAAAATACATATTCCTTGGCCAGGAAATTACTGTGTTTTTTTAATTATGCCAACTGACACACACACACACAAGGCCAGCTTTTCATGAAGCACAGGGCAAGCATTTGAGAATTGCATCAGATCACAGAAATAGCAAGTTATTCTATTGACTAGTTGACTAGCATTTTTTTTTTTATAGCTTGGAGGTAAATGCCTTTCCGTTTAAATAGAGGATGATAGGGGCGCCTGGGTGGCTCAGTCGGTTAAGCGGCCGACTTCGGCTCAGGTCATGATCTCGTGGTCAGTGAGTTCGAGCCCTGCGTTGGGCTCTGTGCTGACAGCTCAGAGCCTGGAGCCTGTTTCAGATTCTGTGTCTCCCTCTCTCTGACCCTCCCCCGTTCATGCTCTGTCTCTCTGTGTCTCAAAAAATAAATAAACGTTAAAAAAAATTTTTAAATAGAGGATGATAAATTCTAGTTATCACTTTAGAGATCACTTTAGGAAAGAATGCTCAAAGAACTCATTTCCCCTCAAAAGTCCTTTTTTCTGGCCAAACTGTATGTTACCAAACAACATGGTATTTTAAAATTTGGGAGTTTCAGCTTTCTCCTTCCTCCCCTCTCTACATTCTGCAAATATTTATTAAGATTCTATTATGCATTAAGTTGGATCCAATAGAATGCAATTGGTTTGACTTACAAAAACGACTCTGGATACCCCTGAACAAAATGTGGGGAAAGAGGAGACAGGAAGATCTAATACCCACCCTCAAAGATCTTTACAATCTAATTGACAAAGCCAAGAAACAGATAATTAATGGCTCACAACAAGAGACCCTAATAAACGTAAGTTGAGTGACATAAAATGGTGAAGGTAGTAAGAGTTGAAAGATGGTGACAGTCCCCACCAGTGGAGTAGACAAGATTTCTTTGTGGAAGGATGGCAGTAAGCTGAATTCTACAAGTGTATTCTGAAAAAGAGAGGGCACTGTAGCATCCAAGCATTTCACTTCTTATGCCTGACGGAGCTATTTTCTCCTCTGTCTCAGCTCATATCTGGCAAGGGGCATCGCTGTTTCCAGACTTCCCAAAGAACATGACGAAAATGGTTATATTTAGTTATCATTTCATGTCACTTGCTTCATCTGAACCATACTAGGGGTGTTCACAGGTTTTCATAGGTCTTACTTTCCTTTCTTTTTTTTTTCTTTTCTATTGTCAATTCCATGAATCACCATCCACTTCTGAATGAATTACAAAGCCCATCAGATCAAATCTATTCTTGTTATCTCTTACAACCATGCTCATTTATCCCATAAGATAAATATTTATCACAGTCTATACATAGCTGTAAAAATGTCAAAATAGAACAAGGTAAGAACTGCCCAACGGGGTGAGACCTACCACCTGTCTCTGACTTGCCACTCTGGAAGTGAGCAATAGTTTTCCATTTTTTTTCTGTGTCCACACACCTGAACGCTCTCCTCACAACAGTAAGTCCTTCAGGCAGTGCTTCTAAGCAGCAGGGGAATGGGTTTTCTCACTGAGAGAAATAGAGCAGATGCTCCCATGGGAAGAGAGGTATGTAATTCAAAACAGACCCTCAGTAGGTGATGGGCATTGAAGAGGGCATCTTTTGGGATGAGCACTGGGTGTTGTATGGAAACTAATTTGACAATAAATTTCATATAATAAAAAATTAAAAAAAACAGACCCTCAAGTGATCTTGATGTTCTCCTCCTCATCCTCAGGTATCCACCATTGAAAATCACTCTACTGGATATATGAATTTTTTTCTTAACATCAAGCTCAATGAGCACCGTGCTATCTTGCCTTGATAGCTTGTTATCAATCTGTCATCTAAAAAATTACCTAAATAACTTTTAAGTTACCTATAGTTCACAATACTTTAAAAACTTACCAGCTGTTAAGTAGCACAGCACTTAACACACACACACCCTAGCACACACAACCACCCTAGATTATCTCTTTACCTATGTGTCTCTCCACTCACACTCTGAACTTCTCAAGGTCAAGAACCATTTTCTTTTTTTAGCTTGCATTTCCAGTACCTGACACAGGGCCTAAAATTTAGCATTACTTAGAACCTCATTAAACCACATTTTTGCCACTCATACATGGTCACATATCAGCAATTTCATAAGATTCAACTTAATTATCGTAAGCAATGATGGATGAATTGGAAGAACAAAAGACGAGCCAATACATTCTTGAGGGCCTCAGAGAAAAGAAACAGAGAAGAAAAGAAAACCAACATCTACTGAGATCCTGATGCAGTAGGTCTTGGGTTGGAGACAAGAGCCTACATTTGTAACCAGTCACACAGATGATCTTATGCATAACGTTCATGGACCACATTGTGATAAAGGCTGCTCTTTGGGACATAAAGGGAGTAGAATGTGCTTCTGGTCAATAAGGGGGAGATAAGAGACAAGCCTGCCTCCCACTTCTCCTGTCCATGCTAATCATCTTCATCTGACCCACAACTGGCTGTGTAAGCCAGATTCAGAGAGCCCAGGACAGTTTGGATGGTTGTCCTCAGGCCTTACACTACTGTACTTTTTACAAGGATATTTTGTCCTTTAGAAAGCACCAAGAAGTGCCTGAGTGGCTCAGTTGGTTGAGCGGCTGACTTCGGCTCAGGTCATGATCTTGCTGTTCGTGAGTTCGAGCCCCTCTTCAGGCTCTGGGCTGACAACTCAGAGCCTGGAACTTGCTTTGGATTCTTGGTCTCCCTCTCTCTCTCTGCTCTTCCCTGCTGGGGCTCTGTCTCTCTCTGTCTCTGTCTCTCTCTCTCTCAAAAATAAATAAACATTTAAAAAAATTTTTTTAAAGTCACCAGTAGCTTTGTGACTTTTGCACAACAATGCCCCCCATGTCTTCCCTTCCCAGTCTGCACGATGCATGCACGGTGTACAATTGTCTAGTTCCCGTGTCCCTGAGTTGTGCCTCTTTTAGGAAACAGTTTCTGCAAGATGCTCAGAGACAAAAGCACCCAGAGGTCACTGTGTTCTTTGTTCAGATGGCCTCAAAGGCTGAAAACACTGGGGTTATTTGGACAGATTTCATCGTGTTGTGATTAATTACAGCCTACACTTGACAGGCTAGGAGAAGGTCACCACAGTGGTTCCCACAGGACTCACACCATCTCTTTATGTCAGAATAGTAAGAGATGGGTGAGAAGGTGATCTCCAAAATAAGATGGCAGGAAGTAACCCTGTAATGTGGGCTGCAGGCTCGCCGGATGTAAACTCCCCTAATGCTATCTTCTGAGTAGTAAAGGTGAAGGTTTATTCTGTAAAATGCAGAAACACAAACGCTCCACGGACATGCAACCCGCAGATGCGGATATGTGATTGACGTGCATGCTGGCTAATGACTGCACGCGCTACAATTTCACTGGTGCTTTGAACCAGGCACTACTCATGAGGGACAACGCATTAAACTCATCATGTTATGTCACCAGACATACCATGCAGTGTTGACATGCAGTATCAACATACTAGCCATTAAGTATATTTGCCTGGGTTTCTTGGTTTTATTGCTACCATGAGGAATACCAAGAAAATATAGACATATTTAATTTAGACAGACACATGACAAGAAGACAAATGTTATTAGCTAAAAATGATAAATATGATATGCCTGTCAAAAGAAATCACATGTAAAAAAAAAAGAAAACAACCTGTATACTCATGTTTAGAGCAGAGAAATATTTCAGAGAACAATCATATAAGGAAAACATAGGGGAGAAAAAATAAGAAATTTGACCCTTTGAAAAATTGTCCTTCTGAAAATTACAATGAGACCCTCACCAAAATCTGACTTTCATTCATTCATTCTGTCAACCACATATCTCTCCATCCATCCACTCAATAAACGTTGACTGAATGCCAACTATGTCCAGGTACTATCATAAACAATTGAAATGTGATCCTACGCAAAAGTCATACTAAGTCCCCGTGCTCATGGAGCTTAAATTCTATTGGGGGAGACAGACTCAAACTCATAAATTCATAATCTGAATTCATATAGTCAGAAGCACTGGTATAAATGTCCAATAAGCTTTAGCAAGGGAGCACTTGATTTGTAGCTTTTGCCATAATGTAAATACTCCTACACTGGGCAACCTCAAACATCACCAATGCGATGTCATAATCAATGCAACGATGTGATATGTACCGTCAGAACTGTAGCAGAGTAGTATAAGCTGTATAAACAGTATATAAGCAGCTACAACTCATGCCTAGACATGGAATGAAGAAGCAAATCATGGCAAGGGGCTAGATATTACAGGGAATGGTGGATCTTTTAGGTAAGTGGTTGGAATAATTCTTGGGCTAATGACATTTGGGCAGTGACCTGAATGAAAAGGAAAGAAGCCATTAAATCATGAAGTAAAGAACTGAGGGGACTGGGGCAGAAACAGTAAGCACAAAGGCCCTGAGAGAAGAGATATTTGTATGTCTAAGAAACAGAAAGGCCACTGTGTGAGGAGAGGTAGGCAAGGGCTAGGTCATCTAGGGCTTTGTGGGCCCTGGGATGAATTTGAATTCTTTATGTAAAAGATAGGAATTCAAAGAAGAGTTCTGAGCCGGCAGTGATGTGACCTGACTTATCTTTTTAAACATTCAGTCTGGTTGCTGAGGAAAGAACAGAAAACAGTGCACTACAATAAAAGTGTCCCCTGCAAAGGTAGAAACATGATGACCACTTAGGAAGGTAAGAAATGAAAGTGGCTGGGAGTAGAATGGTAGAGGTAGATGTTGGAAGAAACGCTCAGGTTGGGATATAATCGACGGGTAAATCTACCAGAAGTCACTGATGGTGAAAGGAGAAAGTAAGGAGAAGGAGAATAGGTGAATAGGAGAAAGTAAGTGATAAGTCTAAGGCAATCTCAAGAATTGCTTAAACTTAACTACTATGTGAATAACAGTCTTAGCTACCAGGTAAATAAGAGGCTTGGCTATCATGTGGTACCATTAGCTGAGATGAAGAATACTGAGGCAAGAGCAGGTGTAGAAGCAAAATCACAAGTTCAGTGTTGGTCATTTTAGGTGAGAGTTACTGACATCCAACTGGAGATGTCAAGTAGGCAGGAGGATATACAAAAATCTTTTGCTTAGGGGAGAGGTCAAGAATGGAGATACAAATTTGGAAGTCACCTGCTATCACTAATCTTAGTGATTATGCCATTGAAGCACTGTCTGAGAACCATTCATTTAGAATGACGAGACTTCGACTTTAAGGGGCCCCTGGGGAAGAGGCAACCTGTTACAGGGAGATATGTGAGACCTATCTCTCCGCTGTCAAGCAATTCGTGTTCCTGAAGCTACAGTTATTAAGAGATGCTCCTTTTCCAGAATGACCCTGTTAATATCCATACAAATACCTATTAAACTAGAAAAAGATTTCTTACCTATCCACTAGAAAACTGTGTGTTTTGATGTTCAGAAGATAGAGCAAAGGTTCTCAGCCCTGGATACACATTATAATCCCCATGGAGCTTTGAAAAATACTAACACCGGGGTCCCACCCCAAGTGATTCTAATTTACTTGCAGCATGGTGGTAGGAGGCATGGCTTTATTTTTCAAGGAGTTAAACCGGACAAGGGATAAGAAAAGGCAGTGATAGAACCAAAAACCGGAAGTCCTCCACAAAGTTGAGGATGCTTTTTAAACTCATCTGGGAGGAGAGAAGGATGTGGTCTGAGAGGGGGTGATGACACTGTGATTTTGAAGGTGGTTCTGGATGTGGCACAGGAGGTGAGATGAAGGAGAGCAAAAAGATCACTGGGGATGAAGGAACTGAAATAACCGAAGGAGGCAGGGTGTTGGAAAATCTTTGGGAAGCTTGCAGTGTTTGTCTTTCTGTGTCTAGCTTATTTTACTTAGCGTAATATATTTCAGTCAATCCATGTTGTCACAAATGGCAAGGTTTCCTTGAAGTTTGCTGAGAAAGCAGATCTCTAGTGTGCATACACACACACACACGCACACACACACACACACACACACACACACACACACAATTTGCTTTGCCAATTATGCCTCAACAAAGCTGAAAAAAATTCATTCCAAGTTTCAAACAAGTACCTTTTACAATATAACTATTGATAAGAAGGGGCCCGTTCTTACATGCAATTTTATTTGGAGAATACTGTTTAGAAATCATTCCAATATTTAAATCTCCATCCTTTTATTTTATTAATCTACCTAGAGTGACAAAACACAAAATCTGCATTTCATTTTTGGGCAGTGGGAGTAGTTCTCAGAAACTATGAAGAACAATGTTACAGAATACTGTCTCAATATCAATCACTTCCCCAACATTCCCAGATGCCCACCACTGCCACTATGGATACCACTAACCTGCATGCTGTTTTGCGATTTGTATTCTCTTGATCATGAGAAAGAGAGGTCCAAAGATTACTAAGTGCAAAGAAAACTTCTTTTTCTTCCTGACTCTTGATTCCCTCATATTGTTAAAAAAAAAGAAAGAAAGAAAAAAAACCCCACAATGCAGACAACAATTTCCTGATGATGGTTAATGAATGAAGTTCAATATCCGGCAAAGACTATGACCTCCTGCCCAACGGGGAAGGGCTTACAAGAAATAAAAAGACATATAACAAAGAAAAGCTAAAGTTTTGAAAATCTCCAAAGATGTGCAAGCAAATAAAAAAATAAGCAACTACCAAAATATTTCTTGTTACAAGTTTTTCAGGATTGGTGACTTTCTCTTGTTCTGAGTAATATAAAATATGCTCTCCCCAAAATAACTCTCGAGCATATTTTTTTTTCAAAAGCAGTTTATTCTGAGCTCACATCCTTCCCTACCTCTCATTCCTTAATCTAAAAATGTCCTGTCAACTCTTCCCTTTCCACTGCTTTCTCTCTATCCACCAAAAGGGAAAGGGGTATATTTTAGTCACTTGTATGTGGTCAATCCAAACCTTGTTATCACCATGCTGTGGCCTTTGGTTTGGGGAAATGTCATTCTGTTTCCCTAGAAAGAAGAGACCATGGCATAATGAATGAATTTGCTTCTCCAGGCACCACTCTTACTGCCCCCCAGAAGACCAGGAGGAAAACAACATGTTAGAAGGGCAGCCCCAATGCCCCCTGCTACTCTTCTTCTAGTATTTCTCCTGGCAGAAATCTCAGAGAACATAAATGAGATGTTCAGAGTAACCTGCTGTCTTTATATTTTAAGCATCTCTTGAATAGGTTCAGTTCTTTCCAATACCACCACACCATTTTGTCCTCAACTCTTGCATGGTCTACAGAACTAGCCTGCTCACGTAATTCTGTGTTTCCAACTGACCTCTTATCTTCTCAGCAACCAGAGTAAGCTTAATTTTTTTTTTCCTTTTGAAATAAGTTTACACTCACAAGAAATGGCAAAATTAGGACAGAGAGTCCCTTGTCCCCTTCATTCAGCTTTCCCAATGGTAACATTTTACATAACCATAAACACAACCTCGAGGAAATGGATGTTGGTCAGTGCCGTTCTCTAAATTCAGAGTGATCCTTTAAAAATGCAAACCGGATCATGCCAACTCTTCCCCCTTTGATAAACCTATTACTGGCTTCCCATCAACTCTTAAGAATAAGGACTAAAATTCTTAAACTGGCCTTAAATACTGTCATCATCATTACGGTCTGGCCAGGATAGACCGGCTTCTTACATGTAGTGCCAACAAACTATCCCATTTAGCATTTTAGTACACTCAACAGTATTGAAACTGAGAGTTCTGTGTCTAGTCTGCCTGTGGAGACATCCAGCTTTTGTCTTGTGCCACTCCACTTCTGGCTCCTCAGCCCCTGTGACACAGACCTTCTGTAAGCTCCTAGGATAGGATGCTGGATGTACAATGCTTCTTCCTGTCCCAGGACCCTTGCACATGTTCTCTTTGCCTGAAACACTTTCCCTCCCCACTCCCCATTTGCCTTCTTAGCTCCTACTTGTCTCGGCTGAGCTAAATCATCACTCCGTCCCCAGACTAGGTCACATTTCTCTATTAAATGCCCTCAGCATGCCCTGGACTTCTCCTTTGAATTGCTTATCACAGCCATAATTTTATATTTGTTCCTATAAATAGAGTAAGTTGTAAGAAGTCAGAGGGCATATTTGCACAATATTGTATCTCCAGAACCTGCAGGAGCTTGCTACATGGGATATGATGACTTTGTAGCTGAGAACTGAATGAATAAAAAGCTCAGTTCACAGCTTCAGGAGCAACAAAAGCAAAGTGGTTAATGGATTTAAGAAAAAACAAAAGCAAAAATCTCTTGCATCACCTTTGTAGGGCGCTCCTCACATGGCTCATTTATAATCATTTCAAAACCCAGCTTTGGGGTGAGACAGACCTCAGGTTAAAACTTGGTGCCCATTAACTGAGGAACTTTGTGCTAGCAATTTAACTTTTTTAAGCCTTAATTTTTTTCATCTGTAGATAGCAGTAGTAGTAATAATAATACTAAAGTCATCTGCCCAATAATGACAATTATAATTATTATAATAATGTGATAATTATATAATTATAACAATTATTAAGTACATAATAATTATTATTATAAGTAATAATAGTCATCACACTTTTGCGAAGGTTGAATGAAAAAATGTACGGTGCTTAACACTCAGGCATTCCTAAGTGAACATGAACCTTATTATAAAGTTGTTTTAAGTATATCATTCCCATGTCTAAGACGATTTCCTTGTTTCATAGAAGACACGCAAGGAGGACTTATTGATCCTCACCTGGCACGGTCACCCCATCATTGGCTCCCCTTTGGTCTCCTCGGCTCCAACAAGCAATGCTATCCTTGCCCCCAACGGGGCCAAACCTGGCACCTTCTTTGACTTTTCACTTCTCTCTTCCACATGCCACATCCATCAGGAATGCTGGTCTGCTTTCTCCTTGAGATACATTGAGAACCCTGACACTCCCCATTCTACCTGCTGCTCCCCACCCCACCTTATCTACCTGGATGACCTTCAAATAGGTCTCCCTGCCTCTGCCCTTGCCCTGAAGAGCAGCCAGAGTGCCACTGTTAAAATGCAAGTCACATCAGATCTTTCTCCTGCCTAAACCTTTCAAGGCTTACGGGGCCCCATGGAATAAAGCAGGACATGTTTTGTGAAACCTGCATCCTCTCTTGAATTCACTCTGGTCATTCCCCCTTTCAGATATTCTCTCAAAAGAGAGTCTTACCCAAATACCCTACTTAAAGTCACAACCTCAACACTCTACCCCCTCCCTGCTATGATTTCTTCAGACCATTCAACACCTTCCATACCTTGTGCTTATTTATTTTCTTTATAATCTGTCTTCCCCACTAGAATGGCAGGTCCAGAATGGCAGGAAATTTTGTCTGTTTGGTCCCTGCCATCTCCCTAACATCTAACACTGTGCCTGACATGGATTAGATGTTCAGTAAATAGATCTGGAATGAATACAGGGGTGAGTGAATGAATGAATGAATGAATGAATGAGGCGCCACTGCTCCTAAGACAAGACCTGTCCCAGAAATAATTTGGCATAAGTTATGAGGCACAGACTAAAACTCTAAACCTGTGTCAGTCATGTGTTCAGAGGTCCAGGAAGAGGAGGAAAGTTAGGGCATACCTAAGCACATGCTGATGCCTGGCCTGCTGACAGCAGCTGCATCAGTCTTAGCATGGACAGTGATAACAGCTTGGTAGTAGCAACTGCCTCGCCACTTCGGGGCTGCTGAGTGGCTGAGTAGACAAGGATGAGTGTGGGTGCTATCCACAAAAAGGGAAGCAAGTGTTCACATTCAGATAGTGGCCTGAGCTGGTGGGCCTACCAGTGATGTACGTGGGCTGCCCAAATTCAGGAAGATGTCTCAAAGAGAAGACTGTGGACAGAAACCCTACTAGCTTGGGGGCCAAAATGAGTCCGTTCTGATACTAGCCAAATTAATTTCCTTTTGTCAATATGTATGGAATTTCCAGAAGCACATATGCTGAGAAACTCCCTCAATAGCCACTGTCCAGATGTTGTCAAAGTACAGGCCAAAAAAAAGAAATATTTAAAGTCGCTTGTCTATCTTGTGACTCCACAGCTTTTTGCCAAACAAACAAGCTTGTCTTGTTAGAAGCTCGAGAATGAGCCAAGGCTCTGGGTGGACTGGCCTTAAAAGAAACTTTGGGTCATATTCAAACAAACTTGGACCGAGAAAAGGACATTGAATTCTCAATTAGAATGAAGTTATTCACAAACTCAAGGGAAGTGAACTTTGACAAGAAAAATATGCAAGAGCTATAGTACTGAGACCTTGTAAAATCAGCCTGCAAATATGAAGCCTGGATTATCTACTACTATCACGAAAAGGTATGAAGCTTTTTGTACAGAAGGTACAAACTGGAATATTACTTAATATCCCAAGAAAGGAGACCTTCCCACAGTCTTTAAGGCTAGAAGGCACCTAACAGACACTCTGGTCTAGGTATCCCATATAAGTCCCTTCCAGATTCTTGCCTGCAGTCTCCCTTGATGTTATCACATCCGTTTGGGGTAAGTAACAAAATCTCCAGTAATCGTGGTCTAGGGAATTCTCAGCAGTTAGTCTGATACATAAACTAATAGACAAAGTCCTATAAAAGATAACTGAATCATTACCTGGCTTATTAATGATAAAAGCAAATTGATGGTCCAAGCCTTCTGATTCCTAACAGAATACCTTTACCACATTAGAAGGGTAAGCAAAATAAGTTAGCTTCCAGTTTTTCTAGTTTGTGTGCAAAACCATATATAACTTCCAAAATATTGAGACATTATAGCCATCTGGGCAACATGTCCTAAAATCTTAGAAAACAATCTTTAGTCAAAAGAGTGTCAGTCAATGTATATAAGGTATACAATAAAACAACCTGAAGAGGTCACTTTAAGTGACCAGAAATATTAACCACATACATTCTAACTAGCTTCTATAATAATGTCATTATCTAGATGAAAGATAAAGCAATTCTGGATGGTTAACATGGTGTACAATAAAATATTTACAGTTCTTAACATTTGTACTTAAAATAATTGCTTGAGGCCTTCACACAGAATCAAAATTAAACATTTAATAACTCATTGACCTTTATGTTTATCACTCCTAAAACTGGATAAGTGAAAACAGATATTTTATTCAAATGAAATCATAATATTTTTGTAGCTCAAATTTTTTTCTCTAGCTCAATTTGGTAATAGTGTGGTTCTTTACATGAGTGATTATGAGGCTATCTTAAACTGTAGTCATTGCCCTAAAGAAAATGTTTATGGCCTGACTGGGATAATTATATTCTCCTATTAAATATCACTCCTCCAGGGCTAGTTATTGTTGAGTATAAATGTGCCACTTTATATGCAAATAAAATGTACTGAGATTTGAATAAAAGGTTCTGCAAATATCTACTCACAAATCATCTTGTTATCATTCATATTAACAGATAGAACTTCTTAAGACAAGATGCTAATACCGCATACAAGAGACAATTCTTCCCTTGAACTTTGGTTTTCAAAATGTTTAGATACAGCTGGAAATATTTCCTCTTCTCATAGCTACAGCGGATTGGGATCTGCATTCTGAGTTGTATTTGGAGCCAAAAGATTTTACAGTATTGTGATTACTTATTACCAAAACGTGTTGTTTCTTCTGACCCCAATTTCTCTGCAATCCTTTTCTTACATACCTACACACCTGAAAAAAGTCAGGACACCTCAGAGTCCAGAGTTTCCAAGACTTCTTAAATTCAGCCTAGAAGAGAGCTTCCACAAACATTGCAAAGAGTATAGTCATTTCATGCCACATATGTGAATTTTCTCTTAAAAAAAAAACTATATTCTTTGAATTAGAGCTTTGAGCAAAAATAGCACAGTAAAACCCATGATTCTGTTTCTTGCATGTGAAGAAGCAATTTTTTTTTAATGTTTATTTGGCTTTGAGAGAGATGGAGAGACAGAGAATGAGTGGGGGAGGGGCAGAGAGAGAGGAAGACAAAGAATCCAAAGCAGGCTCCAGGCTCTGAGCTGTCAGCACAGAGCCCCACACGGGGCTTGAACTCAGGAACCCCGAGATCATGACCTGATCCGAACACTTGACTGAGCCACCCAAGTGCCCCTAGAAGCAATGTTTTTTATCTCAAATCCCATCTCAAAGCAGTGCCTTATATTTTTATTAACCACCTTTCATGGTGCTATGAAACAACTTTTTTTTTTTTAATATGAAATTTATTGTCAAATTGGTTTCCATACAACACCTAGTGCTCATCCCAACGGGTGCCCTCCTCAATGCCCATCACCCACTTCCCCCCCCTCCCACCCCCCATCAACCCTCAGCTTATTCTCAGTTTTTAAGAGTCTCTTATGGTTTGCATCCCTCCCTCTCTAACTTTTTTTTTCCTTCCCCTCCCCCATGGTCTTCTGTTAAGTCTCTCAGGATCCACATAAGAGTGAAAACATATGGTATCTGTCTTTCTCTGTACAACTTATTTCACTTAGCATAACACTCTCTAGTTCCATCCACACTGCTACAAAAGGCCATATTTCATTCTTTCTCATTGCCAAGTAGCATTCCATTTTGTACATAAACCACATCTTCCTTACCCATTCATCAGTTGATGGACATTTAGGCTCTTTCCATAATTTGGCTATTGTTGAAAGTGCTGCTATAAACATTGGGGTATAAGTGACCCTATGCATTAGCACTCCTGTATCCCTTGGGTAAATTCCTAGCAGTGCTATTGCTGGGTCATAGGGTAGATCTATTTTTAATTTTTTGAGGAACCTCCACACTGTTTTCCAGAGTGGCTGTACCAGTTTGCATTCCCACCAACAATGCAAGAGGGTTCGCATTGCTCCACATCCTTACCAACATCTATAGTCTCCTGATTTGTTCATTTTAGCCACTCTGACTGGCGTGAGGTGATATCTCAGTGTGGTCATGATATTATACATGGAAAATCCGATAGATTCCACCAAAAGTCTGCTACAACAGATACGTGAATTCAGCAATGTTGCAGGATACAAAATCAATGTACAGAAATCAGTTGCATTCTTATACACTAATAATGAAGCAACAGAAAGACAAATAAAGAAACTGATCCCATTCACAATTGCACCAAGAATCATAAAATACCTAGGAATAAACCTAAACAAAGATGTAAAAGATCTGTATGCTGAAAACTATAGTAAGCTGATGAAGGAAATTGAAGAAGATACAAAGGAATGGAAAAACATTCCATGCACATGGATTGGAAGAATAAATATTGTTAAAATGTCAATACTACCCAAAGCAATCTACACTTTCAATGCAATCCCAATCAAAATTGCACCAGCATTCTTCTTGAATCTAGAACAAGCAATTCTAAAATTTGTATGGAACCACAAAAGACTCCAAGTAGCCAAAGTGATGTTGAAAAAGAAGACCAAAGCGGGAGGCATCACAATCCCAGACTTTAGCCTCTACTACAAAGCTGTAATCATTAAGAAAGCATGGTATTGGCACAAAAACAGACACATAGACCAATGGAATAGAATAGAGACTCCAGAATTGGAGCCACAAAAGTATGGCCAACTAATCTTTGACAAAGCAGGAAAGAATAGCCAATGGAAAAAAGACAGTCTCTTTAACAAATGGTGCTGACAGAACTGGACAGCAATATGCAGAAGAATGAATCTAGACTACTTTCTTACACCATTCACAAAAATAAACTCAACGTGGATAAAGGACCTGAATGTGAGACAGGAAACCATCAAAACCCTAGAGGAGAAAGCAGGAAAAAACCTCTCTGACCTCAGCCGCAGCAATTTCTTACTTGACACATCTCCAAAGCCAAGGGAATTAAAAGCAAAAATGAACTATTGAGACTTCATGAAGATAAAAGCTTCTGCACTGCAAAGGAAACAATCAACGAAACTAAAAGGCAACCGACGGAATGGGAAAAGATATTTGAAAATGACATACAGACAAACGGCTAGTATTCAAAATCTACAAAGAACTCACCAAACTCCACACCTGAAAAACAAACAATCCAGTGAAGAAATGGGCAGAAAACGTGAATAGACACTTCTCTAAAGAAGACATCCAGATGGCCAACAGGGACATGAAAAGATGCTCAACGTCACTCCTCATTAGGGAAATACAAATCAAAACCACACTGAAACAATTATTTGAAAAAAAAAAAAAAAACAACTAGATGATGCATATTTTGTCCCTATCTGTGCAGAGTTAACAATATAAGATGAATACTAACTATTTAAGGAAGCAACAAAGAAAAGCATTTCATTACCGTTTTCACTACTTTCCTGCAGCTCTGCTATCCTTGCCTGGAGCCATCAGAGGAATATTGGAGAGCCAAGCAGCATGAGTGCTGAAGAATGAGCTCTAATTTTCTGGCCAGTGCACTGAACTCCCAGAGTCAAAGGATCAGATAGATGAATGGGAGCTAAAGGAAAGGATGTAAATGAGGACATCTCAGGGCTGTTTCACCAAATCAAGACATTAGCGCACATTTGGGAATGTAATTACTTATGTTGAAATGTGGAGAAAACCCTGTTTCCCACAACCTAGAAAGTCATTCATCCAGTAGTCAAAATTAAATATTTATACTTTTTGAGAAATACCTACAATTTTATTTTTGAAGTCAGAGTCTGACTATTATACTTTTTAAATCAGAGCTTAGGGGTAACAGGAGATATCAAGTTAGTAGCTGCATTAAATTGAAAGAAGTGGGAAGGCCTTTATGTTCTTTTCTAGAGAGTACAGAAAGCCATGTTCATTGTCAACATTTCTTCTCATACAATTCAAAGACAATTGGTAGACACCTGTAAAATGCCAAGGGGCTGAGATTCTTGATCAATCTGAAAAGCAAGACCCGTATAAGTGGTGTTATGGGATATATTTATTAGACTGAAATTTCCAGAAGGGTGACGTTCCTGTCTGCTTTGCACGTTACTGCTTCATTCTTGCTGAGAACAGTTCTCACCTAGTAAGCTCTCAAAAACGTTTGACAGAGAGATGAATAAATGAGTGCATGATTTTCCATTCTTAGATATTGCACTATTTCTTATCCATTCTTCCAAAACTATAGTCACCCAACACTTATTCCTAATACTTGGGACACACACACAGACACACACAGACATATGTGAAAATACTTTTCACTAGACTTTAAAAAAATTCTTCAGTGTCCATAATTACTTAGATGTTCTGCCTCAAAGCAGAGAAATGGACTAAATCTATCCTAAAAATGAAAATAGTTTCCATAATACAATAGCAAACCAATTTAATTAACACTTAATGGTAACAGGACATAGCTAAAATCACCCTCAGAATAATGAATTTAAGTAAAGATTGTCATGGATAGAGAAGGCACAAAAGGGCCAGCATGGAGTTCATTCTTGCTCCCTGATATTTGAGACAAAGAGATTAGGTCACTCGAAAAGTTTGGGCCTCAAAAATGACCTCTTTATCAATCTTCTTGTCTTTAGTCTTGCCCTCGCCTAATTCCAATTTGCAGAATGGAGTCGGGTATCTATCTAAAATGCAAATTGGGTCATGTCACTAGCTTGCTCAAAACCCATCAGTACTTCAGTAGCTCCTACCTACCTTTTTGAGAGCAACTGTTTTGGCTCATTTGCTTGGCATAAAAGGCCTGACTTGAACTGTATCCCTCCTACAGATCCAAGCCCATTTCCTTCCACCCCTGGCCTTAAGTGATGATAAAACGAACATGGTAGTTTTTACTTTGCTGAACACATTGCATTAATTCATACCTCTGGACCTTTGCACATACCACTTCAGTTGTGTGGAATACCATCTTCCCCTTTCTTCACATTGTTGACACTTCCTCCCTTTCAGACATGTCAAATCTCCTCTAAAGAATGCTTGATTACATGCCCTTCTGTTACAGTCCAGTATAAACATGAGCGTATCTCAGTATATGTGCTGTTACATTGGAATTAACCAATTACATGTCTGTCTGTTTCTGGCCCTACATTCTAAGTATTCCCATTACACAAATTATGTCAAAGTCATCTGTTTGCTTCTAGCCCCCATTTTGAAGTCAGAGTCACAGTACCAGTGGAACTAATATGTACTGAACCAAACTGAGTATGTAACATTATCTTGCTCTTTTGCCCATCAATACTGCCTAAATCTTCAATGTTCTGTTGTGGCCTGGGAGTTTCCAGAAATCATCATCTTCTTTTCTTATATAAATTGATTACTTGAGCTACTGATATCCTTCTTAATCTATTAGTAAATAACATTATATTAAAGACTTAGGTGGGAAACATACCAAAGCATGAGTTCACTTCGTGTGCTAACACTATATTATTAAAAATAATTATTTAAATTGCAAGGGATGTTTGCATTAAAGCATCACAGTTAAATTTTGTAGTAACTCAACTACACATAAACTTCGCATATCTGGAGTGCTTCTACATTTTTTTTTAATTTAAGAGCTCAAGCAAGTTTTATAAATTCAAAAAATAATTATAAAATCATTTCTCTGTGTCAGTCAAGTAAGGCCAACATATTCCCTAGAGAGATTTTCTTATAGTTGTGATAAACTCAGAAAAAAGTATGATAGAAATGCTATCTTCCCTTTAACAATGGTGGTTCTAGCTGGCCCTTCCTATTATCAATAAACACTGTGGACCCCAGTCTCCAATCTCCAGACAATACAGTGACTTAATCAATATTCTCCAAAGCACAAAGCACACAATCTTTTTTGTCCTTTGTGCATTTTTCACATCTTAGGATTGTCCCCCTTCAATCTTCCTGAGTGCCACCTACCCACACATCCATCCCACTGTATATCACTAGTCTTTACAATTTCTTCTGAGTTTGGTTTTGTTACTGTGCTGAAATCTTATGCATAATTATGTGAAGTTGCTATGGAGATTTTGTGTGATTTGTCATGAATAAAATCTATTGTGTTTGAGATAATTCTACATACTAATGACTCAGGTATCCATTTCCCTCCTTATTTTCTCTGGGATTATAACCAACTGCATATATTTGAATATCTATAAGCAAAAGTCATTTTATAAATAACACAACCAGAAAAGTTATTGAACTCACTACTAAGATGAAGTGCTTTAGTGCAGCCAGACCAGTTTTTCATGATTTAGAAAAAAACTTCTATTACAGGACTTTTTTGAATACCAGCTGAATTCTTGCCTGCATCCTTTAGGAAGAGATCCCAAAGAAGTTCTTTTACAATTATATCTCTTAGAATTCTATCACTGATTATCTGATATATATTTTGGCTGTATTATCACTTCGAAAATGTAATTTTGAAGAACGTATTAAACTATTTAAGTGAAATTAAGGACAAATTAAAAAAAACCTTACTAAAAATCATTTATTTGTCATTTTTATATGTCAAAGACATTTTGGAGGGGGGATCTAAGGGTGACATTAATTATTTGACATTAATCAAAGGCAGTTCAGACTAATGACTGGGATCTGAACCACAGAAAGCAAACTTTAGACCACCTAAAAAGGTTCATGATTTAATCTTTCTTGCCTGACCTCTCCACTACCAACCCTGGACAGAGGAAGTTCTGAAATATCATATCGATTATCATTAGACAACTCACATAAATCTCTCTTCTAGCCTCTAGATTGGCAAAGCCAATTTCAGGATCGTGATTGATCTTTGGAGACGGACACTCCTAAGTCACCTATAGGTAGAAGAGAATTTTGATGAATCTAGCAATATGCCGTCAGAAGAGTGGCATCCGGAGGATAAAGATAGAAGCTAGAGAAGTCAAATTTCAAATCAAAGGCAGACCAACTATAGAAACAATTCCTAGGCAACACTTCGTCTGAAAACACAACCACGTTACCAGTTTCGCAAAAAACCAGTTCTGAAAAGAATGTATGATATTCACTTAGGATAATTTAATTGATACCACAGGTACCTAGACAGAAACCCAGATGGAGCCGAGATAACAAGGAGATGAGAAGGAGGGGGAACAGAGCTGGAGAGACTGAGGTAGATGCTGTGGGACAAGTTAGATCAGAGCCAATGCTTGTGTGGTCCTTTTAAAGGTAGAGCTGATATTGTTTTGTATAAATCAGGGCTGGTGAGTAACCTTTAACTACTAAGGCAGAGAGGAGAAAGAACAAAAAATAATAAAAGGAAGGAAGAGGAAAAGACAGACATCACTAAACTGCCTATTCCCATGCTGTGATAAAGGAAAGGTAAAAAGGAAACTGTATAAGCAAACTTGGCAGAGAGGAAGTCTGCATGTCAAGGCTCCTGGAGGAATTTAGGTGCCCTGACAAAGGACTCCAGATCAGTCAGGCACCAGATGAGTCTGGACAGTAATGGGTTCCTTTCATTGCCCTGGTGGTAATGCAGTGAAGTACCTTCTTCCTCTAGATTGGCAAAATTGATTTCAGGGTCATGGTTAATCTTTGGAGAGGAACATTCCAGTCTCAGGATTATCCATGAGGAACTTGCCAGTTAGGGTCTTTAAAGTACCAGAGCAGGTGACAGATCGTGGGGAATTATTCTCTGTGCCACAGCTGATTAGAAGAAAGAAGTGTTTCTGGAAACAACAGAAGATCATCCATGGAGGAAAACAGGAGACAGCTTTTGTAAGAATGTGAACAGAAAATAAAACTAGTTTAAAAGGCTGCTGGGTAGAAGATCATGGCAAATCAAATTGGAGCTGGACAAGAACTCAGAAACTGGAGCTAACAAATGCTTAGAGGGTCTTCTCTTGGGAAGAAAAAATGACCAGCTCAGAGGGAGGATTCAGAACCATATTGCAAATGGTAGACACAGCATAGCAACGGTCAACCCGCAGCAGCAGACGAGGACCTGCTGTGGTCCCTGGACATTTCTTATGAGGCTTCAGGGGAAAGTGGGCTCCTGTCATATCACCAACCAGGGCTGTGGGCCTTTCCTGGTAACAGGTATCTGAGGTGAGAGGGAGAGCCTCACCCACTCCACAACCAACAAACATACCCCACTCTTAATTCAGGTAGAGCAATGATAAAAGCAGAGACACTGGCAGGGAGATCTCTGGTGGCTTTAAAACTCAGCAGAGAAAATGAGAGAAATCTTGAGAGTGCAGGCAGGCATGTCCAATTCAAGAATGTCTAAGAGAGGAAAGAGGATCATTTGGGGAGTAAATAGCTGAATGATTAGAAAAAGTAAAAAAGATTTGGTTATCTCAGTCAAGAATCCTTAAGCAGAGCGGCAAATAGAGATTCAGAATTTCCTCAGTATCCAAAGTCCTCTTATAAATTTTTTACAAAACTTTAATAAATACCTTTAAACAGTTTATCTCATATTAGTGGCATAAAAATAAATATTAAGTATATTCATAATATATTAATAAACAACTTCTTATCAAATACCGCCACATGGTCCAGGGTCATCTTTGTAGTTTTGTTCATGATTATCTTGTCAAAAGCTAATAAAAAGAGAACATAAGTAGACTAAATGGGCTATTCCTGCCACAAGTAAAGGCAAAAATGATATATTCACACATGAAACTAACATTATGTAGCTGGAAGTGTGAAAATTGGAAAGACAGCTGGTCATCTTCCATCACAAGACTGTACAAAGCAACCAAATGCAAAAGAACCTACACCTAATAGAAAAATCCACAGAAGACTAGTCAAGATATAAGTCTAGCAGATGCTTCAGCAAAACACCATGTGTCATTCAATTCATGTTATATATTTAAATTTTATCTGGTTCTGTAATTAAATGAAAAGAATTAGCAGTAGAACGTACGGAAGGAAAACAAGTGATGAAGGAAGAAAGAAACAAGTCTGTAAAAACAGTATCAAAAAGTCCAGGGTAAGTCATGGCTTACAAAACCTGGTGAAATCTACAGGGTGTCGAGTTACGACTGTGTTTAGAGTTAGATGAGAACAAGGACAGAATTGACTTACTGCTTGATGCAGATGATGTCATGCTAATACAGAAACTGGAGAAAAAGCAGAATCATTCAATTCCTGTATCGCTTCCCCCTTTGCTATCAAGGCAAATGATCTCCAGGTTGAAAAGAAGAGGAAAATGTGAAGCCCAAGATAAGTGACGAGATCCCAAAGGAGATCAGCAAGCTTCTCTGCATAAATCCAAGTCTCAGCAATAAATTACACCTTGGGGTAATAAATGGACTTCATATGGGATGAGGGAGGCATTGTTGGCCATCTCTGGGGAGTCATGAGGAGTCAGAGAGGGGTCCATATTAAAAGCAGAAAAATGTGTTTATTTATTAAGAACATTTCAGAATGGTTTTTATTTTCAAAATCAAAGGAATAAACTGCACTTAGAAACTACAAATCAGTTTCTAGGCCAACCTCTTGCCCCTCGCCCTCCAAACAAATCATTTCTAGAATGCAATGTTTTAAAAGAGGGTGTATGACAATTAGAAAAGAAATCAATGGTCACTTGGAGTTACAGGGGCTGCCTAAGAACAGCTCCCATCCATATCTTTTTGGAAAAAGTCAACAAGACTGAGAGGCAAAGTGAATCTGGAATTCTGTTGAGTGTTTAACAAAATAATGCTTGATGACCAAGAAGAAGGATACAGAAAGAGGAACAAGATGATGGTTTGAGGGAAGTGAAGCCAGAGAGGCACACTGCAGTGTCCTCTGTCTACCACGTGTGCTAAGGATGCGCCTAAAGACCATGAGATGCCTGGACTCAGAGTCAGAAATCCCATACTGAGTAACTCCTTCGCCTCTGCTGAGCACAAGCGTCCACAAATCTGGTGCGCTGCCTGTTTTTGTTAAGTCAAGTTTTATTGGAACACGGTCACTCGTATTTGTTTACCTGTCATCTGTGGCTGCTTTCGTGCTTCAGCGGCAGAGGAGAATAGCAGCAGCAGAAACCCATATGGCCCACAAAGCTAAAATATTTACTATGGAGCCCTTTACAGAAAAAGTTTGTCAACCCTCTGACTTGTCACATAAGCTAGGATGGAACATAACCTCTGATACTCATTTTCATCTTCCACAGTATTAGAGCGAGATGGTAGCAAATGCTTCGAGAGGGATTTAATGAAATAATGTATAGGTTGTAATGTGCTATATGTGTAGAAGTCACATGTTATTAACATCATTCTGTCTGGTCAAAGATTAATAGCAATGCTTTGCACATTAAAGACTTGCCAGTCTGCAGTACATCAGAGACTCCCCCAAAATACTGAATGGGCTTTTAGATGACTGGAGGGATGGATGGATGGATGAATGGATAGATGGATAGATGGATAGAAAAATGGCTGACTGGCTGGCTGAATGATAATAGTAACCACACCTTACTTGGCAATGACTATGTGCCAAGAAGCTGTTTTAAAGACAATGGCTTGTTTTATCCTTGTAACAGACATGGTACATTATTTATATTTTAATGCTGAGTAAAGGAAAAGAGATCTGAACAATAACAACAACAGTAGCAACAGCCAGTATGTGTGAGGTACTTGCTATGTCCCAACCACTGTGCTAACTACTTGTTAAATGTTAATTAACTGAACCTCTCAGCTCTCCCGTGAAGCAGGTATCAGCACCACCACCACCATAATCATCATCATCATCACCATCATCCCATAGTTAGTGATGAGAAGATGGAGGCCCAGCAAAGCTAAGTAATTTCTCAAAGTCAAACATCTGGCAGGTGGTGGAACTGAAATTCAAAACCTTGTCTTCCTGACTCCAATAGTCTAACAATCATATGCTGGGGCAACCGATTTACATCAGTGAGCCTAAGTTCATTGAGGATAAATGTCAAGTCTTATTAAAAATAAGTCATGATTAAAAATGAACTGTTTGAAGTGTCTGATGTAATGAACCTAGAAGCAGTTTCTAGGAAAAATTTGGGATCCAGGCACAAAAGAATGGCAAAAACAGTGTAGAATTCCCATGATATTCCATATCCAGCTTCCCCTGATGTTAACATACTGTGTAAATAGAACATGACACTAAGAACCAGAAAATTAAAATGGATACAGTACTGTTACCTAAAGATCTTACTTGAATTTCACCAGTTTTTCCACAAATGCCCTTCTTTTGTGCCCGGATCCCATCTGGGATCCCACTATGCACCTAGTTGCTATCTCTCCTAGACACTAACTAGTCTAGAGTTGCTAGACTCTTCTAGTTAGTAACAATTCTTTCCCTGTCTTTCATATGTTTGACACTTTGGAAGAATATTGATTAGCCATTTTCTCAGATGTCTCTCAATTGAGTTCATCTGATTCTTTTTTCCTCATGACTGGACTGAGGCTACCTGGTTTTGGCAACACTCCAGAAATACTGTTGTGTCCTCAGTGGATCATACCAGGGAGCTCATGATGTCAACATGTCTTGTTATTTGTTCTAACAGACTACAATCTCAGTAAGCTGACACTCATGCAGCCCAGGTGTTAACACACACACATACACGCACATAAATACAAAATCTAATGACAGTCCCAACTGTGTTAAGAAACTTTTGAAAACCATGAGCAAAAATATTAATATCAGTCCTACCTTTCTTTCCAATGTCTAGATTATTGGGAAAGTGCTAGGTTGAGAGAGAGGCTATGAGCAATCAAGTTGACTTGCTCTGCCTCACTGTATCCCTACTGGCTGGGGAAGCATGTTGACTGGACTCCGGTGTGTACATTTAGGCCCTGAAGATAAGACCAGCTTGGATCATACTTCAAACACTCATTCAGTTCCTGTGTGCTGGGCTAGCCCCAATCTCCTGTCCCACCTGTGGGTCAGCCTTATTGGATGATGGGCTCTAGGAGGAAGAATCTTCCAGAATTCCACCATTACACTTGACCAAATAATACCAATATATTCCTTGATTCTATATTTAGATTCAAAGATCTAAGTTCTGTGAAGATAAGGGGAGTTTATTTTTTCACATCTTCTTTAACAGCACATAGTCAACTTTAAAATTGCAACTGAACACAGAAAGAGCTCACTGTGCATATGCTAAAAATCTATCACTCTGCTCACACAGGCATAATTATGGAGGCTGTAAGAAAACTCACTTTTTATTTATTGATCTGATTTCTATAAGTTGCCTGCATTTCAACATTTTTTCTCTCATTTTCCTGCTATATTTATACTGTCTGAAAACTATAGCTTCATTCCATTTGAAATGCGGACACTCTACAATTCAGTCACTTTAAGAAAAAGCCTTTAATAATTAAAGTAGCAAAGGTGCACCCTGCTGGCTCTAAAATACTCTGGTAAGATGTTAGCCATCAATATTTCTACAGGAAATGCCCTATTCAACAATATGTCCTTATTATTTCACTTATAGACAATTATCTGATAGCGTGCATTTAAAACCTGTAATAAAATAATAGAGGGAAAAGAAGATTGGCTCATATTAAAAACACCTGTCTAAAAAAACCTGCAGAAGTGGGAAAACTAGCACACAAATTTTTTTGAAAGTTTAGTTTTTGCAATTTTTGATGACCATTTTAAGTAACAATTACCATTCTGAGAACCTTTCATTATTAATTGCTCATCAAGAGTAAAAGAATAAAGAAGATAAAGTCAGAAATGTGTTAGAGATTTTAAAAATAATACTGAGGATTTAAAGTTAAATAAATATTTTAATTAAATACCAGCAACTAAATAAACACTTATTTTGATGGAACTTCCTTTTCCAGTACTCATTAAATTCAAATGACATTTTAAAATTTATAATGTTCCAAATATTAACAACAGTAAGGAGGCATGTGAAACAACTTACTGATTTAATAAGTCTCCTATAATCAAGACTTGAAGGGACTTGAAGCATCACATGGGGTATAAACTGGTATGATCTTTCTGGAGGACAATCTGACACTATGCACATAGAAAAGTTTTAATAATGCATGATACTTCTGCTCTCCAGATTCATCATAAGGAAATGGTAACACAAATATACGATAACGTATGTTCATTTTGTTCATATGGCTTTACTTGTACTAAAACTTTGAAAATGACATAAGTCACCCAAATAAATTTTAAGACAAATGGTCCTCAACTTTTAGGCCTCCCACCTTGAAATAAGAGCTTCCAAGTAAGGTCCTTGCAATTCTCCTTCTATGCTCAATGTGAGCTCTATCCATCTGTCCAAAACAGACAGCCAGAACAAAACAATGGCAGAAACATCCACAACAAACCCCTTCTGGGCCAAGGAATGGTGGCACTCTCTGCCTGGCCAGTGAGCCAGGTCACATGGCTGCCACACTGCCCTCCTTAGTATCTCAGAGCCTGAGCAACTGTCAACATTTACTACAGCTGTTTTCACCAGAGCAGAGATGACCCTGGGGTGGAGGAGGGACTCAGTGGACCAATCTCTGGGTTCCCTTCTAGGGAGAAGAACTTTTATCTTGACTTTTATCTTACATAAGGGGTTGGTTTTCTAAGCGAGATTTTATCTGAAAACACTCACTGTTGTAATGACCCAAAGTAGTATTATTATTACTTACTTTTTTAAAGTTTTTATTTTAATTCCAGTTAGTTAGCATTCAGTGTTATATTAAGAACAATTCACGGGTGCCTTGGGTGGCTCAGTTGGTTAAGCATCCGACTTCGGCTCAGGTCATTATCTCGTAGATCATGAGTTCAGGCCCGGAACTCAGTAGGTTAAGTGTTGACTTCAACTCAGGTCATAAGATCTCAGTTCATGGGTCCAAGCTCCACATCAGGCTCTGTGCTGACACTTCAGAGCCTGGAGCTTGCTTCAGATTCTGTGTCTCCCTCCCTCTCTCTTCCTCCCCCTCTCGCGCTCTCTCTCTCAAAAATAAATAAAGATTTAAAAAAATTAAAAAAAAAAAAAGAATGATTCAGCAACTCCATACATCACCCTGTGCTCATCATAACAAGTGCACTCCCTAATCCCCATTACTTAGTTTACTCATCCCTCGACATTACCCCTCTGGTAACCATCAGTTTGTTGTCTATAGTTAAGAGTCTATCGTTATTATTTTTTTCAATTGAGTGCAAACAAGAAAAACAAAGTGCTAATTTTAGACACAGGGATTGAAGATTTCATCAATTTAGAACAGGGCTACAATCTCTCATTCAAAACCCTTTGTAGTAGATGCATTTTTCAGGGCTCCTGGCTGGCTCAGTTGGTAGAACATTGTGACTCTTGAGCTTAGGGTCATGAGTTCAAACCCCATGTTGGTCATGGAGCTTAATTAAAAACAAACACACCAAAATGTGAGGTGATTTGGGGCACCTGGGTCGTTCAGTTGGTTAGGTGTCCGACTCTTGATTTTGGCTCAGGTCATGATCTCACGGTTCATGAGTTCAAGCCCTACATCAGGCTCTGTGCTGACAGCTTTGGTTTCTCTGTCTACATTTCTCTGTCCCTTCCCCACTCATGCTCTCTCTCTCAAAATAAATAAATATTTAAGAAACATTCAGATGCTTTTTGCAAATCAGACTATTTTATATTTATCAGATAGTTAATAGAGAAATGTATTCTATATTATGTATCACTCCCAGGAAGGACTTAGGGCTGCAACTCACAGTCAATACATTAATATTTCTTATGTGAAACATATAAATGTCTGCACCAAATGAATTACATAAAAGTCATAAATTGCCTCACATCAATTTATATCAGGTTTTTCTGCCAACTGAGTTAGGCCAAACCTTTAAAAAAAAAAAAGAAAGAAAGAAACTTTTTTGATTTCTAGAACTGTTGGATATTGGGATTGGGGCAAAGGGACTGTGTGAAGACAAAGCTGGACTATCCGAGGAGTCGGAAGCAGAGGCCTCAGCCCAGTCAGACGCACCCACTGGACTGGTGCCAGCCAACGAAGGTTCAGTTAGAAAGGCAGAGAGTCAAACAGAAAGTTCTGTATCAAAGGTAGAAATAGCTCATCAAAGATGACAAGCAGGATAGGACTTCTTTCAGCAGTCAGTAATGATGTCTATTCTGATGTCATTCTTTAAAACATGGTTTAGAAAGGGCCTATATATGCTTTAATATCCAAACAATTCTGTAATCATTTGGGGAAGTGAAAATATGTGCACTTTGTCTTGTTAAGCAGGGAAAGCTAACAAGAAATAAGTATTTACCCCATTAGTAGATAAATAGATGATTGATAGGTAGACAGAACTCATACTCATGAGTACACATGGATTAAAAGAAATCTATCTGAAATGAAAAATAACAAATTGTTAATAACAGTCTTTATCTCAGGGTTGTACAAATTGAGCTAATTTTTAATTTTTGCTTTAAGTGTTTCTGTATTGTTTAGAAAATTTTTTAGAGTGAAAAAGTATTTTTATAAAAAGAAGCAGCTCTTTACCTTTGGTGACAAATGTAATTATTTGCAGTTTATATATAATTTAGATCTTCAGGGCTCAAGTAATTCACTCAAAGTCACAGTGTTCGTTTGTACCAAAATTGTATCTGGACTCCAGTCCTTTAACTTCAAGCCCTGCGCCCTCTCCATTTTTCCAAGGCTACATTTCAAAATGAGGCATGAGTTATGGTCCCTGTCTTGGAAACACTAATGACTGAGTAGAGGAGAAGACACATATAGATAGAAAGCAATGATCAAATATCACAAGATGCTATCTACTTAAGTAACTTCTGCAAATCCTTTTAGAATCAGTGTGTGGTGAGGGGATACATACAAATCTCAAATAAAAAAGTATAACATTATATCCCATACCCATCACAAGTCTCCATGAATTCAGAGGAGGAGAAGATTTAGAAGTACCAGAGAACACTTCATGGATAAAAGATGGATTTACTTTGAATAGCCCAAGATCCAGGGGGTTATTTCCACAAGGACATATCCAAACAGCACGGACAATGACTGACAGCAAAGATAAGATTCCTGTGTGGGGCATGTGGGTGGCTCAGAGGGTTCAGCATCCAGTTCTTGGTTTTACCTTAGGTCATCATATCACTCGTGGTTTGTGAGACTGAGCCCCATGTCTGGCTCTGTGCTAACAGAGTGGAACATGCTTGGGATTCGCGCTCTCCCTCTCTCTCTGCTCCTTCCTCACTCGCTCACACAGGCTTGTCCATTATCTCTCGCTCAAAAGAAACAAATAAACAAAGAAAAAGGATTCAGAGGCACCAGGGTGGCTCAGTCTGTTAAATGTCTGATTCTTGATTTCAGCTCAGGTCATGATTTCACGGTTTGTGAGTTTGAGCCCTGTGTCGGGCTCTGTACTGACAGTAAGGAGCCTGCTTGGGTTTTTGTCTCTGTCCCAATCTCTCTCTCTCTCTCTCTCTCTCTCTCTCTCTGACTATACTCTCTCTCTCTCTCTCTCTCAAAATAAATATTTTTTTTAAAAAAGATTCGTATGTGTTGGGGAGAAGGGGGCACTGACTAGACAGGTGGAGTGGGGCCAGATCAGGAAAAGCTTTGAGAGCTACACAAAAAGTGATTTAGATGTGATGAAGAGAGAAATGGGAGCAATGGACAACTTCACCAAGAAAACGGTATGACAAAAGCCATATAACTGGTGTGAATCGTCCAGCAGTGTATAGGATAGGATTGACAGGGGGAGCCTGCATAGCAAGAGGTCAGATACACGGCTGTGGAAATGATAACAGGCCATGCAAATTGACAAAGGATCAGAATCAGGGCTGGAAGTCAAAGGCTGAGTCACAAAGATGCTAAGGTTTTGAAAGAATGCCTTTGAAAACAGTGATCCCTTGACAGAGACAGATGATTTTAGTTAGGTTCACTATCTCTGAAGGGAGAACAAAGAATTAAAAAACATGAAGTGTTCCCGTTCATTAATATTATACTATGATTATTTAGCTTTACAGATTTGAGTACTGAGGCCAAGGGGCCATTCAAACTTCCAATTTGCAACAAAGTGTGATTCTGTCCTGAAACTGAGGCCACATTTCTGCTCATTCTGTGCAGCTATCACAAATGCAGGGTTAGGCCGACATTAAGGAGCACAAGTCAATACAATTAAAGGAAGCCAACAATTAAAAAAAAAAGCAAAAATCTTCCAAATATGAACACTAAATCAATAGCACTTTCTTTTCATGGTGGAATAGGACCTTATGTGGCTTGAATAGCATTCAAATGTGTTCTTCTGATTTATTTGTAAAAGAGAAAGATATTACAAACGTAGAGACTGGATAAAAATTTAAGCGTATGTGTCTTCCCTGTGTCTGCTTGGGTATTTTATATTTTGTTTGAAGTGTTTTTTAAGAAATGATTTATTATCTTCATCCAGTCTGCCTCACCAGGGACACCCCACTGGGTCAGAGTGGCCAGTTTAGTTGGGATCCCGGTGCTTCTGAACCTTTAAATAGACAGTGCTTTGAATTTCATCTCCGGGATCAGGTCACATCCAAATCCACTTAACATTTCACTGGTATGGTTTTTGATGTCATCAGAGACCTTGATGAAATTACAATCCTATTAGTCACGATGGGGGAAGACAGGAGACCTTAGGTGGCTAATGTTCCATTCATAACAAGAAAGAGACGTTTAGCATTTGTAAAGGGCATTGATTTCTGATAGTTCCCTAAAGAACAAGGCTCAAGTGAAGAAATATAACCAGAAAAGGCTTGGGGGAAAAAAAGACAGAGAAGGCAAAGTTGCACTAATCCAAACAGCTTTAACTCCGTATACTTTTTACAACTTTGCTTGAATAAAAAGAATTGTGTATTCATGTAAATGTGGGTAGGGGGAAGGGCAGTGCAGGACAGGAAGGACATGCCTTGCTCCACAGAGATTCTCTTACTTAGAAATCTGGGAAATTACACTGAGCCCTTGATTGATGCCAAAGAGGTGCCTCTAAATATAAAGGGTAAATGGAGGTTACATGGAAGGGGCTTTTAATCTGAGTGATAAATTGCCAGATTCCATTATGCTTAATGAGTCTCATCAATGCATAGCTGGACTCAAGAAAATAATAAGATCCCTTTCAGAGCCTAGTATAAACAAATTAGAAGAATTAATAATAAAAATCCTGTTAATGTGTATGCAGTTTTAAAAAGTTAATGAACTCAATTTTAAAAGTTTGGCTAATGTATTTTTAGCATTTAAAAGAAAAATGCCGGGTCATCAAAATGGATTCATTCTTTAGTTTCTTTTATGCAAGCATGTCCTGCATGAGACTTCAAGGATAACATTCCTTTTGGTTAACTCTTCTCCAGGGAGAGCCCTGCTTAGCAGTTCCAGGATGTGACAAAGAGTGTCGCAGGCCCTAACACGCTTAAGATGCTTACTGACCTGAAAGTAACAAATGAGATTCATTCAAGTGAATTTGCCCAGCCTCATAATATGCTTCCTACCCAAAAGGATACTACAGGAACACAGAGATTCTCAGTCACCAGGCTGGCTGGTAAAACACAAATCTTTTGATTCTTGATACAGTCCCAGGTAGCACACAAGAAACAGGATCTGAAAACATCTATGCAGGGCTCAAAATAGAAGGGATGGTCTCCCATCAGCTAAGACCCCTGAGCCTACTCAGGAGAAAATTTGCTGGTTTTGCATCAACAAATATTTGTGCAATACACCATCAGTCATGGATTAGAAATCAGGCTCTCACTTTTGGCCATCAGGATTCTTTGAAGCCATCATTTAAGAAAGAACCTCAATGCTCAAGCATATAATCAAAGCATGTGGGAGATGAGAAAAAAGGTAGCCTCTGTTTTATAGTTAAATCCCTAGGCGAGAAGACATAATCAGACATCTGTGCTTAGTTAGATTTCCATTAAAATGAATGCCATGTGCTCCGTAATGCAATGTGAAATAACAGAACTCATGGTTTTCCAATGGCACCAAGGGGCATGGAGATTGCTGGCAATGATATCCACCTCCAAAGTTAGGAACAAACCTGTTTATAATATTACAAGATAATATGTATAGTGTCTGGCACACAGTAAGCACTCAATAAATATTTCTTCAGATTTGAATGGAAGAGTGACTTCTTTTATATACAATCTGCTATATAAAGTTTGTACATCCTCTATTTTACTATAAAAATAATATATGTTCTCATGCACATCTGCTTCAACCTCTGAATCAATAAGGAATGAAAGCCAGTCTCTCCTCAAACATTTTCCCCCTGCTGGGCTGCTAATGGGCTGCATCCACACCTCTGAGGGCTGTGTCTTTAGCAGGCTTCCTCCTCCTGTCACTTGTTGCGGTCTCAATCCTGTTTTGTTTTTTTTAGCCTTTTTAAAATTTATTTTTATTTATTTTTTGCAGTTACTCACAAAGTCATTGAGTTTCAGGGTTTCAACAGATGTCTTTATGCAACCTTGTCCTTCACTATTCACAAACACACCATTACACTAGATTTTATAAGGGACAAAGAGTGGAATGAATCTAAAGTCTCAGTGTTTATGCAATACAGTGGAGTAAGAAACGAATGTACACACGAAAGGTTAATGATTTTAAGGCCACACGCGTGAGCAGGCCCAGAAGAACCATAATCAGTGAGGAAAGAACGTCGTGTTGCTGCTGGCAAAGGAGCTGAGATTTGACTTCATCCTGAAGGATGAGTAAGATTCATGAGTAAGATTCATGCATGGACAACTCTGGGAGGAGACAGTATAAAGAAGGTTAACTATTATGAGCAAGGATGATGAGGATGGGAAAGTATGTAGCTGGTATGGGGTCAGTGAGGAGACTGTTATGTCTGCCACAAAGGTTTCATTATGGGAACAATGAGGTAGATGATGGGCAGGCACGTGAACCCACCTTGGGGTCCTTCAAATGCCAGATTAAGGAACGAGATGTTATCCCATAGGAAAAAAGGAGCTATATGGGATTTTAAGCATGGAAGAGACAGTAACAATGGTCTGCTCCCCCTATTTCCTCTGACTACAGAATACTTTCTCAGAATCTCATCACTGCATGCTTGTTCCAAAACACTTATTTCTTTTCCCCATGTCCAGGGGCTCAGCCATTGAGCCACCCAGGCGCCCTGACTACTACCTGTTATACAATGAACAAAATATTTAATCTTGCTACTCCTCTTCCTTTCAACCACCCCATTTCCTTTAAAGCCCACTGCAATCACTGTAACTCAGAATTTCCTTATCTGTGACCAGTTACCACCACAGGCACCTTTTGGGTCAAATCTTCCCCTCCAATATCAGTACCTTCTTTGTAGAACTCACTTGGGCTCTGGGAAGACAACATAACAGGTTAGATCAGTGGTGCCTAGATGTCTCAGTGGTGCTGATTCTGTTGATGCAAACACTTCCCCATTAGGATGGGAAGCAAGTTGAAGAAACCTTCTGGGAAGCTCAAATCAGGATCTGATGACTCATTCACTCTATCTGGATATAGGCCAATCTACCAGTCCTTGGTGGCAATCCCTCCCCTCTTAGGCAAGCCACTCTCCAAGTAAATCCTCAATGAAGATACCTCCTCAGCGCTCTTTATGGTTGCTTTCATAACCTAGTTTCAAGGATGATATAAGTTTCAAAGAGATCAGCAGTTATGTTATGATTTCAAAAATCTTTTCCTCACTCATCCCAACCTACCACACCCTCCATGAGCATCTAAAGTATCTCTAAACCATGACTGGTTTCAACTCAATGCTCCCAAATGAAGTATTCATTCAAATGACTTAAGATTTGCTCTCTTTAAATATGTTACATTCCCCAAAACTCAAGACCTATCTGCTATTTAAAATATAATATACCATTTACTCTTAATGTGGGGCTTAGGGGCAACGATTTCCTTCACAGCCAAAAATCTGTGTATAACTTCTGACTCTCTAAAACTTAATTACTAATACCCTACTGTTGCCCAGAAGCCTTACTATTAACATAAACAGTTGTTTAACATATATTTTATATGTTACACGTATTACATATTGTATTATACAATAAAGTAAGCCAGAGAAAAAGAATTATTATTAACAAAAGCATAAGGAAGAGAAAATACAATTACAGCACCATACCTACATTTATTGAAAAAAGTCCATGCATAAGTGGACCCATGCAGGTCAAATCTATGTTGTTAAACAGTCAACTGAAAGTTAAAAGAAAAGATTCTGGAAACAGATTATCCTGGGTTCCAGTCCTAATCCTTCTGCTTACTTTGTGTAACTTTGATTACATTACATAAACATTTCAGTCTCAGTTTCCTCATCTATAAGATGAGAATGATACGGCTGTTGAGATGATTTAATATATATATTTGTCAAAAGGCCAGCATATGGTAAATACTTTCTAATGTTAGATATTATTAGTATTCCATTGTGTTTTTATGCTTATATATTATGTGAAGGCATTTATCCAATCCTCACTCAGTGTTGAAAAAAATGGCAGAAAAAAGCTATAGGTGTAGGACACCAGAGTAGAATAAAGGGATACTGTCAAGGGTCAAATGTTGTACAGAAAAGATGGCAGGAGAAGAGGGAGAGTGGACACCAGACCTGGCTTGCGTCAGAATTTGAGGCAGGAGTGGCCCTGCCTTGGCAAATGATTTACGTGAGCCAGATTTGCTTTCTAAGAAAAACAAGATTTTATCTGACAAAGAGGAGTACAGACAGCCTGAGAGGACATATAAGACAAAGTAAAGATCCCTTTAGATTCTCACAGGACTCTTCCTGGAGTTCACAGAAAAAAATCTCTCCATTTCCTTAGAAGATAAATATTTTGGTTTTAAAATAAATTATTTTAGAAGTCACAAAATGTAGTAGTATATTTAGCAATACCAATGCAAACAATGCTCTTATTGTCAAGGGATTAAGTTAAATTAGAGGAGTAAGAATAGATGACTATAGGCACACACATGTCACATACGAATAGGCTTGAAAACACCAGCGGGAGGGGAGAGGCACATAATACTTAGGTTCAAAGACTATATAGAAACCCATTGTATGTGCCTCGTAGAAAAATAAATATGTTGCACATTCTCAAATAGCCACCCTCCTTTCAAACATAATATTCAGCCAGTAGAAAATGAAAGAGGTAAAAAGTGAAACAGAATAGTAAATAGTAATTAAGCAAACTTTGTTTCCCAACAACAAAACTCAAATTCATGAACAGAAATTTTCTTTTTTAAAGTTTTTTAAATACACACACACACACACACATACACACACACACAGAATCCAAAGCAGACTCCAGGCTCTGAGGTGTGAGCACAAGGCCCAACCCTGGGCTCGAACCCACAAACCGCGGAATCATGACCTGAGCCGAAGTTGAATGCCTAACTGATTGAGCCACGCAGGCGTCCCCAGAAATTTTCTTCTATTTCCACTGTCTGTAACTCTCTTTTTCTTCCTCCCCATGGTACCACTGACTCACACAGTTTCTTCCCCCACACACTTCATGCACAGATCTCAGTGATTAGCAAATGTGATGCCATCATTAGAAGCAAAATGAAAGAGATCTGTTTATAGAGCAAAGTGGTCTGATCCTGGACCTGCCAAATTATTAGTTTAAACAAATGACTACAAATCCGTTGGCCTTAGTTCCCTATATGAAAGTGAGAATCCAGGTGAGATTCCTGAGGCAGGGCTGGGGACCAGTGCTTCCCAGGTGTATAATCCATGTGAACCTGAATGGCTGGCCTCTCTCACCTTACAAGGCCTGATCTGTAAGCCTTGTAAGGCTTACAAGAGGCTGACCCACAACCATCCTCCACTTCTCCCCATCAGTCACAAACCCAGGGAGGGGATGTATGGGCTTGTTAGCAGCAAATGAGTTTCCAGCAACTCAATAGTGCTGGCTGAACTTCCTCCTCCTTTCTTTTGGGGACCTCAGTTTTCCCATTCCCACATCTCTCCATTATCAAAAAGAGTGAGCAGCATATATGCGATCCTGATCACAGATGTGGAATAAAGGAAATTAGTCTGTGAGGCAGGGTTTGTTCCTTCTCTGTATGCATCCTGTGAGGGATCAGAGAGAAGATTCCCTGGTGTCTAACACTGTTCATTCTCTATCCCAAGAAAAAGAACTTTTCTTTTCTTTCCCAAGAAAAGGAACTTCCTAGACTTTGACCTTCATATTGATTCTCCCTTCTTTTATGTTATCCACCTCCACTTAGCAATTCCTTCCCCCAGACAGCACTGAGTTGCCTTAGTGTGTAACCTGTACCCAGGCTGATGAATCACCTAGATAGTCTCTCCAGTTGGGCATGCTGTTGCTAGGAAACACCAATGGGGTTTTGCCTTTGATTCTCAGAGCCCTCTAGGATGGTGGCTTCCTCTTCTCCTTAGATTTAGGGAGGACAAGTCTGCTTTGCTTGAATCCAGGTACATTGCCCTGCCTGTTTCAGGAAGCAATTTCCTCCTCAACAGTAAACTCCTCTTCCAGACTTGCACCTTCACCTATAGTTATCCCCAAATTCTTTCACCAACCCATCTTTCTTAGACCCCTTCTAACCAGATAAATCCTCCTGATTCGCTTCTCCATACTTTCAAGTCTTTCTTTTTTTTTTTTTTAATGTTTATTTATTTTTGAAGGAGAGAGAGACGGAGTGTGAACATGGGAGAGGTAAAGACAGAGGGAGACACAGAATCCGAAGCAGGCTCCAGGCTCTGGGCTGTCAGCACAGAGCCCAATGCAGGGCTTGAACTCACAAACTGTGAGATCGTGACCTGAGCTGAAGTCGGACACTAAACTGACTGAGCCACCCAGCCACCCCTCAAATCTTTTTTAATTGAACATATTCTAGTTGCTATCCAATGGCTGAAAATTTCTTTCTTATTTTCTTCTTTAACATCCCCTCTCCTACCACCACCACCCAAGTCCATCCTATCTCCAGCCAACATCAGGTCACACAGATGGCAAACAAATCACAAAATAAGCATGGGACCTACTTTTCTCTGTGCTGTTGGTCTTTAGGGAAAGGAGATGCATCTCCAAAGCACATTACAGTAAGACCCACACAACTGGAGAAGTAATCAGCCTCAGGAAAACACTTATTAGACTTTGTGCCTAAGACCAGATTTACCATCTTTCCTCTGCTCATAAATACTCAGAAGACTCCTGCAATTCCATTTTGGATACACCCCAAGCCAAAGGGCCCTCCAACAACTGGATTTCAAACTCTTCTAAGTGGGACAACCCTAAATTCATAAATTCATAAAAACAGCCACTCTCCATCCCTATGCCCTTCTTACGGTATTGCCACAGTCCTGCAGGAGGTAAGGAGAAGTAGTGTTTCTCTGGAAATGGTTCAAATCCCCAAGAGGATGGTTTTCAGGTTGAAAATTCTACCTGAACTGTTGGTTCCACCTGAACTGTTCCAGTTCCACTACCATATGAATTGGTAGATATTCAAAAACATACTGTTCCCATGATATTACCCTCTTTGTCATTTTAGAGCTTACCCACCCTAATTTCTCACATTCCAATATATATGTATATATTTTTTTCTATGGTATTAGTCATGTTGTAAAAAGACAAAATTAGGCCAGAGTTGGCCAAAACTATGAAATGAGCCAGATGAAATGAATCTACTAGCATATATTTAAATATCTGGAAAAATGGATAACAACCTGAAAGCCAATATTTTTCACAGTAGGCATGTAAATGAAAACAGAAATGTAAAAAGGTAAATGGGTCTAATGTCTAAATGACCAGCATAAGCAGGAAAAAGAATGCTTTAGAAGATGGCCATTAAGAGCAAGTCAGGGAAGTTGGCTCTCCAGGACCTAAGGCCTGGCTAGGCATTCAGGGAAGTGTGGTGATCCCCATCAAGGACTGGGCAATAAATGAAATCATGCACAGGTACAATAAGAATGAATAGAAGACATCAGAGTTTTTATTTCAACGCAAGTCTGGCACATATCATCAATAAACACAACAAACATCTGATGAGTGAATGAATGTATGAATGAATGAATGAATGAATGAATGAATGAATGAATTTATATAAAGAGATAGGTTTCAGAAATAGTGAATTACCCCCATGCATTATAAAAGATATCTCAAATTCAGTATACTCAAAGCTAACAAAAATGAATAATTTATAAGACAATATAATTGGTATTACCACTTGGGAACAAATTCCAATAAATGGTGATTCACAACTGAAACTCATCATGCTCACACCCAACTAAAACCATTTGCAATAGGGTATCACTATTCACCACTCACAAACCAGGAGTGTGGGCATCATCTTCAACTCTTCCTCCTTCTCTGTCTGCTAGGGTACTATGCCACCAAGTTCTCTTGGGCCTACATTCTAAATATTCTTTAACTATATCCCTTTCTCTCCATCTTCATGGCCAATGTTGTTATAGTTATGTCTTAATTGAGCTTCACCAAGACCCTTGCAAACACTTCCTGACCAGTCTGCCTGTTTCATACCCCCTCTCACCCACCCTCCAAACAGCAGCCATGGTGGTCATTCTAAAACTTAGATTTGATCGACACACCTTCCCGCTTCAAACCTTCCAGTGACTTCCCACTGTCTATAGGATCAAGTCCATAGCATTTAGGCCTCGCATATCTTCCCAATCTCATCTTTTGTCATTTCCTATCTTCACCACTCCGAGGCTACAGATATGAAAGGCAGAACAGCACTGTCATGAGCCAGTCTATAGTAGTAGCACTAGCTATTGCTGGGGATGTCTGTCTGAAATAGAGGCCAGGTTGTCACTGATATGTCCCATTCCTGTAGAGAACTTGGATTCTTTTTTGGACAAGCACACCCAACCTCACAGCTCTATAGGGAGGCCTGAAATCAATTCTGGGAACTGTTCATCTGGCAGCATGGGCAGAAATACATTAGCTATCAGACATAATGTTTAGGAGTTCCTGAGTAAAGGTATCAGGGAAATAAAACAAATTTTTAAAAAATCATACAGTGCCTCATCCTGCATTTCTGAGTCACCAAAATCTGTTCCTATACACCAGACTTTCTCATTCACCTACAACTATCCACTGGAAACTGATATATCTCTATTATTGCGTACTTTAGCTTAACTCTGCCAAACTAATGATCAAAATAGAAAATCTGCCACAAAATCCAACAGTACTATTAATTCCAAATTACCATGACTACAACTAATACTATTAATAACAGTAATGACTATTAATTCCAAAGCTTAATATAAATTATTTGAGATCAGCCAAACTTTAAAAGTAATAAGTCTGTGAGTGAATTTTTAAAAGCACACAACTTTAATAAATACAGTAGAAATGTTACAGCAACCTTCTTAAATTCTTAGTAAATGCTGCAGCAAAGCCTTTGCCACCAAGTACACTATTTAAAATTCACTAGACAAGTAGGAAATAAATTATTCCCATTATCATTCTTTACCTGGATCAAAACTGGGAGGAAAAGCAAAGGGAAAACACTCAAACGAAGTATTTCACATGAAGAACCTTGAGGTCGAACAAAGGAAGTTAGAAAATGGGGTTACAGAGCAACTTCAAAATCTACCTGGCCAGACATCCAGTGCCCCCCCCCTTATTTACTCAGAAATAATTCACAGACCACCTACTATGTGCAAAGCAGTGTGAGCGTTAGACTGAAGGCAACATTCTGAGTGTTCCAAGGAGTGCATATGACGTATAAAGACAGCTGACTTAAGGGCAGATGGAAAGCAGGGCAACAACGAGGGAGGTGAGAGCTGGCCAGGATGAGTGAAGGAGCCAGCAAAGCTAAAGGCCCCAAACCAGCCTTGGTACCACAAGTCAAGTGCAAGCTCTGACCCAGGCAGGAAGCAGGTCGGCCTGTGCCAGTGGTTGCTTTTACAAACTGCCCTGAAAGTCAACAATCACAGGGAAGCCAACCTTGGGCAAACCCAGGGTTTCTCAGGATGTGTCGTTATATGTACCCCAGGGGGGTTTGTGGGATGCCTGCAAGCAGCTCACAGAAGAATATATTTGTATCTTAATAGCTATGTATTTATTTCAGTGTGTATCAGAAAAAACATATAAATAAATAAAACTAACTTTTTATAATAGTTTTATAATGAGATCAACCTCATGATTTCATTAATTTTTGTGCTTCTAGTTGTATCAAGAAAAAATATAAAGAACAATTGTAGAGATAATATAAATAAAAAAGCTATAAGTGAATGATGGTGCCGGTCTTACATATAGAGATCAGAAAGATTATACTGAAATGACTGACGTTTGGAAAAATGGGAACTTAACCAAAGAGGGAAGGCATGTCAGTAGAACTGAAAAAATCTAATGTTAGTATCAAAATGATACACTCGGAGAGGTTTTCTTCTGCTTTTCAGATCAATTTCAGACACAAACCTATCTGAATTCTTATGTAAACTTCCAAATTTTCACAGAATAACCAGTTTGGGGAATCTGAATCCAACTTCTTAGCTCCCATCTGCCAATTTTTGCATCCAATTGCATAAAGTCAGACTGGAAGGGGTGTCTTCCCTCCAGAGCATACAAATCACAGCTTGGGGCTGGGGCCCCAAGAGTGGCAGGTGTAATTAACCTGGCCGACCTTCCTCCCCATGCCTCCTCGTCCCAGCACAGGGAGAGGCCCACAGCCGGGAAAGGGTATCAGAGGAAAGCAGCGTGTGTGCCACCGAGGAAATTAATTGAAAAGAACAAAACCTCCCTCCATTCTATCTCACCCCGATTCAGAACATCTTAATTGCAGAGAGCCTAAGCTCATTAAGTGCGGCTCAACGGTTGTCAGAAGATTATCAAGTATTAAATTTAAAACCTATATAGTCTTCACGCCTCCTGATAAAAGTTTGTAAGGGTATTTTTTCAGAAGCCCTGTCTGGAATGACTGTGCAGTGGTGATTTGCTAAGGAGCTTATCCTACCAATGCGGGTGTGAGTAATTTGTTTCTAATTATTTCAATAAATGGGCTATATAAGAAATCCGAATAACAAAGTAACTTATGCCACAGAAGAATAAGTCCTGGTGCTCTCAATGTCCAGATAAGTAACCATGCTATTAAGAGCTGCCTCGTAGATAATTGTAGTTTTGTATAAAGAGAACTCTATTTACATAATATGTCAAAGGTGTCTAACGCAAAATAGGGTTTACATATAACCTTGTTGAATCTGCAGAATGAATTCATATTCCACCCTTGCATTGGTCAAAAAAACATTATTTCACACTCCATCGCCCTAACAAATAAATTAATAAAGCTTACCGCTATTCCTGTAAATCCCGATATGTGTATCTCTCTGGATTCAATATAACAACAACTTCTTAGTCTTGCCCTTGCATGTCCTTTGAAGCACTCAGAGAGAGAGAATTATTCTCCAGACTGCCCCACCCTGCATCTGACCTCCAGATGTATTTCACCAAACTGGATTCTGGCCAATGCTGGGGAAGAAATCTCAAGGCCAGTGATGGCCTCATTCTTTCTTGTCAAACGAAGGAGGAAAGTTACCAGGATGCTCTCCTTCTCTTCTTAAAAACCTACAAAATACCAGGTTTTATATTTCCACAGTAAAATTCTAGTAAAGCACCCCAGGCTCTTTATCTTTACGTGGTTGTCAGGGCAGGGACAGTGGCCTTCTCATTTATTCTCCTTTATAACCCTAGTGTCTGGAACATGTGGATAGATGTTCACTACCTGGCCCATAGTTGGTGCTCAATAAATACGTATAGGATAGATGAACAAGCATTATTAGTGCTGTATCCCAGATATGAAGAAACAATCCATTGTGATATCAGGACAGCTCAAAGGTCTGTAAAATTCATGAGGCCTGTATTTACCAGGCATCTCAAACCTGTCTCTGTGTAAGGTATTTTGTAAGACATAAAAGAATAAAAATTGCGATTTACAGTCAGATCGAGGGAACCAGGGGAACACAACTAAAACACTGGCAAGCAAACGGTTTATGCACTTATTTGGAAATATGTTTCAATATTATAAGTGTCAAAAAGCAAAGAACAGAAATATGGAAGAGAAAGGAGAGAGGAAATCTCGCTTTGGGCTCCTTTGAATCTCATCCTGCAGGACTTAAAACCTAATTCCCACTTTTAGAAAGGAAAAAACCTATGTTTGTTTTTCCCTCTAAAATCTTTATCTGTTGTTTATGCTGTTGTTTATGTTTATATAGACAGACAAGATTTACACAAGCACAGGAAAAGTCCAAACTGTTCACACTGATTAATGATGTTATTAAAGTGAGGGCTAGGACTTGGAGAGGGTACTATTTCACCTTCTATTTTATGTATTTCTGCATTGTCGGAATTTCTAACAATGAGTAAGTATCATTTTTTATAGTTAAACAAAACAATTACAAATTTAAAAGGAAAACTACAATTAAGTAACTACATTTTATGGTACATATTGAGCATTCTAGGAGCTCAATAAAACATTAATTGTCCAGAATGCAATTAACCAAAGACCTCAATCAACTGGTATTTTTTACTGCATTATACTCTTAGGAAAAAGAAGCAAGTCTTATAATTCATACCGAGAATTTAGGGAGCAGTACTGTTTGTCAAAAGAAATCAGTTTGAGGGTATGGCTAACTACCAAACATTCAGTTCCTCTAACTTATCTACCTCCATCTTTGTATGCAATTATGAGTGCTGTTTAGACATTTGCTATTCTATGTGTGGCCTCGGACAAGCAGTCTGTCAGAATCTCTGGCCCCACGCAGACCCACTGAATCAGAAACTCTGGGGGTAGACTCCAGGAATCTGAATTTTAACAAAATCCCCAGCTCATAGATATGTACATGAATGTTGACAAGCACTAGTACAGAATATTAACCCTGAGTTGCTGCATGATTCTCAATCCACAAAGAAGGACATATTTATTTCCATTATATTGTCCTTTTAAAAACAGAAAAGTAGGCATTTTATATTTTCTGCAGGAACACTAAACAGTATTAACCGATAAACAAAATGAACTAGACACATAGTCATCCGTCTCTTATTATTCCACAAAATTGTTGGAAATGACATTAGAACTTAACACAATAAAAGATAGTGGAAAACTCCTGCTCCAAAACCACTCTGTGAAAAGTACAATCCTGCAATTACTTTCTTAGCCACTAAACAGCGCTCATGCATTGTCAGGACAAACAAATACCAGATCCCAAAACTGGGACAACAAGGCATGGCACTTAACATGATACCATTCCCCATTCCACACCAATGACAGACATTACCAATCAATCATGGCACTTTATCCTTCCAGCCAAGATGGTGCATCAGAATCCTCAACAGAGTACCATAGTTAACCATGGCCCATGAATCAATATTAGCATTTATGAGGAAATATTTATCTATATTTAAAAATTGCTAGAAATGATAATAGCCTGATTAAGGAATGGTAAATGAAGGATCTGTAATTTAAGGTCCCCCTGTGTAAACAAACCAAATGAGATTACAAACTGGCCAAAGATTATCCTCTGTATCTAAAACATACTTATCTTCATTCTCCAAACTGTTTGATTACAGAAGATAAAGATTAGCAATTAGAATCAATGATATTCTAGACCCAGAAGGACTCTTAGAGACCATCTAGCTCAGCTGTTTCCATTACACAGGAGGAAATATTGACCTAGAGAAATCACACTGGCCAAGTCACACAGCTAGTTATGGCAGAGTCCAACTGGGAATCGTTCTGTCTAACCAAGAATTCTCCCACTGTATCAAAGAGTTCCAAAAACCACAAGAGCCACTGGTAGGATGAACTGGGCATAATATGCATACAGATTTGGAGATAGAGGACAATATCATCCTCTAGTCTAGGGATGAACCAAATTCATGTAATGGTACACTGTTCTTGGTAGTACAAGCCCATCCTCAGCCATCAGGTGGAGTAGAGATAAGCTACAAAATGGCAAGTTCCACCAGGGGGCACTGCACAGCTACTTCTGGAAGTCTTGTAGGAAAGGGCACCAGGAAGGAATTTCACAGGTCAGCTTTGAGGCTATATTTGCAGAACATCTGTTCTTAGGTCTCCCAACGATACTCAGACTAAAGACGTCCAAAACAAACTCATGGTTGGCACTGTGTACCTGTGCCAAAGCAGCAACAACAAACCTAGTCCCACTCTTCCAGGTAGTTCTCTCTCAAAGAAACCACTATTTATACAGTTATGCCTGATGGAAGACTAGGGGTCGTTCCTGGTTCCTCCCTTTCCCCAACCTAAATCCAATCAACAACGCCATAAATTTTATCCCTAGATATTTTGGGAATTAGACCCTTCTATGTCCCCCATTACTTGGGTATCCTTGAATGCTGCCTTCTCTTGCCTAAAATTCCACAGCAGCTCATTAGCTGGTCTTCTCTTACTTACTATGCTCTTCTCCTCAGTCTGTTCACCATGTAATGGCCAGAGTGATTTTTTCAAATCAAAATTCTGTGTCACTCTCCTCCACTTAAAACCATTCAATACCTTCTCATAGGTTTTAAGAAGACGCTCAAGTCTTTACAGAATCTGACCCCCTCCATCTCTCTTGCCTTGCCCCTAAGTTTTCCCCCAACCTTCTGCACTCCAATACACTGGTCTCTCAGTTTCCTGGCTCTTCATTACTTCTTTTACCACAGGGTCTTTATACATGCTACCTCCTCTTTATTTTCCATCCTTCACACATCAGTTCCAGGCTCACTTCCTCAAAGAAACCTTTTTAGACTCCCCAGTGTAGGTCACTCCTCTACAATATATTCTCATGGGTAAGTATTTGTTTCCTTGGGAGGACTTACATGAGTTTACAATTATATATTCATTAGTCTCCTCACCCACCAACCTGTTCTCAGTTGTCTGCAGACTCCATGAAAACAGATCCATTCTGCTCACTGTTTCATCCTCAGTGTCTAATCAGACACTGACACATAGTAGACATCCAGCAAATACTGAGTGAATGAATGAATGAGTGAAGGCTTGGTGTTTTAGCTCATACTACTGCTCATGAAGCAACCAATAATCATTTGCAGCTTCCAGGCATGTATGAGAGTCAGGAATTCTAGGATTTCTGAGGAAAAACAGCTTCTTAGCTATATCAGTCATTCATAAAGCTTATCATCATAATTCTTCTGCAAATGGCCTGTGCCTGAGAGTGGTATCTATCCTAAGCTCCAAGAGAAGCCATTTCTCTGGGTTCAGACATCACTGCCATGACATCTTATATCCTGTCATCTCAGACTGATTCTCCCTTTCAGGTATCAGCCTCACAATGTGAGGCAGAAATGCCAAGTATGTAAGCACCCAAGTTAGTCTCAGGCATGGGATAATGATGAACCTGAGAACTGTCAGCAAAAGAACATACCAGGGGGCAGATCCTAATGCTCTGGTACTTGTGAGAGACTCATCATGGAAGGTCAACAGAGAACACAAGGTGTTCCTGCTCTATACCATAGTCTTAAGGCAGTTTCTAATATTCAAAACTGATAATTAACTATACTGAGTAATCCACATATTTCTGAAGTATGCCACAGCCAAGTGGACCAAAGTGTTTTCTAGAGAGTCGAAACAATTGGAATGTATGCTTTTGCGCTTGCTCATACATTCATGTGGCTCTCTCTCTCTCTCCCAACCCCACTGACCCTCATGTTCACTTGCTCGGGTTCTCTCTCTCTCTCTCTCTCTCTCTCTCTGTGTGTGTGTTCTCATTTTCCAAAGAACTCTAATGTTGAACAATGAACTAAATGTGTATCATACAAAATTACTTTTCTTTTACAGAGAACATCTAGGGACTTGTTCTGCAACAAGAGAATCTTGAAACTGTAATTAACGTTCAGTTAATTCAGTTAACAACCTGAATTACGGTACGGCTTTCAGGTCACCTAAATTATGCTTTGATTAGAACAGTTCCCCTATTTGGAAAATACTAGAAGCATCTCAATCAAATCCTCAGCAAAGACACCTTCAACCTTATCTCCAACAAATTCCCTCACTAAGAATGGTAGCTACTGTTCACATGGTGACACTTGTCTATTACTAAAAATATGAAAAGAAATTAGGTGCCCTGTGTGCAATTCCTGGCAACCTGGCCCCCTGCTGTCAATCCCTGCATCTGTACACACACCTGTACACATACCAATATCTTATAGGAAAAGACCACGTTTGGTACCCTTCAGGACCCACGATGGGGAAGACTGCTTCCAATGTCTTCTACTTTACAACTGGAGACTAATTTAGTCCCTGGAAATGTTGTGGGTTCTAGTCAGTCATGACTAGGTCCTTGACTTTCTGGTTTAAAGCACCTATTATATGCATATCAAAGAGGACATAAAGCTACATCTACATGGCCTGATGCATCGAGGAACATGGGCCTATTTCCATACTAGTTCCTCCTTTTAATCCAGCTCCCCAGTTTTCCTCAAAATCTTTGCCTTCTTTCTTATGGAATATGTTCTTTCTAATTGTAATTTTCCCATTTTCCAAAACTACAACACTCCTTGTTTTTTTCTTGGCTACTTTTCCATTTCCCTGTCAGGACTTCCATCTCCTCCTTGCCCTTCCCAAATGACTTCTTATTTCCTCTAAAGCATTAGTTCTACACGCTGGCTGCATGTCGGAGTCACTTACAGATGTAAAAATACACACACACGTGCATGCACCTATGTCTAGGCCCCACACTAGAACAATTAGGTCAGTACTCTGGGGAATGAAGTGTGGTCACTGATAATTTTGTAGGCCTTTCAGTGATTCCACTCATATACTCAGGGGTGAAAACCTCTACCTTACAATTTGTTTACCTAATTATACCTTTTAACTTTCATTCACATACTCAGAACTTATTTATCAATAATTTATTCATTTTTGCTTATTGAAAACTCCATAGGTATCATTTTGTTAGACACTGAGAATGGCTAGATATATAGATGTATCCCTCTTTGATGTTGATGTTCTGAATATTTCTATCCTCAGTCTCCATGTTCTTCTTACCTGTACTCCCTACTCCTCACCTGTGACAGCTCTCTGCCTTTATCATGATGCCAACTACCTTCTACTTCCTGAGAGCTCTAAATATTTAGTCCAGACACTCACCCTGATATTCAGACTAGGATATCTAACTACATATTGGACCTGTTGATTTGAGTGACCTATGGACAAGTCAAATTCAGCATGTCAAGAAAAGGTTCTGACTTCCCCCTGAACTCACTCTTCTTCCTACATCCTCTTAGTTGGTGGTCCCATCATCCAAGTTTAAACCTGAGAGTCTTGCTTCCTGTCCCTCTCTCCTGCACTCCCACCCCTCACGTAACTTTGGTGTTGTCTCCAAAACATTGTGTTCATCCACACTGTCAGTGCCCAATGCCCTAATTCTGGCTACTGATGGGTATCCCTGCCCATATTTTGCTAGCTACAGTCCCATCTTCAGCAGAATCACCAGAGAAAGTAGTCTAAAGGGAAAATTGACTCATGCCACTGGTTTTCCTTCATTCCTAAGTAAAATGTAAGGTCCTTAACCTGGCATACAGTGGCCTCCAAGATCTGATCCTACACAACTCTCCAGCCACTACTAGCATGGATTACTAACCCACAATTAAGGCTATTACAACACAAAATGGTGTACAGCTTCCATTTTTCAGCAGGGATCTTTCTCACTCCCACCCCCAACATTCCATTCAGTCACCTCAGTATGCAAAATTCAGCACCACCTACCCCTACACTCTTTGGTTAATTATATTGCCCTTATATTAAGTGCATATCTCAAACAATATACCACTATTTTTTTAATGGTATAATAACCTATCTTTGTTTCGATCTGCCCAGTTACATGGTGAACTCCGTAACTACAGTAACTACAACTGTATTATTACTGTTTTTGTTATTTTTTCTTTATATTTTCAAAATGTAGCATAATGGCTAGTATGTCTCAAGTACTCAGTAGCTACTTATGAAATGAATGAAAACTTCCCACCCTTAAGAAGCTTAAAATTTTTAAAAATATTATTTTAACTTTTATGTTCATTTATCAAATTTCAGACATAGTTTCTTTGCTCTCTAACTTTAAAAATGTACCCCCAAAGCCCATTACACTCAAATACAAATAAGACCATTTAAATCTACCTCACTATAATTTTCCAGGAATATAGAGGGATGATATATACTACTAAATTATACGATTGATGTAAAATGACACTCTTGGGAAGCAACAGAGCTTAAAACTGCCTTGGTGCTTTTCATAATTTAAATGTTTTGCAGAAAAAGTTCCCAGCAGAGGATGGAGTCTACAGTCATCTCCATATGGAAACCAAGTTACACAATCAGACAAATATTGAGGCTGGTCAGCCGAATTGAGTGATATTGACTGACCTGGTCCCACATTCAAGTCAATGAGTGCTTTTTGGAAACTAGACTTTTGGATGGTATACCAAATATGTGAATGAGTAGAGTAGAGCTTTCCTGAGGAGGAATTACAAATAAGCTTATTTTATTAGTGATTCAAGCCCTGAGTAATAAACTCAGTTTGACCCTGTCAAAATCCTACATCTAGCAGCATTTTGAGAATTTGTTGGTTCCACTGCTTCATTCCAAGTTGTTTGTAGTTTAGTTGAGCACACGGAAGCTTTCAGTTATCAAAAATGTGCTTAAATATGCACATCATTTCACATTCATCTGCACCTGCCTAGCACTCATCACCAGAGGCCCAGGAATATTCAGGGAACCACTGAACTGTGAGCAATAGTTAATAAAAAATTCCTGCAGTTTTAATTACAAACAAAAACCAAGCATGTTTCGACTCTATAAAATGGATCTGGAGTATCCAGGGAGCTGCTGCTGTTTATAACCACACATAAATTATATTCATCTTTCACATTGAGTTAGCGCAGCATCACAGATACACGCATAGATAAAGCCAGCAGGATTCAGTATCATAAAAATATTAGTTCTACCACCTGTTTCAGGAATTTTCTGGAACAAATAGAAACTAACAGACAATTTACTCATCTTTCCTATCATGGGGATTTTTTTTTAAGTCATCTTCCTATCCATGGAACTAAACAAAGGACTACTAAGAACCTTGATGCTATAAATATTGAGAAGTAAAATTTCTGTGAATTATCCAAAAATCATTAAGGGTAGGAAGAAACCAAGAAGTAAGCCACACATCACAGATTATCCTTCCTTTTGAGCTCGGACTACCAAGAATCATGGTGAAAGATGTCTGAGATTCTTATCAGGGCTTTAGGTCTCCATTTGCTTATTCCTTCATTTATCATGTATTTGTGACCAGGTCTTGTACTGGGCACTCAGCACACAAAGGCAAGTTAGAAAGGTCTCTGCCTTCTTTGCAGAGATGCCCTCTGTATAATGGGTGATTCACACAAGTAATCACACAACTGGGTAAATGTGAGGATGAAGACATGCCTCTTTTACTCACGTTTTCAACAAATATTTGGACTTGAGTTTTAGAATTCAGACACTGTATGAGGCACTAGTGAACTAAATCCAGTGCTTGCCTGTGAACTGTTTATAAAAGGTGTTCACACAGTAAATACACAATTACAAAGTAGTGAGATTGGGCCAGGGTAGGCCAAGTACACGGGAACATCTGTCAAGGTCCCCCAGTTCAGACACAGGGGTCAGGGAAATTCTGAGAAATGGAGCATCCAAGACAAGAGCTAAGGATGGACATGCACTAGTCTGATGGAGGAGGTGGTGGGTGTGGGGATGAGGGCAACAGGGAGAGGGAGCTGCATGTCAAGGGACCTCAATGCCAGAAGAACGTACGCACTGTAATGATTTAAAGACTAAAGTTGGGATCTATAATCTTACGCCAAAGAGTTTTTGTATGGCAAAAGGAACATGAGATATTACATGAGATATTACATGAGATAGGAATATCTCTGTTGTATGGCAAAAGGAACATGAGATATTACAATTCCTTAATATAAGATTTGTAAATGATTATTCAAACCTGGCAAGGGAATCCAATAAATAAGAATCTGGGGGGAGGAAGCTCAGAAAACACATAACAAAATTAGATCACATAAGGGGAAAGGCAACTCGATTCATCAAAAACGTCACCAGAAAGGTGTGAGGAGAAAGCAGACCAAAAAATTATGAATCGTCAGCCTCAAAGTTAAGCCCAGGAAGATAGGATCAAAGCTTTAAATCACATGTGAAAACGCCTAACCCAGAGCCTGGGACAGAAATATTTAAAAGGTAGATTTATTTACCTGGTCTTGAGATAATAGGAGGCACCATTCCTACTATTCCACTTGAAATGTTAAATGAGAGAAATGAATACTTAGCAGTATGCCTGCCGATATGTTGGCTGCTATTGCTGTCACTGCTGTTGGTACTGTTACTATCAGCTATGAGAAACCAGTTAATAATTTAGACAGTGTATTAGTTCAGTTAGGAAGGGCATTTCTTACTCCAGGAACCAACAGTTCAGGCTCAAATATTAAAGCTTTTGAAAGGGGTGTGGAGGGTACCCAGGCTGGGGTGTGAAGAGCATGCTCTGTCCTGAGAGAGATGGATGAACTGGAAGAATTATGTAACTAACTCAAGGTCGACCACAAACTTTTATTCACAGAAACACCCTTCAACACTATGAGGAGGACCCTTCTGTTCATATAGATATAGTAGCTGGGGCTGAATATTACCTTGAAAATACCCAAGCCTTGTTTGAGTCAGAACAGATAAGATCAATAAGCCCTTTGCATTGAAAGGTATTGATTACCATTTGGCCTTGTGGTTAACATGCAAGAGAGAGACTGAGCATCTAGTCATTATTTAAGTTGTGTGTATAAATATTTCAAGGAGATTCACAGAATTATCAGATCATTGTGTAGTCACTTCTGTTAGTTTCCAGGAAAAGAATCCTGTGTTCATCCACACATCTTCTATTCTCCTTAAGACACAAACTGCCACATACATAACAAAGATAAATTATCCCCCTACTCAGCACACCATTTTCCTAAGCCTACCCCCTCCCCGTTTTCTTTCTCTTTCACCTTCCCCATTCATTGGCTGTGAGTGTATCATGGAGGAATAACTGAATTACCAAGACATGAAAAATCCAACAGACAGGGCCAGCGAGGTCAGCAAGCTGAGGAAGGTTGTAAATATCCAAGTTGGAGTTTAATCAAAGTACATAAAGTTCAGTGAACTTTGTCTATTCCAGTAAAAGGGAGAAACAAAATTATTAGGCATAAAGCGAAACCCCAGCTAAATGAACAACATCATAAGGGCTTTTTCAGTTTTTCAGGCACTTGCATTTACCTGGCCTCAGGGTCTCCCCGCTGAGCTAAGCCAAGCTGGTTTTCACTGAATAAGATTTGCTTATCCCAGGCTGATGGTTTCCTTTTCCAAACCCACAGTGGAGCCCAAATGCATCTCACATTGTATGCAGACACCCAACATGGGTTTCAGGATATTTATCCTTGGCTTCTAAGCATGTGAGTTAAGATACATGGTGTATTAGCTTGCTAGAATGGCAGAAACAAAGTACTACAAACTAGTGGCTTAAACAACAGAAAGTGCTTTCTCACAGTTGTGGAGGTCAGAAGTCAGAGATCAAGGTGTGGGCAGCACTAGTCCCCTCTGAGGGCTGTGGGGGAGACTGTGTCCCATGTCTTTCTCCCAGCTTGCAGTGGTTTGCTGACATCTTTGGCATTCTTTGGCCTGTAGATGCATTACCACATCTCTGCCTTTATCTTCACATGGAGTTCTCCCCGTGTGTGTCTGTCCACATTCCTCTTTTTTTTTTTTTTTTTTTTAATAAGGACACCACTCATACTGGATTAGGGCCCATCCTAATGACCTCATTTTAAATTGACTACTTGTGTAAGACCCTGTTTCCACACAAGGTCACATTCTAGAGTGCTGAGAGTTATAACTTCAATCTAATAATGGAAGTAAGTAGAAATTCTTTTAAATACTATGAATTTTTAAGGGACACTATCCAATCCATAACACACAGTAACAACTTTACCATTATCATTATTCAGCTGAGTCTAATAATGGGAAAGACACAGGCTTGTAGTTAAAAGGACTTAGCTTGAAATTCTGCCCTGTCACATGTTCTGAGCTTCCCTACCACGTGAGACAGAGAAAATCCCTATCATGCAAGAATAATGTGAAGAAGAAGCAGGGAAAGCAACTTCTATAAAGAAGTAATGACAAACCTTGCACATTACAGATCACTGACAACCGTTTACACCCAGCTAAAATAACCTGCCAAGTCAGACCACTCTTTCAATAAAATAAACATAAGACAAGAAAATCAAACTTATTTATTTCCTTGTGAAAAATGAAACCTCTTAAAAATAGTTTCAAAAAAAATCTCTCAACTCTCTTTGTTTACCTCTGAGACTCCAAATACCCCTTTTTCCTATAATAAAGGTTTTTATTTATGGTGGTTCACCCAACTGTATAGAAAGCAATCCAAAGTAATCCTTTCTGTTTGCCTTTTTATATTTGAGTTTTTCTGATTCTTTGATTACAAACTCTTGGAATGGAAGAACAGTGTATTCAGTGATATATGAAAACATGTTCCAAAGATAGTCTTTTTATTGACTACCTTCTCTATGTAGTTCAATGGGAATTTAGTGAAATTGTTAAGGGCACCTCTGTTTTTAAGTGCACTGTCTACTGGGGTATTATTGTAATGCCTCTGTTAGGCAGAAGCCAGACATGAGCAGTGAAAGGAATGCCCTGAGGTAGAGTCCCATGTCCTTGAAGGGGAATGATAGAGACCCGAGCTGGAGGCAGGTAGGGTGATGAATAAACTACATATCAAAGACGTGGGGGTACAACATCCTGACCTGTGGCTGACAGATCAAGAGCCACAGGTGCAGAACACATACTCTTCTCTTCCACCTGTCAGGTTCCCCTAAACTCATTATAATGAATTTTCATGGCAGGTACAGCAACCCCATGGAGAAAGGCTACCTTGACCTGACAGTTCTTTTACAAACCTGATACAAAAACTCCCCCTCGCAACCTGTGGGAGGAGGCCCCCAAATGATTGGAAGCAGCCTCCATTAGAGACTACCCCACTCTTCGTTATAGCTCCTCCCAACCCAGAAAGACCCAGCCAATTCCAAAACAACCTAGGGGCTGGTTCCACCTAGGAACCTCCTCCTCTATCCCACCTTGAGAGTGTACTTTTGCTTTAATAAACTGCTTTGTGTTTGCCATTTCCTTCTATCTCTATTCTGAGCATGGAACCCCACATAAATCTTCTCGTGGGGAATCCAAGGACCCAGACCTCCATTCATACAATGCACACTCTCCCACTGGTAACACCTCTATCCTTATTATCTAAATCTGCTTACAGAAAAACCATTGGTGCATTTCTGGGGATTAAGTAATAAAGTGCCCTGGGGCTGCTAGGTAATATCAGGCAGGTTGTAGACTGCACAAGAGTGCCTCAACATAACCACTGTCAATTTTTATACTTATTATGACAATTCTCTAGCAGATAGTTGCAAAATCTTGTTCTACTATAAATGTGTAAATTATAAAAAATTTGTAATCTGTACAACAAGGGATGATTTCTAAAATTTGTATAAGGCAATGCCTGGGCTAACTTTGTCCTTGCTGCTGGTAATGCTTCCATGTAACTCTTTCAGGCTATTCTCAGGCAAGAAGATTGAAGCCAGAGGAAAAGAGCCCGGTGCCATCTTTAGCACCCGTCATTGTGAGGAACTGAACTGGAGAGAATCTTCTGAAGAGTCCCGTATCAGGGTCGGCTTCCACCTTAGTGTCAGCTGCTGGAGGACGATTTTAGTCAGGAGGGTGTCCTACAGGAGCGGTGAGTCTGCTGCCCATCAATGGTGCTCACCAGAGAGATGAAGGAGCTAAAATATGAAATTCTTTTTGGCAAATTTTCCACTTTCTGGTCCCCACAGAGCAGCAGAAATCTGATCCCTGCAGAACTGACAACTGTCTTCACAACTGAACTTTCTGGGGAACAACTGATGGAAGGTAGCATGTGGTAGAAATCTGGCATACTGGTATGTGATAAAGACCTTGATTTGGTACATTTTAACATATCAAAGAGAGATTTTTTTTTTTTAATTTATTTTTTGTTTGTTTGAGAGAGAAGGGGTTGTGGGCAGAAGGGCAGAGAGGGAGAAGCAGGCTCCATGCTCTGCGTGGAGCCCAGCACAGGGCTCAGTCCCACAACCCCAGGACCATGACCTGGGCCAAAATCAAGAATCAGACACTCAACCGAGTGGGCCACCAAGGCACCCCAAAGGAAGAGTTTTTTATTGTCTCAGTACAAAATAGCAATCTGACCAATTAGGTCAATCGATGGAATCACTCTGAACCATATATTCTAAAACTTAATGAGCATAAGAAGTAGAAGAGGGGCACCTGGGTGGCTCAGTCAGTTAAGTGTCTGACTTCGGCTCATCTCATGGTTCGTGAGTTCAAGCCCTGCATTGGGCTCTGTGCTGACAGCTCAGAGTCTGGAGCCTGCTTCAGATTCTGTGTCTCCCTCTCTCTCTGTTCCTGTCCTGCTTGCACTCTGTCTCTCAAAAAGCGAATAAATGTTAAAGAAAAAATATATTAAAAAGAATTTAAAAAAGAAGTAGAAGAAAAAGAGTTTGTTTTAAACAAATGCATACTGTAGGTGCAGAGTATAAAAAAGTCACAATAATAAATTTGCAGGGGTGGATAGCAAAATCATCTGATATATCAACACCGACGTAATTGGAGAAAAATGTGTGGGAGTGATTGAGAGCAAAGCACAGTGCATGGAGGTTTGTGAAAAGCAGAATGGAGAGAGGGAAGCCCCTCAAGCTTAACAACTCCCCCAGCAGGAGCAGTGCAGAACACCATGGGGCAGATGGGAGGGAACAAGTTTTAAACACCTGATTCACAGTCAGCCAATAAAAAACATCGGGAGGCACAGTGTGAGAATGTGTAACATGGAGTTGGGCTGGGAGCTGCCATCACAGGTAATGGTGTCAAAAGTCACATAAACCAAGATTCTGCTACAGAGGCCACTCTTCAAAGTGTAATGAAGAAAACGAAAAATTTGAGAAAGAAGGAGCCAAGTAGATATAAAGAAACAGATACAGAAGATCAGAGGAGTATTAACACTGAGACCACCTTCCAGCTAACTGAGCACTTCCTGAATCCCAGGGTCAATTCCTGCCAAGTGCATTTCCTTCCAGAGGGAGCCCCAGAGCCTGGCCACAAAATGCCCTCACTCTTTATTCCAGCTAGCCTCAGTGAGTTTATGCTCCTTATAATCACAGCTTTGTAACAAGAACTCCAGGAATGCCAGGCACAGGAGGATAAAGTCTGAGGGGGGCAGTGAAGGACAGTTCAAGGGGAGATGTCCCTGAGGGAGAAGGAGAGAACCAGGTTATGGTTTCTGCAGCCAGAAAAGATCCAGGGTTTTTACTGCACAGTTAAAGAATGACTCATTGGCCCTAAGATTAAAAGACCAGCTATCATTATGGAGCCAGAGGAAGGGTTGGGGGGGAGGTGATGGAGGGGCAGTAAGCAGCAGAGAGAGGAGAGCTCTCTTAAGATTATGCACATATTCATAGCAAGAATTCAAACTGGGGAAGTCCACTTCAGGATGTTTTTTTCAGCATTTTATATGAGGTTTTAATGCCTCCCCAACATTTCCAATGAAGAGAAATCCCCTTCAATAAGAACACTTTCTGCAGATTATTAAAAGGGACAGTGTGAAAACTTCACTAATATTTAGAAATATATGTAGGAGAACTAACTTGATTCCTTCATCACATTTTCAAGTAACTGGTGTGGGCTCCATTTCTGACCACATAGCACAGTACAGATAGACTTTTGTGTATCAAAATTAATGAAAAAAGCGGGGATTTAGGGATCTCAGTAGTTCTCCCAATTTAAATACGCTTAAGTAACTGTGAAAACCGGTCAGTTTACACATAAAGTCATGCCAATTTAAAACAGAAAAGTTCCATTGATATTGACCACATTTTTGGCTCCTATTAAATTGCTACATAAATATATAAAGCAGGTCTGTAATACTATATGTCTGCAAAAACATATTTTTGGCAAACAGAAGTCTTTCCATTTTTAATTTCAATCTTCCTTACTCAGTATTCTTAAATATTTCTAAATTACTTTTGGTTTTAAGTATCTTCTCTGCCCTCCACTCCCCCCCCCAACCCTACCACCCTTTTTCCATCTTGAATTTATTCATCCTTTTCTTTTACGGAGTCATGCATAAAATAGTTTGATATTCATGCAGATTGTAATTTCCGGTCTCTCAAAATCCAGCTTCCAGTTGTCAGTGGAGGAATATTTGAGGTGTAATGGTATGGGACAATGGTTAGAGTGGGTTGAATTGTGGTCCCCCCAAAAATACACCCATATCTGAACCCCTGGAATCTTTGAATGTGATCTCCTTTGGAGAAAGAGTCTTTGTGGATATAGTTAGGTTAAGGATCTCCAGATGTGATCATCCCATATGATGTGGAGGGCCATAAATCTAAAGGCAAACATCATAATAAGAGATACTCAGAAGACAGATACAGAGAGAAGAGAAGGGAGAAGGAGACCAGATGAAGAAGAAGGCAGAGACTGGAGGATAGCAGCCATCAGCCAAAGAAGGGCCAGAGCCACGAGAACTTCAAGGGGCAAGGAAGGAGTCTCCCTGTGGCCTTCAGAGGGAGGGGACCCTTGTTGATTTCAGGTGTCTGGCCTCCAGAATTGCAAGGCCAAAATTTGTGTCGTTTTAAGCCAAATGTACAGCAGCTCCAGGAAACTAATATAACGATTAAATGAGATCTCTTTATTTTTCATTTGCTTTTCATTAAACTTGTGAATCATACAAAATGCTGATATTTTTGCCAATATAACCCCTAGAATTATTAAAAATAAGTATATTGGAATAAAACATTAATAAAATCAGAAGCCAAGATAAAGTTTATTTCTGAGTGCTGTTTAGTTTAAAAAAATCACAAAATGGTTTTAAACGGCAATGGTGTTTACATATTTATGCACTTTCTGGCCTAATGTTGTCAGCTGCCACAACAATTGAATGAAAGCTATAACCCATAAGAAAAGACCCAACTCCCTCTAGTTTTAATATATTCTGCAAAATAAGAGCTGAATGAAGCCAGTAGAAAGTACAACATTAATGAGAGCCATGCTTTTGGTATCAGAATTAATATGTAGTTCAACTGAATTCCTACTATGTGTCAGGCACTGCGCTGGGAGGAGAAAGAGGTCTTATCTCTCTATGAAAGTGCATTTACTCTACTATGGGGATAGGTATGTAAGTAAATTGGCTAATTTCTAAATTAATTAAATTCAGAATACAATGCCTGGGAGCTTTAGGAGATACCTCACCTTCAGTGCATTATCTAGTGATTCTGAGTCATTCTGTAATTTAAGACTAAAAATTAAACTCAAAATAACTGGTTTCAACATAATCCATATTGACAAAATCTGTAAAACATATTCACAGATTAAAACATCTGACATCTTAAAATTGGGCAACCCCGGTAGAATACTGCATGTATATTAAAATACATATTTGAAATTGGTTTGGGGTTATTTGACTAATAACAATCCCATTAGTTAATTTAGGGCTATGTACACATCCTATGGCAATACAGTTAGCAATTTAAATACAAAGTAGCCCTGTTCAAAGTTAAGAGATTTAAATGTCTACGGAGAACAACTGGCCATATATGTTATAGCATATTCTGCAATTGTTGAAAATAATGTCTATGAATATATTTTAATCACAGAAAATAATTATGAAATAATTCTATCACATTAAGTGATAGAATCAGAATACCTAGCTGCATCATGACCTCAACCAGGTAAAAATATGCATAGTAATTATCCCTGGGAATTTATATTATGTGTGGTCCTGGTAGTACCCAGAACAATTCTGGACAGATTGTTAAATAGTATTACACAATCAATTGTTGAATATCTACTCATCGTTTCCACAATGACGATTTTAGCATTTTTTAAATAAAGAAAATGATAGTCTATCCTCATTTGAACTAATAGGACCATGTTCTCAAGGAACCTAAAAGAAATGCTAATTTACAGATAAAATCCCCAAATCTGTGCCACAAATAAGGCCAAAACACCAGAACTATCCATGCTATCGTGTTCACTAATGCATGATACGTCACTATTAGAGTTGCAATCCATTGTCTCCCAGTAAAATGCAAATATCACCAGGGGGATCTCTGATCTGGAAGGTGACACCCTTGGATCCCATTGCATCCCATAGAGGAGACTTCCAGCTTTTGTGATCCAGGCACATCGTAAACTTTGGTATACATCTGCTGACATAGCTGCCTAATGAGAGGAAAGGCAGTTAGTGCGGTTATGTATATGGGGCACTTGGTAAGATAACAGTGAACCAAAGGAATCTGGAATATGAGCTAAGTGCAGGTGTAGAGCAGGAATAAGTTCCAGACTTTTTTGCAGGAGGAGATAGGCCAGACGAGGAGAATTTAGAAGTGGGACTAAGACAGGAAGACAGAAGAACAGGAAAATTTTTATTAGTAAGTCACAATTAAAATGGGGGAGGGTAACTAAGTGGTAAAGGCATCAGCCAGGCCAAATGAGAAGTAACAACAGACATTTCTCATAGAAGAGATAGCGCAGCTCTGAAGGTCTGGGTTAGCATTTCTTTGGTTAGACTCATGGTAACTGGTGTATTCCCTCCACCCTGATTTTCAAGTCAGAGTTCTACCTGGGCTCTTATGGAAACCTCTTCCTTGCTTTTCACCTTCACTGGCTTCCATTGTCCATAGGGAAAAGTATATCAAACACTTGGGCATTGCAAGGAAGGCTCTTACTTACCTCTCTGAGCTCCTCTCTTCCTACACCTTCTCTTGGACCAAATGCACTAGTCTAATCTACTCGTGGCTTCCAAACCTGCCTTCCATGACCTCTCAAGTCAGCTCAAGGAGACTGTGAAATTCCTTATGCCTTCCAGGGGGGCCATACTGTCAGCCTCCATCACAACCCATATGGTTTCATCAGGGATGCGTTAAAGATTTTTGTCTTTCAAATTAATAATCTGGAGGATTTTAGTTAGGATTCAATCCAGGAGGTTACTTCTGGTAGATGCATAGAGGAAAAGGCAGAAACCCTGGGTGTTCAGAAGGCCCCAGTGCCAAAGAAGGTGGATTCAACTTGCAGTGTTGTTCAAGCCTGACTGGCACCATGTACATTCAAGCCTTCTGGTGATACGGAAAGCAGATCCATTCAGAAAGGCCTCATGAGAATTAAGGCCCTGAGTGGTCATCCAGAGGTGGGGAAGAGATGAGAAAGGAGATTGGATGGAAAGTGGGGGCTTGGATTAGGATGCCAGCTTTGGTAACTGATGCAAAAACTCATTTCCCTTTAGGTTGTAGAGATATGGCTGATGCAAGATGAGAGAATAACTGGAGGTCACCCAGGACGGTAAATTAATAGCAATGTAGAATATAAGACACAGCTCTTTGGTGGAAACACATCCTTATTTACTCATCTGGCCATATTTCTCTAAGAATTTCTAGTGGGTTGTGAGGGACCAAAAGATTATCTTAGTTGTGTTAGTAATTGGCCAGAGTTATGTTGTATATGCCAATGGAGGAAGATCTCCAAACCTAATTGGCCAGAGTTATGTTGTATATGCCAATGGAGGAAGATCTCCAAACCTAAGATGGCATACTACTTATCTTTGAACAGTTTTGAAAATAAAATCATGGGGCGCCTGGGTGGCTCAGTCGATTCAGCATCCGACTTCAGCTCAGGCCATGGTTTCATGGTTTGTGAGTTCTAGCCCCGCATCAGGCTCTATGCTGACAACTCAGAGCCTGGAGCCTGCTTCACATTCTGTGTCTCCCTTTCTCTCTGTCCCTCCCCTGCTCACACTCTGGCTTCTCTCTCTCTCCCTTTCTTTCCCTCTCTCTCTCTCTCTCTCAAAAATAAACATAAATTTAAAAAAAATCATATCACAAAAACCAACTAGTGATGTGATTTGTCAATTATGCTTCAGAGAGCTAAGAAAGTCCTAGGTTTTCACTAATAAAGTGGGTCTGTAAAAATTAATGTCTAAAACAAATAACGTAACACTAAGTTCATTAGGGTTAAGCCATTTGTTTTGTAAAGAAAGTGAGTAATGGATAATTAAAATGCCATGCATCACTGATTATTAGCGACAATTGGTATTTTCACAGCATTCAAAAAATACAGAAATTGATTTAATTAAATTTACTTTAGCCAGTACCTCATAAGAGTAAAGTAAATGGCCTGTGGCGGATACATACGACCACATGGCATTATGAGTTATTTCTTATATGCGTCACTAAAAGTATTTCGTCTAGCCGCCAATGTTTTATTGAGTTTTTAAATATCTGAACGTCTAGCATTTAACACAAGCCTCTTGGTTCAAAACGACTATATTTCACATCCATGTGAAATGTATTAGATTTTCAGGAAAGTCCAAATATTGATGTAATTCTAAGAACTCTAGGCTGACGTTAGCTTTAAAAGTCGGGGGTGCAAACTGGTTTTGTCAGCATGGCCCTTCCTGCCTCCTCCTATGCCACATGCTGTCCTCTCAAACATCCCCACTCAGGGCACAGTCCCTGTGATCCTCCTAGGACTCTTTCATCCCATTTCCACCAGCCTCAAAGTCCCCTCTAAATAAAATGGAACAAAGAGGGTTCCTGTCATTTCAGTTCATCCTTGTGTTCCTGTCAGAGGGTAAGAAAATGAAATTGCTTATCCAGTGTGTTCCATCACTGAGCTCCCATGGGAGCCCTGGAGCTGGGCAGGGTGTGTGGAGAGGGGAGACCCCCGCCCCCTGGCAGACCTGAGCTAGTGACTGTCCTGCACTGGGCCTCCCCCGGGGAACCAGCTTGCTCTGCACACTCAGGTGGCCTGGGCGGGGGGGGGGGGGCTGCTTGATCTACGTTACCTGTTACCTTGAGTGCTCTGAATTGAATGAGTTAAGACACTGGCTTTGGTTTTGTCAACATTCTGACCATGACTGGGGGAGAATGGGCATTTGGGCTCCCTGTCCCACTGAACTATTGAAGTAGAACCCCCAAATTGAGCAAGGTATAGCAAAAGCACAATAGCATGAAAAGCAATATGAGGAATGAAAGTTTTGTTACAGATTTCATTTTAAAAAGTTTTTTAATGTTTATTTATTTTAGCAGGGAGAGGAGCAGAGAGACAGAATCCCAAGCAGGCTCCACACAGTCACCATGGAGCCTAATGTGGGGCTCAGTCCCACAAACCCGTGAGATCATGACCTGAGCCAAAATCAAGAGTCAGATGCTTAACCAGCTAAGCCACCCATGTGTCCCCAGATTTCGTTTTATAAGCAGAAAAACTATACCACTCTATGCTTGTATTATGCAAAGGGACATTTGCCAATTGTTCTTTCTTGCAAATGACTGTCCTTCTCTCTTGACTTTTGGGATATTCATATATCCTTTATTTCAATAAATGATGTTACTAGCAGACGACCCCCTTGCCTTTCTCTCTCCAGCCATCATTTTTCCTCTTGGATTTCAAAACTCACTTTCAACTTGTTCCTTTTCTGTCAACTCTCCAACAGCATTTAAGTACTCAGATCATGCAGTGGAGGGATTCACTACCAATGGTCAGCCTTCCCACATTTGTCAGACCTAGATTCAAACATGATCTACCTACAAGATCATGATCTAGCATGATCTACAAGAGCAAATAGAAAGTGACCACTGCCTACATTTCCTGTTTCTTATCCAAATAATATTCTTGTTTGTTATATTCCAGCTACACTTACCTCTATGTTTCTTAGCCATGTCAACTTCATTCCTACCTCAGTGCCTTTGCACTTGCTGCTTCCCCCTTCCTAGATCACACTTCTCCCAGATCTTTGAAGGCCTGCCTCCTTATTATATTAGTATCTTTATTGTCATGTCGGTCTTAACTGCACCCCCCACACACACAAACCACCAATTCCCCCTTGGTCCTAACTGATCTTATCCCTCTGTTTAATTTCCTTCCTACCATACATCTTTCCCAGGTGTTCCTATACTACTGCTATCTCTCCTTTTAGAGGTATAGCTCCATGGGAACAGTGGCTCGTCTCTCTTAACACTGTATCCCAGTATCTACAACAGAACACAACACAGTAGGTATACATCTTTACTGAATTAATTAATGGCAGCTGTTTTTATAAGTTGTCTCTTTTGGTAAAATAGAAAACAGGCCATCCTTTGATAGTATCTAAGCTTTGGGGGAATAATTTAAACATCTATAAACTCCCTAATTTGAAGATCCACAGCTTTTTAAAAGCACCTTCTACAAAGCTCCAGCCTATTCTCGTTTCTCGTCATGTTGGGATTTTACTTAATCACACATGTCATCAATAAATCAACAACAGCTTCTCAAATTAGAAGCCTGATTTAACCTTTGAGTGAAGAGGGGATATTAGGCAGTTTTACCTTAGTATTGACATAGTTATTCTCTTCTCTCCCGGATGAATGAGGACAATTTCCCTTCACTTAGCTACATTGATTTGCACTAAAAGAATGAATCATTCTGATGAGTCCTGAGGAGTTCTGGAGAAAGGCCACTTGTGAGAGAAGATAAGAAGTGGGATGCCAGGGAGAGGGGTTGTGTGGGTAGCTAGAATGGAGCATAAAAACCCTGGAATCCCAAGTCAGAAGGGCCAAGCTATGACACAGGAGGAAAGAGACAGGGCTGGGAGGGCTTTCACCAAGCACCTCCCCATTCCACACTTTCCCTGAGGCTGGGTCTGCCTCATGTCCTTTTGGTACGGCCCCAATTTGTTCAACAACAACAAAAACTCTTAATAAAGATGGAAGGAAGAAAGGAGAGAGGGAGGGAAGGGGGAGAGAGAGAGAAAGACACTGAAAAACAGTAAAAGGAGTTTAATGGGGGAAAACAGTTTAATGATTAATTAAGTTAATAGAATATCAAAGTTAGGAATCTATTTGTGGCAGGAATGCAGACAGAGCTTTCTGCTGAGTAAACTCCATGCACGCAAAGGACTGGGCAGACACAGACCACACTGGTTGTTCCCAGGGACACTGACCTAAGCCACACTGTAGCTCCTTCACCTTCACTCAAAGAAGCAAAGTCCATTTCAAGATCCACCTGGCCCTGCCTTCCAGGAGGATTCGCACTGTTCTTATCAACCAGACTCTTGTCTCTCCCACTGGAGGCAGGGGAGTCTTCAGTCTTTAGCACTATTTTTAACATGAACCCAACCTTTCTGACAACTCTCCTGAGTCCCCCTGTGTCTCAGATCCAACAAGAAGAACACTCAGAGAGTATTCCCCCAAATAGGAAAATGAGGCATTTCTGGGCCCCAGGTTCATACCAGACTCTAGCCACATCTGTTCTGCCAAACAAGTGAATTCATACAACACCAAATGAAAAGCACAGGAACCGAGTTTTATGATAAGAAATGCTTATCATAAAGAAATGCTTATTAAAGATGAAATAAGGGCTCCAGGAATTTTGCCTTAACTTGCAAGTAAGGAGATGCTATTGTTCAGGTGCTGATCAGTGGAGATTTTCAAGTTTTCTTAGAAGCACAAGTGTTTGCTCTCAGGATAACTACGTTGTTTTCCTTTAGGGCTTGTCTGTACACCATGAAAACAGAGAAACCAGTCTAATCCTGGTCCCAACTGTTGGCTTCTTTTAAAACCTTGAGTGGTTTGTAGTCCAAACCAGATTTGCCCAGTTTCCATTGAAGAAAAATCCATTTACCACAGCATTCAAAACAATTCAGCAAGCCTGGGAAGAAGATGGGCAAGAGATAGGGCTGGGGGCTGGGGCTGAGGCTGGGCGGGCGGGTGGGTGGGTGGGTGAGATGGAGGGGAAGCAAACAATCACATTCCCTGCACCCCTACACAGGATGGGGAGAACGAGGCAGTCCCCTTAATAGGCTGAGCCCAGAGCTCCTTTAGAAGAGCTCAGTGCCATGGGTACATCTGGGTGGCTCAGTCAGTTAAGCATCTGACTCTTGGTTTTGGCTCAGATCATTGTCTCACAATTCGTGGGTTCCAGCCCCATAATGGGCTCTGTGCTGGCAGTGAGGAATCTGCTTGGGATTCTCTCTCTCTGCCCGTACCACACTCATGCTTGCGTGCTCTCTCTCTCTCCTCAAAATAAATAAATAAACTTTAAAAAAGAAAAGAAAGAAAAGAAGAGGCCAATGCCATGAATGAGTGTGTCCCCAGCTCCCGAGCTGGCTGCTGTGAAATATGCATCACACTGTGACTATTCTGAGAAAAGATACCCCATAAGTGCCATCCTGGACAGTGCAAAACACAGAGAACACTACAATTGATGCGCAACAAATTCTTCAACTTCAAATCATGTAACAACAAAACCAAAGTTTGGGGTTAGACAACAAATTTACACACACACACACACACACACACACACTGTATACATACACAAGTGAGCCTGATTTTATAGTGATGTTTGAGAGGGGGAGATTACAGGGTATCAAGACTAGCCAGCATTAGGATAGGTGAGAACAGTCTCATAAGTCTTAGCTGCCCTAATTGGAGGGGATCTAGGCCAAAGAGAACCCAAAGGCAGATCATACCTATGTATCTGGGGTCACAGACTTCATGAGCTAGTCTACAGGTCTCATTTTCTAAGAGAAAAATCCAAGGACCCAGAAAACTTAAGTAGTGTCCCTAGAGGTACACAGCCCATAGACCTGGTCTAAGTGTATTTTCCTCTCTTCTCACTGCTGAGTGGGGACAAAACACCTGACTGTAGGTGTGACCACAAAAAGGGGAGTCATGAAACCATTGGTCTCTCCTCTCCTGGAGGCATGGAGTCCAGTCAGTGCTGCCACAGAACAACAGGCCCACTATTCCTACTCGTACAATAGATTTGGGGATGGCCGAAAGTCTGTGCTCTCTTTGTGTGTAGTATATGTATTTTGTCAACTCAGTCTGAATGCTGCTCCACGGTAAACCTAAATGCTCTCTGAGGCACAAGTTATTTCTTCCTTCTAAGACTAAAAGCTCCCCAAGGCCAAGAACTATGCTTTTCACATCTCTGATTCATTCCTATCTTGCAAATGGATGGCAATTGACACATACTTGTTAATGCTTAAGGAACTGACTGTAATTGACATTCCATTGGTGACTAAGGGGACAGAGAGTACCTTGGAGGGTGATAGATTATACTATCTGCTCATAATTCTCCTTTTCCTCCTACTCCCGCTGGTAGGACAAGTTCAAAGCACCTCCCACCACCAATGACTTTGGGCAGAAGTCACAGCCAGTTCCAAGCAGAGCCTTCTGGCATGCTCCTCTTGTGTTTGTGCCTCTTCCAAGAGGTCAACATGCCCCTGCATAGCAGGGAGGATTGCTACTGCAGTCTGGGCTCTGGGACAACGTAGATGGAACAGGTTCACCCTACAGGCTGGAGTCTAGCCTAGCCAAGCCTAGGAAGGACCCAGCAGAGCCATAGCAACCCCAAAGAATGACAAATAAATTTTGCTTATTGTAGCCACTGCATTTTTCTGGGTTGTTACCACAGCAAAACTTAATATATGGAATCTCTCTTGAAAGTAAATCTTCCATAGAGCCAGGGTGCTGTAAACTGTTTTCTACCAATCTGGTTGCACAAAACACAGAGGTCCTTTTTGGTAGATAATGACATCTATCAAAGAAGTCTGACCTTGCTACTAAGTTATATACAAAAAAAGCAAACCTAGATCAGATGCCCCTACACATATGTAAATATTTATTCAATAAACATGGATTAGCCAAAAGGCATGAAAAAGGCCTTAGAACCTGTTGGGCAAGTACAAGGAAGCCCCACATCTAGGTCCTGGTTATGCCACTCTCACCACCTGTCATGAAAGGTTTTCTAGAGGCAGACACCAAACATCCCAGAGGCAGTATGCTATTATCCTTTTAGTAGACATTGAGCAATTATAACTATGCAAAGACATAGGAAACAAGATTTGGGGTGCCTGGGTGGCTCAATCAGTTAAGTGTTTGACTCTTGATTTCAGCTCAGGTCATGATCTCACTGTTGGTGAATTCGAGCCCCATGCTTGGGATTCTCTCTCTTTCCGTCTCTCTCTGCCCCTCTCTTGCTCTCTCTCTCTCTCTCTTAAAATAAATAAACCTTTAAAAAAAGGAAACAAGATTCAAGTGCCATCTCCAAAGGAGCAAGTGACAGGCCTTACTAGTCTTCAACCCTGTTTATGCTTCAGTGGTAAATCAAGAGAGAGAGAGAGAGAGAGAGATAGGGAGGTAAGCTTACAGAATACATATAACTAATATATATACAAATAGCTTACCCATATAGAGCAAATACTAATACCTTGAACTTCACCAATGAGATCATTTCTAACATTTGTCAAGCTAACTAGCAATTCACTAATTTCACAACCAGAAGCAAATTCTGATGTTCACAAAACCTCAGATATTAACAAATGGGTAGCTGGCTAAAATGCTTCTAGAAGCTTCCCCTGGAGTATGACTAACCACACCTGGCATGGGAATTCTCAGGAAATCTGACCGTCCCCTATGATGAAATTTAAACTAGCTAGCACATACTTAAAATCACACTGGTCTAAGGGTTTTGAAGTAAATTGTGAATATCATAACATGGAGATTACTCTCCCTGCTGCATCCTCCAAAGATATCCAGACTTCCATGCCCAGGGTTAGAATCCTCCCTGTTTGCGCCAGGTTGACCACAGAAACCAGCTTGGGGATTCATGCTTCAAGCCAAGATTGCAGAGAACAACATGAAATAAAGAAAAGAAACCGTAGGAGGCAGCTTTGACAATCTAAGCCCAAATAGTCAGGGTTCATGGCACTAAATCAAGTAGAGAAAACACAAGGCAAGGAGCCACACAGTACATATAGACTTAGTGTCAGAGACCAGAATACACTGACATGCTACAGGCTGACTCAGACAGAATACTCCCTGTACTCCTCCTGCTGGGCAGCCAACAGAGGTCCGGGGGTACCTTGTCACACCATAATGTCCTGACATGCTGTTACAAACACAACATTTATGTCACAGTAACTACAAGTACTCAACACCTTTCCTACCTGACTGGTCTTACAGAAATCATTCATTCTCTGACATTGACTGAGTACCTTCCTAGCCAGACAGTGCACCTGACATTACAGATACAACTTCAGACAGTCACAGACTTTGTCATAGAGAAGCTTTGAGCAGGGGTTTCTGAATCTGGGGCCCATGGCTAGGATCCATGGATGAACTTCAGTGGTCTATGGATGCTCTGAAAAGCAAGGCCCTCTGCATGTGTACTACTCTAGGAAAATCTACACTGCTCATCAGGTTCATAAAGGAGCCCATGACTCAAGAATGATGAAGAAATGTGTGTCCATGAGGAAGCTCATAAGAGATGACTTTATAATACGTGCATTTACTGGAGTGTCTGGGTGGCTCAGTCGCTTAAGCTTCCAACTGCACCTCAGGTCATGATCTTGCAGTTTGTGGGTTTGAGCCCCACATCGGGCCCTGTGCTGACAGCTCATAGCCTGGAGCCTGCTTCAAGTTCTGTGTCTCCCTCTTTCTCTGCCCCTCCCCCACTTGCACTCTGTCTGTCTCAAAAATAAATAAACATTAAAAAAATTTTTAGTATGTGCATTTACTCAGACTTTGCTATGGAAGATCAATCTATATGGCTGACCACATAAAAATAGATTTTTTAAAATCAAAATGTCCCCCAAAACTCATAGACATAATAACTGGAATAAGGTAAAAACTTATTTAGGAAACATCCTTGTAACATAACTAATGACTAATAAAAGTGCTACTAGAGATTCTATAATAAAGCCAACTCCATCTTCTCCATTATAAAAGTCAATCACAGACCCGGTAAAGTGAGAGCCCAAGGCTGCTTTGAAACGTGACTCTATCCACAGGGTAATATAATGACTCTCAAGCCTCATTTTACCCTCCATTTGCCTCTTGATGTCAACTATGAAGTAGAATGGGCAGAATTTATATCCATAATTTAACAACCTACTGCACCTTGTTGGCTCCACTGGCCTAGAATATACATTAAAGTTAAGATAATCAATGTACAGGTAACAGGGGTATTTCCCTTTGAACTGTCCAAGCCTGTTCAGCAAGGAGTATGGCTAATGCCAATGAAATTCATGGACCAGGAAGTTATGTGATATTCACAGTGTCATTTCTATAATCCCTGCTACATCCCCATGTATTCCAGTTTGAGAAGCAAAGATTTAACCTCTGTGGAGTTCAGTTTCCTCCATATATTAAATGGGAATAATAATACCTAAATCAAAAGGTTCTTGGGAAGATGAAGTGTCACCTATAGGCTAAATCATATAATGTAATCAATCTGCCTGGTACTTAGCCGGTGCTCAGTAAGTATGAAGACCTATCTACACCCCAAACTTCCATCCACATATGTGCAAAGTTACGATCCCCAACTTTGATGTGCAGCAGCAGCCTCATGGGGAATTTGTTAGAAATGCAAATTCTCGGGCCCACCACAGACTTACAGAATCTGAAACTCCAGGACTGAAGCCCAGTGACAGTGTATTACCAAGTGCTCCATATAGTTCTGACAGGTGCTGAAGCTGATGTAGAGGAGGAATCTCAATCATGGCTGTACACTAAAATCACCCAGGCTGCTTTTAAAAACTATTGATACTCAAATCTATCTCAGACTAAATCAGAATCCTAGGCACTGATCATTATTAAAAGGTCCCCAGGGGTAAAGTGACTTACTTTAAAGCACTCAAGGAAGACCCCTTCCTTCCCCTCCTATAGTCCATGACATGAGGGGTACTGGAAATCCCATCAATATAAAGTCCTCCCCTGGATATGGAGCTGCCATACCTGTGAGACCTTGGAAAAGTTTCCTACACTTCTCCTAGCCTCAGTTTCTTCACCTACAAAAGAGAGACAGTAACAATCCCTACCGCATATTACTGTTTTCAGATGTGAAAACTGAAGGGCAAAGCCTCTGTCATTTGCTGTGTCCCACAGAGCAGGATCAGGAAGAACAGGACCCAGTCTTTGCCACGTCCTCTCTGCTGCAGAGTCATGTATATCAGTGAGGGAAGGAGAGATACCTGGGATCATAGAGAAGGCTTTTGCCTTCTGAAAGGCAGGGCTGCCAGGTAATGGCTGGCATAATGAATGTGCCATCTGGGAAGGCAACGGCAGGGCTTGTGGGACGCAAGGGAAGGCATGTGGGGCAAAAAGAAGGATCATCAGAGGGAAGAAGAATGACTAGTGTGTGTGCCCAAGGATGGATGCACCACTCATTTCCACTGCGTTCAGTGGAGAGGCAGGCAGCGCTGGCCAGGACCCATGCAGACTCAGCCTTCAGAGTCAAATTGAGGAAGGGCTTGGAGAAACCAGGGACAGTACAAAACAGAATAGGAAGAACACCTCTGTGCTCTCTGGTCTAAGTGAGATAAAGGGAGTGGGGACCCAAGCACAATTTAGCTCCTTTCTCCTAAAATTGATTTCTCTTGCTTGGTAAGGGAAGCATAAGCCCAATGATCCATTAATTCAACAGTGTGGGAGCCCAGAAACGAAGCACAGTTGACCCTTGAACAGTGTAAGTTTGAACTGCATGGATCTACTTATATGTGGAATTTTAAAAATAAGGTACAGTACTGTAAATGTATTTTCTCTTATGATTTTAACATTTTCTTTTCTCTAGCTTATTTTATTATAAAAATATGGCATGTAAAACTTTTAACATACAAAATGTGTTTTAATCGACTATGTATGTTCTCTCAGTAAGACTTCTGGCCAAGAGGAGACTATTTGTACTTAAGTTTTGGGGAGTCAAAAGTCATATACAGATTTTTGATCATACAGAGGGGTTGGCACCCCTGGCCCCATCTTGTTCAAGGATCAACTGTAGTTAATTCCAGGGAAATTTGACTTTGGGTTTATTTTCCCATTATTTCTATCCCCTTCTTCTTCCCCTGCTTCCTCCCTATGATATACACACACTTGAGAATCACCATTTCTGCTAGATGAGGATGGTTATTGTCATCTGAGAAGGAGCTTCAAACTAAGTTTTATTATTCCTACCTCCAACTACTGTTCATGCACAATATTGAGGGGTCAAAAAATGAAGAGAAGGCAGCTGGTTTTGGACTGTGACCCACCAAAGGCCATAATGGTTACTGTGTGCTGAGGAAACACTAGGCTATGCCCCTTTTCTTCCCTGACATGTTCTTCCTGATTCTGAATTCCACATTCCAATGTTGGCAATGGTACTCAGAAGGCTTTGGTCTCCCTTACTGTGCCTTCTTCTGGAGTAATGCCTCTTCCCACATTTTGTCATGGTGACCAGGAATGACCAGGAATGGCATGGGAACTATTTCTACACTTAGGTTGGAAAAGTGCCAAGGTCAGTGAGGACAATCAAGAAACACTCAGGGCAGTCTCCAGCTTCACTTATTACAAAACAGAAAGAAATCTAGAAGCATATTTCAACCCCAACACTCTGAGACTTTATTGGCATTTAAAAAAAAAATACCATAGAGGCCTTAAAACCATTTACAATAGAAACTGGCTTTTTATGACAGATGTTGTAAAAACAAAACAACTCCAAAGTTGTAATCTCCAAATCGTGAATCACTTTATTTAAACAAATATTTGAGATTTCAAAATTCCAGCACAAATACTTTGGGTATACACCACCTTGAAGTGCTTGCTTTCAGTTTGTGTTGGGAGTTTAGGGGAGAAAAAGCAGGTGGGAGGGAATTTGAAGAAAGCAAGTATGAGATGGTTGTGAGTCCAGAGGGCCTGCAAGGACAGGCTTGCCTGAAGGACACAAGCAGAATCGACCAAGTTTAAGTGGAAGCTGAGGAAAGAAGGTGCAAGTGTCAGAGAGAGCCCACACTGCACACACAGACAGGCAGGGAGGGAGTGGAATTCAGACCGAAAGACTGGAAAAGCATTCCGGAAGGAAGAGCTAGGAGAGGTTCACCTTCTAGTAAAGTTCTAAACAGCTTTTCTAGCTTCAGCAGTGGGGACCCAAAGAAAAGTATGGGCCGGTCTCCTAAATCTAGCAAGAGTGTAATACACAGAAGCTGCAAGCAGAGGTAGTAAGACAGTCCAATCCTGTCCATCAAATGTGCTCTGATTGGTCTGCACAAAGTTTAGCAATAATGAGCCAATAAGGTCAGTGTATTGGATCCGTGTATTGGTGTCAATCTCCAGGTTGTGATCCCTGCTACCAGAGCATGCTAGATGTTACCATCAAGAGAAATAAGAGGAAAAGCATAGGGGATTTCTCTAGATTATTTCTACACCTGCATGCAAATCTACAATTACCTCAAAACAAAAAGTTTTTTTTTAAATGAGCTAACCTTTACAAATCAGAAGAAATTTTATATAAAAATCTTCATTTCTAGCTGTTCTTGAAGAGTTGTTAGATCTGGCAACACCAGGCCCACACCATATTCCTGCAGTAACGTGTTATCCTATCATAACAGAGGAAGCAGAGTAGCATTGTATTCCCCAAGAAGGAAATGAAAATCTACGCTGTGCCCCATTCTGCACCAACCCTGCTTGACTTATTTATGTTATTGTTCCAGTCCCAATGGACACTAGATTTTTCCCATTCTTCTGTAAAGAGTGATGGAGTTGAAGGGTTGGTTGTTCAAAAGGTCATAAGAGTTTGTACAATTTGTCTGGAGTTTAGCACTGCATCATGAGTGAGAATACAAGGACACCTCACTGTCCTGGTTCCCTTGGGGCTGTGCACATAATAGGTATCATTACAGTATTCTTCTATAGTTGCAGAACCACTTACGATGGGTTCCAAGAAAAATCAATGCCGTACTAAATGTCATGCTATTGCAATTTCTGTCATAACTCAGAAGTCACATAAAACATAGTGAGTTCTTAAAGTCACAAATGCTCTAAAATTCTTACAAAATAAGAATTAGGTTAAGGCCTCACTTAACCAAAACTGAGAGGTATCAGGACACATACTTTAATTGGATCTCTTCATATATGCACACTCTGTGATTCAGAGACAGGCTGTCATTCCAAACTGAGTCTGCCTTCTGGTTTTCTGAGGTTAAAGCATTTTCCACATTGAAAACCTGTCTCCTTTGGTTTTCACATGGTAAATTGTTCAAGTGGAATCATTTACCCCAAGGGCAATGAAATGCTCCCATTATCACTAAGCAGCAAAGGGCAAAAGAGCCAAAGGGTAAAGACAGAGAGGAAAAATTGAGGTCATTCCTTGCTTCATGAAAAAAAAAAAAAAAAAGGAATGACATCGATTCACATTTAGGCTCATCCTTGTGTTTATGAAACACAAATCCTTCCTCGGCTCAATATAACGCCTATCTCTCTACCACCTTGCCCCCACCATGTACATCATGCTCAGATGCCACAATTCTTTCTGGCTAGGCCATTCTAATAATGATGCTGTCACAATTTCAGCTATAAAAATCAGATTTCCTCTGTAAGAAGTCTATTAGGGCCGCAAATGGGGACAAAACATGATATTTTTACATGTTCTTTAATACACGAGTTAACTTATCAAGAGAGTTAAATTGCATTTAAAATTCAGGGACAGATGTAGGCCCTGGCTAATGGTCCCTCAAGTGGCCTGGTGTGTCAGGGACTCACTGATAGGTTTCTCTCATTCCTCTCCGGTGTTGAACTCTGACCCGCAATATGTTCCCTTTATGCTTAGCCGTTTCCCAAATCAGTAAATACACAGAGCAAGCTGCTTCTGTCCACTACATCCTCAGATTTACTCAGTTTGGTTACACAGGTTAATTCACTCTTGCAGTCCCCACTGATGCGACCTCACTTCATACTGGCAAAACTGGGTTATTCATGTTGCCACTAGGACTGTGTCCCAGCCAAAGAGACTGTGTATCTGGAGTTCCTTGCAAAATGCCAGAAGTCTGTGAGTTGGCAGTGGCCAGGGGCTGCTGACGCGACCACAGCTCATGCATTTGCGAAATTAAATTATAAACGGGAGGCGCTCCCTCCGCTAGTCTGAAAGTAATGGCTACGACATGCAAACCCAATCATTGTAGATGAAATATGGAACTGGTCTGCACTGTGTGGGGCATCAACTGAACCCTGCCATAAGGCATCTGGTGGGGCCATGGGTCCCCTCCAAGTTTTCCTATGTGTGACAGCCAGCTGGCAGAGCAGCTGCAGGCCAGTTTACTCTGGGTCCAGCTGACCATCCCCCTCAGACAATCCATTGAAAGGTCAGAGGGGCTTTGGCTCTTGCTTTGAACAAGTGTTGTTTGCTCACCAGGGGTTCCATTGACCACAGGGCAACAGGACATGCAAATAATTTGCAACTTCCTTAATTAAGGTAAACTCTTAATTCCCAAAATAGAGCTCTACCTCAAAATGGGATTTTTATTTCTTTCTCAAATATTTTGTTGTAGCCACACATCCCTTGTCTGTATACAAAGACTTTTTTTTTTTTTTGAGGCTTTTGGGGCAAAAAAAAGGACAAAACTATTTTTCTTTTTTTTTTCCATTTTTGAAGTGCATCACTTATTCTGAATGGATATATAGTCCTAGATACAGGTGCAGACAGCAATCAAGTATGGTTTTGATGCCCAGAGACGAATTTATCTGAGCAAAAGTAAAACATCACTGTGAGCGGTAGTGGTAAATCGAAAGCAACTTGGTTGGATTTTGAGAATCAGTGAGTTACACCAATAGTCACAGTGAACGAAATATTTCTATTCCTCATTTAGTGTCAGTCCTCTCTGCTGCTAAGAGATCTTAGGTTTCTGTTTGGCTTGGAGAAATCTCAGGTCTCCCCTATGTCTTCATGATGTGGCAGGTTACTACACATAAAACAAGTAACTGGACAATGCCATCCTCTGTGCCAGGGGCCTCATGGGACCCTGGCTCCAGTGGGAAAAGGGACAGATGAGGTCCCTTCTTTCCCAGAATGAAATCAGGACACATCTTATTCCAGTCCTCCTTTCCTAGCAAATCCACGTGTTCTGTTTTCTGAAACAGGCTCAGTAGAGACACCTTTTGGATGTGTTTGTCAGAAATCACATATCAGACTATAGAAAAAAAAAACATTTACTCTGGAACAACTTTTTCACATTTGAGAAAGTCTCAGTATTTGAGAATTTGGTACCTTTCGAAGGGAAGAGAAGCCATCCTCTGTGCTGCCTTGATGAGAACAATCCCGGCAAATGGACACCCTGGGCTTCTGAGAACGGCCTGGCTATGACTGAAAGATGCGAGTCCCCCTCTACTGTTAAATTGGATTTGCAGGGGAAAAGGTCTAGTGCCCAACCTAGCATTGAAAAGAATCGGGTTGGGCATTATCCAAACAAGTTCATTGGGTATCATGTTGAAACAGCCACACTCCGCAGGATGTATATTAGCTGTTTTTTTCTGTTTTTGTCACTCAATAGGATTTCAGCTCGGCCCAGACTACCCATTCTATGCTTGTGTGAGAAACCTCTAAGGACCCAAGATCAAAGGGGCTTATGCTGGAGAAAACTCTATTTCTAAAGCAACATGCAACTTTCCAAGTTTAGGAAAAACAGGCCTCCAAGTGCAGCATCTTTTTATTTTACAAAACCCTTCTCTGCCAAACATGTGCGTTTGCATGCATCTAAGCGTGGGTCAATGTTTAGAATGAGAGTAAGAAACGCAAGTTTCAGTGAACGGGTTGCCAGATACTCTGCTTTAAAAATGTTGTTTAAAATGAAAACCACTTTTCTTCTCACACTTTAATATGAATAATGAAAATATCTTTCTTTTTGTCCCAGAGAGTATATTTTAAAATACAAAAAAAAAAAAAAAAAAAAAGTAGCGTTTTGTTTTGTTTCTTTTAAGGGAGCACATTCTCTTCCATTTGACTCATCTGGTTTTTCCAATTATTGGCCCCTGATCATTGGCACTTTGCTGGGATCAGCCCCAGAGGAGCCAGAAGGGCCAGTTCTTCCAGTATCTCATGATTTGTGACAACCCCAAATGGCGATTTCCCATTAGCCTCCAACTGCCTTTCCCCCTCCCCCGCTCCCCTGCTCCCTGACAGAAGGCACACACCTCTCTCCCAGGAGGTGAGCTTGCGGCACTCCTAAAGATGTCACAGCATGGAATCAACCCCGGACGCTCTTTCTCAGGTTGATTCCGCGAGCTCAGGAAGTCAGCCTGCCAACCAGCCAGCAAAGTGCCCGGTCAGTGGCAGGTGTCCTTCCAGCAGAGAGCTCACGCCTCTGCGCACTTTGTGGGAAACATGCTAATCCGAGGGGTTGGGACGGGAGCTCCGGGCTTTGTGACCTCTCATTTGAGAGGCCTCAGTGCACTGTTTACAAGATGGAGCTATTGTCCTCCATGCCTTCCATGGGAGGATCCAGAGGACCACAATGTAGATCAAAGGATAGCAAAATAGGACCTGGGAGCAAAGGCTGAATCATCCCGGCATTATTTTGCCTGGAGAAGAGAAGGCTGGAGATGGAATATGGGTTGAATAGACCAGCACGGCAGAGGGCTATTAATGTCGTCAATGCAGCCAGCTGTTCAGCACTTTCAGTGAGAAGAAAAGGAGCAGGAGGGAATGAATGTCAACCGCAATGAGAGAAATTTGTCTGAAACTTGTAACAACAACAAAAAATTCAAACAATGGGGGTTGTGATAAATGCTAAGCTGTGACGGGGAAATACACGGTTTACTTTAAAACTAAGACGTCTCAGTCAAGAGTTTCAAAGGCAAACTTGCCTGAATGCAAGGAGCAGACAGGAAGAAACTTGGAGGCTCACTTCACTTAAATACAGGCAACATATGACTTGGGCCTTTACCAACTGCTCCCTACAGCTGACATTTTCTCAGAGGACAGTGTTACAAGCTACTACCTGGGACTTCTCCGCCCTTGCTTTAGCGATTTATTTAGCTGAGGCAGAAACCATCAATGCAGCCAAGTGACCGACAAGTACGGTGGGTGATGGGCACCCTGACTTCAGTTCTGCAGCTCATCACTCCACACCGTGAAAGAGCACTGCACCTCAGTCTCATGAACTGTCAAATGGGAACAGCAAATTAATAAAAGGAATGAAAAGTACAGCAAACCCAAGTGTGTGGTACTTGGACTGCTCAGACCTCAGGGCTACTCCCAAACAGAGAAATATGCGGCTCTTCTATAACTGTTTTTATTTTTTTTATTATTATTTATATATTTAATTTTATCTTTTTAATTTATCATCAAGTTAGCTAACATACAGTGTCTATAGTGAGCTCTTGGTTTCGGGGGTAGGTTCCCATGATTCATCACTTACATACAACACCCAGTGCTCATCCCACCAAGTGCCCTTGTCAATGCCCATCACCCATTTTCCCCTTTCTCCTGCCCGCCCCCTTTTAGTACCGTTTTAAGTTACTCCCACACCAGCCTCTTGTGAGAGAAATGAAGAAGAATTCTAAGAGCAGTGAACTCAAGAGCACAGCTCAAGCTGGTATCCAGGCTGTGATTTCCCGCAGTCTGCAACCCAGCATCAAGGCACCACTGCGTGGCACCCACCAGGGCAAGGCAGACACATAGTGCTTTCATTACTGGGGCTGCGGTCTTGGCCACGTTTGGGCATCTTGACTGGAAACATTTTGCCATGAAATCCTCAAATATCAGAACTAGAGAACTCCATTGCCCATGGTACTTGTAACAGGTAGGTTTTAAATAAGTAAAAAATAGACAAAGTGTTCAACACAGTAATAAGGTGATGCATTTTTTTTTTTTTTTTAGCCCTATGAGTTCAGGCTGAGGACATATTTGGTCACAATGAAAGAAAATAAAACTTGTCCACCTAGAATTCTATTCACAGAGGAAATATCCTTCCAGAATGAAGGTAAAATAAAGGACCTTTTCAGCCAAAAGTTGGGAGATCCCAAAAGCTGGGAGAAGACCCACACTGTAAGAGGGGTAAAGGAGGCTACTTAGAATGCCTTCTGCCTTGTAAGTATGTCGTCAGTTGGAACACTAGGTTTCTGTCCATAATATATTCCACATAATGTGTCAGAGACAGAACCCTGAACTGGGACTGTCCTTATGCAAGCCTGGAACATTAGAGATGAAAAGGCCAACTGAGGTCATTTCATCAAACCCCCTTATCTTCCAAATAGGAAACAGAGGGTCAGAGAAATGGGGACAAACCAAGAATAATGCAGTCATTGGAGGGACGACATGGAAATTAGCCCCCAGATTTTATGGTCACCAAGTAATATGCTTTACCTCACTTGAAAGGCCACAAACTGATCCCCAGTGGGGCCAATGTGATTCACAGATGTATTTCATTTGGACCAAAAGTGGGTTTAAAAAATTAGTTGCTTTAAAAAACGAGAAGACATTGCCACGTAAGCTCAAGTACCTACATGAGCACAATCAACTCAAGTTCCAATGTTTTCTGCCCCTTTTATACAGGATACATACTCTCTGGTTTGCCACAGTCACCCCCACTCCTTAATGACTCCACAACAATAAGGCCATGGGTGACTTTCTATGACTCGCTGCACTCCCAGAGTTGCTTAGCTCAGACATGTATTTCATTTATTTACCTCATTTCCCTGGGCCATTTGAACATTTGATTTTGCAACCCCTTCCCTTCCATATGCTGCTTCTATTTTCCTAAGCAGTAAAACCATGCATGATTTTTTTTTTTTTTTTTTTGCAAACAAAAATCGTGTTTATATGCATGCCTGGCACACACTTGACCCTATAGTGATTATGTATATAGAACTCAAGACATATAAAAGTTCACATAAGCTAGTACAGGAAGCTGGTTTATTTGATCCACTTTTACAGAAGACTTTAAACAGTGCTAAAGACTCATTTGTTGTAGAACAACATTCTGAAGGAGAGACATGAGCATTTTGCCATTTCCCTTAACTTCTGCAGGGGAAAATGTGGCCTACCCCAGTATTTTCTATTGCACTCTCTCACAATTCCTCAGGAAGATGGGGTGGGAGAACCTAGTTTTACAACCATATTAAAAAGATAAGATAGGAGCACCTGGGTAGCTTAGTCGGTTAAGCATCGACTTCAGCTCAGGTCATGATCTCACGGTTCGTGGGTTTGAGTCCCGTGTCGAGCACTGTGCTGACAGCTGGGAGCCTGGAGCCTACTTCGGAGTCTGTATCTCCATCTCTCTCTGCCCCTCTCCCCCACTCATGTGTTCTCTCTCTCAAAAATAAATAGTAAACATTAAAAAAAGATAAGATAGACACATCTGTCCACACAGTCTGCTACATGAATTTCATAGTAGCACTATTCGTAACAGCCCCAAAGTAGAAATAATCTAAATTTGCACCAAGTGATGAATAGATAAATCAGGTGTTGTACCTCCATACAATGGAATATTATTTGGCAATAAAAAATGCTACCACATGGATGAACCTTGAAAATATCATGATGAGTGAAAAAGTAGACACGAAAGATAACATACTATAATTCTACTTTTACGAACTGTCCAGAACAGCGAAAATCTATAGGGACAGAAAAGAGATCAGTGTTGTCTAAAACTGGGGACACTGAGAGGAAACGAGGAGTAACCACTAGCACATATGCAGTTTCTTTTTATGATGAGAGAATGTTTCAAAATAGGTAGTGGTGATGGCTGCACAACTCTGCGAATATCCTAAAAACTACTGAATGGCACACTTTTTTCAATTTTTTTTTTAACGTTTATTCATTTTTGAGAGACAAAGAGAGCGTGAGCAGGGGAGGGGCAGAGAGAAACACAGAATCTGAAGCAGGCTGCAGGCTCCGAGCTGTTAGCACAGAGCCCAACGTGGGGCTCGAACCCACAAACCATGAGATCATGACCTGAGCTCAAGTCGGATGCTCAACCGACAGAGCCACCCAGGCGCCCCCAATAGCACACTTTTAATGGGTGGGTATGAGAGTATGTGAATTGTATCTCAATAAAGCTGTTATCCAAAAAGAGATAAATGAAAATAAGCCTTTTGAAGTTGGGGAAGGGAAGCTGATATTTTGGATGGAATTGCTCCAGACCAGGCAGACTCCAGTGTGGCTTTATATGTCTTATTTCATTCAAGCCTCACAGCAACCAGTCAGGTGGCTTCATTCCACCCATTTCACAGATGAAGAAATACAGACCCCTGGAGATTAAGCTGCCTCGGTCACTTGCTAAGCTGAGATTTGAACCCATGTCGGCTACCCAGAATTTTCTCCTTCCCTAAAAGACAAGTGAAGGTACTAAAAAGAAACTACTTGCCTTGGCTGTTTCTTCATGCTGCCTGTAACTATTTAATTATGAACAGGACACCAGCTTTTCTTTGCTTAAAAACTAACCTGAGATATTTCAACTGATTAAAGTGTTTCTAAAATCAAATAAGGTGTTTTTCTCAAGGTGACCCGTATCCCTTCCTGAATGCAAAGCCAGACCTGCTTAAACCATTGCTCTGACTGCTGTCTGTTGGCATTTTCTCACTACCCAATATTCTCCTTGAACTCACCTCTGCTTGCTCTCTCATTTGATATGAGAGCTAAAAACACTGCCTAATGTATGTCTCCCTCCAGTCCCACTCCTGCATATACAAAGCAGCATCCAGGTAGCACGGCACACGTTCATGACCTCCTAATCCTATCGCTATGCATGCCTCTAATCGTTAGCATCAAAGAGCACTCACAAATGAATTCATATAGACAAAGTCCTCAACTAAGCATTCCAAAGGCATGCACCAGCATCCAACCCCAATCACTTTAAGAACTTGTGTGAAAGCACCAATCATTTGGGAACGTGCTAAGGTGGGGTGAGAAGAGATAGATTCAAACAGAACTCATGTTCCTTGCCTTAAATGAGGATCATTCCAAGCTGCACAAGAATGGGCGGCCAGCAGAGTGTCTGGGATGCCAGCCATCTCTGAGCCACAGGCATGGAGTCTGCATTTACTCATATCACAACCCATTATTTTCCCAGCCAGGCTCCCAACCTTACCTCTACTGAAGCAGAAGCCAAGTGAACCAGCGAATGACCTTCCTGGGTCATCAGGACCACTGCAGCCACTCAGTTTGGCTCCTTACCACCTCAGCTCTTTGATCTGACAGCCACAGTCAAACCTTCCTTTCCTCTTTCTGAACATTCCCAGTATGCTTCCTCCTGCCTGTCAATATTTAACTACCCTGTCAAGTTACATTACATCACCTGCACTAAATCCTACCCCAGCGATAGCTAAAGGGTGTGCCTGTTTGATTTAATTCAACTATTCTTTATCAAGAGCCTTCCATTCATTCATTTCTTTCAACATGCATTGAGCACTTACTGCATTTGGCACTGGAGATACAAAAGTGAAAGATCCGATCCCCAGAGCCTACTTGGAGAGACAGACAAGACAGTGTGGTGTGTGCTATGATGCTGAAGCACAGAGCACGGGACTGTCTTCCATTACAGGCTGGCTGTTGAGAGATGCAGTGAATGGGACCAGAGAGTTCCTAAAGATGGCGGCACTCAGGGAGACCTCTCTGATGGCCCAAACTAGATCTGGGAAGTCACAAGGATGAATGCCTGGCCTGGGTCCTCAAGGAGCTTAAATTCAACACAAGGAGATCTGTCATTCTACAGGCTGGCAGTGACTTACATAAGTGCCACAGGAAGATTCAGAATATAAAAACAAACAGGATAGCCATTTCCTATATTTTCTTGATGAGTCTGATCATCAGCCATTTCTAAGACTAAATATTTGAAAAAGGTGTCTCAAGAGAGAAAACTGACTCCAGCCAGTAGACCCTTTAGTGTTGTAAATATGAGTGATTCCTGAGATCTCTGGAATAGCAGATAAACCTAGTTAGTAAAGGAGATTGCCTGCGACCCATTTTCAAGACCAGGGAAACAAGAATTCAGGTAAGAGAGTAACATTTTTCCCCGGCCAAAGGAATTAATGTGGGACAAAATGGCTTGGCCACAGGTAAACCAAGATCTGTTACATACCCTTCTAATGGCTCCATGACTTTTCCAACACAAAATTTCCTGACATTTTACATAATATAGACAGACCTGCAGAGCCACTGAGTACTACTAAACTGTGGTCTTTAACTCCATCTGGGATCAGAAGACTCAAAAGCTACTCACTTTGGGATTTTTTTCAAAGTTTGAGTTTACCATCCAAGCACAGCTCACAAATATGCCCCACACAGTCTTTTTTCTACCAAATCTTACTGTAGCTTCATGCTCCAGAGAACAAAGTCCCCCATGTATGTATGAACAGTCAAAGGATCCCACCACTGGGGAGCCTAAGAGGCTGCCATGGAAAGTACTGGAATATGTGAATTTCAAACTACAGCTCGGCAATCTCAATATATCTAATTTGGGATATGTTCCAAGCTCAAGAGCATCTCTGCATGGAAGCAGTTCTGTTAGTCAGTTTCTCAGGTAATTTTCCAGGTCCACATGTACACTTACTTCTCCAAGAGTTTCGAAGGCAAACATTTACAGTCTGTTGTTGCAATATTTTACTACAAGGTATTTAGGGTTTTGACAAATACTAACTGACATTGCCACCATTCCAGTGAAAACTGATGACCCGTATCTAATGCCCACTACTTGGTTGTGGCTGAAGACATTTTTTAGTGAGTTACTGATTTTAAGCAGAACACTGCTCCAGACCCCTCTTTTACAGTCTGGAAGAACGGTTTGATTTCAGCCTTTAATAAATCCACACTGCATGTTGAATCATCACAAAACTGAAGTTTTGCCACACTCAAGATTGTTTTTTAAATCAAGACTTTCTCAGACCCTTTTTTTTTTTTTTTGCTTAATACCACACAACACACTTGGCATTAGAAATATTATACATTATTAATGGAACAATTGTTACCACTAATTGCCAAATGCCCAGGGATTTCTGGATCCAATTAGAATGGATTTGTGTCATTTATCTTGCAATCACACTAGAAGGAGGAGGTACTATATGGCCTTTGTTTGTTTTTTATAGGTAATTCTAGCACACGTGAGGTAAATGTTTCAAATAATATTAATATCATAGGTAGTAAGAGAACTAAAATTCCATGGAGAGTAACCAGCAACTGTGACTAATGTTGCCACATGTAAACCATGAAGAAATTCAGCTTTCAAAAGATAGAATTTTGAAAATATATCTGGTTTATCTCTGGGGTATACAGCTTTACAAAATTGAAGAAAGAGAAGTTTTCAGGTTTTTGTTTTTAATAAGTCATCTTAAGGAGAAGTTCCAAAATAAAACTAATCACTCAAAATCCAATTTAATACACATTGGGTTTAGAGAGCGAGTAGCACTGTGTACCCACCATGAGTACAGATAAAGAACTTGAAGCCTCAGGCAATATTACATGACCCTGGGCAACCCACTACGTCCCCGTGATAAGGGTCTAAGCCTGCTTACCTCTTAAAAGGAGTAATTAAGGAAAAATGATTTTTGTTTAAGCTACACACCAATACTGTCGCAGGGAGTATTGTGCCTTTTCTAAAAATGTTTATTTACTTTGAGAGAGAGAGATAGAGAGCAAGCAGGGGAGGGGCAGAGAGAGAGAGGGAGACAGAGAATCTGAAGCAGGGTCCACAGTGTCAATGCAGAGCCCAAGACGGGGCTTGAAGTCACGAACCTTGAGATCATAACTGAGAGATGCTGAATGCTTAATCAACTGGGCCACCCAGGCACCCTGAGGAATACTGTGACTTTTAAACACTTTGGGAGCACAAGATGTGTTCTAGGTCACAAAAGAGTTCTTCTAATGCCACTATTAACTGTCAGAGTGTCCCCACACTGAGGCATTCCCTGAGAAGCACAGCTTGGAGTGCTGCAACCAGGAAGTCTTGGGAAGACTATGGGTTGACCACTCCACAAGCTCTATCTCACGTCATGTTAGAACTTCATCTTGGTCATATTGTTTCGCATCTTGTCTGAGCCAACAAATTCTGATTCTCCAAAATTCAGTTGATTTTTTGAAATAAATATTTATAGCTAAGCCTAATAAATAATACGGATTTTCAAGTTGTTTGAAACTTGAAACACCTATTCACGGTGTTGGGGCACCTGGATGGCTTAGTTGGTTAAAGTGTCCGCCTTTGGTTCAGGTCGTGATCTCACTGCTCTAGGGTTTGAGCCCCCGACATCAGGCTGTGGGCCAACAGCTCGGAGCCTGGAGCCTGTTTTGGATTCTGTATCTCCCTCTCTCTCTACCCCTCCCCGACTCATACTCTGTCTCTCTCTCTCTCAAAAATAAATAAACATTTAAAAAATCCATTAAAAAAATGAAACATTATCAATTACAGAGATTTTTTTTGAGGGGCTCAGGAACTAAATACAAAACAAACTCAAAAAAAAATTTTTTTTCAGAAGGACTTCATGTCCTTGCTACTCAAAGTGTGGTCCACAGGATTAGCAATATTCCCAGTACTGGAACTTGTTAGATCTGTATAAGACTGACCCACCCCAGACCTCCTGGGTCAGAATCTGCATTTCTATAAAAATCCCTGAGTGGCTCTGAGGCAGAAGCCAGTTTGAGAAGCCTTGTTTTAGAATGTGTTTAAGCCTGGGGTAAGAAGGAGCAAACCTCCATAAAAAATGTTTGATAGAGCTATAAAAATAAAAACATTCCTGCAACTCAAAGCATTTTGACCAAGAAAATGAAAGGCGTTATTGTAATTTACATTTTCTGGGCCTTGTGAATTTTACCTTCATAGTCCAGGAGGCCATAAAATGTAGCTACACTCTAAATGAGGCCAATGATTCAACGGTTTTGCTACAAGGAAACCTATAGGATGCCAGGATCCACTTCAAAGGGTACAGCCAAGATGTGAGGGCACCTCCCTCTGTGCACAGGTCTGTACCACCACCCTCTGCCCCTAGCATCTCCCTTGAATAGGGAATCAAACCTGAGATGACTCCTGGATTTTAGGTTTACAACGGAAACATCAGTGGGCAGAAGAATGCATGAAGAGCAAGTTTCTGACATATAAGTCAAGGGGTCTATTTTGGAATGGGGGGGGGGGGTGTGAGTGCTCTAAAAATCACCTGGGTAGAGACGAGGTTGGTATTTGGACATACTGGTCTAGAGCAAACCAAGTTACAAAACAGTATGCATATGACTCATCTTTGTAAAATACTTTGGGAAGATGTCAGCAGAGGGGCTATATCAGATAATAAGGGGACACAGGATTTTATAGAAGAGAGCATTTCAGGCCTAGAGGGCAATGGAAACTCATGTCCTGTGGCTAGAGGGAAAAGAGGGTAAAACAAAACAAAACCAAAGTGATATACCAAGAATAACTAAAAGTTAAAGTGGAATCCAAAGAGATGACAATAACCACAGTGAATTCTAATAATATAAGGGTTAAAAAGTTTTCTGTCTTGAAATAGAAGATGACATTATAATGTCCAGTACAGTAAGATTCTGAAACCCAAATTCTAAATATTTCAAACAGGGAGCCAGAAAGAGACTGAGTACAAAAATCTTATTTGTGTATATAGAACTGTGTCATTTGTACCTTACACACAGAAAATGTAGTCTTTTTTTATGTCTATTGGATATAAATTTACAGAAAGTGATTACCTATGTGGCCACAAAGAAAACAGTAACATTCCTTGAAGCAAATGAGGAAAGAACAAAAAAAATCCACAAAAATCTAAGTGGATTTAACTTAAAAAATAGTCTTCTAACTAATCCAAGAATCAAAAATGCAATAAATGTATAATACATGTTATTTAATATGAATATAACAATCAAGTATATTTCATATCAAAACTGGGATGCAGCTAAACTCAGAAGAAGATTTATAGCTTGAAATGTTTTTATTTTAAAGTGAAAGGATAGGGGTGCCTGGGTGGCTCACTTGGTCAAGTGCCCAACTCTTGATTTTGAATCAGGTCACGATCTCACTGTTCATGAAATTGAGCCTCATATTGAGCTCTGCGCTGACAAGCATGGAACCTACTTAGGATTCTCTCTCCTCCTCACTCCCTGACCCTCCCCTACTCATGCTCTCTCTCTTCAAAAATAAATAAACATTTTTTAAAAATTTAAAAAAAGTAAAAAATGCTGAAAATAAATGAATTAAATATTTAACTTAAAGAATTAAAAAACCTAAGAAAACAAACTTGAAGACAAGAGCACAGGAAAAAAAAAAAACTGAAATAAGTTGGCTTTTAATCAATTTATACATTAATTCAAGAAACACTCATTGAACAGTGACTAGGAATTTTATTATTATTATTATTTTGCTACTCTTCTAGATTCAGGAATATGGCAGTGAATGATTGCTGATAATTAATAGATGAACAAAAAATTCACGGTTAAATAATTGATATAGATATTTCACACGCAATGAAAAGAAACAACTCCCTACACTTTTAATACAATCTAGGGACAGAGGAAGGAAAATAGTTAAATTCACTGTTGAGAAACCTGACAAATACTACCTGAGCCAGGAGATCAAGGTCAACGTTGTCTGTGATAGATCCTGTTAATAGTATATACCCTTGAAAAAAAAAAAAAAAAACATAACCCTGGTGTAATCATGAAAAATAATGACAAGTTTCAATCAAGAGGCATCCTACAATTTACCTGGTCAATATTCCTAAAAACTGTCAAAATCATCATAAACAAAGGAAGATTGAGAAATTGCGGTAGGCCACAAGAGTCTAAGGAGACATGACAACTAAAAGTAAATGGATTCTAGATGGCATCTTGGAACAGGAAAAGACCATTAGGTAAAGGTAAGTAAATGTGAATAAAGCACGATCTTAATTAATAACAACGTGTCATTAATTGTGACCAATGTACCATACTAATTAACATAAGCTGTTAATCACAGAGGAAACTAGATGTGAAGTCTACAGTAACCCTATAGAATCTTCTCATTTTCTTCCTCTAAATTGAAAATGGTTGTAACAAATGAAATCTGTTTGAAAATCTAAAAATCAGTGGATAATTTCAGATAGAGATACAAGTGATCAAGAACACAACATAGGGTAACGTAATAGGATGGCCTAGGATGGGACGGTGGCCATGAAATGTCATCAGCAAAGTTTTCTCTGAGGCACTTGAGCTGAGACTTTCATAATGAGGTAGGGAGAAAATCTTAGGGAAGAGAAAGGGACAACGTCAAAACAGAAACTCAAGCAAGCAAGCAAGCAAAGGATAAATTAAACTGAAAGCTGAATATTTCAAAAGACAAAATAAGCAACCCTTTAGCATCCTGATTAAGAAAGAAAAGCACACAACACAGAGAGTAAGAAACAAAGTTTACTAAGGCAGCGTATCTTAATGCAAAGTCTGATAAACCTGGCATAAAAAAAGAAACTCTAATTTCCTTTATAAAATTAAATGTGTTTTATTTTTAAAATTTTTTTTCAACGTTTTTATTTATTTTTTTTGGGACAGAGAGAGACAGAGCATGAACGGGGGAGGGGCAGAGAGAGAGGGAGACACAGAATCGGAAACAGGCTCCAGGCTCCGAGCCATCAGCCCAGAGCCTGACGCGGGGCTCGAACTCACGGACCTCGAGATCGTGACCTGGCTGAAGTTGGACGCTTAACCGACTGCGCCACCCAGGCACCCCAAATTAAATGTGTTTGAAATAGAATGTTAGAAAATTATATTTAGCCTTGTGATAAAGTAAACTATGAGAACAGTTCATTTTTTATATAAGGATGAATCAATATTTTAAAAATCAATTAAGTTTATGTTAACAAATTAAAATAAAAATGCGATTATGTCATTAGATGCTAAAAATCATTTACTACTATTTTGTAAGAACCCTTCTGGGGGTACCTGGGTGGCTCAGTTGGTTAAGCGTCTGACTTCAGCTCAGGTCATGATCTCACAGTTAGTGAGTTTAAGCCCCATGTCAGGCTCTGTCCTGACAGCTCAGAGCCTGGAGCCTGCTTTGGATTCTGTGTCTCCCTCTCTCTCTGTCCCTTCCCCACTTGCGCTTCATCTCTCTCTGTCTCTCAAAAAATGAATATAATATTAAAAAAAATTAGAACTCTTCTTGACTTTAAGTAAAATAAACATCAGAGGATGCTTCCTATGCATAAGAAAGTATTTACCAGAAGCCAATATAAGATGCATTTATATTAGAGTCATAAATAAGAATGTCCTCTATCACTATTTACTTTTCAACACTGTTTGAGAGCAGATGTAATAAGATGTGAAAATGAAATAAATAATACAAATACTGGAAATAATCAAGTATATAAAAACAATTACTCATGGACTATATCTAGAACATTCAAGAAATATAACAAAATCTTTTTAAAATCAAACTGTAGTAAGGCAACTGAAAATAAGATAAATATAAGAATACAGTAGTGTTTACTTATACTATGCATTAACAGGAAATAAAGGTAAAATAAAAATCTCAAAACTCTTCTTGTATTTTGAGAGAATTTGTTTTACCGAGATGCCCAAGGACCAATGAGATACATATGAAATAAATTAGTACTACATTTGATAGAGCCTCAGAATTTGAAGTAATAATTCCCCAGAAGACAAACATCAACCAAACTTGTCTTTTCCATCAAGTTGGTCAATCCCACTCTCCATGTTCCCTATGTTTACATGAGCTGTTTCAAGCTGTCTCCAAATGTGTCATCTACTTCCAGCATAGAATTAATTACTGTATGTTGATGCAACAATTTACCCACTGCCCACTCCTACTCTGGCCTTTTAGAGACAGAAGAGGAGAGTTCCATGTCCAAGGTACACATCTCGGAAGCCCTGAAGGCTCCCTCTTTGATGTGGCCTTTGTGTTTCACTGATTTATTCCTGGAGAAAACTTGCTGGAGTTGTTGAAAGGTCAGCTGAGATCTCTGCAGGGTAAGCAATAACACGAGACTCTACAATCCCTGCAGAAACACAGGGGCACAGAGAAACAGGGTAACCTGGCTGGTGAGTGGTCTTTTGAATAGCAGGTTCATAATTTGTATATATATGAGAGGATTATTTTATTTTATTTTTATCAGTCATACCTAAACCTCAGAAGCAAATGCTTCCTTATGATACTGATCTCAAACAAGGAGGAGGGGGCCAGAGGTGATGTTAATAAAGATGAAAAGGGAGAGGGGCACAATTCCCTTTACCATTAAAACAAGAAATAAGGAATAAGTGTTCCACGTGAATGAAGAGAAGCATCAAATGCATTTATGTGTAAAAAAAAAAATAAAAAATCACAACCCAAGACCCCAAAGCATGTGAATGATTCATAACTCTGTAAAATTATCCATATAAGAAGGGGCCCTGTGAGGACCTCTGTGAGGTGCGCCTGGGTGGCTCAGTCGGTTAAGCATCCGACTTCAGCTTAGGTCATGATCTTGCAGTTCCTGGGTTCAAGCCCTGCATTGGACTCTGAGAGGACAGCTTAAAGCCTGGAGCCTGCTTCGGATTCTGTGGCTCCCCTGCTCACACTCTGTGTCTCTCTCTCTCAAAAATAAACAAACATTAAAAAAATAAATTAATTAAAAAAATAAAAAGAAATAAAAAACTAAATATGTTTCCCTCTGAAATAGACACATTTACCACATACTTGGATCCAATGAATACCCAAAACATGAAATCTATCATTACAACATTCCTTAGCCTTTGCTTCAATATCTGCAAATTAGGTTGAAAGTGAATTTTTTTAAGCACCTAATGTTGTTCTTTGTCACAGCAAGAGGTCATTAAACTTTGATAAGGGAACATCGAAGTTTGCAGTGGAACCACAGGACTAATCTTATCCCATTATCTGTATCATGCAACAAACTTAGCATCATTATAGTTTCATGAGATACAATAAAAATTGCTCATTAATTATTCATACTGTTTCCAATACACAGGGTAAAAAAAAAAAAAAAGTACACGAGAGAAGCAGAAATGCTGTTGTCCTAAACATTTAGTTAGGTCAACAGAAGACTCAACTGAGCTTAAAAACATTAGATTTCAGAGCTCCTAATAGCACTGATGGCCTGAGTGCTTTGAGAGTTCCACACCTCCTTTCCTACATGCTATCAAATGTTCCCATTACCTATTGTGTTCTTAAGCCACAGACAAACACAACATCAAGGTTATCTATCCTGTACATTGACTGAGTCAGCCCCAAACCAAGTCTGTCCAGTAAAATGTTTAATGCAAATCTTTAAACAATGAAAATGGCCCTCCTAAATACCTGGCCATGAAGGTAACACATTATTTTCATTAATATATAGTTCCCTACCAGATTCTAAGCTTCCTGGGCTTGGTAGCAAATGGTATTATTTTGCTTACCACTGTAGTCTCAGAATCTGGAAAAGCACTTGACACACAAAAGACAAATATTTATGTCGAAGAGATCCTAGACTAAGAGTATCTCTACTTTATGCACCTATAAAATGGGCATGTTATGGGGTGCCTGGGTGGCTCAGTTGGTTAAGCATCCAACTTCAGCTCACATCATGATCTCACGGTCTGTGGGTTCAAGCCCCACATCAGGCTCTGTGCTGACAGCTCAGAGCCTGGAGCCTGCTTCGGATTCTGTGTCTCCCTCTCTCTCCACCCCTCCCCTGCTCATGCTCTGTCTCTCTCAAAAATAAAAAAAATAAATTAAAAAAAACTTTTTAAATGGGCATGTTATAATTTCTGTAACCATTTCTACATTGTTGGGCATTTAAGTTTCTTCATATAGTATTTTAACAATTGATGTGATTAATATCTTTATTCATGTGATTTCTTCATATTTTGGGCTCCCAAAAGGAGAATTAGTGGGTCAAAAAATCAGAACATTTTTATGGTTCTTGATACATAGTGCCAAGTTATTTATGGATGAATACGACAAGCAAAACATGGAAGAACAGGGGCGCCTGCATGGCTCAGTTGGTTAAGCATCTGACTTCAGCTCAGATCAGGATCTTGTGGTTCATGAGTTCAGACTCCATGTCAGGCCCTGTGCTGACAGGTCAGAGCCTGGAGCCTGCTTCAGATTCTGTGTCTCCCTCTCTCTTTGCCCCTCCACACCTGCCTCTGCCTCTCTCTCTCTCTCTCCCCTCTCTCTTTCTCTCAAAAATAAACATTAAAAAATTCTTAAAAAAACACGGAAGAACAAATTTTACCATGTGCCCATGAAGATCAGCTATTAAAACTTTTTTAAATAGTAGATAACTTAAGGGAAAATTGGAATGCTATCATATTTTTTCTGTAGTTTGTTCTTAATTTCTCAAATTGGGTATTTTTCTCTGCTTAAGTAATTGTATTTTCTCTTTTGTTCATTTGCCAAGGAATGATCGGGTCATGGCCATCCCTCTGTATATGGGAGACTTTCTCAGATACTTAAAAGACCATAACTTCTCTGCCAATTTCATTCCTTTTGCTTCAAATACTCTTTCTCAAGAACACAACAGAACTTTTGAAAGCTGGAGTTTAGGTGATACTTCTATTGACCAGGGATCTTATTACTAAATGAACTTATAGGATAGGCCAGGAGCCCGTCAGAGGTCATGATGAATCCCTCATGATGGTCATCTAGATTATTTATGTGTGTGTTGATAAACACTGCTAGAGGTGGTTACTCTGGAAGAATTAGTGATTTATTTTACAGAGTCAGGCCTGTTTTATAAGCTAATAAGTACTAGCCTAAGTAAGTCATAGTCAGGGACCAGCCTACACAAAGAAATCCTAGATCTACAAAAGTTGCAGTGGTAATGCAATTGAAAGCTGTCACCAAATCCTGTTATCTATCTGGGTAGAAAAGTGCTCAACAAAATTGTGATAGCCCAGAAGGTACAGAGCTGAATTAAGGGCAACAATAAACTTTGAGTGAATGGCAGATTCAAGATAATAGCTGAGTGATAAAATAAAACTTTCCCAGTAACCCAAGTCCTAATAAAATTGCTCTGTAAGTGCTTTGGGGCTACTGGTCTCTTTAACTTCTTTGTGTTCCTAGGGCTGGAGGACATTTGGTTTTGGCCGTACGCACATTTATGGATGTGCAGGCAATTGAGGCAACTGGTAATGCAGCCCAAGGTGGAATGTGGTTTGTATAGCCTAGCAAAAGTTGGCATTCTTGTATAAATATTTACCTATGACTTCTAAAACAAAGCAATCTGTCCTTGTTCTAGACAGCAATCCTTAAACACTTGGAATGAAAGATTCCAAGAATACCTATAAAACTGTTTTAGATTTAAGAGGTCAAAAATCCTCATAGATAACCCAAGGTATGCATGGTAAAGCTAAATGTTTACCTCTTCCTTTGTTTCTATTTGGCTAGATAATGCTTGATAGGAAGAGAAAGAGCATTTATTTTAAAAATGCTGCTTTTCAAGAATCATTTATATAGAGAGAACTAAATGTCAACCACAGATGAAGAGATAGCCACATTCTACAAATAAGTTAATTTCAAGGGGAGTTTCTTTTTATCTCCCACTAGAGATCAGAGTTGAACAGGGGAAAGAAGGTTTAGTGATTAAGAGCACAGATTGGAGACAACCTCGGTTTAATCCCAGTTCTGCCTTTATTAACTGTATAATTTGGGATGTGCCATTAAATTCCATATTCTTTCATTTCCTTCTCTATAAAATGAGGTTGATAATGACAACACCTACCTCATAGCGTTGTTGGGAAGAGGAAGTGGGTTAAATATGTAAAAACCCTCTAAAGCAGTGCCCAGTATATAGAACCATATATTTTCCAATAGAAGATTAAGAATATCTTAAGAGTGGAGTTTATAGAACTGTGTTCTCTAGTACTCAACATTACTGCAGCACATAGTAGGTGATCAATAAACAATTGATGAGTGAACATTTGACTATAAAGAATTTTCTACTAGAATTTCTTTACAGAACATTTCCTTGTCCCATCAAAGCATGACAATTCAACAACAGGACTGACAGACTGTTTTCAGAAACAATTCCAGGGTGAGAGTACGTGCACCCCTATGCATCAACAGAATGAATAATGAGAGGGCAATGAACAATATTAAATAAAGAGTTTTAATGTGAATCCAAATGACTTTTCATTAATGCAAGTACTATTTTCTTGGCATAGCCGCCCCCCCCCCCCCCCCGCCCTTCTATTCTTTACTGATAAAGCCATGACTATTACACCATCTGGGATAGGTCAAGACCAAGTGGAGAGTCTGAGCTCATCCCTAATTACTCCATTATTCAAGCGGGGGTTAGAGAGTGGGTGGGAACGTTTCAGGGAAAGATTTCAAATGACACAGATTCACTAATAAAATGCTCAGGAGCTGATTTAGGCCTATTTAATCTCCAAGACATCTGAAACAAGACAACATCTGTAATGACTTCTTATCCTGGAAAATCTCAGAGCGCTTTACATTTTTTTTTTTTAATCCATGTATTTAGCAGTCACATCACTCATTTATGAAATGTAGTTCTTGTTTCCAGAGTAAAAGGGAGAAATGTTTTTAATAGGTACCGCAAGATAATGAGATGACTAGACACACAGCTCACATCACTGGAAATGGAGACAGACTGGCTTTACCAAGTTGGAATGGGGCCAGCCTCCCAGCCTTAACAGAACTCACCATACTCTGGGGGTGGCATCACCAGCTTCCTCCTTGGATAGAAATAGGATAAGAGACTAGGTAACTAAATGAGTGAGGTAATGAGTGAATTATTAAATGAACAAATATAATAAAGTTAAAGAAAGTACTGTGGCCTACAAAGATTTTAGTAGAAAGAGATAAGGCCTTTCCCATTAATCAAATCTGCCAAAGAATGGATTCCATTTTAAATATCAACACGTGTCAGGGCACCTGGGTGGCTCAGTCGATTAAGCGGCCAACTTCAGCTGAGGTCATGATCTCACAGTTCATGAATTTGAGCCCTGCGTCAGGCTCTGCACTGACAGCTCAGAGCTTGGAGCCTGCTTTTGATTCTGTGTCTCCCACTCTTTCTGGCCCTCCCCTGCTCATGCTCTGCCTCTCTCTCTCTCTCCCTCCCTCCCTCCCTCCCTCCCTCTCAAAAATAAACATTTAAAAAAATTTTTTTAAATATCAACATGTGGCTAGTGGCTATGAAATTAGACAGTGAAGGCGAGATGAGTTCCTTAGACATCACTTTTTTTTTCCTGTATTCTCTTCCCTCACTTTCTGCTTACATATGGGGTTCTTCCTTGGCCCCCTGCTTTTGTGACTATGCACCCTTTCCTTGGCTGTCCTTGAACCACCTGATATTCTGCATCACCAAAATCTAACTTTCATCCTCATTTAAAATACCTACTCTTCATGAATTTATTACTTCAGCTGCAGGCACTATAATCCACCCAGGCCCCAAGCAGGGAACCCTTCTTGACAGCTCATCTCTCTTCCTCCACCCCCATTGACATGATTATCAGTTCTTGCTATATTTATGCTTACCTTCCAACTATTTTTCATATCCACCCTCTGCACCCCAATTACCATTGTACACTCTGAATTGTCACCCACTCTTTCCTATATTTCAACTGACATTCTTAGTTCTGGCTGCACATTAGAATCACATGGCAGGGGTGAGATGCCTGGGTGGTTCAGTCAGTTAAGTGTCTGACTTTGGCTCAGGTCATATCTCACAGCTCATGAGTTCGAGCCCTGTGTCAGGCTCTGTGCTGACAGCTCAGAGCCTGGAGCCCGCTTCAGATTCTGTGTCTCCCTCTCTCTCTCTGCCCCTCCCCTGCTCAGGCTCTATCTCTCTCTCCTTCAAAATAAATAAACCTTAAAAAATTTAAAAAAAATCACATGGGGAACTGAAAATATGACTAGTGCATGGATCCACACCAAAAGATATGGTTTGGTGTCCCTGGGTGGCTCAGTCAGGTAAGCATCTGACTCTTGGTTTTGGCTCAGGTCATGATCTCATAGTTCCATGGGTTCAAGCCCCATGCTGGTTCCATACTGACAGTGCAAAGACTGCCTGGGATTCTCTTTCTTCCTCTCTCTCTCTGCCCTTCTCCCACTCACACTGTCGATAGATAGATAAATCTAGATAGATAGATAGATAGATAGATAGATAGATAGATAGATAGATAGATAGATAGAGTTTTATTCAGGATGAGGCAGGGCCCAGGCATTGGTATTTTTTAAAGCTCCCCACATAACTTTTGTGCAGTGAAACGTGAGAATAGTTCATCCTGCTCATCGGTCTGGATCTAGTTTTGTTGCCCCTGTAGCCACATCCTGAAAAAGCACCAGGCTGCTCTTTCTAGAATGTTCATCCAGAAAATGAACCCCAAATTCCTTACCTTTTCCTAGCCTTTCTACTCATGTGCTGACATTCTCAAACTCACAGAAGCAGATAAGTAGGATAGTGGTATCCAATGCTTGGAGTGGAGGAGGGGGATGGGAGTGGAGGAAGGGACAGAAATTGGGAAATGCTGATATCAAGTTTCAGTTATGCAGGATGAATAATTTCTGGAGCTCTAATGTATACTTGGTGACTATAGGTAATAACAATGCATGGTATTACTTGAACTTTGCTAAAAGAATAAGTCTTAAATGTTCTTATCACACATACCCATAAAAATAACTATGGGAGATAATATTTTAATTAGCTTGATTGTGGTAATAATTCACAACATATTTGTATATCAAAACATCATGCTGTATATCACAAATAACATTTTTGTCAATTATGCCTCAATAAGGCTGGAAAAAACAAGAAGATCTGATACAAAAAAAAAAAAAAACTAAACAAAAACAAATCATCACTTATCCATTCCTTAAAAATATATTTTTAGAAAACAAACTTAGGTCTTTTCTCCCAGCTTCACATCACTTATTGTACCTTTGTGTGATCTCTGGGGATGTTCTCTAGGGATACTGGAGAAGGCTCACATGTCATCAGGTGGTGAGGACCAAAGTAGAGATGATTCCTGTGGACAACCCAGCTCATGTCTGTTCTCACAACAGCAGGTCTGCTTTTTGTGGCCAAGGACTTGTGCTCTGGGGTGAGACTATCTGCATTTGAAGTGTGGTCTTCCACTGGGAGGGTGCAGGACTTTAGTGAGTTATATCAACTCTCTAAGCCAGCCTCTCTATACCAACTCTCTAAGCCTGTCCTCATAATGGAGGACACTGACACGCTTACCTCATGCAGCCCTTCTGAGAATTAAATAGGGAAAACTAAGAAAGGAATTTACATGGTGCCTGTTACAGAGAAAGCTCTGAATAAATAACAGCCCATATCACTTTATGACTCTTGTTGGACTTACAAATAATATTCTTCTAAAGAAGGGATTTACCCACATTTTTAAACACTTTTGTGAAAGCATTGTTCTAGAATGTTGTGACTGTAGAGAGGCCAACCTCGTTCTCCCTTGGGATCTGTGTAATTTGAGTTGTTAATGGATCCAGTGTTATTTCTTTATTCTGCAATTCAGAGACTGAAGTCCACACCTTGCCTGTTCACTAGATCCTGTCAGTGGAAAAGAAAACACCAACCTAGGACTCACATTTCGATGCAAAAGCCACAGGTGTTGGTGGGTGCCAGCTTCTGGCAGCATGGCATAAAAAGAAATGAATGCTCTTGCCAATGTTGAGAATATGACTGCAGTATGCCTGTTACAAATATTTACCTTTTTAGCTGGAATACCAGGGGACACTAGGGTTTCTGTTTAAACAGTGCTTTGAGGCAGAACTCATTGAAACAACATGGAAAGTTTTGCATAAATAAACTCTTTTATGATTATACTTGTAACACATCATACAATCAGACTGCAAAATAAAGCTTGGAGGGACAAAATAATCCCACTTATTTACATGTAACTCTAGTTTCCAATACAGATTTGTAGATAACTTTGCATAAAGGATAGTAGGATATATTTTATTCCTGGAAAAACAGGCATATCTACTAGGGTTGAAAAAGCAGCATAATTTGAGGTTATAGGCTAGGGGCTATAATCAATGCCTTAGGGTCAAACAAATACAGGTTTGAGAAAAATAAGGCACTCAGAGCATCTAGAACCTAAAATAGATGCTGTAAATTTTAACTCTGATAATAATATCATCATTAATAATATGATTCTCTAGGGATATGTGACATAATTTTACCAAACGAAGTAATTAGGTTGTATTTTATTTTATCACATTTTGTTTTATACTGCTGCTGTTAATTTGTAATTATAGATCAACCCCCAAATATTCACAGACTTCAAACCTGGTTTCAATAATTTCAATTTTCTCTGAAAGTAAGCGGATCAACACTGAGCTATGGAAATGAGATTGAGGTGTCTGCATTTTCATGACCAGAAGGCATGAGAACTTGTCCTAAAATTGTTTGATCTTGTTACCATTTCTGCTGAACACTTTGAGTCACGCCAGAGTACAGAATGCCTTTTATTTAAAGCTTCCAAAAGAGAGATTGCATCGACAGAAATTCAGAGCAAGCTGCTGAAAGGCTATATTAATCCCTATCCTAAGATATTACACTAAATATTTGACAGGAATCCAAACTTTCCTGTAGCCTTCCACTAAGAAGCTAATCTTTCATAATTTTAACTGTGAAAGTGGAGGACTTGATCTTTTCAAATGGAAAAGGTGAGTCTAATTGAATTTCCTTCTTTGGTTTCTTATTAAAGATGGGACCGGATTGAATCATATTCAATTAATGATTGTACTTGGATATATTGTTCTTTTCAGAAGCTGGAAATAAGATTAACAAAGCCAGACAAAGATGTAGGGGGCAATGGTGCCAACTCAATACTTAAAGGGCTAGGCATGCGTAGAAGTAAAGACCTATTTCAATGCCATTGATTCTGGAGTAGGCTGCTGTTCTTGACCAATTCAAGGACTGAGTGGAAAGTTGTGTGATACTGGGCATCACCTATTGAGGAAAAATAAACTTACAAATGCTACAAATAATAATTGAGACATATCATTCTAATCTCCTCCCTTCTCCTGCGAATCCAGCAAATACACCATGATCCTTGTCATTGTCGACTCAGTGCACACCTGTCCCGAGCTCACTGCAGCCTGCCTACCCAGTTCCCAGCCACCAAACCTCAGGTTTAGAGTGTTTCTCTCCATAAGGCTTAATGCAAGTCTGGTAACCATGGAGCATGTTTTATGAACCAATAATTGTGATATGAGATCTGATAAATTAGCATAATTAGGGCAAACATTTTAAAACTGGGACTGTCCAGGAACACAGATTCAGTAATTATGGTCTCTCTAAAACTGTCCCTTCTTGGGGCGCCTGGGTGGCTCAGTCAGTTAAGCATCCGACTTCGGCTCAGGTCATGATCACACAGTCCGTGAGTTTGAGCCCCACGTTGGGCTCTGTGCTGATAGCTTGGAGCCTGCTTCAGATTCTGTGTCTCCCTCTCTCTGACCCTCTCCCATTCATGCTCTGTCTTTCTCTGTGTCAAAAATAAATAAACATTAAAATTTTTTTAAAGAAATAAATAAAACTGTCCCTTCTATAAGCTTCTCTGTGAATATTTTTCTTCTTTGTCTTAAACACTGGCATTCTGCCATAATAGAACTGGCCATTCTTTTGCTAATTATCTCACGTCTTTATTTGTGTATTGCCTATATAGTGATGGTATAAGTGTTTCCAGGGCAAACTTATCAGCTCCTCTATTCTTTAGTGTTGACACAGTAGAAGACACATGATATGTGTTTAATTAGTACTTCTCTAAATAAAGCTTATTTGTGGGGGTAGGGGAGGAGGTGGTACAAATTTGGAGACAGAATCTTCTAGAGTTTCATTCTGTCTCTGACCCTTGACATCTGTGTAAGCCAGAGTAAGTCCACATTTTAGGGTGGGCATAATAATACACAACACTGTGATATTATGTGACATTTATGCAGTGCCTGGCATGTAGTAAGGCCTTCAACCATACGTATTCCCTCAGTGAACAGAAACACTGACCGAAGAGAGGTTTTAGAGTATGAGAGGGAACGGAGAGGGAACGTAGTGTCCATGAGCATGAGCTCTAGAACCAGACTGCCAAAATTCAAACCCAATTCTAAACTTCCAGCTATGGGATTTGGGGTTAACTGCTTAACATCTTTGTGCCTCAGTTTCTTCACCTGTGAAATATAAACATTAATGGTATCTACCTTCCCAGATTGTGAGGGTTAAATGAGTGAATACTTACACAAACAGGTGGCTTTGGTATTACTAAGGATGAGCTCAATTAGGAAATACAAATGAATTTGGTCAATTCTAAAGGTCTTTTAAAATTCTGGATGCATAGTACTATGAAGAAAATATATATACTTTTGCCTTTAAAGCCCCACATATAAGAGAAGGTAACATTCATACTGAGACAGGCTTTACTGCCTACACATGTAAGTAAACAGCAGATACCTAAGTTTAGCTTTTTCCTTCTCCTCTTACAACTCACACATCTGCCACCTATGGTATCTGAGCCTATTCAATTTATGATCTCCCATAACCAGCTAGGAAGTTGAATGTGGAAGAGAAAGCTGAAGCCAAACCTGAGATTCAGTTTGAAAGACTGTTTATTAGAATAATCAGTCTTCTGCAGAGATGGTCTGAATGGAGACCTCTAAGTGATTTGTCTAAGACAGATGCCCAAGGTGGGAAGGTCTGGACTCAGAGCCTGACATTGAACTGAACCTTCAAGGAACCTTCCAATCAAGTTCATCAGTGTCAAATTTAAGGTCCTTGCAGCAGATGGACTATGTCAGCACAAGGTTCATTACTTAACTAGCCAGAAGCCATGACAGGGCTAGGACAAAAAAAACACTTGTCAAGAAAAACTAGGCACTACAAGAGACTCATTTTAGACCTGAAGACACATGCAGATTGAGAGTGAAGGGATGGAAAAGCATTTTTATCATGCAAATTAAAATGAAAAGACAGCCAAATAGCCATACTTATATCAGACAAATAGACTGTAAAACAAACACTTGTAACAAGAGACAAAGAAGGATACTGTATAATCATAAAAGGAACAATCCCACAAGAAGATATAACAATTGTAAACATGTATGCACCCAATATGGAAGAATCCAAATACATAAAGCAGTTAATAACAAACATAAAGTAATCAAGAGTGATACAATAATAGCAGGGGACTTTGACACCCCATTTAACATCAATGGATAGATCATCTAAACAGAAAGTCAATAAGGAAACTGGCTTTGAATGAAACATGGTACCAGATGGATGTAACAGATATATTCAGAACATTACATGCTAAAACAGCAGAATACACAATTATTTCAAGTGCACATGGAAGATTCTCCAGAAAAGATCATATATTAGGCCACACAGTAAGTCTCAACAAATTAAAAAAAGACTGAAGTCATACCGTGCATCTTTTCTGACCACAATGTTATAAAACTAGAAATCAACCACAGGAAAAATCTGGAAAGAACACAAATACATGCACATTAAATAAAAAGCTAGTACACAATGAATGGGTCAACATAATGATGGGTCAAGTCATCAAAGAAGAAATCAGAACGATATGGAGACAAATGAAAATGAAACACCACAGTCTAAAATCTTTGGGATGTAGCAAAAGCTGTTTTAAGAGGGAAGTTTACAGCAATAAAGGCCTACCTCAAAAGCAATAAAAATCCCAAACATTCTAGATGTGCATCTACAGGAGCTAGAAAAAGAACAAACAAAACCCCAAACCTAACGGAGCTAGAAAAAGAACAAACAAAACCCAAATCAGTAGAAGAAAGGAAATAATAAAGATTAAAGTAGAAATAAATGAAATAGAAACTAGAATGAATGAATGAGTAAACAAGCGAATAAATAAATAAATAAAATAGAACAAATCGATTAAACCAGGAGCTGATTCTTTGAAAAGATCAACAAAATTGATAAAATTTTAGCCAGACTCATTAAAAAAGAGGACCCAAAGTCAGAAATGAATGAGGCAAAATAACAACAATCAACACCACAGAAATACAAAAATTTTAATGAATTTTAATGAAATTCATTCATTTAAAAATTTAATGAAATACAAAAAAATTAATGAAAAATTATATGTCAACAAACTGGACAACTTAGAAGAAATGGATAAATTCCTAGAATCATATAACCTTCAAAAACTGAATCAGGAAGAAATAAAAAATCTGAAAAGACCAATTACCAGCAATGAAATTGAATCAGTAATCAAAAGCCTCCTGAGAGGGGTGCCTGGATGGCTCAGTCGGTTAAGTGTCCGACTTCGGCTCAGGTCATGATCTTGCCATCTGTGAGTTTGAGCCCTACGTTGGGCTCTCTGCTGACAGCTCAGAACCCAGATCCTGCTTCAGATCCTGTGTCTCCATCTCTCTCTGCCTCCCCTGCGCGCTCTCTCTCTCTCTCTCTCAAAAATAAATAAGCATTTAAAAATTTTTTTAAAACTCCCAAGAAACAAAAATCCATGACCAGACAGCTTCACAGGTGAATTCTACTAAACATTTAAAGTAGAGTTAATATTTATTATTCTCAAACTATTCCAAAAAGTAGAAGAGGAAAGGAAGCTTTCAAATTCATTCTACGAGACCCATATTACCCTGATACCAAAACCAGATAGACACCAAAGACAGATAAAAGATACCAAAGACAGATAAAAATAGAACTACAGGCCAGTATTTCTGATAGACATATGCAAAAATCCTCAATCAAATATTAGCAAACCAGATCCAAAAATACATGAAAAAAATCATTCACCACAATCCAGTGGGATGTCAATATCTGTAAATCAATCAATGTGATGCATCACATCAACAAGAGAAAGGATTAAAAACTGTATGATCATTTCAAAAAATGCAGAAAAAGCATGTGACAAAGCACAACATCGATACATGATTAAAAACCCTCAACAAAGTAGGTTTAGAGGAAACATACCTCAAAATAATAAAGACCGCATATGAAAACCCCACAGCGAACATCATACTAAATGGTAAAAATTGAGAGCTTTTCCCCTAAGACAAGGAAGAAGACAAAGATATCCACTCTCACTGCTTTTATTCAACATAGGACTGGAAGGCCTGACCGCACCAATCAGACAAAAAGAAAAAGAAAAAGAAAGAGAAAGAGAAAGAGAAAGAGAAAGAGAAAGAGAAAAAGAAAAAGAAAAAGAAAAAGAAAAAGAGAAAGAATCCAAATTGGTAAGGAAGACGTAAAACTTTCACCATTTGCAAATGACATGATACTCTATAAAATATCCTAAAGACTCCACGAAAAAACTAAAACCAGTGAGCTCCATAGGGTTGCAGGATATGATATCAGTGTACAGATTTTTTTTCAATTTCTTTTTATATAAGTTTATTAATTTTGAGAGACAGAGAGAGAGAGAGAGAGAGAGAGAGCAAGTATGCAAGCAGGAGAGAGGCAAAGAGAGAGGGAGAGAGAGAATCCCAAGCAGGCTCTGTGCTCATCACGGAGCCCAGTGCAGGGTTTGATCTCACAAATGTGATGGATACAAAAGAGTATACTTATCATAATGAGCAGCAGGTGTTTGTTGTATGGAAGTGTTGAATCACTATATTATATACCTGAAACTGATATAACACTGTATGTTAGCCATATAGGAATTACAAATTAAAAAAGTAAATTCAATACAATATTTTTAAACATATATAAAAATTAAATAGAAAGACTAGGTATCAGTTGCCCTTATAGTTGCACATTGGTAAATTTGCAGTTTGCAAAATAATTCAGAAATTCGAAGGAAGGTGAGAGTAACAGCACCATCAAAATGAACCATAAACTAAGATAATAAATTAACTTCACGACACATTCAGCATTGACATTCTTAGCAGCAGACCTCAGCTACTAACAACAACTCCACACAGTTTTCATGCTACTGGCTTTGCTGCCTTCTTCTTCTCCATCAGGCTTTTGAACCAGGATTCCACAGGCTATGCCAAGTTAGCTTAGGCACTTCCCTTGCCAACTCAGAAGAAATCAATACCATATCCAAAATCATTATTTATATATTTAAGAGTCTTCTTTCCATCAGTCTTGTTCTTTTGGTCTCTCTGCCATAAAAATTCTACCAGAGATCACTATTTTTCTTATTCTCAAGTATGATTCGAATGCATTTCGAATCAGGGAACCCTGATTGTGTCCATACCATTTTCAGGATGGAACAAAATGGAATAACAAGACAGATCTACTACAGAAACAGACAGAAGGAGGTTTCATGGGAAAATCTCAGCTGAGCGCTGAGGAAGGCAGATTACTGGAGAGCTCTCTGCAGGAACAGCAGGTAGATACCAAATGAAACCACAGTCCTTGTTAGAGGCGTCCACACAAAGAAGGCTATTCGGTGTTCTGCGACGACAGACATCACCTCACACCTAAGCTGTGTTCAGTGAGAGAAAAGGAGTCAGGTACATGGATCAAGATAGGAAGGAAGAGGAGGTAGAGAGGAAATAAAATAGAAAGAGTTGCAGTAATTGGACTGAGTTAATGACTCTAGACAGAGCTATACAAATAGGAGAAGGTGAGAGGCTGTGCCCTCCCCAGGAAAGACTTCCCACACTCCTTTGCACCCATCAAAACCTTCCCCATCTTTCGGTCATTGCTGAGACCCAGTGGCCCTCTAAGAACTGCAAGCCACCAACAGCTCCCCTTTGCCACCTGATGTCCTTAAGGTTTGCATTAGTGTTTCTCAACTGGAGGTGATTTGCCCCATGAGGGCATATTGGCAACATTTAGAGACCTTTTTGGCTGTTACGAACTAGGATAGTGGACCAGCATGTACTGGGTGGAGGACCTGGATGCTGTTAACATCTTATAATGTGCAGGTCGGCACCACAGCAAAGAGCATCAGTAGTGTTATGGCCGAAACCTCTGGTATGCATCACTATCATCTGGTCCCAAATCCTCCCGGCCTTGAAAAGTAGTTCCATGTTTTGGGTGTCTGTGTTGACTCTCAGGCCAGCTTATAAGTATCTTTGGAGCATGGAGTACACTTGGTACTTCATACCGTCACCAAGCATTCTGGCACAGTGCCTGAATGCAGTAGGTAGGGTGTGTAAAGAGTGAAGAAGAAAAAGGACAAACGTGTTCATTGTGCTGGGTCAGAGCTAAAGGAAGTTGCCTCTTGGTAGCATCATCATCAAACCCTGCTAGGCACAGAATGCCATGGTAGAACGCCGTCTGAACAGCGAGCAAGGGGTGAGGTGCTCGGGCAACAAGGAGAGCCTGGAAAATAACTAAGAATGAAAAGGTGGGGGCCAGGCTGCAGCATCACATCCAATAGTCAGTGAACAAAAGCGTTGAAAAATGGGCACTTCAACTTTTAAAAGATGCTTTTAGACATAATTTAGAAAACAGTCCACAAGCTGCACAAACCGGTTAAAAATTGATCTGTGCACCTCACAGAGCTTCTGAGCCTCTGCTAGTCTTCTGCAAAGAGCTGAGTGCAGATACCCCCGGGCTTTTTGAGGTTTTTGCTGAAGAGAAACAACACAAAAAGACTCTCTTTCTTCCCACCTACTCTCTCTCTCTCTCTTTCTTTTTCTCCCCTCCAACTTCTCTCCCTCTCCTTCCCCCACTGTCTCTCTTGCTCTCTCTCTCTCTCACTTCCCCCTCTCCCTCTTTCCCTGTCTCTCTCTTCTTCTTACCCTCTCTCCCTCTCTCTCTCCCCTGCCCCATCTTTTCTACATGCTTTCCTCCATTCTCACCAGTCCAGAAAAAGTACAATCACCTCCACCATAGGGCTTCCAAAGGCCCATCCCGCTTTCACTGTGCTTGAGTATAGGTCTTATACTGTACTTCATAATTGATGGTTCCAGAGCTGTTGCTCCACTGGGCTGTGGGCCAGCTCCACGGTCCTGAGACCACACATTATCCTTTAGTCCACCAGCATCTAGTGGAGTGCTAGGCACATCCTACATGCTTGATAAACAGAAATTGTTGAACTGTTGAACAAGAGAAGACTTGTGCCTGAGACAAAGCCACACCTCAGTGAAAGGGCCAATTCCCAGCCAGCGTAGCACAGAAGCTGGGCAGCTTCAGGTCAGGACACCTCAGACACTGCTCAAATGACAAAGTCTGTAAGCTTGAAGGCATTCCCATCTGGGGAAAAGCAGCAGCCACAAAGTTCCCATTCTAGAATGTCCTTACCATCAACTGCATGTAAATTTCTAAGTATTCATTTCCAATAAAGATAAAGGATGTTTGATGTGGCCCCTAGATGTTAGTTTTTTTCAAGCAATATCAACTGCATAGTTCCAAACACACATTTGCCAAGATGTAGCTTTTCTTTCTCAACCTATCCTGTCTGATGGCAAAAACAAAAACAAAATCTTAAACTAGTCACCCCAGAGTTTTCTCAAGTTAATGTTCTCAGGGATTCGGGTTTAAAGGACTGTCACATTTAGCATTAAAACGCTCTCCCTTGTCTCTCCCTGCCTTGCCTGACTGGGATCAGTGTGAACCTCACAAGTTCTTGCAGGAGAGGGGGGAACAGCGAGTGCACTGCCTAGTCTTACTCTCTGTCTGTTCAATGCTGGCCTTTGCTCTAGACGTGTCTGTCTCTTCTTGTCTGGACTTTAATAGAACAGTACTCCTTCAGTGATGACCACTGGCTGATCTGCAGAATCGCATAACTCCATTCAGATGGGTGGCATGGGAAAGCATTGAGGCTCAGCCCATCCCTGGCAGGAACCTTCCTGTTTCAACTGACCCTCCTCCATAGGATCAGCCCTTCTTACATGGGCCTTCTCTCCTCCGGCTCAATGCTGGACTCTGCACACAGACACTCCCCTAGACCTTTGAGCTGACTGCAGTGTCTGTGGCATGAATCACCCTGTGCCATTTCCACTGTGCTGCAACAGCCCAGAGCATGTGCCCCAAGGTGGCAGCTGTCCCTGCTGGACCACACCCCTGGACAGTCACACATTCATCGCCAATCCCTAGGCTTCAAGAAGCTTCCATCAGTGGCACCCAGCTTACCCATGAGTCACCTGCTTCCACTTCAAACTCTGCTCCACAGAGCTGTTTTCTCTGTGGGAAGAGGGGTGCTGCAGTAAACAGTGAGTATAGGGACCTATTGAGTCTATTTGCATTCTCCTGATGACCTTCTCTTTTATCTTGATAGCTGTATCTTGAACCTAGAAATCAAGATTCTGGCAAGCTTATTCACTGATAGATTTCAGACAATTTCATACCCCTACCTAGGGTAACAGGCTACCCTTAAATGCATGTGAGATTATTAATAAGTGTATAAGAAAAACTTAGCAATTATAGGATTTTGTTACATTCCAATTCACGTGAAAAATGAATGGCCAGCCTTTTCCTTTTCTAAGTCTACTTCATTTTCTAAAATGTCCCCATTCTCATGATTGACCTGCTTGAGGTCTTCAAATAAAGTTAGTAGGGATCCAGGATTCTGAGTTTGTCCCATTCTTCAGATGGGAAAAGAGAATATCTGACAGAAGGAAGGACTAGTGTCCTTAAGTTTTGGTAACATGATCTAGAGGAGTACCCAGGGCACCTTAGGGTCCTTTAAGCAAAATGGAAATGCTAACATGAGAACATAAGGGGCCCAGAAACTTTACCTTATTGTAAATAACCTAAAACATTTTTTTAATATTTCTTTTTGAGAGAGTGAGCGAGTGAGCGAGTGTGAGCAGGAGAGGGGCAGAGAGAGGAAGACAGAATCCAAAGCAAACTCCAGGCTCTGAGCTGTCAGCACAGATCCTGATGTGGGGCTTGAACTCAATAACTTTTTTTTTGTCCTAAATAACATTTTTTCATATCAAATTTATTGTCAAATTGGTTTCCATACAACACCCAGTGCTCATCCCAAAAGGTGTCCTCTCAATAACTTTTTAAGACAAAAAAACTAGAAGGATTTTTTTTTTTGAGTTCTGTATCTCCTGGTATTGCTTGAAAACACCTTCTTTATCTGTTAGAGGTAAGTAACAGATTCTTGTCAAGCAAGAGGATACTGAACCTTACCCTCCATATCCCAATGGGGTGTTAAAAGGGTAAAGTGAGAAAACAGATGTGAGACACCAAGCTACAATCGGGAGATTATTAGAAGTCTCCCTGTGAGCACTCTCTCTGGGGATTTGTCAGGGCTCTGTGTTTCCCTTCCTTGTACTCAGATCCTTGCTTTTCCACTGAGTCAGGCAAGACAAGAGTCAGGATCCTTTCTCCCCTCACTCACTTGCCAGCACCTCTGAATTCAAGGCCTGACAGCTGGGCAGGAGGTGGCCCCACTGCTCCTCTGAACCCATCTGTTCTCCAAATGATCCTTCCTCAGCAGACTTCTATGACCTTCACTCATTAGGATTCCCCATGGATTGTGCTCTCCATGTGAAGAATGCCTTAACTAATTCCTTGCCTTTTAGCACCTCAAGGGGCCAGAGTAGATGCTATATGATAAGAAATAATCTCTTAGATCATTTTATTACTTCTATATGAGGACACTAAACATTTCTTGTGATTGAATGATTCGTTCAGGAAAGAAATAATTTAGTAAAAGGCCATTCTCCTATTCAAGAAAGCAAGTCGTAAAAATATCAGATAATTTCACTTTCTTGCATTTCACTGCCTTGAAACGGCTCCCAAATCCAGGTCGGTCTCCGTTAATGTGAGAAATTGGTTTTTGAAAAGAAGAAATTCATGGTAAGAAGATTTTACAAGTTGAATCTGATGGATTCATTCACAAATAATTTTATTCAACACTTTTATGCTGAAAAGCCTACATTGTGTAAAGGGTTGTGGGGATATAAAGATATTAAGAATAAAGTTTTAAATGAAACTAGTTGTTTTGCATGGTAGTTTTAAAACACTTTTCATATATATCTGACTTCATTCTCAAAAATCTGTGATGTATTTGCTGTTATTGCCATTTTAAAAATGAGGAAAAGGAGGCTCACTCTGGCATCCCTGAACTAAAATCCCAGTTCCTATAACTTGAAACTCCAAATCCTTCTCATTACACAACACTCAGCCCTTTGGTTTGCAATAAGTAAGTGTCCCTCTGAGTAGTAAATGCAAAGTGCAATTTGGTTCTTCCAGTGAGCAGTCACTTCTCACTGGAGCGATACAAGAGAGTTTAATAGGGTAGGTTGTCATTCCACTTGGTCCCAGAGGAAAGAGGATCTTGATAGCCCTGGGAGAGTGAGTAGCCAACAGTCAGGGAGAAGGGAAGAGATGAACAGAAGCACAGAAGTAAAAGGAAGCTAAGCAATTTTGGGGACTGGAAATTAGAGCAGACTGCTAGAATATGGAGCCCCTGGAGAAAACAACAAAGGAGCAGTAAGTGAAAAAGAGAGGTTGCACAGAACCTCATTACTGGGTTGAAGGATTTATACATCATTCAATGACCAGTATGTGTGTATTTGTGACAGGGTGGTGATGGTTTTGGATGAAGATGGCATGATTCAGCTTGTGTTTCAGGGAAACTAGCCTTAACGTTATGCAAGACAGACCTGCAAAGAGAGGAAGTGAGGACTGAACAATTGCCAGAGACAGAGGAGGAAGTTCTCCTATGGATTCAAGGAAGAATTAATGCAGTGATCATGGGAGAGGAGAAGAAAAAGGAAGAGAAACAAGAAACATAATACTTAGAAAATCTAAAAGGCTTAATAATTTATAGAAGGTTGAAGGTGAGAGAATGGAAGTCCTATGGCTCAAGTTGGGCCACTGGAAGACTGATCGATATCATAAATATATATGATCTGAAAGAAGAGAATCTTGCAAAAGCCTTAAGTTTTCTAAGGAAAAAGAAATATAAAAATAGTAAAACAGTAAAAACAAGCACTTGCACACTTAAATCGACCAGGCGTCTGTTGCTCATGCAATTTTTACAATTTTTTGAGTTGCATAGGATTATTACACTTACTATCATAGTGAAGACACTGAGGCAAAGAAGGTTAAGACAACTTGCACCAAGATAACCCAGCTAGGAAGTGAGGGAGGTAGGAAGGAGGTTGGCCCAGGCAACCCGGCTCCCGAATCTATGCTCTTGACCACTATGATCTGCTACCCTTCTAAGATAAGCGTGTTTCTGAACATGCTGGTTTTACAATGCCCTGGAGATGAAGATTCCTAATAACAAGGTCAAACTCAAGCTCAGAAGAGTAACTGGAAACTAAAAGTGCATATCTGGAAGGCATCTGTGTGGCGGTGACAGCTAGATTTGTGGAGGGGATGAGGACAACCAGGGGTGGGGGCATGGAGAGTCCCCAGGAAGTGAAGGTGAAGTAGGATCCGGGATAGGAAAGAAGATAGACAACATAAGCTGGAAAAGTAGACGTTAAGTGGGTGAAAAAAAAAGGGGGAACCAAAGAAAGAGAAAAGAAGAGTGCAGTCAATGAAAGAAGGCCTTTGGGTGAATTTCAAGCATTATCCCAATAACATGAAATGTGGAAGGCCATTTAGGCAAGTTCATGGCTTTATTGTGAGGAGCCAACATTGATGACACTCCCACCTGCAGCACCCAATTCTATCTATCATCCACTCACTGCCCTCCCCCCAACCAATCTATCAGTGGTACAAAATCAAATTACATAGACCCAAGAAAGGCTCAACATTGCAGAGAAAACTCCATGTGCATCTTCTATTGAGCTATGTGAGAATTCAGAGATACATAGCAAGGTCCCTGAATTCATTCTTTTAGTAAAGTTGTCTTCTTATGTAAATAATTAACCCAAAGTTAATCTGATGAACAACTTATTTTCAAAGTCTGTTTCTTTGTTTTAAATAGAGGAAAATTCAGCCTCAAGGCAGTGCCACCTTGCATCTTTATCTGTGGCCCTCATCTTGGTACCCTGAAGAGCAGCCAGTGTCCAGCCTGCTGAGACAGGGTTCCACATACAGTACTTCTAATGACCCTAGCCACACATATGGGCCACTTGTCAGATTCAGCTTTAAGCTCACTGCTGACAATACTTATCAGATCAAAACAAACATGCGTATTAAACATATTATAATTTGGTGTACATGAAGCAAGAGACAGAGTAACAGAATAAAGCAGACATAGGGTGCCAGAGGAATGTCCTAAGCCCGTATACCTAAAATGTACATTTCTAATTTATTCTTCCCATAGTATTGTATGTTACCTCTGAAATGAAAGCAGGTATTATTCTCCTGTTGAATTTATCCTTCTCTTTGTCATAAGAAGTTTGATATTTATTCTAGGGGGGACAAAAGGCATGATATGTAAGTTTCCAGAAACTCTGTGCCACAAATCAAACCTTTGAACCATCCCAACATGGGGAAGCTCATGCATTTCATTGACTCGGGAGGAAGAACAAGAACAAATTTAGCTAATCCATTCTGTATGGAATCATGTCAAGTAATCCAGTTGTTTATCTTGAGCAGTCAAGAGGAAAGACTTGTTAAATCTAAAGCAAAAGTAGCACATGTAAGCGCTTGATTTGGTTTTCTTCAAGATATCTCCAAAGGCTGCAAATTGAACTCTGCCTAGAAGTGCATGTTGGGGCAGCTTTTCCTTAAAGCATTTCCCTTCCTTTAAAAAAAGCCTACTGATAAAAGAAAAAACACATTTATGAAGATATTTTAGCCCTTTAGTCTATGTGCATCTTAATCTTTCTACCCATCTTCCTTCTTTCTACAAAATAACATAGGTAGACAAGGCGCTATGTTTACATAAACATACGTAAGATGTACACGTGAGAAAAGATACAAGCTGCTCCTCATGGCCTTTTTCTCAGTGTGACATGATGTGCTTTGACACTTCCATGCACTGTGTATATACCTCCATAAGAGCTCTTATGCTACTGGGTAACATTTCTCCCTGCTAGGCTGAACATACAAAATCAAGGACGGCTTCTGACCCACTCTGCATTACCATTACCTATCACAAAATAGCTGCTCTGTAAGTCTCTGCTTGATCAATGGATGAATAAATGAAAGCATGTTCCCAAAACTGCTGTTAACTCTCATGCATATTAGAAATGAATTTCTGCCTCAGGCTTTTGTGCTTTTTTTTTTCTTTTTTTATTTCAACTGTAGCTTGAAGATTCAGTGCTCTTGTGCCTGAGGCAAAAGTGATTGAAAGTAATCTATTTTATACTCAGAATATTTAAAGGAATTTTATAACATATTAGAAAAATGGGAAATTATCAAAATAGATGAGTGGCATTTTATAGATCACAGGGAATATATGTTCTCCCAAAGACAGAAATACTAAACCCAGATACCTCTGAAATTTGAAATAGGTGGACTTTTAGGTCCCTTCCAACCTTGAGAATTCTCTCAACAAGGAAATAGTAGTTTGTCCCAAGGAACTACTGTTCCTTTTAATAATATGACTCTCTAACTTTCAGAATTCTCTGTCTCCAAAATCTGTAGGCCAATCTGAAGTGGATTTCATGTCAAGGTTGAAATCAGGGATTGTATCATCCTGAAGGTACCACTTTTCTCTGTTATATGCCATATTGATTTGAACTACAAAGGGAGGTTAATATATATAATGAACATCATTATGCCTCATCCAAATCTCATAGAGTTTTATGGTATTTTTCTTTCAAAAGGAGTTATAAAACACAGAAGTATAAGGACTCTTAGAAACCAAATACCACAATTTCCATCAATTGTCTGAACTACTCTGACAACTCTCTGTCAAATGCTCGTGTCTGTGCTCGAACACCCAAAATCCAGAAACTCACCATCTTCCAGGAAATCCTTGGATCTCTGCAAAGAAGTCCTGTCACAAGGTATCAAAGATATACCTTCCAGAAACATCCATTGATTTGTTAAATTTAGACTCTTGGGGCAATACAGGCTAAAGTTGAATCCTTCCAAACAAACACTCATACAAATAACTTCTAAGGATTTAAAATGAAGCTTATTTTTTTCAGTCTGATTCTTCCCATTTGTTCTTTGGACCAACATTCAAAGTTCCATCCATCCCTCAAGTAATGTCATCTTGAGTCATTTAACTCTCATGGTCATTTTTCTCTGAATACATTCCAAAATGTCCAATGAATTTCATTAGTATTTGGTAACCTTCACTGAATATAATTATTTTCAGTATAATTTGAAAAGTCCAAAGTAGAGTAAGATGATGACCTTCTTTATTCCATTAATGAAGGCTCCGGATTACATATTACATTTTTAGGAGTCATTCACATTGAGATTACTGTTGACTGTTTAAATACATATTGTTACTAAGCCAATAGCCCTCTGATACTCTAATGTACACTTTATTCTAGAACCATGCCAAACTTCACATTTATTTCTATTAAATACCTTTTGTCATCTTTTTTTTTTTCTTACCCTCTAACATCTTTCTTTGGCTGAAACTTGAAAAATTTCAATGGTGTGCTATCCTCAAATGGGATATATATAGCTTCAATTGTCTTTACTCACATCACTGACCTAAACACTGAACAGCCCCAGGACCATGAAAAGAAGTGTGTAGTATGCCACAAAAACCTTCTTCTGGTTGACATCAGTCTTCCTTTGAGGGTAATAATTCGACCAAGATCTAATCCACCACATAGTATTAGCATCCAGACCACATTTCTCCACTTTTTCCACAAGGGAAAATGAGAAACTTTGTGAACAGTTTCCACATGATAAAACTAAAAGACCATTTTGCCAAAAAACAAGACAGAGACAAATTTATTATTGTATTACTCACCCTGTGTGTATGGGGTTAAATATCCATTTCAACCCAGAACCTGGAATGTGACCTTATTTAGAGATAGGGTCTTTACACATGTAATCAAGTGAAGATGAGGACATACTGGGGTCTATAAAATGACTGGTACTCTTATAAGCAGACAGAGATTTGGACAGAGATACATACAGAGAGGAAGACAGCCAGGTGAACACAAATGCAGAGAATGGAATTATGTTGCCATGAGCCAAAAATTGCTGGCAACCACCAGAAGATAGAAGAGGTAAAGAAGGAATCTTCCCTAGAGTCTTCAGAGGGAATGCAGCTGGGCTGACCTTGGATTTATACTCTAGCCTGCAGAACTCTGAGAGAATATATTTGGTTTTTTCAAGCACATAGTTTGTAGTAATTTGTTATAGAGGCTCTGAGAAACCAATACATTGTGTGTCATATGGAGAACACTCACTTTCTCCCTTCAACCTGTCCAAATACTATGGGCACATCAACCAGGCCCCTGCCTCAGTCTACTTCAATTCCATATATATCTCTCCCTTCCTTTCACTGTTCAGTCATTGAAATGAGGACTACACAACTTGGCAGCTAGTAATATACTCATTGTAATATTTTACAATTATTTTTTGAGTGGTACTCTTGTACTTCCAATTAGATTATAATCTTAATGAGGGTAGGACTAATACTTTGTCTTTTTGTGTAGTTTACAGCATCAAAACCCCACTCTGCCCAGTGTTGCTACACACACACATACAACACTCCAACCATTGACCATGATAAAACTGTCCTGGAAAACAAATAATTCAGTTAGGATACAGCTGGAATAGTTTATCCTGATAAATACTACAGCACTTTTAAAGAATATGTTACAATATGTTAATGGAGAGAAAATATGAAGGAAAGTCATATATTTTAAGGAATTTCACTAATGTAAATGTTAAAATTAATCTCTTCACTTGTTGGAGAGAATGTTCCCCTTTTTTAAATGTTTATATATTTATTTAGAGAAAGACAAAGAGAGCATGAGTGGGGGAGGGACAGAGAGAGGGAGAGCTCAGAAAATCTTAAGCAGGCTCTGTGCTATCAGTGCAGAGCCCAATGGGGGGGCTCAATCTCACGAACCATGAGATCATGACCTGAGCCGAAACCAAGAGTCAGATGTTCAACAGATTGAGCCACTCAGGGGCCCAAAGAATATTCCTAATAGTATATATTTTTGCCTCTTCTTTCCTCTTTCTTGGTCATTTGTGTTGTCCTAGTCGTAGTTATTTCTTTAACCTAGGATACATGAATGCCCTGTTAGAGAAATGATCTGTAATATGAATATGCTTTCTGTAGATTGCTTAATATCATGCAGGCTACTCACTAGGCAAGCAGGAAATCTTGTGATCTGTTGAGCCTAAATAAGGATACTTAAATGAGACTCAGAAGCCATCCTCTACTCCAGTGTTAAGTTCATGGATCTCACTACTTCCTTTTCATCAGCAGCAATTGTGAAATGCAAAGCAAGTTCACTGGGAACCTGCTTTCATCTCACCCTTATCCACATTTCACATTGGCAAGAAATTGAAGGCCCACATTTCAGTGAGCTGGGCCAGGACCTATTCATGTGCTGATATCAGAAAACTTATACCCCAGTTTCAATGAGTATCCTTCCCCATAATCAATTTCATCAGTGAAAGCCAAGTCATTCTCTGCTGAAAAGTGAGCTGTGATATCTTCTCTGTCTTCTAATGGATCTTTTCCCTGGAATGCCACACACAGTCATGTAACAATCATTCAAAGGTACAGATTTTTTTTTTTCCCTGCCAAGGTAACACATTCACCTCAATAAGAATACACGGATTCTTTTAGCAAAACCTTCTTTCCATAGCCGGGAAAAGAGGGTGACCATATTAATATCTATCAACCAGATGGCCTGTGTCTCTAATGGTAACTGATGCCAGGTAACCCCACAATCTCAGAGACCCTGGCCAGAGAAAGGAATTATGAATTTTGATTCCTTCTGGGCTAAGGCACGTATAGGGCTCTGCCACTTGGTACGTGACTAATAGGTCCTACTGAAGACAAGTCTTCTTAACCCGAAGGAGTGATAGGAACTTCAAACATTTCCTTTCTAAAATACAACCGTATGTGATCTTCCCTCACACACAATTATCACACACTGAGTAATGGGGTGAGGGAAACATATGTACTGCAAAGGAAATTTAAGGAAGAAACAATTGAAAGTATTTCATTTAGCATTCTTTAGGACAGGTGATCTAGCATATCTGAAACAGCTACCCAGCTCACTCCACTACATTAATATTTCAATTCTCTGAGATGGAGAAGAAAACAACCAACTGGCCAAAACTAATAATGCTTGGTTAAAAAACAACATGATGCCAAATGCAACCATCTCTCCTTGAGAAGACTGTTTCTCATTTATGCAAGCTTAGGTCACACTGAAGGACATCCCTGTTCCCAGGATAAGGGACCATTTAAAGAACCAAAGCATGAAATACAGCCTATCAAGAGAGCCTTGGTGACTGGGAAAACAACTAGCAGTTCTGCAGGCAGTCTATGAGAAGGGGAATATGGGGTTAGGGGAAGCCTTGATTAAAAGAAATATGTGTCCAAGAAGGAAATCCACTGATGGAGAATAATACATCTGCTATAAATTTTGACCGATGGCTGACACTAATGGAATGAGGAAACTCTCACTAGGAAAAGTCATTCACAACCATGCATCTAAGTGGCAGAGGTGAGGAGGAGGGGCTGGGGGCCTGCTGATATATTCCCTGCCTGGATACAATTCTCCCAAATGGCCCTTGTTAAACAATTTCTGAAATGTAAGAGGTGACATGACAGAAGGCTATTAGAGGAAGCAATGTGAAATCAATCTGTCCATTCATTCAGAGCAACACTGAAGCATCAGGAGTCAGACTGGAACATGCAGAAAAAGTAACTGAAGTGAGGTACAATTTTAGATGCTCTCATTGTGTAGTCCCAGCACCAATCCCTACCCTTAGAAGTGAAGGGTGGGGGGAAGGGGCACCTTTCCTCTGTATTGCCATTCCCTGGTTTTGGAAGTTACTATATTTCAATTTGTACATACACATTTTAATATAATATATTTATTTGTGTCACTAGACAACTGAGCTCCTTGAGGGATCCTTTCCCCTTCATATTTTCCTCCTGTTCCTAATATTGCTATGTAAACAAATTCATTGTTGAATAAGCAAATTTATACACAGAATGGGAGAGATCTAAAATCTCCAAATAAAGCATCCAGTAATGAATCAAAAACTAGCTTCAATTTCATCAAAAAACAAGGGAATTGGAAGTGTTTTATTATCTTTAGCACCTGATTCTAAAGGAGGAACAGCAGTTAAATAATATACGATGATTCTCCCTAGTCGTCAGCAATCAGCAAACACGATAACTAGAAAATCCAAAAAGCAAAGATTACCAAAATGAACATATTATCTACCTATTTCAAGATTTATGGAGCTACAGGATAAAGAACACTGTAATCCTCCCTGTCTTTAAACCAATCAGTAATTTTAAACTGAACTGCAATAACCTCATTAAATGAAAATTTCAACTGATTTAAAGGATTTGAAGAAATATATTCTGTATAGTATTGATCAAATAGCTTCTCTTTTAATAAAATTTCCTACTACATTAGTAACAGATGTTGACAAATCCTTATGAATAAAGATGTTTGTTGCTTTTTATAGGGAGGGAGGGAGGGAGGGAGGGAAGGAAGGAAGGAAGGAAGGAAGGAAGGAAGGAAGGAAGGAAGGAAGGGAGGAAGGAAGGAAATTCAGTTGTAATTTGAGGCAGGAAGGAAATTCAGTTGGAATTTGACAAAATATTTGTTCAATGTAATATAATTTAGCCAGTAAAACCGTTATTAATTCAAATGTTATAATTCCACGGGAAAATATGGATAAGATGGTGCTCATGAAAACAAGAAATGAAAGATTAAATGATTTGTAATAAATGAATGGTTGGGCAGATAGATGGATGCTCCCAAGGAACGAAGGCCAAAACATGAGGTGAGTTTTCTTTTTTTGAACATTTTAGATATATTTATACGGAGCAATGGTTATTCAGAAACATATTAATGATAAATTGCAAAACTAAAGTTGAAAATAAAAAAGGGACATAGGAGAGTGACAGGTTTTGAGAACCACCGCCAATTAGTTTCAAACCCATTATTCATATGTTAGAATTTATCATCTATTTCTAACTTACCTTAATAGTTGCCTGAAAAACAGCAATTGTTTCTGTTCATTAAATTGCTTTTTTGTTTATCTACAGTTGCAAATCAGTAAAAGGGACAGTATATGTTCATTTGTAGTGATATGACTACAGACTAAGAAATTAGTCACATATTGGGGAAACTGGGTGGCTGAGTCGTTTGAGCGTCCGACTTCAGCTCAGGTCATGATCTCACAGTCTCTGAGTTTGAGCCCCCCATTGGGCTCTGTGCTGACAGCTCAGAGCCTGGAGCCTGCTTCGGCTTCTGTGTGTCCTTCTCTCTCTGCCCCTCCCCCATTCAAGCTTTGTCTCTCTCTGTCAAAAATAAATAAACATTAAAGAAAGTAGGCACCTATGAATAGAAACTAAGAAATTAAGCTAATAATATTCAAATTTCTCTTTCAAGCTGCATTAAAAAAAGAATTTCTCTTGGGGGGCACAGGGTATGTATACTGAATAATATCATTTAAATGAAATTAGCCACTCTGCATGTTGTGATTACTATATATAAAGCACTGCCGGCTTACTTCAAAATCAGTATTTGGTATAGAATCATAGTTCAGCATACTACTGAAGATACTGATAAATATAATCTTTGTTGCCTGAATTAGGTCATCAGGGACTGGTCTTCAGAAGATGAAAAACACTTTGGAAACCTGTAACTGTGCTCTCAGCACCTTTGACACAGGCCTATCAATGGTACTCACATCAAACCACGTGATATTTACTAAACATTCATTTTCATCAACATCTGGCTATCAACGCTGTGGATTAAATCACATACTTATAAACTCAAGCCCTTCTTTGCCCAAGAAAAGGGTCTGTTCAGCATTTCAGATCTCGGCCTCTGTAGAAACTGAAGAGTTTTTCACATGGCTGAGATTTTTCAAAATAGTCACACCTATTATACCAATGAAGCCAAGTGTAAACATTTGTACATTCTACAAATGGTTCAAAATTTCAAGACTGTCTGGATAAACAGGTTATGTGGACCTACATACTTTCAGACATGTTTTCCTTTTCCCTAACTTTTGTTTAACAGGTCCAAATATTTTACCTAGAATTATAAAGACTTATTTGCACAACCCAACATACTCTTTCTATTCTGGTAACCAATCAAAAATGAAAACAGTGGGATATTACCTATCATATAGACAAAACATCTGGGAGAACAGTCACATATTTTTATCCAAAAGGCTTGAATTGAGCAAATATGTGGCATGATGCTTAGTTTTAGGGTATTATTTTCAGCTTGGGTGGAAACATTTTTGACAGCATAGACTTCCTCAGATGGTAAATGCAATTAAGTTTCCACTTGGATCTGAGAGAAAGGCCAAATAGTAATTTTCAAAAGAGCCTTTCATAGGGAGTTCAAAGAGAAAGGTGTCAATATATTTTCTCTGAGAAATATGACAAACAAGATATTTGCATCCATTGAACTGCACTGGGTCAGGAGACTGACCAATCCAAGGACACACAGACCAATCCAAGGAGGTATTAAGGCCATGAAAGCAACCCCAGATCATAGATCTACTGTATTCTCAAAGACGTAACAGTCGTTATTTGACAGCCAAGACATTTTGCAGATCAAATTAATCCAACTCTACGTCTCAGTTTTCAAAAACCATTTCATGATCACTTGTGTCAGTCTTGGTTAAAATACTGGATGCAGTACAGTTTTCTGCTAGCAACAAAATTTTCATTGAGTCTGGATTTGGTTCAAGCAATCCCAAAAGAAAAGGGTATTCTTTAAGGAAAGAGTCCAAAGCAAAAGGATCTCCAATTTTTCTTGGTATGCTTATTATATTGTAAAGTCATAATTAAGATGCTTTCTGTGAAGTCTAAAATTACCCATGTCCACAAAAACAAAACATAATGAAACAAAATAAAATGGCACTTGTCAATACAGTTCTTTATTTTGCCCCTCTCTAAATTCAAGGTCAATTGTTCAAAATGCCTGTATGAATATTAAAATTATGATTTCTTTCCCTTCTAGGATTTATTATGGCCAATTGGCTTTAGTCATTTTCCTGGGACAAATTTTCCAATGTCTTCATTATTATTCAACATCCACCATCCCATACTGTCACCACTGAGACATCCATTGCTCAGGAAGTTCTATCTAATGGAATAATTATGTCTAGAATGTCCTATATGATGATCTTCTAAACTTTGGTCCAAGTTACAACCTGTTTCTGCTTTTTGTTTCTTTTTTGGATTTTTCTGCTTGTGCAAATTATGATCAGAAGCTAAGAGGCCTTCATGTCAAAATGCTTTTTCTGCCACTTCTACCACCACCCGCCTCTGAAAAAAGAAAAGACAATATCAAATGAAAGCATAAAGTATCCTCAGTGAATAAGCTCTTGCACTTGAGAAACCAAGCTAATTTTTTTCTTTATGGAAAAGCAGAACATAAACTGTTTTTAATGTTTGAAAGCCTGACAATCAAATAGCTGCCAACTTAAGATTCGCAAGCATTAAGTTTTACATCAGCCATGGTTAGATGTAAATAAATTCACCTTAAGAATCAGTCAAGGCAAAAGCACATCATAACTTAACTTCCCCAATCACAGGAGCTGAGAGGAAGCTACAATGCATTACATCAAACAATATCCAAAAGGAAAACATTCAGGCTCTGTATCTACTGAGTGATGGTGTTCCATATCTTGTTGGATTCTCTGAACATTTATTGTTTTATGAGCAATAAAACCATTGCCTTGTAATCCCAAGTGAGGACCCACAGCAAGCAAAATGAAGGATGGAAACTTTGGCAGAGACTGGGACTTTCCTGTGAAATCTTTATTACTCCATTTGTGCTTCACTAATAGCACCCCACTGTTGCAAGGGTAGCAATGTACCCAACTGTAAGAGAACATTTCCTAGAATCACTCGAGGATAGAAGTAACAATCAACAAACAAGCTAAAACCCTTACCAGTGTACAGGACTTCCAGGAAAACTCTTCAAAGTCTCTGAGTTGGCAGATACCCATTTGCCTTCCTCTCTCCCTCTTCCTCCTGCCTAGACTCCCATCAGCCATAGTGTGACCTGAGATGACATTGAAGTGACCTTGAGAATGCAAGAGAATGACGGAACAGAAGATAAAGGAGTATAGGTCTCTGATAACATCTGGGAGTCACCACTATCAGTGGGAATGCTTCCTCCAGACCTCGTGTCCCATGGAAGAAAGGTAAATCCTTTCTTAAGTTATGATAGTTTAGATCTCTTACTTGCAGGTGTACCCACCAATTCCTAAATGATGTAACAGCTTTATTATAAGTGAATTTGAAGAAGGCTGCTGACTTCAAATCAGTAATACATTAGTCTTTAGTTATTCTTCCATTAGTGAGAATAGGTTGGATAAAACAAACACAACTTTTTTTTTAACGGATTCTTTTCAAGACAAGTACATATTTCCTACATATTTTGAACTAAAGTGGAATAAAAGTACCAGCCAATGTAGGTGTCAGTCCCATACACCTAACCACATTTCTCTCAGCAGCCATATAAATGTGCTTGCTAAAGTAACTGGGACAGTTGGATATATCATTAGTGTAATGAGATCTTTGTTTTTCAATTCCTGCACTGTCCAACCAGTTCCTTTTATTCACTACTCCAAAGCTATAAACTCAATTTCCAAGAAGCAACACAGGTAGCAAAGAGACCCCAGGTAAGAGTCGCTGCTGAGGTCAAGAATGCATCATATTTTGTACAAAAAAGGAACTTGACTTCCCTAGAGAGGTATGTGATAAGAAGAGAGATTCCATCTGACAAAGTGGTTCCCATGTGGCCTGCCTGGAGCCAGGGGAAATTGGATTAAATAGCTTCTGATGGCCTCATCCAGGATAAGATTTCAATGATCTTTATTAACTTCCATTAATCATTTAATCATCTTTCCATTTTGTAACTGAATTTATATCATTTTAAGATAATGGCTTCCAGGGTCTATAGAGCTAAAGCTACAATATGACCTCAAAGACTCCTCCCTCCCCTTGGTTGAATATCAAATGCTGCCACTGAGGATTGTTTTCCATTTGATGTGAAAGGAAAGATGTCCACAGAAACACTTATGCCATGGCCAAGGCAGAAAGGCAATGAAGCCTTAATCTTCATCCTTCAAAATAGGATGCTTCCTAACTATTCTACAGCTGGCTCAAGGACAAGTGTAAAATGTTTAGGATGGAAAGATAAATTTTAAAGTAATTACTTTTTAGATACCTTGTAGGAACAAAATCTTATGGACACTATTTCATTCAGGGAAAATAATAATAAACATCAAAAATAATATTCATGAGTTGCTAAGTGGGAAGAAGTATAAGGCAACTCAGTAAGTCCACTTAACAGCATTCTTCCGTGTAACGTGAAAAAAGTACAAAAATCCATTCATGAAGGCCCATTTTCTCCCCTTCCTATTTTTTTAAATCTTTTTATTTAGGAGTGATTCTAAAATTCTATTTCCATTTTTCATGCTGTACATAATAAATTATAGAAAGAAATGGTATTCCTTGAAATTTCTAACACTTCTCCTAAGACAAAAGTTAAACAGGATTTTCTCCCTTTTCCTTTGCTTAAATGAGTGTGTGAGTGTGCATGCCCTTTTTTCATCATTTCCTGTGTTCAGTTTTGTTTTTTTTTTTAATTTTTTTTTTTTTAACGTTTATTTATTTTTGAGACAGAGAGAGACAGAGCATGAACGGGGGAGGGTCAGAGAGAGAGAGGGAGGCACAGAATCTGAAACAGGCTCCAGGCTCTGAGCTGTCAGCACAGAGCCCGACGCGGGGCTTGAACTCACGAACCGCGAGATCATGACCTGAGCCGAAGTCAGAGGCTTAACCGACTGAGCCACCCAGGCGCCCCCTGTGTTCAGTTTTGATATCGGGCCTCTGTCCCCTCACATTGCAGCCAATAAATCTGTTATGAGTTTGGCTGATATATGCAGCCATGTCTGATGGCTACATTATGAATTCTGAGTTCCATGAGTATCAACAAAAATTAGTTGAGTTGAAGCTAAACAAAGAGTTAAAAAGAAACTGTTGAGTTTAGAATGGACCTGCCCATCATCACTGGATGAGGTACTGATGGGTACTAGCTAGACTCACATATGCTGGATTAGTGAAAATTTACTAGCTCCCGGAAGAAAGGTGGCTAGTATTAATTATATGGTATTAATCACAATAAAAACAATATCTCTCCAATTTAAAAACATGAAGAATGTTATGTATTAGGCATCTAGATGTTTCAGATGTGCAGAGCCAGGGAAATTCTGAAGGGCCACTATAACTTCTTGGTGGCCATGGGATCAAAGCAGATGAAGTATGGAATGGGAGGTGGGTCACTGCCTGTCCACACAGCACACATACCTTCTAAATCTACAATGTGACACCAAGGCCTCAAGATTCTGAGTGTTACCATTGTTGAATCTACCATGGAGAGAAAATAAACCCACAACAATCTTTGGGTTGTTGTTGCTATTTACTCCTCCATAAAATTTGTGAATAAATAACTCCTGGGTATAGCAAGACCATAAGCGGAGGGATTGAGGGTGTTACAAGGAGGCTGATAAAGAATCTCAGGATTTGAGAACAGGTACAAACTATTTAGATGGTCAGTTCATCAGTGCTGTTGAAATGGGGAAACTATCAGCTAGCCTATAGAGAATTTCATCTACACACAGACATTGAATTAGAAAATCCTTAAAATGGGGGCACCTGGGTGGCTCAGTCGGTTAAGCATCCGACTTCAGCTCAGGTCATGATCTCACGATTCATAAGTTCAAGCCCTGCATCAGGCTCTGTGCTGATAGTTCAGAGCCTGGAGTGTGCCTCAGATTCTGTATTTCCCTTTCTCTCTCTGCCCTCCTCCCACTCATGCTATCTCTATCTCTCATAAATAAACAAACTTAAAAAAAAAATCCTTAAAATGGCTTCCTACAACCACAATAAACTTCCCTACAGGAGACAAAAGTCACTCCCTGCCTTGGGAAATCCACATATACATATATCCCATTTTGGGGGTCTTACAGTCTGCCCCAGCTTTGCTAGAACTTTCTGTCATCTTGTGTCCTTTCCTCTCTAGTGCTAAGCTCATCAAAAGAAGAACTAACACAAAGTCCTGGTCAATAACAGGTGTAGCACCTGACATTTTCTTACCATTTTTCCTCACAAAGCCAGACTTAATGTACATTTGTACATTTCTCCCATACTTGAGATGTGAGCCTAAGCAAAGCCCAAGGAGTTATGGACTAACAATTTGTCTCTTTGGCTTATATGAGTACATTTCTATAGGGTTCCTCTGGGGCCTAGCATCGGAGGAGCCAGGGGCCAGTTAGACCAGGCCTCCTGCTCATCAAATCTTCAAACAGACTTCTGGTGTTATCTCCAAGTGAAATTATACCCATGGATCGAGAGATATACTAAAGATTGAAGGAAGACCACATGGAGGATTGTACTTAAGTAGGTTAATGGAAAAAATTTAAACACCACACAGTTTTCCTTTTTGACAGTTCTGAATTTTTTTTATATATAAGCATCTTCAAAAAACTGAAATGTCCCAGACTCTGTTGATCTCCTAAAGTCTTACAGAGGTATTCAAATATATAATAATGAATATCTAATATATATTCAGGACTGTGAAGCTTCCTCACATTAGGCAGCACTCGTAGATGAAATATTACTCAAATATGCATAAATCCTTACAGAGTAAAAGTAATTTGGCTTCAAATATTGACTTCAGTATATGTTTGATCATTTAAAATGCTTATAAAGTACATAAAGTAGAAGAAAAGGAATTGGTAATTCTACCAATTAGGAGACTTCAGTATATGTTTGATCATTTAAAATGCTTATAAAGTACATAAAGTAGAAGAAAAGGAATTGGTAATTCTACCAATTAGGAGGTAGAAAAAGTGTGCTATTTTTAACTAATGTTTAGTCGTATGGTTTGAGATTGTATTCTGTCTCCATGGATAGATAAGGAAGAGCCTGCTAACTACACTTTCCCCTTTTTGGCCTTACCTAAATAACAGGGAAATTAGCTCCCACACATTTATCATCTAATATGGTTTCATTCCTAGTTATCCTCTTGGATATTAAGCAAAAGTTCCAAACTGCTCATTTACTGAGCTGACTCACAGGTAGGGCTGAAAGAGATCCATAAAGGAATTACGGCATTGCCAGAGGTATACTTACAGCTACCTGACTTTAGGATTAATGGCAGAACAAATCTTAAGAGAAAGACCAAGATATTTTAATCTTGTGCATATTACCTATTTTAGCAACATATTCTCACACTGTTTTTGCTGTGAATATCTAATTATTACTAAGTATCAAAGGGAGTTCAGAAATATCCACCAATATAATTCATATTACAACTTCAAATGAAATTAAAATTTAATTTACACTTTTTACAATAAAATAATTGTAGCTCATTTACTAAAATAACACTTAATATGAGCAGATGCATATGATTATAAAAGCATGAAAGAAAAGCCATTTAACTTTTAACTAGAATTGTCATATATAAACTATAAACTATAACAGAAAATAATTTTACTTTTTCCTTTAACCAACAGAAATAGCATCCCAATAAATTTATAATAGCTAAGAAATTCAATCTTGAGAAAAGATTTACATTTTTAAAAGGCCTGCCTTGTAGATATTTTTCTACTTAAAATATTGCCTTTACAAGATAGCTAATATTTAATACCTCAATAAGATTTCAAAATTTCAAAATTAAGCCAAAATATAGAATTTACAGTATTTAAGCTAATTAGTACATATCATTTTTAGAGAAGAAAAGCTACTTCTTCTGATATAGTAAAATAATACCTATTAAAAACTCTTTTTCCAAGTTGAGTTTAAAAAAAAAGGGGGGGTACCTAACAAGGGAATAGAAGACACAGCACAGGGAATGTCATCAATGGTATTGTAATAGTGTTGCAAGATGACAGATGGTAGCTACCCTTGCAGTGAGCACAGCATAAGCATAGAGAAGTTGAATCGTTATGTTGTACAGGTGAAGATAATGTAACATTGTAGGCCAACCATAGGAGAGAAAGAAAGAAGAAGGAAGGAAGGAAGGAAGGAAGGAAGGAAGGAAGGAAGGAAGGAAGGAAGGAAGGAAGGAAGGAAAGAAAGAAAGAAAGAAAGAAAGAAAGAAAGAAAGAAAGAAAGAAAGAAAGAGGGAAAGAATTAATTAAAATAGGGAACGTAAGTGACTCTTTTGATAGTCCAGAGGAAACTAAAGGGTGTTCTTTCTGGATAAGCAGCACGAAGCACTAAATTTTATTGCAGCCAAACGGAAACGGGACGGGGTCCAGTGAATGAAGAGTGGCAGGAGAAGGAGTCTAGTCTTTGGCAATCTTCATACTGTGCACATTTGGAGGGAAAACCTCCAAATGTGAACATTAGTTATCTTTGGAAGGTGAAAATATGGAAAACTCTTCCCATTTACCTACATTTCCTTGTATTTTATCAGGTGTCTAAATTGAATGGAAATTATCTTTTTTTCCTAGATGTTCTATTTCATTCTTTGTCAAATCTCCTTGGTCTTTTTAATAGTTTTTTGGGGGGTTTTACTTATATTTTCATGCCTCTTTATTTTAAACAAATTGCATTAGGAAGGATAAAGCTAGAGTTTCAACAATACAATACAAAGACTTAAAGAACTAGGAGGTTTATAGCGATCTCATCTGGTTTCTGTGTGAATGGTCCAGGTCTCTCTGTGCCCATTCAGAGACCCAGGCCCACCCAAGCCATTGCATCTCAATCCCCTGGGACACCATCAACAAGTGCCTGGTAAAGCCAGGTTGTTGCCCATCTATGCTCCAGCCAGGACTGAAGAACTAAGAGTGAATAGTGATACACATCACTTCCACTCACATTGTATGTATGGAATCCTCCTTACATGGCCACACCTGATTGCACAGCCAACTGAGAATGTAGCCAAGCAAGGTAGCCACATACCCTCCCCTCCATTTGTATTCCTATTAAATTGGTGACAATCAATTTTATGGATCACTGGCCATCTCAGCCACAACATGAAACATATAAAGATTTTATATTATGTGCCTCATGTACCCAGTGTCAAAGTCTCTACAGGTCTGATTCTGCTGTCTACTATTTCTTCTGATTTTCATGTGTCACATTCTATTTCCCTTTGTGTTTTGTGATTTTTGACTAGGAGTTCATGTTCTATGGAATATTATCTATGGGAATGTTTTGAGGCCCATGTTGAAGTTACATTCTTCCAGGGAAGGAATATATTTGCTTTTGCCTACCTGATTTGTAACTAAATTATTAATTTAGGTTCTGGTTAGTCCTCACAGGCAAATGTCCTGTCAATATCTTATGGGCAGTGGACCTAACTAACACCAGCCCTCACCTCTTAAGATTGCAGCTTTGGGAGGACACAACTTGAGTGGGCCCTGTGCTTATCTGCAGATCACATCAGACTATGAAGCCATGAGAATGGAAGCCAATGGATTGCCAGACACCCTCAAATGTTGTGGTGCCCACTTACTTCCCAAATTCGAATTATTACTTAACTTTTGGCCTCTCCCAATTCCTTGCTTTTGTACCAGCTTTGCAATACATTTAAAATTATGGGTCTTTTCTTGTTTGTTTTACATTTTGATCAGGACTTTAGTTTTCCTTTCAGAAAGATTATCTGGGGTTTCCAGTCTAAGGTACCATCAGAGATAGACGTACCAAATATCATTTTATATGACATACTTACATATATGCACATACATATCTATATGTGTATATATATATATTCTATTTTATACATATATATATGATTAATAAATGACTTAAGGGAGATCATCAAGAGAACATAAGAGTTGCAATCAGAAGCCTAGAGCTTCCCTCCTTAGTCTTGCCTGTTTTGTCATTTCTTCATCCCTACAATGGGAAGAGCAATAGCTATCTTACCCATTTCTATGAGATATAATGATGATCAGATGATAAGAACTTTGCAAAGTCTCCAAACGATACTGCCAGTTGGAATTTGGACCAAGAACCTTACAAGTTTAAAAACATCCATATGTCAATAGGTACAGAAGTGTTAAAAAGCAATGATTTACAAAGTCTTTTTCTTGATATCTTCCACAGCCTCTGCCCCTGCTGAGTTGGCCCTCCAGTTATTGGCTTCACCTGTGAACAGTTCACTGCCACTGCTGACTTCATCGAATATCTTCTTTGTACTTCCATCTGCATTTTATGTGAACTCTGGAGCGATTAGTTGCTAGTATCAACAGTGGTGCACAGTCTAGGAACATTTATTGCTCCCCTGCTTGGCTTAATGTTTCTGACTTGGTACCATAATATTATTAATAGTCACAGGGCACAATAAAAGAAAATTAAGTGTTTATTTTGTTTAGGATTTAGCCACTTTACCTACAGCCTTTTTCCATTACATTTGCACATAAATGAGCATACACTACATTTTTGAGATGCAAATCAGGTTTTAACTTTGCTAATCATATAGTTTCCTTTCTGGGAGTCTTCCAGGCTGGCTTCAGTGTTACTCCTGATGCATGTATATTGTAGCAAATGAAGAAATGGCCATGTGGTAGATGTTTGCCCATTTGTGATTCATTAATAGTTGTTTTTGCAGAGCAACTATACTTTAAAATCCAATGGTACTCCACATATTCCTTTGCAATTCCAGGAGTGTATGTATTAAATTCCATTGTGAAGTCAATTGTTCAACTGAAGATCATTTTCTAATAAATAATTAGAAACAATTGCCTTGAAATATGGAATCAAAGACCTGAAAACTACTTCAAGTAAAATATACTGGAACCAAGTTTCAGCATTTAAAGGGTCCTCACTTTTCAGCATGAGAAAAAGCCCAAAGATCTGAGACATTTAAGTGGGCATCCAAGGTCAACAAAATGAGTTTACTCTACATTTTCTGCCTTCCCTACCACCTCCTACCTAGTGTTCTTCTAAATGAATTGTTTGTTCTGCCTTGAAAAGATAAATTAATATTTTACATGGCAAGAACTCTTTTATTCCTTGGTGGGATATTTCTAACTTGATTTATATGATGGTGTTTAAATGTTTAAAAGCTTTTGTAAGGCAGGGTTTCAATCGATTAAAGAATTCAGGTTCCCTTGAGGTCCCTGCATCAGGTATTATCTCAGAAGGGCTCACTTCTAAAGATTTACAATCCAATCTCCTCTTCCTGTTAACCATATATTCTGGTGAGAATCCCATTGGACCGAACGTGGGGATTTCAACCCAGCACTGTCACACAGAGTGACTGCAAACAGCACTGTTGAGCCTTCATTTCCCAATGCCCCATCAATGGGCTCTGGGTCATACCAGATTTGGGTCTGCTCACTTGGCAATTTGTATGAAACTTCTAGGAGTTCTGAGAATATGAAAACACAGGTTATTGTAAGCAGAAAGGCAGAAAATCAGTATTCTGGGAGAATCTGCATAAAATGAACTAACGTTAAATCCAAGGTAACTCTGAAAAATGTGAATAAACTTTTGCATAATACTTTGCAGTTTAGAAGACTTTTGTTTTTAAATATTCCATTTCATCTTTACTACAAAGGTAGGCATATTATGATGATGGGGATTTTTTTGGTGAAGAAACACAGTCACAGAAATGTGGGGAGATGGACTCAGGTCTATTGATTGGCTCCAGATCCAGACTGTTCCTTCTTCACATTTCTTGGGCAGGAAACACTGGCTCCAAACTAAGCTGTCTTCCCTACAGACTTCAATGCACCTTCATTACCTTCCTCCATGGCATCTTCTCATTACACTTCATTACACCAAAGGCCCTTGTCTCATTGCCTTGGTTTTGAAATCCTGTAAAAAAACAGCCACTACCCCATCTCTGACATCTCCTCCTCCAAAAGTGACCAAGAACAACATAACACAAAGTGTTTTTGAGGACTCTCTTTGGTAGGATATTTGATTTTACCATAGTTTTACCTAGCAAAACCACTGTAAAATCATGTAACTCCCTTCTAATCCATCATTTGTATTCATTTTTTTATTATTTTATGCCTTGTTTTCAATAAGAAGTTATTTTCATTGCATTGATAGTCTCTCACTGTAAGTGCATCTTTTCCCCTCTTGTCTAAGTACTAGAAGAGTCGTAGTTATTAAATTTCCCCCAAAGCTTTACATTCTCCCCAGCCAATGATACTCATCCTTAAAAGGACAAGATAGCAAAAATCCCTTTGTGAAACACTCCTGTCTACTTGACCAGCCTTATGCCTTGCTAATGAACCCTCATCCCTAAAAAGAAAAAAAAAAAAAAAAGCATTTCTCTCTAGTTAGCTAGTTATTTCAAATTTGGTCTGACTTTGCAAGGAACCTAGGGTTAGCCATCAGCGGGTTTTAAAATCAGGGAAAGTGAAAAGCCAGGAGAGGGTGGAGTGCCTGGGTGACTCAACTGGTTAAGTATCAGACTCATGATTTCAGCTCAGGTTGAGATCTCATGGTTCTTGAGATTGAGCCCTGAGTCGGGTTCCGTACAGACAGGGCAGAGCCTGCTTGGATTCTCTCTCTCTCTCGCTCTCTCTCAAAATAAATAAGTAAATAAACTTTTTTTAAGTGGTTTTATTAAAAAAAAAAAAAGCTGGGAGGGAGAGGGAAGCAACCAGGCAGGGTGAGACTCAAGTTGTTTATTGCAGGGTAAATGTTCAGAAAGATGCCACCTTTGATGATCCTGATGGTGTTTTATCTGAACTCCTGATGTTTCAGTTGTACAAAAGATGCGCCTTCCTCTAATGTTTTTCCATCATACTAAGGTCTGGGTAGGGCCAGAGAATTCACATTTCTAAGAAGTTCCAAGGGGATGCTGATGATGTTACTCTGAGGACACACTTGAAAACTACTGGTCTATATAAGACAGTATATAAAGTTTCTAATTGTGCACATTTTAAAATCTGGGCTCAGTTTATTCTTCCAGCCTTACTTTGTAGAATTTGTCCAGTGAAATTTACTTTCCTGCCATGCTAAAACTGCCAACCGTGCTCAGTCCCTGCCTGCTCTCAGAATTGTCCCTCCTTGTATACGCTGCTGGAAGAGCGCTTATATCCAAGTTCTCTTTCTCTATTGACAAACAACCACTAGAAAAATGCCAAACTCAAGCATGTATCTAGACCATGTAAGTAATAAAAATGCATAAAACACAAGAAGGACAACATAAACAGGGTTCTTTAAAGGAACAGCTTCTACCTAGCCCCTGTCTATTGTCTTCCAGAGGCCCATGCCAAATCTTAAGGCCAAAATTCCAGATTTTTTAAGCCAAATCTCCAGATTCTTGGATACAGATAATGGATTTAAAAAAAATTTAAACCATGAAATCGCATGCTGTCTGAATTCAGCCAAGGCCCATAAATTTCCAGTATATAGTTGCAACTTGGTCTTCTCAAAACTAAGTCCAGTATCTGATCCTTGATGCAACTTTCCTGACATGCTTGCCCAACAATATACTTATTGTGCACATATACATGTACAGGCTAAGTTGTACTATCATTTCTGCGCCAATGGCACTTTGCTAAAATTTGTATGTAAGTATTTGTTTTCTTTTTTAAATATGGGTGACATAGTACAGGTGACATACAATGTTGCTGTATTAGTGTCAGGTGCACAACATAGTGATTTGACAACTCCATACATTAAGCTACACTCACGACAATCAGGGCAGTCATGATACAATCCCACTACAGTATTATTGACTGTGTTCACCATGCAGCACCTTTCATCCGGTGACTTATCCATTCTAAAAGTTAACACTTCTTAGTCCCCTTCACCCATTTTGCCTATCTCTCCAACAACCCACCGCCCTCTCTACCACCATTTTATCCTCTGTATTTATGATTCTGTTCCTGTATTTTGTTTGTTTCGTTAGATTGCACACACCGAAAGCATTTGTTTCACTATTTACATAAGTATTATCCCCACTACAAAGTAAAAAGCTCAATGGCAAAAACTAGGTCTTATGCTTCTTCTAGTCTTCTTTCCAAATGTAGGGCACCCAACAAATATTTATTGAAGGAAAGAAGGAAGACCCATTAGGTGAATGAACGAAAGTAAACTCTCCCTTTATGATGTGGCATAAAGTATTTTTTTTCCACATATCATAACTGCCCTTTGTTTGGACTTGCTCAGTGACATGCTATATTTCCCACAATGAAATGTCCATATTTCAGCCATGCTTTCAACAGATGTACAGAAAATGTTGGTCCAAGTAATCTAATATAAACACTGGAAGTATTTGAATCGAGCGGTATTATCTTGGCCTGTCTTTCAAGAGGGAAATGATGGGTGTGATTCATGACAATGACTAAAAGCATCAGTATTCCCTTATCATAACTCCAGGTAATCTTTCACATGCATGCAATTAATCTCAGCATTTAGAAATAGGAAGATTTATGCATCAACCCAAGAGCCAGCTGTCTCCCACCTATTTAATCCAAAGCAAAAAATAAAAAAGAAAAACAAAAACAATTCTATACTGTGTCTAACAGAGAGGAAGTCCAGCCAAAAATTCTTCTGTATCCTCCATCCATACCTTTCTTTTACTTCTAGAGTTTTCCAGACTCATAAGCCTGTGTGTGATTTGAAAGCTGTCAAATACAAACCTAAAATGGAATTTAACCAGAAGGTTTCTTCAGCCCTAAAAGTCTTCCCTAATGAGGCAATGGTATCGTCAATGGTGCCCTTCGATTCAAACTTTCAGTGTAAATAGAACTCCTTGTAGATTGGACTGCAAAGTCAGGTATCCCTTTCATTTTTTAATAAGCATTAAAGATAATTGTGATTTTCTTTAATTATGAAATATAACTTCATAATTTGTAAGGCTTCTTATTAACAGGGTTCATTCAATTCCAATCAGGTGGCCCTCACAATGAAGTATAATGAAAGCTGCCTGTTCTGCTGACAGCATTCTTCAGCTTCCAGAGCCTTTATCAATGGCGGATAAGCCATCAAGCAGCACGTGATAGCCCTATATACTGCCTTCTGTGCCTTTACATTTTAGTAGAGAAGCTAATCTGCACACTTTTAATTTATTCTTCATACATTCTTCCCCTAGAGTCAATGATATTAATCAGTATAAAAGAAAAAGAAATTAACAGGTAAAATTATATTTTAAAATGTTTAAATGGAGCGATCCATCTTTAGTTGTTTTCCATTCATATTGAATATGCTTCGTGCTCTCATATAGTACATTGATTTTTATATTATGAATTAATATTTTCTTCAGGAAAATACATCTGATTTCCCATATCCTCCAATATAAAATACCTAAATCAATAAGGTAGTTGCTGATGATGCTGTTATAATTACCTCTTCTCTTTCTGAACACTTTCGCATTATGAGCTAGATGTGAGATTGGAATTCATGCCATGGTGCCCTGTGTAAAGTCACCCAAGCTAACCACAACAAAATCTACCCAGTCTCACTCTATGCCCCCTTTCCTTCCTTCACTTCCTCTTTTGTGGGTGAGCTTCAACACTCTTTCCCAAAGCATACTTTTAATCATGATTTGTCTCTCATGGAGAAAACCTAAGGTTGGTTGAAACTAGCCTGGGATCCATTAAACACTTTTCCAAAGCTGTTGAGCAATATGACCCTAATTTTACTTTCTTAGAAGAGAAAAATGGAGGGGCGCCTGGGTGGCTCAGTCGGTTGAGCGTCCGACTTCAGCTCAGGTCATGATCTCACAGCTCATGAGTTCGAGCCCCATGTCAGGCTCTGTGCTGACAGCTTGGAGCCTGGAGCCTGCTTCGGATTCTGCATCTCCCTCTCTCTCTACCCCTAACTCACTCGCATTCTGTCTCCGTCTCTCTCAAAAATAAATAAACATTAAAAAAAAAAAAGAAGAGAAAAATGGAGAAGAGAGCATTGCCCTTCATTCCAGGTATCCTGACTTAGCGGCCTGATTAGCTGGCTACTACTGCTATAGGTTCAAGGTCAATGGACTCTGACCATTTCCTTTAGCATACAATTGGAGAGTTGTACCTTCTCCTTTTGAAAAAATCTTGGCTGATTTATTTCAGCTTGGAAATTCTGCTCTAGAAAGACCAAGCTGCTTTTGGTACTCTAACTTTTACACATCTTCCACTTCATAACTGAGTTTTACATGACATTTTCATGGCAGTGTTTTCCATAAACACTCTCCTGTTATTCAGGTTCATGCAGATTCATAGTATAGCTTTAAGAGAGAGAGGAGACATAGACCTCTGCAAAAAGAACCAGATCTTCACAGTCTGGCTTCAAACTCATTTTCTCTTTCCGGTCCATCACAAAGAATCTCCCCAGCTCCAATCATGCCAGCAAACACCCTGCACTTTATTCATACCAGTAGCTATATTTGCACCACAACATATATCCCCAATGCATATTTCTGACATATTTCCTTGTATTTTTTTTTTCTGAGACCTTATTGGATAATGAACTCCATAAGGGCAATGACCTTTACTTGAAAATTTCCTTCAACAGATGTAAGCACAACCTTAGATCTGGAGGCAGCAACTCCACCATTTGTTAGTACTGGCACCTTGAGCCTTTCTATCAATCTCTTAGAGGCTTGATTTCTTATCATTAAATGGAGATAACCATGCCACTTTCCCTGTCACCTCAAAAGGCAGCACTGTGGCTGAAGATCATATAAATTATAGTGTGCCAGAACACTGTAAACTGCCAAGGGCATACAGATGCTGTAACAATTATACTGAATAAATACTGCTGACACATAAACCAGGAAATATTTAAGATAAGACAAACAGAACAGAGGTTTCACTGCTATAAATATAAATATGAATATTAACATAAATATAAATATGGTTTCACTATAGCCAACTAAAATGCATTTTTAAGCATTGTGCATTTTTTTAAATTAATTAATTTATTCATTTAATTAGAGAGAGTGCATGAACAGGGCAGAGGGGCAGAGAGAGAGAATCTTAAGCAGGTTCCATGCAGTATGGAGCCCAACATGGGGCTTGATCCTACAACCCTTGGATCATGGCCTACGCTGAAATCAAGAGTTGGACATTCAACCCTTTGAGCCACCCAGGTGCTCCTAAAATGCATTTTAAGTTGTTATTTCTCTTATATTCTTCTGAAGAAGCTGGAGTCTTAAACACAAAAGTGTAAGGATTACGAGGCACTAGAAATGTGTAAAGTACACTTGGCATAAGATTTTGTTGAGGCATGCCGAGGGCTGCAGCCAACTGGAGAATCCACGTCTTGTCTAAAGTAGGAGCCAGCACTGCGTTCAATTAATTATACCATGCAGAAAGGTAGGCCAAACATTTCAAGAGAAGTGGCAATCCATATTTTTATAAGCAAAATATCTAGATTTTTAAATTGTTGGCTTTAAATTCAATTCTTAAAATAAGTTTAAAATAAATGTAAAATGTAAAATACAAATACATATCCATTAGTGGATATGTCTCATGGTTCACAAGAATTTGCAACCTCTAATACAAGGTTTTCAACAACTAAGTTTGTATGAATAATCAACAAATGTTCATGAGCCCCAGTGAGAACTAATTTTGAACCAAGTTTTTTTTTTTAAATATCCAAAACAAGTATAAGGCATGGTCTTTGTTTTCAAAGCAGAGGAACTATTAATTATTAAGTGCCTATCATCTATTCAGTTACTTTGCATAGGTAATCAATTCACATTAATGTAATCCTTAAGGTGATTACTCTCATACTCACTTTATGGATTATGTAAGCAACGGAGACTATGGCATAACTAGTAAGTGATGGAATAAGAATTTTAACTCAGTTCTGGCTATTGCTAAAATTCATGTTTCTCTGCCAGGGAAAGGAATGGAATCAAATATTGAAGATCTAAAGAATCATTGAAGCTTAAGCTGGGTGGAGGGGGGACACTGTAATACAACTTCAGAGAAAGGAACACTGGTGAGGAATATGTCACTCTGAAAGACTTGGTGGAGGATGTTGGCCTTGGGTTAGTTAAGATTTAGATAAATTGAGAAGTAGAAGAGAGCATGAATGAAAGCTTGTGTAGGAGTGACTTACCCGGTCCTAATAACTTCTCTCTCCCTAAAAAAACAAAAACAAAACAAAACAAAAAACTCCATTTAAGGAATATCTATTGATTTCGCTTGCCTCAGTGTTCCTTCATCTTTTGGTAATAGTACCTTTTTGCTGTCTTTCTTTTGGAAACTATCCAGCCATTATTTTGTCCTGGAGCGTCACTAATGTGGTCACTAGAGTCACCTGCACAAAAGCATACTTGGACATGCCATACCTAGATGTGAAAGGAAGTTAAGCCCACAGAGGCAATACAAGACTACTGGTGCCCCCTCAATTCCTTGGGTATACAGTTATGCTCTTCAGAAGGTACCAGATAGACTGAGTACTAGTTGCCCATAGCAGTGGCCAATTCAGTATTTGCATCATCTTGCCCTCCTTCTCAGAATCACTCTTGCTCTTTCCCTCTTCTTGTTTCCTACAATCACTTCCCAAATGAACTACCTGTTCCAAGTCCTTGACTTATGGCTCTGCCTTGGGGGAAACCCTAAAACAGTTCTTCATGCTGAGATTCCCAAACTGCCCTTTATCCATCTTTCTCAAGGCAAGATTATTCAGCTTTTATTTTGATACTGATCTCTCCTCTACTTTTCTAATAACTTCCTTGCTTCACATATATCAGCTAGCATGGATTTCTGTTTCTTACCACCAAAGAGCCCCAAGTGATTTATAGCTTCATTTCAAGTGGACCCATATTACACCACTGGATAATAGAAGGAAAGTTAAACATACATACAAATATAGATGTCTTGCTGAAGATCTGTGTGGTTGTTGCTTTAGATGGTGAGAAACTCTGAAACATCAGATAATATTATTAAGTGGCTCTTAAAAAGCTAACATTACAGGTGGACTGTACAATCATCTGGCGGGGAGTGATTCATGGTGTTTCTGCCAATGTCCACACCTCGCATGATAAAGTGCTGAAATCCAACACTTCCTTGATAACTGCCAGGTCATTTAAAACTGAGATACCATATGGTTATATACCTTTTCTATTAGTTCACCTATAACCTCTCTGAAATCATTACCTTTTGTTGTTTCTCTCCTAAGCACTACTCCTGTGATAGAGTAATCCTTGGAGGAAAATATAAATTATTTCCTACTTCTCCAGGTGAGGAACTAGAGAAGAGATGCAAGATTCAAACTCATATCTTTTGGTTTTTTAAGCTACTGTTGACCCACTAAATCATACAGCTTTCCATTGCCACTTCAATTAAATGGGTTAGATTCCTACTAAGGCCAAGTGTATCTCTCATCTACCTACCTCCCTACCTACCTACCTACCTACCTATAATCTTCCTCCCTTCCTTCTGTCCATCCGTCCATGTTTCCTTCCTTCCAATCATCTATTGTTCTAATTTACTAAGTGACTCCAAATACAAGTATAGCCCTGAAGAGTGGCCAGTTTTCAAAAATCTGCATCTGAAATTACAAAGAGAAAACCCACATTATTATAGTGCATCTGGTACTTGTTAATTCTTAATCTGTTGTATCTTTTACTGTCATTTCTCCAGATGTGAGAGTCTATCTCATAAGTTAATATTTTGCCTAAACTACACTAAAGAATTGTTGAAACCAAGTTGAAACTCCTTGGCCCCCCACTCTTTCTATACAGGAGCTGTCTATGTCTAGCTGACTAAATGCCAAGATCATAAAAATCCACTGACTAAGAAACTTGCAAATGAGTCCAAGATTCTCCCCAACTTCACGGGGATATGTGTGTTTTATATGCTGTTGGGTTTATAAAAGAAAAAAATGCCAAGAAAAATCCAGCATGTGCTAAAAATTAATAATTTTTTGAGAACTTTGTTAATATTCTACAAAGAAATGGTCCTTTTATCTCCTAAAATAGAATCCAGGACAATGGATTTGCTTTTGAACAATGAGTTCAAAAATAGAACTTGCCATTTGGAAAGTTTCTCAAGATTTTCTAGAACAGTGGTTTCTAAATGTAGCTCATCATTAGAATAACCCAAGGGGCTTTAATAAAAAAGATGATTCCAGGATCCCACCCTAAAACTACTGAAGCAGAATCTCTGGCAGGTAGGACCAAGTTTCCTGGTGATTCTGACATTCAGCTAGGATTGAAAACCAGAGCTAGAGTCTAGAGTCTGAACATTAAATATTGCCTTAGCAGTTAAAATTTTAGTGCCTGTGATTATAATTTTATTATATTAATTTCCTTTGGATTTATATTTTGTAAGAAAACCCTGGATGGGAAATCATTTGGCCATTATTGGTCCAAATTCTCCATTTTGAAAAGGCCCTTCAAGAAGTTGAAAGAGACCTTCAAACGGTAGGTTTGTCCTCCAGTATCCTGATCCTTTATTGCTGTATTTCTGTAGTTTTGTAAGAACTATACCTCTAAGGACTGAAGACAGGCCTGCAGCGAAGATGGGATGTTATTTCCATCCTGGCTGAATCATCAGGGTTGAGTCAGAAAGCTGGAAAGGACCAGGAGAGACCATCTGGCTTAGTCTCTGTCTTGATGTGGTTGTGATTTGCTTCTAGGAATTTCAAGGCAGGGAGAGTTCACTGCTGGTGTTTCAATGTCCCAATAGTGACTAAATCCTTACTTAGGGCCACTTTGTGCTGCTACCAAGCCAGCATTTCTTGATCTCCAGTGCAGGGATTTTTCTATCCCTCCCTGATTTAATCCTTAAAACCAAAGAGCTACACTTAAAATAACATGAGAGGGGGGTGCCTGGGTGGTTCAATCAGTTAAGTGACCAACTCTTGATTTCGGTTCTGATCATGATCTCCTAGTTCATGAGTTTGAGCCCCGTGTCGGGCTCTGCTTGGGATTCTCTCTCTCTGCCCCTCCCATGCTGGTGTGCTTGTGAGTGCTCTCTCTCTCTCTCTCTCAAAACAAATAAATAAACAAAATAAATTAACATGAGAGGATGGATTGTAATCTCAATAGGAGCACGGTATAATAAAGAGAACAGTAGATTGAGTGAAAAAAATGTAGACAGCAGTCCCAGTGTAGCCACTAACAGAATGTGCAAATCAGGCCAATCATTAGTGATCTCAGTTTTTAGTTTCTTCATCTGCAAAATGAAGAAATCAAACTGGTTTTGGGCTTTATGTGTTTGTCTATCATTCTATCATTCATTTATTTCCTTATGGATGTCTTTAATTGCCTTCAGTAAGTTTCAGTGAGCTGTGCACTGAGTAAAAGTAGGGAATAAGACAAACATGTTCTCTGATGACAAATAGCTATGGTCATAAGGAAAACATAAATAATAAACAAACAAATATGTAATTACATTAATATCATTTCTGTGGAGGAAAAGAAAGGTGTTGAAGCAGCCTAAAGGAACCATTCAGGCTGGAATCTCCCCTCCTCTAGACAGCACACCTGGCCCTCTAAATCACTGAAGTGTGGAAAGGCAGATGGCTGGTGTGTTCCAGGAACTCTCCAAATGGACCGGTTGACCCATTAGCATGGAACTAATCAATCCTATTAGATTTTGGCAGCTTCTAGATGACCATATTGGTGAGGAAGTATCTATGTTTGCTTGCACAACTATATAAACATCTTCCAAGAAAATCAATAGTGTCTCCAAACTTTAGAGGCTACACTGATTGGCCCCCATGACAGCATTATCACTGGCTAGGAACTAGTGACAAGGTCAAAGACATAAATTTTGGCCCGTTAGCTTTACTTAAAAAGGGTGTCTCACAGCCACAAAATAAACTGTTAACACTGGCTCTCCTCCCAAGCAAGAACTGAATATAAAGGAACCCAACAATATATGGATAGCTTGGTCAAGTTTATCACCAGTAATGGAAAACATCTTTTGTGGTATTTTCTTTGCTGAATATTGAAGTGAGGGCTTAGCCTAGTATCAATGAACTCTATTAACAGGCTACTACTTTATACTGGGGCAGTTTGTAACGTAACTTTCCAGAATGCCTTCAGGTCAGTTGCCACAAATTATGTAACAAATCTGTAAGGCAGATGGAACGATACATGATATCACCTGCCCATCAGAAAGAAGAAAACTATGGGGAAATGAATCACTTCCAAATCACGTAGCTAATTGGAAAACATGCACACATGTACATGTGTGGACATATGCATGCACATGTGTGTGCACACACTCAGACCACAAAACTGTGCCTCTACCAACGGACTGCCATGCAGACAGCGGTAGTCACAAAGTCATAAAAAGAACAGAGTACATGAAGGACAATACGTAACTAGATTACACAGAAGAAAACAGAGTACAGCTAGCCTTTGGGTGACCTGAAAATTTCCACTCCACTCTTTCTTAAGAAGCTGAGTTGCCAGTGAATATACTGGAAATGCCAACATAGGTAACTATCACATGCCTTGTTTCCTTGTTTGTTCTTAAAGAAAAAAGATGTTAAGTAAGACACCCCAGTTACTGGTTTAATTTCACCTGAAATATTTCACTATTATCATTGTTGTCAGCAGAAGCATCACTACCATTTTTATTATTCTTTTGAGAAGAAAACTCAAACTCCAACAATGTGAAGCTGGCCATTATTCTGTCACCTGAGGTACCATTTTTAACAATTCCTCATACTTTTACTTGCTATTTAAGCATGAAGCCCCAGGACACCTGGGTGGCTCAGTAGGTTTACTGTCCAACTTCAGCTCAGGTCATGACATCACAGTTCATGTGTTTGCACCCCACATCGGGCTCTGCGCTGACAGCCCATAGCCTGGAGCCCGTTTCAGATTCTGTGTCTCCCTCTCTCTCTGCCCCTCCCCTGCTCACGCTCTGTGTCTCTCTCTCAAAAATAAATAAACATTTAAAAAATTAAAGAGTGAAAGCTCCTATACATACAGTCTGAAACAGAACCGGAGACTACAGATGGGTTAGCATTCAGCACATGGGAATAAGAGAACTATGGTTCAGTCAGCTAAATTGACCTCATTAGGTTATCAGAAATTTTGATTCTATGACAGAGTAGTGAACTTTTAAAAATATCTTTTCCTCACAGCAATCATGCAAAAAGCCAACAGTATGATGTTGCTAAATAGGGTCAAGCATTATGAAGTGCTTCTTACTGTTTTTGTTCTGATAAAAACAATTAGTACTCTATTCCTGAGAATCACTGATGGACACCAGTTCATTCAATAGGTCATTGTGTTTCCTGTGATACAGTCTTCCCACGCTTTTGCACAAGGGCAGTCATTGGCTGGGGTCTTCTTTGGGGGAGACAAGCCCTTGAAGAAACAATAACTACAGATTTTCGGAACTGCACCCTGGAAAACACAGCCCAGCCTGCTGTGGGGGTAAAAGGCAGTGCCCAGTCCTGCATCTTTGAAAGCATGGCTTAAAAATAGCCCAGAGCACTTTCCTGTTTGGAGGACTCAGTAACAGCTGTTCATAGCCTGCATTTCTTTCATACTTCCCTCCCCACCACAAAGAAAATACAAAGTAGCACTGGCTATAGGAATGGACATTATTCAACATTAATGTGCCTTCAACAATAGCACAGGAAGAGTCATAGACACAATGAAGGGAAAATGGGGAAAACTCAGGAGGAGCAGAGAGAGCAGGGAAGAGATACTTTTAAATAATGAGAAATTTAAAATAAGTACGAAGGCAAGAAAGGACAGGATTTGAAAGGTTGCTTCTGAGAGGTGATACGGTGGTGTGAAAAGGGCACTGTGGGTGGAATTCTAAAAATCAAAGTGTTTGTTAGCTCTGTAGCTAACTAGCCATGTTTTCTTGGGCATGCCCCTAAGTATCTCCATGTCTCCTTCCTAAAATGGGCAGAGGACGGCAGAAACAGAGCCAGTCGTCTTCTAAAAATCCCCTCTAATTCTGAAAATGGTATGTGGTATGAATGTGGACTATAGACAGCAGAGACATTGGGAGAAACACTGGATTTACCCTGCAAAGAGGCCCCTACAGAAGGAGTTCAAACATGAAGCAAACTGAAGTATACCCAGATTCATGGCCACCTGTTTCTACCATCTTAGGAGGGCTGCTTGATGGACAGTGAGACAGTGGTTCTTATCCCCCATGCTATAGTGGCAACACCCAGGGAGCCGCATGGTCCGAGATCCACAAGCACAAAATCCCTTCCTGTCTTCCATGGTTCCTTGAAGTTTCTATCCCAGGGTTCACAAGGCCAAGATGGCAGAATGCATGTCCTTTGACTGGAGGCCATATAACAGGCGCTGAGCAGACAAAGAGCAGGTAGAGCATAACAGGTAAAGAACAGATGTGCTGGAGTCAAACAGACCTGCATTCAATTCTGCTGAGTACAGATCCATGACCTTTGCTAAATATGTTAATATTTCTCTGATTTTCAATTGCCATTTTCTTTTAATTTCTAAAAATTTAGATAGAAATGCAGTTATCAAAGTGCATGCCACAGGGTAAGCACTCAATATACATCACCTGTTATTATCTGTTATAATTATTTTCATGGAGTGTTTTCCTTACTTTCCTTGGAGAAATATCCTTTGGCTTTCTGAATCACCCTATCATCTTTGATGAAAACATAACAAAGGACCTTCTGGTACGGGATGGTCAAGTAGCAGTGGATCACATATTGACTAAAGCTTTACCAAGCAGGCAAAAATTAGTCTGTAAGTTCCTAAGATGACCTACTTAGTAAGTAAATCCAAACACTTAAAAGTTGGACTCCAATTTTGTAGATGGAGTTCCACTGGGCAACAAATGTAAAATTTTACAACCAGCATAGATTTGCCAAGCGTTTCCCTTATGTTCACTCCTTCCATCAAGAGAAAAGACACAGCAAGTCTCCATTTGGGCAGTTTCACAAAATAGGGTATTTCTTCTAGCTCTCCTGTGACTGGACTAGGCTGAGAAATCAGCCAGAAATAAATGTAAACTATAGGCCTATGTGCTTCTCTGAAGTTAAGACTCACTTTAATGTTAGTCTTTTCTGTAGACACAGGGATAGAACATCTGAAAAAGCCTCCATAGGACAAATCATCTTAACTGAGAGAAGAACCCTCCGAAAAACTAGCTAATATTCATGGAGACAAAACTGAAAAGTGGGTGACATAGGAGATCTTTCTTGGCAGAACTGGGAGAACAGACAATCCTCCCCCAGAAGGGCTCATGAGAGTTTCTGTATGAAAGGAAGGCTTTGATAGAACTGTATTTCCTAGTAATTTTTTTTTTTTACTTCTAACACACTGATATGGCCTTCTTACAACAAAATAGAATCATAGAATTGTAAGGTAGCAAGAAACGATATAGAATGTTTCCTTGAAACTCTTTATTTTATTTGCCCAAGTAATTAATTCCTTGTCTGTATTTTAAAGTGGATCCCAAATGACCTAAATCTCAGCCCAATAAAATCACATACAACATGTGGCTTTGTCATTATTTTTTATTTTTACTTTTTTGCTGGGCACCAAGTAAATCTGTCTAAATGTCTAAGTTCCTGGACACTGGAGCCTTCAACTAGAACATGGTGGCAGCGGTACGCCTAAGGACCTGCCAAAGCAAACAGAACACCAAGAAACCCAGAGGTTCAATCTGATGAAAACTGTGGTAATCAAATCTTCTTAAACCTATGGTTTCTGTCTCGCTTGGAACACTGGCCAGGCTCCAAAGGGAGATTTCCAGGGTGCGAGGTAAAGGTGGTTGTGGAGGAGGTTGGGAGAAAACAGGCTAAGGATGCTGGCAGAATTCAGGAGCCAGGGGGGGTCTGAGAGACAAGGCACCAGTCCTGTAAAAGGTCAAGGACCTCGCTTTGGCAATTTTGTCCTTTTTGACATAACAATTTCCCTAATGTCCAAGTTAGGAGCACTCACAACAAAGCTCCCTCTGCCCAGTATCACTGACTAAAACCCTGGAGCTGGGTACAACCCAGGCATTGCAATGACCCTTACTCCCATGTTCTGAGTGGAGTCTCTCTAGGACATAGGTCCCCAGGAAGGCCAAGAGCAGGCCATGGAGAGTACTTAAGATAATGCAAGTTTCTCTAGCTCCCTCCCTAGGGAGCACCTATTCTCAGGTGATTCCAATCCTAGCCCACAAAGCAACACAAGCAAATCCTGTCAATACCAATTTTAGATTTCTTAGGCCCACTCAGTGAGCAGCTAAGATCTGCCCATGACAATAATAATGTGTGCAGAATAGTGCAAGAGAATCACCAAGGTTATGACTGAATCTAAGAGCATCTCTTAGTAAAAAGATCCAGGTAAGCAATAGCAAGAAGGGCAATGGCCAAAGGCAAAAAAAAAAAAAAAAAAAAAAAAAAAAAACTCCTCCACCAAAAATTCAAAACACAATCTCTATGGCAGGCTGTGTTCTGCACTGTCAGCATAATGAAGGCAAGGTCTCGAGCCAAGAGACTAGGGTTTGCTCAGAAGGAAAGTCAAGTGAGGACACAGAGAGAAAGAGGCACGTTATGTATCCCCATTCAGTATTAAGCAAGTATTTTTAATACCACTGGACATAACCAGTGAGACCCAGGCAAACAGAACTGACAGAGCTAACTACAAGGTTTGTGGTGCTTGATTCCAGGAATATGTTCCTTTTTAGCCAAGTCTTCCTTGTGGACTCAACCTCTAGCTGTATGCTTCGCATTCACTAAGTTTATTATCTGTTTTATGATTTCTGTTAAGACCTAGGAGTTTTCCTGAAGAAGAGGCCTAACGTAGGCCTGCTCACTTTTCCAAAAGAACCAGAAGAAACTTCAGGCAAAACACTAAAATGGGGAAATGGGAAAAGAGTGCAGTTTGATACTGACAGAGAACATGAAAAATTCTCAAACTCAGCTCACATTCACTGAAGGTTTCGTATCCATCTAGTTCAATATTCATTCATACATTTATGAATTCATGAATTTATTGAATAAATATTGGATGTCTATGACATCAGGCCCTGTTAAGGTACCAGAGAAATTGTAATAAAAAGCTCCTCTTGTGTAGTTTGCCACCCAGCCAGGGAGATGGACAATACACGCATAGATAAGTGTTTTCATGAGTAATACAAGTAATAGGAGCAATCAGTCATGAGCAGAGATCCCTGTAAAGTGAGGCAGGGAGTTTTGGCACCAGATGGAGGATCAGTGAGCCTTACCTCAGGTGCAAACAGAGTTCAAGGGGCCTCAAGATGACCAACACAGCCAAAGCCAAATGGGCCAGGTTAAGGTGAAAAACATGATGCAATGTAGCTAGTTCTCTCTGGAACTCCCATTTTCCTGGAGGCTTTCTGTAAGACCCTCCCAGCCACTCTAGGCCAGGAGACTTGCTCTCTTCTGTGACCCTACGCCTATTCTGACTCTACTGCTCTGCATAATATCTGCTCCATCAGCGTCAGATGCTAGATCTAGTCTTTTGTGTGTAGGGCCATGTCATCTCCGGAGAGACCCTGGGTAAAAATAAAGTCTTGGGAGTCAGGAAAGATGTGAATTCTAATTCCAGCTCACCACTCACTTGTTGCAAACTAATTTCTCAACCTCCACTACAAATGGGATGAGAATGTTAGTACCTACCTTATCACACAGTTGTAAACAGGGTACAGTACAGAAAGAGTGCTCAGTAATGGGAGTTGCTATCAGCAGATGAGTCAGGGTCTTATGGAAAGGAGCTATGCCTTTGATTTTCAGTTATGTCCCTAGTACTTATAACACAGTATGTTCCCTATCAGTGGTCTGTGAAAATAGCATTACATGCTCCTCAAAGCACTATTTGGAATCATCAGGGATAGATTCCTTGAAAAATTCTGTCACTGGGGCACCTGGGTGGCTCAGTTGGTTAAGCATCTGACTTCGGATCAGGTCATGATCTCACTGCTCATGAGTTCGAGCCCCGCGTCTGGCTCTGTGCTGACAGCTCGGAGCCTGGAGCCCCCTTCAGACTGTGTGTCTCCCTCTCTCTCTGCTCCTCCCCTGCTCATGCTCTGTCTCTCTCTCTCTCTCTCTCTCTCAAATATAAAATAATAAAATAAAATAAAATAAAATAAAATAAAATAAAATAAATTTAAAGATTCTGTCACTTACTAGTTATATTACCAAGAACGATGGTTCTTTGCCCCAAGCCTCAGTTTTCTCATCTATTAAATAGGAATGATCATACCAACCTCATAAAGTTATTAGCTACAACCCATGAGATAATATATAGAAAAAAGAAAGCATTTCCTGATCTAAACTTCTGGTTCAGTGGCTCTTAAGTCTTACTGATTTAAAGTCCAGTTATGTGAATCCACAAATCCTTTAAAAGGGAATTCACAGACTGCGTACCTCTCTTTGACAAATCCTTCCTGGACTGGAAGAGCAGGGTGTGGTCAGATCCATTTAGCTGTTGCCTAGACCAAAGTCACAGAAGAGGACCAATGTTTCAGGTGTATGTGACTCAGCTCGTGGTTATCGGAATTCCATGTGTTTATTTCCAAGGTGAAGGTCATTAATGGTCTCTGCACTGGTAAATCTGACAAACTGCTTTGTATTTATTTCATGTTCTACATGAGCCATGTGATATCTTAAATATCTCCCCAAGTAGCAGTAAAAAGCTGGGTGTAGCTAGGGAAGGTCACCATGCCCTAATAGACATGTCCAACAACTTTGTGCAATTCTAAATGGTACTCTGATCTTGATGGGATTTACATTTTACTGATACACTTCAATGTGTTGTTGATAGATGTAAAGCAGTCAAAGAATAAGGCAGACATGAATGCCAGTACAGGTCCACAGGGCAGAAATAAACGAGAATGAGCATAGGAAAAGAAAAAATAGCCTGAAAGCAAAAATTACAATTAGCCAATGACCAAACACCTCCATACTATTCTTGTTCAAGACCATCACATTATCCTCATGATGACTTTGGTAAGCTTATAAAATCCAGTGCCAGTATGAACATTACTGAAATATTTTGTAAACCCAATCTGTAGACCTCATGAGAGCAAGGAATTTCATCCATTTTTGTTTATTGATGGTGCCTGGCACAAGTAGGTACTCAATAAATAGTAACAAAAAAATGAGTGAATGGATGAGAATCTTGTTTTGGGGTTTCCTACTGGATTCCTAGTGTATCTTATATTGCTGTTACACTGCACTTCGTGTTCGTCATCATCCTTTCACACAATTAAAACTTTCCACCAATTACTATCTATAGCTGACTTCCCTATTTGCTTATTTTCTATAACTGACTTCCCTATTTGCTTATAGTACAGAAAAGAGTAATAAAGCAAAATGGGCAGTGCCATCAAAAGAGAACTGAGTGTAATGAATAAATGATGAGGTCAATTTCAGGCAGAAAGACAGTGACAAAAGGGAGTCTCTGGAGGGTCTAAGTCCAGCCAGATCCCTATGCACTATCACCTGAAGACCTCTCTGCTCACTTTCTGGGAAGTAATAAAGTAGAGAAATAGGGTCAGGTTGTTCGTCCATGGCCAAGAGTTCATTCCACCAGGGAAGGATGGGTTTATGAGAATAAGTTGGTGATTCTGTGGCTTATTCTACATGGACACACATTCTTTGGGTTCGCCTTTCTACTAAGACATCATGCTACCATAATGCATAATCCACCCCCTCTGATGTGGGCAGTAAGAGGCCCATATAGGGCCCCTTTCCATTTCTTGTTACCATTACAGAGACATACATTTACCTGTGCAACTTGAGACTGATTCATCATTGTACCTTAACTGTCCGTCTTCAACAGACCAGACAGACTTACCAACAAATTTGCTCATACAGCCAACTTCTTATCTTGTCCCAAACCTAGGCCTTACAGCTTTCCCTTACCCTCACTTCTCATACACTAAAATTCCTTAATTCTCTCATAATAATCTTCTTCTCTACATTCCCACTACCATGGTCTTAGTATAACTTCATCTTGGATTTTCCCTAAACTAACAGAAATATTTCTTAATCAAACTTTATGCCTCAAGTCATGTGCCCCTTCAATCCATTTTTCATACTTCCCTCCCAGGTGTGATTCTAAAAGGCAATCCTGATTATATGTCCTTGTATTGGAAACTAAATTCCTTATCACAGAATATAAGGCCTTTTGTAATCTGGCTCCTGTCACCCTCTCCATCCTCATGTTCAACCTCTCCTCTGATGATGCTCCACCTCCCAGCTCTGCTCACCCACTTGCCATTCCCAGAGCACCCTAGTTCTCCTTACTATTGTGCCTTTTCCTTTACAGTTCTTTGTCAAAAATGTCCTTCCTTCTGTCATCCGCCAGCCACTCTCATCTCTAAACCTATCAAACTTTTGATTCCACTCTAAACCTCTGGTAGGATTCCCCTACATCCATTAGGCAGATCTCCACCCAACCCATCGTGAGTTTCCCCAGCACCTGTTCTTTCTATGATAGCAACTATAATACCAGATTAAAAATTACTTGCTTACTTACCTCTCCCTGAAGTTAAAGACCATGTTTCATTTATAGGAACACACATACAGAACACAGTCCTCAATACACAGTTAACACTCACTAACTCAATGAATAAATAAATTCATCATTGTCTCTCAGTTCTGCCCTTCCATTCTTCCAGCAAATAATTTAGTTTCTGATCTCCCAGATGCCAGAAAGCAGCCACTTGAGTACTTAAAAAAAATCAACTGTACTGTAATGCTACTTAGGAGATTGAAGGGATAGAAAATGCATCCTACAATACTCAGACAAACTGGTCTGTAAGAAGGAAAGAACAAATATCCAATTACTGTGTTTGAAAGGGGAAACTGAAAATACAATCGTTGGCAGAGTTCTTCAATCAGATGCTTTGTCTTCTCGCCATCAAGGACTAGATACACACAGTCTGGAAACACTCCAAATCTTAGTGCAGTTGACAGGGGACTTGACCAAGCAACCTGTGCACAGATTTACACACTCAGAATGAGCTGATGACCAGCTGTCACCTGCCAAGAACAATTACAGCTTAGACTCATCTGAGATTTGTCAAGTCCAGGGACAGGGCAGCTCTATTAGTTATTCTAACTGCTATTTCATGAAAGCCTATTTCTGAAGGGCTGTAGTTATCTGTGCATAGAAAGACTTCCCAACTACTAAATAACAGGATGATGCAGAAGGATTCAATCCAGGGGCATGGGCATGGAGAGGGAAGGTTGGGCCTCAATGAATTATACCTAGGAATAAATCCATCAACTCATCTGGGTAGTATAAATAGTAGACCAAGGTAGAGTTACCAGCTAAACATAACATTTAAAATAAACAAACAGTAAAGCATTTCCTTGCTGATTACTCTCAGGCAAAATTTTATGCCTGCCTCGTATAACGTCATGATGTCTCAAGATCTAAATTAAATAACCCACTTGCTTTGACAGATCATTTGTTTATTCAGAAATTCATTAAAACCAGGAGTGTGTACAAAATCTAACAATATTCAAGGCTCCAGAATGTTTTTTTAACCAGGATTTCAGTCAAATACATCTAACAAACTGCTTTTGGAAATGACATTAGCAAACAAGTTTAATTCTGTGATATTATTTATAGACAAGCTGACATTACTCACCTAACAAAGCCATGCTTGTCTAATCCCTGATTAATTACAGCAGAAGGAAGCCTTGTAGAAGGGGACATCTTGCTCATCTGGAAAAAGGGTGACCTTGTGGGTGACACATGGGGCACCTCTTGAACCCAAGTCTGGACTACCTGTTAATTTCTGACTGAAGATTACATACTTTATGAAAATTTCATTTTCACATGCCTTGTGGCCAGCCACAGCCCAATATCTTCTCCCAAACCCACCGTGAGCCCTCCAGCCCATCTCACCTCTCTTTCCTTGACTCCTTAGACTACTTACACAACCTTGCTTTTGCATGTAACTTACACATAATCGAGAAAGTAGAACCATCTGATGAAATTTAGGACAGTGCTAACTAAGCACAGAGCAAATACCCAAAAAATGCTTTCTGAGCTTTGTGTCTCTTTTTACAAAGCTTGTGGTTCTCAAGGTGTGGGGCCCAGCAGCAGCAGCAGCAGCAGCAGCAGCATCACCTGGGAACTTGTTAGGCAAATTAATGGCCCCACCCAGACCTGCAGAATCTGAAACTCTGGGGATGGGAGCGGTCACCTGTGTTTTAATGAGCCTTCTACAGGATTTTGCTGGAGTCTCAAATTGGAGAATTGGTGCATTAGGATTACAAGTCTGCACCTATTTGGAAAAATTTGACCAGTTTATGAGAAGGGGAAAATATCAAGGTTCTTATGATGAGTTCGAATAAGTTAAAAAACAAAAGAATTTCCAATTGTCTTTGCAAAGAACTACTTCTTGCAGAAAGTAAACACAGTAAGATTAGGCATCTGAAAAACAAACAACAAACAAAAACCCAGGAAAACGTTTGTCTAATAAAACAACACAGATTATATTTCTAATTATCAGGAGAATCATTTAGCACTGAGTGTCAGGACAACCACAGCCTCCTGAATTAATTCTGATTCTGAGCTGAATGAATGTGCCAAGCTTATTCCCATGGAAACCGAGCACGATACAGATTGATAGGGTTATAGAACATATAACGGAGCTAAGGCAATTGCCAATTTTAGAAGATTAGCATAGAAAATTTGATGCCACACATTCATTTTCCAAATATCAGATGTGCTTCATCTATATTCGAGGATAAAGGACTGTCAAAATTTGATTTAAGAGAAAAGAAAAAGCCCTAGTACAACACAGCCTATCATCTTTGAGTTCTGGCCAAAATGAGGCAGAGGTTCTGTTTTCTTAATACTGCTTTAATTACAAGGAGACCGTTTTGAACATTGGTATTAAACAGGTTGCTATGGCTTCCTGCCTAAGAATTTGGCATGCAAGCTGCAGTCATGGGCGAGCTCTGAATGGTCTGAATAAGGTGCACACGAATAGAGTTTCTCAGCCTAAACCCCTGGCATAGAGCATCCATCAGGAAGAACACCGGGAGGTAACAGAGCACTAACAGAGGCACTGTCTCTCTTCACTTTCCTAGACACTCCTTCCATGGTTCTTACTGATCACCTGGTCATATAGAACACTCTCCCTGTATAAAAGAGGCTGCTTCAAACAGCAGCAGACCTGCTGCGGCTGTTTCCGAGCACAGAGAACCACGTGGAATGTTGTTTAGACTTCCAGAAGATTTGTTTGTTCCCTGGGCAACTCTGGCGTTTCCAAATTTTATATATGACTGTGACTAACAGGGAAGAAAGCAAACAAGAAGTTCAAAGCTGAGCTAATTATGCTCAGAGACACGTTTTTGTCTCTGGTAAATAATAGAGAAGTAACCACGGGGGATTTTATCTCTGTGTTCCCAGAGAGATACAAAGACCCTCAGGTAACACAAACACCAGAATGTTCAAAATGAGCAAATGCAATCTGCAGAGCTATGTTTATGCTTAATATCTATTCAGATATCTAAGACTCCTTCTGGCCTGAAAACTCTCCACTTCTCTGATCTCATAGCTTCTCATAGGGATGGTGTCTTTGAAATTTCATGCCAGGTTTTCACAATTTAGGTTTTTGTCAAGAAAAGAAAAAGTCCATAAGCAACATATGCCACAAATTTGAGGTTGTTTTTGTAAACACCCAGCTTTTGAGAGCTGTGCCTGACATTCAGAAAAGCTAGTGGTAGAGTTTCATATTTTGAAAGGGACGGGAAGAGAAACATATTTTTGGTAAGCAAATTGTCTGCGTGGGGGCTCCAGACAAGTTCATGGATTCCTTTCAGGATAGAGTAGTCCCCTCTTATCCATGGCGGAAATGGTCCCAGACCCACTGTGAATGCCTGAACCCTATATATACCATGTTATTTCCTATACATACATACCTATAATAAAGCTTAATTTATAAATTAGGCACAGAGAGAGATGAACAACTAATAATAAAATAGAACAATTAAAATACACTGTAGTAAAAGTTATTTGAATATGGTCTCTCTCTCAAAATGCCTTATTGTTCTGCGCTCATGCTTCTTGTGATGATATGAGATGATTAAATGCCTACATGATGAGATAAAGCAGGTGAATGATGTAGGTGTTGTGACGTAGCATGAGGCTGCTATCAACTATCTGATGATGATGATGATATGTAAGGAGGAAGATCATCTGCTTCCAGAACACAGTTGACCAAGAAATGCTAAAACACAGGTAAGGGGGACGTCTGTATTTACATTTACATGTAATGAAGCATAATATGTGTGAGGGAAAGGTGAGGCAGAGGTAAGAGATGGAACAACTAGTAAAGGGTATTTATTTATAAATAAAGGACCAAAAAGAAAATGATAAAAACAGCAAAGACATCCTGTAAGAGAAGAAGGAAGTGATTTTACCCCATGTCTTGCATTCAGCTATGCTGACCTGAAGGTCTAGAGAAGGTGAAGGAGTTTGTACTCTTTCTCCAAAAGGTCATAAACTCATATCCTAAAGCTTCACATGATTATCTCATAAGCTTTGATAGGTCATTATCTCAGCTCCCATAGATAAATTTGTTTATGGTTCCAAGAATAACCCAGTCCTCTCTGAAAGCTAGCGGTCACACCCAGGCCAGTGACCTCCTGATTCAAGGAACCTGCTTGTTGTCAATATTATTTGAATTCTAATACAGGTTTCCAACCCAAGATTGTTTTCTTCGCATGGGGAGAAGTAGGCTCTGCAAGACTAACTTGGAAGTTATGGATATTTCAGTTACTGGATTGGGACTGCCAGATGTCACTAGCTTTATCTTCTTGTTTGCAAATGTGAGGCAGATTGACCAAAGTCACTTAGGGACTTATATCAAAGAATTATTATCTATTTTTGGTTTGAAACCCAGTACCAAATTGGTAAAATTAACCAGACTTTAACTGGGAAAAAAAGTCTGGTTAATTTTCTATTATCTGGATGTGATATAAATATTTAATTCACAAAGCTTATTTGCAAGTTTAAACTACTATCACAAGAGAAGGAAATACTCAAGTCCTTTGACTTAAGTCAATCATCTCTGGGTTCTAAAAATGCGCAAGCTAGATGGAATCAGACATTTTTAGAAAGTTAGGTGATAAAAATCCATGCCAGGTGGACACATCTTGCCACCTCATCAGAGATCAAAAACCACAAAAACCAACCCATGACTCATGGCCAAGGAAAAGTGATATACAAGCCACGTGTTATTCTGCAGATCCCTTGATTTTCACAGGTAAAGAATGGATCCCAATTTGTTTCTGATGCAATACTATTTTTTCAAAGAGTTTCTCTCATCATTCACAAGGATTTAGAAGAGCATATACTTTAAACATTTATAAGTCTGGACTTCATTACCTGGAAGTGTATAATTATTCAATCTGAAATCTTCAGAGTGTAAGTCATCTTGTAGCAAAAAACACAGAATCTTATGAAAAGGACACACACTGCTTTTAACAACTCGGAGGTCTGATTTTAGATTTGAAAAGCAATGTCAACCATAGATAATTGATTTATTTTTTGTTCTATTTATTTTTATTCAAGTGTAATTATCATGAAGTTATATTACATTCAAGTATATATGATCGGATGATTCAAGAATTCTATAAGCTTCTCAGTGTGTATCAAGGTAAGTGCACCCTTAATCCTCTTCACCTATCTCACCCATCCCCCACCCACCTCCCCTCTGGCAATCACTTACTTAAGTGAAAAAAGTCAGAGAAAGACAAACCATATGCTTTCATTCAAATGTGGCATTTAAGAAAAACAAATGAACAAAGAGAAACAAACAAAAAAAAAACCCAGACTCTTAAATACAGAGATAATTCATTTTTCAAAGCAGACAGAGGAAAATTCTATTTCCTATTAATTCAACTATAATTTAAATTTGGAAAGACTTAAGCTTTGTCCTTTAAAAAAAAAAAAAATACTCACTTGGGGAACCTGGGTGGCTCAGCCGGTTGAGCGTCTGACTTCTGCTGGGGTCATGATCTCATGGTTCATGAGTTTGAGCCCACGTCTGGCTCATTCCTGTTAGCGTAGAGCCCGCTTCAGATCTTCTGTCACCCTCTCTCTCTGCCCCTTCCCTGCTTGTGCTCTCTCTCTCAAAAATAAATAAATCTTAAAAAGAATATATTAAAAAATATTCAATAGGGTAGTCACTGTACTCCAAATCTTCCAAATGAGTGAGGTCTTACCATTTATTCAACCCCTCTGAAGTTCACAAAAGTGTGACCTTTGGCAAGGCTTTTCCTTGTAATTTACAACTCAAGCATATTTATCAGATTGGAGACACTGCTCCATTGACACGTCTTTCTGCAGAATTTTGGAAAGCAAAAGAGTTCTGAGGTACAACTTGAGTAGAAGTTTTGCAAACCAGACACAGCAATAATTTATCTCAAATATCAGAGTGTCAAATGGAATGGCCACCTGGATGAGCCAATAATGCCCTTGGTAAAACAGGATCCTTAAATTGATTTTAAAGCTAACAGGGTGTCCATCGATAGATGAATGGACAAAGAAGATATGGTATGGATATACAATGGAAAATTACTCAGTCATAAAAAAAGAATAAAGTCTTGTCATTTGCAACAACACAGATGGACCTAGAAGGTACTATGTTAACTGAAATAAGTCAGATAGACAAAGACAAATATCATATGATTTCACTTATATGTAGAATCTAAGGGAAAAAAGACCAAATGAATAAACAAACAAAAACCAGAAATGGATCCATAAATACAGAGAACACACTGATGGTTGCCAGAGGGAAGGGGGATGGGGAGATGAGCAAAATGGGTGAAGGGGAATGAATAAGTTAGAGAATATCTTCCAGTTAGAGAATGAATAAGTCATGAGGATGAAAGGTAGAGCCTGGGGAATGTAGTCAATGGTTTGTAATAGTGTCGTACGCTGACAGATGGCAGCTACACTTGGGATCAGCATAGCATAACAGATTTGTCAATTCACTGTGTTGTACACCAGAAACAATGCAACATTGTGTATCAACTAAAATTTAAAAAGTAGAAAAAGAAAAGTTTATAGGGTGGCTTTGGGCAAAATTGTTTATAGGGTGGCTTTGGGCAAACGTTAAACTGGGATTACAAACCGACTTTTAAAAGGTCTATCTTGAAACATTTGAAAGGAATTTAAGCAAATAACTAATTCTTAGATAGTATAAATTATCTAATATTAAATTTCCCTCAGAAGTGAACCTTAGGGTTCTTATAATGGTGATATATTTGTGACATAAATTTCTTTCCCTATAATATTTCTCTCTTCTCTGCTCACTGATGCCTACAGTCCCATCATTAGAAATTTCCACCTTTATCACTTATTTAAATGCAACACAGAGGAGAGGCCCATTATTCTTGCTCAGTCACTGAAACACATCTTTTGCTGGGAACACACTGATAACTGAAATCTTCTTTTCTCCTTTCTTTGGTATCTCTCACATTGTACAAGACACTTGCTATCATAGAGTCATTGAGCTCTAAGGAACTTGACAAGTCACTGGGGACCCAACCTGTTATCACAAAGACAAGCCAGTGAAGCTGAGGTTCGGAAGGGAAAGGAGAATTGTCCAGAGTGTCTCATCCAGTTAGTGAAAAAGCTGGGACCAGAGTGTGGAGCCCAGAGCCACTCAGCAATTCACTCCCTAGGCATTTACTGAGCCCTACTATGTGCTGGACACTGCATTATGTTGGGGACATGGCAATGAGAACTATAAATATCTTTTCCTATAGAAGCTTGAGATCAAAATGAGTTCCCAGACTCAAAAACCAATACGATGAATCTACCTATCTAAGCGTAATTATAGAAGGGAGTCTTTGATTAACTCTTTTCGATTCCATCTAAGGAACTTAATGACTAAGATATAAAGATTATTTCCTTAGAAGTTTTCCCCTGAAAATAAGTACTAGAATTTAGATTCCACAGACACATTTTTGACTGAGATTTCCGCAAATATAATTTAACTCACTAATGAATTTTTTTCTTGTATAGAGCATGAATAGAGAGCTCAAGCATTTTAGTTGTATACTCAGAATTAAAGTTGTTTATTCATTTATTTAGTCTGTTTATTAGGTGTGTATACAAAGATGATGGACACAGAAATATTGATTTGATTACTCCTGATAGTCAGATCTAAACTAGTTACTATTAACAATAGCGAAGTTATTAACTTTTCTAATGGATCAATTTGTACGTTGTCATGGATGATGGGGAGTCTTATTCAAGTGTGAAACCTTAGTCCATTCAATTTTCCATTAATTCTCTCAGATAATTAGTTTTAAGAAATACCACCATGTTACATCTTACACTTTTCCAGTCCCCCTGGGAATATCTGAACCATGTGACAAGATCAGAAACCACAAAATTCAATAAGGAAGGGGTATTAACACTCAATACTGGACAAGCAGTCTTTGCTTCATGAAAGCATCAAGTGTCCCTACATTTTTTTTCACATCATGTACTTGTCACAACTGAATGGCCACTGCTTTGGTGTCTGGCCTCGGGTTTCCCCCACATCTCAAAACTCCATGACGGCTCTGTCAGTCCATGTGCACATAGCTTCATCTAGTTTACAGGCACCTTTTCCCGAATGTGCTGTATTTATATAGGTTGGGAAATAAGCAGAAAATACAATGCTTAGTTTGTGATCTACCATTTCGGTAGCTTTTGCAAAGCCTCCTCCAAAGGTATATTATGAGCCACTGCTCTGTTTCATTTTGGAACATCACATAAATGCTAGCTGCTTTCTGAGGGCTGAGTGAGCAAAGAAGAAATTGGATCCACGTGTTGGAAGGGAGTTGTGTCCTTGCCTGACTGTAGAGAGTTACTCCAGTCTCAAGACTGACTCAGTTTTCTACCTTCATTCCTCTTTCTGTCATATACGGAGGTTATATTATTGGTATTCATACACAGCCAAAGGGAGGAAAGCCTCCTGAACCCAACTCCTCAAGCGCATGCTTTAAGCTTCTATGACTTCCATCTGTGTGGCTCCCCACTGGGACTCTCTCACCACCAGAGTTCTGAAGGAAGCATTGCAGAAATTCAGAGAAAAATGCTGAATTTTTAATATAGCTATATTTTTTAAAGATTTTAATAGGAGCACAGAGCCTCAGACATAAGGTGCTCAATGAAAATTTGATAAGTGGAAGAATGGATGGTGAACTTCCAGGTGTGTCTGGGAAATGAAAAATCTCCCTGTGGAGGGAGGTGGTGCCTTTTCCCTGCTCTGGACAGTGGCAGGCTTCAGGAAAGATCTTCCATTGTGTACAAATGAGTGAGCCTGCTTCCTGGGCCTCTTGAGAGTGGTTGAGCACCTCCAGCTCTCAGGACCCTGCCATCTTTGGTTATTTAATTAAGAGAGTGTATGGATCACTTACAGTACTTGCCAGGATAAAGCTTTACTTAGTGGCTGCAGGGACACATAAAAGGAACAAAGCCAGTGCCTCCAGCAATGACACTTTGTTTTCTCTTTATTAGAGTGACTGTTATCATTCATGTTTTCCTTTTTCCCAGCCATTCATGGACCATCTCTCAAAGCTCCCCTCTGCTGGGCTAGACTATGGTAGACTATGGACAAGTTAAAATCCCTGTTCCATTTCCTAGTTCTTACTTCATCACATTTCTCCCTGGTACTGGAGTTTAACTTTTTACTCTCTCTCTCTCTCTCTCTCTCTCTCTCTCTCTCTCTCTCTTTGCTCTTGTGCCACATGATACTTTATAAGTAGAGGAGAAAATAGAGGCTCAGCAAAATGTAAAGGGTTGAGGAGGGCACACAGCTAATCAGTAGCAGAGCTGGTCTTATTTTATAATGCTAAGAGCTGTGTGTCCTTTCTGTTAGCTGGTTTCATTTTCCTTTCTAAAGGATCCCTGCAGCAACACGCTTATCAACAGCAGCAATAATCTTGAGCTGGATCCTCTCTGAGCAGAGGACTTTGAACACTACATGTGTGACTTGAATGGCTGTGCCTTCATAATAACCACTGCATTTGCTTTTTTCCAATTTTCCCCTGGGATCTGGTAATCACATAGGAAAAAGGATAAATGTTCTTCCTGCTCCTGCAAGATGAAGACTCCTTTTACTTAACTCATTTTTTTTTTGTTAAAATGTTTTTTAATGTTTATTTATTTTTGAGAGAGACAGAGACAGAGAGAGAGAGATCGAGGGTGAGCGCACAAGCAAACGGGGGAGGGGCAGAGAGAGAGGGAAACACAGAATCCAAACAGGCTCCAGGCTCTGAGCTGTCAGCACAGAGCCTGATGCAGGGCTCAAACTCACGAAACATGAGTCCATGACTCAAGCTGAAGGTGGACCCTTAACTAACTGAGCCACCCAGGTGCCCCTAGTTAATGCCTCATTTAAAACAAGGTTTTGTCGTTGTTGTTATTTCCAGACAGGATTTCATTAACCATGAAGTACAGATCTGATCCTTAATTGAGTATTCCAAATAGTACAGAGTATAGAATAACTAAGAAACTGGCCTGTGGTGACTTTGGTCAGACTTGGTTCTGGTTCAGAAACTCGGTGCCCGCTCTTGCTAACTTAGGTGATTTTTAAGCAAGCTATTTAACCTTTTAGAGCCTCAGTTTCCACATCTCGGAAACAGGAATTATGCTACATGCATCACAGGCTGCCGGAAGAATTAGATGCATATCAACTCTATGAGAGAAGGACAACAGTTGTCTTGGTCACCATAGAATTCTGTGAAGAACCAACCACAATAAAGATATGTTGAAAGAAAGAATCAAAATATGTATGATGGATCTGTGCAGTTCCTGGCACATCACCAATGGCCAATAATCTGTGTCTAAGTAAATTTTCCATCTTTCTTCTTTCTCTTTCATCTCTCCAGAAGATTGGGTTCCATGGTATGTGTAAAAGTAAACATTTAACGGATATAAATTGCAACAGTGGAAGAACTTTTGTAGAGTCACATGCCAGAAGTCCTTCAGAGATGAGAGGAAGAGTCTGAAGATAACGGAGTCACTCTGGATTAAGTGTAGGATACCAGCCATTCTTTATTATACAGCACACTGCTGACCATCCCCACCAGAGCTCAGAGTAAGAAAGACACCTCCAGGGAGGAATCAAAATCTGGGATTCCTGGTTATGACTTTGTTCTTCGTCCCGAGTAAAAACTCCGTCCGTACACGATGACACGCACTCCAGGCTTTTCAAGGGCTCCTGGGGAAAGCATTTCAACCCAAAATATCATCTGTGATCTGTTTTCCATCACAGAGGGGGAAAAAAAAAGGTCTGATGTTGGACATTTAGCTCCATGGGAAACTACCACCACAAATTGAATTTTGAAAATTCAATTCAATTTAAAATGCATTAAGGCCTATTTAAAAAAAAAAAATCTTCTGGGGAGTCCTTTGTTATGTCAGGAATTTCTCTGGAAAGATGAAAAGCAACCACGGATGCATCTTTTGTATAAACCTGGATTCACATACGTAGAACTTTCTTAAAATGAGGTATGAGGGCCTCAGGGCCTGCACCTCTTCCAGGCACTTCTTCAGAGAAGCTTTCCCCATCCTTGCACTGCTCGGAACACTAGTAGAAGCTCTCATCACAGCACACAGGAAAGTTTCTACACACAAGGGAGGCCAGACTGTTATCTGAGTAAAAAGCTCCAGGGAAACTACTAGAGAGGAGAGCCACCATAAAAAGTGTCATTGAAGCTATGGCACTGAGGTGGCATTCAGAAAGAAGCCAACCGAAACACCAGAGGAAGGGGAAGCCAGAAAGCTCACTGATCAAAGCACAGAGAGGCATGCTCCTCTCAACTTTGAAATGTGCTTAAGGTACACCTAGATGGCACAGGTATTAGCAGCATGAGTGCTGTGGTAAGATAGACCTCGGAGTTTCCTAGTCATGTGATCTTGGACAAATTATTTCATTTTTAGCCTCAGTTTCTTCACCTGTATAAGGGGATGCTATAGTATCTCCCTGTAGAGTTGTTGTGAAAATTAAATGAACTAATACAAATAAAATATTTAAGTCCAGCACCCAGGATATAATAAATATGTTATTGGCTATAATTATTATCAATAGCACCAAGTCAGATGAAAATGAAAAGCCATATGGAATGATTTAAGGTCATCTGATTACTCACTAACACCATCATCATCATTCCATACTAAATGATCACACACTGAGGGGAATGTGTACTGGTCCCTCCTCTTTCCATCCCCAGAATCCAGTATCCCCAACCAATGGCTGGATTGTGGTCTCTTTCCCTCCTCAGAACCCAGTGGTCCTGTGCTTCATTTTCTCAAAGTCCTTTCTCAACCAAATGACAATCGGATAAGCTTCATGTCAGACCTTTCAAGGGACATAATGCAGCTCAGTTTAGCACTTAAAAACTAATTTTAATTCTAGAATCTCAGTACCAGTCAGTGCTCACATCCAAGGTACCAACATACCCGGGTAGAGGATTAGGCCCTAATTAGAAGCAGGTCCTAAAATATTATATGAGGACCCTGGTGTTTCTGCTCGGTTTAAGTTACACTGACTTCCAATCATGCATTTTATCTTTTGGCATGCATACATAGGTGCCCAATAAATGTTACCTTTGGTGATAATAAAACAAAAGGCTAACTTTCAAAAGTGAAATAACCAAAAGACCATTGTCTGCATTCTTGGCAGCAGCCAGAGAGCCAGTTTTCCCAAGTCAGCAGCCTCTGAGGAGGCTGGCCAGGGGCCAATTCCCAGGGCTGGCGCATTCCTGGGGCCTGGCAAGAGGCCACTGGGACCCTGTTTCCTCTTGCGTTCTCTTTATGTAGCGGAAAATCTTTCCCGCTTCGAACCCTCCAAGTCTGTTTTGCCCCCTTCGAAGTAAAGAGAGAGAGAGTCACATGGGAAATGATCTTCAGCCCCTTCTCCAAATCAAGTCTCCCACTGCTCCGAGTTGGCACAGCTCGAAACAATTGAAGGCATAAGACAAACAAAAGAGAGCTCGGCTCTGCAGCCCAGTCTCCAGCCTGATTCTATCAGGGGCAGAGGGCTTGGGGCCGAGGACCCAGCAGGACCCTGTGCACAGGGAGTCATTGTACACTTGTTTATAAGGCTATGGGCACTTCTGCAAGCCTTTGGAATAAAATTGCCTGTTATAAATAGACATTGGCTGAGCTTCAAGGGTGAGAGAAGTAGGCCAAAAGTTCCAGAAAAATATAATACTCCATATAAGAAGGTCTGGAGTACAGCTCATTAACAGGGGACTACTGAGGCAGTTGGCCTAAGAAGAAAGGAATCCAAGGTCTTGTCTGATACAACCTGTAGCTAACACCTGGGGAACATTTCTGGCTGGTCACATCATGGATATGCCATTCGGTTTTTAAACATCATATATGAATATACGCAAATCAAAGATTTAGAAAAAAGTCTTTTTCTGAATGTCTCTTTCCATCTGCAGACAAAGAAAACTGCCATCTGGAGTTGCGACGTCAGCTGGCTCCACATATTTTCAGGGAGGAGGAGGAGGTAACACGCCGAGCACTATGTTGTGTGCTCCATTTGAACCCCTTCCCTTGATTCTAACAGCCCAAGCTCTTTCTACTACATTACGTGGCATCTATTTCCTCTGCAGCCTCTAAAATGAGTGCCCTACACACAGGCTCTTTGTATGTGCTTTTCCTGAAGCTGCCCCTGCTGCTTATAGTTTTGAGAGGCTGAAGTTTAGCAGTGAGGAAAGCCATCATGGCTATAATATGGTACGTTTCATTGGTATAGAGTCCTACAATCTCCAAGACAACTTTCTGAGTCTTTGTTTCTCTTATGTTCATGGCAAACCCACTATCAAGGAGACAGAGATTCAGAGAGTTTAAGAAACTTTCTGAAGGCCACACATCTACTGAAGGTCTCAACTCAAGTTCAAATATGCAGACTTGGAGTTCTAATGCAATGATCAATCCATTATATGACACTCCAGCCACCCCACAGCATTGCACTAGGCACTTTTATCAGGACCTCTTAGACAAGACAGTGTCACTGGCCATGTGGAACTTGTGCTGTGAAGATACCACATCATATTGTTCTGGTTAAACCAAGTTGTTACCAACTTCCAAGGAAATGGGCTCAAAAGCAACTCATAGGAAACTGTTTCTAATAATATAGAAATAGTAACCTAATCTGGTTTACGATAGTATTTTCTTCCCATTCCAGACTAGGTGTGGTATAGATTATAATAAGATAAATGTGCTGAATGTGTTCTGTTGGCCCCTAAACATCCACTTTCTATCCTTCTTTACCCTGCTCTGTGCCCCCAAGATGCTATGTAGGCCCCTTTCCCTCTGGTTTCCAAGTGGGTTCAGCAAATGGGAGGTGCCAGAAGGCCCTGGAGAGTGGATGGGGAAGTGGACTTTACATGCCCTGGTTCCCCACCCTGCTGGGCCAACACTGGTTGGCTGCATCCCTCTATCTAAGGTGACACTTGCTACCAAGTGGCTCTCTCCTTCTGGCCACATGGTTGTATGGTCACATTATTCCCCTGCCCTGTTATCCTGTTGAGTTCCCTACATCCTGCCCCGCCTTTGTAAGAGGCCTTTTATTAAACTGTCCTCCACGGGCACCTGGGTGGCTCAGCTAGCTGGTTAAGTGTCTGACTCTTGATTTTGGCTCAGGTCATGATCTCACGGTTCATGGGATCAAGCCCCGCCTCTGGCTCTGTGCTGACAGCATGGAGCCTGCTTGAGATTTTCTCTCCCTCTCTCTCTCTGCCCTCCCCTGCTCTCTCTCTCCCTCTCTCTCAAAATAAATTTAAAAAATAAATTAACTTAAAAAATAAACAAACTGTCTTGAGTGTGCCATCAGTTTCCTCCCAGGACCTCAACTGATGCAGTAAATAAGGAAATAATATTGTTGATGCAGTCTTTGTAGGAAAAAACATGTAAAGTTCCTAAGGTCCTCCTAAGAGGATGAAAAATTCTGACCACTTTAGATCTGGCTCTCTTCTACCTTCTCTTCCTCTTTGCTAGACCTCACCAAACAGGAAGTAGGTCAGATATTGTGCCTCAGGGACCTATCAGCAGAGCTCCAAACCTGGCCCACAAGATCTCAGAGTAGCTACCTACTGCCGCCACATCTGGCTGGTAATTTCAAACACTTTGCACTCAGCCTTGTGCCCACTCACACCAGATTATGGCAGCCCTTCATGACCTGGCCATCCCCAGGGACAGCAGGCCTATGACAATAACTCCTCCTCCCAGAAAGGCCAACAGAACCTACTTATCTGCTGTCTCTGACAGATGGATCCCAGAGTTTATCAGACCAAATGATTTTATTTCCCTCAACGCATCTATGTGCATGAGAGCAGTCAATGAATTAATTGTATTAGGAAACCTACCAAGCTGAAGACAATTGCTTATGACAAGGACTAGAAAGGTGCTGAAAGACAGAAGGCAAGCAAACCTCAGAGGCATCTTCGGAAGTGGACAATTATGACCCATTAAGCCTAGTTAAGGAACTGAAATTTTTGAGGAGGAAACATCTGGAACTGCCTGGAATGCAAAGGAACCTGGAGGAACCACTGTTTGGGCTTGTAGAGAGCAGCCCAGACAAATGGGATTCCGTGTTAGGCAAGAATTGCAAAATTAGTACATGAAAGGGACAGCATTGAGGCAGTGCATCTGGTGTTAAGTGAAGCGTTTTAATACAATGGCTCCTGGTTTTGCTGTTGAAATATTAACTGAAATTGGGATGAGTATGAGGGCTGTCACATGAATAGAAAACTGGCAGAAAGATCATAAATACTGGCTAAGCTGAGCCAAGGCAACAGAACATGGCAATAGAAAGGGAAGTGAAAACGCTGCCTAATTCCCAGCCATGAACCCTGTGGATGCTTACTAAATATTAATTGAGAATAATGAACTATACTAGAGGATGGTAAATTAGTGTGAGACAGGCTGCTGAAATACAGCTAATATATATGTACAGTTGGTATAGCATACACTGAAAAATGAGAAGAAAGGAAATCAAAATGATTTAGCTGTGTGATGTACCAGCAAGCGTGGGTAAGAGGATGGGGGAGGGATGGCAAGAGGGACAAGAGGAAAGTTAAGATAATAATTCAGGATCACAATAGAGCTTTCTTAGGGTCTCGGCAATTCCTCAAGTATAAGCCAGGCACCTTTGAGTCATACTCTATTCTTTTAAGACATTGTGGTTTTCTCAATAAACTTCTTCAGGGACCTCAGGGACACCCCAGATTAAATTTGGACCAATTTCATGGATGGAGATAAAGCTGTCCTCCTTGGGAAAGCCCTCTCTGATCAATACAGTCAGAAGAGCAAACTCCTTCCTAAATCCCATCACTCTTGTTTGCACCACTGTATACCTCCTGGTATTACTATGATTTGTATCTATGTGACTATATTTTGTAAAGCTTCATAAAATGGAAATCATGCTTTGCATTTCTAATTGAGTGCTAAGAAATAGCACTTCACAGTGCTAAGTGACCTTAGTAGGTGCTCAGTTCCAGTGCTGATCAATTAGGAACACTACAGAGGAAAACACGCACCTGTCAGGGAAAACACGCCTACTGGGTTGGAAGACCAGCTTCTAAGATCGATAAAAGCTCTACCTCTTGTTATGGACAAAACACTAGAGAATCTGCCACGGGAACAATCTTAGGCTGCCAGAGGAGGATACAGAAACCTCAGTTGCCGTGGAAACTTGTATGATCTGATGACTCCCATTGCTGAAATATGGTGAAACACCAGGAGAATGACAAGCAGATCCCTGAGCTCTAAGAAAACACAGAACACTCCAAGCAAATGTCGCTGCTCATTTGTACCTATTTCTTACAACGCAGTATCATTTTATCGTAAATAACAGAGCATTTACAAAGGGCTTTCAAAATGTTTCCAGTTCCTATCTTGATTAAGTGATCTCTGAGACCCCATGTATGTATAGGTCTATGTCTGCAGCAGGCAGACAGCCCTCACTGCAGCAGGTGAGTACAGGTGATGGAGCCAGGTGCTTCTGAGATCCTGCTCTGTGACCTGGGTAAGGTCAGCCATCTGTGTGCAGGTCTTATGGACCAGGCTTGCTAGACTAATGGCAGAGGAAGCTACCTAATCACTCTTGGGTCACAGATACCTTTGAGAATATGATTATAGCTATGGACTCCCTCCCTATAAAAAAGTGCACATATGCACATACATATAAAATTTAATACAATGCATTTCAGAGAATTCAAAACCCCTGGAGCCTTTTCATAAAGTTGCCCGATCAAGCACCTTGGAACTCAAGAGGGTCGAGGTATCATGTTAAAAATCTCTGATGTAAAACAAAAGTCTTTATACACATACTGGAATCATCCTTGGTAAAACTGAAAAGGTTGTCGTCCACCCTCCCAAACGTTTGATCCAGCACTCAGTGCCTCCCTCCTCCAGGTAGTGCCCCCTTACTCCATATCCAGTATCTCCTGATAGTGTGTACTGAGTTCACAAATGGCCACTAACCTGTGAGTTCACTCATTCATTCACTCATTCATTCATCCATTCATTCACTGCATGGCATGTTTTTCATGTGTCCAACTTGAGGGACCCAAATGTGAGTATGACAGGGCTCATGTCCTCTAGGACCTTACAATTCAGCTCAGTCAGGCCTGATTTTGCTTTCCAGGGGATACTGGGCAATGTCTGGAGACAGTTTTGGTTGTCACAGCTGGGGGAAGGGTGCTATTAGCATCCAGTGGATAGAAGCCAGGGGTGCTGCTAATATCCTACAATGCACAGAACACCCTCAACTTCGCAACAAAAAAATACAGCGTTCAAAATGTCAAATACACTGAGAAACCTCAATTTATGACAGACAGGCATGTGACAAAATGTTGAACGCAGTGAAAAAGACCAGAGGTAAACATTATGGCAGCTCAGGAAAGGGCATTTTAATAAAAACTTTGGAATATAGGATTATGGCAACAGACTGCCTTACTTTCAATGACAAGAGGAAGGAAGAAGGGAAGAGAAGCTATTCAGGGTAAGCCATCACCATACTGAACGGAGTCATTCCTCTGTGTAACACCAGAGAAGGGGGCATCAATTTCAAGTGGTGAGCAAGCAAATGGCATTTTGGGGGGAATTCCCTCAGGGGAAATAATGTTGGCACTCTACCCACCCCCATCACTCAGGGGCTCACCCAAAAGAATGTGCAGCCATGTGATCAGTTCATCACTCAAGTTATAAAACCTGTTGCATACTGCGTGACAGCTATACTTTGGATGCACCTTGTAATCCATAATTCCTCCCTACTCTATTCCCAATCCACTCTATATCTCCATCTGGTACATGTATACACCACAATGAGTCCCCAGGTGGGTAAAAACACAAAGTTATAGATACAATATATTATAGAGAGATTTTATATATATAAACACTATCATAAACTTTAATCTCCGTGGAAGCTGGTTCCAAGACTTGGTTAATCAGAAAAGGCACAAGACCAGAAGTCAGACCTAGACTGAGTTCCAACATATGCATTCTTTATTCTTTGTATCTCCCTCCCAACCTCCAACCCTTTGACAACTGTTTTAGTAAAATCAGGCCTGGTCTGTCTCATCAGCAGGCAGAGATATGGGAGATGTGCTGATACACCTGTATACTTCTAGCCTGTTGAAGCTGGGGCTGTTTACAATTGGAAGTACAATGCAAGGAGCTCCCAGTCACTGCCATACACTCCCAGTCACTGCTTCTGAGCTGCTACCTGTGGAGTGACAGCATGATCTGGAGGCAGCCACAACGGAGTTGAAATCCCAAGTCTACCACACATCATAGCCCTGAGGAAATTCCTTAATTCCTTAACCTGTTAAGTTTCAGAAGTTTTATTCATAATAGGAATAATTAAGGGTCGTCGTTAGTGAATGACAATTTCCATCTTAAGCACTGAGCAGAGTGTCCTGGCACATAGTAAGCCTCAGTAAATTTCAGCTATTATCACCAAGGGAAGAGAGCCATCCTGGTTCATACTCAGTGCATGGTCACTGCCTGAACATGCTAAGCTGTCTGCTAAAGTGGCTTGGAGGGTAGACTTTACCATCATCCTTGTGGAGGAGCCATGCTAATATTCTCCGTATCACTCCAATTTTTAGTATATGTGTTGCTGAAGCAAGCACAAAGATTTTTTTTTATCTTTAAGTAATCTCTACACCCAATGTGGGGCTTGAACTCACAACCTGAGAGTCACATGCTCCACTGACTGAGTCAGCCAGGCACCCCAGTAGACTTTACCAGTCCCCACTGCCAACATACTCTATGTCCACTGCTTAGGTATATTCTGTTTCTGCTCCTTTGTCCTGCCTTCCACTCAGATTATTTTCAACAGCAATATTGCTCATATCTCCAGCCTCCCTCCCAGCACTGTTCTTGGTGGGTTCTGATATTTTCCTGCTCATATGGGGCCCCTTTAAGACCCTTAGCAACCAGTTATTTTGGGCTGAGCCTACCTGGCCAAGCCTCCCTGTCTTTTCCCAGCCCATCTGCACCAAATCAATCCATAGCCCCCAGGTGTCTATGCTGCTGGAGAGACCTGGTCAGGACATTCCTCCAGCAGGTTCTTGACCTGCCATGATAGGCTCAGCTAGGCTGCAAGGCAGATTCATTATGTATTCACTTAAGCATTTGACACTTTTCTCATTCCACCATTGTCTACTGTCAAAGGGGAGCAGTCAAAGATTCAGCACAACATTTTGGGAAGGTAGCTACCCCAGGCCAAAGCCAGTCTGTTCCCCACCTATTGCTTCTTCCCAAAAATGAGCTTTGGCTGGATCCTCAGCACCACACCTTCCCACCCACACCTGGATCCAGAGCATGGTCTCTGTTCTTCTTGGGATATCCAGGAGACAGCCAAGATAACAGCCCTGTTGGGGGGAATAATGTAGCTGAGGAATAAAAACCTCCCTCTTATTTATTGACCTTCCTCCACTTGATGCTCACTTGAAAAATTTCAAACAATCTTGATATCAGAGCACAAAGGTCAGGCTTCCTGGAGGGCAAGCTGACCTTTGCCCAGTGGTGAGAGGCACTGAGTAAACCATATTTCACATAGGCTTCCATTAGTAGAAGGGGTCACGGGTAGCTGGGATTTGAGAAGCTGGAAACCTCTAGCAACCTAGTGATCTGTGCTCTGTATAGCATTGCTATGGTGAGAGGTAGCTCAAACATAGCACCAAGAGTCAAGAGAGCTACAGGCATGCCAGGAACACTATGAAAATGCAGTCTTGGTTAGTATTCACAATCCACTGGCTATACTGAGCAACACTAATAATGCCCCTCTATTGCATTTAGAAAAAGTCTCAGTGAGTTTTTAGCTTTCTAAAATAGTTACCTTTGCCCAAATTCATGTACTTGGGTATATATATCATTGTTTGACATCCTAAACCTGCTCCTTTGCCTGTCTCAGCATACTGTGCATCGTGAGGGTAAACACAGGTCACTACTCAGAAAGTCAGCACCCAGGAAAAGTGAACTAGACCTTCAAGTTTCCTATTTACCATGTACAAATATCCTTTAGAATCCAGGCTGCTGCCCTCACAAATAAAGTTTCATTGGAACATAAGCCATGTCCATTTATTCACGTATTGTCTGTGGCTGCTTTCCTGCTCCAGCAGCAGAGTTGAGTAGTTGTGGCTGCTCATAGGCCTGTAAAACCTAAAAGATTTACCATCTGGATTTTCAAAGTTTGCTGAACCCTGCTTTGGAATTACTTCCGGTCACTGAACAGGGGTGAAATAACTGAAGATAAAACAGTAGAAATCTACATTTGTGTATTTGTCAGAATTTGTCCCTCTGTAAATATAAATATACATATAAATATAAATTTATTATAAGGGATGGACTTGTAATTCTAGAGGCTGAGAAGCCCCATGATATTCTGTCTGCAAGCTGGTAACCCAGGACACCCAGCGCTGTAGCCCCAGTCCCAACCTGAAGTCCTGAGAACCAAGGGAACTAATGGTGCAAGTTCCAGCCCAACTCCAAAGTCCTAAGAAGAAGGAGTGCTAGTTTACAAGCATAGAAGATGGATGTCTCAGCTCATGCAAATGGCAGGTATGACCTTTCTCTGCCTTTGTGTCCTACTCATGTCTTCAGTCAATCACATGATGAGGGCAAACTTCTTTACTAGATCTACTGATGCAATTGCTAATCCCTTCTGGAAACACCCTCACAGACACGCCCAGGAGTAATGTTTTGCCAGGTATGGAAGCATCCTTGAGCCTAGTCAATTTGACTAGGAAAAGCCAATTCAGCAATGACATGAGTTATTACCAGAGGGTATGGGACAATATCCTTGGGTTGCCCCTTTTTTCTCTGCTCACCCACCAAACTGTCCCCATTGTTTTAGTTGTAGTACATGTGCTACTGAAGCAAGCTCTCGAATCACCTCAGTGCACATTCTACCTCCAGCTTCTTCATGGTGCTCCTTACACACTCCCCCCCATGACTTGGTGCCTCTCACAGTCAGTGCCATGCCATTCACCTCCTCCATGTTCTATCATTTTTTCTGCTTATTAGGTTGGCTTCCAAAAATAAACTATTGCCTTGTATCAGTCAGGGGTTCTGCACGAAAATGATGGCACACACAAATTATCTAATTGAGATTTGGGTAAAGGACCTATGCAATAACATGTGGGCAGACTTAAAGCAAACCAACATGAGATGGACTGGCAACACCCAAGAGTCATTACTACCAAGAAGCCTGAAGGGACATGGGAAGAGGAAAGGTGCCAGAACACAGAGAGAACTGTGGTTTTGTGGGAGAGGGTTGCTCAACAGAAGCTGTGACCTTAGACAGAGTGGTCCAATCACTGTGATCCAGGACCAGACGAGGACAGAACAGGAAAGCAATGATCTTGACCTCTCTCCCCGCCTGACCTCTGATCTCCTGCTAGTTACCCCCGTTGGCCAAAGCTGACTAGATGCCAGAAGATATAGGAGCCTATTGACAAGGTCTGTGTGATACATCCTCCAGGGGTGCACAGCCAGGTAGAGAAGGATGGAGTAGAAATGGTGACTATCCAGCATATCCCATAGCTACTAAAAAGTCTCAAATATAAAACAGGTTTTCCATGATGCTCGTTGGCTGACTTACTATGTGCCTGTGGAAGGCTGAATTACTCTAATGGTTCTGATACAAGCCATCGAGAGGCTAAAGGATGAACTGAAGGACTTGGTGTGGGGCCTTTCCTGCGCTTATGAATTTATCAAAACCACACTGTTTTCAGAGCTGAGGATCTAGTGTGGCCAATGTTTTCACTTCCTTCTGGTAGGGGGAAAAAGGAACAGGGTAGCATGAAAGAATTTTCCATTCATAAAAGAAACCTACTCCCATCCATGCTGAAAAGCAAAAAGTAATTTTTCCTCAAATTAAAAGAGAATTTTTGCTATTTATATGTGAGATGGTAAAAAAGATAATTCACTCCCAGCCTTCTCATCAGCTAAATGCTATCACAGCCACAAGTACCAAATAGCTGTACAGACAGCCTGGGGATGATTCTTACAAATAAAAAGGCACAGTGTGAAATGCTGACTTTTTCTGATCAAAAAGCATCCTGGGGTGGGCTGAACAGCTCTGGGTCAAGAAGAGGCCTCGATTTCTGGGGTGATTTTTATTGCTATCACAGAGAAGACTGTACTCGCCGTGAACATGCGGCTACTCGATGCACCCCTCCCGGTGAAGGCAAACTTGCAGTCACTTGTCTTTCTCTCAGGGTATGTACCCCCCACCTTGAAACATATTTTTCATTTCAGTTTCACTTACCTGTCACTTTCTTCTTAAAAAGAGTGATTTATCAAGTAAAAAATCAACATCAAAGAGCACTTCAACGTTGCCAGGGTACACACACAGACACACGCAAAAGCATACACACTCAAACCCTCCCGTGTCCTGTCCTGAAAGCAAAATGATGACTAAAGACCACCAAGGACTATCCCCCAATTGGAGCTTTTTTCAGCATCAGGTCTGTGGGTTTCTTCATGCTGCGGTTCCTCCAGCCTACAAATTTAAAAGCTGTTGCAAGGGAGCTATAATTTCTACTCAACACTTCATGATTTGATTATGTAAAATAAAAAGTATAATGAAGTTAATAGCACCTTATTCTTGCAGTACATTATGAGGAATATTTTTTTTTCCCTGCAAAATGTGGAAATGGAAATTACCTCTGGGCCTTCTAACTCTCAAAAATGTGGGTCATAATGGTTACTGCGGTGGAATTTCAAGACTTAAGATTTAGTATATTTCTCCTTCCTCTCTTCAGTTTTCTGAAGGGACATCTTCTCTTACTGGGATTTTATGCAGTAAAATGCACAGAAGTGGAGTGACGGGCAGGAGACCCACATTGTATGCTGGTTGTGGAACCTCAAGAAGAACATTTAATCTCACTGAGTCATAACCTTGTCTGCCAAGTGAGGAGACTGGATAACCTGGCCCCAGGTTAGCACTCTAGGATTTAAAAAAAAATAACATCAAGTGAAATAAGGTAACCCTGCCTTGGGAAAGAAGTGTAGTATAGGATACCAGGTGCTTCTTTTCCCTTGTATTTTCCAGCAACCCTTATCCAGAAACATCACGCTGTGCTTCTTTCCTAATTATTTGTGTGGTTTCAACATGGAGCCAAAGAGGAGGACAATGTCTTGGGTTCAAGTCCTTTATAGCCAGTCAGCTTTGACCTCATCCCTGTCTACCTCTCCTCCTGATGGGAGAGGATGGCTGCAATAGAATCCACTCAAGGGACTTTCAATGGGTCTCACCCTCGAAGCCCAAACTCAAAACGAGCACTCTTGCTGTCACTGCCTCAGTATCTTATAGGAAGAAAGAAGAGAACACTCAAACAGAAGGCAAATTTATAGTCACATGGCCTAAACTGTATACTGCTGAGTAGCATTTGAGGACTCCCATATACCAGACCACATAGTCAAAAGAGAGCACACTTTTTCAGGACTGAATCCCACATGCAGATGTGACACTTAATCTGCCTCCAGGAAACAAGGAAGATCCTTCACCGGTGTAAAAATAATCTCCTAAGCGTCACTTGGAGAGATTTAATGGGATTACGCTTCTCAGGTGGTGCCAAGCAACGAGTTCTTATTTTTCCAGTGTGCTTTTATGCTAGAAATCAGAAATTGGATCTTCAGGCCCCATAAGACTCAGGGTAGAGCCATATGCCAAGGGGAACCCAAGCTTATCTTTGGGCTTTCAGCTAGCACTGGTACTATGACAGGCTTTGATTTATGCTCACAATCAAGCCTGTCCCTGAGCAAAATTTAAATGTGGACAACGATTTCATTAATGATGTTTCCTCTTTCTCTGACTTGCAGGTACCCAAACCCCTCAGGATAATTCACTACTTTGTCCCTCCCTGCCCCAACCCAGCACTCCGTTGTGCTCTGAATCCTTTTGTTTACTAATTCCCTCAACAAAATGTTGCTCAGCTGTTTGACATTTGGGGAAAAAGCCAAGACCTCTTATTAATGAGGGCTACTAAGAATTACTGAAAGACAATAGCTTAGCATGCTTGTATTTATAGAATCTTTGCATATTCTCTGGGACTGAAGGCAGAATTGAGGACTGTAGGGACTAATCAGCAAGGATATTTTGGGGTTAAGAGAACCTTTCCTATGCTGCTCATATTATAATATATGGGCATCTCAGTCCTCTGCTTAGGTATATGACAGACCCTGTAGGCAGGTTAACCGGTAAAAAGTGTTTTCTTTGGAAAAGGAGAGGCTGAGAAATTATCTTTTCAGCTTAAGTTCCCCCCAGAAACTATCCCCCAGGAAATATACATATAAGCACACACACACACACACACACACACACGCACGCACGCACGCACACAATTTTCATCACATTCTACCCACAGGTAGAAAGACTCAAGAGATGAGAAGAGGGCACATATATTTGGAGGAGAACCTAAAATGCTATAAAATTTCTTAGTCTCTGAATGTAGGCTGGTCGGTGCATAACCCACAGAGACACAGAAATTGATTCTAAGAACAAGAGAAGAAGTAGACACAAAAGTGTCACGTAATCCTGTTCCCCATTCCTAGAAACTCACATCTAGGAATAGTTTGTGACATTAAGCCTCAGAAATTATGAGTAAATAGCTACTCTGTACACTGGCAGAGCAAGACCTACAGCAGCAGAGTCAGAAAAGTGCAACTCCTAAATCAATTCAACAAATATTTGATTGGATGCTACTCAGACCCAGACACCAGGCCAAGTCCTGGGAGCACACAAATGAATAAAGCACATCCCTCCACAACATGCAAAAGATGCTGAGCTAAATGTCTATTTCGGTAGATGAGCAAAAGATAAAGGAGTGACTTGTCTGATTTCTTACACTGTTCATATGCATTAGGGAACAGAAGAGGGAGATACACCTCTGAGCCAAGCAACTGTGAAAGAGCAGCCAACTTTCAGAAATCAGTGACTTTGTCTCTTTCCTTGGACGAACCAGATTCTCATGCACGAAGGCAAACACAACCAGGTTGTTAATGACACTTATCAGCATTAACACTTTTGCAAAGAAAGTTCATAAACAATTGAACCAGGGTACGTACCTAAGAAGATCTTAGAGACGCTTCGCTCTTCCATATTTGAAGCTCTATTGAATTCTTGTTCAACTTATCCCCAAAATTAAGATAAATGGGTGATGGAACAACTATATATAGGCTTGGCATTTGGCATCAGCTTTACAGTAGTGTTTTTGTATAGGTTAAAGTCTACTTCAGCTGGAATTAATGTAATTATATATAATGTTGACAGATTATGACATTTGCCTATTAAGACACTATACAAACATTCCAATTATTTGCTGGCTTTTGACTTTGTAAAAACTAAATGAAACAAAATCCCAGGGGATATGGCTAATGGGGTAACTGGAATAGAAGTTTCAAAAGCACAGTGTTCAGGAAATAACAGTCAAAGAATAATGCATTTTAAGCCAAAACATATAGAGCGGTAAATGAATATTTAGTACTTACCACAAGACTGCTGTCTAGAGACAGCCTTTTTCCAAAGTCCCTTTTCTCAAGCTGTCTCTTTCCCTCCATGGGTGAAGTTATTTATTTTCCTTTGTGATTTATAAGAATTCCCCTTCTGTTTCCAGGGTCACTGTAAAAAGTGAGCATGTGTTTTACCATCCGAGTGAACAGTGTTTAGACCCTTGTTTTTAGCTTTCTAACCAGAAACAAGTGTTGAAGCCAAAATACCCAGACCCAAATCATAAGTACAGAACTGGGCTCTCTCAACTCAACAGACCTCTCCGTGTTGCAAACGTCAGAGTCATCTTTATGGAGGCCCCTGTGTTTTTACAGGTCTTGCTAATGGCGCTGGGGAATGGGTTTGCAGGTTGAATCAGCAGACTGTGGAAAAAAGCAAACAGTCCGTTTCATGCCACGCTTGCTCCACACTCGTCTTCCCTCTATCAGCCAGAATCAATCTGTTACTGTGCACATAGATGCAGTCTGCAAATTCCATGAGATCAAACTGACAAAACCAGACTCCATAACCAAGAGCTGCTGAGCCCAAGGCCCGAGGAGGAGAAACTAAAACCTGAACATGATTGTTAATACTTCCTCATAAAACATTTAAACATATTGGGGGAACATTATAAGATGCATTCTCTTTAGGACAGGTGGATTCCAAATGGATGGTGGAGGATATGTTATGGTCAATGAGTATTTGAATGTCCACTGCATTTTACCATACCAGATATAGTTAATCCCTGTACTCCACTGTGGTTGCTAGTTCTAGAATGAATAAGTGTCTCGGTTAGTAAGAATAGATCATGTTTATCGAGCACTAGCTTGCAGTTTCACCAACATATAAATGGGAGGAAGTAAAAGAAATAGGTTTTAGTCCAGGCTCTCCTACCCATTAACCAAGGTATCTTGGACAAGCCATTCAGCCCTCTAAAACTCACCTTTCTAAAATGAGAAAACAATTAATGTTGGTGATCAAACGATACATGTAAAATGATTTAGAGGCAATAAACTACAATTTACATGTAAGTTATAATTATGCACACATTAAATTAAAAACCAGTTACCCTTAAATACTAACTTAACATAATTTGTCTTTGATGATTGAGAAGGCACTTGGAGGTACAGAAATTGCTCATAATTGACACAAAACATAAAGCCGTTGTACTGCTATTGTAGAAAAACTGAACTTAATAAAATACCAAAACAATCAGTTTTTGATAAAATTGAAAAGAAATATGTTCCACAGCACTCCCAATTGCTCCAAATCTAATGAGGATGTAACAGACCTGACCTCACAGCCCACAGCACATGGTCTCCTTCTCCTTGTTTCCCTCACCAGGAGGAGGGCTGGGACAGCTGTGCCCCAGATGGCATATGCCCAAATGATGGTCTGTTGTAGGAAACTGATGGACTGCCTTCTGGGACATAGGCTCTCTCCTCCATCTTCCACCTCTCACTTTAGGAAAACCAATTTCAATTCATTACTTGTCCACTCAGAAACTCTTAGGGGGCGCCTGGGTGGCTCAGTTGGTTAAGCCTCTGACTCTTGGTTGTGTCACAGGTCACAATCTCGCAGTTTCCTGAGTTTGAGCCCTGCATTGGGCTCTGTGCAGGCAGTGTGGAGCCTGCTTGGGATTCTGATTCTCTCTCTCTCTCTCTCTCTCTCTCTTTCTCTCTCCCCTCCTCTGTCTCTCCCCCTCTCTCCCTCTCTCCCTCTGCCCCTTCCCCACTCATGCTGTCTCTCTCAAAATAAATAAATAAAACTTAAAAAAGAAACTCCTAGAAGTCCATTGTGAGTTCAAGATATAAAAGCAAAATTTTCAACATCATGTTTGAGGTCTACTTCCTGCCAACTAGTCTCTTACAGTCCCTGAACACACAAGGCACATTCCCAAGACCATGCTTTAGATCACACCCTTCACCTCCCCTGGGTCTAATTCTCCCCTTGCTCCAGTGCCTGGCTCACATCCCATCTCCTTCATGTGACCTTCCTGGTCACCCTACTTAGCAAAGACTTTTCTCCCAAGTTCCGTAGGGGTCCTTAGGGACTTACCTTATTAACTACCATCATCACCTAGCATGGTTTAAATATAGGAAGCTCTTATTTTTTGCTACTGGGTAGCACCTAGTAGTTAAAAATAAACTCTTGGCAGCATTTTCCATAACAAAGTTAGTGGCATGCTATTACTATAGGCAAAACTATTAGCCAAGTGAAATGCGTTCTAAGGGCTTGCCCTTCCTATTTTCAGCTGTTCCCATCCACTTTGCACCACTCACCACCACCACCTCACCTCACTGGTAGCTCAGAATACTTTCTGTAATGATGGATCCTGCTACAGAGACTACTCAGGGCCTGAGATCTGTCCATCAAAAACATACCCTCCTGAGTCATTTACTTGTCATTTTTTGTATGTTTCTTGCCATCCTAAGTCTTATTCCAAAGAGCCCTGGTATTTGATAGGTCACGATAGATAATCCTTTGGCATTTAGCATGTATTTATCAAATGCCTAATGTATGAAGAACCCAGTACTTAGGTGTTGGTGACACAGCCATGTATAAGGGAGATTAGGTTCCTGCCTTCTTGGAACTTCGTGGAAGATACAGAAAATAAATAAGCAAACAAACAACTCCAAAACATGATAGGTACCTGCTGCAAAGAAAATAACCCTTAGTAGGCACTATTACAGTGTGTCAAGCATGTGGAATGGGAGCACATTTTAGACAGAATGGTAAAAATAGAAGCCAGCCATATAAAAATCCAGGTAAAGAGCATTCTAGAGAGAGGGACCAGTCTTTTTTCACTGACAAAAAGCTGGAGAAAGGTTTGTGTGCCCCCAGAATAGGGGATCAGTTTTTTTAGGAATGAAGGAAACTGGGAAGACAATGTGTGAGAGAAGTTCTACGATGTAAGCAACAATTCTATCACACAGAGTCTTAGAGGTCAAGGTAACTTGTTTGTTCTGAACACAACACTTAATCTTAAGGTTTGATTACTCCTTACTAGCGGATAACATTAAACAAACTATTTAATCTATATAGGTTTCAATTGATTAATCTATAAAATGGCATTAATAATAGGACCTTCTTCATAGTGGGGTTGTGATAATTAATGATATGATCCATTTAAAGAGTTTTACCAGTACTTGGCACACAGTAGGTAAGAGTTAAATATTAGATATATTGATTATCTTTCTGGGAAATGTGATTAAACTTTCACAAGCAATGCTAGTAACTGGATTTTATGCTCCATAATAGGTTGCCGGGATGGTCATTTTGGGAAACAGATCTTTTCGACAGTGGTTTAACCTGATCAATTTCTTTTCGTACTTTATGGTGCCAATTATATAGGCAGAGATTGACCTTCAAAATAGTTAGCAACTGATAAGGCACAGGGATGGGCCAGTCAGAAGGCACAGTCAATGGCAACAAGGACTACAGCTTTAGCAGTGTGTCCTGGCCAGTTACCATCCTAAATGTGTATGCTACCCCTATCCCAAGAACTTGAAAACTCACAAATTATACCATAAAGCAATCACAGAAAGGATCAAAGTAAAGTTATCCAAAAGGATCAAAGCAAGACCACTCCAGAAACAAAATGGCAACCAGGATGTGTCAATATGAAAAGGGGAGGGGTCCACAAAGGAAAAGTCAGAAAGGCTGACACACTCTGTCTCCAGCACTGTCGGCAAAAGAGAGTGCCCACATTGACATATACCCAGCAAAGACCGCAAGTCTAGAGGGAAAAGGAGTATGTCAAATGCCAGACACTTTGATACTACACTGGCCACTTGTATCATCCAACAAACCTCCTTGCTCAGAGAACACTGCCATAAAGCAATCTTCTAATTTTATTTGATTCCCAAGTAATTTTACTTATCGAAGAAGAATGGGATGACCAGCAAATACAAGGAGCCAATCTTTTGGAAATCTACATTTTTAATATGAATTTGCAATTCAGCCTCTGACTCTTTATATTCATCATTTACAATTTGCTTAGTGTATTAGTCAGCTTGAGTTGCCATAAGAGAATATCAGACTCATTGGCTTAAATGATAGACATTAATTTTCTCACAGTTCTGGAAACTGGAAGTTTAAGATCAAGGTGCTGGCAGTGTGGGTTTCCGGTGAGACATCTCTCCTTAGCTTGCATTTGGTCACCTTCTGTGTCCTCACATGACCTTTTCTTTTGCACATATGCTTCTGTGCCTCTTTCTTTTCTTTTTTTTATAAGGACATCAATCCTATATGGTGAGGCCCCCACTCTTAAGACTTAATTTAACCTTAATTACCTCCTAAAAGGCCCTATCTCCAAATATAGTCACTTTGGTGGATAGGGTTTCAACATGAATTTTCAGGGGTTACATCTCAGTCCATAAAAAGTTTCAGTCAGATGCCCAAGTCTGATCACATCTCAGCGTGCTAATAATCAAATTTCTGAATCTAAAACCGGACATAAAACCCCAGGTATCAGTGGCTACCCACAGACCCTGTCTCTCTCTGCTGGTTAATTCACTGTTGGATTTCACCATCACTACTACCCTTTGCCTTTCCCTGCTAGACTCTTCCCTATATTGTGGGTCTACAAGGTGCAAACATTATCAAGACTTCTTAGTCAGTTGGCCAACTTGGATTCTGCCAAGAGGAGGCAGTGAGAGATCAGGAAGCAACTGGAAACAAAAAGCCCTCTGCTTCCGGCTGCAGATGAGCGGCATCAATAGCAGGTGACTACACAATCCAGTAACTTCTGTGATTCCTCCAACACACTCAGTATAAGAAAAAGCAGTAGAAGCTTTCCTCATCTTTGAGTATCACCAAATTCTGCCTTTTGCTCCTCCAGCTTTTCCAACAGTTTCATTAAAAAATTCCTTACATTGGGCCACCTGGGTGGCTCAGTCGGTTGGGCATCCGACTTCGGCTCAGGTCATGGTCTCACAGTTTGTGAGTCCGAGCCCCGCGTCAGGCTCTGTGCTGACAGCTCAGAGCCTAGAGCCTGCTTCAGATTCTGTGTCTCCACCTCTCTGCCCCTCCCATACTCATGCTCTGTCTCTCTCTGTCTCTCAGTAATAAATAAACGTTAAAAAAAATTTTTTTTTAATTCCTTGCATTAACTCTCTCCCTGCTTGAAATATACAGACCAGTTTCTCCTTTCCAGGCCTGACAATAACTGATTCACACTCCATAAACATACTGCTGGACAGGCAGCCAGCCTTCCTTGGGCAAATCCTGGTCTCCTTTTTGTGAGGCTCCAGAACAATAGCATAGAATTAAAAATCCTACCAGACACTAAGTTCCTGGAGAGCAAGGACAATATTTTATGTTCCGTGTTCTCCTAGGTAGAATAATGCCTGATGCATGCAACATGGCAGACACTCAATGAGCATTTGTTGTTTGCATGAATAAATGAATAAATGAATAAATGAACGTTTACAGCTGTCTTTGTGAACACCTAAAGAGCAGGGAAGCAATATAACATTGCTAAAGCAAAGAACTGCTATACACATTTATAATCCTGAAATTACTTTTATAGCCAAACACACAGACATATTCAAACCTCAAAGAAAACATTTTGTCAGTATTTTAAAACTATTATCAACCTAAAAATTACTGCTTAGGACCTGCCTCAACTAACAAAGCACCATAACTGAGTCCTGTCCCTGCCTTTTCTGAGGTTCTAACAACTCTTGTTATAAAGAACACACATTTGCCTCCAAATGATGGGTTGGAAGCCTCTCCTTCCTTGTACTGGGAGGAAAATGGTCAAAGAGTTGAAGGAAGACAGGATATTAAGCATCTTTTTTTGACTGATGGACACTGATACTGGTCTCCCCTCCCCTCTCACATACATCACTCCCTAAGTGATGAAAATACCATTTCTTGGTATCTGTAGAATCTGTGTTGGGCTTAATAAACTCTCTTGAATTTTCCTCACAGATAGTAATGGCCTTTCAAGACTAAACAGACCCTTTAATATTCCTAAAGATGTCAGTAATTTCTTTTCTCTGCCAGACTTTATTAACCAACTGTATAATTTTCAAGGGACAGTAACCAAACAACACATTAAATAAAACCACAGAGGCATATTTCTTCACATGCACGTATTCATATGCACGCAGACACATTCACACACACTCGCTCATCCACTCACACTCTACTCAGGGAACTTTTCTCCATAGCAATCCCTGCCTCTCCCATTCCCCCACTTTCCAGCCCTGCTTTGAAATTTTCATGGTAGTGCCAGAAGAAATGGAGGAAAAAAGTAGCACCAAAGGCTTTAGAAGATCTGGCTCTCAGCCCTCTTTGCCAGGTAAACTTGGGCAGGTCCCCTAATTTCTGTGAGTTCACATTTGTCTATCTCTTCTCACCACGTTACTGTGAGGTTGAAGTGAGACAACGTATGATTCAGGGTATTTTTCAATCAGCTTCATTAAGCAACAAACTGTGCAAAATAGGATTGTTTGCAGCTCCGTACACATCCAGAGAACAGAAATTGTGTCAAACTTATTGACATGTCCCCTGCAGGACCCAGCATAATAGCTCCTATATGGTATAAATCCTATAAAGAATAATTTCAGGGGGCACCTGGGTGGCTCAGTCAGTTGGGTGTCTGACTTCGGCTCAGGTCATGATATCATGGTTCATGGGTTTGAGCCCCGTGTCAGGTGCTGACAGCTCAGAGCCTGGAGCCTGCTTCAGACTCTGTGTCTTCCTTTCTCTCTCTGCCCCTCCCATGCTCACATTCTGTCAATCTCTCTCTTGAAAAATAAACATTAAAAAAAAATTTTAAAGAATAATTTCAGACTTGAACATGCCAAAGACAAATCAAAAGGGCAGCAAGTTTCTTGTCCCTGACAAAGATGAAATCTTTTCATCCCACCCTGGATGCTCCTTCAAATCACCTGGGAACCTTGTAAAACATACCAATGCCCAGACTCCGTTCCAGACCACTGGAATCTCTTTTTTTTTTCCAGACAAAAATAAAGAAAAAAGTTTTTAAATTCCAGTTAACATGCAGTACAATATTGGTTTCAAGAGTAGAACTCAGTGATTCATGACTTAGACTTAACACCCAGCGCTTATCACAAGTGCCCTTCTTAGCACCCATCTAGCCCATCTCCAACCTACCTCCCTCTGTCAAACTTTATAGTTCTCTAAGAGACTCTCTTCTCTCCCCTTCCCCTATATTCATCTGTTTCTTAACTTCCACATATGCTATCATATGGTATTTCTTAGTTATTTCACTTAACATACTCTAGCTCCATTTATGTCATGGCAAATGGGAAGATTTCATTCTTTGGCTAATACTCCATTTTATCACTTTCTTATATATACATGCCCGCACGTGCACACACATACACACACCACATCTTTATCCATTCATCAGTCAATGGACATTTGGGCTTTCTCCATACTGTGGCTATTGTTAATAATGCTGCTATAAACCTTGGGATGCATGTACCCCTTTGAATCTGTATTTTGTATCCTATAGGTAAATAATAGGGAAAGTGATGGATCATAGGGTAGTTCTAATTTAGTTTTTTCAAATATTCATAGTAAAAAAAAAACATAATTCTTAAAAATCCTTGTATGAGTTTCCAGATAAATTATTAATTGTTCTAACTAGGACTGATCAGGACGTAGTACATTTTACTGTGAGGAATTGTTTTAAAAATAGGTTAAATATTCTAGAAAATGGTGGACCCAGAGACTGAACCAAAGTAGGCTAGCTTGGAGAATGTAAATGTAGTTCAGAAAAAAAAACATGAGTATTAGGCACACTCATCTCATTGTCTTCAGTGTTCCAGATTCAGTCCCAAAGTGTTTAACTCTCAAAAGCCTGCCTCTACTAACAATATGACAATTAAGCTGAAATTAAGTATCATCAACAGGCCACATTCCCTCTGGCAGCTATGGAGGAGAATCTGCAGACCACTGGAATCTCTAGGGGAAGGGACCCCAGGCACCAGAGTATGGTGACAGCAGCCTGGGTTGGTGACCACTGGTTGAAGCAGTGGTTCTCAAACTTTGCCATCTATGAGAGTCACCTGGGGAGTCATTGAGATCAAGTGAATCAGGATTACTAGGGGTGGATGCAGTCACCATGACGTTAAGTTCCCTGAATGACTCCAACCTGCAGCGCCAGTTTCAAAGGGTGAAGTTGCGCCCCCTTTCATGGTCTCCTTCCCTTTCTCAAGGGCTGAGGGACATGTAGTTGCTGGCAGAAACAACTGCTTTCTTTAGCCACAGCAACCAGCAATTCTTAACCTGAAAACACTGACCCCAAAGAAGAATGCCAGATACAAACAATTTAGATCAGCACCTTCCTCTGTATGCGCACTCTATCCAGCTCAGTAATCACCCTGCATAAACCGGTCTTTCGCTTTGGGCAAAAACTAATGTTGACCGAAGACGGAAATATCAGATCTAGAGTCCAAATTAATGCACGAACATCTCAGAAACTCAGAGTGAGGCCACCCATTCAGAGAATGAGGGAAAGAACTTTCAATACCAAGTACAAGGGTGGAAGAAAATCCTGATTCAAATGCTCCCAGGCCCGCTCCTTCCTTTCTCCCCACTGTTCTCCAAACATACCTGGCTCTCATTTCTAAGTGCAAAGAGTAGGAGGGAAAAGAGGAAACTGTGAATCTGTAAGATTTGCTTAGAGCTACCAAACGGAATCTTTGAAACTCCTGTCGGCTTTGTATTGAAATCTTTTCATCCACACGCATCAAGTCTACATAAAGGAAAGCAGTTGGCTTGTCTTATACTTTAAATACATACACACAGCAGTTTCCTTTTAGAAGATATATTGCCTCAATACCTTTCTGCTACTGATACACCTATTTGTGAAGTACACAGGTAGGGGTGTGTATACACACGCACACATGTATAAATGTGTGTGTTTGTGGGTTGCATGCTATGTGAACGTGTAGAAGAAGTGTGCATGTTCATGCACGTGTGAGTGTACACACTCCCAACAGAAAACCACTGTCTCCATTCTGGACAGGAGAGTAAAAAAAATACCAAATGATGGGACTTTCAACCACAAAATATCTATTTAAATCCGAACAGCACCCTGAAACTGATTTAGAAGACTGAATGCTAACAGATTTCCCGAATGTAGCCCATCCTTGCCAGATAAATTAGGGGCTGGAAACACTCTCTTCAGGATGTGACAACAGCTTTTTTCTTTGAAGTGGAGGAAAAGTTTGCATGATGATGAAAATTGGTTTTTAAAAAATGATTTCATAAGCTCATGTTTATTAAACTTCTCACCCTAGAAGCTACTCAGTAGCCTACAGCTGATAATTTAAATGCCAGAATGGAACCCTAGGAATTACTGCCTCGTGGTCTCCATAAACGTCTACCTCCAACACAGGAACTAGTGAACCCTAGTCCAGTCAGGGTCTGGAAATCTTGGCAGTTACTTAGCATGCAGCTTCAGTAAAATGCAACAGTTAAAGAATTGATACTAATTTGAATTAAGTTCCTTAGGAATGGAGGACAGGGAAAGCTCTTTGAACCTCTAAGATATCAAAAATTCAGCGATTTCCAACTCTTACCATTTAAATATTTTTTTAAGTTGAGATATCACTCACATACCATTAAAATTCAGCCTTTTAAAATATACAATTCCGTGTCAGCCCTTTTTATTACCAAAACTTATTTGCTATAGAAACTCGGGTTATGATTCTCCCTCAGTAGGGACACAAAGAAGTCTCTTCATCACTGCTTCAGGCTCCATCAATCCTGACTGTGTCATGTCCCCATCATTCTGGGTAGCAGCATCAGGGATAGTCCTGAGTTCAAGTTCTGCAACTGAAAATTCTATGACCATAAGCATTGTCTGTGAGCTTGAGCAATTTAACATCACTTGGCCTTGTTTTCCTCATAGATAAAATTCAGATAATAACAATAGCAGAAATCACCTTAACAAGATGGCTCTGAAGTTTAAAAAGCTTGTTTTAAAATAATGAGCAATGGAACGCCTGGGTGGATCAGTCAGTTAAGCATCCAACTTCAGCTCAGGTCACGATCTCATGGGTTCATGGGTTCAAGTCCCGCGTCGGGTCTGGGCTGACAGCTCAGAGCCTGCTTCAGGTTCTATGACTCCCCCTCTCTCCTCCCATTCCCCACTTGTGCTCTGTCTCTGTTTCTCAAAAATAAATGTTTAAAAAAATTTAATTAAAAAAATACTAAGATACTCAATAACTGTTAGGTATAATTCAACAGAATTCATTTGGCTCAGAATTCATAAATAGTATTTATCCAATATCTATTTTGGTCCCAGACCTGTGTTAGGCCCCAAGAGAGAGAAGAAGTAGAAAGAAAGAAAAAAAAAAAAGATACAAAGCACACATCCTAAATTTTAAGGGGGGGGGGGGAATTTATATTGTAAAAAGGTAAAAAAAAAATGTGAATGAATGAACTTTTTGGTACAAAGGAGACTCACTTTCAGTTGGAATAATCCTGTAAAACCTGCCTTTATTTCATTCAAGTACTTCCAGCTGATTTCCAGACAGAAAGTATTGCTACATTTTTACAGTGTATGAACCAAACGCTAAGAGACAGAACGGCAGGGCTTTGGAACAGGATATGCCTTTCATCTCTGGCTGCTCTTCTCCAACCATCTGTTCTTTCTCTCCCAGTCCTTCTTAGTAAAGCTTCTCCCCCCATTAAATTTCCTCCTCTACCTCTTCTCCATTTATCGCTTTAAGGAAAGTTCCTAGTTCATTACATGAAATGCCCATACGGTGCCCAAGAACTCCTTGGGGTAAAGTCAGTGTAAAAATGAAACAGATAAATAAATGACTTTTAAAAATAAATAAAGTGTGCACATAACCCCAGAGGATTGGAAGAATATTCAGATAAGTGACTAGGGAAAAGAATTTTCACAATGTGTCATCTGCTAACGCTAATGAGTTAATTAAATTAGAAAAATTCCACAGCCAGAAGCAAAAACATCCAAATACGTGGGATGCTGGGGGAATTATAGACCATGCTACTAAATGCATTCTGTTCAAGCTACCCCCCCCCCCTGCTTTGAAAAGGCTGTGGAGAGCTACACTTAAAAAACCATCCAATTTCAAGAGCGTATTTTCCATCTGGGGCCAGTTGGGTAGAATATGCTCTAAACTCTGCAAAGCCTGCTGAAAGACAACATGACTTGTTAAGAAAACTGTTTATGAAAAACAATGTTTTGAGAAGATCCAGCAAAAGGTTTAACTGTGATGTCCCCCAACATTGCTGGATTCATTATTTCCCATTAAATGCCTGAGCATACAAGTGAAAAGCCAAAACAATTCAGGAAATGGATACAATCAAATGAGCTGGACGACAGTACATTTTTGCTAAGGCTTTACATGGTAATTAGAATATTTCCAGCTACCTGGAAGCTTTTCTCTTCAAAAGGTTTTTTTCTTTTCTTTTATGGTAACCTCCTTCCACAACCCCTACATCCCAAACAATCCTCTGTGGAAAAAAAAATGCTCAAAGCCTAGGAAATCAAGATTGAAATTACCATTAACATGCTGAAACCAATAGAAGGGATTCATAATAAACCATAAAATGCAGAATATAACATTAAATGTCCTAAGTAATAATAGCTGTCAAAATCAAATGTATGAAAAAAGTCTCAAAGATGTTTATCTTTTTATATTCAGTGTTTACTTAAATTGCGAGCACTAGTCACTTGTGAGGAGGGAGGTGAGCTGAAGTTCCTTTCAAAGGTGAAACAGGTGATGACCACCCATTTACATGAATAACTAGAGAAAGTGAGGTTAAGGGTGTGGGTGTGTGTGTGTGTGCATACATGATGTATACATGTACTACACATACACTCATGTGTATATACTTACGTGTGCATATATGATGATATTTCTCTTCTTGTTCTCATGTCTCCCAGATTATGAACAGTGCTAATGAAAACTAATAATTACTAAGGATTTTTTTTTCTTGTTTCTTTTTATTTGGGCTTTGAAGGCTTAGGAATAAGAGAAGTTCTCTGGATAGCTGGATAAACCTTCTCATATTCAAGAATAGGAATCACCAGTGGATTCATTAAAATGCAGATTCTGACTGAGTAGGTCTACAATGAAGTCTGAGATTCTGCAAGTCCAATAAGCTGATGCTACTTTGATACTCTGATACTAAAGGATTAGAAATTTAAAATGGGGAACATATCTGTGTCCACTTAAGAGTAAATTTTCTCATAAAGCTATGCTCTTTCTAGCTAAATGTCCTAACTTTCTTCTGGACATAATCTAAGATATTGAAAGGACTACATAGGTCATGTAGCTTAGGTCTTACACAATCATTTTTACGTTAACCTCTATTCAGGATATTTGGAATCCCAGAACCTGAGGTTTAAATGGTTTCTTCCAGGGGCGCATGGGTGGCTCAGTCAGTTAAGTATCCGACTTCAGCTCAGGTCATGATCTCACGGTCTGTGGTTCGAAACTGCATTGGGTTCTGTGCAGACTGCTCCTCGGAGCCTGGAGTCTGCTTCGGATTCTGTGTCTCCCTATCTCCCTGCCCCTCCCCAGCTCCTGCTCTGTCTCTCTCTCGCTCTCACAAAAATAAACATTTAAAAAAAAATTTAATGGTTTCTTCCAGACCCCTCTTCACTCCCCACCGCAATATAGTCATTGTCTATAAAATAAACCTAACAGATTGTTGGCCTGTCTCTGCTCACCTCTTCTGGTGACAGAAGCTTCCACCACATTCCTCAGAAGCCCATCTCATATTTGGGGATGTGAGTAGTTAGCAAGGTTCACTCTGTCTCCTGGATTTCTACCCATTTGGCCATAATTCTGTTTCCTGCAGCAAATAAAAGCTTTCTCTTATTCAAGCAAAATACCCCCAGTTTCTTCAATACTTTCTTTTGTGAGAAAGTTTCCACAGCCCTTGGCTTCCTTGTCCCTGTCTCTGAAACTTCCTAGAACTTAACAAAAATCTAGAAGGTAATTAGTTTTATTTTATTCAGATTCCTTTAAAAAATTATAATACATGCTCTCTTTGTAAAAGACACAAGGAGTAAAAAAAAAAAGTACATAGATTGTAATGTGAAAACCATACCGTTTTCACTCCTGTCCCCAGAGATAAGGACTTTTAATAGTTTTCCCACTTGTTTCCCTGTAGAAATATGTAAATATATATTCATTTTTTCTTTCCATATAAATGGGATCAACATTTCTTTGTGACTTTTTTCACCTAAGCTATTCAATACAGATGGACCTAATTCATTTCTTTACAGCTATATGTTGTTCTATACAATGAACAATAAGTCATTTATTAACTTATGGGTAGAAATTGCAACATGCACTGTTGTTTTCTATTTTAGACAGTGCTGTCATTAGAATGACATATGCCTCTTTTGTGCTGGTGTAAGTTTCTCTATAAGGTATAGACTTCTAAAGGTAGAATTACAGTATAAAAATTGTATAATTTTGATAGAAATTGCCTAATAGCTTTTTTTCTTCCAAGATTTTATTTATTTTTTTTTATTTTTTTTTCAACGTTTATTTATTTTTGGGACAGAGAGAGACAGAGCATGAACGGGGGAGGGTCAGAGAGAGAGGGAGACACAGAATTGGAAACAGGCTCCAGGCTCTGGGCCATCAGCCCAGAGCCCGACGCGGGGCTCGAACTCACAGACCGTGAGATCGTGACCTGGCTGAAGTCGGACGCTTAACCGACTGCGCCACCCAGGCGCCCCGCCAGGATTTTATTTAGATTCAAGTTAGTTAACATATAGTGTAGTACTGGTTTCAGGAATAGAATTTAGTGATTCATCACTTACATATAACACCCAGCGCCCATCACCACAAATGCCCTCCTTAACGCCCATCACCCATTTATCCCATCCCCCCACCCACTTCCCTCCATCAACCTTTGTATAGTTTGTTCTCTATAGTTACAAGTTTATTCTGGTTTGCCTTGCTCTCCATTTTTATCTTATTTTATTTTCCCTTCCCTTCCCCTATGTTCATCTGTTTTGTTTCTGAAATTCCAAATATAAGTGAAATAATATGGCACTTGTATTTCTCTGACTTATTTCGCTTAGTATAATACACTCTAGTTTCATCCACAGCACTGATAAGGGCAATATTTCATTCTTTTTTATTGCTCAGTACTATTCCATTGGTAGGAATGCAAACTGGTGCAGCCATTCAGGAAAACAGTAGGGAGGTTCTTCAAAAAGTTAAAAATAGAACTACACTAAGACCCAATAACTGCATTACTAAGTATTTATTCAAAGGATACAAAAATAGTAATTCAAAGGGTTGTATTCCCCCTTAATAGATTTTGAAAATATTTTAAGAATGGATGTTATCACTAACAATGTATGATACTGTTTTCCATAATTGTTGTTACTGAAGAGAACCAATCTTAAAACTTTTCCAAAATTGTTAGCAAAAGAAAAAAATAAAGATCTCATTGCTGTAATTTACATTACATCATTATTAGTGAAGCTAGATGTCTTTACATGTTTGTTAGTCATTTGAATGATTTTTCTTTTTATTGCCTACTTGAGTTGTCTGCCCATTCTCCCACTCCTATTGTTTTTTTGTTACCTCATAGGAACTATTAATACATTTTGAATGTTAATTCTTCATGAATGAACATTGCAAGTATGTTCTCCCAGTCTATCTCTTGGTTTTTCACTTTGTTCATCTTTGTATAGAATGTTATAATTTATTTATGGTCAACTGTGTCAATCTTTTCCTTTATAGCTTCTAAATTGAAAAAAAAATTCCATTATGCTCTCTTAATCCTTATGGTACTATCTGAATATACCTTTTCCATAGTATAAAGCATAGATTTAACTTGGTCTTTGAAAAGTATATTCATTAATTCTGTGATTAAGTTTCCGCCACTGATTTGGAATGTCCCTGCATAATAGAAAACTTCAAGATATGCATGGTTCTTCTCCTTGGACTCTCTACTGGAAAAAAATACTAATCTAGCAGCACCCGGTTGGCTCAGTCAGAAGAGCATGTGTCTCTCGATCTTGGGATTGTGAGTTTCAGTCCCACATTGGGTATAGAAATTACCAAAAAAATTTTATTTAAAAAAATACTAATCTACTTGCCTAATCTCACACCATTACCACCCACACTGCTTTAATTATGAAGTTTTAGTAAATTCTGACATCTTGTTGTTCAAGTTTCCCTTGTTGTTGTTCTGTTTGGAAATTTCCTTTGCTATTCATGCTCAGTTTTGCCTTCCAGTTGAGCTTTATGATGATTTCATTATGTTCTACAAAAAGTATGGTACAGGTTTTTATTGGATTGTATTTAACTTTATATATTATTTAGGAAAGAATTTAGATTATATTTTTGAGTCTTCCTGTTCAGTTATGTAAATGTGTTCAGCTATGTAAATTTGCTTAATGGCCAAAAATTCTTCCCATTTCAGAATGCCTTTTCTTCCTTCGAAATGTGTCTTTGATGTTCTTGCAGTCTAGGGATGGTGTCCATTCCAGTTCTTGAAAATGAAAGGGTTTAGGACTCTTTTGACCAACAAAAAAGGGGGAAAGGATAACGAGGTCTGACACTAAACCTTAAGTGAAGTTTCTATCTTCTATCTTAGAACCCTGAAACTACTGTACTATGAAGAATTCCAGTATAGCTCACTGGAAGAGGAGAACTGAGGTGCCTAGCCACATCAACCACAAGATGTCTGGGTGAGGCCACCTTGGACCCTCCAGCTCCAGTCAACTCTTCAGATGACCACAGCCATAAGAATAAACTCGGATGAGAAAAACAGAAAAACCACAGAGATTGCCAACTCATGGAATTATGAGAAAAAAAAATAAGTCATTTTTGTGTTAAGTTAAAGAAATACTAGTTTGTTATGTAGCAAAAGATAACTTAAAAACAATATCTCTCCATTAATGTGGGTTATTGTTCATGTCCTTTAATAAATAATTATAAATTTCATTAAATAGTCCTTAGGCATGCCTCCTTTAAATCTGAGATATTTATTTATTTTTATTGTTCTTGAAGTTAAATACTTTTTTTCTGATTACATTTTCTGATTGGTTATTAGTAGTGTAGAAATAAACTATTGATAAACTTTGAACTTCAGTTTAGACATTATCCTGAACACTTTTGCTAGTTCTAAATATGCTTATTTTATTTGGTTGGGTTTTCTAGATAGAAAATAGCAACATTTTTGGCTCTTTCTTTCCAGTATTTGCTATTCCAATATTTGCTGGTCATATTGCATTGGTTAAGATAGCAAGTTGATAGTGGGAACTTTTGTTCCTTACTTCAGTAGAATTAGTTGTAATTTCTTCACCAGTGATTATGAGATTGTCTGATTTCTTTGTAACTAAGAATTATCAGATTGAGGAAATTTCTACATATTCTTAGATCACTACAGTTTTTTGAAATGTTTTATTGTTATTAAATTTTCAAACATATTAAAGTACATAAAGTAACAAACGTTGAGGTACCCACTGCCTATATTTAACATAATTAATCTTTTGCTATATTTGCTGTAGTCTTTTTCTAGGCTTTATTCCAGGGATATAAGAGTGATTCAGTATTCACAAATTGATCAATGTGACACATCACGTTAATAAGATAAACGATAAATGGTTTATATGTGGTTTTTACCATCTGATTATGTCAACAGATGAAGGAAAAACTTCTGACAAAATACAATATCCACTCATGATAAAAACTCTCAACAAAGTGGGTTTAGAGGGAACATACTTCAACGTAATAAATGCCACATATGAAAAACCCATAGCATAACATCATACTCAATGTGAGAAACTGAGAGTTTTTCCTCTAAGATCAGGAAAAAGACAAGGATGTCTTTTTATTCACTCTCATCACTTTTATTCAATGTGGTACTGGAAATCCTAGCTGCAGCAATCAGACAAGAAATAAAAAGCTGAACTCATAGAAACAAAGACTGTAATGGTGGTTGCCAAGGGCTAGGAGGTGGGGGAAAATGGAGAGAAGTTGATCAAAGGGCACAGACTTCCAGTTATAAGATGAGTAAGCTAACTGTAGTTAATAATAATGTATACTTGAAAGGTGCAAATAGTAAATGTTCTTACCACAGACACACACGCAAAATGGTAATTATATGATGTGATGAAGGTGTTAACCAACCCTGTTATGGCAATTATTTCATAATGTATTCATGTACAAATCATCATGTTGTGCACCTTCAACTTACTCAATGATATAGATCAATTATATCTCAATAAAGCTGGGGATTAAAAGAAAAGAAATGCTTTATTACTTTTTGCAGTTGGATTGAGTAGCCTCCTGTGCAGTTGAAGACAGTATCTCTACTCTGACTTGATTACTATTTTTTTATACATTTATTCAAGGTTCTTGGCATAAGAAGGAGCCACATCTGACAGGAAAACATTGGCCTGGCCATTAGTCTTTCTAAGGACTGAGTCCTCCCTCTATTTCACTGTTTCTCAAGCCTTTAAAAATTTTGTATCACCTTCCTTCAGCACCCTTCATTTTTTTTTCCTAATTGCTCTACTTCTCCCCATGAATTTTTTTCAATTTTTTATTACATTTATTTACCTTTTAGAGACAGAACACAAGTGGGGGAGGGGCAGAGAGAGGAGACATAGAATCCGAAGCAGGCTCTAGGCTCTGAGCTGTCAGCACACAGCCCAATGCGGGGCTTGAACTCACAAAATGTGAGATCATGACCCGAGCTGAAGTTGGATGCTTAACTGACTGAGCCACACAGGCACCCCTCCCCATGAAATTTTAACACCACAGATATACTGTATACCTATTTCAGTACTGTTGACATTTGGAGGGGCCACAAACCATTGTGATTTCAAAGTTTTTTGGTCTCAACAGCCATCTCTGTTAAGAATGTTTCTATCTAGAGATTCCAAACACTTTCAGGTTTCTCAATTTCCTGTTTGGAGCAATTCAATTTGACTCTCTTACATAATCAGCAAGGCTTGTGATTTTCTTGACCAACAGAAGCTGGCCATGGTGACAATGAGTTCTGAATTATTGCACTAGGTGTACACTCATTTGATGAAGCACCTTACAGGGAGAGGAGAGGGAAAAATGATTGGGCAAAGACAGGGATGCAAATCGAAAAAGCTAATAAATCAGGAAGGTAATGTAAAAGAGGGAAGCTGGCCCCAGGGAAACTATGTCCACCTGGAAGTTCATGTTCTGCCTAAAATGGGCAGCTGACACTCAACTGCATCCAAACCCACTGGACAGGAATGAAGGTTTACTTTATCAAACCACTCAATTTCTAAGAAAAGAAATTCAGATATTTTTGTAAAATCTCTCACTTTTTAAAGATTGCTTAGATTTAAAAAATCTATTTCACAAGCCCCAAAGATTCGTCTTTCAGAAGTATGCAGCTTATGAACTACAAATTTGTAAACTTTGGCTACATGAGTCCTCATGAACCTTCCACCTCCTCTAAAATTTGATGATTTTTACATTTTTAAATTAATGTAAGACTCCAAGAAGACTTAGTCTTAAACATTAACACAAAAACTCAGAACAGCAATGGGGAGGGGGGATTTAATTTTCCATCACCTGCCAATGCAATGGAGGAAATTCAAACCTTCTTTTCAAAGGTAATTTTACTCCTTTTATGTGATGTCAAAATGTGAAAGCAATTATCAAAAGTTACAGAATAAGTTCAGAAAGCTTAAAAGTTTTTTCTCCTTACTTCAAAATTAAAATAATACTTGGGTTACTAAATAATTTTTAGATATTCATGGATGCCATTACAGCACATAGATTAAAAAGCCTTTCCTTCAAAGCCAATTTTATACATTTCTTCAATTTAGTAAATTCCCTGAGGTATGTGAGTATGTACTTCTGTAATTTTTTGGTTGTCTTTATGTTTTTTATTCCTTGTTGGCTTTAGTATGCCTGTCTAATCCACACAAAGAAAGGTGTGAAGATCACATGTGGATATTTTGATAGGTCATGCTAATTAAATGGCCTGAATTATGGTCATACTTACATCTCATATTTTGCTGTGTGGATGGCTTCTGTGGGGTTTAGCAAGTCTTATTAAATTTTAGAAATTCAAATGTAAGATACGTATATCTGGTTCTGTTAATAACTACCTATGTATCTTCAGACAAATTTCTCTATTCTTCAGTTTCCCCCTTTCACATACAAAAGGAAATGAACTAAGTGAACTAAGGCCCCTTTTGGCCCTCAAATATTTTGATCTAGAAAACAATGTAAAAGGATTAAAACCTAGAGTTTTGAATTCATTGCATCTTTTTATTTAAAGCTTTATTGAGATATAATTCATGCATCATAATATTGACCCATTTCAAGTGTACTTTTCAGTTGATTTTAGTGAATTCAGAGTTGTGCACTCATCACTACAGTCAAATGTTAGAATACCTTCAAAAAACAAAAAACTACAACAACAAAAAACCCCGACACATTAGTTGTCCATCTCCCCACACCCACTGCCCACCACCTAGCTACAGCAACCCCTAAATCGATATTCTGTCTCCAAGGATCTGCTTATTCTGGACATTCCATATAAATGGAACCATAATAAGTACTGTTTGTGACTTCTTTCACTTAAGATGAGGTTTTAAAGAATTCCCCATGCCTTCGCACATATTAGCACTTTACTTCTTTTTATGGTTAAATAAAATACCATTATATGGATTACTATATCTTATTTATTTATTCATTTTTTAGTTATTAGACATTTTAATTGTTTCTGAATTTTGCTACAAACATCCATGTATAATTTTTTGTATGGACATATGTTTTCATTTCTCTTGGGTACATATCTGGAAGTGGAATTGGTGGATCAAATGGAAACTCTTAGTTTAGCACTTTGAAGAACTGCTCAACTCTTTTCCAAAGTGGCTGCAACATTTTAAACTCTCATCAGCAATGAATTAGGGTTCCAATTTTTCCACAACTTTTTCAGCATTTGGTATCGTCCATCTTTTTTATTACAGCCACTCCAGTGGGGTATGAAGGGCTATATCTCACTGTAGTTTCAATTTTTATTTCCCTAATGACTGATAATGTTGAGCATCTTTTTCTGTGCTCATTGGCCACTTGTATGTCTTCTTTGGAGGTACATCTATTCAAACTTTTGCCCATTTTTTGATCGGCTGATTTGTCTTTTTATTGTTGAGTGGTAAGAATTTGTTTTTTATTTTCTAAAAATCCCTTGCCAGATATATTTACAATTATTTCCTCCCATTCTGTGGGTTACTTTTTCACTTTCATGATAGTGCCTTTGACACACAAAAATTTTTAATTTTACTAAAGTCTAAGCCATCTATTTTTTGTTTTGTTTTGTTGTTCATGCTTTTAGTGTCACATCTAAAGAAACCTCTGCCTACTCCAAAGTAATGAGAATCTACTTGTATTATAGGAGTAATTTTAGCTCATACATTCAGATCTAGGATTTTTTTTTACTTAACTTTTTATGGTGTGAATTAGGGGACCAAATTCATTCTTTTACACATGGATATCCAGTTGTCCTAGTACTATCTATTGAAAACACTATTTTTCTCCCCAAGGAATTTGTCTCAGTACCCTTGTCAAAAATCAACTGACCATAAGTGTGGCAGTTTATTTCCGTACTCTCCATTTTATTCATTGGATATCTATGTGGAGTCCTATGTGTACCACACTGTGTAGATCTTAGTTTTGTAGTAAGTTTTGAAATTGGGAGTGTGACACTTCTAATGTCAGTTTTCATTTTCAAAATGGTCTTGGCTATTTTTCATATAAATATACCTTGTATTTCCATATGAATTTCAGCATCAGTTTATAAACTTCTACAAAAATTTAGCTGAGATTTTGATAGGGATTGCATGGAGTCTGTAAATCAATTTGGAGAGTATTACCATCCTAACAATGCTGTTTTCTGATCCATGATAATGAGCTCTCTTTCTACTTATTTGGATCTTTTTTAATACTCTTTCAACAATGTTTCACAATTTTTTGGTGTACGACTCTTACACTTCATCTGCTATATTTATTCTCAAGTATTATATGTTTTTTGGTTACTAATCTAAGTGGGATTGTTTTTCTTTTTAATTTTATTTATTTATGTTGAGAAAGTGCACAAGCAGGGGAGGGGCAGAGAGAGAGGGAGAGAATCCCAAGTTATCAGCACAGGGCCTAACGTGGCACTCAATTTCATGAACCATGACATCATGACCTGAGCCAAAATCAAGAGTTAGACGCTTAACCAACTGAGCCACTCAGGTGCCCCTGTTTTCTTCATTACAGTTTTAGATAGTTTATTGCACTGTATCACTTTTAAGTTTCAGGAGAAAAATTAGGTCCTACTTCATTCATGCCAACTTTTTCTTTCAAGTTTCAAGAGAAAAATGAATTCGTATTTCATTCATTCCAACTTTTTGGTGTTTTGCTTTAAATGATGTATTTATTTTTATTTTACTTCTAAGTAATATATTTCTATTTTCCCATTTTATTTTTAAATTTCATTTTTATGAAGGCATGACAAGACTCATAAGAGCTATACACTGTATATTTGAATTGAAGTTAAGCTGCACACAGCAGGTCAATTAAATCACTTACAGTAAATAGCAATAGACTTCTATCATCGCTGAACACTTACTGAATGCACAACACTAACATTGTCTCAGTAGCCCGTATTCGCTGAAAATGCATTCATTGCCATCTAACAAGCAAACTGCATTTAACTCTCATGACCTCAGAAAAACAGTTGTTAAGAGACCAAAACATAAATAAATACACTCATCATTTCAAGTTGTTGTTTTGATTAAATATTTGCATTTTTTGCATTAAAGGAAAAATGCCCTTTGACTGCCAAAGAAAAAAAAAGTACTATGAAGCTAAATTTCAATTTTACTATTCAAACCTTTCCAAAGCTGCCACTGTACATTGCCTTTTAAATTCATGTTAATGTTATTGAAAGTATAAAATGTTATTATATGGAAAGGAAGAGGAACAAAATATATTCAGACTAGTAGGCATTTTCCTGACAAATACAACATGTATTCAAATGGAAAGTCACATTAGGTCAGTAGGAAAACTTTGAGGATCAGAGGAAGTTAAATACTCAACACCCTGGAAAAATACAAACATTTAACATATGTACATTTTTGTGGACAATTTTAAGGATTCATGGTTACTCTGCAGCCCAGCCAAGGATAAATGGACCTTAAAGCAAGAACTTCCTATTAAATAATATTTGAAAAAGATATATAACTGTCACAGATAAATTCTCTGGGAAATATAAACAAGATAAATATCCTTATGAACCAGAAACTAAGCTCAGAGAAAAAAGAGGGTACACTGAAGTCCTGGGCTTACTGAGTTCTGGGTCTAGACACATATAAAAATGAGACAGATTTTGTGACACCTAATATGTACTAGGTGTCAAAATCTTTCTACAAAGGTTTAAAGACAAAGGCAGCAAGCTCTCTTCATGAAAACATAGTAAAAAGGATCCCTCAATCTTGAAAGAAGGTTGGTAAACACTAATTGCTGCCTGAGGCTACAGTTAGTATAGGATGCTGATCTTCATGATAGAAGGAAAGTTCCCAAGTTCGGACTTGAATCAAGTCATTTCCTAGCTTAGTTTCATCTAAGATGTGCCCAATTTTCCATTACAGGGTAGATACACCATGTTATTCATATAAGCCCTGGTTATCTTGTAAGCCTCTGCAGAAAGCATCCACAAACCCTCTAGATGGAGAGGAGTGTGCAGAGAGAAGGGGGGGAAATTTCTCATTCAAGATAAAATGGAAAAATTAAAGCACATGAAGACTAATACTGACAAAAGAGCCAAATAAAAAATAAAGAGAATTCACTGATAAAAAAATGAAAGCAGTGAAAAAACTAAAATTGACATCAGAAGAAGACATACTAATATGGCAAGCAAGTACATGAAAAGGTGCTGGACATCACTATCATCAGAGAAATGCAAATCAAAACCATAATGAGATATCACCTCACACGTGTTAAAATGGATATTATCAAAGATATAAAAGATAACAAGTGCTGGCAAGGATGTGAAGAAAAGGGAACACTTGTGCACTGTTGGTGAAAATGTAAGTTGGTGCAGCCATTATGGAAAATAGTATAGAGTTCCTCTAAAATTGAAAAATAGAACATACAATCCATCAATCCCACTTCTGAATATATGTCCAAAGAAAACAAAATCACTGTCTTGAAGAGACATCTATACTCCCATGTTTACTGAGATAGTATTCACAATAGCCAATAAATGGAAACAAACTAAGGGATTTAACACACACACACACACACACACACACACACACACAATCATAAGATTATTCAGCCTTAAAAATTAAGAAAACCCTGCCATATGCAACAACATGGATTAATGTGAAATAAGCCAACTCAGAAAGAGAAATACTGCACTATCTCACCTGTATTTGGAATCTAAAAAAAGTCACACTCATAAAACAGAGAGTAGAATTGTGATATCTAGGGACTACAAGGTGGGGTGGGGGAAATGGGTCAAAGAGTACAAATATTCAGTTAATCTAGATGAATATGAAGATCTAATATACACCATGTTGACTACACCTAATAATACTTTATTGTGTACTTGAAATTTGTTAAGACAGTTGATCTTAAGTGTTCTCTGCACACACACACACACACACAGAATTGTAACTATTTGAGGTGATGTATATGTTAACTAGCTTGATTGTGGTATCAATTTCACTACATATATATCACATTGTATACCTTAAATATTTACCATTTTTATTTGTCACCTATGCCTCAATAAAGCTGCAAAGAGGAATGAGTAAAAATCAAAATATAAAATTGGAAAAACATTCATAAAAAGAATGAGAATTTATAACACAAGAACATGCATATAAGAAACACAAAAAAGGACCTATTATAAATCTAGAAAAGAAAATCATGGTCTGAAATAAAATGCCATAACTAATACAAAGTTTAGACAAGACAATGAAGAGAGAATTAATGAAATAAAAAATTGTAGTGAAGAATTCACCTAGAATGAAGCATAGAGAAATAACTCAAGAAATATCAATTGGGGCGCCTGGGTGGCGCAGTCGGTTAAGCGTCCGACTTCAGCCAGGTCACGATCTCGTGGTCCGGGAGTTCGAGCCCCGCGTCAGGCTCTGGGCTGATGGCTCAGAGCCTGGAGCCTGTTTCCGATTCTGTGTCTCCCTCTCTCTCTGCCCCTCCCCAGTTCATGCTCTGTCTCTCTCTGTCCCCAAAAAAATAAATAAACGTTGAAAAAAAAAAAGAAATATCAATTGAAAGTTTCTGAAATACATCTAAGAAATTAAAAAAAAAAAAGAGAGAGAGGGAGAGAATAACATAGAAGAGATATCCTAAGGAATAAAAACTAAAATTTTTTCAAAACTAAAGAACATGTGTTATGATTGAAAATACAGAATAAATAAATTTAGATCAACTTGTAGAATATTAAAGGTACAGAGCATACCCAGCAAAGGGTAAATCCTAAAAGGTAGTAGACATGTTTGGGTTTTTTTCTAATATTTTACTTATTTTTGAGACAGCACAAGCTGGGAAGGGGACGAAAGAGAGGGACAGAGGATCTGAAGTGGGCTCTGAGAGCCCAATGTAGGGCTTGAACTCACAAACCTTGAGATCATAACCTAAACTGAAGTTCAGCGCTCAACTGACTGAGCCATCCAGGTGCCCCAATACTAGAGATGTTTTTTAAGTGACATACAAATGAGCCAGGGGATATTGGTGGGGGGAATGGGTGAAATGGATAAAGGGTACAAATTTCCAGTTATAAAATAAATAGGCCATAGAAATGAAAAATACAGCATAGGGAATATAGCCAGTAAAATTGTAATAACTTTGTTTGGTGACAGATGGCAACTATACTTTATCATGGTGAGCACTGAGTGATGTAGAGAATTGTTAAATCATGTCACACATTTGAAACTAATATAATACTGTATGCTGATTATACTTCAATAAAAACAGCCTTTTGCTTAAATAATAACATAAAAATAAAAATAGAAATACAATAGGATTTATCAATCAATTTAAAAATCAACATAATTCCACTGCTGGGTATTTACCCAAAGAAAAAAGACAAATGCACCCCTAGGTTTACTTCAGTATTATTTACAATAATCCAGAAATGGAAGCAACCCAAGTGTCCACTGACAGTTGAGTGGATAAAGATGTGGTATAGATAGATATACAATAAAATATTTGCCATAAAAAAGAATAAGATCTTGCCACTTGCAAGAACATTAATGGACCTGGAGGGCACCACATGAAGTGAAATAGGTCAGACAGAGAAAGCCAAATAACCATGTGATTTCACTTACCTGTGAAATCTAAAAAACAAATGAACAAACAAACAAAAAAAGCAGAACAGATCCATAAATACACAAGACAAATTTATGGATGGGAGGGATGGGGCAAAATGGATAAAATTGAGTGGGAGGTACAGGCTTCTAGTTAAGAAATGAGTCAGGCACAGGGATAAAAGGTACAGCATAGGAAATATAGTCAATGGTATGGTAATTATGTTGTATGGTGACAGTCAGTAGCTACATTTGTGGTGAGCACAGCATAATGTATAAACTTGTCAAATAACTGTGTTGTATACCTGAAATGGAAGCAACGTTGTGTGTCAACTATACTTCAACTTTTAAAAAAAAATTTTAATGTTTATTTTTTAGAGAGAGAAGCAGAATGTGAACTGGGGAGGGACAAAGAGAGAGGGAGGCACAGAATTAGAAGCAGACTCCAGGCTCTGAGCTGTCAGCACAGAGCCTGATGCGGGGCTTGAATTCACGAACCATGAGATCATGACCTGAGCTGAAGTTGGACGCTTAACTGACTGAGCCACCCGGGCACCCCATACTTCAATATTTTTTAATGTTTATTTATTTTTGACAGACAGAGAGAAAGAGAGAGAGAGAGAGAGAGAGAGAGAGAGAGAGAGAAAATGAGCGGGGGAGGGGCAGAGAGAGAGGGAGACACAGAATCCGAAGCAGACTCCAGGCTCTGAACTGTCAGTACAGAGCCCGATGCGGGGCTCGAACTCACAGACCACGAGATCATGACCTGAGCCGAAGTCGGACACTCAACCAACTGAACCACCCAGGCGCCCCTATACTTCAATTTTTAAAAAGCCTATTAGATAGCTAGACTGCCAGCATAGTTGCAGTCATCACAAATAAATGCCTGAACACAAGAAAATAATGTCTTCAGAATGTTGAGGGCAAGTAACTGTGGACCTAGAATGCCAAAGTGAGATAAAATATACCCTAAGAAATGAGAACAGTCTAAAAACTCTTTAGACTTACTCAAACAAAAATGTTTACCTTTCCCAGACACTCACTAAAAAATTACTGAAAAATGTAGTGAACACAAAATTCACAACTTTTTTCTTGTAGTCTTTTTTACTCTGCTATAACTTTTGGTTAAAAAGAAGAAGTAGAGCACCCAGGTGGCTCAGTTGGTTGAGCATCCAACTCTTGATGTTGGTCCAGGTCATGATCTCTAAGTTTGTGGGTTTGAGTCCCACTTCGGACTTTGTGCTGACAGCATGGAGCCTACTTAGGATCCTCTCTCCCTCTCTCTCTGCCCCTCCCCCCTCTCTCAAAAATAAATGAGTAAACATTTTTTAAAAATTTGTAATAATCTTGTAAATTTAACAATCAAGTTGCTTTTTCAAAAGGAAAAGACAATTTAGCGGAAATAGGGAATTATGTAAATGAGAACAAAAATGAGAGCAACATCCACAGAAAAAATAGTTTAATATAGTAATACAAAGTAATTCAAAAATGGTTAGAATAAAAAGTTTTAATTTTATGCAACCTATGCTAATTACATCATGGCCCTTCAAATTCTTGATATCCTCATGCATCCTTGAGAAAATCCTTGTGAAAATTACTTAAAGAAACATTCCTGGCTGTATACAGAATATGTGCACTGGAGTATCTGGCTTATTACACAGCAAATAACAGGTAGTTGATAATTTTTTGTTGAATGAATATTTGCAGAAAAACAGAAAAAGAGCAATAATTAAAGACGAGTGTCAACACTGTGCTGTAGCTGATGCTAAGAAATAAAGGACAGTATTTTAAAAACCTATTGGTACCTGACAAAATGGTTGGAAGGGCTGGGAACTCAACACAGGGCTCAGCTGCCAGAAACAATTCTCAAAACCACACTGCAGAACTGGATGATGAGGAAGCTGTTGTGCTGCCTCCACAGCCTAGCTCCCCTGTACCCCAAAAAGCTCAGAGCCCATGACATCATCCATTCATTAAAAATGGAAAGCTTTGCATTGGGACTGTTTGCACACTTTACTCCCTTCAGAGATGAATTCTGTCCCCTAGTACATCTGGTTGATGGAACTAAAGTCATATGCCTGCATTCCATCTGCAAGGGAGGCCAGAAATTTGCATTCTGGTTTCAATGTTGGAGAGGAGGTAGTCACAATGTAGGAATGTCCCCAAACATAGAGAAGCTGTTCATAAGATGACAAGCAGCCACAGATGTGATAAATGCCTATGGCAATATACTTACAAAAATGGTAATATTCTATATACTTCTCCACCTCCAGCTATGTAGTATCATTTAACCCCAATAAATATTCCTCCACGGTATCAATCTTGAGGACTGTACAGCATCTCATTTACTGGATATACCATAATGTGTTTTAGCCATCCCTCATTATCAGTCATGTAGGTGATTTCTAAATCTTCATGACAGTTGCTTAACTTTATGAAGACCCATGACCATTTCCTTCAGGCAACGCCATGACCACAGAGATACTCTTGTTTTTTAAGTTCATTTATTTATTTTGAGAGAGGGGGGAATGAGAGGGGGAGGGGCAGAGAGAGCGAGGAGCAGAGAGAATCCCAAGCAGGCTCCGCACTCAGCACAGAGCTGGGGAGATCATGACCTGAGCTGAAATCAAGAGTTGGACACTTAACTGACTGAGCCACCCAGTGCCCCGACCACAGAGATACTCTTAAATGTCCTCCACCACCTCTCTTCCACCCCACAGCATCCAGTCCTACTTCCCATTCATATTGTCTCTGAGTAATAAGCTTTGGAATGTGCCGCCATGTTTGGAGCTCAGTTCTAGTTCTGGGTTTCCCTTCCCTCAACTGGGGGTAGGGCCAACCTTCCCAGGAATTCCTGGACATCCCATACACTGTGATTTTCATCCTATCACCAGGTCTACAGTCTATTTGGATTGCTAGGTGTTATATTCTTATCACCTCCTCGAAATGCTTAACCTCTGAAAACTAGAACTAGCAGATACTCCTCTTAGAACAAAACCTAATAGTTTTAGCTTCTAGGTGTATAATTGGCATAATGGGGTGCTGCAGCTTTTTGGGTCTGACGGTATAATATTGTATAAGTTACTTTCTTCAAGTTTCAACTTTTCCTAACTGTAAAATGGACATCACCGCACCACCATACGATAGGTAGGAACACAACACCATTTACATCATAGGATATAAATAGGATTCAGTAACTCATATGAAGTACCCCAGCACCAAGCACATCAGTTACTAAAATTAACCATATAAAATTGCCTCTTTTTAAGTACCTGAAAACTTCACATCCAATATTATTATTTCAATCTAGTATTATCTCTGCTAACTTCCAGAAATAAACTTTTCATCAACACCAGAATCTCTAGTCTTTTAATGGTCTTTGTGCCCCCAGGCCATCAGCCCTTTTCTGTCTTCCTTTCCCCTGTATCCATCTCAGGCCCCAGCATCTGCTCCATATCATCCTTCATGAAAACCTATTTTTTATATCACTGAAGATATTTGGGTTTTTTTTTTCCTTTCCTTTTCTTTCTTTTTTTTTTCCTTATTCTCCCGTGGAGAATTTCACACAGCTTTCTTTTGGAGGGAGGACTCATGAATAATTCGTAGATGCTCACGTCTGTCCTTCCCACAACTATTTGTCCTCAAAGACGGACCACACCTGGTTCACCCAGTCACCCAATCCCAGGGCCGAATGTTTGAGATGAGCTCAATTTGTTTAAAATGAAATCAAACTCCTGAGCAGTGAGTGTCTTTGCAAATAACTTCTGCTGCTTCATGCCAACTTAGAAATCCAATGATTTGGATCTTAACAGTTTTGATTTGTATATTAAATTAAACATTCCAATGTCTGGAAACTAACTCGGTCAGACAAAAGTTGGGATTCTGTTCCTCTTTTATCCTACCTTTGGTTACCTCAGGTTACTTATCTGGATAAAATAAATCCTTTTCTCATGATTCCAGGAAATATTCCTTCAGAATATCCCCTTATTAAAACATAAAGATAAATATACATGTATATATACATACATATACATATGGCCTTTTTAAAAAGTAACACATGAATATATTCTCAAAGTAAAAAGTTAATATTATGTAGAAACCTCTGTGGAAAACAGTGAAAGTTTCCTTTTCACACACTCCCAATTACATCCAACAGAAAAAAAAAAAAAAAACTATTAACAATTTATCTTTCTACAACTTTTTCTAAGTATTTCCATACATATATGTACATTATTAAAATACATATGGTTCTCAAACATAAATTATACCCTATTCTACATATTTCTGACAACTTGATTTATTTAATAATATATCAAAGAGTCTTTCTTTGTGAGGGTATAAATAACTCTTCTTTATTCTTTTAATGGCTAGATGACTCTGTAGTGTGAATAGAGCGTTATTTGTTTGACTTTTGCCCTGTTGATGGCATTTAGACCATAAATAACTTATCACTATTGCCAATGATGCCCCAATGTGCATTGTTGGGCACTTCTTCACATACAAGGATGAACGGTTTTCTAGGATAAATAGCTGTCCCCTCTACTTTAGAAATTCCCATAAATCAAAATCACTGACTCTTTCCTGTTGTGGTTTGGATTCAGAAAGACAGAGAATGATGCCCTCAAGTTTGGGGAAATGTAACTATCAGCCTTCAGAATCAAATTCACATCTAGCTTAAAATATCCTCTGCCTACAGAATAATTTAAGTCATTCTGTGTCATTAACCCAGAACTCCCATGCCACCAGTTTTCAGTGCCCTGCAAATCACAAACTTCACCGTAAGGGTTACAATTCTCATTAGTTCTCAAAGCCTGATTAAGGGTTCACAGGAAGACAGAGTTGCTTTGGATCTTTAGGCAACAGAGGCTCATGTAAAGTCTTGACTGTGTCTCAGGAAGGACACACCCAAAAGGAAATAGACATGCAACCAAGTATTGAAGACAGCTGGTGTGGAGAATTTGAGGCTAAACTCAGTTTTTTCCTCATCCAATTTCCTTCATTATCCATTACACAATATAAAACTTATTATTTAAGCTACTCTTGGCAAAACTTTCTGCCTGTTGCTGTTTGAAGTCAACGTGGCAGGAGATGCAGAAGTAGCTGAGTTGGGTTGCCTAATTTTCAAGGTGGTTCCTAGGATGGGGCTTCTTTATCAAGGAAACTGACCAACACACTTAGGTCTCTACTTCTCTCTGCCTGTGACTGGCACAGATTTAATAAACTGGAGGCCCAAACAGAAAATAAAGGTGGTGACAGAAATTCTGAAATATACATACATCTCTGAAAATACACATTTTCATTTCAACTGATGGGCATCAAGGTATAACGTGTGGCGAGTTGCAGGACTACCTCCACGGCAGCCTCTGTGTCCAATTAGCTTCAGTAGTCATCACATGAGCACCTCTACATGCTAGATGCTAACTCTGAGGATCTACATTGTATAATGCTTCCATTAACACTCATTAAGTATACGTCTACTGCACCTACAAAACAAAATTGAAACACTTTGAAGTCACAGGGAAGAATTCTGTACCTTACAAGACACCGAACAGTGGTGTGGGGGGTGGGGGTGGTGTCAGAATTCAATGGTCCACAAACTTATCTCTGAAAAAAATATATAATGGCTTAAGAATAATCTCAATGATATTGAAGGAAACAGCACAGGGGCACCTGGGTGGCTCAGTCAGTTAAGCATCCAACTTCGGCTCAGGTCATGATCTCGCAGTTCATGAGTTTGAGCCCAGCATTGGGCATTGGGCTTTGTGCTGACAGCTCAGGACCTGGAACCTGCTTCAGATTGTGTGTCTCCCTCTCTTTCTCTGCCCCTCCCCCCACTCACGCTCTGGCTCTGGCTCTCAAAAATAAATAAACATCAAAAAAAAGAAAGAAAAGAAAACAGCACAAAAACCTCTTCATTACACAGAAAGTACTTTTGATTATAGCAGAAAAGATTAATGCTACTAGTTAAAATACCCTGGGGTTATTTTATTTGATAATAGTTTGATAAAATACCTTCTAAATTCACTTACTCTAACATGGAAATCTGAGGATATATAAAATGACATTGGTTTGGTCTAACTGAAATGGTAAAAACAGAAAACTGGAAACTCCAATGCACATGCTCACATGCATATATACACACCCTGCATGGGCACATTTGCTCACTCTCTCTTTTTCTCTCACACACACATACATACACACAGCTCATCCTACCACGCTCATTTGGCTCAGTTCATACCTTCTGATACAGTCCAATACATTGAAAACCAATGGTAAAAATGTACCCCCACTGAGGAGAATCTATACAAAAAGAGATTTTTATACAAAAAGGGATTTTCAAAAAAGGACAAGTAGAGAGAAAATGTCAGGGGACTCAACACTGTCCAAGAGATTATGTATTTCTAAAACAGTAGTAAAAGCCTGAAAGGAATATTTAGAGGAGTACAATTTATTAGATTTTCCACAATGACTACCTCTATAGAACTTCCCCAGAGCATTTTTCAACTCTGTATGAGATACCTGCCACCCCACTCAGTTATGTTTTATTTACCAAATACAGCTTGAACTGTGACTTTTTTTGAACTATAACATTTCAAGTGATCTCATGGATGTGTATTTTGACATAAAGACATGGTAACCATCTTGAATGCAACACATCCAATGGGGCTTTGAAAGGGGAAAGAGCAGTTCCAGAAGTTTGAGGGGTCCACCCCCAGCCCTGTGTCCAGAATGTACCTGGTCCACAGAACCAAGAAACTAATGACAACAACAAAACAGCTCAGGGTAAAGCCATCTCAGGCAGATGAAACACTCTGAGAGGTACAGTGCCCTCTTATTTACTCTAAAACCTTATCTGTGCATTGTGCTAGCTTCAAATACAAGGGTCTAAAGGAAAGGGCAATTATTTGTTTAATGCTTCAAAAAATGTAAGAAAGGGTTCAAAGAAGGAGACAGAGAGGAGTGGAAAAATAGAAGAAGGAACATCATTTTTACAAGGCAAAGACCTTTTCTTATCATTCCAACCATCAGCCTTTAGTTTTCTGAACACAGCTCCTATATGCTTAAATCATACAAGATATGATGAAGGCATGAGAAAAGTAGAAGTCAGAGTCCATGGTTTAGAAAGTTTTGCTATTGCCAGGGAAACAAGATTCCTGTACATTAAAGTATTACAGAAGAGTACATTGTTTTTTCTGCTTCTTCATTTATTTATTTCCAACTTCCTTCCCCTGAGGATTTGCAGTTACCTATAAAAGTATATACAAAAACAAAATAAAATAAATAATTGGGGAAGTAAAGCCAAAGGGAAAATACAAACAAGAAAATAATTAAACCGGGGTTAAGATTAAATAAAAAAATATACAATATGCTGTCCAGGCTAGAGGTGATGTATAAATTTGGCTTAAAGTTTTGAAAGCCTTAAACACAGACAGTAAGTCACACACCACATTATGTACAGAGTCATAAGACCATGGTGGTTAAGAGGGACAGGGCAACCCTTGCTAAACCAAGCTGCCCATTGATATCACCTGAGAAGGTTTCCCAAAATTAAGTAATGAACCCAAATTCCCAGAGCAGGCAGAGAGGGAGGGAATGCTGAGAATCTGCATACTTCAAAATGCGGTGACTAGGATGCTATTAGCTCTGAGGATAGGAATGACCTATAGAGATTTAGAAATGGGAGGACGCTCCAGAAATCAGATTACAAGAATTATGGAGGATGTGAAACTCAAGCTGAGCCTCTAATTTTGGATGGAGTTAGGAGAGGAGGACAGTGGGCATTCCAAGCGTGGGTAGATACACGAGTCAAATCACAGAAGAAGAAGGGACCCTAATGCCATGGAAAAGACAGCACCATCTGTATTCACTCTGAAGTAGGTGTCATGGGCCCTAGGACATATTTAATTTACTCATTAATCCATTCAATTATACTCAAATCACAAAAGAATTAAAGAGGCATATACACAATAAATGATCAAAATAGAGGTGAGAGATATGTATGTATTAGCTACCTATTGCTATGTAACAAATTACCACAAATTGAGTGGCTTAAAATAATATACATGTATTATGGCACAGCCTCCATGAGTCAGAAGTCCGAGAACCGCTTAGCTGGGACCTCTGCTCTGGACTTATAAGGCTGAAATCAAGGTGTCAGCAGGCTTGAGTTCTCATCCGAGATTTGGAGTCTTCTTCTGAGCTCATGTGGCTGTTGGCAGAACATTCTACATCTGCAGAACTCATGGCCACTTGCTTTTTCAAGATCAGCAAGAGAATCTCTAAGACTTTGATTCTCTGACCTTGAGGGACTTTAACGGACTTAACCAGATTAGGTCAGGTCCACCCAGGTCCTTTTTTATTAACTCAAAGTCAATTTAATTACATTTGCAAAAATCCCTCTTTCACCTTTGCTATTTAATGAAACCTAGTAACTGCAGTGACATCCATCATATTCTCAGGCTCTGCCCACACTCAAAAGAGAAGGAATTATATACCAGATTCATGTGTAACAGGGGGCTGGCATCTTGGGCTCCATCAAAGAATTCTGTCTACCACAAAGATGAGAGGATGAAAAATGCAAACATGCAAGATAGAAGAGTCAGCAGAGCATGTGTAATTAAACATGCAAATTTGCTCTGAGCTTCCTGGAAGTTGAAGTAAAAAGGAGACTCGATCAAATTTCCCAGTACTCTATGATCAGTTTTTAGTAGTAATTTATACAAGTCAGTCTTATAGAAGATATAAAAATATCATGTCTTTACATAGGAATCATGAAATGATACAGTGTTAAAATAAAGTAGAAGAAATAAGATAGTTGAAATTTGATCCAAAATAACTTTTTGTCAAATTGGGGATGTGTTTGTCACCACCTGGCTCCCCCACCATAGGGGAATATCAGCAATGATGGGAATAGAGTTCAATGAGGTGCTTGGTCAATAGCAGGTACCATGGGCTGATGACCCAGGTACCCATAACAGAGGTTAACCATGGAGAGGCACCATGAACTGTTCCAGGGGAAGTGAGAAGACCAAACTGCAAACAAACTCAAGTTAGAAATCAGACAGACCAAATGTATGGAAGAGCAAGAGCAGTTCAAACACCACACAGCCTCCAGCAGGTCCCACAGAAATGTTGCGTCATTCTCGTTGCCCCAGTAAATTCTACCTGGCCACCTCCCTGTGGAACAGCTTTACCCCAGGGCATCTTATAAGCATCATATGATCTCTGACAGGGCTGGTCATAGTCTCTGCTTTACTTTATGCTGCTCATAATAATTTGTTCTAAGCATTCAATAGAGTGAGCTGTGTCAACCTATATGGCATTCACACTCTAAAATATACGTGCAGTGGCATGCCAACCTCCCTACTCTCTTCTATCCCCTAAAAAATTATCTCTTTTTATGACCCCACTCACTTCCACCCCCTCCTGCTCAGGCCCACGTAGATGCCTCCCTTCCTGAATGGCTTCTGTCCTCGTGCACAGCATCAGCATTGTCTATGGAATCATTCCTGTTTACTTGTGTCCTGTCTCCCACAGTCTGATCATCTGGGACACCGCACCAACCAACCTCTTTCCTCTTTCAGTTTCCATAGAGCTTATTAGTTTAGATTTACAAAGCTTGTAGATGGGAGAGGCCATGGAATCCCCCATCTCACTGTCTTCCTCAATGAAGTCCAACCCATCACTGTCTGAGCACTTCCAGGGACAAGGAACTATTTCATAAGGTCCCAGACTCTTCCTGTGAATTTTCAAATGATCAAAAGTAATACCTAATATTAGGTGACAATTACTTCTCTTTAACCTCTACCCTTAAGTAGTAGTAAAAGTTGTGTGTGTGATTGTTCACCAATGGACATGTCCTAGAGTATTCATAGCACCACCATTTGTAATGGTCCCAAACTGGAAACTATCCAAATGCCCATCAACGGTAGAAAGGACTTATTAGGACACAGATACAGTCATACAATGTAGTACTACACAGCAATGAGCCCAAAATGTGGTATGTCATATGGATGAATCACATCCCTATAGTATGGATGAAAGAATATAATATATAATGTGTGATTCCATTTATACGAAACACAAAAACAGCCAAAATTGATCTTTACTACCAGATGTCAGCATGTGGATTACCTTAGGGATGTAACTGACAGGAACTTGAGGAAGGCATCTGAGCTGCTGCTATTTCTTGGTATGAGAGCTAGAAACAGGTGTATTCAGTTTGTAACAATTTATCAAGCTGTATACTCAGGTACATTTACCTGTATCTATGTCATACTTAAAAAAATTGTTTAAAAGTCCTCTTCCTCCTCCAAATGACCTGAATAAACAAAATTTCTTTAGACATTTCTTATAGATATGGATTTTAGAATGTTCAAGATTCTAGTCATCTACTTCTAAAACCTCTGATCATTCCTTTGGAATGTAATCACACTGATTGGTTTGTAGTGTTCTTTAAATGTCCCATGTGAGATTACTACTTTCCTCCAATATGTTGTGAACTTCTTAAAGATATCTACTTTCCCTTTTGATTCTCTAGCAGCACATATATTCAGTGTCCACTGTATACTTGGAAAGTATTCTTCTTCCCTCCTCTTCCTCAGCAAGTGCAGATAAAAGAGAATCAAATTTACATGGGACCTATTTGATTAAACAAATAAGTATTTTTTTCCTTTCCTTTTTTTTTTTAATCAAAGGCTTAATACTAATTTATCCAGTGAAGTCAAATTCTATTTTGTTCTTTTCCTTCAAGTTGATCTAAGGACTGTCCTTTGCCCTGATTTATGAGCCCTTTTCAGATGTTTCATTATGGAGAGGTGGAGACTATTAGATATAGAGAGGTGGAGACTATTAGTAAGCTGATCCCTCTGCAATACTGATTTAGTGTTCCTTACGTTTTGTCTCTATCATCCATATTGACCTAATGTTGTACTCCTTCCATATAATTTTCTCTTCTGAAGGAAGAAATACTAATTTGGACAATGATAATGATGAGAAAGAAGCATTCTAATTTCATGTAAAGTTAGTGGTATATCCTTCTTTGATGGGCTAAACAGAAGGTAAGATAAGTAATAGAATACAAACCACATTTCTAATGGAAAGAAAGAATTGTGGATTCTAAACTATGGCATGAAGATAATGCTTTTGATGTTGATAAGGCTCCCAGCTGATAGCTTATCTTTTCAGAGCAAATATTGCCAGATAAATCTACAGACATTCTCATCACGAATGCTGTTCTCTCTCTGCTCACACACTTTCTCTCTGCTTGCACAGTTGGTGCCCAGCATCCACAAGATTTTCTGAATTTTCCTCTCCTACTTTGCAGTTTTTCCCAGAGAATACTCACGGACATCAGTCACTTCTATGAACAAATGATAAAAAGAGAGGCCAACTTCTTGACCATATTCTTATACCCATCACCCAGTTGCCTTTGTAACCAATGGTTCAGTCTATAAAAGTATAGCCCACCCTACTCCAGGTTTTCTAGATATATAGATGTAAGGATAGATAAATATATAAATAGTAAAGAGAATGAAATTATGAATCTGGGAAGATTCTTACCATGCCTGTTGAAGAACTATCTCTAGAAAATTGAAGACACATGTCTGTTCTTTATAAGGATCACACAAAACAGAGAAGGAAAATCTAAGAAAGCCACTCATGCAGAAACTATTTAATCAAAGAGTAAAGACAATTATAACATCTGTTAATCTTCTGGGGAGGTTATAATTAAATGCTTTGGGGAAACACCCTTTCAAGGGTGATCCTTTCACATCTGTTGTGAGGACACACAGCATTGTGCAGTGACGAATCGCTTCGGCACTTTGGGAAAATGGGACTTCTGGGGATCACAAACACTGCAAGAGCCCCCATGCATGCAGCCTGGACCTGAGCCCACTGTGCTTTGCTCCTCAGTGCTTTGGATAATTGTCTGTATGGTGAGTCAGGCTGCAGTCATTGTCTGTTAAGGAATAACAGGATCATGGGGCTAGAAATGGCCTTGAGACTACCTGATCTCCCCCTTCACTTTGCAGATGGGGCCACTTGATCCTACAGCTGGCTTGTGGCACTTTACAAGCAGGGTTGTTCAATCCTCCCAAATTACACTCCTCCCCACCACACTGCTGCCTCTTTGGTTTCTCTCTATACTTGGGCTTGTAATTCAGATGTGTTCTTTGTTATAGGATCACCATTAATAAAGAAACCCTAGGGTTTTTGACATTTATGGAGAAGTGGGGAAACTGAAATTGTTTCCTTCTTCTCTACCTCCTGGTTTGCTGAGAAACACTGACCATCTTCACTCCCCATCTATTCTCCTTTCTGGGGAGGATGAGGGAGAGGAGAGAAAAATGAAGATAAAGAAGGAAAACAGGAAAGGATAGGAGTAAATCAAAGGAGAGATGGAGAGAGAGGGAAGATTGAGAGAAATAAGGACAGAAAAGTAAGGTGAAGTAGGAAAGAGAGAGAGAGATGAGAAAGAAGCAGGGGCAGGAGGAGCTAGGGAAGTTGGTCCAGGGATACAGGAAAAACAGTATCAAAAAGAGACTTCACCGAAAGGAACTGGACACTCCTTATACCCACCTTACTCCATAATCAGGTTCCACTATACTTCAAACAAGCAGGTCTACACATACAAAAGTCCACCGGACTTGGCAGTTTTGCTAAATGAAATGCAAAGATTGTAAAGCCAAGGGCGGCACATAAACAGATGCAATGCATTAAGCAATGAAAAATATGTCCATATGGCAAGAACATAATAAATGCATTCATGGACAGGAGGGGTATGGGGTAGGAAGTCTCCTTGGTAGTTGTTTACGGCTACAAATATTAGTATGTGCCGAATGCTGCATACATGGGGCTCTTGACATTTGGCGTTGGGATTAAACAAGTCCCTATGACCTGGGTGCAGTGTTGCCATCAGCCCTCCCAACTCCCTCCAGCAATCACCTACTTACAGAGGCCTACATGTCTTCAACTATTAGGAGCCACTAATGGTGATAATGCCCACCATGTACTGTGAGTCTATTTTTGTTCTGGCATTCTAGGTGTTTCATTTCATTTAATCCTCACAATGATCCTATAAGGAGGTAATAGAATCAAAATATCCAGTTCGAAGTCTTACTATGCAATCTGGAACAAATTAACCTTTCAGTACCTTGGGTTTCTCATCTATAAAATGGGATTAATAGTAATATCTATCTCAGAGGGCTATTTTGAGGATTAAATGAGACAACATTCATAGAAAATACATCAGGACCAGACACAATATAAGTACTTATAAATATTAGGTGAAATCACCATTGCTATTACTACATTGTGTGGACAAGGAAACTGTGCTCAATGAAGTTAAATGATTCACCCCAAGTCAACAGAGACCAAAACAGAAACTGAACCCAGGTATACCCAAGGATAAATGCCACATGGTCATGGGCTGTGTCTATTTTTCTCTGCTATTCTGTTAACTGAGTCCAAAGATCCTGATCTTCCTAGTATATGATGCAGCCTTTCAGGAAAAAGGTATCCAGAACATCTCTGGCCCAACCTGGGAAACATAAAAGGGCACATTTTTCAGTTCAGGACATCATCCTCTCTCCACTTCCTTGTCCTCATCAATGAGAGAAGAGAAATCCTTGTCCCTTCTCTTCATTTACCTTCACATCTTTACAGCTCCCATTTGATAAATGCCATGAACACTGATACTCACATGACTAGAAATAGTCACTCAGTCACTCATTGAAAGTTAGTTAAAAAATAATACCATGCCTCTATGCCTTGTGTCCATAGGCATTTGAATGCCATGAGATTTGAATGTCATCAGCTGAGTTATAAAAAGGAATGTGTTCATAAGTATAAAAGATGGAGAGGCCACAGCACTAATCAAAATCAAAAAACTTGTTTATATCCATCCATTCACCAAATATTTGCTGGGCACCTACCATTTGCCAGCTACTGTTCTATCTAAGGCTATAATATTAAACAGGATAGACAAGGCTTTGCCTTCATGGAACCTGTACCTTAGAGAGATGTTCTTAATCAAATAGTTGACCACACATTTAACTATGCTATGGACAAGTGCTATGGAAAACAAGTACCTAAAGCTATCAGAGTATATACCAAGTAGGGGAAGACTTCCTGAGGAGGGTCCATTTAGGGTGAGCAGGAGCTGTCCCAATGACAGTGGTGGGGAGGAGGGAGACTTCCTTCCCAAAAAATAGAGATTTCAGTGAGTGGGAGGAGCTGAAAACACCCAGTGAGGATGGAGAGATGAGCTCTGCCCTAATCCATTAAATGACTTTAGAAAAGACATCTCATTTCCCTACAGCTCTGCTTCCCTCACTGGAAAATAAGTGTGAAAGAGCATGTAACAAGTGCTCCTGCTCTCACATATTCTCTTGATTCTCCTTCCCTGTGTCTTCATCAAGGGTATATCACAGGATGAGAAGATTCTGGTCCAGGTGCAGGAAACAGAAAACCCATTTTTGTTGAGAGTGGGGCTCACTCAAATGTAGGAAGCAAGTATAAAAAGAGAAGAGAACCATCATGTGTTTCCCCCATATTCAACATCCAATACTAGATCCCTGAATGCTTCAAGACTAAGACCCCAGCTCCATAAGAATCATCAGGTACAGGCTGGATCTTAGCATCTAGAGTCCTGGTTTGATTGATGGGCTATTAATACATTGAATTCTACAATTTTTCCCCCTAAGAAAACAATGAAAATGAAAAGTTAAGACTTCTCATTTCTCTAGAAAGAAATACAATGTGCTTGAAAAAATAACTTTGGTAGTTTTACTGCTCTTAATCAGGTGGCCTTAAAAAAAAAATTTGGCTTCTTCAACAAGGTAACTGTTTCAACTAGTCTGTGAAATTTTATTTAGTTTAATAAGGCCCTCTACTGGCAATCTCCAAAAATACAGTCTTTTTCAAATAATTTAAAGTATTTTAACCACTCCCAACAATAAAGTATCTCACATTACCGATTATACAAATCTAGCTGAAAGAATGAATGAGAAGAAAATGAGAAAGGAAATAAATGTCATTTCAAGTGGCCATTCAAATTCACTATTCATAAAATAACTTACACAAAGTATCATTTGCTTTCCTCTGATGAAGCTATTCCAGATGTCAGAGGTATGCAGAAACAAGGATATTTATCATATTAAAATGTATGGAATATTCATGGAATCATAAAACTGAATTATGAATGCTATTTACCAACTACAATAAACCAGATCATTTCTATTTACCCACATATGAGTAATTGACTATAATTAGAATTTTTTAAAATGTTGAAGGCAGGCTCTTTAAATTGCTTCTAATACAGCACAACTGGTAATTAAGTTCTCTCGCTTGACAAATGACAAAAAAAACAGTATATGCTGACCTGAGAATTTAACTATTCATTCATATAAGAAGAATGTTTTAAAAGTAGGTTGCCTTTGACACATTTGTCAAAGGGCTGGTAGAACTGAGAAAATTTAACTACAGATTTCTAGAAAATTAAGTAAATTTTTTAAATGAAGCAATTAATAACTTTAGGAAAAATATGTTTAATAGAATGGAAATGTGATAATACATTATTTGACTCAACAATAAGCATGAAAAATGTGCACTAAATATTAATTTAATCAACAATTGTGATATATAATTCCATTGGAGAACAGAGAAGGTGTGTGAGATATAAGAAACTTATACTGTCTGTTGTAAGAGAAAATAAATCAATAGTTTTATATTACAAATAGATATAAAACATTATTTAGAAATATTATAGGGCCGCCTGGGTGGCTCAGTCAGTTAAGCATCTGACTTCGGCTCAGGTGATGATCTCACAGTTTGTGAGTTAGATCCCCACGTCAGGCTTTGTGCTGACAGCTCAGAGCCTGGAGCCTGCTTCGGATTCTGTGTCTCCCTCTCTCTCTGCCCCTCCCTCCACCTGCACACTCTCAATGTCTCTATCTTTCTCTCAAAAATAAACATTAAAAATTTTTTAAATATATTCTAGAAAAATCAGCTAAAAGAGTAGAAATTTTCTCTGAGGAGCAGGACTGGGGAATGGGGTGGGAAGGATGGCTCAGGGACCACAAGATACATATATCTTCATATATATATGTACATATAGTACTATACATGTATGCATTTATACATAATATAGGTAGTTATAGAGCTACACAAACATTTGTTTTTCTACATTATGAGCATATATTACTTCCATTTTTAAAAATTTTTCTAATAATACAATTACTACTGACAATGGGAACCATGTGGGACCTATCTTTTGAGCTGGCCCGGATCAGTGTTCTGTTTCCAGATTCAATTTGCCAAATGAAGCAAGTACCCTTCATGGAGCAGTTTGTCAGACATGCATCTCGACAGTAACATTTGTTCCCACATTTCAGAACTAACAGCTCTTCTTTCAACACCATAATATTTATCTGCCATATTATGGACTGAGCTTATATTCCAAAATGTGTTTGGGACTTTCCTCTTGAACTCAGTCCATTGGGTTTCTATAGTCTATCCAAATTCTACTCAAAGGACTCACTAATCCAGAAAGTTTATTTCTAAGAAGGAGAGATCTGGTTTCTTGCCCTGAAAATACCAAGATTAATTTATGTAACTACTGGGAAGTACCTTGTGTAATTGAGGCTTCCAAACTGACATGACACACTTCATTAGACAAGTATGTATTGGGGCATAGTAAATGTTGCGGGTAATGTTCTATGCATCCGAGAGATTTATTATTTCATCTATAAGAAAACACAACTGGGAATCCAAAGTTCCAACGGCATTAAACTTTGCAGAATTAAAGAGCTAGAGAAAAACAAGGCTATAAGTTACCTTGTGTTTAACTGGTTCTATGGCTTGCCAGTGTTCACTGTCAACCATCTTGGTTATTTAAATCCACTATCACAAAATGCTGCCACTTCCCTTGGTAAACTCTTTAGGGACAACCAAATGGCCAACCATCATTTCCATTTTTTTTTTTTAACCTAAATTACCTGGATTACACTCGACCAAGTTGAACTCCGCCAACCAAAACCCATACCAAGAACACAAATAATCTTGATGTTTAGCCATAAACTTGGACTAACCCACAAGAGGATTCATATAGCAAATACCAAAGAACTGGGCATGTGCTTTAGACATTTCTGAAAACTAGAAAATGTGAATCACCAGTTCAACCAGTTGACACCCAGAAGTATACGTCTGATTTGCTGCTGTGCCAGTACAATCAGTCCAGGAGACAAGCAAAATCAAAGTTCCATCATTGGCAAAGTTCATGAGGAAAAAGACGCCTTCTATATCCAGAGTACAATGAAGGATTAAGACCGTGGGCTCTGGGTTCAAATCCAGCGTCTATTACTGCCATGTGATGGTTACACATTACCTCATCTCTCTGTACCTCAGTATCCTTGCCTGGAAAAGGAGTATAGTGACCATAATGAGACAGCATGTGCAAAGAGCTTAGAAATGAGCCTAGTCTACTGTAATCACTCAGTGGTGATTGGGGGAAGAAAATAGTTTAAACAGTTTAAATATTTCCCATTAAACATGTATTCATACACTTTTTTTCATCATTTGTTGGGAACTCACTCTGTGCCAGATGCTGAGCTAGGATGCTGACATTACAAATTTGGCAAGGCTGTGGAAGATAAATTGGGTGGATAGAGAGGTGCCATGGGCAAGAACATAAAGGTACGAAAGAACATACAAGCCCAGCATGCTCAAGTAACAGAAAGTAGCGTGGGTAGCTAAGCCAGTCATTTCCATGAGAATCAGTGGAGGAACTTTTTAATAATGCCTGGATCTGAATCTCACTTTGGAGATGCTGATTCATTAAGTCTGGAGTGGGACATGAGCATCTGCAAGGTAAATAATAATGACAATAGCTAACACTCATTAGTACTTAATATATGCCTGGCATTGTGCTAAGTGTTTTAGCTACATTAATTTATTTAATCCACCCCCATGTCTTCATGAGGTAGGCACTCTTTTTTTCTTTTCTTTTTATTTATTTATTTATTTATTTATTTCTTTATTTTTATTTATTTAGTTTTGAGAGAGAGAGAGTGTGCTCGAGTGAGAGGCAGAGGGAGAGAAAGGGAAAAAAAATCTTAGGCTCCACACTGAGCATGGAGTCTGATGTGGGGGCTTGATCCCACAACCCTGAGATCATGACCTGAGCTGAAATCAAGAGTCAGATGCTCAACTGAGCCACCCAGGCAACGCACCCTGGTAGGAAAACCTATTAGCCACATTTTAAAGAGGAGAAATACAAACAGAAAAGTTGAGCGAGTTAACCAAGATCATAAAGGCAGAATGTGATAGAAGCAGTGTTTGAGCCTGGTCAGTCCAGTTCCAGATGCCAAGACCTCCATCACTATGCCATGCTGCCCCTGGACCTTCAGTGGAAGGGTCGGGTGAGCTGTCAGGCCAAGAGCCTCGTGGACAGACATGGAAATACATGCGGAGGAGTGGAGAAGAAGGAATCAGAGTAGGATGGTGGATATTACATCAGGAAGAGCCCTGTTGGCATGCTCAGGAATCTGGCATTGAAGGCCTTGAACCCCAGTGAAGAAGAATGTAAAGCCACTCAGCACAGTTATGTGATAATTTTGTCAACTACGTGCAGAGGTCTGGATGCTTGATGAAGAAAAGGGGATATTTAACATTAGCCATTCACTTATTCATTTATTTGGTATTATACATTGAGTAAGATTCTGTACTACTAGGTGCTGTGGATATAGGAAGCAGTAAACCATAGCCATTGATTACAATGGACAAAGGGATTTAAATGGCAAAGAGCTCCAGATTCCAAAGCACAAGTTATCACAACACACCATGAAGATCCAAAGAAGGAAATCACTACAACCCGCAGCAAGGGCAAGGAAGGTTCCAGAGAGAAAAGGAATGTAGCATGTGGGGGGAATCTAGCTGAATGTTAGAATCTGAGGTCCAGGCTGCAGTGAGAGGATGAAGGGGGAGGGGGAATCAAAGAGAAAATGAAAAGAAGCTTATACTGGCAAGAGGGGCTCCAAAGGGGAGGAAGGAAAACAAGGTGTGGGCAATAAAAAAATAAATAAAAAATACAAAGTTTGAGACTTGAAAGTAAGGTCAAAGTGCAGAATGTCAGAGCTGGGAACCACCTGATATCTCGGGAACTTTACATGATACAAAATGCCTTTTATACTATTTCAACTGCCAGAATCACCCCACTTTGCCTTTTGGCCATCAACTGTAGTCTAGTCACAGTTCTCTTTGGTTCTCTAGCAAAAAGAATGAGGAACAGAAACATCTCGAAGCATACCGAGAGCCAAAGTCAAAACAGGAACAGGGCCAGACCACCTTTATCTCTCCACCTTCACACCACACTGTTCCTACAAGAAGGCCAGCAACCACATGTGGGTCCTGGTTATTCTATAATCTTTAGGAATGGAAATGTGGAATGTATGCTAGCATGAGCACCAAAGACTTCGTTCCTTGTTGTAGCTCTGCCGCCATCTTGCCATGTGACTCTGAACAAACTATTTCCCTTCCTCATGCCTCAGGTTTTCTTCTGCAAAAGAATTAGCTGTGACTAATAGTTTGAAAACCGTTTTAGTAGCAGTTCCCTTATTTTAAATGAAAAGTTGCAAAAAGCACTGAGCATCTATCTTAGCACGGTGTGCTCTGATGGAAAAATTTGGGGCTGACAAACAGGCGGGAGAGTGCCCACCTTAGAAATCCATGGAAAACACTGAAATATTGTAGGACCTTTCTGGCACTGGCTTCTTAGAATTTTGTGAAGCCAGAGAAAAAGGGAAAAGCAGTGAAGGCTGTCCCTGCTCTCCTGGGCTAGTGACAGAGCAGCTGAATTGAGGAACAAGCTGGGGCTCCAGGAGTGAGTCACAGGGTTCGCGTGCTGGAGTTAACACGCTAACAGCCAGTTCTTGCCAATCTGTGCAGCAGGGCTGTCCCTTCTAGATGGCAGGAATCAGCTGCGATTTGCTACTGGCTACAAGCACAGAACTGCAAAGCCAGAAGCCTGAAGCACGCAGCAGAAAAGACCAATGCACGCATCTCTAAGGTAGAACTTCCAGGTGGCCCTGTGCTACTGTGATAACAGCGAGCCCATGTCCAGCTCACCACACTAGAAGCCCCTCTTCCTATTCCCCCAAGAATATCTGGACAGTTTTAAAGAGTCAGGAGGAAAATCAAAGAGAGGATGTGGATCTGAAATCCAAACCTAGCTGAGTGTCAAAATAGGACTTTTTTAATAGTACGTTAATTCAGGTTCCTAACTCAGAAGACAAGTCAGAACAGTGAACATTTCTCCAGATACTCAATGGGAAAATATCCAGATAGGAACGGTTTCAATTTCAAAACATTCTTCTATACTTTCAAATTCCCAGAGAATGAATGAGCCTGGCTGTGTGTGCACGCGCGTATGGGGAGAGGGTGTAGGCAGGAGGGAACTAGACACTGTAAACAGCATGCACATATTAGAAATCTATAAATCGCAGAAAGGATCAGAGACAAAAAAAAAAAGTGGGCTTCCCCCTCCAGCACACCAGTTAATTAATAATTAAGTCTATAGTTTTCTATTAAAATTCCTAGGTCAGCCTCATAGTTTTTGGTATGGTTGGTTGCTTCTTATTTGAAAAAAAAAAAAATTCCAAACTCCCAGCAGAGGCAAAAAAAGGACTAGGCATTCACTATCTATTATCATCTATATGCTGGTGCCTGTTCTTAGACAAGGAGTCCTCTGCACCTACCCCGGCAACTTCAGCGCACTATAATTACTAGGAACAAACACATACTTGTGGCAGCCGAGAGAACCTGTGGAAACACCTAAACATCATCACCTCACTTTAAAAGGAAAGCAAGCTGTTTAAGCAAAAAAAACTGTTACAAGAGTTTACAAAACAAACAAACAAAAAACAAAACCCACAGCTTACTTGTAGTTAGCTCTTCAGTCAATACATATCACAGTCCTGGAGACAGACACAGCCACTGCTCTCTCCAGCTAAAAATTTCCTCCCAAGTTTATCCTCTGTTTATTTTTGAAGCGTTAAAAGGCCGCACCAAGAGAACACGCTCAGTTTTCCTGCACATCCAAAGCAGCAGCAAAGTCCTGCAGCGAATTCAGAGCAAGTTTGCGGAGACTTGCTCCCTGGGCTGCGGCTCCGTGGTTGCTCCGAGCTTGTAAATACAAGCTCCGTGGACAAAGTCCCAAATGACATCACTGGCAGCTGCTTATTGTTGAGTCTTTATTAACTGACTGTCAAAAAGAAAGGAGGGGGTGGGGAGCGAGAGTATCTTTTCTGCAGCAAAGTCGGCATCTCGGGGCGGACTCCAGTGATACATGCTTAAATAATCCCATTGATTCAAATTTTCAAGAGCTTCGTTTTTCTCAGGTCAGAGCCTTTCTCCGGAAAAACACCCAGAATCGCCTCCACCAGTTGAGGCTGGATAAACTGGAGACGAGCAGGGAAAGTGTGCAATGCCAGCATGGCCCCGCAAAGTTGTTTACCCACCTGTTTCCAGTCTGCTCCAGAGTTTGATGATTCACAAATATGAATGTTAGTTATGGCTTCTGTAGCCTGACAACTTTTATTGTGATATATACACCCAGCTCGTGTCTTTCTGAAATGTGTTATCCTGGGGTGCAACTCTTTTTAGACACATTCGAAAGTTTTTCAGCTTGTGGTAGAAGAAAGGGTTTCCTGAAATGAAGGCAAAATTTTGTGTATATGTGCAAATAGGGTGCTGGAAGCTTTCTTTAGATTCTCAAAAAGAATTTTTTTAATGTCATTTTAATTCCAGTGTCGTTAACATACAACGTTACATTAGTTTCAGGTGTACAATATAGTGACTCAACACTTCCATATGTTAGGGCTTATCAAGATAAATGTATGCCTAATTTTCTTCACCTATTTCACCGGATTCTCAACATTTTAATGACCTACCTGCACCACCCACATCGGCCCCCCCCCCCAAAAGTAGCCTTTGCCAGGTATCTGTAATAGTCTCATGGAGTACTGTAAGCCCCAGTCACTTCTAACTAGCAAGATAAAAATGGGCATTTTCCTGCCTGTTTTCCACTCTCATGGAAGCTCTTCTGTCAGCTGGTTCTTACCGTTTTTTTATAGTTCTCTCCCCACCCACCCCACCCCCACCTGGGGAAATCCACAAATCCTCCACCAAGTCTCTTTCATGAAGCTCAACACTCTAGACCACTGTTCTTCCTTCCTCTGAAGTGCTATAATGATGCTGACTATTTATATTTATTTGCAGCTTTTTATATACTGACTTATATTTTTAGCTTGTTTTGTAGCCATCTGTGTTCCGTCTCCCCAACCCAGTTTGAAAGGTCTTTGAGGGCAACCATTGTGTTGTGTTATTTGTTTATACCCAAATAGCCTGCCATAGTCAATCTTAAACAGAAACAGGGGGTGCTCGGTGGGGGTGGAGACTAAGAAGGGAGGCAGGAATAAGGTTGGCAGATTCCATGGAATGGGTGTATATTTAGATTAAACACTCTCCTGGCCCTTAGGAAACAATGACCTCACATCTCACTACTTCCCCACAGTGGATGCTCAGTGCATGTCCAAAAATTATTTTTTCAAAGAGCAGCAGTTGATTTGGTAGGATATCAAGGCCCCAAAATATTCTACTTTCATATAGGAGTCACTCGAGGTACCTGAGTGGCTCAGTCAGTTAAGCTGACTTTGGCTCAGGTCATGATCTCACAGTTCGTGGGTTCGAGCCCCGCAGCAGGCTCTGTGCCAACAGCTTGGTGTCTGGAGCCTGCTTTGAATTCTGTGTTTCCCTCTCTCTCTGCCCCTCCCTCACTCACACTCTGTCTCTCAAAAATAAAAAAAAATAAAGATTAAAAAATTTAAAAAAAGGATGTACCTAAAGATTTTCTAGGTACAAACCCTTAGAGCCAGCAGTTCCACTTTGCCAGAATGAGCCCACTATATTCACAAAAGAGCCCCAGGATATAAGCTCAAAAATGTTCTGTGCAGCATTATTTGTAACCCAATAAAATACAGATAACTTAAATATCCATCAATATGAGAAAAGGTAAATATAGAAATGATGGTACATGCACAGTACAGAAAACTTAGAAAGGGGTGAAAAAATTTGAGGTAACTGGGCATGTACTGATAGGGAAAGAAGTAGTTGCTTGCTGAATGAATAAAGCAAACTGCAGTATGGAATGTAGTGTGTGATGGAGGAATTATACAAATTATTAACAGGGGTTACCCTTGGGGAGTCGGATAGGGGAATTTTCATTTTTGTATGCTCATGTGTGGTCTGATTTTTTTTCAATGAGCATATTCCACTTCTGTTATTAAAAAGATAATACTAGTATAGGATTGTACAATTTTCAAAATAAATCACAAGGAGAAAACAGCTAGTTTTTCAACAAGTCTAACATATAGTAGGTAATCACTACAGATCTATTGATGGAACACATTTTCGGAGTCTCTGTGAGGATACAGCAGCACACGTGGGGATGGAATGGGGTTAAGAAGACACAGAACCAGACACTGGATTTTCCTTCCTGATCAAATGACTGACACCGCCCCCCCCCCCCCCGCCTCCTTGCCATTACATTAGAGAACTGGTTTGAAAACCTCTCAGACTCTGTCCACCTTAAGCAATGATTAAAGTTAAGTACTCAGAACATAAAGTGCTGATCTTTCTGTTGTGCAACTGCTATTTGACAAATGGAATTTTAAGGTAAGACAAGTATGAACCTCTTTGGTTCCGTTCGCTGGTTGCTAGCAAGCACAGAGGGAAAGTCAGAAATCTTGTAAGGGCATAGGTTTGCCAAGCTCCTTGTCATGGCTGGTCTAACATTAAGGAACTCTCCAGAGGAAGGTTAGAAAAGTCTAACCCACAGAGAGTCTTCAGAGCTTTGTTAAGGACTCTAGGCTTTGAAATTCAGTGGCCTGGGGTGATGGCATAATGCACAGGTCTGTCTCCTCTACACAAGGCCTACATGACCTCTATAACTGAACCCTCAGGCATAAGCCCTGCATTAGATACTACGCTTTTCTTTAGGGGGAAAATGTCCAATAGAAAGGATGACTGAAAATTTCCACCAAAGTAAGAGAAGTTTTTCAAAGCACTATTTCCATTCCCCTAGAGAAAGCACGTTGGAGTCTTATCTTACTTCCTAGTGAGAAGATATCTTATGTCTGTAATAATTTCAAGAAAAGGAAAGTACAGCCCACATTTCCTGCATGTTTTTATTTTGCTATGATCCACACATTATACGAACCTGAGGACAGATTCTGTTTAAATGCTCATGTGGAGCCCTTTAGGTGTGATACTGTCATACTTTCCCAAGTGAGAGTTAAAGACAATTATTTAACTTGACTTACAACTTAGTATAAAAATAAATAAGGGAAAGACGATGGTGGGGGGCTGTCTTCTCCACCTCTACCAGGTGATCATTAACGCTGCTGCCCAAATTACCTCACATGCTAAGATGCTTAGCTCACCTCCCGTTTCAGGGCCTTCTCAACCCCATTCAGACAATCCCCTCTCTCCCATGAGGCTTGCCCTCACCCATGGAAGACTGCCAGGCGGTGTTATAACAGGCATACGAATGTGTATTTATCTGCTCCATTTTCAAAAGTCTGGTGCTGTATTGTTCATGATTGTTTTCTGGAAAATCCCTGAAGTCAGAGATGGTAATCAGATCCGCAAGGTGTGAAACAGAGCCCAGAGGTCCCTAAGAGATGCTTGCTGGTGATGGTCATGTAATATTGGTGACCTACCAAGACTATCATCACAGGTTTCTATCTCCAGTGTCTGATTTCCCCTCCCTCTGCCTCTTATACCCAGAAAAAAGTATAACTACCGCCATTTATTAAGCATTTATGTGTTCTATTTGCATTAAATGCATTACCTAATTTACCTTTAAAATAACCCAATGAGTTACATACTATTATTATCACTTCCTTTCTACAACTAAGGAAACCAAGGCCCAGAAAGATGTGTTACTTAAGTAATCTGACTACAGTCACACAAATAGTAGGAGGTAGAGCCACCATTTCAGTTCAGGTCTGCCTGACCTTCCAGTGTCCTGGGGTGGGCTAGAGTCCCCTGAGGATTATAAATATTGAGAAGAGATTTGATAAACCAATATGAACAAAGACAAATTGTCTTTCAGTACACCTTTGACTTGAATCTTTAGACATTCAGTATACCTTTAGACTGGAATCTCAAACTAGTGTGACTTCTGCTCCTTCCCATAACTCAGCTGTTCTGCTTAGCTTTTAGAGGACATACGGTGTAGGCCTCAAAGACAAGTGCCAAGACCATGGGAATCACACTCATGAAACTTATCCCCAGAGCATCACCTTGGAGTAAATTCTCCATGCCCTTACAGATGGGCAATATCCAATTGTGAGGAGAAAATGCTGAAGAGCAGGCATTTAAGTGTGTTTCTTATTTCCCTTTACACAGAGCCTTCAGTAACTCACAAACCTTTGCTCTGATATCTTTTGTTTCTTGTGGAGCTAACAGTTCTACCAATGCTTAAGAATAGCCTGTTGCCAGTTAGTCTACCCCGCAAAAGTTAATCTGATCAGAAATAGGAAGCAGAAGAGAATTTAGAAGGAGTAACACTTCAATATTCAAACCAGCATGGCTTTTAAAAAATTTTTTAAAGGTTATTTATTTTTAAGAGAGAGACAGAGCATAAACGGGAGAGGGGCAGAGAGAGACAGTGACACAGAATCTCAAGCAGACTCCAGGCTCTGAGATGTCAGCACAGAGCCCAATGCGTGGCTCAAACTCATGGACCTCGATATCATGACCTGAGCGGAAGTCGGATGCTAAACGAACTGAGGCACCCAGGTGCCCCATCAGCATGGCTTTTCAGGTAAGTCTCGAGGGGCCCTGGAATCTGCATGTTGGGGAAGTGGCCCACATCATTTTCATGCAGGTGGTTAAGCTTTAAGAAGCACTGACTATAACAAGAGAAATGAATATAAGACTTCTGGTCTACAGCCAGACATTGATAAAGACGAAGGAGCTTTGTCCAGGTTCCTTAGGAAAGAGCACTGTGATCAACAAGCAAATTCTTGGTAACCATTAGCGACATGAATCACATCTGGCACAAAGTTGGTACACAAAGTGTGACTCGGAAGAGACAAAACAGGTGCCGCACTGATGGCCCCAAACACACAGTCGGATAAAAACATTTTCAGGCTTTAATCGCGACAGATGTTACAACAGCCTCCAGATGTAAACTAAACAAAAACAAGAGTAAACCATGAAGTGTGAAGTCCGACAAAGTTCAGATTACTCTCACAGCAACTGCTTTGATACGTTTCATGATAAATCAAGCTTCAAATCTACAAACGCCTTTTTCCTCACTGGGGGAAAGGGAGTTCACTTGCTGGTACCCTCAACTCGCATGTAATCTATTGAGTTGTTGACATTATTGGGGCACCAGGGACCTCTGGAGAGGGGCTGATACAGTCAACATTTGATGAAAAAGGAGGTGAAGGGGAAAGATGTAAAATTTGACCTACTATGAAAATTTGTCCTGGAAATAGGGTGCTAGCCCCCCCCCCCACGCCTTTGCTTTCCCACCTAGCTCAGGCTCTATCTAGGTCCAGCCACAGAGGAAGAGCAAGGGTTAATGTGCCTCAGGCATGAGAAGCCTTTTGATGAAAGGCCCTATGTAAGTATAAAGTATCACCATGAAGTTGGAGGATTTTATTTCAGCCTCTTCATTGTGTTGTTGACAGTGCATACTGTGAGTTTGACATTTTTAACTACTTTGCTTGCCCCAAATAAAAAGGGCTGGGCTGGAGGAGGTGGGAAAAGAGGAGGGGGAGGGGAGCCATAGTCTCCCCCTAACTTGGATTTTACACCAATCTGACGTCTAGCATTAAAGTCCAGTTTGCCAGCTGAGTCCCACAATGCTACCTCAGAGATTTATGTAAATTCATTAAACTGCAAGATGCAAGTTGCATTCCTTTTAATCTGAGAACAGAGTCCTGAAACCAGAGCCTGAAGGAGGCCTCAAGGGACATGGCTGTCTATACACTGAGAAAGCAACTCATTTTGTGGCCTGTGGGGATTGTCTAAATAAAGAGACCCTGAGTTCGATTTTCACCAGATACAGAGAGGCCATTAAAATCAGTGATAGCCCTAAGGGAAGGAAGAAGGTGGAGATAGCCACCTGGTAGATGTGTGAGACCCGGATTATTGTGTCATTAGTGCCTTTAATAAAGCCTACCCTGGATGGCATGACAGCTCCTCGTGGTTCCTAAAACACTGGGGCTCTGGCACCCAATAGCACCTGCCCCCACTCCACATACCAGCCCCCGACAACAGCCCTGGGATGCAAAAAAGAAAGGCTGATAACAGGGTAGGGCACCCCAGTGAGGAGGCAGGATGGGTTCTCAAGAGGACAGACTCCCAGGCTCTGGAATCCCTGCCTGCATTTGCCCAAATGGCCAGCAGAGCCTTGGGCTGTTGGGCCTCCCCCCGCCCCCCACCCTAGGCCCCAGAATTCCTCCTTTCATGCTGACAAAGCATTTTAAGTAAAGAAGACAAAAGTGGGTGTGCTGGAAGAAAGGCAAGTCAGGGGTCTGTTGAAAGTATGGGATGGAAGAGGGGTGTAGCTTTCTTCTTTCTTCTTCCCCTCACCTTTGGAAGTATGCACACACATACACACAAACATACAGGCAACAGGAGTTCTTTTCTCTGATGGCCTGATATGTTAGGTTCCAGAAACACCTTATTTTTGTGTCAAGTATTCCTCAAGGGCCCTTTAGAAAAGGCATCCTTACAGATCAGAGAGAGAGAGGGAGAGAGAGAGAGCAGCAACTCGCTCCACAGTCTGTCTCCAATCAGACATCCCTGGGAAGTCAACAGAAGTGGCAGAAACAGAGGGGTGGAAACAGAAGAGAGCTGATCACTCAGGTGCAAAGAACACCTGTGGAAACCTGGGCCGAGGCTCCAGGGGATGTGTCAGGCTGGGCTTTGCCCCAGGTGGGCTTTTACAGGTCCAGGGCAAGCACTGTCCTCTTGCCCTCTTGCCCTTGTGAAGAGAAGTGGTCACCACGCAAGCAGGGATGATGCACATTTAGCATATCTCCCCAGAGAAGTGCCTATTCTTTCCTCCTATTCCCAGGCAAAGCTCACTCTGGTGTCTAGAAACCATTCTTTGTGCAGGAAACCACACTGTACTAGGATCCTCCATAATTACCCTGAGGAACCAGAAGGCCTGCGGGACCTAACTCCGCAGATAATAGAGCCCCTCAGCTCCTTTGTCACTGCTGGTTTAAACTTTATACTTTAAATAAATCCAGGGGGTTGTTTTAAGACAGATTAAGCTGTTTCTGGGTACAATAATCTATTGTTAAACCTAAAAATCTACCAGTGGGGAAATTATTTTAAAGTATAGCCTTCCTCATAACAAAGAAGAATACCAATTCATTTTCTTGGTTATCATTTATTATTTTGACTGATCATAATAACATGAGTCTTATCAGTGTAGGTCATGAGAGGCTAATGTTAGGTTAAAAACACTTATGATATGGCTAATACCTTCTGAATAAATATAAAAATGATAAATTCCTTGGGGTGCCTGGGTGGCTCAGTCAGTTAAATGTCTGACTCTTGACTTTGGCTCAGGTCATGATGTCATGGTTCATGGGACTGAGTCCCACATCAGACTGCACTAATGGTGCATGCCTGCTTGGGATTCTATCTCTCCCTCTCTCTCTCTGTCCCTCTCCCACTTGCTCTCTGTCTCTCTCAAAATAACTAAGTAAACATTTTTTTTAATGATAAATTCCTTGTTTGTATAGGAAGGGTATGGGTATTATAATAAGGAGCATTTAGAATGCTATTTTAGCAATAGAATACTTTTGAAATAAAATCTTCAGTAGCATTTGGTTACATAAAACAGTTTTAGGATGGTAGCCCTAATGTCCCACAGCCCATCCTGCCAGACATCTCCCACTCCTACCTGCCGAAAAGAGCAGAAAAGGGACACATATTTATAGGCACGGACAAATAAATTGAACTCAAGTACGTTATTCTTTGCCTGTCTGCTCCACCCCTTATTGACCCTTGCTCTCTGAACTCTTTTGACCCAGAGCCTCTGCAGCACCCAGTTTAGCACTTAATTATACACAGCAAGGACTTCTGTGTTCACATTTGCTTTCGATAAGCCACTGTTATCTCTCAATCAAGTTGGTGTCATCTTGACTCAGAGACCACATTCTAGACTTCGTAGTTAGCAGGGCATTAGGCGTGAGGCCTAAAAAGTAAGGACAATCAGGTGGATTTGACCAAACAGGGGATGCCAGTCACAGACTTGAATGGGTGCCAGGGAAGCAGGAAGGCAAGGTATCAGCACCTCACATGAGGAAACTTGACAGTTTTTCTTCTTTTTCTACTCTCTTTTCCTTCTTCAGCTCCCCCTCTTCCGAGCTACATGGCAGATGTAGATCATCATACCTCGCCGCTCCTCCAAGATGCAATCAGTGTAACTTAATAATGGTGAAAAATAGTTTTGGAGTCCAGAGAAAATAATATATTTTTGTCTAATAAATGTCATGTGATCTTGAGGACTATACCACGTCATTCATCTCTTAAATCACTATCTTTTTAATTTATTATTGAATCCTGTATCCTAGGCTCTATGCATATTTTGGAATCTGAACAACTATGAATACTCATGGAATATTCAGTGGGTGTCTAATGGTGGAAGTATAATAGAAAAATATTTGTGCCCCTGTTTTGAGGGAAATAAACTTAAAGTGGAGGGGGCCATTAGTCTAAGGGTGAGAGGTGGTAACAGATTATGTGTTAGAAACAGACAATAACACGCAGCTAATTGAGCATGATGCATGATGCACTAACCTCTTGGATACAAAGAAATTAAGTCATTAGTAGAGAGCCTAGTTCCTCAATGGTATTGTTGACTAAGCATGAACTGTGTTTCACATGAGGTTAGAAAGTCCAAAGGTCACCATTAGTGAAACATATCAGCTCTTTAGGGCCTTTCTGTAGCACATTCCATATATTGGACATAAAGTAAGCAGATCTTGCTCTCGTTTCAGTGTAGAGACAAGATCAATCTCCACCAAAACTTTTTGGCCTTGGACTTGGATTAAGCAATCCTTAGAAAAGCACTCTCAGAGGCAGGTAATCTCCCCATTCCTTACACCAAACTTCCATACCAGCACTAAGTGTCCAGTCCCCAGGAGAGACTCATTCAGTCTGGGATGGGTGGGTGGTGGATAAGCCAGACATCAGTTTTGGGTGGAAGTGGGCTTCTTACTACCTTTGAAATACATATTCGATCTCTGGTGAGAGAGAAGAGAGGAAAGAAGGAAAGGATACTCCAGAAGCAATGAGGTGAGGGCAGGTGTAGAGGAGGCTCCAGGATTGTTCTGTAATGCACATGGGTATGAGAGCATCGCAGTCTGGACTGAAGACACTGGCTCAGGGTCTGGCCTGACCAGTAAGGCAACAGAAGTATTCAGGTGCATGATGGCATTTAGCTCTGGATTGTATCCTCAATTTATTGCCTCTTTTACCATTTTCCATTCTTTCCCTATCCTCAGCAGTGTTTTCGAAAAAATTTTCTCTTTTAATTCACTGTCCTCATGTTCCATTTCCTTTTGATTTCTATTTGCTGCCAAGTACATGTGAAGCAAGTTTCTCAACTCCCTGCCCATCCCCCAACTTCCTACCCATCCACGTCCATGGCTTCAGTTGTAAGTCCATGAGGTGCCTTGGGAAAGGCTTTGTTTGACCCACATAGAATCCAAGTTTAGCACTAAAAGTCAAACATGCTGGGAAACCCCTTGGTCTAGGCACACCAAGAGGGTTGATCACCCTAAACCCATCCAATTTCTATTAGCAACTTCCCAAAATCTATTTTTAAAAAAAGGCTAAGTAGAAACAGTGTGTTTCCATACAAGCCACCTAACACTCCCAAATTGCTTCCATCAGCCCCTTCCGTGTAAAGATTCTGCATGGCTTCCTCTATTTCCTGCTGAGTCCCACTTCCTACAGCAACATAAACCTCTGCTCTAGTCTTGTGTTTCCATCTTCCTGGCCACCCTTCCTTCCTTCAGCAGTATCCCTTACCCTTGGACAACCTCTTTTCTTCCCACACCCATCTTAGTAAAAGACATCTGGCCAAATTCTGAACTCTTTACAAAGAAACACTGTGGCATGTCCTTCAGGGAAGGCCTCGTCTTTCAGTCTGGAACTCAACTTGTGGAGGATGCTAGCTTGTGCTTCCCAGACCCCTCCTCAAGCAGCACAGGGCCTCCAGCTGCCACCTCCTTCAGGATTTGTCTTGTCCAAGGGACCATCCTTCCCAAAGTGGCCCACATCCAGTTGCTGATCCATGTAAGAACATAAAGGCCAGGGAATGTGAGCTGATTCACTCCATGAGCCATATGCATTTGACAGCTGTCCAGAGGGCTGGCTGAGGCTTCGTGAGATTGGCATCACAGTTCACCTTCTCCTTGTGTCCAGTCCACATTCTTCCCTTCCCTTCTGTGGGTACCTACCCTAATCAACTCCCTCCACCCTGCAACCTGTATTCTTACCCAATCAATACAGGCTCTATCTCAATTTCAGCTTCTAGAAAGCCCAACCTGTGTTATAGCCTCAAACCTTATGAATTTTAAGTACAAATGGGGAAAGAATGTGTGGTTTCTGCAGAGTCCTCAATAAAACCGGTTTTCTTAGATAACTATGACACTGAATCAGGGTGAGAAACCACAATCTGGAAAGCCACAGGATATGGTCCAGTACAGAAGGAACCCAACAGATCATATGAAAAGAAACACACTTAAAGCACAGTAGAAGCTTGAATAATTAAAGAAACTACATAAGGTCAAATAATAATAGCAGTAACTATAATGACCATAAACACTAACATAGCACTTAGGATGTGCCAAATGCCTCTCACGCCACTTTAAATGTCTTCGCTCAGTTAAGCTTCACCACGGTTATGTGATTCAAGTCCTTTCATTATACTAATTTTACAGTGAGGAAACTGAGGCACACATAGGTTGAGGAGCTTGCTCAAACTTGCACAGCTAGTGAGTGGGCAGAGCTAGGATTTTGACTCAAGGAGCTGGCTCCAAAGCCTCCACCCAAACTAGATATGATGTGAAAGCAGTTAGATGTACTCCATGTATTTATGGACACTAAAGCAAGGGGAACCAGTGAGAAATCAGGCAATGAGGAACTTGAAAAAAAACAGGACTCAGAGGGACAGGTCAGATGGAACATGACAACCAAAAATGACAGCAGAGACCTCAATTCTCTAGCCAGATTCTAGCCTGGCCTTTTCCTTTCTTTATAGGGTAGGAGGTCAGCTCAGGGTTGACCAGCGTAGGAACATGTGTGAAGGCAGATAAGTGGGTATACCTAGCTAGAGTAAAGGATTTGAATGCAGAAATGCAGACAGCTCTTAACAGAAATAGGAAATAAAACTGCCTCAGTGGAAGGGAAACAAGTGATAACGCTAATGCCCTCATCCCACTCATGGCAATAAACACTACCCTCCATCATCAATAAGCTACATCAATACTTTGATGACCTTCCTTTTTCCCTAGATAAGGAAATCCTCTATTTTTTTTTAATGTTTCTTTATTTTTGACAGAGTGAGAGAGAGAAAGACAGACAGAGCATGAGTGGGGGAGGGGCAGAGAGAGAGGGAGACACAATCTGAAGCAGGCTTCAGTCTCTGAGCTGTCAGCACAGAGCCCGACGCAAGGCTCGAACCCATGAATTGTGAAATCATGACCTCAGCTGAAGTCAGATGCTTAATTGACTAAGCCACCCAGGCGCCCTGGAAATCCTCTATGTTAAACTGAGATACATTCAGCCCCAATTTCAAACCTCCATGTCTATATCCCAGTGGGTCTCATATATATACTTTTTTCTCCCCATTATGGTTCCACCATGTAAAAACAATTCTTTTATCTCCAAGAAATATGGGATAAACAAGACTGTAAGTATTTTTGGTTTCTGCACATGTCAACACAAAAAAACAGAGATTAAATTGTTGTCTTTCCCTTTTCTATCCAACTCTGCTGCTGTAGAGAAACCAGACAAACCAGTGAGCCCACTGCCAACAACACATCAGTCACAAGTTACAGGTGCAAGCCATGGGTTCCTTCCCTGACACTCAGGAGGCCAAAGTTTTCTGGCTTCCCCTAGCGACCTGTTTGCTTGCCCACAAGCTACTGCTAAGTTGGGATGACTCCAGTCATTGCTGCCTCTCAGATGAATTTTTAAACCACATTCTTCCTTCTACCTCTCTGTAGGAGGGAAGAGAAAAAGGTGAAGATACATAAATTTTTAAAAAATCCTACACTGCAAATTACTAATATTCCAAGTCTTTGGTCAAGCAGGATCTAAATTTTTGTACGTCTGTTTCTCTGTGCTGTGTGTATTATTCAGATGGATGTGGAAAATCGAACCCCATGCTAGATGCACAGAAGGGAAAATAGCTATTTTCTCTTTTACCATGGAAACCCTGTGCACCATGGGGTGCTAAGAAGAAATGAACAGCTTTAATAACTTGGGGGGATGGCTGCCTCTACCTTAGCCAGCATAATAGAGTTACGGTACAGCATAAATCACAGGGTCTAAAGCAAGCTGTCTCTTGAAGGCCCAGGGAAGCCTCTTACTCACTTAGAACAAATCAGCATGGTTTATTTCCAGGACAGGGTAAGCATTTCCCCCACAAGCTTGAATCACCTCTCTGTACCTTAGAATGCTCAGTGTGCAAGTCTTCAGAGGTAAGGGAACATTGTGGATCACATTTGCATGTGATGCTTGCATCCCGAATACACAATCACATCATGAAAAATAATAGATATTATTTTTTAGGATCATGATTCAGGCATATGTGCAAATACATGAATATATGACCCATCCAGAGTGTGTAATCAGTATAAATAGTTTAAAGCCAACCTCTCTCTCTCTCTCTCTCTCTCTCTCTCACACACACACACACACATACACAGAGTTTTAGAAATAGTTTTAACCTCAATAACAATTTGCAATCAGTTATTAAAAAGCTCAGTTGACATCATGTTTCTTCCCACCTTCTTCCTCTCTCCCTTCCTCTTGCCCATCCTTCTCATATGATTTAAGTCAAGAAGAACTTAATAATATCCACATTAGCCCCTAACACTTACTCTTTTTCAGAACTCTGTTTCACATGGAATGACCTCATCCCAAGTTAATCCTCCATTGCTGCTAAAATAAATCTGTATTGAATGAGAACATTTGTTTTCCTGTCTTCAATATGAGTTTAAAAAAATTAAAAAGTAAACGCGGGAAGGAAACGTCTCAGATACATCTGGGCTCCCGGTGAATAGTATCAAAATGCTACACGCTTGTAAGACACGGCTAGAGATGCTTATCTAATTGGATGTCTGTACTTCTTCCCTTTCCCGGTCCACTTTCTGCCGTGCAAAATTCTTCCTATGGAGAGTGAGCCCATTTTATTGGAACCCACTGGCTAACTTAGGTCCCTCTGTTCTGCTTGTGGGATCTCACTGGCTGCCCTGAGGCCCAGGTGTTAGTTTGGGAATGCATTCTCCCAGGGCAGGCATCTGGCCCTGGGTCCTTAGCAAACCAACTGTGACAGGTTCCTCCAACAGCTGCAATGGAAGCCTGAGCATCCAGGTGATTAAATAATCCTGCTTTCTAGCCTGCTCATGTGTCTGGATTGGAGCCATTTCCCTGGAATGGGACTGAACGGCTCTCTGCTCAATGACCACAGCTTGGTATCTATGGGCTGAGGCTCCTCTGGAATTATGAAATATCCCTTATCTTTCCCCGCCACTCAGACCCATAGTTATCACAAACATGCCCTTGGAAATAGGAGATCCTCCATTTGCCTGAAATGGAGTTGAAATTCCATTTCTTCATTGTAAATAACTGTTAAATTTGATAGCTGGGCATTGAAAAGCAGAGGCCAATTCTAACACTGACTGGAAAATATTCCTTTCTTGCAATGCCAGGCATGCCCACGCAACACACATTTGACAACATGTGTATGCCAGATGAAGATACAGACCAAGAAAAGGGATACTCCGTGTGTTTCATTTACATTTTCCAAAGACACAACACCATGTCCTAGAGAAATAATTAAAAGATGGCTTTTTGGTGAAGTTTAATGCTTCTGATATGCAAATACCAGTGGCCTGCCATTGAATAAAAACACAAATCCACAACAGGTGGTGGTTTAATTTAATGACAGCTAATTGCTACAAGGGGATCCTATAGACCAGTGATTTTTAACATGTGGTCTCTGGACCACAGCATCAGTGTCACCTGAGAGTCTATCAGAAATGCAGATTCTCAGGCCTACCCCCCCTCGACTGCATCAAACTCTGTGAGTGGGACCCAGCAGTAGTTCAACAGCCTCCCAGGTGATTCCGATGTAAGAAAAGTTTGAGAACCACCATTCTAGGTGAAGCTGGTGCTTGATATGATCTAACTGAGGGAGTGGAAGGGTTGCTCTGAGAGCAAACATGCTCTCGAATAATCACTGGGTCTTAATCTACTCCTACTTCAGCTAGCTCTGATTCATGCTGCTGACTCTCTCCTAAAAGGTGCTACCACCAGGTAATTCTCTGCTCTCACACAATTATATCCCCCAATACACACAGGAGTAATGAGCTGGTGATTTGTTGCAACATGTGCAGCTCTACAGACATCTAGATGTATCCACTCAAAATTAAGTCCTACTCAAAATTCCTCCAAGGGACAGACATAAATGTCCCCATTTTATAGTTGGTGGAAATCTAGGTCGCCAATGGTCTTTCAGTTACCACAAGATAAAAAGAGATCTGGGTTCACTCTTTGTTATAGCAAATAGCAGATTCCTAGTCTCTTGGTCCACTCAATCTGGTATAAAATCAAAAATCCAAAGACACTTTTCCAAGCCTCAACCACATAGGAGGTTGGGCTAGGGATATACCATTACTGGTTCAAGATGGTTCCAGTCAGCTGATACAAAATTTTGGTAGACAAAATCATCTTGCAGAACAGAATCTGGGATGATAGCCACTACTGATGAGATCATGGTGAAACAGTCATCTATATGCAGTGCTAACAGGAGTTGTAAACTGGTACAACCTTTCTGGGAAGCGATTTGGCATATCCTTTGACTTATTAATTGCACTTCTTAGGATTCATCAAAAGGAAATTGCCCACAGGTGCTAAAAATGATTAATATATAAGAAATTTCTCTGTAGTAATATTTTTATTTATTTATTTTTTACAGTTTTTTTGTTTTTGAAGGAGAGACAGAGCATGAGCCTATAAGGGGCAGAGAGAGAGAGGGAGGAAGACATAGAATCTGAAGCAGGCTCCAGGGTCTGAGCTGTCAGCACAGAGCCCAACACGGGGCTCGAACCCACTAACCATGAGATCATGACCTGAGCCAAAATCGGACACTTAACCGACTGAGCCACCCAGGTGCCCCTGTAATAATATTTTTAAAAATAAGAAAGATATTGGGGCACCTGGGTGGCTCAGTCGGTTAAGCATCCGACTTCGGCTCAGGTCATGATCTCATGGTTCATAGGTTTGAGCCCCACATCAGGCTCTGTGCTGACAGCTCAGAGCCTGGAGCCTGCTTCTGGTTCTGTGTCTCCCTCTCTCTCTGCCCCTCCCCTGCTCATGCTCTGACTCTCTCTGTCTCTCAAAAAATAAATAAATGTTTAAAAAAATTTTTTTAAATAAGAAAGATATTTTTCTTTCTCTGTCTCATTTATTTCACTTAGCAAATACCCTTGAGGTCCACCCATCTTGTTGCAAATGGCAAGATCGCATCGTTTTTTACGGCTTTGTAATACTTCAGAGTGTGTGTGTGTGTGTGTGTGTGTACACAAAACATTTAAACAATAAGATGCTATGTCTTAATTTTTTTTATTAAAAAAAAATTTCTTATGTTTATTTATTTTGGAGACAGAGAGAAACAGAGCATGAGTGGGGGAGGGGCAGAGAGAGAAGGAGACGTAGAGTCTGAAGCAGGCACCAGGCTCTGACCTGTCATCACAGAGCCCCACACAAGGCTCAAATCCACAAACCGTGAGATCATGACCTGAGCCAAAGTCGGACACTTAACAGACTGAGTCACCTAGGCACCCCCCAAATTTTTTAGTGTTTATTTATTTTTGAGAGAGACAGAGAGCACAAGCAGAGAGGGGGCAGAGAAAGACAGGGACAGAGGATCTGAAGCAGGGCTCAAACTCATGAACCACATGAGCCAAAGTCAGATGCTTAACTAAGCCACCCAGGCATGCCAGTAAGATGCCATTTCTTAAAACTTATGAGTTAATATGCAATACACCACCAACATAGATCCATGTGAATACACAGAGATATTCATTGAAAATAACTGATTAAAAACCACTGATACATTAGGAATGATGTTATAGTGTTTTATTATACCAAACCTGGGAAAAAATAATATCCCCATTTTGCAGGTAAGGGAACAGAAGTCTATAAACACGAGTGATTTTGTTCAAAATTACCTAATAAATACAGATCAAGGTCATGCTTCTCTGAATCAAAGCCCATCCTTTGCATATTCTATTGTCCACTGCCTCTGACAGTTTAAGTGGTTACACATCATGGTTGAGCTGGGAATGCAAGCCAGGTTTCTTAATTTTGTTTACTATCTATTGCAAAAAACTTACAAAATATCATTTTCTCATAGGTCATAAACCACTTCTATTTAGATTTTTTGCCAACCACCTCAAGAAGCAATGATAATAATTGGGGGGCCTGGGTGGCTCAGTGGGTTGAGCATCCGACTTCAGCTCAGGTCATGATCTCGCAGTTGACGAGTTCAAGCCTGCATCGGGCTCTGTGCTGACAGCTCAGAGCCTGGAGCCTGCTTCGGATTCTGTGTCTCCCTCTCTCTCTGCCCCTCCCCTGCTCCTGCTCTGTTTCTCTCTGTCTCAAAAATAAATATAACCATTAAAATTTTTTTTAAAAAGAAGCAATGATAATAAAAATTATAATTATTGAATGCATAATATGCATTAGGCATGTGCTAATCATTTTACATATGTTACTTCATTTAATAGTTTTCATGACAACTCTATAGACTACAAGCACAATTTACCTTATTTTACAAATGAGGAAACTGAGATTCAGAGGGTTTATGTATCTGCCCTGTACACACAGGTAGAAATTATCAAAGTAAGAATTCAAACCATCTGTTGGACTATACAGTCTATGCTCTGAATTTCCTCATTGTGAACGATTTCTAGAGAAAAAGAACTTCTCCAGCTCCTTCCATCTCTTATTCTGGCATCAAGTTTATGTGTTTTGGCATAAACAGTATCTTGGCATGGTGCTGATCATTAAACAAGAAAAAGTGAGAACCAGCACTGTTGGCCCTTATAAGAGTCTGGGATTAAGTACTAACAGATATTAAAGATAATAGGCAGATCTGGCATTTTCTCCTCAACCACTTTAGCACAGAGTTCATTAAGTGCTGAGGTTTTCAATGGTAAAAGCTCATTCGGTTACAATTTACTCAGACCCTTAGTAGGACCCCATTGAATACTTAAATATTAATGACCAATTGAAGCCAAACATTCTCTAGGTATCTAAATGCCTGGGTCTCAGACTGTCCAGTAAGCTGTCAAAACAGGAACCATGTGACTGGCAGGCCAATCACCGAGTCCTCAATCACTTCCTTTCCTTCTGTTTCCAATTCCTAGGCTATCCCTGAATCCCTGTGTACTTGACCTGGGGGCTTACCTCCTTGCCCTCCCTCACCTTAAGACCTGATGCTTTATGTGGGTGGTTCACCATCACCTTGACTTCCTCCCTTATAAGCCATTCTCAGTTGTTATTGGATCACATGCTATTATGTCAACTTCAGGAAAAGAGGCACCAGATTATTCCTTAAGGTCTGGTGCTCCCAATGGGCTCTCCTCCAAAAATTGGGAACCATGTGCTCTCACTTAGATGTGAAGCACTGTGAGAAGAAAGCTAGCCAGTCCATGCCCAATCCGGCATCTCTTAATTCTCAGAGTGGTGGTGTAGGCAGATGGGGCTACACCATGGTAAAAGATCTAGTGTAAAGTCAGTTTACACTTGATCCCATTTAAAGACAGCAATATCACATACACACACATACACATATGTACACACACACACACACACACACACACACACACACACACCACAGGTGCAAACTGCCTTCAGGAACTAGGGAGGTAACGCAAATGAAGAGCAGAGTGGGGATACAGTAAAGAATGGTGGGACTGTGATGAGCTGGAAAGTGCATGACCAGCAGAAGGCATTCAGATTATAGTTTGTTAACTTCTTAGTGGGTGGAACAATAGAGGTCTTCAGAGGCAGTTCACAATCATTGAATGAGAGAATCAATTTTTAGCCTCGACAACTGTATTTTTATCAAATTCGAATTCAGGAAAAAGTAGGGTGAAGACTCATACTAGGCTACCATCACTACCCAGGGAGTTCTCTTGTTTCACTTCATGAAGCAATAGGCTGGCACCAAGTTCACCACAATATCAGTCATCACATTTTTTAAGAACAAGCAGTGTGCAAGAACTAGAACTCAGGAGCCAGATTGCCTGGGTTTGAATCCCAGGCTCCCCGTTTACTAGCTAGGTAACCTTGCATAACTTACTTAATCACAGGCAGATCTGTAGACTAATGGTACCATTATCTCATACAGTTGTTGTAAATTACTTAGAACAATGTCTGGCACATAATAAAGGCTCAGTGTCAGATAATAATCATTGTGTGACCAACTGAAATGCCTCACTTCTGCTCCTGAGAAGATAACCTGAGTACAACATATTCAGTCATATTTCAGTTTGGCAAGGAACATTGGAATGGAAAAATCAAACGCTAATTATATCTTCCTGGGAAAAACAGTCATATGGATGACAGAAGAGCAGTTAAATTTTGTACACGCAGTCTCCACCTAAAAGGAAGGATGGGAAAAGTCCTCAGGGTGACAGAGGAAAACCAGACAGGGTTTGAAACTGGGCTTGTCCCAGTTTGAAATATAGTCAACGTAGGGAGAGAGTCTGGCCCTACCCAACTTTCCTAAGTCTTGAGAAGGACAAGGTATTCCTGGCATCTCCCCATCCCACATCCTCCTTTAACATCATCTTAATTTTTTGTTGGGTTTTTTTTTTGTTTATTTTTTTTAGTCTCAAACCATTTGTTTTTAATTCAAGTTAGTTATCATATTGTATAGTAATGGTTTCATGAGTAGAACCCAGCAATTCATCACATACATACAACACCCAGAGTTCATCCCAAGTGCCCTTCTTAATTTCCATTAACCATTTTAGCCCATCCCCCCCACCCACCTCCCCTCCAGCAACTCTCAGTTTGTTCTCTGTATTTGAGTCTCTTTTGGTTTGCCTCCTACTCTTTTTTTATCTTATTTTTCTTTCCTTTCCCCTATGTTCATCTGTTTTGTTCCTTAAGTCCCACACGAGTGAAATCACATGATACGTGTCTTTTTCTGACTTATTTTGCTTAGCATGATACACTCTAGTTCCATCCACGTTATTGCAAATGGCAAGATTTTGTTCTTTTTGATCACCGAGTAATATTTCATTGTGTATATATATGCCACATCTTCTTTATCCATTCATCAGTTGATGGACATTTGGGCTCTTTCCATACTTTGACTATTGTTGATAGTGCAACTATAAACATTGAGGTGTATGTGCCCCTTCAAATCAGCATTTTTGTTTCCTTTGGATAAATACCTACTAGTGTAATTGCTAGGTCGTAAGGTAGTTCTATTCATTTTAAAACACCTTGCTATCAACCTGCAACCCATGCCTCTCTTGTCTCAAAGCACCCGTGTTTTAAAATTGCCTCTTCTTCCCCTACTGTAACCAAAATGCCAAAATCTCATAAAGAAAGGAGGCTGATTTAACTAATTCACAGGATGGTGTACATTATTGAGTACTTCACCTGCATTTTAACCCTCATCCCCATCAAAATTTTCCAGTCCCTCTAGTATGGTGTTTTTCAAACCATAATGTATATTCCATTGTTGATTACATCAGTTTAAGGTGTCCAGACCAGTTTTGTGTTAATGAAATAAATTAGCTAATGCTAAAATGGAATTAAAAGCAATAGAAACTAGAGTGTGTACCATGGGGTAAAGACATCTGTCTCTATATGTGTCAACAATGTCATAATGTAAAATGTATTTCTTACTGAAGGTCTGTGACCAAAAGCCTTTAAGAAATACTGCTCTAATGCAAAATCCCATTGTCTGATATGCTTAGATTTCGGCCCAAAAGAACTCACAATACCCTTCTCATTTCTCCCTCCCTCCTTGCCTCCCTGCCTGTCTCTTGCTTCCTTCCTTCCTTCCTTCTTTGCTTCCTTCCTTCCTTCCTTCCTTCCTTCCTTCCTTCCTTCCTTCCTCCATTCATCAGAAAATTACTTAAGACCTATTGAGAGCCAAACACTGCTTTAGGCAATAGAGGTACAGAAGAAAACAAAACCCATAAACTCCCTACTCTCATGGAGCTCACATTCTAGAAGAAGAGAAGTTAGGCAATAAACAAATAAAAAATAGGGGTGCCTGAGTGGTGCAGAAGTTTAAGCATCCCATTTCATCTCAGGTCATGATCTCAGTTTGTGGGTTTGAGCCCCTCATCAGATTCTGTGCTGTCAGATTCTGATTTTCTGTCTCCCTCTCTCTCTGCCCATCCCCTACTCATTCTCTCTCTCTCTCTCTCTCTCTCTCTCTCTCTCTCTCTCTCACTTTCTCTATCTCTCAAAAATAAACATTTAAAAAACTAATAAAAACACAAAAAAATAGACATAACATGTATAGTATTGTTAAGTGTTGTGGTGAATAACTCAGAGCAGCAAAGATGGAGGTGATGTAGTTGATCAGAAACTATCTCTCTAATATAGAACATTGAACAAACTTGAGAAAAATGAGGAAGAAAACCATAAGAATATTTAGGGACAGATGTTCCAGGCAAAGGGACCAGTGGAGCACGGTTCCTGAGATGATAATCTGCTGGTGCTGGAAAAGAATGGCAACAAGCTGGTAGAACAGGGTTGAGGGAATTAGGGGAACTGGGGGTAGGAAATGAGATTGGGTGGTGGAGATGGAGATCAAGGTTGTAGACAAGGTAAGGACTCTGGCTTGGACATGAAGCAAGATGTGGGACCACTGGTGGTTTGCGAGCAGAGAGCTGACATTTCCTGCTTACATTTCTAAAGAAATGCCAGGACTACTGGGGAAAGATGCACTGCAGAGAAGTCAAGGAGGACACAGGGACACCAGACAGGACATTTTCTGTAATCCAAAGAGTGATGTGATGGGTGGCTCTGACCAGAACAGTGGAGGCATTAGGATGTGCTCAGTTCTGGGATATACTTCAAATGTCAGTCCAATGAAGTAAATAGCAGTGAAAACAAATTTAAAAGCCATGAATAAATTCAAGGATTTCTCCTTACGATAAACCAGAACGACTGAGTTACCTTTCCTGAGAGGGGGAAGCCTTCAGGTGAAGCAAGTTTCAATAGGAAATTGAGAGTTTTTGTGAATATGTCAAGTTGAAAGCCTAATGAAGCATCTAATTGGAGATGTCCAGAAGGCCATTGGATATACAAGCCTGGGATTCACAAGCAAGATACTGGAGATCTAGATTGGGGAGTTGTCAGTATATAACTAGTATTTAAACCCGTGAGGCTGGATGAGATCACCAAGGAAGTACACATGAATAAAGAAGAAAAGATATTCAGACAGTGAGGTAATGTTCAGGCACATTATAATCTTCTTCATGTTCACCAGATGGCCAAAGCCCCTTTATATGTATGTAGAGAGCCATACAGAGATACCTGGACCACTGCATCAGGAAGGCTGCCATTCTTTCATTCAATAGTCACTGACTGCCTACCAGTGCTGGGCAGACAGCCTCAAGGAGAAAGAAGAGGCAAAAACATTACACCTTGAAGGAAGAGAAGAGACTCACTAATGGACACAAGACTCAAGCTGACCTTATTTCCGCACATAAAAGAAATTTCACTGGGTCGCTCTCAGCTACCAGAACAAGGCCAGGTCACTGTGCACTATAAAGGACATGGGCAGGCTGGTCTTAAGCTTGTCAAGTCCCCATGGAGGGGCACACCGCACATCCTTCTCCTGCTTCCCTCCTTGTGCCCTGCCCTGCCTCACCGCCCTTAACTCCACAACGTTCTCAAAGGAGTGTCACTTGGCTGGACCTGCTAAGCAGCACAGCTTTCTTCTTCCCTGTCCTGAGTGCTCTTCTTTCACCACCTTGAGTGAACTGTGGTGTGCTTGACTAAGGGTGGGGAGGGTCGAAAGCGGATCCTGACAGCCAAGGGGAACCACCAAAACCAACCTCGGGGCGGTAACAACCCAAGAGGAGGAGGAACTGGAAAATTCTCACTTTGTGAATTGTCATGTATCTTTCAACACCATTGCCTGAGGCATTGCTACCGCTCTTTTTGCCAAGCCCTTCAACTCACTGAGGCAGAGACTGTTTTGCTTTAATAAAGCAGAATTCTTGATCCATGCTCCTGTTTCTGAGCATTTCTTCACAAAGTATATGGCACTGTGAGTGTGTAGGGAGTGTGTGTGTGAGTGTTTATATATGCTGTGAGGTTGTTTCTTTGCTTGTTAGAGAGAGAGGTAGAGAACAGGGGAGAGGGGCAGAGAGAGAGGGAGACAGAGGATCCGAAGTGGGCTCCGTGCTGAAAGCAGCAAGCCCAGTGTGGGGCTCGAACTCACAGACTGAGAGATCATGACCTGAACTGAAATCCACTGAGCCATACGGGCTCCCCAAAAGAGAAAGAGAATCTTAAGCAGGCTCCATGATAAGCACAGAATCCGACATAGAGCTTGAACCCATGCACCTGGGGGATGATGAACTGAGCCAAATTCAAGGGTTGGACGCTCAACCTACTGAGTCACCTAGGCACCCCTTATATGTTGTAAGTTTGAATGAGTAGCATGTGTTGTATGAGTGTGGGAGCGTGTGTAAGTGTGTGAGTGTGGGTGAGTGTTCGTGTGAGTATGTGAGCTGTGTGGGTGTGAGAGGCATGTGTGTTACAAGTGTGTACAGTGGTTTGTGAATGTATTTGTGAGTGTGAGTGTGTGTGTGTGTGTGTGTGTGTGTGTGTGTGTGTGTGTCTGTCTGTGTGTGTGTGTGTGTCTCCCTCTCTGAATCTGTGTCCCTCCTGTGCTGGGGCCCAGACTGCCAAGCAGCTGTAATAGAGCCAAGACCCAGTTGGCGGGAACTTCCTACCCCTCTTGGAAGATAAAGTAGGACTGCGTGTCAGGTGGGGCAATGAATCATTATTTAGATCCCAGTGATCAACATTAAACTAAGAGCCCAAATAAACAGTGTGAGCTAAGTTTGGGGCCTCATAAAGCATTTGGATTGCTGGATTTCCCTTCCTGATGAGGCGGTGTGTTTGCCAACCGAGGCTTCATGAAGTCACGTGTCTCAGAGAACAGCTGCCCCATTCTGCTGCCAGGGCAGCTCTGCTGTCTCCTCCCCTTTCCAGATAATTCAAGCATCTCCCCCTGCGTCCGGAACACAGCCCCACGTGTTTCCAGGAAGGAGGGGGAGAGCAGTGCGGGCTCCAGGCAGTTGTCCGAGGCAGGAAGGGAAGCACAGCCTGAAGTCGCGGCCCTCTGTAATGGCTTCGGGAATATTTCAGCTGCAACTGTCACTGTTGGCACCAGGCTCCATCACCCTCAGATGAAGGGCTCCTGGGCTACACTAAGAAAGAAAGAAAGAAAGAAAGAAAGAAAGAAAGAAAGAAAGAAAGAAAGAAAGAAAGAAAGAAAGAAAGAAAGAAAGAAGGAAGGAAGGAAGGAAGGAAGGAAGGAAGGAAGGAAGGAAGGAAGGAAGACAGACAAGAAAAGCCCTGGAACCCACTTTGGAATCTGCAGAGAACTGTTACCTGTACCACACCTTTTGTCATCTCATCGACCCTGAAAATTAATCAGATGCCCAGAACATTTCGTGTCACAGAAGCCATCTCAGAAACGACACCCACGCCCAGGTAACATAGGCTTACAGTGGGGATTTTTAATTTTTTCAAACTGTACAGAAGAGTATAAGACAAAAGTAAAACAAACAAAAAACCACCTCTCTTCACTCCAATAACTTCAGAAACATCTTCAAGGGTAATTATCTATTGCTACCTGTGTGGTCTATGTCCTTCCAAAAAGGGTCAATCATTTGCACACAGAGGTTTGTTCTTTTTAAAAATATAAACAGTGTTATTTTACACACACATTTATATGGGTATAAGGCATTTTTTACTTGACAATATACCTTGCATAATTTTCATATCCATATAGACTGTCTACATAGAATTCTCTTGAACATATGCACCCCATTTTATTTAACCAGTTCTTTGCTGATGGATGTTTAGATGGTTTCAAACCCAAGACGCTCAAATGTACCTAGCAGGCTTTCCTGCTAGTGAGCTACCGTGCACTAGTCAGAGAAGGAGAGTTTCAGGTCAGCCCGAGGCAAAATAAAAGTTATTTGTACGCGAAGGCATTTCTTTCTTTGTACCACACCTAATGTCAGCTAAGGCTTAAGGCCTTCATACTTATATCTCTCCTTTCTGAATCTCTTCCTCATTTGCTATGCTCTTGTACTTTTCTCCATCCCCTGTCAAACCCCAGAATTGCTAGCAAAGAACTGGAAAACAAGTTTTTGACTTCATGTACACCTTAGACTTTTCCGGCTCACAGTGATGGGAACAATTCATTAGAATACCAACAACAATTCGATACCACAAAGCAAACTGCTCACTGTATTTTTCACTTTCAATCATTGGTCTGATGTCACATAACACATACAGGAATTTGTAGATTAAAAGCTGTTTACTTTTAGAAAAGGATCCTTGATTTTTCTTCCTAATACACTTTGCCTCCCATGACCTTTAATAAAAGGAGAGCATTTGTTTGTGTAATTGTTTGTTTGAGATAAGATTCTGTGTTTAGGTTTTCATGAAAAGGGCTTTTTATGTTTCCATTTTGTCTGAAATACAACCATTTTGAGACTTAACGTTATAGTTGTAGGAACATACCCAGCTGTGTCAGGAACTAAAGGGGGATTCATTTGGGTTAAGCCTTGTTCTCAACCTCAGTCCAGGCCCCAAGAGGCAAAATATACAGTATCTTTGAAGCAGAAAGCAGTTGAGTCATTCCTGTAAAAATAATTTCCAATGACATCTGTGAACTGTGGGCAGCCGAGCCCTGGATTATCTTTCCTGAGGAAGATTGTATAGTTCACAGTGGTTATAAGATAAACAATCATTACTACCATAATTTTAAGTAGATTAGCTCTGGACAAAGCTGAAGCACAATCCACAAGGGAAGCCCAGAACTTCTTTTCAAGATTTATTCAATGTTTCAGCGTCTGTATATAAATACAACTGTGTGTATGTACGTACATACATGTGTGTATCATTTTCTTGGCCATCCTCACAAAAGAGAAGGAAGAAGGTGGCCTGACCAGCTGTGTAGTATGGATGAGGGGTCCAGGACTTGGGAATTTCCTGAAAACATTTTGTCAAAAAGCAATAGGATACACCTCAGAACCAGGGACTGGTAGCTTCTATTATCATTACTGCACATACACACAAAGGGTATTTTAATGCCCTCCCCAATTTTAAATTTTCTTTTTTTAAGGTTTCTTTTTTATTTTTTTCATGTTTATTTTTTGAGAGAGAGAGACAGAATGGGGGGGGGGGGCGGGGGGTTGGGGACAGAGAGAGAGGGAGACATAGAATCCAAAGCACGCTCCAGGCTCTGAGCTGTCAGCACAGAGCCTGATGCGGGGCTCCAACTCATGAACTGTGAGGTCATGACCTGAGCTGAAGTCAGACGCTTAACCGACTGAGCCACTCAGGTAACCCTATTTATTTATTTTTGAGAGAGAGAGAGAGAGAAAGCAGAGGAAGGCAGAGACAGAAGGAGAGAGAGAGAGAATCCCAAGCAGACACCACACCGTTAGTGCAGAGCCTGATGTGGGGATTTAACCCATAAACTCGAGATCATGACCTGCCTGAGCCAAAATCAGAGTTGGAGCCTTAACCAATTGAGCCACCCAGGTGCCCCAAATTTTAAAATGGATTCTGATTAAGATGATGCTAAAAATTTAATTTACAAGAACTCCCTGCAGTATTTTTATTCTTTGCCTTTGGCCAGAGGTTGGGGAACCCCAGAAACAGGGACTACCATTTGGGTGTTATGGTATGGCAACCGGCCACTTATTTACCCTCCAGCCTTGTCCACGTTCATTTATCTCTCCCAGCACCAGCTTCCTCTTCTGTGAACTAGAGCCAATGACAGGACTGCCCGCACAGGGGCGATGTGAGGATGAAATGACCTGCCACACGTGGAGGGTACAGCATGGCACAGCCCAGAGCAGCCTTCAGTACTGTCTCGGACAAACTCTTGAGCTGCCTTCCCCTGTGCATGTGCAGTGTGCACCCAGGCGGGTTCCCTCCTGGGAGTCCAGCCAGGAGCCCAGACCCACGCAGAGCCTTACGGAGAGATGAGGCGATGTATTCAGGCTCTACTTTCTTCCTACCCAAATCTTCTCCAATCTACAATTGGCAAACATATCCTCCCTCAGGGTTGCAGTACAGCCACTTCATGTGGGGCCAGCCCTTCTGTGATGCATTGACGAGGCTAGTAGATTCAGGCGGGTTAGTTATTGGTGACTCAGTAGAGATGAGACGGGTGGGGGCTAGTGCCATCTCCAGCATAGGGAGAGTCTGACTCTACAGATCTCTTAGTCTGAAGGCTGGGGAGAGACACCCAACCTCAGTGAGAAAAGTCCCTCCCCTGCTCTCTCCCAGGTACGTGTGCCCACCTGGCTCCTGAAACCTCTCACTTCTCTTGAGGCTCCCTCGCCTGCTGCTGTCACAAGATGGACAAGCTTGTCTACCCAGTTAAACTGTGACCTCCTGGAGTCTGAGACTGTGATTTGTTCCTTTCTGGATCTTTGGGGCCTAGTGGAGTGCCTAAAACAAAGCAGGTGCTCAATCCACTTTTAGTGAGATGCAACTGAATGGAAGAGCCACGTAAAAGGAAGGAATTTCTAGCTATCTGATTCCCCTGATATCACCAGACCATATTCTGCTGCTCCTATGTTTTACAAGACAGAGATCATTCTTCCAACCTTCCTTCTCTCATAGAGTGTGTTTTTTAATGTTTGTTTACTTATTTAGAGAGAGAGAGAGAGAGAGAGAGAGAGAGAGAAAAGAAGGGGCAGAGGGAGAAGAGAGAGAAAATCCCAAGCAGGCTCCACACTGTCAGCGCAGCCTGACACGGGGCTCGATCTCATGAACCGTGAGATCATAACCTGAGCCGAAATCAAGAATCAGACGCTTTACCTACTGAGCCATGCAGGCACCCCCTCTTATAGGGTGTTGTAAAGAGATGACAAGTTGGATCAAATCTGAGGACACTGACGAAGCTTAAATGGGGTTAAAAACAATATAATTGTTTGAAGCCATAAAGAAGATACTTTGCATCACTTCACTCTTCTGTGAGGATCACAGGATTCTGCTGAGTCACTGAGTTAATTCATTTCCTCATGTATACTTTCGCTCATTCATTCTACAAACACACGCTGAGCATAAAAGCTGAGTGAGAAAACACTCCCCTCAAGCAGCCAAGAGACTTATGGCAGAAACCAAAGAGTAAATAAATGTTCTCAAGGCGAAGGAATTTATGCTGTGACAGACACAATCCCAGAGGCCCAGAGGGACATCAACCCAACTTTCTGTGCAACACGGTCAAGCCATGACTCCTGGGGGAGAGCAAGAGTCGAACAGATGAAGATAGAAAGAAGGGCACTCCCAGCTGAGGGACAGCAAGGTCAAAAGCAGAAAGACAAGGAGCCTCGTGGTGGAACCGGATGCCCTGTGGCTCACACGGCTTTCATTTTGTATTGTTTTGTTCTATTTCACTGAATGTTTTTAGTGAGGCATGCACCGTCCAGTTCATCCAGGGCCTCAGCACCACTGTATTAACTTACCCTGACTGCCGCTGTGTGTCTTTTTTTTAACATTGCCAGCCTGGGTTCTGATGGCATTTAAGTTTGCAAAACCAGGAACCAAGGGGGGTGAGGCAGAAGACATAGGAAGGGGACAGATAGTGGAGGTCTTGGGAGGTCTTGGTGGGCCGCGGTAAGGAAGCTGAACTTTACCCTGAGGCCCCGGAAGTACCACAGAAGGGCTGCAAGGCCAGGAGTCACCAAATCTTTTCTCTAAGGGACCAGGTAGTAATCACAGCAGGCTTTGTGGGTCATACCGTCTCTATCACAACTATGTATCTCTGTGATGGACAATGAGAGCAGCCACAGACGATCTGCAAGCTAATCAGCACGGCTGTGTTCCTGTAAAACTTTATGTATGGACAATGGAACTTGAGCTGCATATCATTTTCCATGAAACCAAATGTTATTCTTCTAATTGTTTTTTGGGTTTTTTTACGTTTATTAATTTTTGAGAGAGAGAGAGGCAGAGAGACAGAGGGCACAGGAGGGGCAGAGAGAGAGAGAAGGAGAGAAAGGGAATCCGAAGAAGGCCTCACACTGTCAGCACAGAGCCCACACAGGGCTCAAGCCACAAACCATGAGATCATGACCTGAGCCAAAATCAAGAGTCAGATGCTTAACTGACTGAACCACCCAGGTGCCCCTTGATTGTTTTTAACCATTTAAAAATATACAAACCATGCTTAGCTTGTGGGCCATATAAAAGCGTATGTGGGCAGGTTTGCCTGGGACCTTAGTTAGCCACGCCCAGTTTTCTATGGCTCATTCTGGAAGAAGTGATGAGGGGGTGACATTTGCAGCATAGAAGGCAGGGGTGACACTTAGGAAGCATTTGCAATGGCCCAGGTGAGACAGGATAGAGACACGCTCTCATGGAATGAAGAAGGATGGACAAGCACTTTGGGGAAACCGTGATATTGGATGCAGGGGAAATGGTCAAGGGTGACCTCCAAATTTTTAGCATATTCGTTACTATTCATATTAACTGAGAGAAACCAGAGAAGTGGGTTCCAGGGCAAAATGGAAACAGAAGCTTAACATGGGGTCACTTTGGGGAGCTTACAGGACATACAGGAAGAAATGGGTAAGGCCATTATACCAACTGGAACCACTATGAAGCATCAACAAACACATGGCTTATATCATCACAGACTTCAGGGATGGAGGGGCGGGAAGGGGGAATCTTGGGAATCCCTCTGCCCCAAGAGAGAATTAGACCTAAATCATTTTGGACCAGGGAGAATTCCTCCTTCTCTGCGATAGGTTTAACTTAACATCCTTCGTGCAAAATGTGAACCAGTTCCCTCTCATTCCGCTGCAGGAGAGACAGAGGACTGCTGGCAGGAACCCCTGAGGACACAGCCACTGGGAAGCTCAATTTGCTCATCTTCACGAAAATCGCCGCTTGATAATTTTGCTCCCCTAAATGAGTCACCAATAGCATACTTGGGAAAAACCACATCAAAGATCTCAGTATATTGTCTCTGTGATTATCTAAGGAGCTGACTACAGCTTCCACCGCAGCAGAGTGGAAATTAGCTTAAAGTAATGTTTCTTAAAGTGTAGCACTTAGACTAACTATACCAGCGTCACCCAGAAACCTGAGAAAATGCAGATCCTTGGGCCTGAGTCCCTCCGCCCCAGACCTACAGAATCAGAGACTATGGGGGTGGGCCCAACAACCTGTGATTCAACAAGTCTTCAAGGTAATTCTGACGGATGCTGAAGTTTGAGAACCACTGGCCTGGGAGAGGCAGCCAGGGCAGCCATCTTTGCCTCCCCTGCCTGCCCCTCTTACTGCTCAGGATCATCACAGACAGTTGGTATCAGTCCTTTATCTCCAAGCGCATTCATCTCTGGAGACGCTGCAGAGCATCAGTGGGTAGGGAAGTCTGGAGTCCAGTGATGTAAAACTGACTTCACCCATCTGGATAAATTGTGAGGAAAGGGGCCCTAAGTGGTGTTGTGGTTAAGAATACAAACTCAGGGGTCACCTGGGTAGCTCAGTTGGTTAAGCATCTAACTCTTGGTTTCAGCTCAGGTCATGATCTTACGGTTCATGAGTTCGAGCCCTGCATGGGGCTCTGCACTGGCAGCACAGAGCCTGCTTGGGATCCTCTTGCTCCCTTCTCTCTGCCCCTCCCCTGCTCATGCATGCTGTCTCTCTCTCTCTCAAAATCAATAAACTTTTTAAAAAAAATGTGATAAAATAAAAGAAGAATACAACTTCAGGAATCAGACTTTGTGAATGGAGATTTTCTGCTCTATCACCTATAATGCTGGGTAGCCTATGAGAAGTTACTGAGCTTCTCTGTGCCCTTTCCTCACCCCTTTAATGGAGACAATGAGTACCTAGCTCACCAGGTTGTCGTGAGGATTACATGAGTTAATATCTGCAAAGCAATTTAACAGTGCCTGGCGCTGAGTGCCACAGGAGCGCTATTTACTATATTTCTATGCCAGAGATACCTCATCTTCAACATGCAACACAATGCATAACATACTGCAAGTTCTTGGGACAACCGTGCTCCAAAGATCTCCTAGAAAACTTAAGCCTTTTCCTGGCAACTTTATGCCTCTCTCCAAAGTCCTATACGGAGCCCTAAATTGATGAACCAGGCTGGACCAAACGTCTTTGAGAAAGTTCCTTTTCTTCTCTTCTAATTCAAAGCGCTTAATGTGAAGCAGACCTAGTGGGCCTTTCCCTAAGATGCACAGCTCGACCTTAGTCCTGTGGCTGTCACAACTCTAGGAGTCCAGTGGTGGACAGGAAATGGGTCTGGCTGACCCTGACAAAAAGGGCCTCATTGCTTTAAATTGCACATGGTGGGCAACTTTCCCCCAAATCCCCGCTGGACCTCCCAAAGTGGGTGAGGTGGAGACTCCCCCAAATAAGTGGCTGGCAAGTTGTACCTGGTGCATAGGATTCTGGCTAGGATGTACATGTATTAATATCCCAGGGCAACCGAAACAAATTATAACAACTTCAGTGGCTTAGAACAGAACAATTTTCCTCTCAGTTCTGGAGGCTAGAAGTCCAAAATCAAGGGCTGTGTTCCCTCTGAAGACTCTGGGAAAAAATCCTTCCTTGCCTCTCCCTAGTTTCTGCTGGTCGGCAGCCATCTTTGGCTTATGTATCTCTATCACCTCAACTCTGCCTGGGTCAGCACATGCTCTTCTCCCTGTGTGTCAGCATGCCTCCATATTTCCCTCTCTTTGTAGGACACCAATCATTGCACTGAGGGCCACGTCAATCCAGTAGGACCTCATCTTCACTTGATCACATCTGTGAAGACCCTTTCTCCAAATAAGGTTCCAGTCATAGGTAACTCAGTGTTAAGACTTCAACATATCTTTCTAGGGGACACAATTCAACCCACAACAGATGGCAGGTATCTCACCTTATATGCAGACTCAGGGTTGTTGGAAGTGGGGTCTGTGAGGGGCTGTGTGAAAAGCACTGAGGCCCTCACACCCCTGTAGGAATAAGCATGGAGGTCCATTACTGCCGCCTTTGGGCAGAGATGGGCAGAGGCTCGCAGGCTCTCCACCAGGGGTCTGCCTCACCGACCCAGTGAATGGGCGAGTGCAGAGAAGCAAAATGGAATGTCTTGGTGGGGAATCTGGGAATTTAGCTTGGCAACAGGGGGGTGCCATCTGACTTTTGGCAGAAGAGAAGCACTGAACGGAGTCCCCGCTGAGTGCCAGGCACACTAAATAATTGGATAATGCATACATTATCTTGCATATAAGACACACTTCACTGACTTCAAGGCAGGTCTGGCCGTGACTGTGTTGATTGAGAAGGAGAAGAGTCTGAGAGGAGAGAGGAGAAGGAAAGGCAGTGGCAGTTATGGGAACATGGGATGCTGGGAAGCCCAGCGAGGCCCCTCTTGCCCTCCATGTCTGGGACCAGGGTGAGACACTGGCACTCACGAGTATCCCCATATGCGTCTGCCTGGAAACCCTGTCCACTGCCCCAGAGGGCATGAAATCAGAAATGAGGAGGGCACAGGGGCTTTCTCACTGCCTTTTGGGAAGAATCCAATATGCTTATCCATGCCTAGCAACGGTTTTAAAGCCAATCAGTCACACACCCCGTGGTGAGGTGAGGGAATGCCAAAAGATGTCTGAAGAGTCAGAGTAGAAGCCGCCTTCTGTCAGACCTCTGGAAGGCGGGGTCTCAGCTTTACTGGCTGGGTCTCCCATCTGGTCCCAACAACGCCACTCTGCTTATGCGTTGCTGGTGAGGTGGGAATCTCTTAGGGGACCCATGACAGGATGTGTCCAGACACACGGTTCTCAAGAGAATAAACTCATCACATGAGATAACACTAAGTGAGCACACAGAAGGCCAACTTAAAAACGAGTAAGCATGTTTTGGCTGTCATTTAACAACAGATCTTGCAGAAACTCATTTCAGCTCAGGAATCAACTGTTTTCATGCGCATATCCAAGGGGTCTGAATCTTCAGTAGAAATGCGTTTGATGCCATGAGCATTTACCTGATAGAAGATTTCTCTTCTGCTTTCTCAAGACCAGAGCTTAATGTGTGTGTGAGAGAGAGAAAGAGAGGAATCAGGAAATAGGGAAAGAAGGAAGGAAAGAAAAAGGGAGGCAGGAAGAAGACAGAGAGAGAGAAAGGTTGGCCTCTAGGGACAGAGTGAAACACTTTAGTCCTGGCACACACTGTGGCGAACACACAAAACCTTTTTTGTTCCAAGGCCAGACCCCAAACAATGGGCCATAGGGACGCCTTTGAGAAATGCTCACGTGCCCACTGAAGCAGAGCTGACCGAGTTACAAGCCGGGAGCCCAGGAGTTGTCTGTAAATTGGTGAAAAATGGAGCTCCATTATAAATCCCCTTAACGGGAGGCGACATTGGCACCTCTTCCTCTTGATGTGTGGTACTTTCACTCTCAATGTGAGAAAAGGTCCCTTCCAAGGAGGCAGTGGAGAAAGTTCTTTACCAGGGACTGCCCCCTGAAGGATGGACAGCTGCAGCAGCAGTCAGATCTCCATGTATGGAGCCCTGTACACTCCCATGGCGGTGGCTGGATGGGCCCGGGAGGCTCCTATTCTGAAGGGGTCACCGAGGCAGGCCTGGCGCACCTGCAGGGTTCCTGTGCTACGACTCAGGCCCCCAGGCCACAGCCCCACCCAGGCTGAAAGTGGGCCTGAGCTGCCTTCTCACATGTCCTGCATTCGCATCCTATTACACTCCCAATTTCTACTTCTGTGTTCAAATTTGTTCTCATGAGGTCCCGTTTCACCTGTCACCTGGCCACCACCTTTCCAGCAGCCACCACAACTGCTCTTTATGAGGATGATGGATTTTACTTCTCTTCCCCGACTGAGCCCCCCAGTGGAGCCCACCCAGGGGCCTCACAGACGGCATGACCACACACGGCATGACGGGAGGGTGAGTGAATGGTCTGCAGATGTGCTGACAGAAGTGAACTCAGGCCTCTGGAAATAAAAGGCCGCTAGCCTTGCCTGCCAGCCTCTGAATGAATGACCTGTGCAATGCGTTCATTCAGCTCCCCATGCCAGATTGGGGGACCAGGAAGAATCATCCTCTTAATCATTCATTCAACAAATACATACTAATACTAACACTATGCCAGGCATGGTTCTAGGCACTTGGTGTACAGTGGGAAACAAGTTTGATATTTTTTTCAACCCCTACCTTGAAGAACTTTTCTTTTTTTTTTTTTTTTTAGTTTTGTTTATGTATTTTGAGAGAGAGAAAATGGGCACATGCACGGGAGAGACAGAAAATGGGGAGAGAGAATCTCAAGGAGGCTCCACACAGCACAGAGCCCTATGCCGGGCTCAAACCCATGAACCATGAGATCATGACCTGAGCCAAAATCAAGAGTCAGATGCTTAACCAAGACACCCAGACACCCCCTCGAAGGACTTTTTAAATGCTTTTTGCATGTGAGAAAATTCTGAGACAGAAACAAGCATGGCATGTTTCAGAGCAGATAACAGGTGAGCATGGCCAGAGTAGAGCTCAAGCAGTGGCCAGTGGAAAGCACAGAGGTTAGGCAGAATTCCGGGTTAGACCCGGAAGCCCAAGGTAGGATTGATTTTATTCTACCAACAATGAGCTGGGGGGTGAAGTCATCTGAATGATGTTTTCAAAATATCGATGTATGTGCTATATGGAGAACAGATGGCAAGGGAGCAAGGACAGATGCAAGAGGCCAGTGGAAAGACTACCACAGAACTATCTATTCGGCACAGGCAAGCATAGGAAGTGCCTCAAGAAAGCTGATGGGAGGGGTGTCCGGGTGGCTCAGTCGGTTAAACGTCTGACTTCGACTCAGGTCATGATCTTGCATTCGTGAGTTTGAGCCCCGCGTTGAGCTCCGTGCTGACAGCTCAGAGCCTGGAGCCTGCTTCGGACTCTGTCTCCCTCTCTCTCTGCCCCTCCTCTGCTCACACTCTGTCACTCCCTCTCTCTTAAAAATAAATAAGAACATTAAAGAAAATTAGGAAGAAAAAAAAAAAGCTGATGAGAACCCAAAGAAAAGAATGTCTGGAACTGTATTTCCAAGTGTGGTGACAACAGAGGCAGTGACATTGGCCTTAAAGATTTGGGAACAGCAAAGAAGAGAAGAATTAAGGGTCTGTTCTGGATGATGAGCAGAGAGGTGATTTAGGAGATGGGGTGTAGGCAGGGGTGCTGGAAAAGCGGAGGTCATGAAGGCTGAGGGGTGCCAGACAGTGAGGGCCTAAATGCCAGGCCCTGCAGGTGAGAGAGCCACAGGGATCCTTCAGGAGCGAAGCAGAGCGCCACTGGCTCTGGGAACTGAGTGTAGAGCCGGGAGCTGCAGACTTTAACTGTGAAGGGCCAGCCAGTGACGAGTTTGGGCTTCGCGAGCCCTAAGTTTTCCCTTGCAACTGTTCAACTCTGCAGCCCGAGACAAGTACATAAACAGATGAGTGTAGCTCTGTTCCAATCAAATGTTTCTCAAAAATGTAGGCCTGGGGCCTGGCTTGGAGGGCTGGTTGTAGTTTGCCCATCCCTGGGTTAGAGGAAGGGAGAGATGTGAGGCAGCCTTGGAAAGGATGTGGAGGAGTGGGTTAGACTAACGACAGAGGGAGAGGAGGACACAGATGTGAGAGGCTTTGTGCAGACTGTCAGCGGAGGACCCCAAGGGACGGTGATTCACCATTCCTAAATTTCTAGACTCAGGCAGAAGCACTTTATTCACCAGCTAAGATAAAGAGCAAGTAATGGGCAGGAGGTAGCATAAGCACGCCTCCCGCATACACACACATGCAGAGGAGGAGAAAATGGAGGGGAAGTTGCATTTATGTCCACTGGACAGCAAAGAGACACAAACCATGAGGTCAGTTGAGAAACAATGATCAGAGAGTCAGGAGGTGGCCTGCAGAAGGATGCAGCCGCTGGGGAGCTCCCAGAAGGGTGACGGTCCCCCAGAGGCAAGCTGGAGGCACTGATAGCTTTAGGGATTTAATCCATTGCAAGGCTTCTCCTGCATCTTATCCTGGTCCCCCAGTATGAGGTAGCACCTGTTTCCTGAGCAACTACCAGGTATTTAACCTTGGACTAGGGACTGTAAGGGGCCTTGAAAGACCAGGTGGTACAGTCTTCACTGTAACTCATAGGGGAGGCAAGAGCCACTGAAAGGCCGTGGGCTGTCCAGTTCACCACAGTGTCTGGGAGTGCTTCCTGGGGGAAGGGGGCACCTGGAAAAGCAGGCAAAGCAGGTGAGAAGTGTCCGGGGTGGTGGGGGGGGAGAAAATGCAAATCAGCCAATAACGGCAATGAGCGGACCTTCCCAAGAAGTAAGAATACCCAGTTTTAGGCTGTTACATAACTAACATTAGAATGCATGGGGAAAATTTGATTGTGTTCTTCCTTCCCCCCAGGCTTACTGAAGCTGCTATTGCTGAGAGGCAGCAGAGCACAGCAGCTAAGAGTGGAGACAGCAACCAGGTTTGAGTGGCAAGTCTCCATGACTGTGTGGCTTCCCCCTTCCGGGGCTCGGTTTACTCCCTCTGCCAGCAGACTGGATCATAACAGAGCCCACACATGGCACATGACACTCACGATGGATGCAGGGCTCACACCCACATCAGCCTCAGTGCAGGATGCCCTTTTCCGGAGCTCACCTCTGGGTTTCCCTTACTGCTTGTGCTGGGGTCCAGTGACAGGGGAGTGGAGCAGGGCTAGAGGTCAGAAGAGTCCCCCCCTCCCCCAACCCACTCAGCACTGAGGATTGTCCTTTCTCTTTCTCTCACTCTGCACCTTAATGCAAGGAGAACAAAAGAGCACCTTACAGCCATCACTATATACTTCCCTCGGCCCCTGCCTTGCAGACAGTTATTTTCCTTCTCAAGATTGAAACTCCTCAGGTAGAGAACATTTTGCAGTTTTAATTAATACAGATTAATCTATCTCCCGGGGCTGTTTGCGGTATTAATCCCTACCGGGTGCCTTAAGCTCCTTAGCAGACAGGCACTGCATTCTCACCAAGTAGGCTGGACTGGATCCTGAAGCCCTATTCCCCCTGCCACTGCCCCTCATCTCATATAACGGCCTCCTCGTTCTCTGTAAATTGGTTGGTTGGGCCCTGTGATTTTGAGTTTATCCTCTGCCTGGTGCAATTATGTGTGAAAATCCTTGATCCTTGCCTAGGGCGAGGGGAGGCAGGGATATTTGTGTGGTCTGGGCACTGAGCTCGGGGTTCAATCCTGCTATCTCTGACCTCCTCCCTGGGTTCCTGAGTAACTCATGGAGAGCGGGAGGGGTAGGGTGAAGTCATGGCTGGGGGACACGCAGAGAGACAGAAGGAACAACACTCAAGAATATTGATGGATTTGATAACTTGGCGTAATAGCCTAAAACCATGCTCCCTGAATTAGTCATAGGGCCTTGTTTAGAAATTGTTGCAAGAAATAACTCTGCTCATCGATTTGTGAAGGCTTGTTATATATAGGGTAGGTATATCAATATAAATAATTTGCATTTGTGGTTTTGCCTAGCTCAGTGCTTTGTTGTTGTTGATTTGATTTGTTCCTATGTGGGCACCCTATTCCCTGAGAAAACCCAAAAGAACAAAGTGTTACAAATGCATCTCAGCTCTTTGGGTATATTTAAAATTTCATTCCTTGCTACTTTAGCACATGTCTTACAGAGCTGCAATGACCTGGGTAAATGAAGCACAAAAAGACAGCAGGAACTCTCCTCTGAGGCTCCATGAACTAAAAAACCAGAACAAAATGTTAAAAAAAAAAAAAAAAAAAAAAAAAAAAGAGGAATGCACTCACTAAAATTGAAGCAAACTATCTCTTTGCATACACTGTAATCCATAATTGCATTGGTAGGTTAATGTAGAAAAAAATGCTGATTTTTCACAAGTTCACCTTGGCCTTGCTAAAACTGACAAACCTAAGTTGAATCAGATTTTAATATAGCTCCAAACATTTCTTAAAACAGAACTTCCTAAAGAAAGAAGCATGCACCTTCATTTGTCTGGTAATATGCTCTATGAAAAAAAATATATGAGGCGCAAATAAATTTGGTAAATATCCCATATAATGACATCTCTTGGAAATCACAATGAGAATAAGCACATGAAATGTTCCAGGAAGTCTGTAGAAAAGTGACTTCTGTAAAATACTTACGTTAGGAAGCCTGTGTATCACATAGAACTTACAAACAACCCCTCCAAATACCTTTTGGAGTTAGTCCATAAATTCCAGGAGGAAGCTCATGCTGCCTTCTCAATATTGGTGATAAATACATCAGCCAGATTCTTGAATACCCATTCCCCATCTAAAACACATGGTTCCCCACTGACAAATAAGACTGGTGCCTGTATCTACAAAAGCCTCTAAAATGATGCTTCTCAAACTCTGGTATGTATCAGAATCATCTGGGAGCTAATGAAAGCACAGATACTCAGCTTGTCAAGTTAGGACAGGACCTGAGCCTCTGAATTGTTACTAAGTGCCTCTATGATTCTGACACACATCAAGCCTGAGAAGGGCTGTTCGACAAGCCAGATCCAGGGATGCAGTGGAGCCCAGGAGAGGTGAGGTTTGGGCCTGGCCTACAAGCTTGTCAGAACACTGAACCCACAGGGGCTTGCTGAGCATCAACCAGCCACCAGCCACTAGCCATAGGCTACAAGAGGGCTACTATCGGGGTCATTTTAGAAGGTGTACTATTCGTGGGGGGGGGGGGGTTAATTCTTTGTTTGCTCCAGATATTGCCCATTGGGAGACTAATAGAATAAAATGGAAGGAACACACAGTATAGCTCAGTTGGTCTCCAAAAATCCCTTTTCCTAAACAGGACTCCACCACTGGTATCAGAGGATGTAAAAGTAGCTTGAGAGACTGGGAAGGAAGCACAAAGGCCTGAGTCCAACACAAACTACAATCTTTTTAATGGCTTTTATAATTTCTTAGGTCAGTATCGACAGTATATAGAAAGCCTTCATCATTTCCAACTCCTTTAAATTGTCATTTTAATCATTCTGACTTGAGGAAAAAAATGTCAAAAAGCTGTTTCCAGGTAACCTTTTCACAGAAATTGTCTAATCAAATCATAAATCACTCTGAGTCATGGACATGAGCTGACCACTTCCCTCCCAAGCCTGCTGCCAGGCATGGCAGTCCCCTGCTGGACCTGGGTGGAGCGTCTCCACTTGGATGGCATGAAATTGGGCATCCTCTGTCCATTATTCCACCAGCTCACCAAGCCTAACCCATGTTAGAGTTGAGTCTTGAGTCTCTCACTCAAGAATCAACTAGGTAGACATATTTGCCCAGATCAAACAAGCCGAGACAACACCGGATTAAGCCTGGGAGGTGTGGGGGGAAGGTTTGAAAGGGACTGAGGAAGAAAGACTTTTTGAAGAAACCCTCCTGTGAATAGCAGATAGTCTACCTTATGAGATTCATCTGAAGATGCCTAAGGGTATTTTCAATGTTTCCAAAGTTTAAATATGACAGAGTGGGGGGGGGAAGTACCCATAATTTTCAAAGTTTAATCTTAAATTTACTAAAGGAAATGGTGAAATCTCTAAGCACTCGCTTAAAAAGACCACGTATCACGGACACATGGGATGCAAAGCCTGCCATCACTGCTGACATTCCCATCCCACCCAAGTGGCCACAAGGAAATCCCTGGGTGTATTTTCTTGTGGAGTGAGTCTGGGACTCATTTTAAAGACTGTATAATCATGAGTTTCTGTTTTAAACATGACAGTTCAATCTAAAGAAACCCAGTGACAAGTTACTGGTATTAACTCACACCTTCTTAGAAAATTCCCACTCCTAGATCTAGCTTCTGTATTTGGGGAGCTTTTTTTCTTTTCATCTGTGGATCCAGTAAATACCTAATGTGAATATGATTTTAACATTTTCTCTCCTTCCAATACAAAATTATTCTATGTGATGACATTCCTAAAAGGTAACTTGTATTCGCATGAAACAACTTGAATGAAATAAAGCTATACCTCTATAGTCCTTCTTACTAAAACTCATTGCTGGCCTTTGTTTCTCCTACATGTCTTTTCTAATGATGAAATAACTTTGCTCTCTAAAGATATATTTCACCCACTTTCTGGGTTGCCTGGGTAGCTCAGTTGGTTGAGCACCTGACTCTTGATTTCAGCTCAGGTCATGATCTCACGGTCTGTGAGCCTGTTTCAGATTCTGTGTCTCCCTCTCTCTCTGACCCTCCCCTGTTCATGCTCTGTCTCTCTCTGTCTCAAAAATAAATAAAACGTTAAAAAAAATTAAAAAAAAAAGAAATAAATTTCAGCTGCAGAGGTATCCAAATGGCTGGTAACCAAAGAGATGGGGAATCACATACATATATGGTGTAGTTAAAGGGCATGTGTCCAAAATAAGTTTGACAATTCATGGTAACAAATTTTACCCAGAAAAATAAAATAATAATAACAGCAACATTGCTCCTTTGGTCAAAAGCTTTATGCCCTACAGTCGTGATACTCCTTTAGCAATTTGGAATCAAGAGCCAATAGTTTATGGGAAGACACACAATCATAATGCAGAGATCCTGGAGATGCACAGTCCGTTTCTTGACTAGGAAAGGAAAGAGTCCTAATAGCACCAGGATTCAAACTAAGAGACTGGGCTTCTTTGAGCAGCTCTGCATTACTTAGCGTGCCACTCTGGGCAAACCCCACCCTCTCTCCATGTGTATTTTTCTCTAGGTAAAATGGAGGTAGCACTCCAAACATGATTGCCTCAAAGCTTTCATTCGAGACCCAAAAATAGAGGTCAATGTGACGTATCATTGCCAGTCTCACCTTTTCAATTTTTCCTAAAATGCCCTCAGAATTTGGATTTGGGAAACTCTTTTTTTTTTTCTCCTAAAACACAAGTCCAATCATAGAACTCCTCTTCAGACACTCTTAATTGTCCATTATCTGAAGAATAAAGTTCAAATTCAAGATCCCTCACAGTGTGTGCTTCCCCACATCTCTCGGTGTTCCCAGACCAACCACACTGAATTTGTTGGCATTTTTAGGATGTTTCATGTACTTTCACCTCTGGGTCTTTGTACGAAGTGCCCAGTCTGTTTCTGACCAAAATCGGCCCCTCCTCAACAGCCAGCCCAAATGGAGCATTCCCTTAAAGATATCTCCACGATATTATTCATTAATTCACTATTATGAACTGTTTTTCGTGTGCCAGGTATCAGAATAGTACAATTTTATTTTCCCTGCCATAGTACTTCATGTGTTTTCCTAACACAGTGCTACTTTAAGCCTATTTTGTGGGATTTTGGTTACTTTACCACTAGATCAAAGCTCTTGGAAGAAAGAAGACTCACACCTCTCTATCTCCATGATGGTACACAAAAAGCACTTGACAAATGTTTGTTGAATGAATAAATTGCATTTTATTCATCTTGAGATTCTCATAATTTTGTTATTAAGGCAGTCACGTGAGCTTAACGGCACATACGCTCTGAATGGATGAAGGGCAAATCTTCTGCCATGTTTCTTTCTAGAAATGAGTACAACTGACTGTGAACAATGCAGGGTTTGGGGGCTACTGACCCCCTACACAGTTGAAAAACCATGTAAGTGGACCCACACAGTTCAAGGGCTTACTACAGTTATAAGCCACACATATGAAGACTTTGGATTTTATTAACTACCAACTAGAAAAACTATGTCCTTATCTGATACTTCCCTTTCCCTCCTCAACCCCTTATTGTCTACGGGCCATGATGGGAGCAAAGTTGAGACTGTGGCCAATCTTCCTGATTTACCTTTCCTAAAGACAACCAGGCTTCTAACTTCATGTCCAGGATAACATCCATTGGCTAGCTTGGCCTTCTCCATCTTGCTGGCCCACCAGAACTGGGTTTGTAGAGACAAATACATAATACACACGCATCAGAAAGTTTAGAAACATTTTTGAAGAATGATAAAGCACAAACATTTGGAGAGGGTGTGTCAAGAGTGACTCATAACAAATAGCAGTAATAAATAAGGCAATTAGTAGAAAAGAGGGTACCACCCACACAGGGTGGTAAAATCCTTAGGAATTTTAATTTAAATTCCTGGGTCAGCTTTATTCTAGAGAAATGTGGTACTTCTTAACCTTCAGAAACCTACTTAAACCCAAGAGGAGACAAATGATCCTACGAAAAGTTGGTGTCCTATACTGGTTTCTTAGGCCTCCTTCCTCCTCAATGTGAATAAGTAGCATTCATGTTTTATATGGAACTCATGCTAAATCATCTTTTCCCTCTTTAATGTTATAAGCAGGGAAACAATGGGGTGATTTCTGTGCAAAATTGACCTGATGTCTACAAAAGGCATATTTTTTACACAATGGCCAATCCCACAAGTACCCTGTAGTCCAGAGGGTTGATGAAAGAGACAAAGGAGATAATAAACTGGGTTCGGGTGAAGATGGATTGGAGATGTATTTATATAGTGGCAGTGTGTGCCTTAGGAATATACTGGGAATGTGAGGGAAGAGGCTGGAAGAGATAATTTCTCAGCTTTGGGCTAAGGGACCGTTGTTCCAGGAGCCTCTCCCAATCACTATCCAGGTGTCTCTGATCTCCTTTGCACTAATGAAATTACCAGTCAGTTTCCTCCTTCCCTTTAGGTGGGCCATGCTAAACACAGAAGGCAAAGGGGTGCTGGAAAGTTCCAGGCAACCCAATATCCAGAATAAAGGAGAATAGTCTTCTCCTCCAGTGAAAAATGAAGGCCCCCCAAACTTTCTGGCATTATTCCACTGGTTCAAAGTTAATAAGCAAACACACACCCTCAAAGCTCTTACAAATATACTAAAAGGGGGCACCTGGGTGGCTCAGTCGGTTAAGCGTCGCACTTTGGCTCAGGTCAGGATCTCACAGTTTGTGAGTTCGAGCCCCACATCGGGCTCTGTGCCGACAGCTCAGAGCCTGGAACCTGCTTCAGATCCTGTGTCTCCTTCTCTCTCTACCCCTCCCATGCTCGCACTCTCTCTCTCTCAAAAATAAATAAACATTAAAAAAAAACAAATATACTAAAAGAAACTATAACAAAATATTTACAGTGCTTATTCTCCAAGGATAGACCACTATGGCTTATTTTATCTTCCTTCTTTCTGTTTATCTATATTTTCTACAGGAAACATATTACTTCTCAAATCAGAAAAAAAATTATATTAAATTCTTGCCCACTGACACAGATTTCCATGAAAATACAATCCGTGCCGGTCAGAGGGGACTGTGGGGCTAACAAGGTGCTTCAGTAATAAGAGAAGAACACAGAGTTTTTTTTTATTTTCAGGGCTTTCTGGGGCTTTTGTACTTTTTCTTTTCTGTTCTTAGAAATGTGAGAGTGACCTCCTGCCCAGAGAGATGACCTTGGATTTAAATTTGAAATGCTAGCACAATCTGAATGCCTGAAAAGGGGCACTGCACTCAAGAACATAAGGTGAAGTGTTGCTCTGTTCTTGGCTGACACTTGATGCACCCACCAGAGCACTTGTTGCATCACTCTCAGAGACCCCCTCCACCTCTGCCGGCTGCAAAAAGCATTTCTGGTTCCCTCCTCTGTCCTCAGAGTTACAGCAGCCATAGTCTTTCCAGGTGGGGCCCAGAGTGCTGCTGAGAACAGGCACATGGTCATATGGGGAAAAATTCACCCTTTCATTTTATCGCCTTCTGTTGCAATATTTGTCAGGATGGCAGGTTCATGGGCCCCTCAGTTCCCCAGAGGTTCTGTTTTCATGTGTTGGCTTGGCTCTCTGTCAGAGACAAAAGGGATTTTCCCCTCTAAAAAGTTTCTTGAGTTATTTTTTTTTGTCTGTCTTTTATCCTCAATAATATAGCAAGACTTCTGACCCCTCATGAAGTAACATAATGTCTGATAGTTGCTTTAAAATATTCTACCAGGAGTGAAAGCCTGGGTGAGGGGAGTCTGGCAGCTAACAGGCCCTCCTGGTGGGCTCCTACTGGCTATTAGAGACACCCCCACACTAACTAATTTCTAAAAGAGAGCAGCTAACATATCCTCTCTGCTATTAAACTCCCCTCAAATAATCCTTGTTTTCAAATCTCTCATCTTCTCTTTTATAGACTGGGCAGGATGATGGTGTTGACCTAATCTGTTTACTTACAACACATCCTATGCCAAAGTGTCTAGTGACACCCTATAGAATGTGGGTGCACTTGTCACCAGAGACCAGCTTTGGCACTTCAGCCAAAACTCTTAGACATCAAGAGAGTCATTTGGATGCTCTACTATGGTCACATAGGTACATTATTAATTTTGCTTACCAAGAAAAAGTAAAATTTCTCTTCATAGAAAGCTCACTATTTAGTCTAATTGCCATTAGTAGGATACAATGGACCTCCCATACTCTTGAGAATTCCAAGAACACCAATGTTGACCTTGGAGTTTAGAGGAAAATAAGATGAACTTTTGAAACCAGAAAATGCCAAAAAGACTTCTAGGGAGATACTCTAAGTCTAATCATGGAAATAAGATATTATTGTGTGAAGAAAAAGACAGGTAGACATAGGCTGAAATACCTGGATTTAGTTTCACAGCAAATGACACCACTGAGTTATTCCCATAGGGGGGAAAAATCAACTGAGAGCATGTCCATTGAAAAGGTACATCTTTCTTTATCCCTACATGATCTTCAATCGCAAACACACTAAAACTGTTTTTTATGAGGACATTTAAAAGTATGGCACTTTGCTGCATAATTAATCAATCCTTTTAGTCTTCCAAGTAATATATATTGAAGTACTTTTTAAATTGCAAAATGATGAACAAATATAAGACATCATCATCATTAAGTTGGCATTTTATTTTTTTTTTATGATTTTAAGCTCTTTTTTTATGATCAATGTGAACATTCTCTCTGGGAAACTTCATCTCTCCTTGTCTCCATGTTAATGTGCTGGCTCTAAGAAATGCTAAGAAAAATGTAGATGTAAGTTTTATGTTCTTAGACTTGCCACATTATATTAGTGTGGCAAAGAGGGAAAAATGGATCAAATTAACTCCAAGAACTACTTTGGCTTTGTCTGCCAGAACTGTAAGAAAGACCTAATGGATGCAAAACCTTCGGCAGTGTTGTCCTTGAGAGGGTGTTGCTGTTCAACTACCCAGTCCATCAGGAACTTGGACTGAGCACCTACCATACAACACAGAAGTAGCAGGCACTGAGAAGGGATACCTCAGAGCGGATGCCACAGAACAGATTCCCATGAAGAGAATTTACAGTGTTAAGAAAGCAAATAGCGAGAAGAAATAATTTATGAACTAGACATAGCATCCTCAGAGCTGAAGCCAAGTTAAACTTGGATATCCAGACAAAGTCCCCTGAAGACACTTTCTCTTTGCTTCCTCAGAATCTCTGAAAATAAATCACAGAACAGGAGATTCAAGCTTCTGTCCCATGTAGACATTCCCCCAGCAACATCTCCATCCTTTGAGGGAATTGCTTCCCTGAAAGAAAGCTCACGATATGAGAATGGCCTATACCACTACTCTAATACCCAATGAATGCAAAAGTACTTTGTAATGGGAAAGATTTATACCAATGTCTGCTGCTATAATTCTTGAGAAAGAGTTTCTTCATGAAGATGGTTTATCTTCCATCCATATCAGGCCAGAACTAAAATTAATGTTGCAATATCAGTAACAAAATCATATTTATCTAGCTCCACCTCTCAACAAGGAATTTTATCCCGTATTTGATTATTCAAAACAACACAGGAAGTTTCTCACGTTAGCTTGAAAATAGAATAATCTAGGATATGAAACGAAGTTGGAGACTTCTAGCACAATCTTTGGGATGTGGTGTGGCACCAGCCACAGCTCTCCTGCCTGCCTGAAACATGCTATTCATACTATTTCTTGAAGTCCACTGAAGAATGGCCTCTACAACTGCCTCTGTTCCACATGAGGACTGGCTCCCTTCCAAGGCCTCCCTACCTTCTCTTCCCTGTTCCAGGGGTGGTCCAGCACTCCCTTCACTGAAGTGGAAAACAGACCCTTACCCAATCTTGAACAGCACATGATTATGCTTGGGCTATAAAGCAGGAGTTGGTTGTGTTCCTAGGGTATGAACAGAAACTTGAAGGCACTCCTTTTGGTTTGACCTCCTTTCTCACAGCTCTTTCATGAGTCCTTGGAGAGAGCATTCAATGAATCTTCTGAAGCAGCCCTCTCCCATGATCCATTGTCAACAAACCAAGTTCCCTCCCTGAAAAGGAGTTTCTACCCATATGTTTCTCAGTCACTCCTACAAATACAGCCCCAGGGGGGATTTGCCATGGAGCTCCAAGCCCCTGAGTAAGACCACCACAGACCAGCCATGCTCCATCCCCCTCTTCCTCCCTCTCTGGGTTTTGTTTGGGGCACAATTTCAGACACTTAGGATTTTGGCCGCATAGTCGAAGGGATTAAAAGGCTCAAAACAACAGTAAACAAGTTGGCAATAATTATAATACAACTACTCCACAATGTTTCTTGGTGCATATAAAAGCACTCATAGTCAGCACACACTATTCCTTTGGTCCCCCTTCAGCATTAGGACTCTATTTGTGTAGAACCATTTCCGGTCCTAACAGACCCTTTACGGACTGAAGATTCAGAACTCTGATATGTTTCACCATGCGTGTAATGATTTGGGATGCCACATTATGCATACCATACTCCTAATGGCACTTTCGATTTGATGTTCCAACTAAGAGATACAGCTTTAAGAGTAAAGATTTACATTAAAAAAGAAAACAAAAAGACACTGATCAAAATTTAACAAACCTTAAAAACTGAAAGCAGAGTGAAACACAGTAACTATGTCTGGGTTGGTGGATAATGTATAGAGAAGAGAAGGCCTTGACTGAAGGTCATTGAAGGGCAAAGGAGTCACACAAAGAGATTCTCCTTGCAGAAAGATCACTAACAACTACATGGAAGAAGGACTAGAATGAAGATTAAAGACCAGTTAGAAGATGTTTGAATGATACGGATAGGGTAGTGGCAGAAAGAGTTCAAGGAAGAGATGTATTTAAGTGATATTAAGCAGGCAGAATCCACATGTTCTGTGAGTTCTGTCCTGGTTTCTATTAACTTCCTGATAATGCACACTTATTAAGGACTGTGGAGACTCTGATGACATATGGCATCCCACATAAAAGTCCTATCCCTGTTCTTTTGGGTGGTTTCAACTTTGCTTTTGTCCCAATGGGAGATAAATGTTCATTCCAGCCTCTGTGTGGTGACCCCTACTTGTCCTGCCTGTGGTCTGAAGGTAGAGTTGCTTCTCCTTTCCTGAAATTCACCATTGTATTCCTTTACTTCTTCCCAATCCAGTCCTTTTTCATCCCCCAGCTTTACTGGGATGTAATTGACATATAACATTGTATAGGTTAAGATGTGTAATGTGATGATTTGACACAAGTGTATATTGTGAAATGTTTAACTCAGGCCTTCACCTCACATAATTATCATTTTTTTCTTGTGGTTGTGGTAAGAACATTAAAGCTCTATTCTTCATAGCATCTTTCCATGTAGTACAGTACTGTTACCTGTAGTCAGTGGAATTCCTTAGTGGAATATATCCCATGAAGACATGTGCGCGTGCACACACACACACACACACACACACACCTAAACTAAACAAGCTACAAGTCTTAAACTCTTTACAGTATTCAATTGTCAGGATGCATTTAGTGGTTATTCTGAGACCACTGCTTACATACTGTGAAACAAATCAAATTAGTAATTAATGCTGGTATCACTGTATATTGATTTTTAGCATTGTAAAAAGAAATACAGGTGTAAGATCAATATGGTTAAAATTCTGTAGTCCTGAATGTGCATCAGATGAGCCTATTTAAATCCATGGCACATTTTATCTTAAAGGTAATATACATATTTCTCAGCTCTGCATAATGAAAAAAGTCTCAAACAATGACCAACCCACTGGCAATGAGCCCTCTTAGAACTCAAATCAGGCTTTCCAAATACCAATTTTCACCAGAAGGAACCAGTCTTCCTCAGATAAATAAATAACTTTCCTGTGAGGCAAGAGAGAAACACACAGAAACTGAAACGCCTGTCATGCCAGAGAACAAGGAAGTTTCTCTCCAAAGACCACTAAGTCCATGCCAAAAGCATGCAATAGTGAACTTGAAGAGAATACTACCAGTCAACATGAGGAAAAACAAGAGCATCATCAATGATAATAACTGCTGTGGTTTAAGACACATTAAATGTGTTTCAATACATGAGTTCATAATAATACCAAAAAACAAACAAACAAACCAAAAACAAAACAAAACAAAACAAAACTAATTGGTCACCAGGGGAGGATACTAAAGAATTAACTCATCATTTTGAAAACTACTAAATATAAGTAAAGAATCAAGGTTCTCTTTTGTAAATCCTACTGCAGGTAAGCCAATGGACAAGGGAAAGTTTCTTTTTATAAAATTATTCTTCCAGGGGTACCTGGGTGGCTTGGTTAGATGAGTGTCCAACTCTTGATTTCAGCTCAGGTCATAATCCCAGGGTTGTGAGATCGAGCCCCGTGTTGGCCTCTGAGCTGAGCGTGGAGCCTGCTTAAGATTCTCCCTGTCTCTCCCTCTGCCCCTCTCCCTGCTCATGTGCTCGCTCACTCTCTCTCCCTAAAATAAAATTTAAAAAAAAGAAAGAATTATTCTATCAGTAAATGAGGATGAAAGAATACAATTAGAATACTAGTCCCTAGGTCCACAGTGAATGAATGGATCTAGGCAACAATCATTCATGATTATGATCCTCCAAAGAAAATCAACCTGATAAAATGCACATACCAAAATGAATATAAAATAATATCATCTAGGAAATATTCTTACTCAAAAATGGACTCTGAGTCTAACCAAGCTTCTAGGTCAAAATATCAAGCTAAATGAAACACAAGGTAGAGAACCATGTCAAAACACCACCACAGGATACAAACAGCAAAATTTTAAATGTGAAAAAATTTATAGGACAACATCTTTTCTGCCACAAATACATTGCAAGGGAAATAAAAGAGGGAAAAACTTATCAAACTAAAGAGAATTAAGAGACCTATGCACCAATTGCAGTTTATTTACTTACTTGGATTCCTATTCAAAGTATGAAGAAATCATACCACAATTGTGAATATTTTGTATTAAAGAGAATTACTATTATTTGGGGTATGATAATAATAATATTGTTATGTTTTTAAAAGAGTCTTTATCTTTCAAAAATAGACGTTGAAATGATGGAATACCTGGATTTGTTTCTAAATAACCTGGAAGTAGTGAGGAAGTAATTAAGAATAGATCATGGGGCACCTTGGTGGCTCAGTCGGTTAATGTCCAACTTCAGCTCAGGTCATGATCTCACAGGTTGTGAGTTCAAGCCCCGCATCGGGCTCTGTGCTGACAGCTCAGAACCTGGAGTTTGCTTTGGATTCTGTCTCCCCCTTCTCTGCCCCTCCCCCGCTCATGCGTGTGTGTGTGTGTGTGTGTGTGTGTGTGTGTGTGCGCGCGCGCTCTCTCTCTCTCTCAATAATAAATAAAAAATGTTAAAAAAAATTTTTAAAAAAGAAAAAAAGAATAGATCAAATAAGATTGGGTATTAGTTGACTAATTTTCTAACCTAGGCATGAGAAACACGGATTCACTGAACTGCTTTCTCTAATTTTAGACGTCTTTTAAACTTTTCAGAGTAAGTTTTTGGAAAGAGTATATAAATTTTAAATTTTTTAATCTTTATTTTTGAGAGAGAGAGACAGAGACAGAGACAGAGACAGAGACAGATTGCGAGCTGGGGAAGGGCAGAGAGAGAGGGAGACACAGAATCCGAAGCAGGCTGCAGGCTCTGAGCTGTCAGCACAGAGCCCGACACAGGATTTGAACCCACAAACCGTAGGATCATGACATGAGTCGAAGTCAAATGCTTAACTGACTGAGTCACCCAGGTGCTTGAGAGTATAAATTTTAAATGAAGTTGAAGAGAAGCAGCTATTTGGGGAAAAAACAATTTACATAATATCACATTATATCAATGATATAAAATTGTAATATTGGAAAATGTCCACAATGGAAAATTAAAGAAATCAGATTATAGAATTATATATAAGGCATGATTTTTAATTATGCAACTGTATGTGTGTTGTATCACAGATGGAGATATGACCTGAAAGCTTATTTTAAAAACCACTCTTCTAAAATTTGCATGCAGTATCTCACTTTATCTTTGGAGAGATTCTTCCTGGCTTCTGTGTGGTCCCTTGAAGTTATGCAAAATAGAGCAAGAGTGAATATGCAAATGTGTTGAAGCAATCTACATGCAAAAGATTTTGACTGAGATGTTCTGTTTAGTAAGTATAGAACAGTTGCATTTAAAAATTATAACTCTGAAGAGCGGTTCCTTTAGAGAATGTTTCTTCTTCTAAACCTGGGCTTAAGGGGCCCAACCACATACCTTTAAATCATGGCTTGTTTTTAAAAAAATGTGATGCTGTTCTGTGAGCAGTTTTTTGTAGGGGATGTAGCTTGGCACCTTGGTAGAAACAGAGATTTGATCTTATCTTCCAGGTCAGAAAAGATCCAGAAATTAAGGTCCTTGTTGGGCTGGATGCAGCAATAACCTAGACTTTAGGAAATTCTTTCTGAGACCAGTGTAAGGAAATTACTTGTCCCCGTGGCCAGATAGACCAACCCCCTACGGGTGGGGTTGGGGTCCTCTATTCTCTGAAGAGAATGGAAGCTCCTATTTCAATCATTCTGGAAAACAGAGTAACACTGGGGCAGTCACTGAAAGCTGAAGGCAATTCTTGAACTCCACTGGAAAGAGGGATTTCCACTTCCAGCGAGGCTAGGGCCAGTGAAACTGTATGAGTGGGCATTCCTACAAGCAGTTTTAATTTATTTTCTGCTTTACATTTCTCTTTCCTATCCCCTAAACTTCAGTAAATTCTTCTGAAAAACAAAGCCTGTTCCCAGCTATGCATTGGGAAATCATGGAAGTTCTGTCCCAAGAATCAGAAGGCAAAGCCAAGAGAGAGTCAGTGTCTTCTTGCGGAAGGTCTAGTGGTGACCAGTGGTCACCAGGGGAGGCCTGAGGAGGAATCATCAAGTTGGTCATGTCACATGGGCAGCAGCAGACATAGCACAGCAGTATGAGGTGGAGGCCAGAGTGGAACAACACTCTGTTTCTGAGCATTTAGGAGACCAAGCCTCCAAAAAACCCTCAGAAGCTGCTGGGGTGCACTTTCTGGCAACTACATTATTGGAACTCAATTCTGCATAACTAGACATTAAAAATGAGAGTTGAAGAGGGGCGCATAGGTGGCTCAGTCAGTTAAGCATCCAACTTCGGCTCAGGTCATGATCTCTGGTTTGTGAGATTGAGCCCTGAGTAAGACTCTGTGCTGACAGCTCAGAGACTGGAGCCTGCTTCAGATTCTGTGTTTCCCTCTCTCTGTCCCTCCCCTGCTCACACTCTGTCTCTGTCTCTGTCTCTTTCTCTCAAAAATAAATAAACATCAAAAAAATTTTTTTTTAAATTAGCGTTAAAGAAAACTAACCAGGTGACCTTATCTTGTAGTCTTGGGTACACAAGGGCCTCGTGGGCTAATACTTCATATGCAAATGTGTAAATGTCTGTGCTGGAAAAGAAAGAGAACACTTGAAGGACAGGCACCAAAATGTTAACTGGCCAGGTCAATCCTTGCTGTGGGATTATTAGAAATGTTTATTTTCTTTTGTATACTTTCCACATTCTTGCAAAATGTCTACCAGAATAGTCAGAGCAAATGTTACTTTTTAAAACTTCAAGTAGCCTTCTTTTAGCCTGGTTTGTAGATGTCTGAAAGGTTGAAGTTCCCCAGAACTCTTCTGTCGTATCGTGTCTGCCTCATACACTGTCCATCTCCTCCTAGAAAGTCTCTATTTTGTATTCACAGTGACGTCATTTCTCTTTCTTGCCTCCTTACCCTCGTTTCAAATATTTTCTTCCACGCTGCCACCCTTAGGTTCTTCCAGGAAAACTTACTTTATACTTTTTTTTTTTTAATATTTATTTTAGTTTTTAGAGACATAGAGAGAGCAAGAGTAGGGGTGGGGGCACAGAGAGAGAGGGAGACAGTGGATCTAAAGCAGCTCTGTGGTGTCAGCAGTGAGCCCGACGGAGGGTTTGAACTCACAAACTGCGAGATCATGACCCGAGCCAAAGTTGGATGCTTAACTGACTGAGCCAACCAGCAGCCCCAAAATTTACTTTTTAATGGAGGTCTAAGTTAAAGAAATACAACTGTAATCAGAGCAATCCAGTCCATAGCTGAAAAGTGAGGAAGGCATTTTTGGTTTCTTTGGCCTTTCCCTGAAAGTAAAAAAATCATTTCATCCACACAGGTGCCTGGATAGAATAGATTTTTTTTACACATCATCATATATAAAGCCAGAGTCTTTGAACCTTTTTTCAGAGGTTAGGACTGCAAGGGGCTTGATGGGTGGCTTGAAGGAGAACTTTCTTTCCCCAGATCCTGCTGTGTAGGCTGCTTTGTAGTAGCAACACACAAAGACTGACCACAACCAGCTTTCATCTGCAGAGACTGGCCGCTTGGTCCAGAGCACCGTGCCTGTTCCTCCAGGACACTGTGCAGAAGGAAACGATTGGTAAGTGCCCAAATCCTAACAGAAACAAATGAGTTCTTCCTTCATGATTCCTGTCACAAAGCCAGTATGTGAATAGCAGTGAATGTGGGGAAGGTGGCACCAGAAGCGGAGGGAAGGGCGTAGACCGGAGACATGATGTTCCTGAAGCCAACTGCCGACTTCACAACCTGACCAAGGAGAAGGCTATCAAGAACACATGGCACAGCCCAGATGCCATTGCTTCCCCTTCCCATGCAAATGGCAGCCTTCCTCACCAGCCACGGGTTTTCTCACCAAACCAGGGGAGCCTCACAGTCTTTCTCAACACATCACTTCAGGCAGACACGGGGTCGTCACGGCAAAAGACAGCCCCCTGCCATACCCAGCCTAGGGCAAACAGTCTCCCTCATCAGCAATGCACCGGGAAAGTAAGGTGTCTCAAGATATTCAGAAACAAATGCAGGCGGGAAGTACATGATTGCAGAAAGATGGGCACCATCCCGCATGTCAGGCTCAGCCAAAGAGCTGGGCATAAAGACAGCACCCATATAGAAAGGGGCACTACTACCTTTCACAAAGCAGTTTACAAACACCAGTCGGTTTGCATCTAAGAAACCTGGTGTAATCCACATCACAAACCTGAGAGGTGAACAGTATTAGCTTCATTTTATAGCTGAATAAGCTGAGGGTAAGTGTATGTCATGATCCCAAGGGCAGAGCTACGAGAGATTTGAATCCAAGTCAGTCTGATTAGAAAACCCAGACACTTTCAGTGACACTAAATATTAGTTATATGAAGATACATACACCATGATTGATCAGGCTCATGAATAAATCCATCTCGCCCCAAATCACAGTCTTGAAAAGACTTCAGTGTCTAGGGCTTGGGCCAAAGAGAAGAGATCACGGGACTGCTCAGCACATAGAGGTACCCTGCCTCATCCTGAGCAAAGAATAGAGTTTAATCCTTCAAATAGAAACTCTTATCTGCACAAGAGCAGAATGAGATTGTTACCAGCCACTTCAAATCTTACCTTCTCACCACTGTGCAGCTCCTCCCCAGCTATTGTCTACTACACCTCTCTCTTACTCACTGAATATTTCATACATGAAGTAATGGAATGCTGAGCTATGGGCTATATGCTATCCTTTTGGTTTCCATTTAAATTTACAGCTTGCCTGCATGAAAAGAGTCCCGGGGTGCTAACTAAGGTGGTGATTATACTGTCCATCAATTAGTTTGCATTTCAGCACAATGTTCATGGCCCCTTTCCACTCCCTCATAACAAAGGGCTGTTTAACTCAACACATATACACGCATGCTTTCTCCCAGGCATTTTTACTGAGTGTGTGTCACCCAGATGTGCCTGCCACAATATGTTAGTTGTATTGGAAAAATTACCGGAAACATACTTAAGCTAGTAAATGCCGCTAGCTGAGACCAGTTTTTCACTACAATCTCCTTTTTCCACCATCCCACTTTAGAATGTTACCATGTTACCTTCCTCTCCACACAGAACATTTGTAAGCTAAGGAATCTTTGTTTGATAGTTTTCCAGGGAAAACGCTTTTTTGGAATCTTCATTTCTGAATGTAGAAACCCTTTGTATACTTTTTAGATAATTATGATGATAAGGAACTAAGAAGCTGAAAGTGGTACACACATAGGGTTGCCAGATAAAGCACAAAATGCCCAGTTAAATGGGGTGCCTGGGTGGCTCAGTCAGTCTTGATTTCGGCTCAGATCTCACAGTTCTTGAGTTTGAGCCCTGCATCGGGCTCTGCAGTGACAGTGCAGAGCCTGCTTGGGATTCTCTCTCTCCCTCTCTCTCAAAAAATAAGTAAACAACAACAAAAAAAAATTCAAAATGCCCAGTTAGGTTTGGATTTCAGATAAATAATGATTTTTTTTAGTATATGTCCCAGGCAATATTGGGACATATAGTAAAAAATTGTTCATTGTTTATCTGCAATTCAAATTTATCTGGATGTCCTGTATTTTGATATGCAAATTCTGGCAACCCTACACCAAAAGAGAAAATGGAGAGAACACTAGATTCACATGTGTTTAAAAATAACTTGAAGGCTGATGTAACAGTGAAATCTATTAGAACAAATGTTCTAGATAGGCATAAGATGCATACATCTACTGTAATTTATGCATTGCAATAATTTTAAAGTAGAAAAAGAAAAAAGAGATTTGGGGAAATAAATAAACATAGTTCAAAGGCCATGAAAGTTACAAGATGCTTTTTGGGAGGACTTTTTCATGAGATCCTAGGATTTCCCAGTCTTATGACCATCAGCCTGATGGAAAATCTCACATAAAAATAGGACTCCCCTGAAAATATAAGAGATTAAGAGAAATACTCTTCCAAATTGAAAATGAAGATTAATACTGCTTACGAAGCTCTAACAATTTTTTTAAGTTGATCATTTTTTTAGTAAAACCAGGTTTGATATTTTAAGTCCCAATTTGTCCTCATAACCACTGAAGACAAGCAACTTAATTAAATAATCAATGAATTTGTTGAAGGCTACCAAACATATGGCATTGTGCTCAGAAAACTTAAGGTCATAAAATGAAGAGAATAGTTTGTACTCAAAAAATATACATTAGAGAGAGAAAGTTACATAAATAATTATGATTGACAGCACATGAAAAGCATGTATAGGGGCACCTGGGTAGTTTAGTCAGTTAAGCATGACGACTCTTGATTTCTGCCCATGTCATGATCTCAAAGTTCTTGAGATCCAGTCCCAAGTTGGGCTTTTTGCTGACCAGCATAGGCTTGGGATTTTCTCTCTCCCTCTCTCACTCTGCCCCTCCCCTGCTTGTGCGCTTGCTCTCTCTCTCTCTCTCAAATAAACTTACAAGAAAAGAGAGGAAGAGAGAAAAAGAGAAAGAAAGAAAGAAAGAAAGCGAGGAAAGAAGGAAGGAAGGAAGGAAGGAAGGAAGGAAGGAAGGAAGGCAGGCAGGCAGGCATAAATAAAGTAGGGAGCCAGCAGAGGTGGTAATGGGTCAAACCTCCACCAAGGTGAAATCCAAGCTTAACCTTGAAGGAAGCATATGATTTCAATATGTAGAGTGACAGCAGACACTCTAGGGTTATGAACAAAGACAAAGAGTGAAACATCATTAGGGCCCAAGAAAGACTGAGTAGGACAGGACATGGAGACTTTGGTGCCTGGGAAAGTTCAAGAAGGAGTGGCTAAGGGTCATGTTATGGAGAAATTATAATGCTAAGATTATATATTTTGGCAATAAGAATTTATCAAAGATTTTCAAGGGAAGGAGAGTCATAAGATCTGTTTTTTTGAAAGATAACCCTAGAAAACAACAATAAAAGTTAGCCTACAGAGGTTGGAGATCAGAACACTAGCTTAGGTATATATTCAGTCTTGAAGAGGCATGTTTAAATTAAAGAAGAAACAATGGAAAAGAGCTATTAAAGAACACTGACAAGGGCAGGTCAGAGAGGTAGAAAAATAAGAAGAAATCAGAGTCACAGAAGTCAGTGGAAGAGAAAGGTTAGCCAAGAAATGAAAGCTTTCAAGTAGGCAACTCTCAAGAAGAGGCAGTTGGATTTAGCAATAACGCATCCCTGGCAGACTTTTCAGAGAACAATTTTAGATCAGTGGTAAAGGCAAGGGTTTGGTTAGAATGAAGGGAAGTGTTTCTGCTTCCAGCAATGTAACTGATAAAACAGGGCAAGCCCTTTTAAATATAGATCTCACTTGAAAGGAAGGGGAAAAATCCTAAGAGCTAAAAAGGATACTACCTACCCAACCAAACAAACAAAACAAGAAGCAAACAAAACAAAACAAAACAAAAACAACACACCCAGAAAGGAAAACAAATGCTGAATCAGTCACTACTTGGGTGGAATTTTCCCCTTCCAGAGACCTAGAACCACTTGGTGAACAGGTCACAAAACCTCCCCAAGATGGGGAGCTCAAATTTAGATGCCCACAAAACCCAAGACCTTTGAAAGACTGGATGCTCCAGGGGCACCTGGGTGGCTCAGTCCGTTAAGCGTCCGACTTCGGCTCAGGTCATGATCTCACAGTCTGTGAGTTCGAGCCCCTTGTCGGGCTCTGTGCTGTCAGCTCAGGGCCTGCAGCCTGCTTCAGATTCTGTGTCTCCCTCTCTCTGCCCCTCCCCTGCTCATGCTGTGTCTCTCTCTGTCTCAAAAATAAATTTAAAAAAACATAAAAAAAAATAAAAAAAGACTGGATGCTCCATGAAATGGTGGATTTTTAGGAAAAAAAAAATCTACTCACCTACAAAAAGAAGACAATCTGGAAAATGATCCTATCAACCTCAGGTCTTGTCAGGAAAATAAAACCTCCCCATCATCTAACCATGAGTAGCCAGATAAAATCTAGGACAAATTAAGTATGTCATGGGACATACTTAATACTTTGAAAAGTATTAATTATCTGAAAATAAAGTTTAACTAGGTACCCTGAACTTCTTTTCTTACATCTTGTCAAATGAGCCTTTGTTGCAGGATTTTTTACCACAATACCTGGGATTCATTGTCTCACCACCTCAAAGAATCAAGAGGTGGATACAAAATGAGCAGCAGGCAAAAGTTTATTATAATATAAGATTAGAATAGTAGAAAAGCTCTCTTTACAGAGAGGGGACATTCAAAAGTGAATGCCCAAGGACTACAGGGAGGGTCCTTGTTTTATAAGGTTCTGGTCAGCCCTCCCCCCTCCCTTTCCCCTTGTTCCTCCTCAGGTTTTACCCTTATTGGCTAGTAGTTCTAGGTGCTGGTAGTTCTAGGTGCTGGGTTGTCCATTCCTGATTGGATCATTTCCATTGTATGAGGGGTGGTCTATGGCCATACTTAGGTCTTTTATCAAATTCCAGAGGGGAAACCTGAGGGGAGTAGTTGGGGTCTGTTACATTCTTAAGAGGATCCTTATGCTTAAGAGAGCTTGCCGTGGTCAGACACTCCCAGCAGTGTTCCAAAATAGGTATTTTTCCCCATCGAGGGACCTCAGGCCCTAATCTTTCCCTCTCTGCCTACTGAATCCTATCTTCTCTTATCACTCAGATTAGGGAAGTACAAAAAATTTTAAGGGGAAATCCTTTTTAATGTAAATACATATATTTTTAATCCACACCTAGAATACCATAGCAATTCTATGGGTCACCAAAGACAAACATGACCTTAAAAACAGCCAAAGAGAAAGTACCTTCAAATATGTATGTGTGTGTGTATATATATGTATGTGTGTGTGTGTGTGTATACATATACATATTAGAATGACACAAAGAAATTAAGATTCCAATGATAGCAGATCTCTCAGAAGCCATGAGAATAACTCCCACGTCCAGTTTCCTACCTACCTAAACTGCCACTCAGCAGTGAAGTCAAAGAAAATGTATTTTCTGACAAGCAAAAATTTTCAAGTTTACCATGAATAGACTTTCACTAAAGGAATGAGTACAGAAAGTATGAAATGAACGGTGGACAAGGAAATTGATGAATGCATAGGTAAATCTAATCAAGCATTGGCATGTAATAGCCACATGATTGTGTCAAATTAGGAAAGCACAAAAACAAGGTAGAACTAAAATATTTTACAACACTAAGAAGTTTATAAGAGATTTTTTTCATAAGGGAAGACACTGCTATTGTATTAAGTTAAGCAAACATAGAATTTTAAGGGCAACAAATAAAAGAATACAAGCCCACAGTGATTAAGAATAATAATAATAAAAAAAAAGCTGTGCGATAAGCACAGAGCCTACTTGGGGTTCTCTCTCCATCTCTCCCCCAGCCTCAAAAAAAATAAATAAAATGAAAAAAAATTTTTAAACAAATTTGTACAATATCAATCATTAGAGAAGATCTTGAACAATGGGATCTCTAATGTATTACTGGTTGGAGTATAAACTGGTTCAGTAATTTGAAAACCAAATGGTAATCTTCAATAAATCTGACAAGGCACAATCCCTATAATTCAGCAATTCTACTCCTAAATATAGACCTTTAAAAACTTTTGCATATGGACACAAGGGGACATGATCACGGCAACATTATTTGAAACAAGAAAAAATTGGTTTGGGGTGACAAGTGATGATCAATAAGGAACTTTCCAAATTTCCCAGTAAGAAACTAATTGAATAAAAGGGGCCTTTCCAAGAAGGAGGAGTTACACTTCCCATGGGTTCCCCAAACTCCAGGTGTTAGGTAGCTTATGTGCCTAACAACTACCAACAACTCATACTTCATCCTCAAACTGCTTGACACCAAAACAGTCTGACCATCCCCAACTCCTACAAGGGTCTTCTCCTGTTAAGCTCACCAAAAGGGAGAGCAACAGGATGGAGACATCCCACTGGTGGATCCATTCTGCAGAAAACCCATCCCCAGTGCATCCAAATGCACATGAGCTCAAACACACCTCTGGAAATGATACTGGGAGACCATCTCCCACTTTGCTGCCAGCGAGTCCCTGTTTGCACCAAGTAATAGTGCTGATATCTGCCCTGACTCCTTGACATAAAAGTTGCAAGAAAACGAAATATCCATTAGCAGGAGAGTATATAGATAAACCACGGAATTTTATACAACACTGAACATTATCATCATGGATGAATCTCACTACCACAATAATGACTGAAAATATGGAGAAGATACCAAGTCACAGAAAAATACACTCAGTAGAGTACCATTTGTGCAAAGCTTAAAAGTATGACAAATAATATGACATAGTGATTAGTCATACATACATACTTAGTACTATTACAAAGAATGACATGGGGGTGCTTGGCTGGCTCAGCTGAGACAGCATGCAACTCTTGATCTTGGGATCTTGGGGTTTACACACGTTGGGTGTAAAGATTACTTACAAAAAATAAAATCTTTAAAAAAAAAGAATTATATGGGAAGGATAATTACCTCACCCCAAATTCAGAATAGTGGTGGCATCATTGTGTACTGGGAGAAAGTGAGATATGAGTAGGGATAGGTTCCCACAAGCATCAGTGTTACTGGTAATGTTCTATTTGTTCAGCTGAGTGTTGAAACATGAGTCTTGACTATGTTCTTCTGTACACATTGTCTTAAATATTTCATAATGTTTTAAATGAATAACTACAAGGTAAAGAAGCAGAGTCAGCACATATCATTCCTGTAAAGAGGAAAATATGCAAGAATTGAAGAAGGTACCTTTTAGGCTGGGGATGGAGGGCCCCTCGGAGGCCACTCAAATGGAATTCAGTAGAGAGACATTCTCCAGAATGTTCTGAAGTCATTCTATAGCATTGAGACGCTTATAAACAAAATTATATCTTCACTAGCAGAGGGAGGTGAACCATATAATAGCTTTATTTTAATTAATCACACAAACTTCTGCATAACATTTTTTTGCCTATCTTTTAATACACTAAACAACCCCTAAACACAATATCCTTTCACTTGTAAATAAACCACTTTCTATATTACCTATGCAAATGTCAACATTTAGGCTGGAATTGCACTAATATTCATTGCATATGCTTCTGGTCTTATAGAGTAGCTCTGCCTCTAAGCATTTGCCAGTGAATGAATGAATAAATTAAATAAATGAAACTGTATTAAAGAGTTAGTGTGTAAAGAATTAGCTTAAATGGCTCAAATTCATGTTGATGGCAGCCAGATACAACATCCAACAAATAAGAACAACTACAAGTCAAGAGCTGTGCAAGGCACTAGCGCTATGAAGACAGTGAAAGTGCTTCCAGAGAGACCATGCCAAACTTGTATCATAACTTTTATTACCTCTTATGGAAATGACTCCCCCATTCTCCTATGCCCTTTGTGAAGACAAATTTTGCTCAATTTCCCTCTTTATTCCTATTCAGCAAATAGACATAGAGGTGGATAAAGGTGACAGTTAAATTAGAGAATGAAATAGAAGCTCTTGGGAGTTCTCTGGTATCTGGGAATCTTTTACATTATATGCATCTCTGTTCATACAGACATCAGAGATTTGATTTTAGCTCTAAGAGCAGCAAATGTTAGCAACAAGGCATTTCTCTGCTTTCTCCAAGTAAAAGATTCCAATTGTTTCCTTTCCTTCTAATGTCTTAAGGTTTTTCCCCCCCTTCAAGCAATTAGATTACTTTAGGAGAGAAAATATACAGTTCAAATTTTATTTTAAGAGATAAATTATTTTTACCTTTTTCAACCATCTAGTGGCTTCTTCCACAGCTGCATCTGGTTCTGCATTTTCTGCCACCAAGGGTGAGGTTCCAGAAATTTGCTGTATAATCCTAGCCCATCCCATAGAGGCCAGCCATGAGCTGGGAAGACTCTGGAGATAGGGCTTTTGGAGCAGGTCAGAGTCAAGCACCAATTGTCCTGTCCACGGCCATCCTCTGCTCCTGTCTGGTTGTGCCTGGCACCAACAGAGTGGGAGAGGAGGAAGGCAAGCACGTGGGCATAACTTCCTGCCAGGGCAGGAGCCAGCCTCCAGGCCATGGCCCCAGAGTCTGCTCTGGGAGACTGTTGTTTGTCCAGTTTAACCAGCTCAACCCGAGGGAACCCCATGCCTCAGCACGTAGGGACTAGAGGGGGTGGCAGGACTTCAACAAGTCAGATGTCTGCTTAGCAGAGCTACCTTGAGTTCAAACTCTTCCAGACCAGGCTCACCATCAATCACCTCTACTATGTCAACGGAAAACCTATCATACAAAAATGTCTTCCTCCATTAGTGATCAACACATCTATCCTGGTTAAACCCTCACTGGCAGATCAGCCCAAGGCATAGCTCACCATTTTACCCAGGTGAACATACAGAAAGCCTTGTCTTCAGAAATAGGCAGTCTGCCTGGTTTTGTTTGTTGGTTGGTTTTTTGCTGCAACAATTCATAGAAGAGTGTCAATCAGTCGGCAAGGGGGGAGGGGAAGGAAGATGTGGTTGATACACCCTTAAAAAAGGGTGTTCTGGGTAGTCAAAACATTTATAACTAGAGCATGATCTTCATGGAGTGAGGCTAACGTGTTTCACAAGCAGGCAAAACTGTAAAACTTCTAAACTGAGACACCCGTAACATTTCACATTGCCTATGAAATACTGACAGGAAATACTACTTTCAGAGAAAACTTGATAAAGTTGAGATAATGCAGTGAGAAATCTAACTGCTGAGGAACTGGATTCCTGCCTTCAGCCCTGGTTGGTCCATTCATTTATGGCAGTAAATAAATGTTATGAAAGTTCATGTAAAAACTATTATCTAAATGGTTGAATATGAAAGGCTTGCATTATAGCCAGGCATGCATTTCTGGCAGAGGAAGCACAAGTTTGTTCACAATGTCTTTTTTTAGACTACTTTGAGGAAGAATGTCATCATTGGAATACTGTGAACCATAGCAAGTTTCATCTTTTTTTTTTCTTTATGGAATGAGAAATGACATCAGTTTACATGTCATCTGAGAAGAAAGGAATTTCTTTTGTTGAAAGGCATCCACATCTCCCTGTCTTTGCAAGGCTTTGTTACTGAAACAGACTTTATTATTGTTAATTGTTTGGCCATTTATGGGATTGGTAGCTAAATAAATTTTTGTCTCACCAACAAGTCTGTGCATTTACACATATTTTATTGACCTAGTAATTTTACCAGTGTTATACACTCATGACGATCTTAAGGAAATGCTGACACTTAAAACCCCATTACTTTCAACTCGGTAGGAAAATACCATAAGAAGAAAACCTTTAACCCATATGTATAAAACCTAAAAGTATTTCAACCTACCCCACAACGCCACCTTGGCCTGCAAACCTTTTCCTTCTCATGTGTTTTTCTATAATGATAAACATATTCCAGTTAACTTCCAAGCAGCATTCAAAGAATAATCCGTGGCTGCCCTATTTCTAGCTCCTTTACCCATTTGATATCGGGTTGTCACTTCTAATGTTTTAATCACTCTCAAATATATCCCCATGGCCACTGCCTCTGTGCAGTCCCTAGACATCTTTCACCTGAATTAATCTCTCAACCCATCTCTCCACTTTCAATCTTCCTGTCTATAATCCACTTTCCATCACTTTGAGGCTCCTCTGGCCTTGTAGATAAAGTCCAAAAGCCTACAGTGTGGTACCCAAAGCCCTCATGATGTGGGGAAGCTTTTCTCCCTCTAACCATTTCACCAAGTTCTCCCATTCACATTCTATATGCCAATCATAGAAAAATGGTTGTGGTTCTCAAAAGCACCATGCTCTCTCTCACCTGTAAGCCTTCATATCTTTGCTCTCCTCTGCCAAAAAAACACTTCTTTCCAACTTTCCCACCCATGACTGAAACCTTTACCCATTGGACTCCTGCTTGTCTCTTACAATTCCATTCTGGCAGTACTTCCAAATGGAAGCCTTCTCTGACAGGCCTCTGCCCTACACTTGGTTAAGCACCTTCTGTATGCTCTCTGGGTACTAAGTGTTTGACACGTGTTTGTAGAATGAATCCTTTACCCTAATAAGCATTTCCAATTCCATGAAACCTCTGAAGTGACCATGATTATTTGCTTGCCATCCCATCGACATGGTTTGTATATGCCCATCTCCACACCTTTCCCCACTATCCACCACCTTGGGATGTTTTCCTTCTTCTTCAGGGAAGATCTCTCTGAACATTTATTTCAATCCTAGGCAATGTTTCTGACCTCTGAATTCATGGCACATTTTGCATATGTTTCTCAATTAGCATTTATTTATACACAGTGCCAGTGACATCACTTATATTTTAGCTTTTGAGTTTTTCAACTTTTTTTTATGGATATACATCTAGTTCTCCTGTCAATTACACTTTAAGCAAGTTAAAAACAGGGAGAAAAGAGAGAGCCGAAGCATAAGAGACTTAAAAACTGAGAACAAACTGAGCGTTGATGGGGGGTGGGAGGAAGGGGAGGGTAGGTGATGGGCACTGAAGAGAGCATCTTTTGGGATGAGCACTGGGTGTTGTATGGAAACCAATTTGACAATACATTTCATATATTAAAAAATAATAATAATAAAAAATAAATAAATAATAAAAAATACATTATGGAAAAAAAAACGGAGAAAAATACCACTTTGTGCTTGTGTTCTTTCTCCTTCAAATTCACATAGTTCAGCAGCACTGTGTACATAACAGATAATCAATACATATCATTTAACATTTGTTATATGATTAGGACAAAATTAATAAAGACTACATTGTGTGATAAAAATATGTTTCATTTTCAAAAAAATAAATTATTTCAAATGAGATCATAAACAGAGAAATTCATGACTGTCAGCATGATTTACTGTAGGCTGGCATGTAAAGCCTTGTGAAGCAGCTATAATGGAAACTCCAATTATTGTGCCAACAGTGTGAATGCACTCAGCTGCAGGACAAGCCAGATGTCAATCAAAAGTGGAATAAAAACAAGATGTACACTCTCCAAACGAATTTGTATGTATATTTAATCAAAGAACTCACAGTCCATATGGCAGTAGTAAAAGCAAAAAAGAAAATTAAAGGAAACATAAAAAAATAACAAAACACTAAATGTCAGAAGTATATTAAACATATCGTTAACACAATAACTGTAAGTGGGTTAAACTCCCCTAATATCTATTCACACTCATCATAAACAACATTCAATTATATGCCTTCTAGAAAACATACATACCAAACAAAGTGACTCTGAAAGACTGCTCATCCCACAAATATTCTTTTGTAGGGCATCGACTATATACCAACACCACACTAAATGACATAAAGATTAAGTGTTAAAAGACAGACAGGGATATACAAGGCAAATGCAAACAAAAAGGAAGCAAGGGTCACGATATTAACATTAAGGAGGTATCATTAAAGGCAAGAAGCATTATGTAAAACAATAAATTGTTTTATCTGTGTGTCTCTTAATGAATACAATCTATCAGAATACTCACTGGAAGTGGTAAATATATGTATCTATCTTATAGAGCTGTACTAAGTAAAAAAAAATTCATTTAAAACACCCACCTCAATACCTGCCACATGATACATGCTCAAATTTTTTTTTTTTTTTTTTTTTTAGTATTTGTAATAGTAGTACTAACAAGTTATGCTAGTCATTGATATTCAGGCTGTAGATAATATAACATCAAAGTAAATAAAGGAAAATACTGGAAATATAAGGAGAAATTTATAGAATCATAATAAAAACAGAACGAGCAGGGGCACCTGGGTGGCTCAGTTGGTTAAGCATCCTACTTCAGCTCAGGTCATGATCTCAACCATTTGTGAGTTCAAGCCCGGCGTCAGGCTCTGTGCTGACAGCTCGGAGCCTGGAACCTGCTTCAGATTCTGTATCTCCCTCTCTCTCTGCCCCTCCCCTGCTCATGCTCTGTCACTCTGTCTCTCAAAAATAAATAAATGTTAAAAAAAAAAAAAAGAGTGAGTAGGTTTTATCATACTTCTTTTTGTTCTTAAAGGAACAAGTGACAAAAAAAAAAAAAGCTCATAGGATATAAATAATAATGACTGATAATATATGTTGGGATGAGTGTATGTGTGTATGTAGATGCATGCATTTTTGTATATTCTACAAACTCCATGATCTACAAAAAAATAATTGCTTTCTTTCCATTGTTCATAGAACATTTACTAAAATTAACCATTTATTAAATCAAAATACAAATCACGATTGCCAAAGCAAAAGATAGGCATTATTCTTTGATGTCTGCAAGAAAACTGGAAGTAAATTACAAAATGATAGCAAACAAACAAAAACTTGAGAAGTTATAATTATTCTTCCAAATAGCTCTAAGATCAAAGGGAATATAAAAACCAAAATTATAAAATAATGGAATAATTAAAAATTATGATAGTGGAAACAGGATATAGAAAAATTTGTGGGATGCAATCACAACTGTACTCAGAGGTAAACCAACATCTCTAAATGATTCGATTAATCAAAAATTAGTAATAAATAATAAGTGATGAATGTTTGTATCTAAAAAGGTAGAAATACAAATTTAGGAAAAGCTTAGGAAAATTAATATAGTTTGAAGCAGAAAATAATTTTAAAAGCAGGAAATGTAAACAATTTGAAAATGGGCTTAATATCTTCTTTCCATAAGAATAAAAATAAAACCAGGGCATCCAGGTGGCTCAGCTGATTGAGCATCTGACTCTGGGTTTCAGCTCAGGTCATGATCTCCAAGTTTGTGTCATGATTTCAAGCCCCGCATTGGGCTCTGTGCTGACGGTGCAGAGCCTGTTTGGGATTCTCTCTCCTCTCTCTCTGACCCTCACCTGCTCATGCTTGCTCTCTCTCTTTCAAAATAAATAAACTTAAAAAAAAAAAAGATTGGGGCACCTGGGTGGCTCAGTCGGTTAAGCATCCAACTTTGGCTCAGGTCATGATCTCACGGTCTGTGAGTTCAAGCCCCGCATAGGGCTCTGTGCTGACAGCTCAGAGCCTGGAGCCTGTTTCAGATTCTGTGTCTCCCTCTCTATCTGCCCCTCCCCTGTTCATGCTTTGTCTCTCTCTGTCTCAAAAATAAATAAACGTTAAAAAAAAATTTAAAGAAAAAAAAGATTAAAAATAAAACTATGATAAGAGTATGAGGAAAAACCACAGTATTCCTGAATAAAAATTAGGGTGAATATGAAAACACAGAAAAATAAAAGGTTAGAGTGGGAGAGAGCCAAAGCATAAGAGACTCTTAAAAACTGAGAACAAACTGAGGATTGATGGGGGGTGGGAGGGAGGGGAGGGTGGGTGGGTGATGGGTATCCGAGGAGGGCACCTTTTGGGATGAGCACTGGGTGTTGTAGTATGGAAACCAATTTGACAATAAATTTCATATATTGGGAAAAAAAGAAGACACAGAAAAATAGATGGCTTTTTATATGTAAATATAAACATGTATATAAACTATACACACACACATACACACACACACACACAAATATATGTTTGTATTTGGAGAGAAGGAGAGATCTGTATCTTTTACAAAGCATACCATATACCTGGCCTAACAATTTTGAAGATGTCAATAATCTATAGGTAAATTTCTCTTGGAAAACAAGAATTAAAAATTACTAAATAAAATAATCATTAAAATTAATTTGTCCAGGAAAATGGGAAAAATTAAAGAAGCAAGGGAAAATGAATGTCCAAAAATTCTTTTTTAAAAAGTCATTCCATTATTACACACAACTAATTTCAAGGAAAATATTTCCACACAATAATAACAATATCATCATCATCATCACCATCTTTATCACCATTATCTTAGCAATAGACACATTTATTTAATGCTTACAACCAGCCAAGAGCTGTCATAGGGCTTTGCCTGTATAATCTCATTTAATCTCACAAAGCCTATCTATAATCGATGCTTGTGTTTACATTTTATAGGTAATGAAACTCATTCTTAGACAAGTTAAATAACTTTCCCAAGGTCATAAAACCTGCAAGTGAACAAGCCAGCGTTTAAACTGAGGTCTGTATATGTCCCCAAAGCCCATGGGCTCAATGACCATACTTCACTGCCTTGTGGATACAAACAGTTTCGAGAACACAGAAAAAGATAAACACGCTCCACATTAATTTTGTGAACCTTCATAAACCTGACAGGAAAACGTGATGAAGCTGGCAAATATCACAAACAAGAAAAAGTATAGGCAAATAAGCAAATAATAAAAAAGGAAAAATACAATGATGGTGGTGAGGATGATTTTTATGAATTCTTAACTAAAAGAGTAACAAATCAAGGCCTACAACTTCAAAAAGGAAGAAAGAACCATAAACAAGAAGTGTCTGATATGATTTAATTTTTACAACACTAGATCAAGTAGATCCTATATACCTATACAGATGTTTAAGAAACATTTGTGAGGGGCACCTGGGTAACTCAATCAGTTAACCGTCTGACTTAAGCTCAGGTAATGGTCTCACAGTCTGTGGGTTCAAGCCTTACATCAGGCTCTGTGCTGATGGCTCAGAGTCTGGACTGGAGCCTGCTTCAGATTCTGTATCTCCCTCTCTCTCTGCCCCTCCTCTGATTGTGCTGACTCTCTCTCTCAAACGCAAATAAACATAAAAAATTTTCAAAAAAAATAAAAATAAATAAAAGACATTTGTGAAATTCAGCATCTATTCCTCATTTTTGCTAATTCAAGGTGAATCAGAAATAGAAGAGTGTTTCTATAGTATGGTAAAGAAGTTCTATCTGAAACTAATAGTCAAATGTAATAAATAATATAATATGACCTCTTTGATTCAGGGACAATACAGGAATACCATGACAGAATATTGCTGATCAATACAAGGAGAATAGAAAAAAAAAGAGGGAGATATATAAGTATTGGGGGAAAATCAACTGTTTTCAGACGCTCATGCCTTTTGCTTTGGAAAGTGAAGGAAGATTAAGTCCATCACCTTTGGGAATTCCATACCCCAGGTGGTAAATGGTAATAAGTGCTTTAAATGATTTGAATAGAGGTAGAGCATAATCTTTTGCTTATGAAGTTTAATTTTTTTAACATCAAAAACTTTCACAGACTTCTATGTGATAATTTTGTGTTTTTATCATTTGCTGAATCGGAGAAAAGATTATGATTAAAACCTACTATGAGTTTAGTAATTTTTTAAAAGGCCATTGTAATTCCTTCATTCACTATACGATGTGTGTGTGGGGGGGTGAATTTACACACCCTTTGCAATAACTCCATCTCCCTCCCACTCACAAGAGTTCGTGGCCCACGGGCAGGAACAACTGCTGGAGACATCTTCAGAAATCGGTAAACAAGAAATCTGAGTGGGAGAGTATCGCCTGAAGGAATAGCCTGCATGTTTCTCAGGCATGGCTTCGTGCCTCACTGTTTTACAAAAACTGTGAAAGGTACCTGATAAGTGCATGAAGTTCAGTTCCTATATTTACATAGTAGATTAGAAGGACTCTGATTCACCCATGTAATTTCTAATTAGGAAAGATCAGATAGGGAAAACCAAGTTGTCAAATTTTAATAGAAAAAGATACATGCTACATATTATACAGGACAAATTAAAATCACAAGGCAAGAGAAGAGGCTGCAGAGACTTAAAGAGTCAGATATTTACTCTTTAAGAAAGGAGAATGCACAGTTCATAAACAAATTTCCAATGCCTCCCAATGTAGTCACATATGTACAAGCGTAAAGATTTACAAATAAAATAGCAAATAATGCCAATTAAATGGAAACCAACAACTTATTGAAAGATAATTCATCCATTAAAAGCTTTTCCATTCAAAATGGATTTCAGCCAGAAACTGGTTTTTCATTCCTCCCTGTAGTATGCATTCTTGGTAGCTACTTTCAGAACATTGCCAACACTATTACACATTTGCTTTATATAGCTTTCAAGTTGCTCTGCAGTTTCTCTCTGGCCAAAATCTTTACAAAAACTACTGGGGGAATAAGAAGCATAGACAGGTCGCCTCCCAGGCTTGGAATCCATTGCCTGAGCACTTTCTATCCAAATGTCTATTGCTCCCTTACAGTTAGAATGGATAGTGATCTCAGCTAATTATTTTATCACTGAGTTCAGCAGACTATAGAAGGATGAATCAGTGATCTGCATTCAAATTGTACCGTTTGTCACCACTCACACTGAATTTTGGGTTTGTTTGTTTTGTTTTGTTGTTGTTGTTGTTGTTTTTAACCCAGGTAGACCTAGAAAGAAGTCAACAAATCCATCTCTGGCCCTTACTAACTGGAAAAAAATTTACCTTTCCTTTCTGAACCTCAGTCTCCTGATCAGTAGAAAGAAAACACAGGATCACGTGGAATTATCACAGTAATGAGGTTAAAGTACCTGATTCACATCAGGCATTGCCTCAGGGAGTTTTCACACTTCTCTCTTGTTCTTCTGTACCATGTTCCCAGTTTTAGGCATTAGTCCATGTCCTCTAGCTCCAATGTGTCTAACTCTGGTTTTAAGGCTTTGAAATAAATCTTAATATTTGAGGCTGCCTTGGGAAAGCATATTATCAGCTCCTTCAAGACTCAAAACAACAGAAACTTCCCTTCCATTTTCTCTTCTTTACTGTGCCAACAGTTGGAACACGTGCCTTCAATTCAAAGCATATTAAGGAATATATTACCAAGATGCTCTGTAATTGTTCTCAGACGCATGCCTTATTTCAAATAAATGGTAAGATTCTTAAACATAAAGAGAAATGGTTTCTACTCCTTTGCTCCTCAACAATGAAGTCCAGGTTACTTCTCCATACATAGTGGCACTCAGTAGATACTTGTTAGCCTACTCTCACTATTATGAAACAAACCAGGAAATTTTTCAAAAATAAAAAAATAAAGTAAAATAAAAATAAATAAATATGAATCTATGTCATTTATCAAACACACTTAAATGTCCTTTAAAGATAATACCATTACAATGAAACTTTAATTCATTGGTAAATTCAGATGGTTAAATAGTGGGCAGAAATTTCTACAAATAATATTTCTCTGAAAGCTGTGGGACATCTTAAAGATTTGATTCAAGTGTACTTGGCCACATCTAGGACCAGGTCTTATAGACCAGTTAGCTGTTATTCAAATATTCAGGGGCAGATAGTGGGTTTAATCTAGCAAATAACATACTTCTGCAAAAATCAGGCTTTGTGTTGTCTTTATCAACTAGAAAAGTAGAAATCATAACATAATAGACTTGAAGACAGAAAGAAAATTAAGGAGATTAGGTGGTCCAGCCCTCCATCTTCAGGGAAGTACAGTGTTATTATCACCATTTTACTGATCAAACAACGAAGACCCAGAGTGTTTTGATCATTTTTCCAAGGTGAATGTTGAAGGGGGGCAGGGACAGAGGCAGAGTCAAAGTTCTGGTGGTGACAAGGCCTGAAGTTCCCTGGTCTTTGAGGCAGCCACTCCTTTTGCCACATCACGTATAAGTTTAATAAATACCTCAAACCCTTAGACTCGGGATTATCAAGATGGTTTAGGTAAATAGTAGCACCTATAGTAGTCTTTCTTCCCTGTCCTGGCTCAGGACCAGTGATTTCCTGCCTGTGCCACCAAAGTCTCTATGTTCATCCCATGGATGAACTGCTCTCCCTGTGCAGTTTCTCTTTTGCAGATTCAGGTTCTGGGCCAACGTGACCCATCTTCTCTTCTCCTAATGTCCCACTATTGGTAACTTATTGAGGACAGTGACAGTGTCATATTCACAGAACCATTCCAGTGTCCATCATAATACCAGACACATAGTAGGTACTTCATAGTTTTCAATGAGTGATGAGTGCCTCAGTGGTGCTGAGTTGCCATGAAGGTAGTTTGACCACTGAACTTGGTAAAAGAACCACCTGTCATAATTCTCATCTTCTTTACCATCACAGCGTTTCCTAATTAGGCTCTTTTCAATTCCCTGGAAGTGCCATAACCTGCAACTGAAGTCTTGGACAGACTCACGCATCACACAGCAGAAGCATAGGGCTTGGCAATTCGACTGAATTACCACTCCAATTCAATCAAAGCTGCCCTCAGCTGAGAACTTTAACTGTAGGCAGACCTAGACCATCATTCACTCATTCAGCCCTTTCTTTGGGCTCAACTCCTGCATATCTAAATGAAGATAGTATTTACTCCCACAGCTAGTGAGATCATGGCAACCTGATGAAGAAATATTCTCCCAAACAGAGCACTGTCCTCAATATCTTCCATGTGATTTCATGCTACTGTGAAATCATTCACTTTTCCTAGTCTGCAGGTTCCCACATAAATACCTAGTTTAAGATCCTAGTAGCATCAATAAAGGGAAGCATAAAGTATGCATTTTTCCCTAGGGGTGAAATTATCTTAAGTCACCATAAGCTACCATGCCTACATTGAGAATTTACTTCTGATTTAGCTTTTCTTTTCTCATATGGTCTTAAGTTAGAATGCAAACACTAGGGGCGCCTGGATGACTCAGTCGGTTGAGCGTCTGACTTGGGCTCAGGTCATGATTTCACAGTTCGTGAGTTCGTGCCCCGCGTCAGGCTCTGTGCTGACAGCTCAGAACCTGGAGCCTGCTTCTGATTCTGTGTCTCCCTCTCTCTCTACCCCTCCCCAACTTGTGCTCTGTCTCTCAAAAATGAATAAAGATTAAAAAAAATTTTTTTTTAAAAAGAATGCAAACACTAGCCTAGGACCTGGGGGTAATGTGAATATCAGGAGAGAACAGAGTCTAATAAAGTAAGAAGTTGAACTTTCCACCCTACTGCTGACCACTCTTCAACGTTACCTTAAGCACACACTGAGATCGTCACTGGTCCGACCCAGATTTGGGAGCCAGTCTTAGTGAGGTGTCTCACCCACCGAGATCCTCATGGTACAGCCTTACCTACCTTGCCCTCCCTTCTCCAAGCCCAGGGAGAAACCGGATCCCAAAGGTCTGAGAAAGGGCTACAAGTGTCATCCTTAACGTACTGGGTAATACAAACAGTGGAGCTAACAGAGAAAATTACAGCTGCCAAAATTAGAGGCAGCTGCTGAAACTCAGCAGTGAGAAAGACTGGCAGCACTAATTCAGCAATCCCATCTGTGAGACAACATGATTCTGATGCTCGGTTGAGCAGAGGGAGGTCTGAGGTACATGGAGCAGGAAGGGCTCGCAGAGTGCCTGTGCACTCGAGTCCAGAGACGGCTGGGACCACAGAGGACAGAGCTTAGTAACCAAAAGAACTAATCCAACCTCTGAAATCATAGCATTCACCTGGTGGCCTATGGCTGCCGAATCCTCTCCACTCTGAGAAGATGGATGTCTGTGAGATAGATATTTACTCTCAAACTTTTTCAAAGGTTTTAATATATCTCCCTCCCTGTTCAAATGCAACATGCACCATAAAAGTAAAAAAACAAGGGAGCATATTAAAAATCAATCAGTGAAACGTATATGGGTTCTCAAGTCAAACAGACCTGCATTCAAATTCCGAGTCTACCACCTGTTAACTATTTGACCTTGAACAAGTGATTCAACTTCACCGAGCCTCAATTCTCTTACATGCAAAATAGCCATCTTTTGAGGAGGAAATGAGGCAAGATGCACAAAGCACCTGACACATGCTAAACACTAATACAGTGGCTATTGTTATGGTTTGCTGTTAGCATAGTGCTTGGCACACAGTAGGTGCTCAATAAATTCTAATGGAATCCTATCATCAGGATTCACACTAGCACAACTGAAAACTGGGACACAAGATAGTTCATTGGTGCATGGGGTCTGGAAAGTAGCCTCCATGAGAGAGGAGATAAGTCTAAGTTGATCTTGAGAAATAATAAAGATAACCACTTCCCTGCAACACTCTCCCCTACTCCAGAGTTCTATCTCTTTCCAGGCAGAGATGGCATTGAAAAGGCTCTTGTCTTTTTTTAAATTTTTTTTTCAACGTTTATTTATTTTTGGGACAGAGAGAGACAGAGCATGAACGGGGGAGGGGCAGAGAGAGAGGGAGACACAGAATCGGAAACAGGCTCCAGGCTCTGAGCCATCAGCCCAGAGCCTGACGCGGGGCTCGAACTCCCGGACCGCGAGATCGTGACCTGGCTGAAGTCGGACGCTTAACCGACTGCGCCACCCAGGCGCCCCGAAAAGGCTCTTGTCTTAATAAAGCAAAGAATTGTCAGCAATTGAAGCCCAAGTTAAAAAGAATAAAGTGTAGGGTTGTCTCTATCAGACTGGACTCTAACACAAAGAGGATTTCACTTCAGTCTTCACAATTGGAGAGGTCTTTTATTTCTCCTTGGATTCAAATCTTAATAAACGAAATACATTTCCCCACCCATTTCTCTCATCGCCACCCCCACCATCACAAAACAACTTTGTCTCCCCGTGACATCAGCACAACACACCTCATTGTGTGCCCTAACAAGCTTCCCCTCCTCCCACTTTCCCATACTGGCTCAGTAAGAAGGAACAAGGAACAAGAGACGTGCTGGTCAAGGATATATATGCAGAGGAAGATGGGCACATGCCTGGATACACATGTTAGCCAACCACTAATGAACAATGTTGATAGTTCAAACCATTAAAACCCATTATACACACACACACACACACACACACACATACACACACACACACATATACACATAAGCGTGCAGTCTTTGAGAGAACTTGTTACACATTAATGACTAAACTTATTTATCTTTCTTAAACTTCGCCCTTCTCTCCTCTTGTCCCTCAGGAAAGCTTTTATTTCCAAAGACAAATTTTCAAAGACAAAGACAAATGGTGGACATCTACTTTCCAAGAAAAATCAAGAGACATTAGAGTAAGCAGTTCCAAGGATGAGAAACACTATAGCAGCGCACGATATGACAACAAATTAATGCTTTTCATAGCGTCTAGCAACCTTCGTCCTGAATGTATATAATTAAAATAAGAACCTGGTGTTACTTTGCCGTGTGGTCAAGGATAGTTTTATTGAGAGCAGATCACACAAACTGAGTGCTTTGTAAACTGCAGAAAGTGATGAAGGGGGCTGGGAGAAGCCAGAGGGAGAAGGTCTAGAAGCGCTGAGTCAGAGCTTAGCTATTTGGGGGATTCCACTCTTCTCCCTGGGGGTTAGTAGAGCAGAAAAGACAACCAGTTCTGACCCCTGATGATAAACAAGGGAAAGAACCCAAAACTCCACAGAATTCTGAAAGTTTAAAGAAGCCCTAAAAAGAACTACCTTAAAGAGCTGAAAAGTTCAAAATAAAGGCAATATTAATAGAAATGTGAGAGCAAGTAAAGCCGTGACTTAGCCAACAGCCCTCCGGGGAACAGAGCCCACCTTCTCCAGCCACTCTCAATCGTCCTTTGCATTTGGTATGTCAAAGGAGGTAAACATTCCCTGTGCGTCCCCAACTGATGGTAGGGGCCGGGTCCTTAGGCTCATTTGGGGCTGGAAGGAAAACCAGATTTAAGATTATAAATTGGCTGATGAAAATCCACATGTGAGTTATGAGAAATTGAGTATGATCCCTGAGGTATCCTAAGAATCCTTAGTAATTGGAAAACACACCCTATAAGTCTGTATTTAAGGTGCAATGGGAGCCAGGAAGTAGTGATGAGTGAAATACAGCTCCTGACCACAGGGAGATTATAATCGCATTAGAAAAAGAAGTCAGGTGAAATAGAGAGGATTAGAAGTAAGATGAAGATAGTTTGGCTCTGTGTCTCATTGATAAAAAGAAATCAATTAGAATGGCAGAAAGGAGAATGGTTTCTCTGCTGTCCTGGGAGTGGGCATTTCCAGCACCCTCGCCCCTGTTATTTTAGAGGATTCCTCATTGTGTATGATATGGATGGGATGGAGTGTCTCTCAGCCTCCTGCCCACATGGAGTGGGCACACAAATCTGGCTCATCCAGCCAGACACTCCCACCTGTTTCTGGATGTAGACATGGCAAAGCAACGACCTGGGCACAATTAGGCTCACTCACAGTGTCTATGGTAATGCTCTGCAATGGCTGTGACATCCTGGTCTTACTTCCTTTTGTCCACGACACTTTCCATCTTCCTGTTTCTGAACCACTGGACTTGCCTCGTTTCCAGGCTGCTGGCTGGTTCTCCGGCCTCCTGCTCACTCTCTGATGCTCTGACTGTGGCTCCTTAAACTGGTTTCTGTTGATTTGACCAAAAATACTGAGTCCTATGGCTATCCTATTTGTAGGAAATTCCCTTGTTTCTACTGTACTGTCACTAGCTTTTAAAAAAAATAAGAACTATATGCTTATTCATCTTTCCTAGCCTTAGAGCTCTTGGCACTGATAGCTCCTTTGGAAGACTATAATTAATTGAAAAAAAATCTAAAGGCATTGAATGATGAGTATTCTTTTGTGTGTGTTTGTTCTACCACTACACTAGGCAGGTAGTAGATGCTCAATTTGGTACTGTGGAAAGAACTCTGTTTGGAGTTAAGTTATATTCTACTTCTTCCTTGGAATTCCTCAGGCTGCTCAGACAAGTCACTTACCCTCCCTGAGCCTTTGTTTCCTCATTTGCAAACGGGGACAATAATTCTTAACTCATTGGACTCTTGTGAAAATTGAAGCAGACATTAAATTAGGACATGATAGCCTATGTACTATCATGTACTATGTGTTATGATATATCATGATAGTACCATTCAGCAAACGGTACTGGGACAACAGGATATCTGCTTGTAAAAGAATGGAATTGACCCTTACTTCATACCATATGTAAAGATGGTCTCACAAAGGATCACAGAGCTAAATGTGAGGGCTAAAACTATAAAACTCTTAGAAGGAACAAGGAAATACCTCTTCATGACCTTGGGTTAAGTGATGGATTTTAGAGATGATGAAGAAAGCACAAGCAATAAAGGAAAGGAGCAGATAAATCAGACTTAAACAAAATGAAGAACTTTGTGGGTCAAAGGGCAACAACAAAAAAAAATGAAAAGCCACAGAATGGGAGAATACATTTGCAAATCATATATCTGATAAGAATATTCTGGAGTATCTGAGGAGAATGAGAGTGACTGCTAACAACATTTTCTGGGGTTATGAAAATGTTCTAAAACTATATGGTGGTGATGGTTGCACAATCTGTGTATATCCTAAAAACCACTAAAATCTATACTTTAAATGGTATACAAATGATATCTCAATAAAGTTCCTAAAAATTCAATGAGACAGCGCTACAATGTATACGTCTAACCACTGCATACAAATATTCATGGAGCAAGGTCTCAAAATATTCTAGACTGTGTGGTTTTATTTATGATGATTGATTAGGCAGAAAGTGCTGGAGAGAATGACTAATGGAAGGTGCTTCAGGCTGGGTGAGTACAAGAATTCCTCCAAACCATTGGGATGAGACATTCTTGTGTAAGAATCCTCCACATGTCTCACAGGGATTGTACACTGTATTCACACGTCTCACCTGTGTTTGAACCTGTCACCACTGTATCCAGTGCCCCCAGGGGTTCTGTCCTACTTGACCTTTGTCCCTTCAGTCAAAATGCACTTGAAATGCTGAGGAAGTGTTCCTTCTCCCCTCTTAGGAGGGGATTCTTACGAGCTGGAATCTTTCTCGTGGCCTCACCTTTCAGCACTTTTTTCTTACTGCTGACTTAATGTAGAATGAATTTGCCACAGAAATTGAATCCTTGATATCCAAATTATTCATATAAAGTCAAGGGTTTGTTTGCTTTTCTGGTTTTTGTTGTTCATTCCTCTGTTTTTCATAAGGGCATAGCAAAAAGATTAGGAGAGTATACACCAGAATTAGAACAGTGAGCATCTCGATATACTTTGTGATATTTTCCAAAAATTCTATAAAGAATCATTATTAAAAACACACTGTAAATAGAAAATCATTGCATACTTCAAATGTTATAAATTAGCCCCAAGACAGTTTATGAAGAGAATTAATCTCTAAAGTCAAAATACTCCCCCAAGATGTATTAGAATGTCCACTGGAGTAAATGTGTGTGTGTACGTGTGTGTGTGTGTGAAAGAGAAGAGACAGAGACAGACAGATGTACGTACATTTTGCCTTTGATGGTTCCTGTGGAATTAGAAAGACACACGTCTTTGCCAATTTCAGGTCGAGGCAGTAAGCAAATGTTCGGTTCCAGTTTGCAGATTTAACATGGTGATTTGCACCATGGTTCATTCATCTTGTGACCTTTCCTTGGCACCTTCCCATTGGATTCTTACAAGCAAAGGAAACCTGAGAGATTTGTATGACCAAGCCAGCACCCCTACATTTACAGTCTTGCAAAAAAAATTCTAGTCTAGACAATAATTAAAGTCAGAAATGTAACTTCATTAAAGCACATCTTTCCCAAGCCCCAAGGGCCAGTCCTCAGCACTCACATACAGCAGTTTACTATTTATGCAGACTGTTCTGGGGGTACACATGGAGATACCCTCTCAGGCACGACCTTCTCTTCCCATCTCTTAGAAGGAATGTGAGAAAGAACTGGAGACAGGGATGGCTGGCTTACTTGGGTGTGGAGATGAAAATGGGATGTTTTCCTAAATATGTACGGCCAAATGTCAAGAATCACAGTAGCGTAATTAACACATCAAGAAAACAGACACTGAATCTGATCAGTCAGGAGCCTTGTAAACCCTTAAGACAATGTTTCAGAAATCACAAAACTAGCAACATGAGGGGCTTTGATGGCCTTTAGATCTATTTTAATCAGCCTATAAATTATTATTTTAAAATTACAGTTAGCATTTAAAATGGGGATATTTTACCTAAAAAATCAGATTTCTAGCTTTTCTAAAATAATTTTTAAAAAATATATACAGAGCCAGCTCTTTTTTGGCAACAATTGCTGGAGCTAAGTAATGGCTACATCCTTCGGGCATTCAGCAGGACACGCTCTCCAGTTCACCCACATCCTCATGAATCCCTGCCTCTGCCACACTAAGACCCAGTGACAGTTCCATTTATCATAATGCAGTTGATTCCGTTTTTCTCACTCCTGGCAGGCTTCCATTTTTTCTATCACCTGTACAGCCTTCGCAGCCTTGTGGGTTTGAGACCTCACCAACCTCCCTCCCACTCCGGAACCACTTCCCCTGGCCTATGCCTTACCAAAGTTATTCCTTCATCTAGAATTCTCCTTTCGAAACTTTATGTTCCCTGATACTTTGTTAGGAAACAGATCTTGGTTCAATCCTGGAATTACCTTAAAGGCACTGTAAGCTTCTGAGTGAAGAAGAGAATGATATGGTATAGGAAAACAACTGCATTGGAAGGCAGTAAACTCAGATTCAAGTCCCTGTAATAAGTGGATTATCAGAAAAATGTGAGTTCAGATCCCAATTCCTGGAATTTCTAGTTTGAGATCCTCAACAATGTATTTAACCTCTCTGAAGCTCTTTATTTATTTGTGAAATATAAACATTTACCCTACCTGACTCACAGGGTTGTTGGGAAAACCAAGAATATAGTCTAAGAAGGTGATAGGACTAAATCAATTTAAAATAATTGAGGGCATGGGAGGTGAGAGTAAATTATTAGGTTACTTTGAATGGTTTGGCAAAAAAAATACATCTTGCCAAATTTCCAAATTCTCTCTCTCAAAAAGCAAATAGCATAATATCATGATTCCTAACTGTATTTTGTTTTTGTTTTTGTTTTTACCATTTATCTAGGTCTGTGGGTTGTTTCCTAAATGTGTAGAGTGTTTTAAGGGTCTAGATGACATTTCTCTTTAAGTCTCCAGAAGACCCAACTACCTAGAATTCTGCCTGCCACAGTTCTACAGTTCCCACTGGTAGAGAAGTTTCCACATACAAGCATTTTGTAATTGGCTCACAACATATGTCTGGTATGTACAATATATAATTTTGTGTGTGTGTTAGTAGGCATACCTATGGCACTCTGATCTGTGGCACCTAAAAAAGAGAAACGCTGCAGAAATTGATCACAAAACAAATAACTCTTTTAAATTTTTTAAATTTTCTCTGAGTATAAAGTAATAGATATTTGGGGTGACTAGATGGTTCAGTTGGTTGAGTTTCCCACTCTTATTTTTAGCTTAGCTCAAGATCTCACAGTTCATGTGATTGAGCCCCACGTCGGGTTTTGTGTGGAGAGTGCAGAGCCGGCTTGGGATTCTCTCCCTCCATCTCTCTCTACCTCTCTCTGACTCTCTCTCAAAATAAATAAATAAACTTTAAAATAAAATAATATATTTATTACAAATAATTTGGTTATGGACATAATTCTTGTTGTAGGTATGTATCATAGATAACCACTGTTAACGTTTGTTGAATTTCTTCTCCAGTCTTTTTTCTATTTGACTATATTTCCATTATTTTTGTTTTACTATTTTTTTATTTATTTATTTTTTATTTTTTTTTAATTTTTTTTTCAACGTTTATTTATTTTTGGGACAGAGAGAGACAGAGAATGAACGGGGGAGGGGCAGAGAGAGAGGGAGACACAGCATCGGAAACAGGCTCCAGGCTCCGAGCCATCAGCCCAGAGCCTGGCGCGGGGCTCGAACTCACGGACCGCGAGATCGTGACCTGGCTGAAGTCGGACGCTTAACCGACTGCGCCACCCAGGCGCCCCTTGACTATTTTTTTAAAATCACTGTTTCAACTGGCTATATAACATTTCATTTTACGAACAGAACATTTTATTTCTTTGATTACAATGGTGAGTGGTGAAGCTGCATTTTATTGACTATGATATTAATATACATGACTTAAAGGCAATTTCAGCAATATGAAATTATACAATAAAAAACAAAGAGTTGTCATCTCATCTTGGTGGCAATGCTTTCAAACTTTTGTTTGTATGCACATATATGCATATAAAGACATGCCTTTTTAAAAATAAGTTCATGAGGAGAACTATCTATTATGCTACTAGAAGTCAAAAGAAAGCTGGAGTAGCCATACTTATATCAGACAAACTACACTTTAAATTAAAGGCTGTAACAAGAGATGAAGAAGGACATTATATAATAATTACAGGGTCTATCCATCAGGAAGAGCTAACGATTATAAATGTCTACTCACCGAATACGGGAGCCCCCAAATATATAAAACAATTAATCACAAACATAAGCAACCATATCGATAAATGTGGTAATTGCAGAGGACTTTAATACTCCACTTACAACAATGGATAGATCATCTAGACACAGGATCAATAAAGAAACAAAGGACCCTGAATGATACATTGGATCAGATCGACTTGACAGATATATTTAGAACTCTGCACCCCAAAGCAACAGAATATACTTTCTTCTCAAGTGCACACAGGACATTCTCCAAGATAGATCACATACTGGGTCACAAAACAGCCCTTCATAAGTATAAAAAAATTGAGATCATACCATGTACACTTTCAGACCACAATGCTATGAAACTTGAAATCAACCACAGGAAAACGTCTGGAAAGCCTCGAAAAGCATGGAGGTTAAAGAACACCCTACTAAAGAATGAATGGGTCAACCAGGCAATTAGAGAAGAAATTAAAAAATATATGGAAACAAATGAAAATGAAAATACAACAATCCAAATGCTTTGGGATGCAGCGAAGGCAGTCCTCAGAGGAAAATACATTGCAATCCAGGCCTATCTCAAGAAACAAGAAAGATCCCAAATACAAAATCTAACAGCACACCTAAAGGAAATAGAAGCAGAACAGCACAGACACCCCAAACCCAGCAGAAGAAGAGAAATAATAAAGATCAGAGCAGAAATAAACAATATAGAATCTTAAAAAACTGTAGAGCAGATCCATGAAAGCAAGTGTTGGTTTTTTGAAAAAATAAACAAAATTGATAAACCTCTAGCCAGTCTTCTCAAAAAGGAAAGGGAGATGACCAAATAGATAAAATCATGAATGAAAATGGAATTATTACAACCAATCCCTCAGAAACACAAGCAATTATCAGGGAATACTATGAAAAATTATATGCCAACAAACTGGACAACCTGGAAGAAATGGACAAATTCCTAAGCACCCACACACTTCCAAAACTCAAACAGGAAGAAATAGAAAACTTGAACACTCCCATAACCAGTGAGGAAATTGAATCAGTTATCAAAAATCTCCCAACAAATAAGAGTCCAGGACCACATGTGTTCCCTGGGAAATTCTACCAGACACTTAAAGCAGAGATAATACCTATCCTTCTCAAGCTGTTCCAAAAGATAGAAAGGGAAGGAAAACTTCCAGACTCATTCAATGAAGCCAGCATTACTTTGACTCCCAAACCAGACAGAGACCCAGCAAAAAAAACAGAACCACAGGCCAATATGGCCTGATGAATATGGATACAAATGCCAATTTGGCCTGATGAATGGACCTGATGAATCTGGATGCAAAAATTCTCAACAAGATACTACTAGCAAATCAAATTCAACAGCATATGAAAAGAATTATTCACAATGATCAAGTGGGATGCATTCCCGGGCTGCAGGGCTGGTTCAATATTCACAAATCAAACAATGTGATACATCACATTAATAAAAGAAAAGAACCATATATGATCCTGTCAATCGACGCAGAAAAAGCATATGACAAAATTCAGCATCATTTCTTAATAAAATCCCCGAGAAATTCGGCATAGAAGGAACATACTTAAACATCATAAAAGCCATTTATGAAAAGCCCACAGCTAATATCATCCTCAATGGGGAAAAACTGAGAGCTTTCCCTGAGATTGGGAACACGACAGGGATATCCAATCTCACCACTGTTGTTTAACATAGTGTTGGAAGCGCTAGCATCAGCAATCAGTCAACAAAAGGAAATCAAAGGCATCAGAATTGGCAAAGATGTAGTCGAGCTTTCACTTTTTGCAGATGACATGATATTATACATGGAAAACACAATAGACTCCACCGAAAGTCTGCTAGAACTGATAAATGAATTCAGCAAAATCGCAGGATACAAAATCAATGTACAGAAATCAGTTGCATTCTTATACACTAATAATGAAGCAACAGAAAGACAAATAATAAAACTGATCCCATTCACAATTGCACCAAGAAGCATAAAATACCTAGGAATAAACCTAACCAAAGATGTAAAAGATCTGTATGCTGAAACCTATAGAAAGCTTATGAAGGAAACTGAAGAAGGTAACATTGGAAAATGGAGAAATGGAAAAACATTCTGTGCTCATGGATTGGAAGAATAAATATTGTTAAAATGTCAATACTACCCAAAGCAATCTACACATTCAATGCAATCCCAATCAAAATTGACCAGCATTCTTCTAGAACAAGCAATCCTAAAATTTGTATGGAACCACAAAAGACCCTGAATAGCCAAAGTAACATTGAAGAAGAAGACCAAAGCAGGAGGCATCACAACCCCAGGCTTTAGCCTCTACTACAAAGTTATAATCATCAAGACAGTATGGTATTGGCACAAAACAGACACATAGACCAATGGAATAGAATAGAGACTCCAGAATTGGACACACAAAAGTATGGCCAACTAATCTTTGGCAAAGCAGGAAAGAATAGCCAATGGAAAAAAGACAGTCTCTTTAACAAATGGTGCTGTGACAACTGGACAGCAACATGAAGAAGAATGAAACTCGACCACTTTCTTACACCATTCACAAAAATAAACTCAAATAAACTCAAAATGGATAAAGTACCTGAATGTGAGACAGGAAACCATCAAAACCCTAGAGGAGAAAGCAGGAAAAAAAAAAAAAAAAAAAACCTCTTTGGCCTCAGCCGCAGCAATTTCTTACTTGACACATCTCCAAAGGCATGGGAATTAAAAGCAAAAATGAACTATTGGTACCTCATGAAGATAAAAGGCTTCTGCACTGCAAAGGAAACAATCAACAAAACTAAAAGGCAACCAATGGAATGGGAAAAGATATTTGCAAATGACATATCAGACAAAGAGCTAGTATCCAAAATCTATCAAGAACTCACCAAACTCCACACCCAAAAAACAAATAATCCAGTGAAGAAATGGGCAGAAAACATGAATAGACACTTCTCTAAAGAAGACATCCAGATGGCCAACAGGCACATGAAAAGATGCTCAATGTCGCTCCTCATCAGGGAAATACAAATCAAAACCACACTGAGATATCACCTCACACCAGTCAGTGGCTAAAATGAACCAATCAGGAGACTATAGATGCTGGCAAGGATGTGGAGAAAAGGGAACCCTCTTGCACTGCTGGTGGGAATGCAAACTGGTGCAGCCACTCTGGAAAACAGTGTGGAGGTTCCTCAAAAAATTAAAAATAGATCTACCCTATGACCCAGCAATAGCACTGCTAGGAATTTACCCAAGGGATAAAGGAGTGCTGATGCATAGGGGCACTTGTACCCCAATGTTTATAGCAGTACTTTCAACAATAGCCAAATTATGGAAAGAGCTTAAATGTCCATCAACTGATGAATGAATAAGGAAATTGTGGTTTATATACACAATGGAATACTACTTGGCAATGAGAAAGAATGAAATATGGCCTTTTGTAGCAACATGGATGGAACTAGAGCATGTTATGCTAAGTGAAATATGTCATACAGAGAAAAACAGACACCATATGTTTTCACTCTTATTGGATCCTGAGCAACTTAACAGAAGACCATGGGGGAGGGGAAGGGAAAAAAAAAGTTAGAGAGGGAGGGAGGCAAACCATAAGAGACTCTTAAAAACTGAGAATAAACTGAGGGTTGATGGGGGGTGGGAGGGAGGGGAAAGTGGGTGATGGCCATTGAGGAGGACACCTGTTGGGATGAGCATTGGGTGTTGTATAGAAACCAATTTGACAATAAATTTCGTATTAAAAAAAAGAAAACAATTTGACAATAAATTTATATTAAAAAAATAAATATACAAAAAAAGATAAGTTCATGATACACATTTATTTTTAGCCTACATTTTCAACTTCCTATATCATAAGATCATTCCTATCAACTAGATCTACATCAGTTTCTAATAGCTGTATGGTACTCCATCGCGTGATTGTACTATCGTGTATTTAACAATCACCTACCAATGGGTTTGGGATTATTCTCAGTTTTCACCAGCATGAGTATGACTGTGATAAATATCCTTTATAGACTCATTGGTTATTTCTTTAAGATACATTCTTAGAAGTGCATTGCTGAATCAGAAGTATGCTCTCTCCTATTCAAATTGCTTCCCTCCCAATTTGCCCCAATTACACTTCCACCAAGAGTAAATGATGTTGCCTGATTTCCACGTCTTCATCAATGGATGATGAAGTTTCATCTTTGCTAATAGTTAAAATAATATATCAAATTTTCATTTGTATCCTTTTATTCCTAATGAGATTGAACATCTGTTCAAATGCTTCTTAGACATTTACATTTCTTTTTGGTAAACTGCCTTTCAGTTTTGTTAACCATTTTCTATTGGTAGAGTAATCTTTTTCCTGTTGATTTATGAGAACTCTCCAAGTCCATGATTTATTTGACCACTCTCCTACTGATAGTTGTTTTCCATATGTTATCATGAATATTTTTATAAGTAAATATTTGTACCCATCACATATTATTTCTATTGAACAGAACAAATTATAATGGAATAGAATAGATTAAAACACTCTAATACATGTTGCTAAAAGGCTTTCCGTAAAAGCCATACCAATTTACACTCCCACGATCAGAATATGAGAGAGCCTACCTAATAGCAATCCATTTCAAATGGAATCAAAGTATTACAACTATGCAGATAAAGACATAAAAGGGCATGGCATATAAATCACAGAGGCAGGTGATAGTCCTGCTGTACGATTTTTAGAAGCAGGATAGAAGAAGACCTGAACATTTGGTAGAACCTAAATGGAGAGGGACGTAATCATTATTTCCTTTGGAATTTGGCCTAAACCTAGCTCCTTCATAATTCACTGAAAATATGTAACTGTGGCTAACTGAAAGTAAGAAATCTGATTAACACATTCAACATCTTACCTTCTCATATTCCACCGACTAACTCCAATCACTTATGGTGGAGATACCTGCCTCTCTTAGAAATGCTACAATGCCAGTGAATCCAAAGAAACAACACAGCCACTTCCTGGTGATGAGGTCAGAGTAGGGATTCCTGAAACCAGCCCTGGATGACAGGAAATAGTAACAGCTCCGCATTTTGCCAATTAAAGTACAGAGAAGTGTTTTAGACAAAAGTTTTAAGCAAATGAAACATGAAAATTTTCCTCATTTGGTAAATAAAATGCTTCGCAACACCAAACTCAGATCAATGCTTTTTCAATAATCAATACTGGCAGATTCTCAATTCTACATGCTCTTCCCAGTGAACAAATCCCATAGGCAGGGATAAATTACAGCATGTGGTGCATGGCAACAGCAGCAAGATTGCAAACAAGCTGGCAATGCCTCATGCAAAGAGCTGATAAGGAATGTCTAATTGATGGTTCTGAAGTACTTTCAAGGTATAAATCCAATAACATTAAATAGCAGCATCATCCAATTAAAGCAATTAAGAATTAACAGCCTGTTTTTCTTCTTTCAAACACAGGTTATCACACACTAAAACAATCCTAACAAGCCAAACTACTCCAGTAATATATTTTTTGTTATATGTGTATTTTTATATATATGCCATGATTTGTGTATAAATTAAAAGTTCAGTTCTATGTCTTTTCCATTATAATTCAGCTGATTTTGGTTGTTCTTCCCATCTGTTACTAGTTATGGATCATATTATAATCACCATTTTCTAACCAAAAGCATCAAGCTCGCCATTGGGACTCTACTAAACAACATGACAGTTTCTTGAAAATGGTGTTATCTTTGTCATTTGTTTCAGTAGAAACATTTCAGAGTCTAATTATTAATGGTACTGCTCTGTTGTGGCTCTTTTCATTTGATCCTTACTCCCTCCTGAGACTTTGAAAATTCTGATGACTTCCAAATCATTTTACTAACTCAGACCTCTTTTCTATATTCCCACTGTGTGCTTCTAAATACTAATTGGTCATTTGTACCTAAGGTTCCACAGACAGTTCAGTCTCACATACCCAAAGCCTACCTCTCAAGATTCCTCTTCTCCCAGTGAAAAGTGCTTCTTCTTTTATCTTTTAGGTAATGAGGTCACCAGCCTGGGTAACTGAAGCTCTAAAAGTCAGCCACCTCCTTCTCTTTTCTCACCTCTCTTCCCCCTTCCACATCCTATCTATGCTGTTCCAGCTTGTAGCATGCCTGCTATAGGCACCATACTGTCACCATACCATGATATTGGTTTGCATCCTCCTCACTTCCTAGCAAGATGATCACTGTAGCTTATTAACTGCTACCATCCCCAGGCTTTCTTCTACCTACACCCTGATAGAGCTGCCAACAAGCTGTTTCAGAAATGATGACACAATCACATCACTGTTCTTCTTAAAGCCCTTGCTGACTTCCCACAGCCAATGGTCCAGAACCGTTCCTTGATGAAGATATAGGTGTCAAGGCAAGAGAATAAAATACATTTAAGATTGTGTAGCTTGATTCACAACTTTAAAATATTTGACTTGTGGTATCTGTATTTTTTTTATTTGTATTTCATTTGTACTTTTGCCTTATGCTCAGAAATGGGTGAGGTTAACCTGACTCAGGGGTATCCAATTACTATGATTTCTCCCCTTAACATTTTTTAAAATAACAGATTTATGGGGATATAATTCACTTAGAGTAAAATTATCTTTTTTCAAAGAAACAGCAAAATTCAATATTTTTTAGTACATTTGCAGAGATATGCAACCATCCCCAGTATCTAATTCAAGAATATTCTATTACCCCAAAAAGAAATGTCAAGCTCCATAACATTTTATTATCCTAAAAAGAAATGTCATGCTAATTACCAATCACTCCCTAGTCTTTTTCCTAGCCCCTAGCAACCACAAGTCAACCACTAGTCAAAATGGATTTGCCTATTTTGGACATTTCACATAAAATGGAATCATAAAATGTGGCCTTTGGTGTCTATCTTCTTTCATTTACAATAATGTTTTCAAGGTTCATCCATATTGTAGTATGTATCAGTACTTAATTCCTTATTACAGCTTGATAATATTCCACTGTATGGATATACCACATTTTGTTTATCCATTTATCAGTTGACAGACATTTGGGTTCTTTCCACTTTTTGGTAATTATGCATAATGCTGCTAAGAACATTCATGTACACATTTTTCCGTGGACATATGCTTATGATTCTCTTGGGTATATACTTAGGAGAGGAATTGCTGGATTTAATGGGAAATCTATGTTTAGCATTTTAAGAAATGGCTAAATCTTTCCTAAAATGGCTGTAACGTTTTATATTCCTACCAGCAATGTATCAAAGTTCTAATTTCTCCACATCTTTGCCAACATTTTTTTTAATTATAGCTATCCTAGTGGGTATGAAGTAGTATCTCATTTGGTTTTGATTTGTGTTTATCCTAATGACTAATGATGCTGAGCCTAGTTTCACGTGCTTATTAGCTGTTTGCTTATTTTCTTAGGAGAAATAACTTTGGATCCTTTGCCCTTTTTTAAAATGAGTTATTTTTCTTCTTATGGGTGAGTAGTAGGAGCTCTTTATACATTCTGGCTGAATAATACTCCACTGTACAGAATATATGTTTCTTCTCAGATACATGATTTACAAATATATTCTACCATTGTGTGGGTTGTCTTTTTCACTTTTTTAATGATGTCCTTTGAAGCACAAAAGCTTTTAATCTTTATGAAGTCCCATTTAGCTGTCTTTTCCTTTGTTGCTTTCTTTTGGTGTCATATCTGAGAAAACTAATCCAAAATCATGAAGATTTACTCCTCTGTTTTCTTCTTAGTCTTTTATAGTTTTAGCTCTTACATTTAGGGCTGTGATCCATTTTGAGTTAATTTTTGAATAAAGTGTGAGTTAGGGGTCCAACTTCATTCTTTTATTTGTGGATACCCATCTGTCCCAGAGTCATTATGTTGAAAAGACTATTCTTCATCTCCACAAAACTGCCTTACCACCTTTTTCAAAAATCAACTGACCATAAACCTAAGTGTTTATCTCTCAAGTATCACTTCTATTCCATTTATCTATATGTCTACTCTTATGCTAATGACACACTGTTTTCATTACGGTTGCTTTGCAGTGATTTTAAGTTCAAGAATTGTAAGTTACAACTTTGCTTTTCCTTCTAAGATTACTCTTGCTATCCTAGGTCACCTGCATTTTCATATAAATCCTAATATTATCTCATCAGCTTCTGAAAAAAAATCAGCTTGAATTTTGATAAGGACCATGTTGAATCTATCAATTTGGGATAGTATTGGAATCTTAACAATACTAAGTCTTCTGATATGCATGCAGGAGATATATTTCTATTTATTTAGGTCCTTTTTAATTTCATTCAGCAATAGTTTTCAGTGTATAAATCTTGCACTTCTTTTGTTGAATTTCTTCCTAAATATCATATCCTTTTGGATGCTATCCTAAATTGCATTTTTTCTTAATTTCATTTTTGAATTGTTCATTACTGTTATATACACATATGATTGATTTTTGTATACTGATCTCGTATCCTGTAACTTGCTGCATTCATTTATTAGCTCTGTTTTTCATAGATTCCTTAGGATGCTCTATGTATGAAATTATGTCAACAAATAGAGATAATTTTACTTCTTTATTGCAGCCTGAGCATCTTTTATTTCTTTTCTTGTCTAATTGTTCTGGCTAAAACTACAATACAATGTTGAATAGACGTGGTGAGAGCAGACATCTTATCTTTTTCCTGATCTTAGAGGGAAAGGTTTTTCACTGTTAAGTGCAATGTTAGCTATAAGTTTTTTGTAAATGCTCTTTATCAATTTGAGAGACCTCTTCTATTCCTAGTTCATTTAGAGTTTTCATCATGAAAAAGTGCTAGATACTTGTTTTCATTCATTTATTGAGATGACCACATGAGTTTTGTTTTTTATTCTATTAATGTATTATTATACTACATTGATTATTTTTCATGTGCTAACCAGTCTTGCATTCCTGGGATAAATCATCTTACTTAGGCTGGTGTATAATCCTTTTTATACATTGTTGGAATTGGTTTGCTAGTATTTTGTTGAGTACTATAGTGTCTATATCTATAAGATATGTTGGTCTATAGTTTTTGTTTCTTGTTTCTTTGTCTGATTTTGATATCAGAGTAACACTGGGTTGGGAAGTGTTCCCTTCTGTTTTATTTTTTGGAAGAGTTTGTGAAGGATTAATTTTCTTTTAATTTTTCTTTTAATATTTTATTGAACTCACTGGGTAGCTATCTGGCTTGGGCTTTTCTTTGTGCTAAGTTTATTGATTACTAATTCAATCTTTTTACTTGCTAAAAGTCTATTCAGATTTTTATTTGTTTTTTAGTCAATCTCAGTATTTTGTGTCTAATAATTTATCTATTTCATCTAGGTTGTCTAATATAACAATCTACTTCTATTAATGCCTACTTTATTTCAGTGGTATACAAAAACTTTACTTGTGTATAGCTCTATTTGCTACCCTCTCCTTTGTCCTTTTGTTATCATACAAGTTCACCCACATAGCTTTATACTTACAGCTTTGTCTTATAGGCATCTTTTAAATCAGGCAGGAGAAAAAAGGAGCTATAAACAAAAACACATATACCGTGTCTTTTATATTTTACTAGCGCTCTTTATTCCTTCATGTGGGTTCAAGTTACTGTCCAGTGTACTTTGATTTTAGCCACAAGAACCTCCTTTAGTATTTAATGTAGGCAAGTTCTGTTAGTGGTGAATTCTATCAGCTTTTGTTTATCTGATAATGTCTTCATTTCTCCTTCATTTTTAGAAAAAGTTTTGCTGGATATAGAATTTTTGGTTGTCACTTTTTCTTTCAGTGCTTTGAATGTGTCATCCATGGCTTTCTGGACTTCCTGGTTTCTGAGGAGAAAATGGCTGTTAATACTGGTAAGACATCCTTATACACTTCTCTCTTGTTGCTTTCCAGATTCTTTGACTTTTGACAGTCTGATTATGACATCTCAGAGTGGACCTCTTTGAGTTTATCCTACTTGGAATTCACTAAGCTTGTTGGATATATAGATTCATGTTTTTCATCAAATATTGGCAGTTTTCAGATATTATTTCTTCAAGTATTCTTTCTGTCCCTTCCTGTCTCTCCTTTCCTTCTCATGCTTCCCATTATGTATATGTTGGTACACTTGATGGTGTACCACAGTTCTCTGAGCTTCTGCTTACTTTTTTCATTCTTTCTTTTTTCTTTCTGTTGATAGATTGAATTATCTCATTTGACCTGTCTTCAAGTTTTCTGATTCTTTGCCTACTCAAATTTGCTATTGAATCCCACTAGGGAATTTTTCATTTTAGTTATTGTACTTTTCAGCTCCAAAATGTCTATTTGTTTTCTTCTATAATTGCTCTTTATTAGTATTCTTTTTGCTGAGATAGTCTTCTCATATATTCCTTTATTTTTTCAGACATGATTTCTTTTAGTTCTTTGAATATATTTATGGTCACTGGTTTAACATCTTTGTCTAGTGACTCCAATGTCTCGGCTTCCTCAGTCAATAATTTCTATTGACTGCTTCCCCTGCCCCCAACCTCCGTGTATAGAACATACTTTCTTGCTGTTTTGTATGTCTCATAAACTTTTTGGAAAGTTGGACATTTAAGATAATATAATACAGCAACTCTGGAAATCAGATCTCTCTCTGACCATGGTTTGTTTTTTCTGTTTGTTGTTGTTGAAATTATTGCTATTTGTTTAGTGACTTTTATGATCCTATTTTGTAAGGTCCATATTCTTTGCCATGTGCAGTGAGCTTAGCTATTAGCCAGCTAATAGCTGGGCAGGTATTTTTTTAAAGGCCGTCAACCAGTACATCTTCCAGCCTTTGCTAACAGGATTTCTGTGTATGGTGGGCCACATCTTCAGTTTTCCAGCTATTTCCAACTCTTTATTAGGGTTCATTCCCTGTGTGTGCAGAGGCTGAAGGTCAGCCATAGGTGAGAGACTAGGGCCCTCTTTGGTCTTTTCTAACTAAGAATATTTACACTTCTACCCATGTGCATGCCTTTTTACATTCCCAGGCAGATGTGTGAGTTTTTCAAAGCCCCTGATGGACATCTCATTTCCCAGCTGTTAATTTAAAATTTTTTTGATTAGCATCCTGTTTTCCCCAACTCTTATTGCTGCCTCAAGCAGCTGCAATGTTAAACAACTGCAATGATCATTTCTGACAAGTGTCTCAGGAGAAAGATTTTCTGCACTGAGTGAGTTTTGAAACAGGTCAAATAATGACAAGACCTGAAAGTGGGAGTTCCCAGAAAGCTACCAGACAAGTCAAATCATGGCCATTCTCTGGGAATAAGGCTCAGCTCTAAACATATTTTGACCCATCCAGTGGATTCTAGGCTACTGTTTTACACAGCTCCCATGATGGCAAACCTGCTGCTTTTCAAGGCTTCTTCAGAGCTAGAAAAAAGGGAATGGGAATAGGGCAAATTAAATGACACAGAGCTCACCGTTCTTACTGAGAGTCACATATTCTTTTCCTGAATAAATGCTCCTCGGATTGTTGTAATCTTTTAACTGATCAAGTTCTACAAATGTTGATTTGATCATTTTTGTCCATGTTTGCCTTACTTTTATGACATAGTAGAATTTCAGAGGCCTTTACTACACAATTCTAGAAATACTTCTCTTTCCCCTTAGCATTTTACAGGCACTAAGGTCAGGACTTTATGTATTTTTTTCATCATATACGTTTTTGTCAAGTAATCTTTGTTGAGTACTCCACCCCTTGCCAGAGCCTCTTTCTTCAGGTTATCTTTGAGTCTTTAAAATTTTAAATCTAAACACAATTTTCAACTTGTTTTCTGCTGTCAAATGACAAGTAACAATTGCTACCTAACATCATTGTGTTTAATGAAGATAAAGTGAAATCGAATTTTAACCAAACAGAACACAAAGACTTAAAATTTTCAAGCAAACATATAGCGTGACGGTGGAGGGTTGTCCTGTTACAAATGAAATACTCTTATCATCTAGGACTTTTTGTCGTAAGAGAAATTTTGATACCCTTAATCATTGTGGTTGTAGTTCTCTCCTACCCCTTTAATACTCTCATCTACAGACCCACAGATTCATTGATGATATTCAGCAACATTCAGCAAAGATGACCAGGGACCTGTACTGATGGCTAGATTTTACCTTGCTAAGGCACAAAGTTGATAACAGCAATAGATAAACCTGTTAATTAATTAACCAATTAATTAATAGATGCAATAGGATGGAAACAAAACTGGAAGGTCTTAGGTGAAGGAACAACAATCAGGAAAATAAACTCTATATTATAACTACATATTAATATAACTACATATTAGTATTGCAAACTTAAGTTTCAGAAAATTTCGGGACTGAATCTGAGTCTACCATTCACCAGCTCTGTGACTTGGGGAAGTCATTTTACCATGCAAAGCCTCTGCTTCCTCTCTGAAAATGGAAATAATGCATAAGTATTTTGCAGATGGAGTGAATTCATGCATATATAGCATTTAGTGTCGTGTATCTCTCATAATAATCCCTCAATAAATGATAATACTAGGACGTAACCAGAAAACTCCCATCCCTGAGCAGACTGGCTAAGTGCAGCTACACGAGTAGGTTTGTATTTTGAGAAACAAGGTATGTTTCAAAAGTGAAGAGTAATGCCTCCAGGGCAGTCTTCCATCTCCCACCATAGAGACTTTTCCCAGACTGATTCACATACATTAATCTCTCTCATGTATGCCACATGTTACCCACCTATAAATCATAGATTTCCAGAAAACATGTCATTCATTCACTCATGCATGCATTCTCATGATCAACATTTATTGGGCATATTACACATGCCAGGCACAGTGCTCACTTCGGCAGCACATATACACATGCCAGACACTAATCTTAGCATTGGTGTAAGAATGATAAGCAAGCAGACAAGGTCCCTGCCCTCACAGAGATTACCTTCCATAGGGGCTAGGGGTAGAGTCTAGTGACTCTGTTCTAGCAGTAGAGACTAAAAACACCAAGATGGTATTTCCCTGACTCTTCAATAGTGTAGGTTTTGCCTAAGATTTGCTCCAGATTTCACCCAGGAGACCCCCATCCACGGGATTTCAAAGTCAGAGGGAAGATCATGAGGTAGATGCTGTATTTCTCCTGCTCCTGACAGTGGCTTAGGTATTCTGCAATTTTTTTGGCCAAAGTCCCAGTATCCCCTTCCTAGATTTCTATGTAGATTTCTATGTAAGACTGGTCCTAAGGTTTCCTTGACCAGGCGAATAAAAACACAGGCCTAAGGAAGGGAGGGGCTACGAGAAGACAGGGGAAGAGATTTCCAGGTCAAGGAAACATCAGGACCACAAGCCCAAATTTGGAGAAGAGTTCATTGTATTCCATCCTCAGAAAGAACAGTAGCATGATTGAAGATTGGGGAGAAATGGCTCAAGATGAGACTAGAAAACTACCCAGGTTCTAGAACTGCTCAAAGTGTGGCCATGTCTGGTGCCCCTCTGCAAACTGTTTGTTGAGGATCTGTGATGAGATAGGGACAAAATGTAAGAGTAAATGTTTAGCAATTTTGTAACAGCTTTACATTGTCATAGCAGTCAAGCAATAACTGTTGGTCTGTAACAAACTGGAAATTTACAAAAACAAAACTGGTCTTTCACCACAGATAGTTTGAAAAGCATTGCTCTCCATGTCTTGCCTCTCAAACTTCTCTGTGAAGGGGCAGATAGTAAATGTTTTAGGCTTTGGGGGGCTGTAGAAACTCTGTCCTAACTACACACCCCTGCTGCGGTAGCACAAAAGTGGCCATAGGCAATATTTCAACAAAGGGGTATGGTTGTGTTGCAGTAAAACTTCATTTAGAAAAACACATGGTGGGCAGATTTTGGCCAGTCATGCAGCAATTTGTCAATCCTGCCCTAGGCCACAGTAAGAGACTGGGCCGCACTCTAAAGGCAATATAACCATCTGCTTAACCATTGTATGTTAGTTATACTTAGATTAAACAAAAACAAAAACAAAAACAAAAAACCTACCTGCTTAATCAAAAACACCCCTCACTCTTGTTCCTTTGCCATCATGCCTGCAAGTATTTGTAAAGCCTTCGTTTTAGTGACTCTAAGTCAGAAAAAAACCTTAAAGCTCCTCCTACCTCCAGATCAGAGTTCTCAAAGCTACCCTGTCAGATGAAGTCTCCATTTAAAGGCAAGGTACCTTTTGTCTATTGCCTGCATTCTCAAGGAAAGATGATGGCACCGTTCACCTTGCGTAGCCTGATGAGCCAACCTACGGCCCCAAGGGGTCACAGCCTTACGTTCTCCAGGACCTGGTCAAACCTAGGTTGACATTGCCCTCTGAATCAATTTCCTGAAGCCCAATTTCCTGAAGTATACTACCCCATTTTTCTTCTGTACAAAGTTACATTTCTAAGTCCCAGTGTACTTTTGTGACCACTGCCCATCCCTGGCTCTTTTGGTATGTCTGCAATGGCTGTATTGGGCAAGAGGCCTGCCACATGTGTAGCCTTGTTTTTCTCTGGGTTCAGACACTGCCACAGGCAGGAAAGCTTTCTGCATACACACATGTCTCCATTTACACAGCACCCACTTCATAAACACGACCCAACACCCACCCGTACAGTGGAACGCCTTATTCTCTCCCCCACATGGAGCATAGACCACTGTGTGTGTGACGGGACGGACGCCTACCAGCAGGTCTCACACACAGAGGGTATAGAGCTGAGGCAGTTCTTGCTGAAATCTCTCTTTTATTTAAGATTTCTTTCACTGACTCATGACAAATCTAATGGGTAAAACTTCGCTGTTGCAAGTTTCCTTAAAATATCCCTTCTGGGCCTACCACCATTTATCTTGGCAGCAGGTAGCCTGGAGAGTTTTGGAAAGTCTCAGCTTGGCATAGCCTCAGAGCTACTGGCACATTAAAGATTAATAAAGCGCATTTAACTGAGCTCAGGACACTGCAACGTGATCCTTCACCGTGAAATGTGCAAGATTCTTTGTTTGCAATGAACAAAACTGAAGCCAAAAAGGGCCTACGGTGACAAGCTAAGAGAGGAAACAATCAGGAACTTTGTGTATCTTTCCTTGGTAAATTGATGGGCAGGAATCAATGCCCCGGCTCAGCTATACTCTTCTTAGCACTCTCAGGAATTTAAGATGGGCATCTGAGTATGATGCACAGAGCTGGGCATGTGTAGTGAGCTCACAGAACCACAGAGATAGCACAAACGCAGTGGGTTCCTTAAAGTATGAGAAAAAGACTGACTCCAAACAAATTCCTAGTCTAGCACATTCTCCAAAAAGAGTCAAGATAAAGCAAAGCATTTCAAAGCATTTTGGACTTGCTTTAGTAAAAGAGAATGTGTGTGCTTGACTGAATATTAACCTAGGAAGGAGAAAACACTTTTTGCATGCATAGGTAGGGGGCTGGCAGCAGAATGAACCAGGGAACATTTAAAATGAAAATAAAAATTAAACAAGCCTGTACATCGGAACTGTTGGTTCACAAAAGGAATCTATTTGCTATCAATCTGGGGACACCTGGATACATGCAACAAATACTGGGACAGAGCAGTGGAAGCAAACATTTAGAAATGTATCATTCTGAATTCTGGCAAAGCGCTGGTGGACTCCACGTGCTGGGTAATGCCTTGTGTCTATTTACACAGTGCAATCCCCTCACGTCCTCCAGAAAAATCCCAGGCAAACCCTGTGCTGTGCACATCAGAGCTCTGGAGCCCTGCTCTGAACACCTCAGGCGCCCTTTCTTCCACACCAAGATAAACATTAAGGAGAAGAAAAAAATCAAGAAAGAAAGAAAAGAAGAAGAAGAAGAAGAGAAAAGAAAATTCTGTCCTTACCTAAAAGGCATAGCAGACAGGGACACGGTGAGTGTTTCACGTTAGCCCACTCAGTGCTTTCTCTTTCATTCGGTCAATGTTCTAACGCTATTGATGAGAGTTCCTGAGGTTTTCGGATCTTCCTTCAAGAGTTTTAATCACTGGCTTCCCCAGCCCGGGTTTAACAAACACCGCTGTGTTTTGTCAATATTTGTATGCAGCACCACATTGGGCAACCGGCCAACACAGCGTTTCAAGAGGCAAGGGGAGAAAACGGACACCCTGACAAACATGCTTCCCTCTTTTGTGTCTTTCAAGGTGGCGCCCAAAGTGTCATCTTTGATTCTGACGGGAGCTAAAGATAGCCTCTTTTTGTGACTTTCTCCACTGCCCCCAAACGCCTGGCTGGGCTGCCCGAGCTGGGCTCAGCAAAGTTTGTTTTTTGTCTCCCTGCCCTGAAGTTCTCCGCACAACCGCCCGGCTTGCCTCTCCACCAGCTGCACTTTAAATGTATTTTAATTGGCTGGAATGTCGAAAGAATCCATTTGGCAGTCGTTTGCATGTGAAGCACGCCCAGGGCAGCTGAAAGAGGCCCCAGAAGCAGCCGATTACTTCATCAAAAGCTGCAGTTTGAATACCATTGACTCCTACATAACTACAGTGAACTCAATTCTATAGGCAAGAAGGAGTAATTAATAATTTGCTGAGAAAATTCTTCATTCATCTAAAAGCCAAAAATGCAAAGGGAAAAAAAATCCCCGCAGACACAACAGTTCTTATGAAAGGCTTGATTTATAGCCTCCAGTTCTACTCTTCACAAACATTGACTTTGTATAGCATTACAGGAGGGGGTCTAATGCATAATTCGGTTTGCCTGAAAAGTTAATTTAAGTAATTTTCCTTTTGAATGATCCCCTGAGATACATCCTTCTATTACCTCTTTATACATTAGCCATATGCTACAATAAATATTGTCAATACTTGTGGCATTTCCTCATTCCCTTTATTTTTCTTGGTTGGCTGCAATAATTAGTTCGTGGCGTCCACTAGATCCAGTCACAAATAAATTCACTCCGAGTCAAAGTGGATAGTCATCACTATACAGAACTTACGAGCCATACTGAAGTTTAAAATTCTTTAAAACAAATGTCAGTTCAAACAGATTCTAATCAAGGGGGAAGGAAGGCATATACAAATGTAATAAGTATATATGTCTCAAAAATAAAATAATGATAAGATACATAAAATAAAGAAATGGAATAGCTTTTAAGTGGGTCTTGACCAATATTTTGCTGAGAAGCCTTTCTAATAGCAATTAAACTGGGCTTACAGATTTAGGAGCCCTGGAGAGTAAATTTTGAAGAAGCACCCTAAGTAACCCTGATCTTCACCCCTCATTAACAACCCCTGGTTCAGAGTCAGAGTATCTAGGAGGATCTTGGCACATCTGAGGATGTCTCTCAGTGGAAAATATGAGCCAGAGAACATTGTCAAATTTGTTCTAATACCTTTTCTTCACTTCAATAAAATTGTGGTTCATAACAAGACAGTACAAGAGAAAGAATGGTGTACGAAAGTTGCTTGGGTGAATTTGTTGAACAGTTCAGACACTGAAAACAGCACCCAAAGTGAATGGGCTTCGTTTGCAGAAAGGCAGAGGAGGAGAAGATCTGGAGAAAAAATGAGGGCCAGCTGCATGGACACACAGCCTGCAAGGTTACACAGAGCCCCCTGATCAGAATGGAGCAGCCTTGGATTAATGCTGTGCTGGTGCCGTCTTGAAATTCTTCACTCTGGAGCCAGGGACCCTGCATTTTCATTTTGCATTGGGTCCAGCAAATTATGCAGCAGGTCTTGACAGAGATAATACAAATCTACCCATTTCAATACATGGTTGAAAATGAAAAGCACTGGGAAGACCATACTGAGGGTGTGGGTAACACTCTGCTTTTTGTCTGACCCAACATTCTACTTTAGATTTTGCAGCAACTGAGAGGATTGAGGAGGGTGATTTAGGAAGAAGAATCTCTCTAGCAAACATGGGGTGAGAGTGATATGGCAGGTTCTAACTGGCCCTGAGCCTATGGTTCACTGTTTGCTATATGACCTCACTTCCCACAGGTTCAGAGAATTTTTTCTTTTTCCTACAGCCAGTCCCCAGTAGTCACTCTATGGGCAGGAAGTTCCATGTATAACCAACACCCAATTTTAAACTATTCCAGAGTCTTGATTCATGGTTTGACAAAATTAAATTCAGTGCCAAAGACTGAAGGGCACTGTTTACCCACTACTGTAAGGTCCGGTGGCTCACAAGTTACAAGAGTTCTATAGATCGGGGACCCATGGGTCATCTTATACTTCCAAAAGTGTTCTCCAAGACCAGCCTTTATACCTGGATTCTGGCCTGCCTTGGCCATAACAGAAACTATTAGAAAAAAAAAGAATTTTTCTTCTAGAAAAGAAATTGGTCTCAGATGCCAAATACTTAATGTCACTGGCATCTTGTATCTATTGGCTAGACTGTTAACATGCTCTGATACTGGTACTTAGCAAATAAAACAGATTTGCATTCTAGAAATAGAATGGAATTCAGAAATAAGCTGGTCCAAACTATTATTTTTTGAAAAACTATAACTGAGGCAACAATTAATGACTTCCCAGAAAGTCAATTAAAAAAAAAACACTGTGTAGGCTGCAAACTTCCTTTGGCTACACATGTTCCTATGTTGGACCAGGAAAGTAGTTCCCCATTCTGACTTGCCCACTGACTCCTAGATATATTCCTGGATCTCGTCTGCTTTTATACCTCCAGATTTATTTCAAGTGCCCAAGACCTAACTCCTTGTCTTACCCCTTATGAGCCACTTTCATGCACAGCACTGAGTGTGATGCATCTATAAGGACTTCTGAACTTACACAAAACACACGGCATAGCCATCATAGAACAGGACCACCTAGGAATTGTTGAATCTTACGACATAAATTCTTCTCAGCCACTTAGAGAGCTTTATTATATATCCTGGGAGAGGCAGTCTGAAAATCTCACAGTGTCCAAGGAATCGCAAAGTGATCCAGTTTTAACTTCCTGCCAGAGCTTGCCAGCTTATGCGCCCTTCTTTATCCATAATCTGAGTATAGGCTTCAATAGGTCAGAGATTCCTTAGGCTGTGGCGATCAATATGGGGCCACACAGAGGCTTATGGCGACTCATGGACACAAGGCAAGAAACCATGTACTGGGATGCAGAATAATCTATTAGAAGGATCTGATAGGTTCTAGAAGTCATATATGGGTTAGAGCCAGAAAGGCAAATAGAAGGCTCTGAGCATGAATGTGAAGGTCGTGATGCTAATGAGAAACAAACCAAGTGCCCAGTGCGCCATGTTTCTTGCACCGAGCCCGACAGGTCCCCAACTTCCTCATGTGTCCGTGGGTAGGTATACTAACTATTCCTACCACCCAAGACTAGAACATGCACGCTTATCACAGTCCTCAATCATGGTAACACTGAAACCAAGAAAGCTCAGAAAGCACTCAAAACTCACATGACAAATCTAGGTCAGCCAGCCGGTAGGTCAGAGTCCAAGAAGACAGAAAAAGCAACAAAGTCCCAATTTCTGGCAAACCAGAAGACTCACACATGGCAGATTTGGCCAAGTCAATGAAAAGAGTCAAATCCCAGTTTCTTGGTTCTTCAGGAAATGAAGAAGCAAATCAAGACAAACAACAAGTGGATTAAGATACTGGTTTGTAAAAGATGCCCCTAGGGGCTTCTGCTTGGAGAAACAGGAACCTTATCTTAAACATGGCCAGCCTGTGGCTTGGGGATGTTGTTCACTGGGAAGTAAAAAACCCAGGAGGAAAACACAATACAAAACATTTGATCTATTAAATTCAATCAGACTAGTATTAATGGAGCTCGTGCTGAGTGTACGGTCCTTCTCAGGATCACAGGGCTGAGTGATGAATAGTTCTGGCATGGGGTTGTACATTATTAGGTTAGGGCTGCCATAACAAAGTACCATAGACTGTGAGGCTTACACAACAGAAATTTATTTTCTCACAATTCTGGAGGCTAGAAGTCCAAGATCAAGGTGTCAGCAGGGTTGATTTCATCTGTCTTTCAGATGGCCATCTTCTCCCCATGTCTTAACATGGTCTTTCCTCTATGTGTATCTGTGTCCTAATCTCTTCTTATAAGGACACCAGTCAGATTAGATTAGAGTCTACCCTAATGACCTCATTTTAACAGATTATATCTTTAAAGATTCTATACTTAAGTACAGTCAGTCTGAGGTACTGGGGATTAGGAGTTCAATATAAGAATTGGAGGCAGGGGGACACCATTCAGTCTATAACAGGTGCCTTGGGGTCACTTCTCATTTACTCCAGAGCCACTTTACTATTGACCATTTAGAGATGGGAAAATTCAGACATAGATTAAGAAATCTGTTGGAAGACACAGAGCAGAGCCAATATGATTCTAAAGCCCCAGTTCTTAACCCAATACCTTGCTGTGTTTCCAGAAGCCAAGTTTGTTTGTTTATTTAATTAACATGATTCCAACAGCACTTGGTGCCCAGAATCTATATCTCATACTCCATGAGTTCCTGGAGCTTGGCCATCATAAATCCAATTCATCAAGCATTTATTGAGCATCTATGAAATAGGCCAAACTTCTCTGCTTGCTGGCAATTTTTTCCAAGAGATGACAATAGTAGTCATAGGTGTGAGATAACTCACTAAGTTTTGGAGAAAGAGGAGACCTAAAGACCTGAAGTTAATGACTTGATGTCTACTGAGGAGTGTCCCATGGCTAGGAAGGGAGGCTGACACTCATGGGGATCCCTGAGGTCAATGTTCAGCCTTCGGAAGCCAGAAAACCACATCACAGCTCCTAAAAATGACAATTACCATAGAAGCTATAACTTAGAATCACACAAGAAGCCCTGGGCAAACTGATGACCATATGTGAGGAAAGAAGAGAAGGAAAGGAGGAGAAAGAAAGAAAGAAAGAAAGAAAGAAAGAAAGAAAGAAAGAAAGAAAGAAAGAAAGAAGGAAGGAAGGAAGGAAGGAAGGAAGGAAGGAAGGAAGGAAGGAAGGAAGGAAGGAAGGGAAGAGAAAGAAAGAAAGAAAGAAAGAAAGAAAGAAAGAAAGAAAGAAAGAAAGAAAGAAAAGAAAGAAAGAAAGAAAGAAGGAAAGAAAGAAGAAAGAAAGAAAGAAAAACATGGTAGGAAATATTTGACAGGCACATGCCATACAGAAGGTATTAGTCTAGACAGTACTGATAATGTCTCTTTTAATCCTCACAAAATGCTGTGAAGGAAAGTGTATTTATGGTTATTTTAAAGATTCATAAACTCAGTCTTGGTTGTGTTAAAACTTTTGCTCACATTGTCACAGATAGAAATTGGCAGAGCCAAGATTTAAACCCAGCTTTATTCATGTTTTCCTTAAACCTCTCTGCCTGCCAACTCTAAACCAAGCAACGAGAAGCAAGCAGGAAGCTCATACTAACAGTCAATTGGGCTGTGCTGGATGAGGCACTATCTCTAATGGGGGCACCCTTATCCCCACAAGTCCGGTACCTACGGAGGTCAAAGCCCCTGGGTGTGAAACTATGAAATTGATTTCAGAAAAGATTGGCTGCTGGTGAGACAGTGCAATCCAGTGTGAACTGAAATGAGAAAGGTCAGAGAGACTGTCTGCTGATGGATAGAGCTAGCACAGGGCTAGTTCTCTGATAACAAAATAAATGGGGCTTGTTGATGGGGTTCACTTACTTTATGCAAATGATTCCGCCCGTGTATTTATTCCTTTGTTGCGTGGGGGTTTGCCTTGATAAAATATATCAGCTCCAACCACCAGGGAAAATAAATCTTGCTGGCCATTCAGAAACCAGACTCCAGATTCAGAGCTGGATGAGACAACCTTTTAGTGAAATCAGTGGTCTGCTAGGCACCAGGGAATTCAGATGTTGTTTATTCAGTGAACAGATAACGATTTATAGCTAGGAGAGAGACAGAGAAAGAGTCATAGAGGAGAGAAAAACATCCTGACTTGTATTTGTATTCAATGAGTGCACTTTAAATTGCCAATATTTAAAGAGCTGTCAGAAGATTAGGTGTGGATCAACAATTCGCCAATATTTTGGTAAGCCACAGATGGTGGACCATCTATGATGGCAGGTGCTGAAAACAAATGTATAATTCCAACTTCCATTTTATCTTGACCATCAAAGAAGTATCAAAATAGTGAAAGAGAGGGGTGCCTGGGTGGCTCAGGTGGTTAAGCATCCAACTCTTGGTTTCAGCTCAGGTCATGATTTCACAGTTCGAGAATACATGCCCTTCATGGGGCTCTGTGCTGACAGTGCGGAGCCCGTTTGGGATTCTCTTTCTCTCTGCCCTTCCTTCTCTCTCTCTCCTTCTCTCTCAAAATAAACAAATAAACTTTAAAGAAATAGTTAATGAGAAATAAAAATTGCTATGGGTGTTAGAAATGCATTTTTGCATAAGTGATTCTTCCTAATTTTTGTCACATGGAAAGTCATGATAGGATCTTATATCATCCAGGATATCACTTGCTGGCTACTTAAGAAAGCAATTCAATAGCATATTTGAGAGCCAATCACCCATAATGCCTTCTGTATAGCAGATCTTTTTCCAAGTGCCTCAGATAGAACAGCTTTATGAAGGTAGGAGTCATTATTACTCCCATTACTCCTATTCTACAGGTGGAAGAACTAAGGCTCTGCGAGTTGTCCTCAGTCACAATGACATATTTCAAACTAGAGCTGTAATTCAAAATAGGGAACATGGCTCCTCACCACTGCCCACCCTGCCTCTCATGGCAACACGTTGTCCTGGGCATTAGGAATTGAGCAATTGGGCACAGAGCCCCAGCTTCATCTAGCTTCACTTTATTGCTCTGCCTTTTCTTCTACCACCTTCTTCGACAGACAGGGGTGTCTCCTCCTTACATCAATATAGGCCTCTGGAGATGCCCAGTTTGATAGAAATACCTTAAACTTCTTATTGTTTTGGGTTTTTTGGGGTTTTTTTGTTGTTGTTGTTGTTGGTTGCGTGTGTGCATGCGTGTGTGTGTGTGTGTGTGTGTGTGTGTGTGAGTATTTCCTGCCAGGAAAATGTTGTGCTGAAGCATTCTGTGGAGGAGAGAAGTGAGGGATTCTGGGCCTGATCTTCCCTTAAAGCTTGTTTTCAGGATGGCCAGCTGCCCAACCCATCTCTGTGTTATATACTGCTTTCTTACAAAAAATGTAACTCCTACTTAGGCAGAGGCAACAGGTTTCAGTCTTCACAGTCAGATTCACCTAAGGTCAGCCACTTCTCTGCCATTTACTGTGTCACCTTGGAGAGGTGACTTAACCCCCCTGAGTCTTAGAGTCTTTACCTCTAAGGAGATGATAATATGACTATTTAAAAAGTACTTAGATCATATAATGTGAAAATGTCTGGTTTATTAGTGGCCCTTAATTCATGTTAATTTCTCTTTTCTTCCATTGTCATGCCTGGACTAAAGCTACGAACATGAAGACAACTGGGGAGCCCTTACTCCCAGAACTCTCCTCAAGTACTCTGGACTTAAAGATGTTTTAGCCATGTATTAAGGCTCCTACTGACATTGTCTTTAGCTGCATAAGCAAAATCAGTTGCTGAGAAAATGCCTTATAATGGTAAATATCTGTAATAGCAAATAACATCATTGGACTATTCTGTAGGATTTCTGAACCACATGTGACTGAACTCTAATTACTTGTGGAAAAAAATCAGAAAACACAGGAGTCCACAAGACAGTTCGTTCACCAGACTTACCCGTTGTTATAAATCTTTAATGATATGAGTATCTATAATTATCTAATAGCTTTAAGAGTCATTTCAAAGAGAAATGCTATCCTATTTTTTGTAAGCCGCAAAACAATAACACTTTTATAAGTAGGGTTGCACTTAATATTTCACTATATATTATTAATATTAATATTAAACTTAATATTTCAAAGTCACTATCCTTGAGGGGCATTTTTTCTTATCATCCCCAATGGCCATTTTCAACATGTTCCCCCCATTCTACTTTTGTCCCTTTCCATTATGTTATAGGAAAGGCATTTAAGAAAAGCAGACTAGAGAACATCATGGCAAAAAAGAAAAAAACAAAACAAAACATTTTAAATGCAAGCCCAGTAAAGCCAGAACTAATTTTTGTCTATATAAACACGATAAGTTCAGGAAACATCAGTTCCACATCCAGCAAAGACGTCTGGAAGAGATCAATAATGTAGTTATTTATTACTTATTTATGTGTTTTAACTAAAAAAAAAATGGCTTGAATTGTATATGGGAAAAGGCAAAATTTATAACACAATCAAGTACAGATATTTGGCAAGATGTATGTAAAATGATGATATATGGGAACAAAAAAAAAACTTCACAGAGAAAATCAATAAATAACCAAAAGGGAAGCCATTTAGTTCCAAGCCTAAAAGATCAAAATAGTTAGATGGTAATTAGAGGATATTCTAGGTTTGAGTTCCCTTATTCCTCACCTTTAAAAGATCATTCCCGGGGCGCCTGGGTGGCTCAGGCAGTTGAGCGGCCGACTTCGGCTCAGGTCATGATCTCACGGTCCGTGAGTTCGAGCCCCACGTCGGGCTCTGTGCTGACAGCTCAGAGCCTGAAGGCTGTTTCGGATTCTGTGTCTCCCTCTCTCTTACCCTCCCCTATTCATGCTCTGTCTCTCCCTCTCTCAAAAATAAATAAAACGTTAAAAATAAAAATAAAATAAGAGATCACTCCCTAGGGGTGCCTGGGTGGCCCAGTCCCTGAAACATCAGCCTTTGGCTCAGGTGATAATATTAAGGTTTATGAGTGCAAGCCTCGTGTCAGGCAGTAGGGGGGTGGGGGTTGGCGGGGCAAGAGTGCTGTCAGCGCAGAGCCTGCTTCAGGTGGTGTGTCCCTCTCTCTCTGCCCCTCATAAGTAAATAAACAATACAGAAAAAGTCATAAAAAATAAAAGATCACTCACTAATTCAAATGCACATATGTAAGAAACCTTTTATTTGATATTGACGGAACACCTTTGTGATAAATAATGAGAAGAAAAAAAAAAAGACGTCCCAAATATTATAGACTTCCTGGTTCAGTTAACTTGTGTAAAAATTATACCCACTTAGGGAAAATGAAAGATTGAAATATTGAAGCGCTTAAGCTCTGAGAGCCGGATGAAGAGTAGGGTTCATTTTAAAACTATAACCATAATCTCAATTCCATATGCCACATTTCAAGTTACCATAATCCATCCTCAGGCTACCTTTTATTTTCTTGGGGTTTTTTTTTCTTAACCCAATTTGCTCATTTACTCACTTGTTCTCTAGACCTACTCTACATATTCTCACTGTAACACTTGGGGCATGTTCTTCTAACACACACACACACACACACACACACACACACACACAAACACAAACACACACCATACCTGCACCCACATCTACCTGTGCACCAGGGATATAATTCTCACTTCTTGGCTGAATCTTCCAAAGCCCAACGTTAAGTCCTATCTCCTCAGAGATGTCTCCATTCCCAGTCATTCCAGCCCACAGTGACATCAGATTACTCCCTCTTTGTCTGTGGTAAGTGACAAATAGTCTTAAAGAATGCCTTATGTTGGGATTTTCTCATGAATACATTGCATCTGTCCATTTGCAATTGGTCGTAAGCTCTTTGCACCGAGTGTTCCTATGTACCTTTTTGATCCCTGACTTCTGTACTTCGCACAGAGAAAGTGGTCAATAGCACTCTGCTGACCATTGCTTGGTGCCCTTTCTGGTGTCAGCAGTCAGCTTTAAAACTTTTCCAGCAAAAAGAAATAGAGAGTTCACTTAAGATTATCTGCCTGGGTCAGTCCAATGAGACCATGAAATAGGCCTTCAAAGACCCAAGAAAGCGTTGGTTCCTTCCTGGTGTAGAGCTGGTGGCCCAAAGTCAGTATGCTGGGCCCCCCTGTTTGCTAACTGTGTCATGTTGGGCAAGTTCTTAACCTTTCTGTGCGTTGCTTTCCCTGTTTGTAAAATGGTGATTGTAACAGTTATAGCCAATAATTGTATAATGTTCCCTAAGCCTTTTGCAAATAATAACTCATCTAATTCTCATAACAACACTGTAAGGTAGGTCCTACTATTATTATTTTCTATTTATATTTTATACATTAGGAAACTTGGGTAGAGAGAGGATCAATTTCTTGCCTACAGTCACAGAAAGTGCCAGAGCCAGAATTTTAATCCAGGTAGTGTAACTGCACAGTCCATGTTCCTCACTGCTATGCTGAACTGCCTACCATGAAAAGTAATATATGCTATCAATATGAATTTAACAAGGATGAAAAATATATTAAAGTTCTTGGGGACTATGGGGGAAGATACAGTTAGGCTTCTTTTTTTTTTTTTTTAATGTGACTCCTTTATGTATTAAAATATTTCCACATACGATGTGTTACCTTCTTTGTCAAAGCAAGAATTAGAGCTGTGGGAAGGATAATATTAGATGGTCATGTTAAGCAGTGAGCACAGGGCCTGGCAGCTGGTGTGAGCTCATGGGTTTGGAGCAATTGTTATGATTATTACTGTAATGATGATGGTCACTGAGTAGGGGTTCAGACACCAATGATGTCACTTCTGGCTCTTCCTTGCCCTGTCACCTCTCTGCTTTACTCTGCCCAAATCTCTAGATAGATGGGTTGAAAATTTATCCCTTAAGGAAGGGAAGAGAGGAGCAAAGAGATCCTTCCCACTGCTTGATACACACCTCACCTTTACCTTGGTAGATCTAGGATCTAAATGTCTCCTTCACATTGTAGCCAAACTGGATTATTTTTTTTTCTCCTAAATGTCTTGTACTTTCCCAATTTCAAATATTTGTTCAGTCTGTGCCCTCCAGTACAAATTCTTTCTCTCCTAAATCCACTGCTATTTGCAAATTCTTCTAAGCACCTTGAAATTTTACTACATCTCCTGTTAAATGAATCAATGCATTCATTTAACATTTATCCATTTTGTAAACAATGATACCCATACTACTGGGTTCCAGGCACTTTGAGAGGCACTGGGAGTGATCAAAACCAGAAAGCCTCAGGCTCTGGGAGGGGAGAGGGGGGCAAGAAGATCAATGATTAAACACCAGGTGATAAGCCTAGGCATGTAACTTGAAAAATATGGCTCCTTCTGTCTTTTGAATTTCATACCCCCCTCTTTGCATTCTTTTTGTGATTGCATATTCTGTCTATTATTATTCATGCTCCTCTTTTACACCTTGATTAGTGTATAAGCTGACTGAGACCAAGGGACATGCCTTGCTCCATGTATCATCAAGAAAACCTCAAGTTCAAAATCTCCCTAAATTGCACTGAGCTCTGAATCCTGCCATGCTATAGGTTATAACAAAACTGCAATTATGAGAACAACTCTGAGGAGTTAATCATTAGTTTAAAAAAAGAGATATTTCTTCATTGTCTTCCAGGGTTCTTTAACAGGCAACACCCAACCAACCCTCAGCCACACTCAGACACAGAGTGAGAAGTGGGAGATTTAGAGCGTCAGCTGCTTAAAAGCCATTGCTGCAACAATGACATATGGTTCTTTATTAGTGGGCCTTGCAGTGCTGAGCAATTGTATCTGCCAAAGGGAGAATATTCACTTCAGAATTTTGGATGTAAATATTCAGTCCCTTGTGATTTTCATGTCATTGCTAATGGCATATAAAGAATGATCCAAGAAAAGTATAAATAATCATTTGGCTCTACAATGGAAATAGCAATTCTGACTGTAACCAGCCAAAAATGAAATAGTGCAAACTTCAAACTCCAATCAGGAGGTTATCATCTGTATCCACCTCAGAAAGGAATTCTTATTGTCAGAGTGCAGAATGAATTTCTAAAAAGGGGGAAAGCACTAGCCTATTTCTGCAACCCTATTTCAGCTAACAAAATAGGCAGACCCCAAATTACAAATGAGTTATATTTTTAAAGAGCTTTTGTAAGTTGAATGATCAGAACCCAATTTCTAACATGGCCATATAATGGTGGTCCAGTTTCCAGAAACAAATTTTCCATAAGGGACCTAAACATCTTTGAAGGTGTTTCAATAAGGAAGTGAGATTCCAGTTCCAATTGCAAAACACAGGATGAGATGACAGTTTGCAAGGATTTGTTTTGGCTGCTCAGCATAGATAAACAGGTGTTCCCTTCAGTGGCAGATTGCAAAAATGGCCACAAAGACCTTCCGTTCCTATACACATGCCTCTTTGCAAAGTTACTTAGCAGTTCCTCCTAAGGCCAAAGAGCAGAATCAATATCTTCCCCCTTAGAATCAAGGGGTAGAGTCTATATTTTCACTCCTTGAATTTGAGCTTAGCCACTATGACATCTTTTAGCCAATGGGACAGTAGCAAATATGATATGAGCAGAGACTTGAAAAGTGTTTGTGCATTGAGACTTGCCTTCTCTTGCTGTTCTTGGGAACCCTGATAGCCAAGTCTCACCCAAATGAGATCAAGCCAACAACGAGACATGGAGGGAGTCTCTCCTAGACCACTCAGCCACACCCAAGCAACGAGCTGACGACTGAGGTCAGTTGAGCATTCCAAGACCAGAAGATGTGGCCACCCAACCCATAGAATCATGAGAAAAAGCATGTGGTGTTTTTTTTTTTTAATACTGGGTTTTGGTAATATTTTATGTAGCAAAAGCAAATTGGTATACCTTCATCCCGTGCTATTTGCTCCATGTAAATCTTTCCCCAAATTCCCCAAATTCTATATTTTGGGGATGGGAACCTCCTGCCCAGAAATTGCTTAAGCTATACTCAGGATTCACAGTACTGGAAAAATCTCTCTTTTGCACTTCTGGGGTGACAGTTACAGATACAACCCAGGGAGCTAGAATGGCAGTTGTTACAAGAGACCATCTTTCATTTTGACTTGAGCAACACCTGGCAGCATTAATGGGAGCTAGGGGCTCCAGAATGGAGAATGGGAGCAGAAGATGCCATAACAAAGATTCTTTGACAGTGAGGGGAATTCTGAAGTGGGAAATTTACATATTGTGGTGGGCCTTTAAACTAAACTATTCAAATCCATTCTAACAACCACAAACTCCCTCTAGACCTATGAAAGAGGTTGCAGATCCTGTAAAGGGGGGCCTAGAATAGATTCCACACACTAGGAGAGGGTGGGCATGACTGTTGAATGAGCCCACTACCTTACCTGACACTTAACTAAACCCTAGGCAAGTTCCTTGCTCTTGAGCATTTTGCATTGACACATCTACTTCCCAGAATGTGCACATTTTCTAGTTATCAATGGAGAGATTTGGCCTAGGATTGCCATATACCCAGCACAGATGTCACTCCTTCACATCTCCACTGATGATGGCTCTAGGGCCAAATCGGTTCTTACTAGGCCCAGCCTCAGAAGCCCTCCTATCAAACTGCTCCAAGAATCCACCTACCCATCAGTCAGAACTGATTGCCATTTCTGCTGTGACTCCATCCTGAGCCAGGATGAACTCCATTTTGTCCAGTATCCTCTTGAACACTATGTCTATCAATCTTGTATTTATGTATTTTCCCATAACATATATATCATCATAATAGGTAACTGCTTATCTCCTTTCTTGGCTCTTTCTTTGCCCCAACATTTGTTTTCTTGATTCTGTTTTAATGATTTTTAATATAAGTCACCTAATTTTATCACGGATCTTTAAAGATCATTACCCAACAGTATTAGAATAAGGTGATACATAAAAATATAAAGTATTTATGTAATTACCTCTTTTTTTTTTTTGACCTGAAAGCAAAGATTTCATCTGCCTCTTGTTAAGTTCATCCTGTAGTTTTCCAAGTCCTTATGTTACAACATCTTTCTGGATCTTGATTTTTGTAGCCAACATATGACTTAGGACTCTCAATTTCATGCTAACTGAAAATATGGTATATATGCCTTCCATATTTGCATCAAGGTCCACGCTAAAAATTGTCAAATAAGAGAGAAAACGTTGGCATGCTACTTGAAGTCTTCCTTCAAATCAAATCATTCATCAGCTACAAATCTACCTAACGTTACAGGATCCAGCCCACATTTCTATAATTCAGATATCACAAAAATCTGTCAAACGCTTGAAGAAGTGGAGAAGGGAAACATTCCATTCAGGGGGGAATAAAATAAGAAAAAGAGCAGAGAAACATATGATCTATTTCTGAAATGGAGAACACTTTCTTACATTAAAAAACTAATATGAGAGATGCCTGGATGGCTCAGTCAGTTAAGTATCCAACTCTTGATTTCTTCTCTTCTCATGATCTCATAGTTTGTGAGTTCAAGCCCTGCATTGGGCTCTGTACTGACAGCAAAGAGCGTGCTTGGGATTCTCTCTCTGCCCCTCCCCTGCTCATGCTCTCTCTCTTTCTCTCTTTCTCTCAACAAATAAACATTTTTTTAAATTAATGAGTCTATGTAAAAAGCAAAACAAAACACGATTCCAATTTCTTTGAACAGCTCCACATTTGAGTGTTTTGAAAGTTTTGTTTACCTTAATTAAGAAAATTGATTTTTCTCTCAACTCTATTTCCATAGAACTTGAGAATGTGTTCTGTTTAGTACTGGACATCATTAGTGGGGTTGACCAAATACTTCTCCTTCTATTCCTTCTGGCTACATGGTATGGTTTCATATCCCTGCCCTCTCTGACATTTGACATGACTGTGGGACTTGCTTTGTCCAAAGAAATGTGATCAAAATTACCATATTATTTTGAGTTCAAGCCTTTAAAAGCTGATTTATCTATGTCATGGGCCTGGAAAGCACACGCTGAGTTGTAGCCTCCATCAGCCTGGGACTTTCAGTAACTGCCATGATCAGAGCTCCTCTGCTGAACTGCATTGAACTTGTGTATGAAAGAGAAGACACTGGGTGTCATTTGTTACTGAAAAGTAATCTATTCTATCCAAACCGGTGTATAGAGTTCCCATATGTATGCATATGCAACTGTGTATCTGTATTAGAGTGGGGAAATGAAGATGAATTGGGTGTTGGAGATACAGCAGCGAGTAAGATAGACAAGATTTCCTAGCATTATGGAGCCTCTATTGTATTACAGGAAGTCAATAACCCTCTGATTTTTCATTTCATGTGATTCAGAAACTTCACTATTAGTTGTGTTCATAGGGAATTTTATCTGAGGAAGCTGCATGCTAGACAACTTCCTCTTGCCCTCAGTCACACAGAGATGAGTAAAAGACACTGTGTGACCCCTCTTTCTTGAGTCTGTCTGTTCTGAAACATGCCCTTAGTACAAGGCGTCCTTCCATTCTTCCCTCAGCAAAATCTGGGGCTGCTGTCATTTGTTCACCTTCTCAAACCAGGTTATGCCAATACTGCTGGTGTGTGGACCACACTTTGAGTAGGAACAGCTTCAGCTGGAAAGTACTGACACCCTCTGCATCCCAAGTTCTTGAGAACAGCTGGGGTGGGAATGGGGTGTAAGGGTCAGGTCCAATGGTCAGCTGTGGGTCCTCTGTTCAGACTTCCTATTTGGAATTTGTTTTCAGCAATGCCAAATAAGTACATTTAAACTGCATTCATCCTGGTGTCTCATCTGAATCAGTATTTTATAAAAGCTCACCTGTGATTGTATGTGCAGCTCACCCAGGATAGGTGCTTTTTCCAAGAATGACAGGAAGTTCTTTCTCCAAAAGGTAATATACTGAGGCCTCCCCAGAGAAAGTCAGCACTCACCTACTATTATGTAAAACAGAGTTGCCTCGGTTTTTTTATTGGGGTGAGAGTGGGGCTATTGTTCCGCAGTGACATTGACCTTGAATAGCATCTACCTCTGTTGTTCCAATGGATGGATTCAATTAAACTCTTAGCATTCATTACTCTCCCACGGAGGGAGGGGCTAGCAATATCTCCTATACAACATACCCATATTAGATGAAATCTATCTATTTTCTGTAAACCCACGCACTTTACCAAACAAAATGTGGGCTTTGCTTATATTAAACTCTCCAATTCTGACTATGATTCAAGTTGTTTTGTTTTGTTTTTTTGACTTTATCCCTTATTCCTCATTGTCACATAATATCCCATTTGTTCTTAACAGATCTGGTCTGTGAGTTTCCTTTTTGACATTTAAGCCCTGGACTTTTGGAGTTTCAATCATCCCTTTATTTACATCTCCAAGTCTTTAACTGGATCAGCAGAAGTCATGATCCATTTAACAAACAACACTGGCCACTGCTTGAGAAAAAGATGACAAAAAAGTTCATTGAACAATAAGAGACTATAAGAAATTATCCAAAGAAATGAATAAATAGCCTCAATCTCTACAGCAGTATTGTACAAACTGCAGGTTGTCACGTATTAGTGCGTCATGAAATCAATTTAGTCATTTCTGACCAGCATTTCTAAGGATATAAAATAGAAAATATCAGTATTTGTCAGGTACTGTCTTATGAAATTGCATTTCATATATCTGCCTGTGCATGTGTGCATGTTTGTAAGTCTGAGTGTGCGCTGTGATACAAAGCATATTGAAAATCATCAACCAAAGGGTATCAAATGATGTCAGACATTCTGAAAAGGGATGGAATGGTGGCTTACTTTCCTGTTGACTACCTCCTTCCCCTCTGTCTTTCTGCCTCCCAAGCACTTCATCTTCTCTTCATAAAGCTGTATTAGTTCAAATACTGGAGTGAAACACATTAAGGCTGAATCTTCATGAGACTTTAGATTCCCATCAATCCTGTACTATAGCTGGCTCAGTACTATAGCTGGCTCAACCTTTTGTTTGTCCAGCTACAGGGTGTATTATAGCTAATTAAAGACAAGTAAAACTAACTCACCAAGTGCCAATGCAGAAGCAGAAAGCCCTGTATGGCAAATACAACTTAAGGTTGTAGAAGTAAATGTTTTAAAAGCAAAATAGTATTATATACAGCTCAGGGAATTTCTTTTCAAAACACAGGCTTTTTTCATCATCCTCCCAAATTTTAACACTAACTAATCTAGCAGAGCAATACTGGGAATTTAGCATCTATTTTTCAATCACCACTTTCCTGGATCTTTTTGCTCTTACCCCTGGAGCGCTTGTCAAATAAAATCAAAAAGTCTGCAGGAACAAAGCCAAAGTCAAAAGTGAAATGATGAAGGTTGGGAGTGAATAGAGGAAGAGAAAAATGCATACAAGAGCAACCCCCAAAGGAATAGGAGAACAGCAGTTGTGGGAGAAAGGGACCCCACAGGGGAAGAACAAAACACGCTCAGACGAGCTTCAAAGAATTCTTCATGGGTAGGCACAGTAGGAAAAGGTTAAAATAATATGTGCTTCTTTCAGTTAAAAAACAAAAAAACTCAAGTACAAAAGGACACTGAACAAGACCAGGGTTTTGAATTTGCTTGCACCTGTTCTCTACAGGAGGACCTGGTAGCCCCTGGAAGTGGAATGCCTGGTAAGTAATAATTTTCTTTGATGGATAAATTAATGATGAATATAGACATGACTATGACAACTGTATAAGCAACTATAATGTATAAAGGTAATAGGAAAGAGTAGTATTTACTAGATCATAGCTGTATACATTCCAGGTAATAAAATGGAATTGGAATTGAACTTTCTCTAGATATTCATCCAAGGTAGACACCCATTGAACCCTAGGTTAAAGGCATATTTAGTGAAGATTAGCAAATACAACAAGCATACGCTAGAACTCATATCTTCAAGTGGACTCTCAACTAATTTTTAACAGACCCTGCATTTGACTTATTACCAGTTTTTCTCATAGAAAGATCAGAATCAAAAATCAAATATGAAATTCTAATATTTTCATGTAATAACTTTTTAAAAAATGATGTGTGTAAATAATCTAAACATGGACATTCATGCACTAAGCTATAGGCAAAAATCTCAATTCACAGATAGTACTCAACTATATAGGCAACATATTTGGCAACTACCAAACCATTTATTACTTGAGCTTGGTCTCTGCTCCATGCTACCAGGACCTCTCACTCAATTTAGTTCAGCAAGTATTTAGTGATTACATAATACAGTCATGTTTTGTGGTGAGAGAATAGCTTTGTATTTTGTTAAGCCCCATAATTTGATATAATTTTATACTCAAAGAAAATTTTAAAAACTGTAATTTGTGTGTTCTATTTTTATTTTTTGCTCATTCTGCCTAGAGATTTATCAATTCAGTTTTATTGTTGTTGCTTTGATTGTTGTTTCCTTCAAAAACCCAGCTTTGAGTTTCATAAACTTTTCTTTGTTGTTCATCTGTTTCTGATTTTATTGATTTCTATTCTTGTATTTATTATTCCCTTCCTTCTGCTTACTTTGGACTACTTTGTTCTGTTTTCTTAATTTCTTAAAGTAGAAGCTTAGATTACCAGCTCGAGATTTTTTTTCTTTTCTAATATAAGCAAGCAATGCTATAAATTTTCCTCTAAGCACTGCTTTAACTGCATCCCACAGATTTTTATATGTTATTTTTTTCAAAATATTTTCAAATTTGTATTGAGATTTTCTCTTCAACAAATTTGCCATTTAGAAATTTTTTCAGGACTCCTGGGTGGCTCAGTTGGTTAAGCATCTGGCTCTTGATTCCAGCTCAGATCATGATTTCATGGTTTATTAGATTGAATCCTGTGTTGGGCTCCATGCTGACAGAGCAAAGCCAGATTGGGGCTTGGGATTCTCGCTCTCTGCCCCTCACCCAGGTGCACGCTCTCTCTCTCTCTCTCTCTCTCTCTCTCTCTCTCTAAATAAACTTTAGAAAAAGAGAATTGTTTTAGAATTTTCCAGATATCTTTTTGTTATTCACTTATAGTTTAATTCTAAAATGGAACAAAAGCATACTTTGCATGATTTCTCTTCTTTTTAAATTTGGTAAGGTTTATACTGTTTATAAGTTTGTAAGTTAAATCTTATACTGATGAATTTTTTATGTGCACTTGAAAAGAGCATGAGGTCAAATGTTGTTGGGTGGAATAGTCTATAAATGTCAATTAGGTCATATTGTCTGACAGTATTATTCAGGTCTTCTATATTCTTACTGATTTCCTATCTGCTTGCTCTATTAAATACTCAGTGTTGAAATATCCCTCTATATTTTTGATTTGTTTATTTCTCCTTTCACTTCTAACAGTTTTTGCTTCATATATTTTGAAGTTCTGTGCTAGGTGCATCCACATTAAGGATGGTTATGTCTTCTTGGACAGTCAATCATTTTATCATTTTGCAATATTCCTTATAATCCCTAATAATATCTCTTGTCTAAAGCCTGCTTTGTTTTGTTTACTATAGGTACTACAACATTTTATGGTTGATGTTTGCACAGCATATCTTCCTTTATTTTACACCTATCAATGCCTTTGTATATAAAGTAGGTTTCTAGTAGATAGCATAGATAGGTCTTTCTAACTGATCCAATTTGACAATATCTGTCTTTAAACTAGTTTGCTTAACCTAATCACATTTAATGTGGTTATTGATACGATTATATTAAAATCTACCACCTTGCTGTTTTCTATTTGTCCCACCTGTTCCTTGGGTTGGAAGGCAATTCTCTATGTTTCTATACATTTTGTAGCAGCTATGGTTTCAGATGTGTAAGAAAAAAACAAAAAACTGAAAGGACAGAGATAGTGTCTACTTGCAAGACAGATTTTTTTCCTGACCAGGAGACCTGAGTTTGATTTCAATTTTTTTACTTGTTTTAGATTCCACATATAAGTGAGATCATATAGTATTTTTCTTTCTCTGTCTTACTCACCTCACTCACTTAACATAATGTCTTCAAGCTCCATTCTCATTGTCATAAATGCCAGGATTTCCTTCTTTCACATGGCTTAATAGTATTCCATTGCATATATAAAATCACATTTTCTTTATCCATTCATCTATTGATGTAAGCTTAGATTGTTTTCATGCCTTTGGCTATTATAAATAATGCCATGAACATGGGGATAACGAGATCTCTTCAATGTAGTGATATTGTTTTCTTCAGATATATGCCTAGAAGTAGAATTGCTGAATCATATAACATTTCTACTTTTAATTTTTTGAGGAATAAATAATTTCAAGTAACAGAAAAACTGTCTCCAGCTCCTTAGTTTTTCTCTCCCAAGGAAAGAAGGATTTATTTGATTGGTGACCTTGGGAAATGGGTCATTATCCATGTTTGTCTTAGGCTTTGTTTGGTAATCTCCTTTGGAACTTGTGAGCCCAAAGGCCATGTTCCTTCTCCTTTCTGCTCTTTGTTCCTCCCATAAGCAAACCAATCATCAAGGTAAAGATGTATCTTGGAGAGATGGAAGAGGAGAGCCTTTCACTGTTTGGTCTTCTCAAAGCCACAATCTCCAACCCTGCTTTACCAACAAAAGAAGTGGGTTTTTCACACCCTATCTAATGTCTGTGTCTTCTCATTTGGTATAAAATTTTCATTCCTTAAGACCCCAGGAGTAGTGGAGGGAGAAGAATTTGATGAGATGAGGTTAAATAAACTGGGAGGTAGAAGGAGAAGTCAGGGAAGACCTAGGTTGAAAGCAAGGTAGATATGGTAACTATTGCCTCTGAGGAATAAGGCTGGTACACTTACAAAGTTTTACTGCAGGGGCGCCTGGGTGGCTCAGTTGGTTGAGCAACCGACTTCAGCTCAGGTCATGATCTCGCAGTTTGTGAGTTTGAGCCCCGCATCAGGCTCTGTGCTGACAGCTCAGAGCCTGGAGCCTACTTCAAATTCTATGTCTCCCCCTCTCTCTACCCCTCCCCTGCTCCTGCTCACACTCTGTGTCTCTCTGTCTCTCAATAATAAATAAACATTAAAAAAATTTTTGAAAAAAACAAACAAAAAAAAAACCACAAAGTTTTACTGCAAAAGAGGAAATGCCATGCTCATTGCTAATCTTGGGGAAGAAACGCATGGTGGAGCTTTCTTGTGAACTATTTTCTCCCCACCAGAATATTTCCAACTCCTTGTTTTGCTAGGGGTAAAAACTTGGACTGCACAAGTTATAAGAACTTTTTTTTTGAAACCTTTTTATCGTTCCTTAACACTTCCAAAACGTGAGCCATAATGTGAGGTTTTGAAAACAAATAATCTTTTGAGAAAAGAAAAAAGTCCTCTTGATCGAATTCTATCAATCAGAATTGTGCCTGTCATGGTAAAACACTCCCTCATGTAATGCAAATATCTGCAGTACTTTCCAAAATAGGTCAGCTAAGAGGATAATTGGTTTGGCCCTATTGTATACACCAAGCGAGTTATCAGACCAAAGCAATAACCCTCCCATTTGTATGCAGGTCAGAAAAGAAAAAGGCACTCCAGAGGTATCTACATTATTCTCTGAACAGAAAATACTGTAGCAAGATATTTGTATTTTGGTCTGTAGTGCCAAAAGATAGACTTTTATTATCATTAGTATTTAGTAAATAGCATCAGGCTCAAAGACAAGCCTCATTCAAATGCAATAATGCCTTTGTGATACAGGCGCTATCTATTTCACATAAAAAGCTTTCTTTACATTGTTGTAAGTAATGTGCTATTTCTACCAGATGTCAGCTCAAAGTAGAATTGTAAACACTTTGTGGCATGATAGATAATACAGTGTTGATATTCTGGACTGTTCAAATCTGTAATATAAAGATGGGTAGCAGAAAAATATGAATACCTCAAAAAAGGAGTTAGAGTAAAATTATTATTTTGCCATTTTCTAGAAACTTTCAAAATCTTTTTCTCAAAGTACAATGAGGCTGAACCAATTCAGTTTCTACACATTTGACTTTTAGACTTTGAGAACAATTTTTTAAGGTATATAAACACAATCACAAAGAAGCCAATAACGTCAATCAAATACATGTCTGATAAAATTTTCAGTTCTTAAGAAAGCTTTTATGAAAGATCAATTCAAACTCTAATATATTAAAACCTTATAATGAAGCTTAGAAAACAATATGAGCAGCAACAAATATTTATATTTAGGGCAGTTATAAAAATAGTAATTGAATATTAAACTGATGATTTTTTTAAGTTGATTTATTATGAGAGACATAAAGAGAGAGCACATTCACAGGCATGTGCAGGGGAGGAGCAGAGAGAGAGAGAGAGAGAGAGAGAGAGAATCCCAAGCAGGCTCTACTCTATCAGTACAGAGCCTGACACAGGGCACAATTTCACAAATCTTGAGATCATGACCTGAGCTGAAACCAAGGGTCAGGCACTTAACCAACTGAGTCACCCAGGTGTCCCTTAAATTGCTGATCTTAATCAGATATTCGGGTATATAATTTTTGAAAGGCTATTGCTGCTCTCACCACACTATGTGCATTTATTACCTCTAATCATGTTACCACAAAGAATGAAGCAATTCCTTAACCTAGAATAGGAAGACATGTTATTAATAAAGTATTTAAAATATGTAAGTGGAGAGTACATGTCATTTTAAGAAGGCTGTGTCTGTGCAATCTTGAGACTTAAGGAGTGATGTGACATGATTATAGAGCTAATTCATACAAACACATGCACACACACATGCACATGTACACAACAACTATTGTAAACTTTGGGAAGTTGAAAATAAGGAAGACGTTGATCTATGCAGAGTGGTGATATAGATAGATCAAACCCTGAAGATAATTATTCAGAATCAGTTTTAATCTGGCTAAAGATTGTTCTTTTTCCTCCTTCCAAATGGGAGACATTTTCCAAATGCAAGTAGAGCAACTAAACAAGTTTTAAAGCTGCCTTTTGCATTCTTTGAATCTTGTGGTGAAAAGCCATCCCTACTCCAGGACAAAGTAGAAATCTCAGCTCTTGCCATTCCAGAAGAGGGAACCATCTTGGTAGTCTGTGGGGCCCTGAGATACTTTGGATCAGGAGAGATCAGGAATTCCTTTAGCAGGCTCCAGTGGTACAGCAGTAAAGGCATATTCAGACTACCCTAGAAAGAGAGACAGAGAGAGAAAGAAAGCCAAAGAGGTCTTTCTATAGGGCTGTATTAGTTTCCTACTGTTGCTATAATTAATTACCACAAACTCAATAGCTTAAAACAACATCATTTTTTTTATCTTGCAGTTCTGTAGGCTAGAAGTCCATCATGAATCTCACAAGTCAAAGTGTTAGGAGGGCTATGTTCCTTTCTTAATGTCCTAGCAAAGAATCCATCTCCTTGCCTTTCCCAGCTTCTAGAGGTCACCCACATTTCTTGGTTTATGGCTTCTTTCCGTCTTTGTAGCTAACAATGTTGCATTTTCATAATCACATTTTCTGTCTCTCTTCTGTCTCCTTCCAATATTAAGGAGGATTACATTGGTAATCACACCAGATACTCATTCATGAAAATTCAGGATCCTTACCCCATCACAAAATTTTAATTTAGTCACATCTGCAAAGTACTTTTTGCCACACAAGAGAATATATTCATAGGTTCTGGGAATCAGGAAGTGGTAATATTTGGAGGCCATTATTCTGCCTACTGACTAACTGGAATGCACTTTAGTCATGGCTATTGTCAAGACTGGTTGTCTTTCATGGGGCCAAGCCACCCATACATGAGTGAGTCACCAGTCCCTTCAAATCATGTCACTGAAAACCAATCATCCCTTAAAATTTATATATGACACTTAAATACAAACTATCATCCTCAAATACTTCCTTAGAACTTCCTTGCCTAAAACTTAATGTGAACAACTTTCAATAGGGTTGTTTCTAGAGCACTGAGATCCAAAGAAAGAAAAGCTCATGGAAAAATGACATTTGCTTGAAGGGCCTACTGATATCCCTTGCACAGGAAATGTGAGAAGAGAAATCATTGTCTGTGTCAGTGTTATCTCAAAACTGTTCTGTGAAACAATAGTCTTTTGAGATGCTATGCACACACTTCCCACCTGCACGCACACATGCATGTGCACAGGCACATGGGATTCTGAAAGCATTCAGGGAAGTACCAAATATTATTCACTTCTTGATGATTCTCAATGCACCTTAACATTTTAAAGATATGAGAAAGTCTATACTGAAGAAATATGTGTCTGATTCATTTCTGGATTCTTGAAAATATAAAGGGGTTTCCAACTTTAATTTGATCTCTATTTTGTCGGTATGATTCCTTTACTGAGAGATACCTTCATGGGAGAGGTTCCATCTGCTTCCAGAATTCCTTGCTGCTGAGCTTTAGGGCAGTCTGTGACCAGCTTGCAAACACCTATAAGAGTAGTCTCCAAATCTGTTCTGATCTGATTGTCTACTCCCTCAGGAAATTTTTTTTAATTCCTTCACTTATTTCTTCATACTTATCTACTTATATATGTTACATATAGACATTCAAAATCTTTTACCTTTCTCAGGACCCCTGGGTGGCTCAGTTGATTAATTGTCTGACTCCTGATTTTGGCTCAGGTCATGATCTCACAGTTCAAAGGATTGAGCCCTGAGTCAGGCTCTGTGCTGACAGCAGATCCCAAATGGCGAGACATCCATTAGGGTAAAATCCTTGGTTTTACTTGGGAGGCAGAGTGAATTGTTGGAGGGATAGATCAGAACACAGAAACTAGGTGCTTATAGCTCAGCCCTTCCCTTTTTCTTGGGAATGCTCCTGGCCTGAAAATGAGACACAAATGGAGGGGGGACAGTCTCTACCCCTGCTTGGGGTGGCCTGCAGATGCTGGGGCTGCCTTTGGATGCATGTGTACATTTATCAATTCTGGAATTCCATATTGGGTAGCCCATGGTTGCCTGCCACATACCCAAGTCATATTGTCTCAGATACCTCAATCCCTATCTAACTAGCTCCCTTGTTTATTTCTAAGTGGCTCCAAACTATATCAGGAAAATGCAATGCTGAAATATTGTGGGATCTTAGGAAAATTTACTTTAACTCAATAAGTCTCTGTTTCCTTGCCTGCAAAATGATGTTAGTGGCATGACTTTTAGGGATTGCCTGGACCACACCTTAACATTAACTGGCTATGTTTCTGTGCAAACACATGCTAAGTCTTTCAGTTGCATTTACTCATGCAATCTTCACAAAAACTGCATAAGGTAGGGATTATTATTATCCCTAATTTACGATGAGGACACTGATACTTAGAAGGCAAATAAGATAACATGGACCATGCTCTCATGCATTTATGTTTTAACAGAGAAACAGAGAAAGCATTCAGAACCTATACCCCAGGTTCCTTTCTAGAAGGGTAAACCAAATGGAAATGACAGGGGTTGAACCAGGAACTTCATACAAAAGTGACTGACTGACCACCAGCTAAGTATTCTTATTCTCTAGTGGTCCTCTGGATCCAGAGTCCTGAAAGCCTTACTCCCCCACCCCAAAACCTCTTTGCATCCAGTGTGCTTCAGACTGCAATTTATGGTACATCAGTGAGTCATGAAACCAATTTATGATTTAAGGCCATCATTTTTCTGAGGGAAGGAAGAGAAGGGAAGGGAAGGAGAGAGGAGGGGAGCCAAAAGGAGGAAAGGAAGGAAATAATGGAAATGGAAACAGTGTACACCACATAAAGACCACATTACAGTGTTTAATGAAATGACTGGGGGGTGTGTGTGTGTGCGCGCGCACACGTGCACACCAGGTTGCAACATAAAGTATATTTTCTTACTGTGGTTCATGACCCAAAATGTTTTAAATTCATGGTTCCATTTTATTTGGCTTATCATAAGCTTGTTTTCATGGTGTTAAGTTTGGCTCTAATCTCGCTCCAAATGCCAATCTATTTTTCTCAGCTGCCTCCGGAAGAGAAAGGTGAAGGGTTGTGTGTGCATAAGAGAGTAGTGAGAGGGACTGTGGCAGAAAGTGAGGATGGAAGTACAAAAGGTGGATCGGGTATTAATGACTTGCGTGGCCTTTGTTCTTAAGGGTAAAGGGCAGCCCTTCAGGACTTTTGATTAGGGAAGTGATGTGATTCCATTCATAAAAGGGAGAGGGTGGTAGAGGGCGAGAATGGAAACAGGTGAGACAGGTGGCATGTTCCAGGACAGGAGTAGCTGAAATGGAGAGAGAGTGGAGGCTTATGTACCAGTCAGGGTTTGCTCGGAGGATGAGAGCTACTGGGAAAAATATATGATGAAGATTGCAGCTAACACAGTAGGGCACAGTCTATGTGAGGCTGTTGTTTCCCAGCCTTGTGCTAGAGCCTGAAAACCTCAGGGCAGGCAATTGGGAAGGGAAAAGCACAGGAGGTAGAGGAAGTAAGGGCAATCAGGGACTTGTGAGACTGAGCTAGAAATCTCCAGGAAAGACTGCAACCCACTTGTCTCTCACCACGTCCTGGCCTTCAATTAGGATGATGACAGGTTCCTGAGTGAGAAGCCAGACCTGTAATCAAGGTGCTAAGATACATCCAGCCCAGGATTCAGAGAAGCTGGAGTACAACATCTGCAGAAGCTGGAGGCTGCAGGCCTGGCCATTTCCCAAATCAACAAGGTGATACAGCAGATAAATAACCACATAGATGAACTGCAATAGCCCTCACTGTTTGCACCTACCTGCTGAGTGTTAAAAACAAACAAACAAACAAACAAAAACCACCAAGTCTTGCGCACAATTTTTCTTGAGGCCTATGATCACTAGGAATTACTGAGGGAAGAGAATTCTGGAAAATGTGCCCCCAGTTTAACTAAATTGATTGAAAATGAACACATCAGAGGGGCCTCTTCTTATGCACAGAAAAAGGAAGATTTAACTTTGTACTTCCTGGGAAAAAGATGACTCTTAAAGGGAACATACCTAAACAGTCCTGCATTAGCAGTGATTTACAATTTCAGCACCTCAACACAATAAGAGTTTTTTTCTTACTCACACAGAGTCAGCTGTAGATCTCAGCAATCTGCAATGCAGCTCTCCACCACATGGTGATCAAGTGATCTGGACAAACCTACCTTGTGGATCCATCATTCCAACCCAAGGCCCCACGATCACTGCAATAGGGAAAAATAATGCACCTTCCATCCTTCAGACTAAAGGAGTAATTGCACTTCTGTCCACAGCACTTTGGCCATCATAGGGCATTTTGGAACAAGCTATAGAAACAAATTACTAAAAGTTCAAGGTATGTCATCATCATATCATTATCATTATCATCACTGTGATCCTGTGACAGCTACTGTAGACACTCTTAACATTCATATTACTCTTACAGGTGATAAAAGAATATTTCCCTCTCAATGCCACTGTATTAAAATGTCATATCCAAGGGTTCTGCTAGACCTGTTGCCAATGTAGTATGATTTGCACATGGTACATGGCCTGCCCAAATTTATATTCTACAGTGGTCTGCCATACTGGAGATGCCCAACTATTGGGAACACTTTTGAAGTAAGGTTTTGAAGGTGCCTGGCTGAATGACAATTTGTTGCTTGGGGAAAGAAGAGTTTCGCATTTTGATTTTAGCAATTTTAATATAAATCAAATTGGTCCTAACAGGGATCAGGGTCTCTGTGGTGTTTTCAGACACGACTTATGATGCCAATTGTGTGTGTGTGTGTGTGTGTGTGTGTGTGTGTGTGTGTGTGTTCTGACACCAATCAATTATCCAATTCTCAAACACCAAATGGGTTGTGGGTGTCCCATAATTCAATTCAATTCTGATATCTGGAATTAGCATGGATCTGCACAAGTTAAGGGCTGAGTGCCACAAGATTGCCCCAGTTCTGGGTGGTTCAGTCAGTTAAGTATCTAGCTCTTGGTCTTAGCTCGGGTCATGACCTCACAGTTTATGGGATCTTACAGGATCGAGACCCACATGGGGCTCTGCACTGACAACATTGACTTACTTAAGATTCTCTCTCTCTCTCTCTCTCTCTCTCTCTCTCTGCCCCTTCCCCACTCACTGTCTATCTCTCAAAAAAATTAATTAAAAAATATATATATTACCCCAGTTCACATGTACCACAAATAGTGTACCCAGGCTACCCACACTTCCATCTGGCCAATTACAAATTCGAGGGTTCCCATGATCCCCTTCCCTAAGGTTTGATAATTTGCAACAACAATTCATAGAACTTATTAAAGTGCTATATTTACAATTATAGTTTATTAGAAAGGATACAAACACCCAGATAAGGAGGTACATAGGGTGAGGTCTAGAAATGTTCTAAGTGCAGGAGCCTCCATGCCCCCTTGGAATCAGGATATGTACTCCCCCAGTACATGGATCTGTTCACATACTTGGAAGCTCCCTGAACCCCACTGATTAGAGGTTTTTATGGAGGTTCCTTTAGGTGGCATGATTGATTAAATCACTGGCCATTGGTCATTAAACTCAATCTCTAGCCCCGCTGCCTGGAGGTCCATGGGTAGAGCTGGAAGTTGCAACCTTTCAGTTATGGTTTGATATTTTTGGGTAGCCCCCATCATAAAACTATCTAGCCCCTGACTCCCACCCCCTCGGTTCCCCACCATCCCACCTCCCTTCATGTGTCATCTCATTAGCATACAAAGACATTCTTATCACTCAGGAGATTCCAAAGGTTGTGGGAAATCTGTGCCAGGAACCCAGGAGAAAGAGCAAATAAATATTTGCTTTACTTTTATTGTTTTACAGGGTCTAAAGATTTTATGACAAGTATAGAAAACTCCAGAGAATAGAGTATTGGCCACGGTACAAGGCCAGAGGGTATAGGAGGAACACCACAGTATGGGCTCCTGGAGTGCTCAAGGACCATGGAATCCTGCGAGGCAGTACTAGAAAGGCAAAGGAAATGACTGACAGATGAATGCAAAGGAACATCCTACCAAAGATTGCCTAGAAAAGTTGATGTTCTAATCCCTCCTTAAACAAGAGTTAACCATGTGTTCTACAACACATCAGAAGTGAGCAGAGCAGAACTGAGCATTCCATGAAAGCAAAACCCCCGAGGTCCTTCAGGGAATAAAATATTCTGACCCAGTTTCTATTTCCTAGAAGCAGCTTATTTGGGCTATTATCACTGTGAAGAATAAATAAGGAATATAGTATAAGCATTTATTTAAAAGCTATACCAGAGGTCAGTATATGTAATGAAAGTCAGACGTGAGGAGTGTGTATGTACATATGTGGGAATGACAGAAGAGAGAGAATGGGTTATCTGGAACTAGAGAACTCTAGAAAGCTTTGGCTTTTTCTAACTGATGTTATTCCCCTGGAAGCTAGAACTCTCTAACTACTTAGGTGAGTGATAATGGGCAATTATCTTGAATTAAGCAACCAATTAGGTGCTTCCATTGTAAATGCTATACAACCATGAAAGTACTTCAGGAGAAGCAAGAAAAAATTGGTTGGTGGGGGGAGGATATCTTTAAGGATCTAATAAGTGATAATGTCTAAGTGATATATATACAGTTTTTAAAACATACTACAAAGGAACTCAATAATACAGGGACTATATATTATCTATTATTAAGTGGAAAGGAAAGTGTTCCTTGGTTTTAGTTAAACATTTTTCTTTTGAGGACCAAGTTTTTGGGTGCTTTTGTGTTTTATCCCTTACTTGGACCACGGTGGGCTTCACATGCCTGTGCAGGGGGTCGTCTGATTTGAGGCATTCCAAGAAGTGTCTCTTCCCCAAAATATCCCTCCTAACCATCACTTAAAAGTCATTTATCACCTTCTACTATCATCTCCAGGCCTATTTATAAAATGCAAATATCTATGGGATAAGTGGGATACAGCCACTTTTCAGAACCCTCACATTAACCACTGCCAAAGAAGTGATTGGATGGAGAAAGACGAGGGCCTCTTCAAACCTCAGATCATGGTTTAAAAACCTCATCTGCTATAACAAACATAAGTTCTAACTTCTCTGTTCCGTTTCTTGCGACCTCCAGGCTGAATGTGCCAAATGTTCTTCATCACTACACTCTTCATGCTTAGTTCAATTCCTCCTCTCCCTTCACCCCTTGACCCTGGCCGTGAACCTGGCGAACTTTCCCAGTTCCCTCAACCTCACCTCCCATTTTATATTTCTGATGCAATGACATCAGTGGCTCAGTTTTCCTTTCTTTCTCACACTCATGGGAAGAAGGCAACACCGGTCACATGTTGGCGTGTGAAGATTTTTAAACCTATACAAAGTAACTGAGGCTGGAGCAAGATGTAAGAGGGGATCCAAAATGTCCATCCGTTGTGCCACAGAGACCCGCTGATACACGCCCTTTATATTCATTTCTCCTCTACAACAGGGGGCTTCTCTTTAACATAGAAATAATATCAGTAATAGCAAACGGGCTGCTTCGATGTGAAATTGAGTTGCTAAGGACAGGGTCACTACATTGTCCAATGCCAAGCAAGGGTGTCATCTCCATCACAATGCATATGAATGGTGGCCGTGTAGTTGTAGAGCACACAGCCTGTGCAGCCATAAGCAGCAAATAAGGCAATGAGATAGTCATTTTATTTTTTTTAATTTTTTTTAACGTTTTTTAATTTATTTTTGAGACAGGGAGAGACAGAGCACGAACAGGGGAGGATCAGAGAGAGGGAGACACAGAATCTGAAACAGGCTCCAGGCTCTGAGCTGTCAGCACAGAGCCCGACGCGGGGCTCAAACTCACGGACCGTGAGATCACGACCTGAGCAGAAGTCGGCCGCTTAACCGACTGAGCCACCCAGGCGCCCCAGGAGATACTCATTTTAGATATAAATTCTGTTAAGTTTTAAATCAAAAAAACAAAATTAAATTCTTCTTGCTATTTCATCTAAAACTGAAAGGGCCTAGGGTCCATTTTAAGAGAGTACCCCTTTGTAAACAACACACCAATTATCTCCTAGGATTTAGTCTGGCTCTGTCACTAATACCTTGTGAGATCTAGAAAACACTGCAGATCCATTATATTTTGCTGATGGCGTGTCTCTCAGACCTTATGATGATCATTTAATTCCAAACCCAACCATCCAGTTCATCTCAGAGAGAGCACATGGCTTGCCTATCCTCACAACATTTATTAACTATATCAGAACAAGAAGCCAAGGTGGCAACGCTCTGAAAGTCATTCCACTAGCTTCTGAGGCCTTTGAAGTCAGCTTCCTCCTTCTTTGTATTTGTTCCTCCAGGAAAAAGTGAAGTTGTTAGGGTCAAGTTACTCATTAAGTGAGAATAATATAAGAGAATGGGCTAAAGTGCTTGCAAAGAATTAAGTCAAAAGCACACATAGGGTAAGATTACTCTCTCAGGTACTACTGTCATGACTGGGCTCTTGTAAAAGCCCACTGCCTCTGTTTCCTCATATATAAAGGAGGATAATGAAAACTTAGAACAAAATAGTAGCGCTGAGAACAGACCGTTGTGTGCAGTCCGCATACAATCAGTGTTAGCTACTATCATCACTTTCCAAACTTCAAGATGGTCTAGGTGAAAACCAAGAGCTAAACGTCTACTTATATAAGAGAGAGTGTGGGCAATACTGTATTGTCCCAGTTTATAAGTAATTTTATTTACTGAAATAGATTTAAATCCCACTTCAACACAAATAACTATTTCTTTGAGCATGTACCACTGAAAAAGCTCACCATTTAAAAGGGGAAACCACTAATTTATATGTGGTAAATGCATCAAGAGACATAAGTAAGGTCATGTGGTACAGAAAAGGGACTAACCCTAAGATCAAGATTTGTGATATTTATGATACACAAATGTGTGTGTATGTATATATATGTGTATCTGTGTATAGGTGTATGTATATGTATATATACACATATATACAGCCCAACCCTATAAACAGCAAAATTAAATAAACAAATCAAAGCTGGTACCTTTCCATTAGTTTAGATTCAAAGATCAGTCGGGATGAGGGCCTTACCTCTCACAATGCTTAGTTGCTTTTTTCACATTTATGTGGTGTTTTTTTTTTTTTAACTTTTCTTTCCATGAGTAGTCCTGGAGTTGAAACAACAATAACTTTATCTTCACTATGATTCTTTAGAATTTTAGTAATTATTTATTGGTTTCATGAAAGGCATTCCAAGTTTATCCTAAGTGACCCTATTCTAACAAAAATCCCTTGAATGGAGAATTTCAGAAACTATAAATTGGAATTTTGGAAAACATTTTCTTTGAACATATAGCATCTTAAATTGTGCCACATACCTCTGTGGCTACATAAATATTCAATTCAGCAAGTATGTTCTTAGAACTCATACTTTCAAGACATTGTACTGGTATTAAAACAAGATCCTTTGGGCAAGGTCGATTCAAGGAACACACGGAGTCCTGGAGAATACTGAGTGTGGAAAGTGAACAGTTAATAAGGTAGAATGGGCTAGGACTGCAAGAGAAGTACCAACATTTACTTTCATGGAAGATGTGAGTGATTCTTGCTTACAGGTCAGACAGATCTTCAGAGAGATGGGACTTGAAGGATGGAAAAGAGCCCCAACGTGGAGCACTATAGGAGCTTCACCCTATTCTGCAGGTCCTGGAAAATGTTCCAGATGTTGAGAGTAACAGAGTCACATCAGGAGTCAATACCCTTGTGGTTCTGACAGTGGAATCAAACAGACCTCACCTTGGCAGGAACCCCAACTCCTCCACTAAGTATTTAACTTCTCTGTCTTGATTTATCTGAAGAGTGGGAATAATAATAGCACCTAATTGTAGGGTGTTTATGAGATGTATCTGTGATGGGGCGCGTGAAAGACATCATTAGTCCGGTGGCTCCTGCAGAGTAATATTCAATAGACGATTAGAATGACAGTGACCACCATGATGGTCAAAGAGGATGAGGAGGACAAAGAGAGAGAAGCTTGTTGACAGTGAGGATAATGTTTGAATTCGTTTTCATGTTTATGTCCCAACTCCTACTACATAAAGCCTGGCATGTCATGGGTACTCAATCTATTTGTTGAATTACACTAAAGAACAAATTTATCCCAGGGAACCATTAGTATAGTCATCATCTCTTGTCCTATACCCCCAGTAGATGTCTGAAATCAAAGATGGTCCTGGACCCTATGTATACCATGTTTTTTTCCTATACATACATACCTATGATAAAACAGGCACAGTAAGAGTTTAGCAACAATAACTAATAATAAAATAGAAAATTTATAATAGCATACTGTCATAAAGGGCACATGAATATGGTCTCTCTCTCTCTCTCAAAGTATCTTATTGTCCTGTACTCATCCTTCTTCTTGTGAAATGATTAAAATGCCTATGTGAAAAAATAAAGCGAGGTGAATGGCACCGGCATTGTAACATAGCATCAGGCCACTACTGACCTTCTGAAAATATGTCAGAAGGAAGATCACCTGCTTCCCAATTGTGGTTGATGTCAGGTAACTACAACCATGAAAGGCAAACCAGGGATAAAGGGGTCTACTGTATATTTGTTTGATATATTCACCAGCCTTGGGGGAATGAGGGGAAAACAAGTGTATGTAGTAAGAAGCAGCCTGAAGAAGAAAAATATAGACTGGATAATTTGAAGTGCTTATTAGAAAACTCTATGATGAGAATAATTACTAAATATACCAACCAAATTTATTATCTTTATATCACAACTGGGAGAAAAATGTCAAGGTCAATGAAAACCACAGAGCTGAAGTGGAAAACCTGGCACCATTGAAAGGTAATTGGGTGTTCTTGCCGGCTTCCCTCTCATTAGATTTGATGTAATTGTTTTTAAAACGTCAAGACATAATGACAAGTATGTATTTCAATATAACCCTGATGCAATAATCAAAAGGGTATTTAAAATTCACTGTACAATTACAGTTCCATTAAATCTAAGTTAACTGCCAATTTGAGTCACTAAATCTGTTACGTTGCAACACACATGCAGTGTGTCTCCGTCACAACTGAATCATAACCAGACTTTGTTCATGGCTCTGGGAAAAGTTCTGCCGTAACATTTTAACAAGGGCCGAGTGATGCACACATGTAGTAACAATTTGCCCCTAGAATCACTGGGAGCCCAGTACCCATATTATCACATCAAGGGTGGGAAAAAGGGCAAGACCGCTTGAGTCATGCAAGCAACAGGCAGCTTGATACATGTCACCCGGAGGAGGAATTTGAAAGCCTTGCATGTCTTTGCACTCAAAACCCTGACTTCAAGCTACCCTATTTTGTTGTGGGCAACTTCTGAAGGATTGGCTGAGATGATCCCTGGTTTGCATTCCTCGGAATACCACAATAAAACAACTTCAAAAGAGTCCCCAGAAGTGGGACTGGCCTCGAGGCATTCAAAACATTGTGCCTAAGGGGTCTTAAGAGGAAATAGCTTTGAAAAGGCAGCCATCAAGTGCTCCGGGGCAGGCAAGAGAAAGAAAAGATCCTGCGGGGAGGCAGCTGGCCCATCCAGCTGTGGAGGGAAGCGGCATGATGGATGGCTTCCACTGGGGACAATGGGCGGCTGTGAGGGACAGGTCTTTGTTCCCAGGTTCCTGCACCCTCTCCTTTGACCTGCACCACTGACCCGTGTGCTTGTGCACAGGGCAGGGACGCCCGGCCTTCTCCAAGTTAAGGCCTAGCACAATTACTCATGCAAAGGACCCACTGCCTGCTGCTCCCTGCCCCCATTTCCATGCAGTCCAGCCAGATGGTGACAGTGTTGGAGGTGGAATCCTGGACTATGGAGAACAAGGCTTCCAATCTGCAAACTCATTTCAGGATTAGCACAAATCAATTGCACTGAAAGATAAGAGCTGGGGGTGAGGGTAAGCCCTAGTTTTCCTCCAAAGGACAAAGTAATCACACGCAGGTGGTTCCTTAAGGCATAATTAATTTGTGTTTCCAGGGTTATTTTCCAATTCAAAGTAGAAAGGGGACACATCTAAGAATCTGGTGAAATTCAGCATATTCCTCCCACAATTGCAGATTTCTGGTCAGCTTCCTGGGTGTGAAGGGCAGGTCTGAGCCTGCAGTATCACCATATACCTGACTCACTCTGGCCTCAGGATCCTTGTCCATACAACATGTTAATTCCTTCCTACCCTTCCAGTGAGTGCCTCGCTGGAACAAGCTAACTTAAAAACACTGTGGAGAAAGAAAAATATTGCATATCACTTATACATGTAATCTGAAAAAAACTGAGTTCATAGAAGGAGAGAGTAGAATGGGGCTGCGGCAGGGGATGGGGAAAATGGAGAGATGCCAGTCAAAAGTACAAAGATGGGGGCACCCAGGTGGCTCAGTCGGTTGAGCATCCCACTTTGGCTCTGGTCATGATCTCACAGGTTGTGAGTTCAAGCCCTGCATTGGGCTCTGTGCTGACAGCTCAGAGTCTGGAGCCTGCTTCAGATTCTGAGTCTCCTTCTCTCTTCCCCTCCGCCCCCCTTTCTCTCTCTCTCTTTCTCTCTCTCTCTCTCTCTCCATCTCTCAAAAATAAATAAACACTAAAAAAAATTAAAAAAAAAAGTACAAAGCTTGGGGAGCCTGGGTGGCTCAGTTGGTTGAGCGTCCTACTTTGGTTCAGGTCATGATCTCACAGTTCATGGGTTCAAGCCCCACATCAGGCTTTACACTGACAATGAGGAGCCTGCTTAAGATTCTGTCTCTCCCTCTCTCTCTCTCTGCCCTTCCCCCACTTGTGTGTGTATGCTTTTTCTCTCTCTCTCTCCCTCAAAATAAACAAGTAAACTTAAAAAAAAAAGTACAAAGCTGCAGTTAGGTAGAATGAACAAGTTCTAGAGATGTAAGGTATAGCATGATGACTACAGTTAACAACTGCATATAGTATACTGGAAGTTTGCTAAGAGTAAATTTCAGATGTTCTCGCTACAAAAAAAATTAAAAGGTAACTATGTAAGAAGGATATACTAATAAGCTTGACTCTAATAATCATTTTGCTATGTGTGTAGATGTCAATACGTTGTACACATTAAAAATATACAATTTTAGATTAAAAAAATTTTAATTATAAAAATCTTAAGTGAATGTAAGCAGAAAAAAACATGGTACGAAACACAAGGAAGACTCATCTGTTGACTCAAAATGTACAACGTGTCGCAAACATACTGCGATCAGTTGCGAGCACTAAAGCCTGGTAATAATAAGAGTAGCGGCTAATATTGCTATGCATCTATTTTGTGGCAGACAACATGAGCAGCACAGAAAGCAGGCATCACTAAGCCGCATAACCCTACTAAAGAGCAGTGTTATTAATCTCACCTGACACATGAGGAGACGCAGACTCACAGGTGTTAAGTGACCTGCCCCAGGTCATGCAGCTCGTAAACAGGTGAGCTAGGTTTGAACTTGGTTCCTTAGTCGGAAAGCCTACACTCCTCCCACTGGGCCACTTGTCTGTGTCAGGCTCCACCACCCCAAGGCTGTCCTGGAGCTCAAGTTCAAGGTGTCCAAGCAACACAAAGACCTTTCCACCCAGAGCACCTGAACAGTGTCCTGTTACCATCCACAAGCTTCCGTACTGACTCACTGAACCCCTCCCAGCTCCCAGCTCCATGCCTTTATCCCAGTAACTTTGGATCACTCCTCACAGATGTCCCTTCTGTGCTCAAAATGACCACGCTTAAAAGCACACACATCCTCTCTCCTCACCCCACCCACCCAACCAGAATTTCTCACAATTCAACCTCGCCCAGTCCCTCAAGCAGAAACTCGACACCATGCCTTACTCTTCTCTTGACTTTCTCTTCCACCTGGGCTCCTGCAGCGCCCCCCCCCACAATCTGAGCCTTTATTACATTCCAACTATATAATAACCATAATTCCCTGTCCTGTTTATCCTAGAAATAGTCTAACATCACTTCCTGAAGTGCAGCTGAGACCCTGTCATTACCTTGCTCAGAAACCAGTCCCTATGTTACCTCCACAATGAACCCTCAACTCTTTAATAAGCATTTGGGACTCTCCTTGATTTGACATCAATCTACATTCTGAGATGACACCCCCAATTTTCCCAACCACATATTAATCCACTACCAGAACCAGCTAATCAGAATTCAACTGAGCAGGATCTGCTAGAGCTAAGACTGTATCCCAGACAGATATTCCATAGCTGAGTTTGGGGTGTGTGTGTGTGGGAACTGGGGTGGTCTGGCAGCTGTACTGCAGACATCTGGGATGGCTAATGGCCTGGAGCAAATAGAAGGGTCTGGCCAAAACAGTCACCCCAGGCATGGGACCCATGTTCCATATCTGCTAAAAACAGGGTAGCTTCCTAGGTCTTGGGAAATGTGAACGCCAGACAGGATACAAGCCAGACAGGAAGGAACAATACAGGAATTGCCTTTCAAAATGGGAGTTAAAGTGCAAAGAAGTCCAGGGCACCTGGGTGTCTCAGTCGGTTAAGCATCCAACTCTTGATTTTTGGTTCAGGTCATGATCCTGAGGTTTGTGAGATCAAGCTCCATGTCAGGCTCTGTGCTGCCAGTGCGGAGCTGGCTTGGGATTCTCTCTCTCTCTGCCCCTCCCCTGCTCTCTCCCTCAAAACAAATAAACATTAAAAAATTTTTTCTGAAGTGCAAAGAACCAGGTAAAAGGGCCCAAGGGATGGGAACCAGAATGACCCGGCAGAGAGGATGCAGCATCAGGCTGGTGGATGTGGAGCTACCAGGAAGCTTGCCCAGGCACCTTAAATGTTTCTTAGCACTATGGTGTTCATGGATTTGCATCGTTTGGTGTTTAATTACTTAGGGTTAAGCAGTGGATTACAGGCATACTCAACCCCCTCTGCCCATCAACGGCAGTGGCAAGGTTGGGGGGCATTGTGAGTGGGGAAGTATGCGTGGTGGAGTCCTTCCATGATATGTTGGAATACAGTTTACCCCTGCTTTTTGCTTCTACCATGATGAAAAACTTGAAAATTTTACTACGACCCTAAAGAAAAATTAGAACTGAAAAGCAAGTTTTACAATTTGGGTGCCTGATTCCATACACTATTATGTTTCATGGTTTCTGAGGATTCTGGCAATTATATATATATATGTATACACACACACATATGTGTGTGTATACATACATACATACATACATATATATATATGTATGCATATATACACACAGGTCAGGTGTGTGTGTGTGTGTATATATATATATATACACACACATATGTATATACACACATATGTGTGTATATATATATGTATATATATATACACACATATATGTATATATATTCCATCCTAGTGCTGGGATATTACATTCGGATGTGGGGAGGGTAGAAAAGGAACATTATAAAGTGTGGGAAGAAATGGGGTTCTTTGGACCTCTCCCTTCCCCCGCCACACTAAGGAACTGATAAAATAGTTCTTCTGGTTGCATTTTGGAATTTGGTTTCAGTCACTCTCAACAAATTCTTTTGTCCTTGTCAAAAACCTCACAGCTTCAGACATTGCAGACATTGTTAAATACAAGCTCCCGGGCTGGAGGTGTCCGAGTTGACTGTTTTGTCTGATATTCTCGTGCCCAGTTTCAGGGAAACAGGGTAAGCTGATAGAGGCAAAACCGCCTCCAACAGAGAGAAATGATGACTTAAAAAGACTTAATTCTGTCTGGATGAGACACAGGCCCTCCAATGCTGCCACAAAGAAGGAGACAGCTTGCAAGTGCCTTTTTCCAGAACTGATGTAAATTAGAACATTTCCTAAGACAGGTCAGCCTGGAGTAATTTTCCAGTTGACTTGTCAAATAACCAGGGGACAAGCTCCCACATCTCAGTGCAATGCAGAGGAAAACCCCTAGTAATTTCTCTCGGGTTTTCACATTTGTTCATTTATGGTGTGGAAAATCGTCCGTGTGTGGCTCATCGAGTAAGCAGGCTGGTGGGGATCCACCCAAAGCTAGACCTGGCACATAGTGGGTGCTTAATAAATAGCTGTTGGTCACCACTGTGAAAACTGAATGGTCCTTCTGTTCACTGTACAGTCAAATCCCCAGCAGATGCTTTCAAAATTTTAGACACCCTGGCAGCTCCAGGAATCCCCCTATACATAGATTCCCCGGCCAAATTGCATATAAAATAAGGGTTTGGGTTCATTTTAAAGAATTTTGAAGAAAAAAAAAAAGCAAATGAAGCATTTTATTTCATTGCCTCAATATATATGTGTTGTTTCTTGTTTATCAGGTTTTGTGGCCTCCTATTTAAACAGCCTCCCCTTTCCCAGGCTTTGACCTCAAAAATCAGATGCACTCACTAGTGATGTTCACGTGAAGTGAGGCTAAGAAGGGAGAACCCAGCGTCAGGCCAGGATCTGAGATATTTGTGCCCAGTGGTGAAGACAGTGGGGTCCTTACCAACTGGCCTCCTGGGGGAGGCAGGGATTGGACTTTGCTCCTGGCTGAGCCATCTCCAGGCCTACTGCTGGCCCTTCCATAGATTCTGTGAACTCTAAACTAATTTATTTCGTACCTCTTTTGCTTAAACTAGCTAAAGAAGGTTAGGATGTTACAAGCTAAGCACACTGACTGCTATGTGTACCTTGTGCTAAATGCCATGGTACACGTGAGGATACAAAGACAAATAAGACATGAATGCAGCTCCCAAGATTCCACAGTCTGAAGACAGGTACAGACTTGAGCCCATCAGTATAATATAGTATGTGTCACACAGTGTGATCAGACCAGTGAAGGAGGCTCCCAAGGAGACCCAGGGTATGGCAGGCAGAGGGAAAGGACAGTCTGCATGGGAGGGTGCAGACCCCTGGGTACCTCAGCAATGGATCTTGACCATGCCATCCGCAGCCCCTCAGACCATGCCTTCATGTAGGACTTGGTCTGACCCAGGATGTCTGGGACAACAGACAGTGCAATCCTATCACCTAATAGGGCTCAAACTTATTTATATCCAAGCCCAGCCTGGGCATGCAAAGATACAGTCCCAGTTGCCAGACTTCTGTGTTCCTCCCTCTATCCTGCTGTTCATTTTATCTGGATGTTGTAATTCCCTCCTGTCACAGACAAGCTGTGGCCATGGGGACAAACACAACAACCACAGGGAACTCTGGTAGCTCAGGCAGAGTGGGCTGTAGTTTGATTCTTTAGCAGGAAGGGGCGTAAACAGTTTTGGGGGGATGGGGCTAGCACCCTTTCAACACCTCCTCTCAAGGTCTGACCATCCATATTGCAACCGTGTTTACCTCTGCTTCCTTTAACATCTTTTTACAAGGGTGCCTGGGTGGCTCAGTCAGTTGAGCATCCGACTTCGGCTCAGGTCATGATCTCACAGCTCGTGAGTTCGAGCCCCGCGTTGGGCTCTGGGCTGACAGCTCGGAACCTGGAGCCTGCTTCGGATTCTGTGTCTCCCTCTCTCTCTGCCCCTAACCCACTCGCATTGTGTCTCTGTCTCTCTCAAAAATAAATAAACATTAAAAAAATTAACATCTTTTTACAATAATTTTAACAACCTATAGTCTCATGGCTTGTATGGCAGCACAGCAAGGAGCCAGAAGATAGCCAAATGGTGGCATCCAGGGACAAAGCCCAGACTATAGGCAGAACAGGAAATGCAGGTGTGAAGCCACTGGGCGGAGGGGCAGAAACCCATCTGTGCATTGGAAGGAAACTCAAAGGTGTCGAGTCAGTGTTGCCCCAGGACCAGGTATGCTCGGAGCAAGCTCCCAATACCTAGGCAGTCCATACTCTTCACCTTATCCTTCCCCCCTGATTGGATCCTCCTCCATGCTGCCCGCCAGTACACTTTGGGCCTCAGGAGAGTTCCGTCAGTGTGGACTATAACCACAGTGTGTGATTTCTCAATTGCTCAGCCACACAGAAGCCTGCCTCCACTGGTGGAAGCGAACCTCCCAGGGATGGTTTTGCCTAAATCACAACTGAACCGGCTTTGGACACTGTACCCAGCAACAGCAGCCTCCAAATCGCAACTGGTTCCCTTGAGTACCCTCTCCTAGACAAGATAGGGGCTTTCCAATGTGTGGCCTTTCTCAGGCCAGATACCAGGTTCCATCATGTTGTACACACATCTGAGGGGAAAACAATACTACATCACAGTAAGAACATGCGGAACATCATTCCCCTTCCTCTTCTTTTCCCATCCCTTCTTACAAAAGAAGCAGTCTCAGCTTGGTGCTGGTGCATTTGGAACACTTCCCTCACAGTGGTCAATCTCCCTTTAAAATCAGATGACCGGTCTCAAGGTGAGGATTTCCACTGGCAACACTAGCTAGCTAAAAGGTAATAATAATGTTCTGTTTTCACTGATTTATGCAACCAATTAAAAACTATGCCTATGGGGCACCTGGGTGGCTCAGTCAGTGAACGGTCTGACTTCAGCTCAGGTCATGTTTTCACGATTGGTGAGTTCGATCCCTGTATCTGGCTCTCTGCTGTCAGCACAGCCTGCTTCAGATCCACTGCCCTCCTCTCTCTCTCTGCCCCTCCCCTGCTCGCTTGAACATTCTCTCTTTCAAAACTAAACATTAAAAAAAAATGCCTTATTATTACCTTTTCAGATTTAGAGCAATCATATTGATATTAGTTTCCCTTTTAATTTTAAATATATTTTTTAAATAAATGAATGTAACACAGAGGAATAAAATGTTTGAAAATTATTAGGACACAGATAACGCAGAAAGTGTGAAGGCCCCTGAATAAAGTTCGGTGAGTGTACCCCTACTCTGTGGCTCTCCTTCTCACCCTTCCCTGTTCTCTGTGTGCAGTCTCTGTTCCTGGGGGGTCATCTCATGGGCATCCAGCCAAAGCCGGGGCACTTGAAGTCATTGGTGTTTGATCCTTTTCTCTCTTTTTAACTGTTTTCACCACTGTTTGTCTTTCACCCCATTTCCCCATTAGCGAGCGAGTTCCTTGAGGGCAAACACAATGTCACTGCTGTCTTTCCAACCTGCCTGCAGCTGCCAGTTGCAGTATTGGGCGCACAGTGGGCGTTCGATACATGCTGCTGCCAGATATTCACCAGCATCTCCACTCCCAGCAGACACTGGAAAAATGGGTCATCTATTTGGCAAAAGCAACAGGATTCACCAAGACAAGATCTATGAACGGCGTAAAATAACAACAACAACAACACCAACAAACCCATCAAACTCAGCCTTTTGGAAAAAAGACTTCATTGTTGCAAGGATACCAGTATGCCTGAAAATGGCAAAAACCTGGGGATTTTCCATAGATTAGTCATGTGGTTTAAATAATTAGAACCGAAGTCCCAGTATGAGATTGCCCCCAGTGAAACTTGAGCAGCTCCCAGGGTAAGTTTAGTCTTATGTAAAAAGGAGAAGCTCGACAGACTGACAGCTAGAAATTAAAAGAAGGAGGAAATCAAGAAAGAACCTGCAGCCCAGAGAGAAAAGAAAATGCATGTGTCATGTGGGCTGGGCCTGGAGAAAGTGTGTAGAAAACTCAGGCAATGTGGTGAATATATTTGCAATTTTATGGAAAGAATCCAGTCTACACTGAAGGCATTCAGGGTATTTGTTTTAATAACATTCTAAGTGAAAGCCTTTTCTCAGGTAATAGAATTTCTTTCCATTTTTATGAAGTCAAAAATGAAAAATAAGCTAAAGCAAAAGAATCTAATTTCCTATAAGGTTTTGTTTTTAGTTACTTATAAATGCTAAATCATGGGGACTTCAACACCAGAAGGCATATGTTGATCATGAAAATGAAATAAGAAAAATAAAAGAAAATCTTAGAAACCCACTCATAAATATTGACCTTCCCTTTTCCCCATCTCCAGCTCCTACCTAAAACTTCATATGTGAGTGCCCACACACACACACACACACACACACACACACACACACACTCACACACCCGGGGAGAAATAACAACACTGGCTTTCAGAGACTGAGCAAGGCGGACTGTGAACTGACCTGTTCTCGAGATAGAACACATTTGTTCAACCAATTCATCACCTCCTGGTAGAAGTCCACAGAACCCAACACTGCTGCCCAAAATGCCCAAACTTAGAAGGGATCAGGAACACCTTGTGGTCCCGAGTAGCCCACAGGAGACGGAGTTGTTGGGGGCCTTCTGACAAGGCCATCAGAAGGATACACCAACCCCTTTCTTAGCACAATCAAACTTCTCAGCAAAAGGCTACACTTGTATTGCAGGCTCTGGAATCAATGGCAAAGCTTCTCAATGTCCATTCCATTTTGTCAGTTCAACCTAAGCTGTACACTCTGTAATCCATTAGCATATCTTTCATCCAGAGTATTGTCAAAAACTGCTCATGAACCATCAAATAAATCTCCTTGTTCCCAAAATAGCAAAGGTGTGACCTCTGCTTCCCACTTATACATATTTGAAATTGTCATCATGAGCTGTGAGCCATGTCCTTCTCATTTTTTTAAAGTATATTTATGTATTTGAGAGACACTGCACAAGTGGGGGAGGGGCAGACAGAGGGGAGAGAGAGAGAATCCCAAGCAGGCTCTGCACTGCCAGAGCAGAGCCTGATACAGACCTTGAACTTAGGAAACTATGAGATCATGACCTGAGCCAAAAGCAAGAGTCAACATTTAACCAACTGAGCCACCCAGGCCCACCATGTTCTTCTCATTTTTACATGTCTTTAGAACCTCTAGTCTGCCTATTTTCAGGACATGAAACTAATTTTGCAACCTCATCATATGAAGCCACATGCCTTCCTCTGTATTAACTACCAAACAGTCCTCCCTGCACCAAGAGTAAGCATCCTATGCAAAGTGGGCCAGATCTGTGGCCCCACAGAGTATCCTCCAGTCTTCCCTCATTGACTTGGCTGGATGGCCTCCTCTTCCTCATCCTCCACTTAGCCTTCTCCCTCCTAGAGGTTCCCTAGCCTCTACAGTGCACCCAGGCTTTGGACATGGTTCATACAGGCATGAGGAAAACATATCCTTGACCCTTAGAAGCCTAGACTAACTCTTTACAACTTTTTCTACTTTTCCCTGAGTTTGTCTTTTATTCTTTTCTCTACATGGGGCCAATATTAATCCAGAACCCCTATTCAAATGATAAGAACTGTTTTGGGTAACTTTTAAAAAACTCTTTGGAATTTGATTGCCCCTATCAAGGAGTCACTGGAGGGGCTGAATGGAATATGAATATTCTTGTGGGCATACACTGATGTTTACATAGAGAGAGTACCATGGAAAGAGTGGCAGTTCATAGCAAAAACTGAGTTTGAATCCCAGCTCAGTCAAGAACCTTAGGCACCATCATTGACCCTTCTAAGCTTCAGTCATCTGATGGGAAAAAAACAGTGGAGATAATGGGAGCTATTTCAGTAATTTGCCACAAGTATTAAATAAGTTCCTTTGCACCAAGTCTGGATCATGTAAGCTGTCAATAAATGCTAGTAAAATGTTATTAATAATGATATCATCATCACCATCATCAATATCATCATCAGTAGTAGTAGCAGCAGTTTTGCTATTACTTGAAGTCAGAAGACCTGGTTTCCAAACTAGTTTTGTGAACAACTTATTTTCCTATAATAGATCTTTGATGTTATTTCTTGCTCTGTAATAGAGAATGAGGGTTCAGACTGTGGATTCTCATTCTAATTCCTTCTCCTCCTCCATTTATTACTTACACAATGTTGAGCAAGCTACTTAACCGCTGTGAGACTCAGCCTCTTCATCTAAAAAATGCAGGTGATAATAGCACCTACTCTAAAGGGCCATTATAATTATTAAATGAGTTGACGCATGTAAAACGTTTAAAAGTGCTTGGCACATAGTAAGTGCTCAAGAAATGTTCTCAAAATCTGTAATAGGAGGTACTGATATCCACTGGGCAGGTTATGGACAGGATTTGAGATATTGCATGAAAAGTACCCACACAGTCTGGTGTAAGTGGTTCTGAAGCCAGTATATATCTTAAGAGTTCCCTGGGTATACTTTAATAAAACTTGCCCCAGAGCAGTTACAACAGAATCTCTAAGAGTGGGGCCAGGGCAGTTTTAAAGCTCCTCCATACGACTTTAATGTGAAGCTAGGGCAAAAAAATCACTTGTCTAGCAACAGTAATAAGTAAAGTCACTAAAAGGTGGTCATTATTACTCTCTCTACATACACATGTATCCAAAAGTACAAAAGAAGCAGGGGAATGTTGCCTGATTTATAGAAAGATTAAGCACTTATTAAAAACATTGTGAAATGATTCTTCTTATACTCACGCTCCACCCAACCAAGAGTTCATTTACTAACCAGGAGACAGCTGCCAGAGAACATTAAGAAGCTGACAGACATGAAAGAAAGCTTTATTGCCACAGATGAACTACAGATGCACACAAATGCCTTGTACATTTTCAGGGCTCAATGGCTGTTCACTAAATTGAATTGATACCATGATGTAAGTCAATGGGGGAAGACTGATTAATACATGATACTATGGCTTAAAGCAAGGTACACATATGCATGCACATGTACACAGTCTCACAAGCACAGGCCTCTCACTGTCCTGCTTCACCTCATTGGAGTTCTGCCTCCTCTGAACTCTTCTCAACACTAACACTACTGTCACACAAATAAGCAATATAAGGGAGTCATACTTTACCTTATGTTCATAAGCATTTATGCCTACTGTTATTTATTTATTTATTTATTTATTTATTTAAAATTTTTCTTTCAACGTTTATTTATTTTTGAGACAGAGAGAGCATGAACAGGGGAGGGGCAGAGAGAGAGGGAGACACAGAATCGGAAACAGGCTCCAGGCTCTGAGCGGTCAGCACAGAGCCCGACGTGGGGCTCGAACTCACGGGCCAGGCCGTGAGATCATGACCTGAGCCGAAGTTGGAAGCTTAACCGACCAAGCCACCCAGGCGCCCCAAGGCCTACTGTTATTTAAAACGATCTTTTTCTGCAAAACAGTGATGCACTTACAAATGGAAATTAATGTCCACACTAAACCATGTATACAAATGTTCATAGCAACATTATGCATAACAGCCAAAAAGTGAAAACAATTCCAAAGTCTATCGATAGATGAGTGGATAAAGAAAATGTGGCATATCCCTACAATGGAATGCTATTTGGTAATAAAATGAAGTACGGATACATGCTACAATGTGAGTGATTATGAAAAATGTTCTAAGGTGATGAAGTCCCACACAAAGGACTGCATATTCTGTGATGCATTTTATATGAAACATCCAGAGTAGTCAAATTCACAGAGGCAAACAGATTGGCAGTTGCCTAGGGCTGGGCTGGGAGTGTTGTGGAGGAGTGCCAGAGAGCATTAATAGGGAGCGACTGCTGAGTACAGGTTTTCTTCTGGGGAAGAAGAAAATGTCCTACAATTAGATAGTGGTGATGGTTACACAATTCTAAATACACTAAAAATCACTGAATTGTGTCCTCTGTGGTATGTAAATTACATCTTAATAAAGCTGTTAAAAAAAATCGATGTTCTTAAAGATGACCCTGATCGACCAAAAAAAAAGAAAAACCAAAAAACCAAAAACAAAACAGGAAAAGGCTTAAAGTATTTCATATACTTCAGCTATGAAGGAGGAACAATATATATTTTAGGAAAATTTCTTTAACATTTCAGCCTTTTAAATTATGCAGACATTTTGTTAATGCAAGTCCACTTTATTTCCCAATAAGCAGGAGCTTATTGAGGCTGGTGGATAAGGTCTTTGCCAAGGAGGGGTCACCTGCAGCTTCTTCCTGCTTCCAGAGGAAGAAACTTGTGTGTATATGTGGAGGTGGGGGTGGGGAGAGTCCTTACCTCCACAGTATTTCCTAGGGAAGTGCTGCCTGCTAGTGTTCTCTGCTTTTGCTGGGCCAGTCTGGGAGTAAACTTTCACCTGCCTTGTGGGCAGAGGCAGGTTCCAGGAGGCCCTGCATAATGGTAGATTCCATTAGGGTCACTGCTCTCTAGCTGACCTGCCAGTCTCATGCCATTTTTAAAATCTCTTGGGAACATCTATTATGTTACCCATCCAGGAACCATTTACTCCTTCTTCCCTACTTTACAGAATCTCAATTTTGTTTGGGTTGCAAAGTGTACAATCTCAAAGGATAACTTGTGCTTGCTCTTAAGTCAGTTATGGTAATCCATTGCTTTGTTAGTGAGCAGTCTAGTGGGGGGCAATATTTCCAAGTCTGGCTAATAAGGGAAAGTCTGCTTGAGAGCATATTGGAAATATGTATTCCTTGATTTTATTTTTAGTATTTTTTTAATTTTTTTTTAATGTTTATCTATATGTGAGAGAGAGACAGAGACAGAGAACAAGCTGGGAAGGGACAGAGAGAGAGGGAGACAGAATCCAAAGCAGGCTCCAGGCTCTGAGCTTCATCATAGAGCCCAAAGTGGGGCTTGAACTCACGAGCCATGAGATCATGACCTGAGACGAAGTCAGACACGTAACCAACTGAGCCACCCAGGTGCCCCTGTATTTCTTGACTTAAAGAAATGATAGGGATGTTCAAAGATAGTTCAACCTCTTTTCTCTCTTCCATGAATGTAGTTGTGTGTAGATACTTTGAGACCACAAAGGAGACATTTCCTAGACACAGAGGTAGGAAGAGCAGAAGAATGGCAAGAGTCTGGGTCCATGATGAAATTACCAAGCTGTTGAATTGACTTTGGCCAATTGACTTTTACCTACCTTCTAACTTCACATTATATAAGATAATTAAACACCTTACTACCTAATCCACCATTTCTTCAATGTCTATTACATGTAATCAAAAGGGTATTAACTGGTACATCTACCAACCTAAAGATTCATAGTTCATTCCAGACGATGGCTTTCTGTTAGCATCAGTCAGAATTAGGTTTGGCTATATATAAGCATAGCTTAAACAATTAGCAGTGAAAGAAGTTCAGAAGTAGGGACTTCAGAGGTAGCATGATGGTTCCACAGTCATCAAGGACTCAGGTTTCTTCTATTAGTCTGCACTAACATCCTTAGGCTGCCATTCTCAAGATCACTTCATGGTCTCAGGTGGCTGCTGGAGCCCCAGCCTTCCCATTCACATTCCAGGACAAAAGAAAGGGAAAGCATGGAAGGTCAATAAAGAAGAATACTAAATATCTAAATTGCCTATAAAGAATATCCTAAAGTACCATACAACACTGCTTAAACTCCAGGACTAGGTCATGTGATCACATTGTATTACAAAGGAGGCTGGTAAATGTCTTCTACATTGTTATGGGTTCCCATTTTTAAGAACGAAGGATAAAACGGATATTGCAGGAATAGTTACAAATCTCTGCTGCATAGGGAATCTGTCCTCAGTCTCAGTATACTCTTCCATTAACCAAAGGTGACAGAAGATGCTTGATGCAAACACCATCCAAAGAAACTGGGCTGGTGGAATGCACAGTCAGTGCATGAAATGTTTCCATGTGACAAAATGTATGTGCTTTTCAAGATGACACTTTGAAAATGGGTAATATATTTTTTAATGAACTCCGAGTGAAACTCTTTGGTTACATGGAACTCTGACTGAAAACCAGTAAAATGATGAATCACCGATGGCACCCAGCTTGCCCCAGAAGATTCTACAACTGCCCAGGAGCAGGTGATACTTGAGACAGGAAAAACATTCCAAGGAAAGAAAGAGCACTGGGTGCCACAGCCATAATTTACTAAAGAATCGGTTTTTAAATTTTAATATCAAAAATTAGCTTGTGGGAAATAACTGCTAAACTGTGTGCCAATAAAACTTATTCTGACGAAAAACTCGGGATAAAATATCTTCTGCTACTTTGGGTTAATTACATAGTATTCTGGGAATAAAGAGTAAGTTACTTAAAAACACTTAACTTTTACTTAAAAACTCCTATCTGTGTAAACCACCATTTTCTCAAATCTGTGGTAACAAGGAAGAACACGTAGAACAAACTGGAAACTGGAATTGATAAAAGACTGCAACATTATGTTCTAATTTCAAATATTATGGATCATCAAAACAGTCCCATTTTTATCCCTAACTTTATATAAGACAAAAGTTACACATTTATGCTGATAAAATACTGAATTGTCTAGTCAGTATCATGGAATCCCAAGTAATATTTAATTTGAAAACAGAATTCTATTGCTAAAAACTATTGGGAAGCAATTGCAAACATGATTTGAGAGCTACTGCCTTATTCTCAAAGTGAAAGTCAGCCCAAATGTGGTTTGTGCTTCTCTACTTGAGTTCCAAACCAAAAAATGTTAAAAATGAGCATCACAAATCTTATAATCGGATGAAAACCTTAACCCCAGCCATATCCTAATTTATGATTGGATATGACTTTAGAGCATATCTCAGACCATATGCTTGGACTGTAACATCTTGCCGCACAAATCACCAGCATTGCACAATTTCAAGCTCAGTTGATAACAGGGACATTCCCTTTTATTCCCCACCCACACATCACAAGCAAGAAGATGCATGCCTCAAAATCTACCTCCTCCTCCTCATCTTCTCCCTATTCTATGTAGAAGGCCAGCCATGTCCAGGATAGCCTCTTCTCCCAGGCTGGCAAACACGGGTTCCTAGACACTGTCCACTTCCTCACCTTCAATGTTCCAAAATCTATTTCACACTATCTCATTGCTTGATGACTGCTAAGGGTTCTTATGCTGCCTGATGACCAAAGAGTGACGTTGTATCACAAGATTAAAAATTTTTGCTTACCAGCAGACATGGAATCTGCCTTCTCAGTCCTGAAGAAACTGAAGCCGGGAGATACTCCTCTGCCCTCTCTCCAGCAGATCCTCTGGATTTGTTTTATCTATGAAGCATTCACATAAAATGGCATCTGAACAAGTTACACTTTTATCTATAAGAACTTTGGAAACAACAGCTTTTCTCAAAAGTGGCGTAAGGGAGGGCAAAGTGCTCGCTCTTCCTGAAACAAAGAAAGCAGCCAACCAGCAATGGGAAACATGTCCCTCCTTGTATTATAGAATGAGAGAGCCACCTGTTTCTCATCTTCATAATTTTGAAAGTATTCACACTGTCCATAACCCGGTGGTTGATTGCATGGACTTGACATAATAGCCCAATGCGGTCTTTAATCTTTTTCACTAAAGATTATTTTTAAAAATCGGTTCTCAAGGTAAAACTGTTTCATCATTCTAGCTGCATCTCTCATGACTATCTCGGACTCAGCAACATCAGTCTTAGGGACTGGCATCAGCAGCCAAGTATGGACAGAGCACACTGTCCCTTCTGATGCACTTGGTGGCATCCTGGATGAGCAGCACCCTGTCCTATACTATGTCCTGCAGGTGACTTTTAGCACGCCAGGCTTTGCTTTAAAGATCTTCTGTGCTTCAGCGCACCTAGGTGGCTCAGCTGGTTGAGCGTCTGACTTCAGCTCAGGTCATGATCTCACAGTCTGTGGGTTCGAGCCCCACGCTGGGCTCTGTGCTGTCAGTGCAGAGCCTGCTTGGGATTCTCTGTCTTCCTCTCTCTATGCCCTTACCCTGCTTGTGCACTCTCTCTCTCTCTCAAAATAAATAAACATTAAAAAATTTTAATTAAAAAAAGATCTCCTGTGCCTCTTAATTTCTTTAAGGAACAGCCATATAGTCTAGCAATTGAATATATGAACCCTGGCATCAGACTGCCTGAGATTAAATCCCCACTTTGCCACTTACCTGCTGCATGACCTTGAGCAATTGCTTAACTTTGCTAAACTCCACCTTTGTCAGCAGCAAAGTGCAGATTAAAAATACCTCCTACTTCTTTATAGGGTGCTGTGAGAAGGTAACACAGAACGCCTGCGTCTGGCAATGCTTGGTCCACATTAGCTAACATCACAAATGAAACCAAGGTCTGTGCCTCTACTAAAACAAAAGCTACTTAGAATCAGGGACCCACAGGCTCATAGTGGTGCCTAATTAGCATGTACTGAACAAATGAATGAATGGATCCATAAGGTCCAAACTCTCCTGCTGAGTGTGGACCATCAGAAAGTGAATGAGCTTTACTGCCAGATGGATCCGAGTCTGTGTCCTGGTTCCTTCTATTCTAATTACCTCAACACATGGCATCTTGGCTGCCTGCGATGTTAAATATGAATGGAATGCATTGCAGGGTGACCACGAGGATGAAATGGGGTCATTTTGGAGTGTCAGAGTAGACTTGAGTGGAGTCTCCTTCTCCCCAGGCTATCTGGAGCAGAAGGAGCTGAGCCCAGATCCCTTTGGGGTCCAGTGAACACAGGCTGCTTTGGGAAGGAAGCAGATGCATTCTTAGCAAAATGCAGCCTCGGTTATAGTTCTTAGGAAATAGTGTTAAAACCATGTGAATAGGGGATCTGTGAAGGAGAGTCATCTTTCAGCTGTGAGGTTTGCTGCTTTATAAACATTTTAGCTGAAAACAAGCTGCAGCCAGTGTGGAAGTTCTCTTTTTGGCCCTCCCCACCCCCTTGATGATCAATTCTCACTTTCTTCCCTTCCAGCCCCCAAGTTGGGAGACCCTGAAACCATGCTTCATTGTCCGCATTAAATGGCAGCAGAAACTGCAGAGAAGTAGCTCAGCACTAAGTGGATAACCAAGGTTGAGAAATGTGTCAGACGCAAGAGAGACTTTGGAATTGATGGGTTTCTGAGTGGGCGTAGATGGACCCAGAAGTCTGCTGGGAGCCTCTGGGGAGTAAGAGAGGGTTAAATAGAGGGGAATTTGGGGATAGGGCTGTGATAGCCATGGAGGTGCCACTAAGGTCCTTTCAAGAAGAGGGGCTCCTGGGTGGTTAAGCGACTGATTCTCCACCTCAGCTCAGGTCATGATCTCAGGGATTCCTGAGTTTGAGCCCCGCACCAGACTCTGTGCTGACAGTGCAGAGCCTGCTTGGGATTCTCTCTCTCCCTCTCTCTCTCTCTCTCTCTCTCTCTGCCCCTCCCCTGCTCACACTATCTCTGTCTCTCTCAAAATAAATAAACTTAAAAACAATTTTTTAAATTAAAAATATTTTTTTAAAAAGATCCTTGCAAGAAGAGTTCCTATCCAGCTTCTGGAAGAGTGATTAGCTGATGGCCTGCAGCTGTTAGCATCTTCAGGATTCATCTCAGCCCTTTTGCCGATGCCACATTTTGCCTGGGCATCTGCCAGCCAGTGACAGCAAGGAAATCTGACCATTTCTGCCCAGAGCAGGACCCCTCTAGTGGGCGGCTGTTGCATCAGCCGAATTGGTCAGAGTGGCGTCACAGCCTGAGGTCTCCTGGTACAATACGCTCTTCTTTTACCTTCCATCTTTCACAGATATTACCTTTCCCCTCCCCCCTACCCAGACTGCTTGTGCTCCTAACTCAGTCTCAGCATCTGCTTTGTGGAGCAGCTAAGTGACCAGGGAAGGAAAAAGGATCATTAGAAAAAAGACAGAGGATACCCCTGGAAGGCCCTTGAGAGGCCTAAGGTGCATTTACACTGGTTAGGACCTGCTTCTGTGTTCTGGGCAAGGTAGGTGGCCAGATTTGTGGGTTAGGGCCCAGGGCGAAACGGTAAATGCCACGATTTGTTTTGAATGTATTGTCTGATGGGTATTGAGGAGGGCACCTGTTGGGATGAGCACTGGGTGTTGTATGGAAACCAATTTGATAATAAATTTCATATATTTAAATAATTAATTAATTAATTAATTAAATTAAAAAATGAATGTATTGTCTGAACTCTTTTTTTTAATGTTTATTTATTTTTGAGAGAAGCAGAGAAAGAGAGAGAGAGAAAGAGAGAGGGATACACAGAATCAGAAGCAGGATCCAGGCTCTGAGCTGTCAGCACAGAGCCTGACATGGGTCTTGAACCCACAAACCATGAGATCATGACCTGAGCTGAAGTTGTATGCTTAACCGATGGAGCCACCCAGGCGCCCCTGAATGTATTGTCTGAACTCTTGAGTAGAGAAGACCTGAAATCTTCCGGCGTGTTTGTGTCGGTCAGGGAACAGCAGGTGACAGCTGCCTACCACAAGGTCACTAGCAGGCATAGGAACAGTATGTCTGGGAATGATCAGTTGTCAAGAAGACCCCCTTATTGGAGAGATGATACAATGCCAGCTTTATCAGCTCTGGTTGTGCCTCACCTCAGCAATAGCTTGACACATAACAGAGAGAAGAGGGAATTGAGAATGTCCACAATGTAAAACAAGGTTCTGTGTCTGGCAGACAGTTGGTGCTCAAAAATTGTAAATTGGCCTGATCCTATGTTTCCAATCTCATCTCCTAGCCTTTGTTTGAGTTAGGCTCTCTTGCATATAACTGGGTTCCCATATAACAGTGATCTAATATAAAAGTTTATTTTCTTACTTCATAAAAGTGTCTGGATTTGGTATTGGAGCTCCATGGTCAGCAGGAGTTCAGGCACTGTATACTTTTTTTTTTTAATGTTAACTTATTTTTGAGAGAGAGAGCGTGCCTACATGCAAGTAGGGGAGGGGCAGAGAGATAGGGGGCAGAAGATCCCAGGCAGGCTCCACGCTGACAGCAGAGAGCTCGATGCAGGACTCAAACTCAAAAATTGTGAGATAATGACCTGAGCTGAAGTTGGATGCTTAACCAACTGAGCCAGCCCAGTGCCCTGTATATCTTTTTCCTCTCTAATCTTTATCTTCTAGTTTCCAATTTGAAGATAACCTCATGCTTATAAGGTGGCCACTGCACCTCCAGGGATCACATCAATGTTCTAAGAAGCAAGAAAAGAGGAAAAGACAAGGATAAAAACGTACATGCCTATGACTGCGTCAGGGCCTTTTAAAGATCTGTCCTGGGAGTCCCAGTCCTAAAAGACTTACTCTTCCACCTACCTCATTGGCCATTTTTGCTGCAAAAGATGCAGAGAAATGTGGTTTTCAAAATGGACCTATCACCTAATGTAATAATGTGCGAGGTTTCCTATGAAAGAAAACAGAGAAGGTAGTAATGTGTAGGCAACTGGTACCCTGTGCATCTTTTTAAGCTGGTTTTCTCACAGTTCCTCATCCAAAAGGTCATCCAGACCCAGGACTGAATGGACTCTATGCCTTCTTCACCATCTTATCTAAATGTCCAAATTGAATCCCTCATCCAAGGTCCCGGACAAGCCTCCTTTTTCCATGAAGCCTTTCCTAACCCCACCCCAGCCAAGTGACCTCTCTTCTCTTACTGAAAAGTTACTCAGTTGGTTACCATTTTTCATTTGTTGGTCCTACACCACCAATGAGAATATGATATTTCACCTTACGGGTAGAAATAGTAGATTATCATTATCTCTCAAGTCAACAGGAAGTGCAAGGCACAATTTTAGGTACTACATGAACCATGTGCCAGATTAATCCATTTATGAAGTGTTACTAACTCATTTCTTATAAATAAAGTCAAGATTATTCTCCCCTTACATGCACTCAAATGACATTTTCTTTATCTTCACAGAGTTGCATGAAGTCTTTCTATTGCTTATTCTCATTCATTTGACATTTCCTCTCACCAAGGAATTTTGTGTAATACATAGCCTGGAGCTTACATCCAAGCAGATGTCCTAATCAGACATACATTTCTAACCTACTTTCAGGCAGGAGATGGGGAGGCTCTCATCTTGTGCTGAACGCTACCAGCTGCCTACCGCCATATCTCATCTTTTCCCCACTAACAGAACTCTGATAGAGGGGGTATAGAAAGCAGTGATGTTCCAAGCCAAAGAAAACAAAACAAAACAAACAAAAAACAACTGCATTCTCTCCCACCTGCAGCCATAGGTGGCCATCTGACAGAGCCTATGCAATCATATGGTTAGGTGGCCATGTGACACAGCCCTAGCCAATGAGATACACATAGGAATTGTTACAGTCCAAGACAGCACTTTGAACTTACCTGGCACTCACATTTTTGCCTTCCGCCCTTCCCTTCCCCCCTGACAAGAACAGACAAACGTAGGTGGTGGAGTAACCATCTTGCAACCATGCAATAAGCATGAAGACAAAAACCACATGGTAAATATGGCTAAACAGAAAGAAGCAGTTGGTCCCTGCTGGCACAGAGGAGCTGCAACGCAGGACTGGCTACCTTTTGACTTCACTTTATGAAGTAGTAGAAAGTAACCTCCCCACAAAGTTTAGCAACTCTTTCTCAGACACTTGTAACCTTCAGCAGAAGCAGAAAGCAATTGTAGCCAGTACTCACAGGGAGAAGTGTCCCAGCAGCTAAATGTTCTACTTAAGCAGGAGGTTGCTTTTGGCCTCGGGCACTCTTACAGCACAGTATTTTCTACACAAATGTCACAAAGCTCTGCTCCTTTCACTGGAGTTTGTGGCTGTGTTGGGCACCGTACTGCCACATCATCCTCAGACACTATTAATTTCTATTCCTTTCAATTTGGCATAACGTACAATAGGTTTTCATCATTAACGGTGCCCAAAATGTCAGCAGCTTATGCATTTTCATAAAATCTTCAAATCAATGCAGTAAAGCACACATCATTCAGAATGTAACAAAGGGAAAGCGGCTGAAAATGAGATACCACTCCAATTACTTTCTATTTATCAAGACACACATTTTTCACCTCCATATGATGCACTCTTGAAGTGGCTCTCTTTCGTCACATGATAACTAATCCAATTCTGATATGTTCAGAATACACCATAAATCTTTTAGCCTCACTAATTTATGGGATTTTTTTTTTCTTAATCATTCTAAGTAGGTGCTGAGAAGACAGAACTGGCCCTTCAGCTGTCAGAAAATTTCAACTCTTCCTTAATCAGCTTTCTGACAATACCTAATGTGACCAAGCAGTGGTCCTCCTTTGCCAGAACTCAGGCATTGGCAGGATGCAGAAGTTTACTGCTGCAGCCAGGAAGGTCCCAGAGACGGGCTAGTCACCCTGCCATCCCAAGCCTTTCCACAAAAAAAAAAAAAAAAAAAAAAAAAAAAAAAAAAAACCAGAACAAACAAAAAGTGCTACCATTCCCCTTAACTACAATTCACCCCTGGCCTTGTACTCAATGCCTGTGGTAGTCACTTAATGGACATTTTTAATAAGGCTCGGTGTCTTCTCTTTCACTCCTGTTGTAGGCATTGGTGTATGCATACCTTAGGGAAAAAAATTTAACAGTTGGTTTGGTGGTCATCCTCTAGCATCAGGGATGCCTGAGGATTTGACTCTTTATCAACATTTCCTCAGGGAACCCTTAAGCTAAGGCCTATACTGGACCCAAGGTGAATGGGAAGCCAGCAGAGGACAGCACACCATTCCAAGCACCTGTACTACATTATTGAGACTTTACTGGGAATGAAGGAACCAATATTGATGAGACACAGCTGCAGCAGAGAAGGGGCGTTAGTCACAGGGACCTAGGGGGTCCCTGAGTCCAGAGAACAGATTGTGAGAGGGAGATCTGCATGATGGAAGTTTCTGGAAGAGGGCTTCCAGGATCTGTACCTGTGAGGGAGTGAAAGCAAGGGACTTAGGTAGAGGGTGAAGTGAATCACAATTTATTTGTAAAAGAAGCCTTGGCTGATCTGAAAAAAAAAGGGATGGTTCTTTAGAGACATCCCATATTGGAGTAACCCCTGAAAGAGAATCAGCTATAAGTCATTAGCAGCTAGCATCCCTGGGGTAGAGGGCAGGGAGGAGTGACTTGCTTCTGAAGTGGGGGTTCTGAGCAGAGTCGCTCAGAATCAGTCAGAGAAAATATGTGAGTAGCTACTTGTAAAGCTGAAGGGACCCCAACACTTATGGCTTTCTGTAGCCAAAGAGGCTATCTAAATGATCAATAAGCATACAGTGTTGCTTAACATTGTTAGTCATCAAATTGATGCACACAAGAACCGTGGTGAGACACCACTATGCGCCTCCCGGAATGGCTAAAATTAGCCAGTCAACACCAAGTGCTGACAAGGGTGGGCCCTCGTACACTGAGCATAACATTCATATGCTAGAGGGTACGCTGACACAACCACTTTCTTTTTAAAATTTTTTTTAACGTTTATTTATTTTTGAGACAGAGAGAGACAGAGCATGAACAGGGGAGGGTCAGAGAGAGGGAGACACAGAACCTGAAACAGGCTCCAAGCTGTCAGCACAGAGCCCGACGCAGGGCTCGAACTCACGGACCGCAAGATCATGACCTGAGCCGAAGTCGGCTGCTCAACTGACTGAGCCACCCAGGCGCCGCTGACACAACCACTTTCAAAAACCATCTGGGAGGGTCTAACAAACTTGAACTTACCCCAATCCTATGGTGTAACAATTCTGCTCCTGGGCATGTACCCAACAGATTGTACATAACAGTGTTTGTCATAATAACCAAAAACAAGAACCAAATATCTCTCAGTGGTGGAATGGATAAGTAAACGCTAATATGTCCACGCAATCAAATACTACAGAGCACAAACAACCAACTGCTGGTGGAAGCAAAAACATGCAGAGATCTCATAGACACTATGTCGAGCAGAAGAATCCTGACATGAAGATGTACATGTTGCATAATTGTATTTATGTGAAGTTCAAAAACAGGCACAGCTGCTCTATGGTGATAGAGCTCAGAATACTTTTTTTTTTTTAATTCCTGGGGAAGGGGTAAGACAATGACTGGCAGGAACACAATTGAGCCTTCTGGGGACCTAGAAATGCTTTATATCTTGATTTGAGTGGTTGTTTTATGGGTGTATACATGTAAAAATTTATCAAGTTTGGGCCCTTGAATGTATGATGTTATACCTCAAAAAAGGTACATTACTTTTAATAATGAGGAGAAGGAAAAAGAAAGAGGAAGAAGAAGAGGAAGAAGAAGAGGAGGAGGAAAAAGGGAGAATAAGAAAACCACCAGCTGTGAGACCATTAGGCAGAGAGAACAGAAAATATCAAGTTCCTGAAGCTAGAACAGGCTTGCTATAGATGGTGATAGGAAGTGCAGGGCATAATGCACAAGGAAGGGAAGAGTTCCTGATGAATCTGGAGAAGCAGACAGGGCTGCTCAAGTAGGGCCTTATGATTATGGAAGTGTGGATTTTAATCTAAGGGCAATAGGAAGTAATTGACTGACTTTAAAGCATCAAGGAGTCAATTAGCACATTATCTGATCTGTGGGCTTTTTCTAGAATCACTTTGGCTGCTTGGGAAAAAGAGTTGCGTTATAAAGGACAACAGTACATGCAAGTAGGGAGACAGTTCATGAGATTATGGGAGTTAAAAGGGCTGGCCGGAAAGGCTGTGAGTGACGGACTCGCTTGCAAAAATCAGAAGCTATTCATCTTCCGTTCGCCACTTCAGACACTTTCCACCCTCCACACCCTGCCCTACGAGGGAGTCCTCCAGTAAGCTCCCTTGACCTTAGACTACTGGTTGTCTCAGCAGAGGAGAGGGCTGGAGGGGAACTAGAAGGGTGTTTATTCCCTGACTCCCTCCTTCCCCGGTGAACTGCCACATGACTGAAGAGAACAGTTCCTATCAGGCAGCCTTTTCTGATAGCTATGCATTCTAGGTTCTGGAAACTGCTCCCTCTCTCACCCCTTCAGAGATGTCTACATATTTGTAAGGATTCATTTTATTGTATTTTCCTAAGCACCCCATTGGAATATACTATTTGTTTCCTGTTGAGTATGAATTTCGTACAATATCCAGACCATTGCTGGATACATCAGGATGACCTAGAAGTCATCCCCAAGGATAATATGTATCCCACATGCCCTTAATGAAGCAGGGAAGTATGTTTATTCACTTCAGAGTCCTCTTAAATGTCTCCTCCATAATTGTACTTATCACAACTGAAGTTAGTTGCCATTTTAGATTCTTAAGCTCCATGGACATAGTCCATTGGACCATTTGGTCCATGAAGAGGTCTGTCTTATTGCCTGCTGTATTCCCAAGACTTAGAACAATACCTGACATATAATTTAATAAGTTGAAGGATGAAACTGAAGGAGGCAGAATAAGAGGATGGAGGGAAGAGGAAGAATATGGATTTTAAAATTGGAAGAGGAGGATGGGAACCCAGCACCCCCAGTTACCATTAGCTGTGTGCTCCTATACATCTCATTTCTCAAGGTTTCCATGTCCATATGCCTATGTATATAAAATTAGGGTAAGAACTCCTTCCCTGGCTAATATTTGTGAAGATCAAATGAAGTACTACTTATAAAAGTAAATGAAGCAGTAAATGAAGCAGCCGTCAAATATGAGATGTTATTATTAAAATACAAGCATCAGTAAGATGGGGCAGGGCCTGGTTTTTATGCAGCACACATCAGCTGTTGCAAGGCATGGAAAGATACCATGATTTTTACAGTTTTAAGAATAATTCGGCCCAAGTGGCTGCAAACCTTGGAACTTAGTAATGTCGCATGCAGGTGTTAAAGAATTTGGACAGCCGTGTACAAACATGACAAGGTAACATGTGCCTTTTTCTCCATGGTTCCTCAAGTAGTAAAGTGAAGCCAGAGGCCAATGGATACAATCATTTCAGGCAGCTTCCGGAGCACAGCACATATTACTCCTCAGCTCCATCACAACCATAACACCACTGTTGGAGGGCCATGTAACAAGGGGTGGGCCTGGAAAAACCCAAGAAGCAGTGAGTTTACAAAAACAGAGAACTCCTCTAAGAGTAGAGTTAAATCTCTTTTTTTTTTAAATTTTTTTAATGTTTATTTTTGAGAGAGAGACATATACACAGAGTGTGAGCAGGGGAGGGGCAGAGAGAGAGGGAGACACAGAATCCAAAACAGGCTCCAGGCTCTTAGCTGTTAGCACAGAGCCCAATGCAGGGCTCCAACCCACTAACTGTGAGATCATGACCTGAGCAGAAGTCGGACGCCCAACCCATTGAGCCACCCAGGTGCCCTGAGTTCTATCTCTTATGAGGGACACTGACACTAATAGCGTATCTTGACATTGTATATGACCATTCATATTTAGATAGGAGCAAGTTATCTCAATTCTATATAAGCTTTTAAATATTAATTTCACGTCTGTGTTAGAGTCTCCAAAGAAACAAATAATTTGAATATGTGTGTGTGTGTGTGTGTGTGTGTATGTCTACATATAAAATGTTTGTGAATATGTATTCACACACACACATACATAAATACATACCAACAGTTACAGAAGCTGGCAACTCCAAAATCTTTTGGGTGGCCAGCAGGTCGCAGACCCAGGAAGAGCCAAGTTGCAGTTCGGGCTCTGTGGGCGTGTCCCAGGTCACTGTACCTTGACTGACACTATCCGCTCTTGCTGGGATGCGCTTTCTTCTTCCACTTGTCAAAATTCTATTTATTCTTCAAGATACTCAAATGTCATTTTTAAATGAAGTTTTCCCTAAGAACACACTGATTCTTCCCATCCCCTTTTCCTAATCAGAATTATTCCCACCTGTGGGCTCTCAGGCACTGTTCATAATCCCTTGTTGAGAGGTCTAAACACGGTCTGACTTATAGTTTGCTGTGTGGATGTCTCCTTGCCTCCCTTCCCCACAAAATCATAAGCTCTTAGAGAATAAGAACTAGGATTTCCTCTTTTTTTATTCCTGGTAGATCACACAATGTCTAGTGTAGAATAAATACACTTACTTAGCATTTACTTGTCATTTAATAAATACATTCACTTAGGACCAACTTGGAGCTAGGTACTATACTAATTTTATGTGTAATATCTCCAATCCTTACAAAAGCCTGAGAGTTAGATAGTATCCCCATTCTACAGTTGAAAAAACTGAGACTCAAAGAAGTTTAAATGATTTGCCTAAGACTATATAGTAACCCAAGTTTCAGCCCAAATCTGTCTGACTTCACAGGCCTCCGGGAATTGGACGCCTTATTCATGGCAAGCACAGTGCATCTATAAAACAAAGAAGAGTAAACTCACAGGAAGGGCATTTGCTATTTATTACTTTACAGTCTTGGGGAATGAAAACAATAATTCTCCCTCCCTTACTAAAACAAGCACAAACACACAGATACAATTTTGCTCTAAAGATTACACTAAAAGCAAAAAGACTGCATTTTCTCACTTTGTATTATTGAATAAGAAATGTTTTATGGATTAATGAAGTTGGGGGATGAGTAGCTAGTAAATCTAGCCATAAAAGGAGACATTCTAGATCATAAAGCATATTTTATTCATCTTGACAGCTATGGTTTAATTTTAAGTATTTATGATATTACTTCATAGTAAATATGTCTAATTCATGGAAGCTAGGTAATATGAGATCCAGCTTTGGAAATGTCCTCAAGTTTTTGCCATTAAAGCTACATGTAGAAGGATTTTGTGCTAAGAATTATGGGTTTATTTGGTAATGACATGAAAATTATCCATGTTCCACTCTCCTATAAAAGCACTACTTCCATGGCTAGTACCATTACAATTACCAAAACTACACTTGACTTTGTGGGAGTAAATCAACTAACATGTCCTCTATTATACATCATCTGAACTGAATATGAAAAATGCCACAACGGGGAGTCATTATATTAAAAACAATTTGCCCTTTGAGCTTACTTTTTAAAAAAACCACGCAGGATAGATTTTGTAACCTGAATAATTACACATTCTTATGTCAATGTTTTTACTTTTACAAAAAATAGTTGATTCTTATAGAAAACCTTTTTTGATATTGCACATCTTCTTTATGTTTGGGGCTAGGGAGAAAGTAATGGGACTTTAAATGATGTAAATCTTAATAAAGATCGCACTTATGACTCCCCCACCAGCTGTGAGGGGCCCTGGTCTCTGCGTCCATTGGACTGTGACATATTTACAAAAGAAAGCAGAAAACATAACCTTTGGCTTCCCTGAAAATCCTCACATGAAAGACTTGGCTGTGATTTAGGGAGACTCAGTGAAGAGTCGTCACAGGGGTTTCTGACCATGCTCATATTTATGAGTTAGTCATCCAAACCCACCGAGATGCTCCACATTACCTGCAATTCATATCTTGGATACCAAAAGGAGAGCTCCAGAGCATGGAAGAACTCTATTCTGAAACAATAGCAAAAAAGTTTGAGATAGAGTTTCTACCCATTTGAGGAGTAGAAGGACAAGAAGAGGAATATAAACAAGGGCCCCAGTGCTCTGTTCAAGTCATTTTACCTAAGAGTTTTTATGCACTAAGTTGCTTTGGAATTTCTAACCAAAGTCTTTCCATCAATATGTTAGGAGAGCACAGAGAAGCTTTTTGTAGTATGCCATCACTGATTCGCCCTACAGGCAAATTTCACATCTTGCTCCCAGGGATAATAAAAGTGGGGAGTTTCTGCCATGAGGAGAAGGCCCTATTGGAAATTCTAGATAAAACTCTGTCCTCTTGTGGAACTTTAATGTGATGACACCTGCAGGGAACAGGCAGAGGGTAACATGTGCACTAGAATTGAGGTATCCCATCCAATCAAAGAGTGGACCCATCACATTCTCAGGAGATATCTTCTCCAATTAAAAAAAGAAAATCCATTGTAGCTTGTAGCTAGGCCATAAGAATACTTCAGTCCAGGCTGCACATTCTCAAGGGGCTTTCCAACTTAGACTTTGGAAGCCATCTTCAAAAGAGGCTTCCATATCATTAGCTACAGAGATACCCTGACAAGATTGGAAAGTGTATATGAGCATCACACATCTTTAATTTTTTGTCCACTGGCTGAACTACACTAACCAGCTTTAGTGAACAATGAATTGATACATGACATGAATCCCATGATTATCTTTTGTGTTTAAATATTAGGTTGTGGGGCGCCTGGGTGGCTCAGTTGGTTGAGCGTCCGACTTTGGCTCAGGTCATGATCTCGCAGTTCATGAGTTCAAGCCCCACGTCGGGTTCTGTGCTGATAGCTGGGAGCCTGGAGCCTGCTTCAGATTCTGTGTCTCCCTCTCTCTCTGCCCCTCCCCCACTCATGCTCTGTCTCTGTCTCAAAAATAAATAAACATTAAAAAAAAATTTTAAAAATATATTGGGTTTAAATTTTCAAACTTAAAAAATACCATTTTAATATCTTAATTTTTTAATGTACTAGAAACTTTAACAGGTGAGAGTTGAGAGTACAAGAGGGACCGAGAATGGGAAAGAAAGAGAGAAAGGGAGCAACCTGCATGTCTCTCACATCCTTACCATAGCATAGAATGTCATTTCCCATCTCAGTGCCTTGAGCCCTACCTAAACTTCACATGATCTCACCTGTCTGAGATACAGCTGGCTGCTTCCCCCTCCCCCCAGAATTCCAATAACACGTCAGTATTCTTTGTTTTAGCACATAGCTATTTGATCTTTCAATTAGGTCAAAGAAACTTTGGCCTCTATGTTCATTCTCTTCTTGCCTAAGGAAAAAGTCCTATTCATGCTTGAAGACTCAGACCAGGCACCACCTCTTTTAAGAACTCTTCTAGACCCCTTCCCTTTTCCCTCCACATTCATTGTCAGCCTCTATGCTCCTTTAGGGTCCTTGGCAGCCCTCTGTCTCTGCCCTTGACACAGCAGAGAGATGCTGCTTACGTGTTGGTCTCACTGGATTGTGATCTACTCTGAGTCAGGGATTCTATCTTAAGCATCTTCGACTCCCCAGCAGCTAACACAGTGAGTGGTGCAGATCTGGGACTTAATGTTTGTTGAACTTCATGAGCTACTTTGAAATACTCTTCCAATTTAAGTCTTATCTAACCTGTCAGTCTCTCTGCTCCACAAGGGTGGGTAAGATGTGTATCTGATCACATGAATATCTGTAATATTTGGTGCATAGTGGGACATAATAAATACTTGTTGAATGGGTGAATGAATGTGTCCTGACCTTAGCCTCTCACTACAATTTCAAGTTGCAGGAGAAATGAGAACATAAAAATTCCATCTGTGAAAGTGTCTTTCTTATTTACAACTTTTTTTTCTAAATTCACTGTCAAGAGGATACCATAGATTTCCTTTCTTTGGTTTTTGCCAGAAGAGAACATCTGCTGTGGCCTAGAAAGAAAATATACCTGTGTTTAAGGATGGGGCAGAAACTCAAGAGTTTTCCAGATGTTTTCCACCAAGCTCTGATGTTTAAGTGTCTAGGGAAAGTCATCAATGATACATAGCCCAGGTAGAACAAAAATTTTGCCAGTATTCATTCATTCATTCATTCATTCATTCATTCATTCATTCACATAGTCTCTCAACAAACATTTACTGAGCATCTTCTCTGGGCCAGGTGAGGCCATGTGCTAGCTGCCAGGGAAACAGCAATGGGTAACAGACAAACCCTTTCCCTCCAAGACTTCAGAGCCTACCGGGAAATTAACAGTAATTAAATTAACAACCCCAAGTCTGTGTGGTCAGTGCTGTGTTAGCAGTGAACACAGGGTATGAATGAAGCAACGGTCAGGGTTAATTTGCTCTGGAAACTTGTCTTTACTTCCAGAATAGGCAGGGCCACATGTGGGCACCAAGGGCTGTGTGAGGCCGGCAATGACCTTGACTGGGATGCTGATGACACTCAGATAATGCTGGGGCACACAAGCGAGAAGAATACAAAGAGTCATCTACACGAGGATCTTGCTTTCCCATCCACTGAGTGTAGACCAAGGCCTCCCAAACTTCCTCATGCATTTGAATCATCTGGAAAGCCTGCTAAAAATGTCAATTATTTTTCAGTGGGATCAGGGAAAGGGTTGAGATTCTGCATTTCTAGTAAGGTCTCCGGTGATACTGATGCTGCTGGTCCATGGACCACAATTTGAGTAGCAAGAATACAGAAGAAAAAGCACTGGCTTTCAGACGCTAGCAATCTGGATATCAAATCCCACCTCTCACAATTAACTATATGCATTATTCTTGGTGAATTACTTTTGCTTTTTGATCCTCAGTTTGCTACATTTGTAAAAAGATAATAAAATCCGCATGATAAGATTGCTATAAGGATTAAATGAGAGCATTTGAAATAGGTACTCAATAATTACGAGCAATTACTCAGAGGATTTTCCCTCTTTCCTTAAATGTGTTTGGAGATTATCAGAAGAAAATTCCAAATCTTCCATGCTCAGATACAATTCTACTTACTTTTGATCAGTATTCTCAGTTTCTCTCCACGTGGGCCCACTGTCTGTTCGGGATTTCTTTTTATTCCCAACACCTCTCAATTTAATATCAGATGCTATTCATGAACTAGCTGGCTTGTTTATCTGGGTTATTAATGAAGCTGTTAAGTGAGACTGGACGGGAAGTGAAAGCCCCCTGCTCTCTGCGTCCCCATAAATCACTGCCCTGAGCTGGGAGGGCTTCTGCCACTTGTCAGTCCCTATCATCCCACGCATCTCAATGAATTGGAATGAATTTCATGATTAAAGTTTCATGAGATGCCACATCAAACATTCTCTAAACCTCAAGGTCTAACACTTCTATAGCACTTGCTTTTGTCTTCTCATCCTCTGGTGTTATCACGGAAAAAGCGTGCAGGTGCACCTTGCAGGATAGGATTTTTTCCTTTAGACACCCCCACTGTGGATTCCTCATAGAGCTGTTATCTCCTCGGTGTTGAGCAGCTTGCTTTCAGCCTCAGCTCCCCACCTGACAGGTGACCAGCTGGCTCTGCACATAATATATGCCTTTTACCTTGGTAATAAATCTGGTGGCTGTACACCTGCCAGCTTGCCCGTGGCTCCAGGCACTTGCATATTCATGCTGCTGGACCCAGGCAAGCATTTCTCCATCCTCCTGCCATACGTGCACAGTCAACGACCTCATCCTCATACAACCATGTGCTTCCAGACCCATAAGAACAACGTTGCTATGAATCTGACCTGCGTGGGTTCACATGTTACACAGCAGAGCAATAGGCCTATTTTCTTTTGAAAATAAAAATAAAGGGCTCCCTGTCTAGAATCTGCAAGGCTTTCTACCACTCAAATACATCCGCATGTTAACATCATTAAATGAGTATTTCTTGGGGCTCCCCAAACAATTCAGTATTAAATGAGTTAACAGCCATGACCCCAAACTCTTAAAACACTAATGGAACTCTCCAGAAAAGATCAGAGAAATTTTAGAATCCATTTCAAGAATGCTTCATATTGGTATCCTCTTGGCTCATTTTTTAAAGGAAGCTCTTCATATTCCCCAGAAGGGAGAAATTAATATAAAGGCAGGTCCCTGGGTTTGCAAGTTTGCTATAGCCTTCTTAAAAGAAATCTTTGGTATGCAGAAAAGAGGTGAGGTCTGCAGAACTGAGGCAAGAATGCAGTTTAAAAGTTTGCAGAGGAAGGGCTGTTAACCAGCAAACTCATTCTCTCCCATTTGGGGATCCAGGAATCTCAAAGGCAAAAATGCATAGTATCTTTTGTCTAAACTTTCTTTTCTTCCTATCCTTAAATAGTAACAAGATCCAAAACTGCACTTTTTCTACAATTTCACTATTTCAAACAGAAAGCATTTGGCTATGCCCTTTGCATCCTCACATGCATTGTCTTTCTCTCACTGTCTCTCACACACACACACACACACACACACACACACACACACACACCTGCTGTTTCACTGTCATCTATAACTGTGCTGTCCTGTATGGTAGCCAATAGACACACATAGCTCTTTAATTGAAATTTAAATTTAAATTAAGTGCAATCTAAAATTCAGTTATTTGATCACACTAGCCATACTGCAGTAGCCACATGTGACTAGTTGCTACCGCTTTTAACAGCGCTGATGGAGAACATTTTCATCACTGCAGAAAGTTTTATTGGCCAGTGTTGACCTATACAGTACTTATCATATGATAAATAATCAGGAAATACATGTTAACTAGTTGTCTAAATGAGTGAATGAATGTGTACTACGGTTTTTCCAAATACATATTTTTCCTTGTCTTTATTCAACTTCTTTAAAAATAGCTTACTTATTTAAGAGTAAATGAAGTTAAATTCTCCCACCTTACACCATATACTTATAATGCTATCTTATTTGGCATATATGTCAATATAAATATAACTTAATTCTTTCTAATCCAGTGAGGAAGATTCACAGATTTGTCTATGTATACATTTCAAATTTCTATGAGGTAAAAATCATTAAAAACTTAAAATATCAACAAACATGTGGTTACTTTTAACATATGTGACTAGTAAGGGATTTAAATCCATAATACATAAACATTTTTAGTATCAATTTGGGGTTGTCTGGGTGGCTCAGTCGGTTAAGCGTCTGACTTTAGCTCAGGTCATGACCTCATGGTTTGTGAGTTGAAGCCCCACGTAGGGCTTTGTGCTGACAGCTCAGAGCCTGGATGGAGCCTGCTTCAGATTCTGTGTCTCCCTCTCTTTCTGCCCCTCCCCTGCTCATAGTCTGTCTCTTACTTTTAAAAATAAACATTAAGAAATAAATTTTTAATCAATTTGAAAAATGCTCTAATAAAAATTGGACAAAAGAACAGCAATTCACAAAAGACTACAAATAGTCATTTTACTCATTATAAAAAATTAAAATTAACCTTACTACTAATCAAAGAAAGGCAATCAAAACATCAATAAGATATTTTCACCTACCAGTCTGATAAAGATTAAAAAATACTCTCATAAGCAGCACCAGCAGGAATGTGGGGGAATAGATACATAAAATCTTGATGTTCTGAATGTAAACTGTTATGGCCTTTGGGGAAGGCACCTTGGCAGTTTCAACCAAAATTTTAAATATGCATATATCTTTATCAGCAATTCCATTTCTCCTCAGTGCTCAGCAGTACTCAGACAAATGCACAGAGGTTTATGTACCTAGAAGCTTATTAGAGCACTGTTTATAGGAGTGAAAAATAGATACATCTAAAAGTCTGCTGGGGCACCTGGGTGGCTCAGTTGTTTGAGCATCTGACTCTATTTCTGCTCAGGTCATGATCCCGGGTTGTGGGATCGAACCCCGTGTGGGGCTCTGTGCTGAGCATGGAGCCTACTTGAGCGTCTTTCTCTCTCCCTCTGTCCCTCTCCCCTGCTCATGCTCTCTCTCACTCTCTCTCCCATAAATAAATAAAATAAATAAAAACAAATAAATAAATGTATGCTAACAGGTTATATATATATATATATATATATATATATGCAATGGAATACAGTGTTATTAGGTTTTTAAAGCAGTTTTCTATTACTAAAGTAATATATTGATAAGTCAAAAAACAAAATGCAAAATATTTTATATATTATCACTAATATATATGTATATACACAGAGCTCTATAGATAGCCTACTTATTGAGGGCTATCTCTGTGCCCATCTCTGTTCTAACTGGCTTATAAATTACCATATATCATCTTCACATAAACCTATGATACAGGTAGTTACTGTTATTATGTACTTTTACAGATAAGGGCACTGAAGCATGGAGAAAACACTAGCATAAAATGGGTTAGCTAATAAATGGTAGAATCAAGATTTGAATCCAGGGAGGCTAGCCTCAGTCTCCCCACTTAACACTGCCAAGTAGTGTGTTGGGAGGCATTGGGGAAGATACAGATAAACAGATACAGAGACAGAGACATAAAGAGACTGATCCCAAATTTTTACACTTGGTTACATCTAGTAAATGTAATTAGGCTTAAAGGTGGAATATGACAAGAGAGTTTCAAAAAAAAACAAGAGGGGCGCCTGGGTGGCTCAGTCGGTTAAGCGGCCAACTTCAGCTCAGGTCATGATCTCGCGGTCCGTGAGGGCTGTGAGTTCAAGCCCTGCGTCGGGCTCTGTGCTGACAGCTCAGAGCCTGGAGCCTGTTTCAGATTCTGTGTCTCCCTCTCTCTGACCCTCCCCTGTTCATGCTCTGTCTCTCTCTGTCTCAAAAATAAATAAACGTTAAAAAAATTTTTTTTAAATAAAAATAAAAAAAACAAGAAATAGAGAAAAGTTTTCCTTATTACAACTTTATAATGTTTAAATTTTATAATAAGCATTATCACACAATAAAAAATTAAAATCTGGAAAAACATGTTCTATCTGATTTTCTGGAAAGGGCTTAGAAATATTGTTTTTTACTTTAAAAATGGAAAGAGGGCCAATGTGATTCACAGACAGCTTGGAAACTTCACATACATCCAGTGATCTGGAGAGAAATCACAAGAGTCCTGGCAAAGACTGAGGCTGAGTAGAGTCCTCTGGTTTAGGAGATTTGCAACACTTGAGAAAAAACACACTGGCCAAGAGTGACACTCCAGTTGGCTATCTGAACTGCAAGCCCACCTCTGCTATATGCATGTATCTTTGTCCTTGGGTCATGACTTGGCCATACTAAGCTTTGGTTTCCTCACCTGCATAAAAGCAGCAATGATTGGTCCTCCCCCATAGGCTTGTGAATATGGAATGAGGTCTGAGGAAAGCGCTTTGGGTGTCACCTGGTGCACTGTTGGACTCAACCAGCACTGGCCACCATGGTCATTGCTGCCACACTGAACTCTTATCAACCCTTTCTTGCAATTTGGAAACAAGACTGCAAGTTGATCAGGTCATCTGAAGCAGCCCAAAGACTAGAAGAACTAACTTAGCACACTAAATAGGGGGTCTGACTATAAATGAGAGACTATGGCCAAGTAACTTGATGAAAAAGATTAATGAGGCTTAAAGGAATACCTCTTAAAGGGCTACAGGCATTTAAGTTCTGAAAGTCCAATCTATGTCCATCAGGTCTCAGAATATGCCAACAATTTTATTCAAAAAGATGGTATCTACCATCACTCTCCCATTTACTAAGGATGAAAAGCTCCCAATAACCCTGTAAACCCTTCTTGTTTCCAGAGCTCTTGCTCTCAGTTCATAGCTCCTGCCTGTCACTTACAAGCAAAGAACAAATATTCAGTAAGTACTCATGGCAAATCCCATTAAAAAAATCATTTTTTTCTTTTTGGAAGAGAGAGTGCATGCGTGCATGTGAGTGTGAGAGGAGGAGGGACAGAGAGAGCGAGAGAGGGAAAGAGAGAATCTTAAGCAGGCTCCACACACAGCTCAAAGGCCAATGCAGAACTCAATCTCATAACCATAAGATCATGACTTGAGCCAAAATCAAGAGTCTAATGCTTAACCAACTATGCCACCCAGGTGCCCCTAAAATATCTTGTTAATGAACAAAAGAAAACCAGAAACTTCTTTTAAGGACAAGGGCCCAGAAGGTGCCCATCCAAGATTTAACTGTCATATGATTGAAATGATAGTTTTGAGAATGACTATGTCAACAAACTACACCCACCATCCCAATGTCCTTCCTGCTCCACATTACTTCTGTGTGGGGACACAAATATTTCCACAGACACACATATTCACACATCACACATATACATATGTGTACACACACACATGCATACACAGAGCTTGTCTCCCGCATTTTTGAAGGCTGTTTTGAAACACAAGGCACAGCCAGGTTAACAAAACATGCTTGAGGCTATGTTCTGTGTGTTCATTAAACTATAAAGCATCTTAAACCTACAATTAATTCTAGGTAAATTAAAGGCATGACACAGCCATGGTACTATTGCAAGAATATTTGTGCTAATATCTTACATTTTTTACACTAAATCACCCTGCTGGAAGGTTTAACAGCCATTCACATTTATAACTGCTTTCTAGATTTTTTTTTCACCAACCTCAGTTGTCAAAGCATTAACGAAGCTGGCTTTTGGGAAGAATTCCAATTCAGAGTTATTTTTCCATGAGGTACTTAAGACTCCACACAGCAGCTCGTGATTATGTTGGCAGTGGCTTTGCATAACTGTTGGTTTCCTGTAGTATAAATAAGTGAACAGCTAAGAATGCCAATGTTTTGCTCTGACCAAGAAAAAGCTCTCAATAAATGACAAGGAATTGCCGTCATTGGACTACTTAAGTTTTTGAATTTTTTTTAAAATTCGGTAAGTTAATTTGGTAAGTTAAACCAAAGCAATAGAGCTAAATAATCATATAATACACGCTACCACTCTGAGATCATCCTTCAAATTAAAAAAAAATGTTTAATTCCCAAAGTCTTTTTAGTTGACAAATTCAGCTGGACAAAGGCCATGAGGGTCACTGATGAACACCAATGCAGATAGTGTCCAGTTTTTGCTAAAGGCAGTGCAGAGAAAGTCAGAGCCTTTGCCTTTCTGAGATTTATATTGAGAAGGAAGAAAAAGAAGCTGGGGCTAGGACAGAGGATAGATCAGAAGGTCAACAAGGGAATTTGCAGAGGAGAAAGCTTGGCAAGAAGGGAATGTGCACATGAACTCTGGGGAGCAGCTCCTGAGAGAGAGAGAGACTTTGTTTCTCATCAGCTATCCTGGTCAAGAGCAGTACAGGAACTCTGTGGGGTGAGATATCAAGGACCTTGAAAGAGCGTGTGCCTTCTGCTTCTCCACATCCTCCAAAATATCTAGCACTAAATGTTCCCCAACCAGTGTCTGTTCTCACTCTGCCTCACCCACAGTAATCCAGTTCTATTGAGCAAAAAGCCAGGTAAGTGTCCTCCCGCAGTGCCTTGTGTCATTAACTATCCTTCCACCTTATCTCTTCCCCTGCCCTTTCACCTCCCTCATTCCAGCTGGGGTACCCCTTTTCTCCAGGACCAGCTGACTACAAACTCATTTGTCTCACATGGCCGCTTTTCTACTGTTCAGTAGTTGTTACTTGTCTGTCTTCCCCTCTAGAAAATGAGTTTCTCCAGTGTAAGACCATGACTTAGGTGACCTTTATCCTTACAGCCTAGCCTAGTGGTGGCACATAGTGGACTTTTGAGACATGTTTTTGAGAGAAAAAAATTAATTAATGAAGTTTGTGTTTTCCACAATTGGAATTGCCCTTATTAGATGCAGCCTGGCAAAAAAAATAGTAACACACACTGCATTAAGCAAATCCTTTTAACTGATTATTTAAATATGTTGAAATCACTGAGATAACACAGTGATTAACTAGGTAATACCTGTTTATTTTAACATATATTATATATAATTGTATACAACCCCATGTTATAATATAAAAAACATTACATTATACATAAAACATTATTTATTATCTCTATTATTTTTTCCTTTTTTTTAATATGAAATTTATTCTCAAATTGGTTTCCATACAACACTCAGTGCTTATCCCAACAGATGGCCTCCTCAATACCCATCACCCACTTTCCCCTTCCTCCCACCCCCCATCAACCCTCAGTTTGTTCTCAGTTTTTAAGAGTCTCTTATGGTTTGTCTCCCTCCCTCTCTAACTTTTTTTTTCCCTTCCCCTCCCCCATGGTCTTCTGTTAGGTTGCTCAGGATCCACATAAGAGTGAAAACATATGGTATGTGTCTTTCTCTGTATGACTTATTTTACTTAGCATAACACTCTCCAGTTCCCTCCACGTTGCTACAAAAGGCCATACTTCATTCTTTCTCATTGCCAAGTACTATTCCATTGTGTATATAAACCACATCTTCTTTATCCATTCATCAGTTGATGGACAGTTCCATAATTTGGCTATTGTTGAAAGTGCTGCTATAAACATTGGGTACAAGTGCCCTTATGCATCAGCACTCCTGTATCCCTTGGGTGAATTCCTAGCAGTGCTATTGCTGGGTCATAGGATAGATCTATTTTTAATTTTCTGAGGAAACTCCACACTGTTTTCCAGAGTGGCTGCACCAGTTTGCATTCCCACCAACAGTGCAAGAGGGTTCCCGTTTCTCCACATCCTTGCCAGCATCTATAATCTCCTGATTTGTTCATTTTGGCCACTCTGACTGGCGTGAGGTGATATCTGAGTGTGGTTTTGATTTGTACGTTGAGCATCTTTTCATGTGCCTGTTGGCCATCTGGATATCTTCTTTAGAGAAGTGTCTATTTATGTTTTCTGCCCATTTCTTCACTGGATTATTTGTTTTTTGGGTGTGGAGTTTGGTGAGTTCTTTATAGATTTTGGATACTAGCTCTTTGTCTGATATGTCATTTGCAAGTATCTTTTCCCATTCTGTTGGTTGCCTTTTAGTTTTGTTGATTGTTTCCTTTGCAGTGCAGAAGCTTTTTATCTTTGTGAGGTCCCAATAGTTCATTTTCGCTTTTAATTCCCTTGCCTTTGGAGATGTGTCATAAAGCCATTTACGAAAAGCCCACAGTTAATATCATCCTCAATGGGGAAAAACTGAGAGTTTTCCCCCTGAAATCAGGAACACGACAGGGATGTCCACTCTCACGCTGTTGTTTAACATAGTGTTGGAAGTGCTAGCATCAACAATCAGACAACAAAAGGAAATCAAAGGTATCAAAATGGCAAAGATGAAGTCAAGCTTTCACTTTTTGCAGTTTCACTTTTTGCACACATGATATTATACATGGAAAACCCAATAGACTCCACCAAAAGTCTGCTAGAACTGATAACATGAATTCAGCAAAGTCCCAGGATACAAAATCAATGTACAAAAATCAGTTACATTCTTATACACTAATAATGAAGCAACAGAAAGACAAATAACGAATCTGATCCCATTCACAAGTGCACCAAAAATCATAAAATACCTAGGAATAAACCTAACCAAAGATGTAAAAGATCTGTATGCTGAAAACTATAGAAAGCTTATGAAGGAAACTGAAGAAGATAATATTGGAAAATGGAGAAATGGAAAAACATTCCGTGCTCATGGATTAAAAGAATAAATATTGTTAAAATGTCAATACTACCCAAAGCAATCTACACATTCAATGCAATCCCAATCAAAATGGCACCAGCATTCTTCTTGAATTTAGAACAAGCAATCCTAAAATTTGTATGGAACCACAAAAGACCCCGAGTAGCCAAAGTAATGTTGAAGAAGAGGACCAAAGCAGGAGGCATCACAATCCATCTTCAGCCTCTACTACAGAGCTGTAATCATCAAGACAGCATGGTATTGGCACAAAAACAGACAAACAGACCAATAGAATAGAATAGAGACTCCAGTATTGGACCCACAAAAGTATGGCCAACTAATCTTTGACAAAGCAGGAAAGAATATCCGATGGAAATAAGACAGTCTCTTTAACAAACGGTGCTGGGAGAACTGGACAGCAACATGCAGAAGAATGAAACTAGACCACTTTCTTACCCCATTCACAAAAATAAACTCAAAATGGATAAAGGACCTGAATGTGAGACAGGAAATCATCAAAACCCTACAGGATAAAGCAGGGGGAAATATTATTTATTTATATATAGGTATAGGTTTACAAAAACAAGTTTTGCAATGTATGATATAGTTATAAGTCACCTCTATCTGCCATTGCAAGAACTACTTGAGCAACCACTGTTCTTTTTACCAAGATAGTCATTTTTAATTTTGTTTTATAATGGACATCAGTCATACACAAAAGTAGAGAGAGAACAGTATAATAAACCACATGAACTCATTACTCAACAATGTTTGATCAGAACTAGTCCTATTACATCTCTGTCCTCAGCTAACTCTCTGCCCTGCATCACTTTAAAACAAATCTCAGACATCATATCATCTATAAATATTTCAGTTAGTGTCTCTAAAGGATTTTTTATTTTTTAATTTTTTTTTAACGTTTATTTATTTTTGAGACAGAGAGAGACAGAGCATGAACAGGGGAGGGGCAGAGAGAGAGAGGGAGACACAGAATCTGAAACAGGCTGCAGGCTCTGAGCGGTCAGCACAGAGCCTGACGCGGGGCTCGAACTCACAGGCCGAGAGATCATGACCTGAGCCGAAGTCGAACACCCAACTGACCAAGCCACCCAGGAGCCCCTCTAAAGGATTTTTTAAAATATAGTATCAAATCACACCTAAAAACTTAATAATTCTTTAATATCAAATATTTAGTCAGTGTTCAAATTTCTAATTGAAACATATGCTTTGTTTATGGACTCAAAATGAAGACAAGATCCATACATTATGGCTGCTTGAAACATTTCTAAACTTTCTTTCAATTCATAGTTTCCTCTCTTCATCTTCTTCTCGTTCTTATCATTTATTTGTTGAAGAAACAAGCTCATTTATCTTCAGCTTCCCAGTCTGGATTTGCCATCTTCATTCCGTGATGTCTCCTGATGTGATCCTCTGTCCTCTGCATTTCCTGTAAATTGGCGGCTGCTTCTAGAGGTTTGTTGAGATTCAAGTTTCATCCATTGGCAAAACTACCTCAAAGGCGGGGGTCTATTCTTTGGTCAGAAGGCACATCATGCGTGGTTTCTTCTTTTTTTGTGATATTAGTAGCCACTCATGCTCAATGTCAAGATCCACTCATTGATTAGTGGTTCTAGCATGGTGTCATTCCAATGTTATCATTGCGTCTTCACTTATTAACTGGATACTTCTCTAAATATACATTTCCCATTATCTACTGTTTGGTTACTCAGTGGTACAGTTTGTATAGGAAAGACAAAATTAATATTTGATTCTTTCTTTAGTGTTCATAATTATGAGTTGGTTCCCTAGCATCCTTCCATGGTGAGCAGTTAGGGTTCTTTTCCCCTCTGATGTCATTTTGAATTCATGGATTTATTTATATGTGATGAATATCCATCCATTCAAGTTAATGTCCTTATTTGATCCTCAAATTGTTTCATCTTTGACCAGTGGAGCCTGGTTAAAGTTGACTCTTGAGTCCTTTTGCTATGATCCTAGTAACCCATGACAGTTACATTAAGACAAATTAAAACAGTCACAGAATAAAGAGAACTTTTATGCAGATGAGCACCTCTCTTTTCTCCCAGATGGTAGCATGTCTAATTATGCCATGCTACTCACTGAACTTCACTTGATTCAGAGAATTCCCTGAGAAATGCTACAGGAAAAAAAAACTGGAACCCAAGGGCTAGAGCCATGCCCTTTTACCTGGCAGATAGTTGTCAAGCACTCAGGAAATATGAGGGTGTTTTATTAACTATGCAGCTTACATTATTGTTTTCTTGAGACTACAAACCTGCATTTGGCTTGATCGTTAGTTTGCAAGAGTATATAATTGCAGTAGTCAATTTTGCAATGATTCCTTCTGGAAGTAAAAGTAAATATAATGTAGATAATGCCCAAATTCCAACTGGCAAATGGGGTTAGTCAAGATGATCCTATGGCCCGACTTCTCTTTACCTCCTTCCACCTAGAAGTGGGTAATAATCCCATCCTGGGGGAATGGCCCAGACATCGAGGGCTCAACAATGAGAGAGCCACAAAAGGACAAGGAAGGCACCAAGCCACCACTGTTTATATTTTTTTAATTTTTTTTAAACGTTTTATTTATTTTTGAGACAGAGAGAGACAGAGCATGAACGGGGGAGGGGCAGAGAGAGAGGGAGACACAGAATCGGAAGCAGGCTCCAGGCTCTGAGCCATCAGCCCAGAGCCCAACGCGGGGCTCAAACTCACGGACTGCGAGATTGTGACCTGAGCTGAAGTCGGCTGCTTAACCGACTGAGCCACCCAGGCGCCCCGAAGCCACCACTGTTTAGTGTGCAATATCCATTCCCAAAAATGTTTACAAATCATGGAGACAAAATGTGACTTGGATAACTTAAGGTGGATTATACTTTACCATAACAGAGTGGGTAGATCAATTTAATTTTTCTTCCAACTAGTGTGGGACTAATGTTGTCTAACCAGTTAAGCAGAAAGCACAAACACAGGCATATCTTGGAGATATTATGTGTTCACTTCCAGACTACCATAATAAAGCAAGTATCATAATAAAGCAAGTTAAATGGGGGCACCTGGGTGTCTCATTGGTTAAATGTCAGACTCGTGGTGTCAGCTCAGGTCATGATCTCACAGTCATGAGACTCAGCCCTGTGTAGGGCTCTGCTCTGTGAACAGAGCCTGCTTAAGATTCTCTCCCTCTCCCTCTGTACCTCCCCTGCTCACTCGCATTCTCTCTCTCCCCACTCTCCAAAAAAGCAAGTCAAATGAATTTGTTTCCCAATGCATATAAAAGTTATGTTTACACTACACTATAGTTTATTAAGTGTGTAATAGCATTGTCTCTAAAACAAAGTATATACTTCAATCAAAAACACTTTATAGCTGAAAAATGCTAACCATCATCTGATATTTCAATGAATCATTACCTTTTTTGTTCATAGACAGTCTTTCTTTCCTCAATGTTGAAAGCTACTGACTGATAAGGGTGGTGTTTGTTGAAGGCTGGGGGGCTGTGACAATTTCTTAAAATAATACAATGAATCTTGCCGCATCAGTGACTCTTCCTCTCACAAACAATTTCACTGTGATGCTGTCTGATAGCATTTTACCCACAGTAGAACTTCTTCCAAAATTGGAGTCAGTCTTGTCAAACCCTGCTGCTGCTTTATCAACTAATTTTATATAGTATTTTAAAATTTTACATATATATCATTTGTTGTCATTTCAACAATCTTCACAGCATAGGAGATGATTACATCTCAAAAACCACTTTCCTTGCTCAGCCATAAGCAGCCACTCCTCATCCATTCAAGTTTGATCATGAAATTGCAGGACTTCATCACATCTTCAGGCTCCACTCCTGATTCGAGTTCTCTTGTTATTTCCACCACGTCTGCAGTGCTTTTCTCCACAGAAGTCCTGAACCTCTCAAAGTCATTCATGAGAGTTAGAGTTGACTTCTTCTAAATTCCTGTGAATGCTGAATTTTGACCCCTTCTCATGAATCATGTTCTTAATGGCATCTAGGACAGTGAATATTTTCCAGAAGGTTTTCAATTTACTTTGCCCAGATCCATCAGAGTAACCACTATCTATGGCAGCTATAGCTTTATGAAATGCATTTCTTCCATAAGACTTGAAAGTAGAAATATCTCCTTGATCCATGGGCTGTAGAATGGATGCTATGTTAGCAAGCCTGAAAACTATTAATCTTGTTGTACATCTCCATCAGAGCTCTTGGGTGACCAGGTACATTGTCAATGAGCAGTAACACTTTGAAAGTTTTTTTTTTTGTTTTTTGTTTTTTCTCTGAACAACAGGCCTCAATAGTGGGCTTAAGATATTTAGTAAACTATATTATAAACACATGTGCTGTCATCCAGGATCTATTGTTACATTTATAAAACACAAGCAGATAGATTTAACATAATTCTTAAGAGCCCTAGGATTTTAAGAATGGTAAATGAACATTGGCTTCAACTTAAAGTCACCAGCTACATTAGCCCCTAACATGCAGTCTGTCCTTTGAAGCTTTAAAATCAGCCATTGACTTCTCCTCTCTAGCTATCAAGTCCTAGATGACATCTTCTTCCAATGGAAGGCTATTTCATCTACATTGAAAATCTGTCATTTATTGTAACCAGCTTCATTAATGATCTTAGCTAGATCTACCACATAACTTGCTGCTTCTACTCCATCAATACTTGCTGCTTCATCTTGAACTTTCATGCTATAGAGATGGCTTCTTTTCCTTAAACCTCATGAACCAATCTCTGCTAGCTTCAAACTTTACTTCTGCAGCTTCCTCACCTCTCTCACCTTCATAGAATTGACGAGAGTGAGGATTTTGCTCTGGATTAGGCTTTGATTACGGGAATATTGTAGCTGGTTTGATCTATCCAGACCACTCAAACTTTCTCCATATCAACAATAAGGCTGTTTCACTTTCTTATCATTCATATGTTCAATAGAATAGCACTTTTATTTTCCTTCAAGAAGTTTTTCTTTTCATTCACGACTTGGCTAACTCTTTGGCACAAGAGGCCTAGCTTTTGGTCTATCTCAGTTTTCAATATTCCTTCCTCACTAAGCTTAATCATTTCTAGCATTTTATCTAAAGTGAGAGACATTTGACTCTTTCACTTGCATACTTAGAGGCCATTATAGAATTATGAACTGGATAATTTCAATATTGTTATGTCTCAGGAAATAGGGATGCCCAAGAAGAGGGAGGGAGACAAAGGACTGACTGGTCAGAACACACAGAGCATTCATCTATTAAATTTGTCATCTTATATGGGTGTGGTTCATAGCACCCCAAAACAATTACAATAGTACCATCAAAGATCCCTGATCACAGATCATCATAACAAATATAATAATAATGAAATAGTTTGAAATGTTTTGAGAATTACCAAAACGTGACAAAGAGACACAAATTGAGCAACAAATACTGTTGGGGAAAAAAGGCATCAATAGATTTGCTCAATGCTCGGTTTTCCTAAACCTTTAACTTGTAAAAAACACAATATGTGCAAAGCTCAATAAAGTGAAGCACAATAAAATGAAGTGCACCCATATATGATCATTCTGTTTCCCCTCAGTCACTAAGCATCTTCATTGTCTCATTTTCTTTCGCCCTTCCCTCACCATTTTTTCTCACCTGCAAACATTCACTTTCTTTCTTTCTTTCTTTCTTTCTTTCTTTCTTTCTTTCTTTCTTTCTTTCTTTCTTTCTCTTTCTCATTCATTCATTCATTCATTCATGCAATAACTAGTGGTTGAACAACTTCTGTATGTCAATGGCTGGGGATACACTGTGATGAACAGGATGAGCAAGACCTCTGCTTTCAAGGAGCTTCCCTTCTGATTGGAGGAACTAGTCAAAACATAAGTAAATAAGGACACCTGGTGGCTCAGTCAGTTAAGTGTCTGACTCTTGATTTCAGCTCAGGTAATGATCTCACAGTTGGTGGGATTGAAACCCCCATCAGGCTCTGAGCTGACAGCAAGGAGCCTGCTTGGGATTCTCTCTCTCTTTCTCTCTGCCTCTCCCCTGCTCATGCTAAAAAAAAAAAAAAAAAAAAAAAAAAAAAAGTAAATAACTTAACAAGATAGTTTAGATAGTGAAACATGCTATAAAGAAAATAGGACAGAAGGAAATGATAAAGCTCCCGAAAATGGCTAATTGGAGAAGGTTGCAGATGAACTAAATATAGAAATCAGTAATGTTTTCTGTAAATTGCCAGACAGTAAATATTTTAAGCTTTGTGGACCATATAATTGCAACCTTGAAACTTCTTCAACTCAGCAATAGGGATATTATCCTGATAAACTGATCCTAAGTTGAAAATACCGTATCAAAAATGCATTTAATATACCTCACCTACTGACTATCATAGCTTAGCCTAGCCTTTCTTAAATGTACTCAGAACACTCAGATTAGCCTATGGTTGGTCAAAATCATCTAATATAAAATCTATTTTACAATAAAGTGTTAACTATCCCATGTAATTTTCTAACTACTGTACTGAATGTGACAAACAGAATGGTTGTAGGGATACAGAATTGTTATACGTGTACCAATTATTTATTCTTATAATTGTGTGGCCGACTGGGAGCTGTGGCTTGCTGCCACTTTCCAGCCTCACAAGAGACTGTCATACAGCCTATCACTAGCACAGGAAAAGATCAAACTTCAAAATTTGAAGCAAGGTTTCTACCAAATGCATATCCCTTTTGTATCATCATAGAGTAAAAAACAACAACAACTTAAGTTAAGCCATTGTAAATTGGGGACCATCTGTACTCAGCTTAGCCACTGCAGCATGAAAGCAGCCTTCGACAATATATAAACAAATGGGTATGGATGGCTGTGTTCCAATAAAACTTTATTTATAAACACAGGTGGATTTGGCCTATGGGCTGTAGTTGGCCAACCCCTGAACTAGAAATCTATTTCATTGATGGTTTGATGGTCCTACTCAAGAAGCCCAGCTATCTTTCCAGAATAGCTTCTGTAGACATACCAAAGCCAACCTATTATTCTAACCACCTTGCAGGAGACGTTGGAGGTCTTAAACTACACAATCCTACTTGGCTCTAGTCTCACTACCCAAGTGTATAATAACTGAGGATTTGAGATAGTACCCTTAGGAAAAGAAATGGGATAATTATAATTTGACTTGAACTCTTCATTGCAATGTTTGAAATTCACTACTTTAGGAAGTCTAAAGATGTCACCCAATGTGTGAGCCTATTTAGCAACATCTTGTGCAAAGTCTTTTGGAAATCCTAATAGTTTAAGTTCATTGTCTCATAACCCTCTGCTTTCCACATTATCTCCTTCATACTCTTTCTCTCTTTTTTATCCCCACCACATTTGTCAAACAAGATTTACCCTTTACAAAACCACAATAGCTAGTTTTTTGTCAGTTCATATTTCTCCAGATGTTTTGTGATCTCATTCCTTCTTAATGTCTCTCAGATCTGCCTACCTCTGAGGTTAGGCTGGATGGTCTATAATTCCTCATCCCCTGCCACTCTAAATGGGTCCCTGGCTAAGCAACAGCCCCCTTCAGTGAGGTCAGCCAGAGAAAGTCATACATATCATAAACATGCCATGAGCTATTCAGCAATAACATTCAGTTGAGTTTGCTTTAGTTCAGAGGCCAAGGGGATTTGGTGGAAAAAAATACACAAAAGGCTATTCTATGGGAGTAAGCTTGACAAAGTCAACTGCTAAAGAAAACTAGAGCCAGACTTTTGGCATCTAGAAAAGGAAGAAAAGATATTCTTCCCATCCATTTCTATGAGATCCCCAGAATAAGAAAACAGATATTATATGTGGTTGCCATATGCTTTCATTATGATTTCACTCTTCTCATTATTAACCCACAGTGTCAGATCCAAGTTCAGCAGTGACTTGACCCAGAATTATGAGTTTATCTGCTAGAGGCACAACATGCCCCATTGTTGTGAGTGGATCTGCCCCATCCACACAAACTCTGATGAAAATGTGCAAACTCCAATGCTGGGGGGACATGCACTGCTTTAGGGGCTGTGCCATCTGTTCATTCCTGCTCACTGTTTCTCATTTTCATCTTCTTTCCTCTGAGACACTAACCCAACCTGACAACACCCAGTGGCTTCTGAAATTTTTATCAGATCTCCTTGTTCTCACAATCCTAGTTCTGACCTTCACCCTCTGACCCTACATGAGGCAGTTGTGGGTAGTGGTACTCTTACTTTCCAATGTAACCCTGACCAAATTGGGCCATCAGGCCAGCTCCCCTAGTCTCCATGGTAGAAACTGGAGGTGGGGGGGAGCGAAGGGGGGGAAATCAGCTACCAGAAGTTGAAATATAGGACCACAGGGATGAGTGGAAACTGTGAGACTACTGGTAAGTCCAATTCTCTAAAGTCACATCAGGGCCAAACCTGAGGGTTGGTGCCATTTTGAAGGACATCAGTAAAAGTGGGCTGGAAGTCTACTTCTGGAAGGTTGTTTAGGGCAGATAAAATCCAAAGAGATTGGATATCATTACTAGGAAACCAACCACAGGGACATGGTGGAAGCAAGGTCAGAATGCTGACCTGAATAGAGACCAAGGCAACGCTGCTGAAATCGGGCTCCATTTCATTGGCCTATCTACAACCTATCTCCAATCTACAACCATATTGGAGTAAGCAGGACATGGTCTTCAGCTGTCCATAGCCTTATATTCAAATGATCAAAAATTTTGTGTCCGTTTCATGAAAAGGTTTGAAGTGAAAGGAACTTTGTCCATGCTGGGGCCAAAGTATTCAAGAGGCAGTAGCACTACTTCCCAGCCCTGCCCAAGATATGCTGGTAAGGAGCTGGTACTGGCTTGGGGTGGTGGGGGAGGAAAGTAGAGGCAGATCCTTAGCTGCTTGTTTCCAGTGCTATCTTAGGCCATCTCAGTTTTCCCTTTAAGAAAGAATTTCTTTCTCAGTGCAGGAGGAATGTGGGGTGGAGAGTCTCTGTCAGGGGAGCGTGTGAAATCAATGACTTCACCCATAGAGACAAAGAGTTGTCTTGAGTCATTAGCATTCTGGTCCCATGCACACCTCATGGTGTTGCAAGCTGGCTGGTTGGGGTTGAAAGGGTAGCCCAGAGTCATGAAAACAATGTTGACCAATTCACACTAAAATGGAGCACACAAACGCTGGCCCACAGCATTGAGGAACAATGACTAAATGTGGCTTTTTGAATGCCCCCCCCCCACAAGATCTAAAAATACAATGCCTGTGTCTATCTATTCTAAGGGGGGGACCTAGGCACTGATAAAAGTCAGACTGTTTATTGTCAGCAGCAAATTGAGGGAGGAAGATTCCTAGAATAAGGCCCAGCTGAGTAAATCAAAAGCATAATGTTCTAATCAGCAGTTAGGTTTTACCATGTAATGGAGATGAGCCACATTCGGTAAATTAAGAGCATAGGACAGAGATATGACACATCACCCTGAAGCAGGGTACAGGCAAAAAGAAATGTCTGGGGACCTATCGCACTACTCTTCAGGCCTGTGTCTCAAGAAGGATGAGATGATCCCCTTCCTGATGCTTCCCCAGTGCCTGAGTGGCTTGCCTTCCCTCGGATCCATTCTCAAATGAAGCCTTTGCCTCAGAACATGGAAGGTGAAACTAATCTGATCAAGGAATCTTCCTCTGAGAGGCAAGAAAGAGAGAGGCTTCCCATCTCTTTCCTCTCAAAGGAAACATTTGCATTTTCACACAGCCCTTCAGTGACCTAACCCAGAAAATGCTAAATAGAAAAGAGAGGTATTCACAGGCCTTTCTGAATGTAACAGTCAGGAGGAAATAAAACACTGCATTTGGAATCAGACAGACCTGGTTTCAGAGAATATTCTTCTATGTGGTTTTGAGCAAATGACTTTTCTGTTGTTCCTCCTTCCCCCACTGCTCATTTTTTTTTTCCTTCTTCTTCATAGTAACGTTTTGGTGAGCACCTTCTCTCTAGCAGGCTCATGAGTAAATCAAGGAAAATAACAGCCACTTCACAGATTTCTTGTGAGAATTGAATTTCAGACTCTACATAAAGCAGGTAGTCCTGTGCCTAGCACACAGGAGGCATGTAAGAAATGAATATTGTCAACATTCCCTTTGCAAAAGCAGCTCCAGTCTGCTGAACTTTACACTTGAGGAAGTCAGGGAACAACTTCAATGTTCATAGGAGACCCAGGTGGCCAGACATCTTTCTCTTGATTCAAGTGCTTGAAATATCCTGAGCACGAGGGGGTGTGCTCTCCATTTGAGAGAGCATGAAGAAGCTAAAAGGGCTGAGCTTTTATAGGTTGGCCAGGAGAACAAAGTGCAGGCCATGTACTGTTGTTTGGGAAACTCTCCCTTCGTGTTTAAAATTCCACATTTTAAGACCAGGCCTGAAAATGAGAGGTGAGAGTTCCAGAGCTGATGATTTCTTTAAAATCATCAGCTGAAACATTCTAAAGGCCCCTTTAAAAATTAATTAGGAAAGCCGGAAATTTAATAAAAAGTGTTCAGAACTAGAAAGGACTTTCAGGATAACAGAGCAGATAATAGGTATATAAAGAGACTGGGGAAAAGAATGTCCAGAGGACTAGTGTCTTGCAACAGTTTGTGAAAGAACAGGAATTAAAGAGCAGATTTCAGGGACACCCAGGATCCACAACATCCAGCTGGCTTTTGCATTTCATCACGCAAAAAAATAATAATAAGAAGAAGAAAAATAATAAGAAAAATAAAAAAGTGACCTTGGCCTCCTCATAAAAGGAAAAGAAAAGGAAGATTGGTATGGCACAAAGTTCATGGGCCTAAAATTTCAGCCTATGGAATCCAAGTCCCAACTCTGGCCACCAGGCTGTGTGTCTTGGTCCAAGTAATATCACCCATCTCCATGTCTGCAATCAGAAGCCCTTCCACAGCTGCTAAGAGCTGTCTCCTAATTCCAGATATCATAGGCATGCAACTCTCCCCAAAAGAGTAACAGAACACCCAGGGTGTAATTGGCCAACAGACTTACTTCGAGTTCTTTTCCTCACTCTGTCCAAATAAAGGCAACTGCTCTCTGCCCATCTTTTATCAATAGCATTTTTGTGCTATCATCCCCAGGGTCACTAGTTGTTTGTTCTTGGAGTATTTTCTGGGAAGCTTTTTTACTGCCATGCTGAGTCTCTGCAGTGAGCTTAGAAGAGCCTCAATCACACAGGGTATCTCAGACAGTAAAAAAAAGAAAAGCAAGAAGAAAAAAACTTAAAGAATTGCAATGTTAGTATTAAGCTGGTCTATCCCAAACTGCTTAATGGCATAACTGGGAAAATGAAATTTTGCCTTCCTTTGGCTCTGAAATTCTCTGCCACTAAGACAGAAAAGAACAGGTCAAAAGCTCAACTCTTTGTTGGCTGAGACAAGAGACTGAGTCTTTGGATTTAAATTCATCTTTTTTTTCCCCCATAAATTCAATTCACCTAGTAGGCAGTGGGCAGCTCCTCCAAGATAAGCTAGTCATTGTGTTAGGAGACAAAGGTGGAGAAGTGTCATCCCTGCCTTCAAGGAGATTATGGTCTGATAAGACTGAAAGTGGGTAAGAACAGGATTTCCACCTAACACCCCTAACACCAAGCAGAACGTAAGTACTTCATTCAGTCATCACATGTCTTTCATTCTAAAGACATGTATTGGATGATCTGCTATGTGTCAGGACAAAATGTTTAGCACTGGGAATTTAAAACATAAATAAGCCAGGATCCCAGCATTCTAGGAATTCATAGTCCCATTAAGGATACATCTGTGTCTGGTGCCATAAGACAGAGTCACAAAAAATTACAGAAAGGAGAACTTTCATTATGAGGTGATTAGACGAGCTTCTAAAGCACAGGTGACATTAAGGGAGAGTTTGCACATTTCCTGTCCCAGACTTGGAATCATCCATGTCTTCAAGGACATCTAAAAACAGAGGTCTAGAAGGAAGAGTGGTCCAGGTGAGTGCATAGCATGAACAACAGCACAAAGGTGGGGAAATAGGAGGCAGGGTCATGAAACAGCTAGTAGGTCAGCTGGGCTGGTACATGGCAGGGCACACAAGGGAGAAGCAGGGTCACAGCTAGGGACTCAGGTTAGGATAGGCAGGAAAACATATGTGGAATGCCCAGGTGATGGACCTGATGGATCAGGGAGACCAGTGAAATGACTACATGAAAGCAGGAACCAACTAGTTCTGGCCTTCAGAAAGATCTGGCAGCAAAAAATGCAGTAGTTGTGATGATTATAGGAATTATAGGTGGGTCAAGTTTGCTATCGCAGTTGAGATTTAAAGTAATGGAGAACACTAGTATCCAAATTGTGGTCTTGACATACATTTCCCAGTACAAGAAACCAGGAGTCCTTGGAGATGTGATTGGCTCCCAGTCTGGGGCAGGAGATATACAAGATGGGTCTGGAATATCTTGTTATGTCAGACTATTGAATTGTGTAAAAAGAACTTGAAACCAACTTGGAGAAGCTACCACAGGCCAAACACAGAGCAATTCAAGCACCATATCAGGAACACAACTAAAGGGAATCAAAGTACATCACACATATTAAATCTACAACCTCTTATTTAAAAGAAAAGCATTAATTGGTCACTGTTGAAAGATACTGGAAAACCAACTGTTAAGTAAGGGAAAAGATCATGCACTTATCTTTCCCACATGAAATGTGCCACTGGGAACCCACATGTTCAATGAAACGAAGTTTATCTTCTAATGCTGGTAAACACATAAGGAATGATAAAATTTAGAATATCACCATTTTGCCACTTCTTATGAATGAATGGTTGGAAGCATCACCATTAAAGGAGAGACGAACAGATGTTATGTACTTCTTATGCCATTCTAAAGAAGTCTTGCCAAAAAATAATCTGTAAATCAAATCTGTAGACCTACCAATCAATTAATGGGAAATAAAAGGCACAGAGGAACATGTCTAATGACATCACAGGATACAATTAGCAAGATTCAGACCGCGGAAAAAACCTAAAGATAAAAGGCCCGAATTCTTAAACAAATACACTGCAAGGGAAAGAAAAAGGGAGATGAATGAAAAACCTGTAGCTTAAAGAACACTTTAAAAGTGCTATCAACCATTCACAAATCTGGACTTTACATGGATCCTGGTAGAAACAAACTGTGAAGAATAAAACCATTTATGAGATTTTAAGTACATAATAATATGAAGAAACTATTGTTAATCTCTTGTTTGAGCTGTACATAATATTTTGTGGTTATGTTTCTTAAAAATTTACTTTTGCATGTGATTTAAATGTTCCATCCATAATAAAATGTTAATAGTAAAATCAAAACAATAAGAAAGCCATGAAGGATTGAATAAGGAGCCGAGGAAAGAGAGACAAGGTGCCAGAGACATATCTGTGTAGGCCTGCAGGGACACCTAGCCCCTGGCCGAGTGCCTGGCTGGGCAGTCGCTCAGGTCCTGACAGCTCTTGGCTGTTCCTCTTCTCTTGTCTTGGCTGAAATTCTCCTTTGTTTGAATTTTCGTACCTCCTTTTGAATATCTTCTCACCTATAACATTCTGGTCAAGCTTCACCTCCTTCTTGCAGCCTTTTCTGAGTGCCACCCATCTCCAGGCATACAGGGAGTGCCCTTTTCCTCCTCCTTCTCCTTCTCCTCCTTCTCCTCCTCCTCCTCCTCCTTCACCTCCGGGCATACTTGTCAATGTCTTCCACCACCATGGCTAGCTCTCCCCAGCTCAAGAACTGTGTCAAACATATGCTTGCATTCTCCGTGCCTAGCAAAATTCTTGTCACACAATAGACACTGAAATAGCTGGATGAGCAATGAACGGATGACTCTAAACTTTTGGTGACCATTGCAAATGTGATGTCACTTATAAAAGTAAGGAGATGTGAGATGTTAGAGTGAAAGGTGGATGATGCACTTTGCTTCAGACTCACTGAGTCTACAATCCAAAGGACTCGAACTCTTAAAGGAAAGCTGGAGTCAGAACTACAGATTGGAAGCCCTGTCCACAGTGATGAGCATTGAAGCCATTGGACAGGAGAGTCCTATAATGCAAAAGGAATATTCCATGAGCATGCTGTTGAGAACAGACTTGGGAACTAAGAGGATACAACAAGGAAATCATATTAAAAACCAAAAAAAAGAGAAAATAAAAGGGCATAACTTTTAAGAAGGAGGTGAGGTGTAGGACAGAATTCCAGATGGATCCTCAGAAGGAGGGAGCCCTGGAGAAGTCTAAGCTATGCCTGAAGAGGAAGCCCTTAGTTCCCTGCAAGGACATTCCTCCAGCAAAGAGTGAATGAAGGCAGGCAGAGGCTAGAGGTCAGACCTCAAGGTCAGCGGAGGCCGAAGTGGTTAAAAATGAAGTGTGACTATGGCTCTCTTTTCATGAAACTGGTGAGGGAGAGTTAGAAACAGGTAGTAGCAGCTTAGGACATATTTTTTAATATTGCAAGAGAGAAAGGTTATGATACAAAACACTCCTGGGAGAGACATAGGGGAATGAGAGACTTCTGACTCTCTGAATGTCTGTTCTTTGTTTTACTCTTGTGTCTGAAGGAGATAGTAAGATGTTACTATCACTGGCTCTTAGAGCGTGAGCAAAACTATACAAAAATAGATGATACTTATGCAGCAGTTACCATTGCCAGTTTGTTCTAAGTGTCTTACTGACATTGGCTCATTGAGCTCTCCGACTCCAACCTGATGGGCATGGCACTGGTATTATCATCCCATTTTATAGGGAAAGATACAAAGGCACCACAAGGTTCAGTAACCCATGCAAGGTCAGCTTGTGAAAAGGAGATCCAGACCTTGAACCTGCTGATTTGGTTCCAGAATCCATGTTCTCCACCACCATGCCCTGTGGTGTCTGACGTGAGGTGAGGTAAGTTTTATTGGAACCACCTTACAGAAGAGAAAACTAGTTCAGTGAAAACGAGAAACTTGCCTACCAATCAGAGGCAGAGCCAAGATTCAAATCCACATCTTCCTGTGCCAAGTCCAGCATTCTTTCCATTACCTATTGTTGCCTCTTTTTGATAAAGGAGGCAAGATGTTACCTACGAAAAGTGAGAGAAGTTTCCAGGGGAACTGGGCTCCTGGAGAGAATTTTTAAAAAGGAAAAAAGCTTGAAAAAGCTTTTGTGACTAATGTGGTAATGAGTCAACAATAGGTACAATTTCAACACAGATGCTATAACCGGAAGGCAAATTCCCACAGAAAAGAAGAGTTATCACTAAGTATCTGTTAAATTAATGAATTCATGAATGAAACTGATAGTGACATCCCATTTGCCTCCATCCATTGGTCTCCAAAAACATCACCCAAAATAAGCTATATCAATAGAAATTACACCTAGTATTTTTTGAAGCTCATTATATTCCTAGCACTGTGCCAAGCACGTTAAATGCATAATCTCATTTAATTTTCATGACAATGCTATCGAGTACCATATTATTATTATTATTATTATTATTATCATTATTATTATTATTACATCTATTTTGCAGAGATGACATATGTGTCTAGCTAACAAGTTGGGGACCAAGATTTAGGCCCATCTTTGGTAGGCTTCCAAGTCTGTGTTCTTAGTCACTAAAGGTGTCAGTCAGTGTTTGCCCTGGCCCCAAGGCTTCTAGGACACTTGACACCAACCTTGGATATTCATGTCTCAGATGCCCTGTTGGAACCACCTAATCCAAGCCACTAACAGCAGCTGATGGCTGGGAAGTGAGCATTTAACACACATGTTGTCCTACTAGAGACTGACTCCCTACCTATGATTTGATGTAAGAAGATGAGCTGGAACAATCAGATTAATCTTGTGGAAATTTAACATTGGGTATCCAAGGCACTGCGCAGTTAGAAAAAAACAAAGTTATATGAGCATGAGTGGGGTTGGACCATAGAGCACTTGTAGGGCTGTGTGTAAGCCAACTGATGGAAAGAGAGAAAGTCAATGAATAAGTCTAGAGGTGGATGGACAGATATACAGAAAGTAACAGCAATGCTATGAACAATGAGGGAAAGACCAAACAGCTCTTAAAGGAGTCAATAAAAGAGTAGATTTGTTACCTTATGTTCTTCCTCTTCCTGTTCCTATGAGATCTGGACATTCTCTGGAAGCCAACCTTCAAGGTGGCACCCAGTGATCCCCAGCTCCTGCTAGTCACATCCTTGCAGAGGTGCCTCCCACAGGGTTGGTATGTATGATAATAAAACATGGCAGAAGTGATGGTATGTCACTTCTGGGATTAGATTATAAAAGCCTATTAGGTGTTAAAACCAGGATTAGGTTATAAAAGACTGTGGCTTCTGTCTTGGCCTTCCTTTCTTAGATTACTCACTCTGAGAAAGGCCAGCTGCCATGTCATAAGGACTCTCAGGCAGCCCACGAAGAGGCATGCCTGGAAGAACAGAGATTGTCAGCCAACAGCCTGTGAGGTAAGGCCTGTCGACAACCATGTGAGCCAACTTGGAAGCAAATCCTACCTTAAGATGACTGCTGGACAGCAACTTTATAAGAGACCTAGAGCCAGAACCACACCATTAGGCTGCTGTTGGATTTCTGACCCACAGACACTGACAGATATAAATGTTTGTTGTTTTAAACTACTAAGTTTTACAGTGAGTTGTAATGGAGCAATAGGTAACTAATATACTTTCTTCACTCCTGGGAGATCTCTGCTCTATTTATTGCCCTATAAGCTTCTTTCTAAAAAGCACCTACTTCCTGGAAATGATTTGAATATGACTTTGTTTCTTCTGGCTGAAACTAAGCCACTGCAGTCAGTCAATCCTTAAAGACAACTTCCCCTGGAGCCTCAACAACTCACCTTGATTCCTGACGCTATTTCCATTCCATTTGCTCTGCCTGGGTTAGGACTAATCTCATTCTCTTCTTGTATCTGCATCCATATGGTTCCAGGCCAGCTGCCCAACTTTGACCTACCAACAGGCTGCACACTTGGCTTCCAAGCTCCTGATAACTGGCCATCTAGGTTCTCCCTTGGCCCAGCCTTCTAGTTTTTTGTGAGCCTCAGAGTACTAACTTTGAGTAAGTCTCCTCTTCCTACCATCGCCAAAGTCACAGCCTTGTGTAGTACTTATACTTTTTTTTTTCTACATGGACTTTCCAAAATTCAATGTCACATTCACCATTAAACAAATATTCATCAGTACCTACAATATGGCAGGCATAATGCTAGTCATTGGGGACATAGAACTGAAATAAGACACAGCCCTAGTCCTCAAGAAGTTCTTGGTCTAGTTAGAGAAACTGGTGCATAAATAAATAATAATTAATGTGTTATGAAGATTTCCATGGAAGTGGTGATATTTGAGTGGTTCAAAAAAGCTAACTAGGAATCCTCCAATTATGGAGCCTGAGAAGGTGATTCTAGGCAAAGGGAACGAAAGAGAAAAGTTTTGCATTACCAATGAAAATAGAAAATTCCCCTTGGAATTTGCACCAGCTACTTACTTAGAAATTAGGCATTTCATATGCATACACTTTGACCAAGTAATTCCAAGAATTTTTTACTTACAGCTATCTCAGAGCCTAACTAGAAATATATCTTATGGATAAATTCAAAATGTACATGAAGACATAGACACACAGATATTATGGCAACTTATTTTCCAATGGAGGAAAGAAGAAACACAGCCTAAATGCTCATTATTGGTGGAATAGTAGAAACAGATTATGTACATTCCTACTATGAATGTACTAGGCAACTGTTAATAGAATGACCCAACTCTTTAGGTATAGCTATAAAATACATACAGTGAAAAAAACAAAGTGCAGAGAAATATAAATAGCATACTACCAATTGTATGTACGTGTATGTGCTTGCATTCCTTCTTATTCGTCAGTTTGTTCAACAAATACTTGTTGATCTCCTATGTGTCCAGAACTATTCTAGAAGCTGGGGATTCAGTGGTGAACAAGATAAAATGTAGGACCCCAAGCTTACAGTCTAACCCACTTGCTATGCATAGACCATCTCTGCAATGACAACAAAGAAACAGTAACAATTGCTGCCTGGAGCAGATGCACTGCAGGGCTGAAAGTCAGGAGTATAAGTGTCACTGTCACTTTGTATATTTTTTGGTACCATTAGAAGTTTTACAATGTTCAAGAGTTATCTAGTACCCCCCCCCCATTTAAAAAAATTTGTTTAATGTCTATTCATTTTTGACAGACAGAGAGAGACACAGCACTAGTGGGGGAGGGGGAGAGAGAGAGGGAGACACAGAATCTGAAGCAGGATCCAGGCTCTGAGCTGTCAGCACAGAGCCCGATGTGGGGCTCAAACTCATGAATGGTGAGATCCTGACCTGAGCCGAAGTCAGACACTTAACTGACTGAACCACCCAGTTGCCCCAAGTCCCCCCAAATTTTTAATTAGAAAAAGACAATAATCATTTCATAGAATTAAACCACTTGTAACAGTCAGATTTAATGCTGCTCCAAAGTACATGCATTCTACATTCCCTACTCATTCAATTCTTTCCCTAAAGAAAAACTCAGGCCAAGAAATGCTCCTGGAAGTATCTCTCAGACTGATAGTTTCTGGTCCGAGTTTATCTCTAGACCAGAAAAGGGTCAGCAGTAATCAAAATGCATGATTTTTTAAAGAAGAAATTCCATTCTAAAGTCACAGAGAAAAATAGATTTTTATGATAGGCTCTGAGTTGGTTACTAATCCACAGTCCCTCCTGTGAAAGAAATAACAGAGTTGGATATGATTAGTATCATTCTAGTACATGGCCACAACATCACTTTACAAATGATTCCCAGCAATGAGGCAGAAAGAATGTGCCAGGATTCCAACAGCAACCCTAATGGCCGGGTTTGGGAATGGTTCTGGAAGGGGGGCACTTGCTGAAATATCCGGCCTCATGTTTTCATTCAGGTCTTATGGAAACACCCAGTGTTCCCCCCTCTAGCTGACTAGCCTGCTAATAATATATCACCTTCACCTCAAACCGACATAATTCACTAATAACATTGCTGGTCGAGAACTACGTTTAGGCATGTATTTGGATTAGGCGTGATCTGTGATGACAAAGGTTTCGAACTAAGCACAAATAACAAGGATAGATTTATGCAGGCCAGGATGCTCATTGTGGTTATTTAACACAATTACATCATTTCGCTTGGCAGTGGGAAAGGGGGGAAGAAGAAGCTTGTGAAATGAGCGTCCGGACCCCTCGCACTAGTTCCAGCCAGCACACAGAAAAGCACTGTTTGAGTGGCCCCTCTGTCTTGTCAGGGCTGTCTTGACATCCTACATCATCCCAGCTAGTCCTATCAGACCTCTGTCTTTAAACAGAGGCTACCATTCAGACCTAGTCAGATGAGAGTCTTGTGATACCTATCATGTCTCTCCAGAGCAAAATGAGGTCACTAAGTACCTGGGAGTGTCACCTCTGTGACTGGAGGCAACAATCTGACCTAAGATTCCATAATTTGAGCCTCTATCTGCCAGACTACATTGAAACTCCCTCTGAGTTATATAGACTTCAATGTCTCTTTTTGTTCTTTTCCACTGAGTTTTACGGGCAGTGGGTTCCCCTCCCTGCTGGATATGAGGTGTTGTGGCCTCCCTGGGCCAAAACCACTGTTGACCCAGGAGGCTTGTACTTGGCTTTCAGACAGCCCTGGCAGACGCTGCCCACGATTTGGCTCAGGGCCTGCTCCACAGACTTTGTAAAGCAGTGGAATCAACACAAGGAGACAGTAAAATGTAATGGCTCAACATACATCCAATTCAAAGGATAAGAAAAATATTATAGTCTGTATCAACTGCATTACAACTCCTTGTAAGGTACAGTGATTCTAAAGGTTGAAAGCATTTCAGAACATTTGACATCTTCCCCTGGGTCTCGCACAGTGTCTGAAGCAACCATAAAAGCACCATCTCTGTAAGATGGACATCAGGTAAGAGAAGAGACTTTCATCGCCCTTGGCTGAGTCGGCCAACATTTATAGCACAGCAAGGCCCAGGCACCAGGTCAAGCACACAGATAGGTACATGACAGGGTATACTCCCTCACTTCTGCGTGAACAGGACATGGAAAATATCACTATCCCTGTTTTACAGATTAAAAAAAACAAGAATAAGAGAAGATCAACGATTTACTCAAAGTCAAAGAGCTAGAATTCACAGAGGCCAGATCTAGACCTGCACTCCAGGAAAAACCCCAGGGGGAAAGACTCATCCTATTAGCCTTTGTGGACCAGGGTTCATAAAGCAGCTGTGTGTGTTTCTCGTACACAGAGACCTGTGCCCAGGAAACGGGCACAATTACATGCACAAACCCACACACTGAGTCCTCCACTTCCCCAGAAGCCACTGATCAATCTGCTAACTCCCATTTACCAAGAAGAACACTTGAAGGAAAATAAGGGGGAATCAGAAAAATAGGAATACGAAATAATCAGTGGAACACAAAGTTAGGGAAGCTAGGATGGTTTAATCCTGAAATAGGAAAGTTTATGGTCATATAGTAAGTAATTCTCAATTGAAGAGTCAAGACATATCTCTGGGTGATTGTGCAGAAGTAATGAAAGATGCCAAAAGGGTCTTTCTGCTACAAATTTCTTCCTTTGATAATCTGCCACATGTGCCTAAAAATTCCATTTCCTGGAGCCCATGCTTGACATTAATTTGTATCACCTTATTAACCTTTAATGCCTTGTCATGGATCAAAATCAACCACCCACATATACCCTGCAGAGAGCAAGGTCATGTGGGAATAGGAGGCTGTCTGCAAAGAGAAAGGCAGAAAAGGCCTGTGGATCTGAGGTCACTGAGAGCAAGCAGGTGGGTGATAGTGGGTGAAAGGGTCTGTGTCATGTGGGGCAGTAGCAGAGTAACGGTGATGCTATCAACAGTGGCAAGGAACTTGGTCCTCTGGGACTAGCATAAGCATCCTGGAGCATGCACAGTCAGCCGAAGTGGTTCACAAGATGAGCATACAGGTAGAACACTTTGCTCTCATTTTTTTGCATTCATTTTAATATATTTAGAAAAATGACTGCCAGCATAGCCGGCCTCTCATTCCATAGATATCAGTGCTTACAACAAAACTGGATTTTCAAAAAGTGATTGGATTTAAAAACAATTTGATGAGGAGGTCCGCAGACATGGCAAAAATTGTGACAGGGACATCAAAATAGCTGCACTTTTGAAAAATCTGATTTAGACCCCTGTCATGTTCTCAGCAAACACTGAGCACATCCTTGACTCCAAGCACCATGCCGGGTCAAGGAGGACCTGCCCTTGGGGAGTTCACAGGCTAAGGGTAGTGAGGCAAGAGAGGCATTGCAAAAGAATGTGCCATGGCCACCGTAAATGCAGGGAAGCGAGGGACCTGCCCAGGGAAACTGTCTGGGAAAGGGAACACAGAAACTGAGTCTAGGAGCATTTGCAGGCATTGGACAAGCATGGGAGGAGCACAGTCCCAGACAAAGCACATCTACATTAAGCCTCAGGCATCTTGAAGCTATTGTTCTGAGCCTCCTCTACCTCTGTGGGCCTCTGCCTCCATCAAGGGTGGTTAGTGGGGATGGCGGGTAGACAGGAAGACAAAAGCTAGAATTGACCTCCCAACTGAGGGGACCAGGTCCAGTAGATATTGGAGGGCCACAGAGTCTGTCCGCCAGCTGATCTGATTCTAGGTCCCCACACTGCTCCGGTCCTTGAGTGTGAACTATGAGCTTCCCCAGGGTGCTCTGGGTGCTGACCTCCACAAGTCCCAACCCCACTTTTTGACATTTGGGCTGCTTCCGCAAAATGACCAGTCCCCATGTTCTCAACACCCCCTACCCCTGCTTCTGCATTGCTTGTGTGTTTGATTAGTCAGCCTTTTGTTCTTGACCTTGGACTATACCACTAATCCAATACCCTCCCTACTGTGGCTCAGAAGTGGGGGCCAGATCCCTTCCTATTTTGAAAGCAGTGTGCCTCTTATCCATGGATAAAACCACACAGACTTGAACAGATAGTGGTGGATTTTTCTTTTCCAAAACTCAGGCCCTTCATTTCAGAAACCATGAAAACTTGCATGATTAAAGAGTGAAATTAATTAGAACACTTAAACTTCACCAAGAGGCACATTCAAAAGAGCAGCCAAATATAAAGCAGCAGTCACCACTGCCACTGCCTCTGAGGGTTCTACGAGGCACTGCCAGCTTAAAGAGATAGGCCCCAGACAGCACCCAGGAGGCCAATAAAGGACCATATGCAGCTTTAAGATGCTATACGAAACTCACTGCAATTATGGGCTGAGGCATTCAGCAATGATGTAATTCGATACATTTAATGAGCACCCAAATACACTTTTAAAAAATTCTTACAATCATGCGATTCTTACAACCAATTTTCTATATTTCTCCAGCCCTAAAAAGAGGGGGGGACAGGGAACCGAAGTAATCATGTCATAATAAAAATATTGAACAAGTTTGAATCTCTTTTGTTCTTTGATAAAAGGACCTTTATACATAATAAGTGCTCAATAAATACAAGTTTTATAATGTTATGGATCTAAAGGTCATAAAAATACAACATTTGATCCAATGCTAAGAGTATTTTCCTATAGGAGGCATTTCAAGGAAGACATCGTTAATATCTATCACAGCTTTTTAAATAGACTCACCTTTGTTTTGCACCATCTTCAAATCTCAGAGAGTTTGCACTTCCATTTACCACTCCACAACCATGTGGCCAGCAACATCAGGTAATATCTCCATTTCACAGATGAAGAAACTAAGGCCTAGAGGAGACAATACATTACAATCTTGTAAGTGGCTGAAACACAGCCCCTGACTCAGAGGGCTCCTCTCTCGTACTTTATTTCAAGTAATTATTGTGCCTCCACCACTTGTTCTCAGTCATGTGAAAATGGGAATAACCTGAAGAGGAAAACAGAGAGCACTTCCTCAATGGGAATAACCTGGAAAGGGGTGGAAGGGGGAGGGGAGGAAAAGGAGAAGAGAAAGAAAAAGAAAACAAAAAAAGCAAAAATACCCTGGATCTCATGTCTTAAAACAGATCTATTTTTCAAAGAGCCACTGAGCACTCAACCAAAAACTCCATCTTGAGTGAATGTGCCTGTGTGCAAGGCATCATGCTTTTAAGAAGAGAGCATTAGATGAGAGGGTTGAGAGCTGAAAGCCAAAACCCTACTGAAATTTCCTCAGAGGTGAGCAGCACACCTAGTTCTAAGGGTGAGTTGGCATGCTCAAAAAAAGACAGTTTTCACTCTAAAGTTTGCATCTACTGTGGGGACTCGATAAATCAGCAGGACATCCCTTCTCATGCGTCTTCCTTTCATTGCTCAATCTTCAGAGGTTCCCATGTTTCTCCCCAACACACAAATCCCCCCCCCCCCAACTGCCATTTCCCAGGCTTCACCAAAACATGGCTCTCTCTTCCATTTTACGAAACTTGAAATCCATTCATACTGTGAGGCTTTCAGTCATTGAGCCTTTTCCTTTTAATCAGGTCAATATGCAGCCTACTAGCATTAGGTACACGCTCTACTTTACCCTAAATTAATTGACATTTGCTTCTGTAAGTCTTACCAAATTACTACTGATGTTTTATGTCTCACCTTACACTATAAATTCTCAAGAGAAGAAATCAGAGACACATCCTTTTTTTGGGTCTGCTTTTTCAGTTCTCTCCTCCAAAATGTCTAATTAAGGGACACCTGGGTGGCTTAGTCTGTTAAGTGTCCAACTTCCGCTCAGGTCATGATCTTGCAGTTTGCGAGTTCAAGCCCCACATTGGGCTCTGTGCTGACAACTCGGAACCTCAAGCCTGCTTTGGATTCTGTGTCTGCCTCTCTCTCTGCCCCTCCCCCACTCAAAATCTGTCTCTCTCTTTCAAAAATAAACATTAAAAAAAAATTTTAATGTCTAATTCACTCAGAGGGTCCATAGATTCTTCATTCTCTCTCACTCATCTTCTCCCCTCTTCATTGTGGTTATTTTCTCACCTAACCACAACTTTATCTGGTAATTATCAAAATCACAATTCAATAAACAATCCTCATGTGTTCAATGAGACAAATGTAATTAAAAATAGCATTAATAGATCAACTACACTTTACATTTTACAAATTACTTTCACGTATATGACCTCCTTGTTTGCAAATTCCAGGTGTTCTTGCTGATTAAAATTCCTGTATCCAAAAGGGAATCATGAAGGAAAGTATCTTTAATTGCTTAATTCGTTTCAGCTCTTTAGGTATTAATCTAATCTGCACCATTTTGTTGGTATCACTTAAGAGCCATTTTTAAAAATAAGCTCAAAGTTCCATTTGCCCAGGTGGGAAGATTATATTTCAGGATTAAAAGGGAGAAGGAGGGTGGGGTGAAGAAATGATTGCTATTTCATCAAGAGAACTAATGCAGGAATTTCAAAAATTTTTTGCTTGCTGGCTAACAATTATCTTACTGGGAATTAAGAAAACAGGAAAAAGGGGTTTAAACTGTTCCAAAATCCACCAGCTGTTTCTAAAAGCTCTTAATTTAATCCTGGGAGGTACCTTTTCACACTAAGTAATCCTGTCGAGAAACCTCTGTATATTTTTGTCCTGCTTTAGTTCTTCTAAAGCGATGATGAAGAATCTAAAACTGGGGGCACAGCGCAATCTAGTGGTGGGAATGGGTAGGTCAGGATCTTTGAATCAGGTGGTTCCCAAAAGGCTTTTGAGACCGGAGGTGTCTGCCTCTCAGCCTGGACGCTGCGGAAAAAGTAACTATTCCCTTCCATTGAGATACATAATATTGTTAGGACATCTAATAAGCAGCAGAGTCTTAATGACAAAAGTCTCTCCTATCTGCTTACCCCTAGTAAGGCTTTCTCTTTCATTATGGAGGCAAGTCCTAATGGTATAATAGGTTAGGAGTTGCTCAGGAATAGGCAATTAAGAATGGAGGAAGGAGAAACCAAGCCCTCACAATAAGGTATGGTCAATTCATGGACAAAAATTAATGTTGGTCCTGCTTGGTTCTTAGTAAACATGAAATTAAATTGATGATGATGATGATGATGATGATGATGGGGGACCTGAGTGGCTCAGTCGATAAAACAACCCACTCTGGGTTTTGGCTCAGGTCATGATGTGATGGTTCATGAGTTCGAGCCCGGAATGGGGCTGTGCGCTGACACGGAGCCTGCTTGGGATTCTTTCTCTCTCTATGCCCCTCCCCCTTGCTCAAGCTCTCTCTCTCTCTCTCTCTTAAAATAAATGAACTTAAAAAAAGAATGTTAAAGTGATGATGATGAGGGAGGTGATAGTGATGCTGGTAATGGTGATAGCTAACAGTTATCAAATACTTCTCATATGCCACATCCTAAGTACCTTGGTAACTTATTCTATCCACCTGACAACACTGTGAAATCAATTTCTCTGATGGAAAATCCTAAGAGAGAGACTAAGTCATTTTCCCAGGGCCAAACAGATAGTAAGAGGGGATTCATATCCAGGGTATGTTCCTTTAATAATGATGTTAAGAAAAGTACTAATTTTCAGATTTAGATAAAAAGAGTTACCTCCTGAAGTAGCATACCATCTTCAAAGTTAGAATAGAGAAGAGCAGCCCAGCAGCATCAAAGAGCCCACAGTGTGCTTTTGCAGATTTTATTCTGTCCAGGCTATCTGGTTTCATGTTTATTTCCCCCTCCCACATGCATGTGCAAATGAGCACACGCGCACACAGACAACAAGCATGCTGTACCACAGGGATGTGGTGAGTGGGCTCATAGGCTGATGCCGTTGGAGCTGGAAGAGGCCTTGAAGATGACTTCAGTACAGATTCCTCTCCATTTTACAGACGACAAAACAAGACCAACAAACACAATTGATTTTGTACATTTGAATTTATTACTAATTGAAGACTGACAACCTCCAAGGACTCATGACATTTTTGGGAAAGTACAAAGATGAGCAAATCCTGATCTCTCCCATCAAGAGGAATGGGGTCTGGGAGGGAGAAGAAGGGTTCATCGAATAACTGTCATGGCATGGAAAGATGTACAAAGGGTTTTGATGAAAAAAACAATTAATAGTTAATAATAATTATTATTACCAGTGTTGAATGTTCACTCCATGCCAAGCATAGTACATATATTACAACACTGATATTTGTAAAAACTCTGAGAAGTTGGTATTATTACCGTTTTATCATCCCATATCATATTTATCATACTCACTTTACAGACAAGGAAACAGGCTCAAAGAAGTTAAGTTGCTTCCATCTGTTGGCAAGTACTAAGAGGCAAAGGCAGGATTTTTAACCCGGCTGCGTTGTATGGCAAGACTGATGGTGTGAAACCCTCCCACTCCAAAGGAGGGGTGCAAGTGAGATTTAACCCTTACCCTAACCCCCAACAGTAATGCTAACCCTAACTCTTCCCTTAAGAGATCCCTGCTTCTTCAGCTGTGAAAGTGAAAAGAGCCATTTATGCAAAATCACAATTACTAGCGGCATCAATGCTCCCTCGCTGAGGAGTGGCGCTACACATGTGTGACCCCTCCCATGCCGAGGGGAACCGGGAGCATGTATGAACCACCTAGGGCACCAAGGGGGGCCGGGGCTCATGGGTGAACACCCTTCTGCCACCAGGGGGCACTGTGCGCATGCGTGTACACCCTCTGGCGCCCAGGGGGCAGGGTGCATGCGTGAACACCTTCCCTCGTTGAGGGGGGGTCGGGGCGCATGGGTGAATGTTCTCCCGTGCTGAGCGGGTGAGGCATAGATGTCAATAACCTCCTGTGCCAAAGCGGGGGGGTGGAGCGCATGAACACCCTTCCTTGCTGAGGGGGGACGGGGCTAATGTGTGAAATCCTCCCGCCGTGAGGGGTGTGCGATGCATGCAGGTACGCCCTTCCTCGCAGATGGGTGGTGGTGCACATGCCTGAACATCATTCCGCCCTAAGGGCGTGCTGTGCTCATGCGTGAATACCCTCCTGAGGAGCGGGGCGGGGTGCATGCATCAACACCCTCCGTGCAGAGGGGTGCAGGGTAATGCCTGAAGCCCTCCCATGCCTGGAGGCAGGGAAGTAAGCTTGACCTCTTACTCTAAAGGTAATCCTAACCATAACCCTTACCATAGGAGATGCCTGCTTCTTCAGCTGTGAGAGAGAAAAGAGCCAGCCATGAACCCTCAGATTTAATAATAGCATCACTACTCTCTTGCAGGGGGGGTGGGGCACATGCCTGAACACCCTCCAGCGGGAGGGGGTGGGGTCAGGTGTGACCTCCCTCCCTTGCCAAAGGGAAGTGCACGCATGACCTAACCCTTACCCTAACCCCAAAGAGTAATCCTAACCCTACCCCTTACCTTAAGAGATGCCTGCTTCTTCAGCTGTGAAACTGAGAAGAGCCACACGTCAAATTTAATAGTGGCATCACTACTCCCTCGCTGAGGTGGGGCAAGGCCTGTGGGTGACCCCTTCCAGTGTCAAGGGGTGCAAGGTGCATAAGTGACCTCCCTCCCCCGCTGAAGCTGGGGTGCAGGTGTGACCTAATCCTTACCCAAACCCCTAACTCTAACCCTAACCCTAACAGTAACATATGCCTGCTTCTTCAGCTCTGAAAGTGAAAAAAGCTATTCAGGAAACGTCAGATTTAATAGTGGCATCACTACTCCCTCGCAGATGGGGGGGTGTAAGCGTGACACCCTTTCATCCCCGATTAGGGGTTCAAGAATGACACCTATGCATTGCTGATGTAGGTGTATCGAGGCTGTCCTAGAAGGGTGAAAAGTATGATTTGCATACTGTAGGCAGATGTTAGGGCTGTGGTCATGAGCACTGGTAGTAGGGCTCAGGCATCTTAAGATCTGAATACCAAAAATAGACAACCAATTCTTAAGAACAGAAGAATTTCACAATAAAAGCAATAATGCTGGTATGTGCAACAAGAAATGTTTGTCCTTGCATAAGTTTCTTTCAGCGCGGATAACCAAGGACAGTTAACAATAAGACAAAAATAACCTAAGTATAAAGTCAACATGAACCCAATTGTTGACCCAACAGAGATAGGCAATGAAAGAAAAATGAAAATAAGTAAAAGGAACTGAACGAACACAAACCCCACTTGTTTACCAATCATACCACCTCTAATATTTCTAGTATTGGAGGCCCTGCCTGCACAGGAACCTCGTGAAACAACCATGGTATCCCGACTCAGCACAGGTACCATAATCACTTGTTCCCTAAATAGTGACTCCTATGAATGGCCACAGGAGGGTTTTACTGTCTCTTCCAATCGGTGAAATGGACCTTCCTGTGAAAAGGCAGGAATAGGACAAGAAGACCCTATGGAGCTTTAATTCACTGGCACAAAGAGAATACACCAATACAACCAACATGGACAACAAGTTTCCCCATGGGCCAATAATTTAGGTTGGGGTGACCTCAGAGAATAAAATGCCCTCTGAAGGATTTAGATTTACACTTACCAGTCAAAAGTACATCACTTATTGGTCCAGAATAGTTGATCAACACTGTAGATACTATACACATACCCTGCCAGAGTTTCCTTTTCAGGGTGGGTGGTGGTTGTCTCCACATTCAGTGCAAGATTATGAAATGGTGGTGGTGGCAGTGTTTTCTCCTCTCCTATAAAGAGTTACAAGGCGACCATTTTGTGAGAGCCAAGCAGTAGCTGGGCTGCTCCTGGATCCCTCACTGCTTCAGATTCCCTGTCCGGCGTCCTAGCAGCGGCCTAGCGGAAAAATAAGAGATGTCAGAAGACACTCAGGTAACCAAAGATGTGAATGAGGAGCCTACTGAAATACCATCAGAAGACAATGGGTCAGTGCTGCTGTCCACAGTTACAGTCCAGTTTCCAGAGGCATGTGGGATGCGCTAGAGGAATGCAGTGTCACAGTGGATGAGAGGTGTCCAGCCGGTAGAAGAAATGCTGCACGTCCCTGATGCTGTCTGGGGAAATGTTGTATATGTCAACTATCCCAAAGATAACAAAAGAACAATAGAGACAGATGCCTGCCATCCAGAAAACCTCTGATTTAAAATGTTTTTCGGTATATTTTTTTGAGAGAGGGAGAAAGAACACAAGTGGGGAAGGGGCAGAGAGAGAATGAGATACACCGTATCTAAAGCAGGCTCCAGGTTCAAAGCCGTCAGCACCGAGGCCGACTCAGGGCGTCTCGAGCCAGAATGGAACTCTTAACCCACTAAACTACCAACATGCCACAGAAAACATCTCACTTAAAACCAGCATCACTACAGCATCCTCGATGAAAGGGCGAAGAATAGACGCGTGCATGACGCCTCCATCGCGGGGAGGTGGGGGGTGGGGACACATGCATGACCCCCTTCCGGAGCCAAGGGGGCAGGCAGGGCACATGCGTGAACACCCTCCAGTGCCAAGGGGGGGGTGGGGCGCATGCGTGACCCCACTGTGCCGTTGAAGGGGGTGGGCCGCATTTGTGAACTCCCCCCCCAAGCCGAGGGGGGGCGGGCACACGCGTGACTCCCCGCTCCGAGTGGGGAGAGGGGCGCTTGCCCCCTCCCGCGCCGAGGCGGCAGCGCAAGCGTGACCCCCCTCCCTCCCCAAGCTGGGGGCCCAAGTGTGACCCACCACCCTCGCCCAGAGGGGGCACATGTGAGACATCCTCTCTCCCGGAGGGGGCGTGTGCATGCGTGTTCCCCCTCCCTCGACTACGGGCGGGGCGCATGCGTGACCATCCCTCCCGCGCCAAAGGGGGGCGTGGCGCATGCATGTCCCCTCTCCATCGCTGAGGGTGGGCGGGGGGCATGCGTGAACCCCCTCCCGAATGAGACGACGGCGCAAGCGTGATCCGCCTCCCTCTCCCTCCCCTTCGCCTTGGCCCTGGGCCAAGCAGGGTTGCGAGGGTGACCTAACCCTTACCCTAAGCATCCTGCTCATTCTTCACAACCCCTGTATATGGTCATCTCTTCCATGAAGTCTTCCCGGATATTGATCTCTTTCTCTCACATACCCAGAGTGCACTGTTGAAACTTTCTCTTTCACATGACCTGCTCTTGGAAGGACTTAACTGTATGTCTGCCTTTCTGTATCTGAATGTAATGTCCGGGTGGCCACGACTTGCCCCATTCATCTTTCAGGTCTCACATAGTTTCTAGCTCAACACACGTTTGCTGCGGGGAATTGAACCATGGAAAATATTACTATGAATTTTGATGGTATTTAATTAAAGGAAAGTAATCTCTGGAAAAAATGGGTCGTGTTTTGAGAAAACAAAGAATAGTTGTCTTAGGGCTCTTTTGGATGAAAGAACCCCAAATCTGTTCCAATTAGCTTAGGTGGAAGTGGGTTTTTAAGGAAAGGTCAAAATCCCAAGAAAATCTAGAAATCTAGGTCTCTCAGAGTAAGAAACTGGGTGGTACCAGGGAATCTTCAGCTGTACATGTATGTGTGTGTGTGTGTGTGTGTGTGTATATGTGTGTGTGTGTGTGTGTGTGTGTGTGTGTATAATTTGAGAGAGAGAGCACGCAGAAGAGAGGGGCAGAGGGAGAGAGGACAAAAACCCAAGTAGGCTCCATGCTCAACTGAGCGTGGGGCTCCATCCCATGACCCTGGGATCATCGCCTGAGCCGAAATCAAGAGTCAGACGCTCAACTGACTGAGCCATCCCGGCGCCCCTCAACAAATATTTATTGAGCACCTAGTATGTGCCAGGGTGGTGGTAAGCACTGGGCATACAGCAGGAGGAAGATTGTACAATTCCTGCTCTCATGCAACTTTGTCTGGTTCCTAAGCATTAAGATAATGGGACTGCCCACCCCCCGACTGTGTTTTCTTAGCTCAAGTTCTTGAGGACAAATCTAATTGGCTTTAGGCAGCATTACAATTCACTGGATCCTCCTGGGTCAGGCATCTGCGTCCATCTCTGGCCAGGCTATGGAGGACTTTTCTCTGCAGAGGGTACGGGGTTGATTAGGCGCCCAAATGTGCCTCTTGTAAAAAATCATCTTATTCTACATGATTTGTAAAAATGTTATTTATGATTCATTTTATATCCTTTAAGGCACCATATTCCAAAGATAACTCTAATAAAGAAAAAGCCATTTCGTATTATAATGGTAACATCCTATGCTGTTGTGGGAAGCTAGGACAATTACTGCTTTCATTTGAAAGAAAGTTCAGCCTGAGCAATTAGCAGACGTTTTTTGGAGCCGGGACCTTAGAGACCATTGGATTCTACTGACCTATTTTGCAGATGAAAAAACCAAGGCCCAAGGAAGGGAAATGGTTTAGTCAAGGTCAAGGATCCATCATGGAGGGGCTGAGACTGGAACTCAGGTGGTGGTTGTTGAGCTGTTTGGTGCTCTTTTCTTTTCTTTCTTATCTACCCTTTGTTCAGTGCATTTGCTCGTTTTCTTTGCTTTTAAAAACATTTCAATTGATTACTTTGCTGGAATAGTTGAAGCATTTAGATGGTTTAAAAAACAGTACACAGAAGCATGCAGGGAAGAGCAATGTGCCTCCCCACCCTTCCAGGTCCTGAGGGTCACGACTTCTTCTAGTGCATCTTCCCAGAAACAGTCTGTGCATTCTAAAAGTAAGTGTGCTTGGGGCAACTGTGTGGCTCAGTGGGTTGAGTGTCTGTCTGACACTACTCAGGGCATGATCTGGCAGCTGATGAGTTCAAGCCCCGCATGGGGCTCTGTGCTGACAGCTCAGACCCTGGAGCCTGCTTCAGATTCTGTGCCTCCTTCTCTCTGCCCCTCCCCCACTCATTCTCTGTCTCAAAAATAAACATTAAAAAAATTTAAAGTAAGTGTGCTTGTATTTCTGCTTTACATATAATATATGTATATTATTATTATAAATATAAATTTACTTCGAAGTTTAATATTTGTGTTATTTATATAAATACATTCATATAATAAATATACTTATATATTTTTACATATTTTAATAAAGGACAGTATATTTATTATATATTTTTATAAAATACATTTAGATGTATAATAATGTGAATTATGATTTATTATAATTTACACCATGTTTAGAATATAAACATATTTATTTATTAAATATGTAAGTAAGGCAATAATGTTAAACTGAGTTCTGGATTTTTTTTTTTTATTGAATTATGTTGAGAGAGAGATGGGGGAAGGGCAGAGAGAAAGGGAAAGAGAATCCCAAGCAGTCTTTGAGCTGTCAGCTCAGAACCCTGCGCAGGGCTCAATCCCATGAATGGCAAGATCACGACCTGAGCCAATATCAGAAGTCGAATGCTCAACTGACTGAGCCACCTAGGCACCGCTAGAATTTTTTTTCACTGCTCATTTTTTGTAACTGCTGTACAGTATTCCAATATGGAAGTTCTGTGATTTAGCCAATACCTCACTGATGGAGAGATCTCTCTGGGAGACTATCAGGTCTCTCACCGATGGATGTTGTTTTCAGTCCTTTGCTATCACAAACTGCCATAATGAACACTTTTCTACATCTGAGTATGTATGCAACGACACCTTTCTCTCTTCTCCCCTCTCCTCCTCCCTTTTCTTGCCTCTTCTCCCCACCCCTGCCTTCCCCTGACCTCTCCTTCTCCTCTCCATCTGGCCAACTCATGGCATTGGGGAGGAGAGACACAAAATGTGACACTTGTTGGTGATGCGGTGAAGGCCTGAAGACAGAAACTGGACACACAGTGTCCAGGTCAGAATTATAATAGGAATCAACTTGAGTCAATTTGGGCAAAAACAGGAGGAAGGTAGGAGGACTGCATTGGAAGATCCAGTAGTAGCATGCAGAACCCCCAAATCTCAGGATCCGGAAAGCCATCAACAAGGTAGTTAAGTTTCTTTTTGTCTTGTTTCTGCTTCTCTCTGGAATCAGATCCATTTTCCCTTTCTGTTTCCCAGCACTGTTGGATCCTGTCTGTGCATGGAGGCCAATGGGATTCCCCACAGGACTCGGTATAGACGTTCTCAGCTCAGACTGGTTTGCTTTTTCTCGGTCCCAGATGGGCGATGAGGACCAGATTGGCTGGCAAAGTGATCTGCAAAAGATGCAAATCTGAATGGATGTGTCTCTCTTTGCTTTACATTGTTAGACAAGGTACCATCATTATAGGAAGCAGTCTTGAACCCCTTAGCAAGGCTTTGAAACACTTTAAGCTGACCCCCTACTTGACGTTTCTTTCCAGTCTTTTCTCCTCAAAAGCTCCAAGTTCTGGCCATGCCAAGCATCAAATCATTTTCTGTAGACACCAAGAGTGCATCACTTGGCCAGGACAGTTGCAGGTTGGATTTCAGCCCCAGCTCACCCATGGGTTGGGGACATCTTTGTGGAGCGCACATCAACATAGGTGTACAAGCAGAAGCAGGAAATTGGAGTCAGAAGAGATTAGGAGAAACAGAAATCACTTGATCGTCGTGTGGGTGGTGATGAAGGTTAATGCTAGATTTCCCTTTATATGGGGATGGTGCTGTAACTATTTTACTCAAATTACAAAGGACATGATGGTCGTGGCAACTACAGGATTTGAAAGAAGGCATCCAGTAGATAGCACCTGGTCCTCACAGGCACCTTCCCTGTTCCTTTAGACTTCCCTAGTTTGTCTCTATTCCGGATAGGTGGATAAGCAGGTTATGTCCTCTGCAGGTACCATTAACCACCAGAATTGGTGCAGCTGATGTTGGTGATGGAGTGGATGTCTCTTATCAGAGGCGGGCCATCACCAAGTGCTGTTGATTTCACTACATATTGCCAGGACCCTGAATTATTGCCTTTCTACTTTTCTCCTGGGATAAAGCAAATGACTGTCTTCTGCCGCCAGCACTGGTTACCCTGATCTGCTCTCCACAGAGCAGGTGGGGTCATCTTGCAAAAATGCAAATCTTGGTCAGGTCACTTCTGCTTCAAAGCCTTCCTGGTACCCTCAGGTTTAAATTCACTACCCTCCCTCCTCCCCTCCACTCCCTCTCCTGTTGGATCTGGACCTCGCTACCCTTCAGCCTTAACTTCCACTTCTGGCCCTGCCTTCCAGTCTTTTTGCCTAGCTCACTAATGAGTGATCCTTATCTGGAACTCAGCCTAGGCATTACTGCTTGTATTAGTTTCCTCTCGCTGTTGTCACAAATGACCACAAATTCGGTGTTTTAAAGCAAGAAAACTGTATTCTCTTATACTTGTGGAGGCCAGAAGTTCAAATTGAGCCTTAACAGGCTAAAATCAAGGTGTCAGCAGGCTGACTCCTTCTGGAGGTTCCAAGAGATAATCTCTTCCTTGCCTTTCTCAGCTTTTCAGTTTCTGGGACTTGTGGACTTTTCCTCCACCTTCAAAGAACATCACTCCAATCTCTGCTTCTGTCATCCCGTCTCCTTTTTCTCTTCCCTGGTCAAATCTCCCTCCATCTACCTGTTAGAAGAACACTTAATGATTACAGTTAGGGCCCCCTTGGATAATCCAGAACAATTTCTCTGTCTCAAGATCCTTAACTTAATCACATCTACAAAGTCCTTCCTGCCAGGTTTGAGATTCCAGGGATTAGGACTTGGATATCTTCAGGGGCCATTATGTAGCCCACTGCCCTGCCATCCTGAATCCAAGGATATAGTAAATACATTAGATCTCCCCTGGTTCCCTTAGGATGCCCTACTTCCCGGTTTATATGCATGACAATCATCCATTGAGGAAAGGACTGGTTATACACTCACCAGCTCTCTTTCCTCCTCTGAGTATGTAGGAACACTACAGTTCCCAGACTCCTTCGTGCTTAAGTTGGGACCATGTGACCGAGATCAGCTAATGGAATACGGTGGGAAAGATGTATGCCACTTCCTAGGCATGGCCATAAACTACCTCACTCCATCCTTCTGTTCTTTCCTCTATGGCTCCATATTGCCTCTGCATGGCTTCCACATGGCTGAAAGTAAATGATTTTGTGATGGTGGAGCTACATGATGGGAGGGACCTGGATTCCTAAGTCACCATTTACTGTGTTAAGCCACAGATTTTGCGGTTATGCAGTACAGCACATGACCTACCCTGACGAATAAATTAAGTCTTTTTTGCTTCTTTCTTTAGCAAACTATGGGCTCTGTTATTTCCTGTTGTATCTGCCACCACCAGCAGAGTGCTTGGCAGAATGTGAGCATTCAATAAAGGCTTGCTAAGTGAATGAAAGGCAACTGGATTCAGGATGAGGACATGAAGGGAGGGGTAGGCAAAATTAGGGAAAAGTGTCACCGTCACCATGAGAGATGATGAGGGCTGAAGTGAAACAGGAGGAACGGGAATGACAGGAAGGAAGGATCTGATGTTTGTTCAGGAGGGAGAATTAACAGAACTTGGTGACCAACAGGATATGGGAGATGAGACAAAGGGAGGCACCAAGGACCACCCAGTTTACTGGTTGGGACACATGGTTGGCTGTTGGTGCACCGAACTTTCTAATGTTACAGGGGTTGTTCTGATTATGTCAGTGAAAACACAGCTTGTATAACTTTATGTGACTGTTGCTTCTTTGCTGACAGTAAAATCTGTGTGTATAAAGTTTCTCCTGGAATACTGTCGGTGGGGCAGTCTTGGTGATAGGGAGATTTTCATTCTACCATGGTTGGGAGTAATGGCATTTGAACTGTTTGGTAGGTTGAAGCTATCCTCTAAATGTTTGTGTCCTCTCAAAATTCCCATCTGGAACCCTAATAACCAATATGATGATATTAGAAGGTAGGGCCTGTGGGAGGTGGTTAGGTCATGAGGGTGGATCTTCACAAGTGAAATCACTCTTCTTATAAAAGAGACCCCACAGAGCTCCATCATCCCTTCCACCATGTGAGGACACAGTGAAAAGGTGCCAGCTATGAGCCAGGAAGAGGGCTGTCATCAAAATGTGTCCATGCTTTTGTCTTGATCTTGCCAGCTTCCAGAACTGTGAGAAATAGATTTCTACTATTTCCAAACCACCCAGTGTATGACATTTTGTTACAGCAGCCCAAATGGACTAAGACAGTTGATAAAAAAAAAAGAAAAAAAAAAAGGTACAGTGATTCACACATTCTGCATGCATGTCCCTTTTCTTTCTTTCTTTTTTTATTTTTTTTTCAACGTTTATTTATTTTTGGGACAGAGAGAGACAGAGCATGAACGGGGGAGGGGCAGAGAGAGAGGGAGACACAGCATCGGAAACAGGCTCCAGGCTCTGAGCCATCAGCCCAGAGCCTGACGCGGGGCTCGAACTCACGGACCGCGAGATCATGACCTGGCCGAAGTCGGACGCTTAACCGACTGCGCCACCCAGGCGCCCCTCTTTTTTTATTTTCAGAGAGAGAGAGAGTGTGAGTGGTCAAGGGGCAGAGAGAGGGAGAGACAGAATCCCAAACAGACTCCACGCTGTCAACACAGAGCCCGACACAGGGCTCGAACTCACAAACTGTGAGATTATGCCCCAAGCTGAGATCAAGAGTCAGAGGCTTAACTGACTGAGCCACCCAGGCACCACATGCATGTCCCTTTGCAATGCAACTTTGCCACTCCTCCATATTCTCCTTGAATATGGATTGCCTTTGTAGTTTGTTTTGTGCCAAAAGAATGTGATATTCTTTTGTACCAAAAGAACAGTGATAATGTGCCTGTTCTGACCCTGGGTCTCAATAAGTCTTATGTGCTTTATTTTAGTGACTAGGATCCTTGCCCAGGCACCATGTGAAAAGCCTGGGCTAGCCTGATGGCTTATGAGAAATCTCATGGGACAGAGAGGAACTGTCCCAAATGAAGTCTCTCCCAGACCAACCAGCACCCTGGTGACCTGGCAGTTAGCAGCAAATGCAAGAGTGAGTCCAACCAAGACCAGAGGAACCATCCAGTTGAGGCCAACCTAAGTTGCCAATCTATGGAACTGTTAGTTAAATAAATAGTTATTATTTTAAGCCATTAAATGTTGGGATGATTTGTTACATGGAAAAAACTAACTGATACAATCCATATTTATAGGCATTTATTGGAACAGAGAGACATGGGTCTGGGGAGTTGTGTGGTTTGCATCCAGCCATAGCTGATTCCTGGGGATGCACCTCATCATTTCAGCCAATGTAGCTAGCTGGAAAATGCATGACCCTAAAACCTATTTTGGTTTCACAGCACAGTTGGAGGGACTTAAATTATTCAGAGAATTGCCTCAAACTACCACTTTACTTGTGAATAAAACCTACTGTGAGGTTCTTAAATTAGTCATCCCAAACTCTGGGATTTCATCTATAGTAAAATGACCAAAAACTAGGCATGATAAGTTTACCATTTTTTCCCTGGTAAGAAATATTTAAACACACACACATACATAAATATAAGACTAACATAATTTAGAAGTGAATTGTGACACAAATAAAGTATACAGCTTTAAAAGAGGTGCTTATAGAATATCTATTTCATCAACCATAATTTTTCTCAATTTTCTATGGACTAGAAAGCTAACTATGGAAAACTTCAGTATTGTTCTTAGGACTGACATTTGAGAACTACCTGTTGTTTTTTATTTATTTATTTTGGGGGGCAGAAAGATAGGGAGAGAGAGAATCCCAAGCAGTCTCCACACTGTCAGCACAGAGTCCCATGTGGGGCTTGATCTCAGGAACTGTGAGATCATACCCTGAGCCGAGATCAGGAGCTATATACTTAACTGAGTCACCCAGGCGCCCCGAGAACTATTTTTAAAGAGAATCTACCAAATTTCTTCCTGCTATGGGGGTGCCTGGGTGGCTTTGTTGGTTAAACTTGATCTCAACTCAAGTCTTGATCTCAGGGTTGTGAGTTCAAGACCAGCATTGGACTCCACACTAGGCATAAAGCCTACTTAGAAAAAAAAAATTCATCTTGCTATGTTGCTGAGAATGCTTACACACATGTAACCTGGGACTGCTGGGATGTCAACACTTTGAGAGAAGCCTTTGCCTGTGTAGGCGGAGTGAAACATCCTCCTGTAAGTTCCCATATACTTGACCTCTCTTTCTGCCAGAGTTGCATCCCCTACATAGAGGACTGGCTGCAGAATTGGTGAGGCCCCGTGTTCAGAAATCATTTAAGAGTTTTACAGCAATGGCAGAGCAGCAGACGAAGCATGGGGCCCTCCTGAGCATGGGTTGCTGTAAGGCTGTACAGACTGCATGCCCAGGAAGCTTGCCCTGCCTCTATATTCTATCTTGTCCTGGAGATCTGAGAAACTGGAGAGCAAGGATGTTGTCTCAGCCTTCTGTCTCCCCAGGGCTCAGGGCAGTGCCTGACACCTGCTAGGCTTCTTCAGGTTTCCTGTCATAAGAGTGACTGTTTACTAAGCACTGCCAAAGTTCCATTTCACTGTGCTAAGTGCTCTATGCAAGATATGGAGTGTTTGTAAGATTAGAAGATATGGGGTGTTTGTAATATTAGTAGATATGGAGTGTTTGAAATATTCCTGGGTAAAGCACCATTCTTTTTTTTACAGTTTTGATTGATTGATTGATCGATTGATTGAAAGAGAGAGAGCAAGGAAGCACATGGTGGAGGGGCAGGGAGCGAGAAAGAATTCCAAGCAGGCTCCACACTGTCAGCATGGAGCCCAACACGGGGCTTGAATTCACTGACCATGAGATCATGATCTCAGCTAAAATCAAGAGTCAAGAGGCTTAACCGACTGAGCCACACAGGTGCCCCGAGAAAGCACCATTCATATCCACATCTCATAGATGGGGAAACTGAGGCTTAGAGAGGTTAAGTGACTCATTTGAGGTCATAAATCTCCTATAGAAAGAACTAGGATTTAAACATGGGGCGGTTCTCAATTGGTTTTGCAATGTCTGCTCATCAACAGTGTTTGGTTGTGGCAACTGGGAGGTGCTACTGGCATCTAGTGAGTAGAGTGCAGAGATGCTGCTGAACCTTCTACAAGGCACAGGACAGCCCTCCACATCACAGAATGATCCACTGTAAAATGTCAATAGCATTGGGGCACCTGGGTGGCTCAGCCGGTTAAGCTACTGACTTTGGCTCAGGTCATGTTCTCACAGTCCGTGAGTTTGAGCCACTCATCCGGGTCTGTGCTGACAGTTCAGAGCCTGGAGCCTGCTTCAGATTCCGTGTCTTCCTCTCTCTCTTTTTCTCTCTCTCTCTCTCTGTCCCTGCTTTGCTCACGCTCTGTCTCTCTCTCTCAAAAATAAATAAACATTAAAAAAAAATAAAATGTCAATAGCATTTAAGCTGAGAAACCCTGTACTCACACCAAAACCCATGTTTCCCAAACATAAGACACTTCATCTTATTTTATTTATACTTTATTAATAAATACTATAATGTATTTATTATTCTTCTTAAATGGACTTTAAATTGATGTGCACCTTAAATGTTTCTGCCCATGAAGCCAAGTGTTTGATGTGTCATAAATTTTTTTCTGACACACATTAAAAATAAATATAAAATTATTAAAAAAACATGTTTGGGTACCACCAAAAATCATCTCACCTACTACTTGTGGTCTGGGGGAACCAAAATTTAGACCCATTTCACTTCTCTTGTAGTTTCCTGTATCTTTTCAGAACAAAAGAATAAAATATATCAAATCAGCGTGTTGCCCCAGCACGGCAAGGTGCTAGCCACATTTTGGCTTCTGTTGGAGAAAGTCATCAAGGGGACATGACCTTCAGTTGACCCCTGAGCTGGAGGTGGGCAATCGGAGGCTCATCACCCCCTCCCCTGTCCTTGCAATGTATATTCCAAACACTGTACTGGCACTAGGAGTCTGCTTCAGGGATGCAGCGTTGAGAGAGCGAAGTGCTGTTAAGACCATCTGGACGATATACTACTGACCTCCATTTTGGGTCGTGTGTAATATAAACTTGTAAGATTCTGGCAGGCAGGTGCAGAGATCCACTTGCCTTGCAGGGCCCAGGGTAGGCCTTGTAAGTTCCCTTGCTTATTACCCCCACCACCCACCCATCTGGAGACATCTGCCTGCTTCTTTGGTCTCTCCTTGCCCTCTGTTTACGGGGGTCCAGTTTTGACCCCCCCCCCGCCCCCCAGCCCCCAGGTAGCTCTTAAGGTTCCCAACCAACAGCTCCTGTGTCATCTCTTTTTTCTCAAGGCTAACAGTTACTAAGAAACATTTTTGAAACCCTAAAAGTCACCAGATGAGGACTATTAACAATCAACGCCTTCGGCCACAACACAGTCTAATTTGTGGAGTTGCGTATAGACGGACGCGGGCTCCAAGTCTTGGTGAACAAACCCCCTTTGTAACATCGCTCCTTCCCCTTAATTGTTGGGGAGTATGGTTGCAGGCTCCTTGCTAATTGTGCTGCAGACTGACATAGTTAAGCCTAGAGCAAACAAGATTCTTCCTTTGATATTAAAAGTGCCTGTGTTGTAAATACTAATGTCATCATCTCTTTCATAGAAAGCACTTTCCTGAAGAGCTGCGTTTTAATTTCAACACATTTACATGAATTCATTTGGGTAGTGGTGGGGGTGGTCTTTGATGATGATTTTACATTTTCTATGAATTTGACAGGTGTTTCAATTAGGAAGTAAATAACCACCCCCCCCACACACACACACGCCGCACCCCTCCCTGCCAGAAACCCTGAGAGAAATGCTTTCTCAACCACATGTCCTAAATGGGGACATGTTTTCAATAATCACACATCTATTAGGAAGCAGTGACTCTATTTACTGAGTTGACATACCCAGAGGAAAGTGGCTTTCTTCCTTCAAAGAGTAATATGACCCTGATTCTCCCCTTCTTGTACATATTTTTCAAAGGCTTGGGAAACAGGTGCGGGCAATATTCCAGGCCAGAACAACAAGGGAATTTGGTTTGGTTAAAGTTCACAGGGCTAGCAGGTTTAAAGTTTGGGATCTGGCAAATAAGCCATGAAGGGTCGGTCTATCGGGTTGGCTTCTTTCCAAAACAGGCTCCCTGAACTCTCCTTGTGACAAACAGGGGACAGTCTCTTAATTAAAGCCAGGAACAGCAGGCAGAGTGAGTCTCCTCTGAGGACCGGACTCAAATGTTCTGGTGACAAGCAACATTTTACAGAGATTAGAGACCGATTCTAAAATGGGCTTTTCTGTCTAGAGTTTGTCTCTTTTCATGAATGTGTTTTCTGTCTGTCTCTCTTTTTTAAAATCAAATTTAGAAGTGTCCGAACACCCCCAACTCTTGCGGGAAGGTGTCTGTGACCTATTCTTCTACCAGGTCCTTGCCCTAGGCTCCCAGCTCCGATGCTTGCTGGGAGGTGCCTTGGTGGGGTGCAGTAGGGGTGGCCAGGCAGGAAAACAGAGGTTAGGAGTCTGGCATTCTGCACCCAGCCTTGGCTTTCCCATTTGTTGACCATGTGACCTTGGGACAAAGCCCTTAACCTCTCTGAGCCTCAGCTTCTTGGACCTTGGCAGGCGTGCTGGAACAGTCCTTTCAGGTTCTGATTTAGTGCTTAGATTTAGTGCTTAGACCAATCCCTCTGTGTGGTCCCGACAGCAGAAACTCCATTGTCCGTTCTCCCTTGGTTTCACACCAAGGTCTTGCATAAGAGCTTAATAAGTTAAACAAAACAGCCTATAAATAGTTTTTGAGTGTTTCTCATGCTTCTCGCTGCTGTTAGGTGCTGGGAGATGCTGCAGGAGTCAAGGCCCCTTTCTGCCCTGGAATTTACCATTCAATGTGCGGAGACAGGCACAAACCAAATATATAATGTAATGTCAAATGGACAGAGAGTCTAAGGACCTATTTTAGGAAGGCACTACCTGCAGTGGTTAGAACACAGACCTAAGAGTCACATTTCTGGGGTCAAATGCCAACTGTGTAGCATCACTTGTTGTGCTACTGTGGGCAACTGGTTTAACTGCTTTGGGCCTCAGTCTCTCCCTCTCTTGTATGGGCCTGGTAGTATTACCTAGAGATAGAGTTAAATGAGATCAGTCATTCCAGCGGTTTAGCAACTATTCCCAGATTGTGTGTGAGATGCCAGGCACTGCTTTGAGCATCTGTGAGGAGGTGATTTTAGAAAAGATAAGCTTAGGGGGTATGTTGTAAGCATCAAATAAATGTCAGCTATCATTAGCTCTCACATACCAATGCTTGTGTTTGTAGAGGCTCACACAGTGGTGGTGGGTGTGGGTCGACAGACATCCACACTACCTTATTTTGGAAATCTCATTCCGATGGCTCTGATGCATTTAGACTAAACAATCTCACACCTTGCCCAGGTGGTTTGGGACATAATACAGTCCTCAATTCAATGAATCTCCCAGGGCTGGCATACTTCTGGATATGCTGGGTCAGTGTCGGCCTGGTTCATTTTTTGCTGGAAAAGGGTCATTCTATGCTAGTCTTTCAGAAGACAGGAGGTGACATTCTTTGAAGAGAAGGCACAATTAATTCTCCACGCTCCCTGTCATTTTGAGAAAACTTGCCATAGAGTCCAATAACCGCCTCCCCAGCCATGCTTTTTCAGTTAAAGAGAACCCACTATGTCATTTTCTATGTGACCCAACTTTTTGATGCTTTGAAAATGAAAATGACCCGAGAAGCCCCTAACTGAAGCCCAATGGGGGGGCTGGGGTGGTGGAGATATCATTTCCCTGCAAACCGCCCAGCTGACTGCAAAGTGTATACTTAATTAATGCAATTAAAAAGAAAACAAAACGCAGGGGCGTGTGGAGATCTAAATTCAGTGTAGCAGCTTTGGTGCAAATCCTGTTTTTGGGGCTATTGGAGTCAAATTCAAGCAGAGGAAAGAAGTGGTAGACATGAGAGAGGGCTGACGGATGGCTGGAATCGGCTGAGTGGACAGGGCAGATTTGGAAATGCTGACGGGCGACAACCGGAGGCTGAAAGCCGAGGAAACAAGGCCGGACTGCGCCACATCCGGTGAGGATGTCTGGGGAGCTCCGTGAGCACAGGGCCAGCAGTCTCCGGAGACCCACGCGCGGGCTCCAGGCGCGGGAGGGTGGCTGAAGCTAGGTGTCCAGGCCTTGCGCTGCACGGATCTGGGCGCGCAGAGGCGGCGCGGCGGTGTGCCCTCCTGTGGAACGCAAGGAACGCTGCCGCGAGGTCGTAAAGGGACAGAAGTGGCAGATCCTGGGGCCTGGGAGAGTCCCAAGGAAAGACCTTCCGGCACGTGGGACGTGCCCCTGCCTGGGCCTGGTCTACTGCCTCTCCCTACCCCCTGCGCTTCTTTGACTTCAGTTCCTCCCACGGCCCTCTCCCGGGGGTGCTTACCCCGGGGCCAGTGGCTTGCCACCCCGCCTTCCCAGCACAGCCTCGGTCCTCCGCAAGTCCCGGGGAGTAGAACCATCCCGGACGCGCGCGCCTGACTAGAGGGCGCAGTCGGGAGAAGGGAAGGGCGAGGCGAGACGGCCCCGGGCACTATGGAGGGGCGATCCTGATCAGACTGTGTCCCAGTCTGCCTTGGAGTGGAAGCCACTTAGTCGGTCCCTACCTAACCCCGCCGAGCCCCCCCCCTTCCCTGGAGGGCAGATTCGAGCCGCAGCTCCTGCGCACTCACGCCTGAAAAAGCCACGGGCGGAGCCCGCCTCTTCGCCCGGAACAGGTCTGAGCCGCGACTCCCTCCCGGAGAGGGCGCGGGAGGTCCCGCAGCCATCCTCCACCTGCTGGGAAACCCGAGCGGTGCCTTCAGCCCCAGTGGCTGCCTAAGCTCCCTCCTCCCCGCCCGCTAGCCTAGCTCAGCTCCGCACGCCCCCCAATTCGCTCCCGTTAGCCCTCCGGAGTCACCTCTTCCGCGCCCCTGCCCCTCTGGAGCTCGCGCCCTTTCAACCCCCTTCCCCCATTCCCTCGTCCCCCTCCCCCTTTCCTCCTGCCTTCCCTTCATCCCACAAGCGTTGCTTGGCTCTCTCCAGGGCACTTGGCGAGCTGGACGCAGGGCGGACTGGACTGAGAGCGGGCGCAGGGCGGCTAGTCCGGAGCCTCCCGCCTAGGCGAGGCGCTGACAGATCGACTCTCCGCTGCTCTCCGCCCCCCACCCCGCCCGGCCTCTCCCCCCCCCACCCCGCCCGGCCTCTCCCCGCCTCTTCCCGCCTCTCCCCGTAGCCCGCCGGACCCACACCCAGCCCTTGTCCCCACTCATCCTCCCCGCGCCCGGCCCCTCCCCCTCGGCGCGCAGCGCGCGGCGGGCGGGAGGCGAACGCTGGCTGAGCCCAGTGCAGTGACCGCCCACCGCTGAGCGGCCCGCGCAGCTCCCTGCCTGTCCGGCCCGCGGCGGCTCGCAGCCCCCGGCAGCAGCCTCGGCAGCTTCGGCCGCACCTCAAGAGGCGGCTGCAGCGGCTCTGGCGGCGGCCGAGCGACCGAGCCCAGGCTGGGAGACATGATTTCGTCGCGTCCCACGGCTTCTCCTCGGCTGCTTCCTCCCCGAGCTGTGCGCCCGCGTGTGCCGGGCGCAGGAGCGAGTGGGGCACGGGCAGCTGGCGCAGCTGGAGGCGTGGTAGTACTGGCGGAGGTGGGGGGAGGGCAACTGCTCCGGGGCCACCTCGGGAGAGGCCGGCGAGGACCCGGGGGTCTCGGACGAGCCACCTACCAGAGCGTCCACGCCGGACTTCTACCGGGGCTACTTCGATGACATGGGCCAGTGGAACCAGCGGTTCACTCGGGCGACTTCATCTTCTGCTGCGGGACTTGTGACTTCCGGTTCTGCTGTACATTTAAGAAGCGGCGACTGAGCCAGAGCACCTGCACCAACTACGACACTCCGCTGTGGCTCAACACCCGCAAGGCCCCGCGCGCAAGGACGACTCCCCACACCACCCCACGAAGGACAAGACCACCCTGATCCTTTACATCATCTGCGGGTGGGACGTCATGGTGCTTGTCGGCATCTTCACCAAGCGGGGGCTGGAGAAAGCGCACCGGCGGCAAAGGGAGCACGTGTCCAGGTGGGCTGCAACCCCTCCCGCCTCCCCTCCAGGCGCCGCTCTCCCTCCTCTTCCCTCTCCACCTTTGCCTGCGCAATGGCGATTCCCCCACCCCCCGTATCTCCGCTGGAGGAGGTCGCCCAGGAAGCCAACTTGGGCTCCCAGCTCGGAGAGTGGGCGCTGGGCTCCGCACAGGTGTGGACTCGAGCGCGTGTGTGTATGTCTCTGCCCTCCTCCTTCACCCTCTCGCCGCCCCCTCCCGCCTAGGATTGAAGCGGATCTGAGACACACACACAGCCCGGAAGCCCACGGCCCCGGAATCTTGGGTTTTGGCGAAGGGTCGACCCCTCGTATTCCAGTTGCTAGGTTCTAGGTAAACAGGGCAGGCGGGCCCAAAGGGAAGGGCGGCCTGTGTAAGGGAGGGAAGGAGTGTGTGCCGCCTGCAACTCGTAAGGCTCGCGAAGAAGAGGCGAGGGAGGCAGAGAGAGAGAGGGGAGGGCGAGAACAAAAGCCTTGCCTGGAGCGGCCGCCTCTCTCTCCTTGAGCTGCCAGGTCCCTGGAATTGGGACCTTGGTTGCCTTCCTGTCTTTCCTGACCCCTCCCTGCTTTCCGCTGGCGCCACTTCTCCCTGCTGCGGGTCAGGGCCTCCACCTCGCCCCTTGCAGGGTTGGCCCGGACTCCATGGGCGGGAGCCCCCCTGATTCCTCAACTTTCCAGTTTGCTTTATTCATTATGCAAGTCCCAGCGGAAGCGAGTTGCAGCAGATGGGAGAAGGCATTTGGGGATTAATGGAGCGATTTGCCTTTTGCTTTTTTTTTTTTTTTTATGTTTATTTATTATTGAGAGACAGAGACAGAGCATGAGCAGGGGAGGGGCATAGAAAGGGGGAGACACAGAATCCGAAGCAGGTTCCAGGCTCTGAGCTGTCAGCACAGAGCCCCCACGCGGGGCTCGAACTCAAAAACCGCGAGATCATGACCTGAGCCCAAGTCGGTTGTTCAACCAACTGAGCCACCCAGGCGCCCCTGCTTTTGCTTTTTAAAAAAAGTGTCTGAATTGATTCGCACGACCCAGTAACTCTGGAGGCAGAGGACGCAGCCACAGGGAAGCATCCCCCAGACGCGTCGCAGGCCAGGGTTGGCGTGAGGTCTGGGCGGGCGGGGTTGGCGAGCGACTGGCGGTCTTGGAACAGGTGGATGGCTGGGTGCTAGCTAGCTCGATCTGGCCGAGTGTGGGCAGCGGGGTCGCCATGTGTCCCCCTACCCTCCCTACACACAGACACACACCCTCCCCACACCTCCGGCGGGGGCCCATGTGTGCTCGTGTGAATGCACGAGCTCCGTGCGCCTGCCTAAAAAATCTGAAAGAGACGCACCCAAAACAGGCGAAGCAACATTACCACCTCACTAGTCATTATTTTCTACTTATACGCAGAGTATCCGATGATTCCCACCCCCCACCCCCAGAGGGGAGGGATTTGGGGCAAGAGGTGAGGAAGTTCCTCTTGGTTTGGGTCAGCAGGGAGGTGTGGGTGGATGTTGGGGTCTTGAAGCACAAAAGTTAGCTTCAGGGGATTCAGGATACTCTGACCAACTGGGAGAGTAACACGCTGGCCCCGCCCACCTCCTGCTCCCTCAACATGCCCTGTCGCCAGCCCCACAGGCCAGTTTCACTTCCCGGAAGTCCCCACCAGTCCCTGTAGCTTCCCAGGGTCTGTGTTAAGGTGAAGGAAGAGTACCAAGGCAGGACTGCGGCAGGCGACGGGTGTCGCCTTGGTAGGGAGAGAGTCCCCCAGGGATAGGTAGGCTCCCTTGCAGATTCGTATTAATTCCTCTGCTGAAGTATATCCCCTGAGCCTTTCTTGCAAACCAGCGTTTCCAGGAGCCCTCCTGGGTGTTTGGGTGGGGGGTGGAGGAGGGTAGGAAAGGTGGGAAGGTTCGAGTGGAGTTAAGGGTGGGCGGCTCCCTTTGGCCTGTCGCGGGGGCGGGGGGGGGGGGGGGTGATGTGTGATCTTCAGGCTCTGTGTGATCTGGGTATTCCTGTTGAGACAGCGCTCCACCGCCGACCTCACGGCCCAGGAGGGACTCATGTTCCTGTCCTGCCACCTTGAAGCTCTGTCTGGAGAAAAAGAATCCCCCCAGGGGTTGCAGCCACTTTTGCAGGGACCACAAAGGGCTGCTTGGGGGTGGAATCTCGGGGCACCCAGTCCTCTGATAACAGAGCCTGGACACAAGACTCTCCCTGGACACAGTTTGGGAATTCCAGAATGCGGTGGAAGTACATTCTCTTGAAGAGAAAGGATAGTTGGTTTTTATTGGCAGTTTCCCCGGTGTGGTTTTTGACCCCAGCTGCTGTTTATCACCTGGAGTGCTTTAAAAAAACAAAAACAAAAACAAAACGTGTTGCTAGGGGCCCCGCCCTAGGCAATTTAGATCAGAATCTCTAGGGTTGCTGAGTCTGTATACTTCTGTAAAGCTCTCTAGGCTTTCCTGTGTGTAGCCAGTTACTATTACGGAAAAGGAAGGAACAGTTGTGAAGCACAGCACTAGAGGTGTGTGTGTCTGTGTGTGTGTGTACTCACATGCGTGAGTGTGTAAACACTCCTTTAGTGTGCATGACTGCCTTAGGAGACAGGTGCTGTCAGTTGCCACTTATAGAAGAAAATCATGGCTCAGGTTGGGTGGCTTCTGCAATGTCACACAGTTAGTTATAAAACTGCAGTCCCCAGCCCCCTGATTTCAACTGTGTTTCCAGTTTGGGTGAGCAATGGGTGGGGGTGGGGGGCTTCCTAGAACACACATTCTTGTGTTCTGTCCGGAAAGGGAAAGATTCCGGGTCAGTAAAGGTCTGGGATGAGCCCCAGAAATCCGCATGTAACAGCCTCCCCGAATTGCTCCTCAAAAGTGGCCTACACATTTAAGGAAGACTGTTCTTGAGTTTGGGACTATTTTACAGTCTTGGAGGTGGATGCATTAATCCAGTGCCACTCTCTTATTTGCATTTAGTTGTGTGTTTTCTGCACATATTTCTGCTTGTGTATTTGTGGTGCTGGGGGCTGCCCCAAGGACCGTCCAAATGCATGTTGCATTTCAAGTCCCAGCCACAGGTCAGGGGGTGGCATATACCCAGCCACCTGAGAGCTTCCGGGTGAAATTAACATCTCAGCCACAGCCTTTTAATTTGTCTTGGGCTGTGTGGGTCACTGAGATGAAGGGTTCATTCTCATTTCATCGGAAAGCACCCCCACGTCACCAACTGCTTCTGGTGACCCACGCACTTGTGGTATCCCAGAAGAGACCTCCGTGATGTCAGTTTTCAGACCCAGAGTCCTAGGCATGTCGGCTGCTCCTTTCTGGGCCAACTGGGACCTGAAAACAAGAGAAAGTCGCTAATTCCAGGAGCTGTGGGGGTCTTCTTCTGAAGAACTTTAGAGACCCTCATTCACCAGCCACAGCAGCCTTACATCCAGCAACTATGTATTGGAACAAGTGACTGCAAACAGTGGTGAGCTGTGGTTACCCATCCACGCAGGCATATTTTGTTTGGTCTGCAAGGTATTGCTATTTATGTATTCTTTTTTAAAAAAATTTTTAATGTTTATTTATTTTTGAGAGAGACAGAGCATGAGCAGGAGAGGGGCAGAGAGAAAGAGAAGGAGACACAGAATCCAGGCTCCAGGCTCTGAGCCATCAGCACAGAGCCCAACACAGGGGTCGAATCCAGGAATGGTGGGATCATGACCTAGGCGGAGGTCGGATGCCCAACCGACTGAACCACCCAGACGCCCCTATTTATGTATTCTTATTTTTAGTTTCTCTTTCTCTCTCTTCTTACTGTGAAACATTTTACGCATACAAAAGAAAAAACTTAGAAGGACAGGAATGTCTTCAGGGTTTGTCACTCCCGGTACGACTGCCATTGGGGCCGGCTCATTCTCGGCTGTGGGGGGCTGTTCTGTGCACTGTAGGGTGCCTGGCAGCCTGCTTCGACTCCCCCCACTAGGCGCCAGTGGCAGCTCCCTTACAACCCAGCTGTGACAGTTAAAAAAAAAAAAAGGTCCTCAGTCATAGCCACATGTCATCCGGGGGTAGAATCACCCCCATTTGCGAGTTACAGATCTAGACCACACAATTATTAGTATTTTGTCATATCTGCTTTAACACACTCTATATTTTCACTTTCTCTCTCCCTTTCTCCCTCCGTTTCTTTTTCCTCTGTTTCTTGGTGGAAACATTTGAAAAGAAATCACAGACATGGCACTTCATCCCTAAATCCTTCAGTGTGGATCGCCTAAGAACAAGGACATTCTCCCACATGACACAATCCCAGGATCACACTCAAGAAGAAGGACAGAAACTCTGCAATACCATCAAATAGCCAATCATGGTAACATTTTCCTGGTCATGCAGAAATGTCCTCTGGAGGTTGGACTGCCAAACTCAGATCCAGTCAAGGCTCACTGCATCTGGGCTGTAAAATGTCTTCAGTGTCTATATTGCGTTTTAAAACCAACTTAGAACCAAGGAGATTTCACATAGAAATCCCGATTTCTGACTTCTCTTGAGAAATTGGTAGAACTGACAACACCGGACATGCATTTTCACAGGGAAGCTGTTGGTTGCCACCCAGTGGTGACTTCCCTCCTTAGGAAGCTCTCAGGTTCACCTCTGTCTCCACCCCCCACCCAGTTCACTTAGTGCTGGTCCCTGCAGTGCCTGGAGACGCGGTCAGGCCGACCTCAAGTCAGATGGCTGGAGATTCCATCCAGCCTGGCCACTTAAGAGTTGTGTGGCCTTGCGAAAGTGACTTCACCTCTCTTTTAGGTTCTTGTCTGTAAAATGAGACCACGGCGATCCCTATGTCCTAGGCTTGTGTGAGGGTTTCACTGAGACTGGGCTTAGGAGGCCCTTAGCATAGGACCTCTTTATGGTCACTGCTCTGCAAATTTTACCCCTTTGCCATGACCCTTATTATTGGAATTTTCTACCCCTTACCTGCCAGAGGGGTAAATGTTGTAGTCTGAAACTCGGTTCCTAGCCCTCACTCTGTTATATCTTTTTAGCTATGTGACATTGGTCAAGGCTCCTAACTCCTTCAGACATAAGCAGCGGAGGGTGACAGGTTCAGAATAGGAGAGAAGACCCAGGTATGGCCACATTGAATGCCTTGCAAAGTGTTGGCCTGGGTGATATTAAAGCCTTGTCCAGCCTGCTATTTTGCCGCGAGCTTGGGTATAAATTCTCATTTAATTTCAGGCCCTGCTCCAGTGAGGCAGGCGTTAGGACGTGTGCCTTTGAAGAGGCACAGATTGCTTTCCATGAGGATGAACAAGGCCCTGGGGAGTGGAGGAGTCAGACTTCCAACCCAGACAGTCTGAGGCCAGAGCACAGGTCCTTGACCACTAGGCTGCACGGCCTTTGAGCGGACACGTGCAGGACTTCCGTGCTCTCAGATCACCTAGAAGTGCTTGCAGTTCTGCAAATGGCAACACGTGCCAGGGGGGCCAGATCAAGAAGCCACTGTAAGATCAAGACCAGGAGTGTTTCCTGCATCTGCCCCTGGCAGGGCCAGCACCCTTGGAGGAGGCATTGATGAGAAATGACCTTGGGGGTAGGAATGCCTGTTTGAAGCTCCATACACTTGAGGCCAGTAGGGAACACATGCCGTTATTTTGCCCACCTTCAAACAGAATCAGAAATCCAAGTGGCACATTACACAGCACAGTGTCCTGGGTGCTTTTCAAACACACTTCAGAAGAGCTGGAGTCCCTTTTAAAGAAGTGGCATCAAGGGATAAATGTCTTCCCTTCTTTTGCCTTTTCTCTCTTCCTCCTGTTTCCCCTTTTTCCTGCATGTCTGTGGTTACCCTGTGGCTTTGACCAGCTCCCCAGCTTGGAGAAACCCTTGCAGGCACATCTCCTTGCCCATGGAGTAGTCTCTTTATATTCTTTTTCATGGCAGGTTACTTCTCTTTGGGCAATGGAGTCCTTGCATTTTAGCAGTCACCTTCAGTGGGGTATACTTTATACATTAAAAGGCACACATTTTAAGTTTAAGTGTGGTTTGAGGAGCTTTGCCTGTACCTGTGTAACCACCGCTCCAGAAAGTTAACTCGTTCCCACAACCCTTGCGTTCTTGAAAGACTAAAAGATGCTTCTGGTACAACAGGAAATGCTCCAGAATCCTATTCAAGTGTTTAAATGTCAGAACACAGTTTAGACCTCGGGACTCCTGGAACCTTGGAAGCAAGATGAGGAGGTTCTGAGCTCTGTTTGGGAATGTTGGGGTCTTTTATTTGCTCGCCGTAATTGGAAAATGAAGGAACACCGTGTTCTCTTTTTGTTCCTCAAATATATCAAGCTCATTGCTACCTTGGAGCTGTTGTGTTGGCTTGGCTTGAATTCTCCTCCATCAGACCTCACATGCTGGCTCCCTCGCCATTGAGGTCTCTGCTCCAATGTCGCCTTCTCCGAGAAGTCATCCCTGACGGATGACCCAGGCTCAGTTACCACTGCCCCCCACCCACCCCCTCCAGCCCATTGCTTGGTGTTCCTTGCTTCATTTCACATGATAGTCTAAAATTAACTTATTAATTTCCTGGTTTGCTACTTGATTATCTCTCTGTTTGCATTACTGTCCACAGTGAGGAGTGCAGGGACACTCCACAAATCTGTTCTGTTGTATCCTCAGTGCCTGGAACAGTATCTGGCACAGAGGAATTCTGGTTTTTGACATCCAAGTTTACAAAAGAAAGTACCTCCTCTTTTATTCATTCATTCATTCATTCATTCATTCACCCATTCACCTATTCATTTAATAGGTATTTATGGAGCACCTATGGCATACCTAGCACTGTTTTGAGAGCTAAAAGAGAATAGTGGCAGTACAGACACAATCCCTGTGCTCAAAGAACTAACAGTCAAATGGCCCAAGACAAGTAACACACAAGTACATATAGAAGGAAATTGACACTAGATTGAACCTTATGAAATTGCCAATATTCAATCATCCTTGACCGCACAAATGGCAATGTCTGAACCTAATTGTTCTGAACTGGGACAAGGGATATCAAGGAAAATTCTAGTTTCTTTAGTAAGGTACCTGTATTAGTTAGGGTTCCCCAGAGAAAGAGGACTATATTTATATATACATATATACAGTTGAAGGCTGTCAGACAGGAAAATTCCCCTTTACTCAGGAGGAGAGGGTCAGCCTTTTGGTCTGTGCATGCTTTCAACTGATTAGACGAGGCCCACCTGAATGATGGAGGGCAATCTACTCAGTCTGTTGAATGTCAATGTTCATTTCATCCAAACACACATTCTCAGATGCATCCAGAATGACCTTTGACCAAATATTTGGGCACCCTGTGGCCCAGTGAAGTGGACACTTAAAAGTTACCATTATAGTTCTTTTAGGAACTTAGTATTCAGGGTGTGTCCTTTGGAGCAGCCTCATTTTCATGACCTGGGAGCTTGAGCAGAAGAATGTTATGCCATGCCTCAGACTTACTGAAATAGAATCTGCATTTTATCAAGGCCCCTAGGTAGCATGAATGCACATCGTTTGAGAAGCACTCAAACCATGTGCTACAAAAAGATGACAAATCCTTGGGAGTTTGCTTGGTTTATAGCACATAGTTGGTGATTTCCATTGTGTTATTTATGAAGCTTTTTGGACACGTATTTTTACATGTTTTTTAGTATGTACCCCAATCCATACACATCTGTTATACTAATAAGTATGTGCATGTACCAGTGAACAGTTATTAGGTACATTATAAAGCATACATTAAAACAAATTTTAAACTGAGCTGAAGGTGCAGTAAATATTATTGTAAAATTTGTTGGTAAGCACGATGACATCGTGCAATCATTAGCTAATGTCAAAGCATGATGTATGTTGAGGATGAAACTTAGCATTAATAAACAGTCCATATTTTGAATATTTTTCATGAGAGTTTTGATTATTCTTGGCTGGCTTTGATCTGAATAGAACATCATTGTTTTTAACCTTGTGACAAGCTAGCTGTTCAAGAGATGGGGAGAGTCAATGCAATTGTTTTCTTGTGCTTCCTCTATCAGTATTTTCTTGAGTCTGTAGTTTTATTATGGCAGGGGGTGGGGGTAGTGGTTTAAGCCATATGCCTGCTTAGTGATGGTTAGCCTCACTAACCCTAGATAATGTATCTGCATATCTCCTTTAGGGGGGCACATAGCTATAATATGGGCAACATACCCCACCGATGGTGCCACTGCCAGTCATCGTTCTTGGTCTGAGCTTCCTGATTGTCACTGTCTGACGCAGGCATTTCAAGTGAGGGTGCCAGCATCCATACATACATCGCATTGATTCCCCACTTTGACGACTAAAGACCGTACGCAGGAGTTCTCGGATTTCCTGTCCCTATGCCAAATCATTTTATGTGGTCTGTAGAGTGAGTGGACTCTACTTTGAAGACTGCTTTTCCAGGATATGGAGGCCTCTTAAGAACTCTCATCTCCATTGCATGCCCTGGGAAGGGCTGCCTTGGGGAAAAGCATCCTTGGCTTTTCAGGAATTTCAGCACTCTGGAGAAGCCCAAGGGATCTGCAGATAGTAGTGCTGACCAAGTTGATGGTAGCCGTCCTGATAACTTACTATGCGAACCTCTTGAAAGCCTGAATAACATGGAATTATGGGGAGGGGAGGGACTCCTTAGAGAAACTGGTGAAAGCTATGGCTTCTTGCTTGAGAAAAATGCACAAACAAAATTTCCACTCAACTCCCGAGGGGTCCAGGGACCCCCTGAAACTCATGATGAAGAACCTGTTTAGAAGTGAAAAAGGCAAATCAGGTTTGGAGGGTCTGCTTTACCTCAAACATTCCCTTTCCTGCACCTCCTTGAGTTTCAGACTCTGCTTACAGCACAGAGTGAGGAAGGAGGCTGAACTCCGATTTCAGAGACACTCAGTTTTGTATGTCAGTCCCTGCATTGATGCGCCAGGTGAACTTGAACAGTTTTTTAGCTCCATAAAATGGGTAGGTTTTCCTCACCTTAAATGCTCCCTTCCTTATTGGCTATCCTCCAGCTTCATTGGCCTTTTGGCTTATACCTCAAATATCTGAACTCTTTCCTGCCCCAGGGCCTTTGTACTTGCTGTTCCCTCTGCCGGGAAGGTTCTTTCCATCATCTTTACATGACTTACTCTTTACCGTTCAGGGCTCAGCTCAAATATCAACTCTTCAGGAAAGCTTTTCCTGATCACCTTGTGTGTGTGTGTGTGTGTGTGTGTGTGTGTGTGTGTGTGTCTCAGTTTATTTAGAATTTTAAAAAAGTGTACAATTCATTGATTTTTGGCATATTCACAAAGTTGAGCAACTATCACTACTATCTGATTTCAGAACATTTTTATCGTTGAAAGTCTGTATACATTCCAGAGCCACTCCCCAGTCCTCCCTGTCTCCAGCCCCTGGCCACCACTGGTCTACTTTGTATCTCTGTGGATTAGCCTATTCTGAACACTCAATGGAAATAGAATCATGTACCCTGTGGCTTTTTGGGTCCTTTGCAGGAGCCTCAAGTTTCCAGGTTCCATCCATGTTGTAGCAGGTATCAATGCTTCCTTCCTTTTCATGGCCAAATCATACTTCACTGCATATCACACATTCTGTGTGTCCATTCATTAGCTGATTTGGGTTGTTTCCACTTTTGGGCTGTTGCAAATAAGGCTGCTATGTGCCGGTGTCGCTTGATCATGTTACACTTTTTCAAATTTATTTAATATGCATATATTTTTTATCCTGTCCCCTAGAATACAAGCTCCAGGAAGACAGTGATCTTGTGCATCTTGCACACTGGCTGTGTTCCCAGAGCTTTGACTAGTGCCTGGCACATAGTAGGCAATGAATGTTTGTTGAGTGAATGAATGAATGATTGGGAGCTGTTGTTATTCTCTTGTGTCTTGGCACACTCCTCTAATTCTTGCGGGACTCTTGCTGTGTTATCTGTATTTCACATCTGACACTTTTCACCAGCTGTGGTTTTTGGGCCATTGTCTCATTGCCCTCTGAGCAACCACTCAGTCCCCAAGCTTGGGGCTTCTGTGAGCCTAGCACAGGCTCAGACTTGAACGTGCACTTGAAAGCACAGGTAGCTAACTCTGGAGTTTCTGAATCAGTAGGTCTGGGTGGATGTGAAAATTTGCTTTTTAACGTGCTCCCAGGTGATGCTATTGCCGTGGGTTGGGAGACATTATTTGAGAATTGGTGCTATTGGGGGGGTGTAAATTGCAGCAGGCAGGGTGGCCTCACTCAAACAGCTCCCCTTCCTTCTCTGTCTCCCTTGATGTGGATTCAGAGGGTTCTGGTTTGTTAAGAGCATCTGGATGTATCCTAAACCATGGCAGTGTCACTTGTGAGTGTGTACCCTGAGAAGCTCTCCCTGGTCCAAGAGGAGGCATGGATGAGGACGCCTATTGCTGTGTTGTGTTCAGAGGCAGGGAGGCAGTGACCATCTAGGTGTCCATAATTGGGGAACTGGATAAGCAGGGCTGATATTCTTCCATTTCACCATGAAACCACTGGGTAAAGGAGATTCACACTTAGAACTTTGGCTAGCTCTCATGTCGTGCAAAGAGGAAGAAACAGAATGAGGTTTGTGGTCAAAACACTACTCGTGTCAAAGATACACACATTGCAATTATACCTACAATAGTATATATCGTTCAAGGATAATCCTGTCTCGGTAAAGACATGGTGGAGCGTAGGTGAAGGGAAAGAAATGGGGTGGTGAGGTCTGACCTTAGATGTGATATATGCTTAACACTTACCTGTGTTCTGCTCTCTGTGCAAACACTGAGCTGCTTTACTAAGGTTACATCTAATTGTGAAGGTCACTGTTCTGGGTGAATTGTGTACCCCCACCCCATAACAAAAGTTTTTTTAAAGTCCTGGTCTTTTTTAGTGATCCTCAGAAAGTGGTCCTCAGAATGTGACGTTGTTTAGAAATAGGATTTTGCGGATGTAATGACTTGAGATGAGGTTATCCTGGAGGAGGGTGCACCCCTAACCCAGTATGACTCGTGTCCTTAAAAGCAGGTCTTCATGGGAAGACAGAGCCTCCAGGAGACACATCAGGTGAAGATGGAGGAAGAGCCTGGGGTGAGGCAGCTGCGAGCTAGCAAATGCCAGAGATTTCCACTAGAAATCCACCAGAAGCCAGGAAGAGGGAAGGGAGGAGTCCCCTAACGTCTTGGTTTTGGACTTCTGGCCTCCGGAACTGTGAGACAGTGCATTTCCATGGTTTGAAGCCACTTAGCTTGGGGTACCTTGTTACAGCAGCTGGGAGAAACTAATACAGTCACTTAACACCTCTCAACTTATTTTCTTGACAAATAATAGTAAAAAGAATATTGACCCTTGGATGAATGTCAAGGAGATGAAACATGATGATAAAACACTGTTGGTGACTCAGGTTGTAACCTTGCCATCCATCCCAGCTACTGATTAAGAGGGGCACCAACCTGGGGGGGGGGGTGTGGATGGATCATGCCAAATCCTCCCTAACTACAGGAAACCCAATGCACTCAGTGTACAGAGCTGTGAAAACAGACTCTTGTTCAAAGCCCTGTACAACTGGCTGTGTGACTTTGAGCAGGTTAATTCACCTCTCTGAGCCTTGGTCTGCTCATCTGCAAAGAAGGAGTAATAAACCTCATAAAGTGTTTGTAAACTACTTAGTTGAATTAAGGCTTGTAATGTGATCGGCATGGTGCCCCGCTTATGGTGAGCACTCCATGAATGTTATTTGTGGTTAATGGTGGGCCATTGCTGTACATGGAGTGTGGTATCAGGCGTTAGCTATGAGGGGGGACTGAGTTTATGGGGTGCAGACACATTACGTATATTTGTCATTAAATCTTCTCCACAGCTCTGCAGGGTGGGTGATACTGCTAATTACACATCTATTGTGAGGAACGTGTGGACTGTTTTGCATGAAGTCCTTATGTAATCTGTAATTGCAGTGATCTTTGTTAACTTCCTGCTGTCTTTTTCTCCCTCCCACCTCTAACGAGCATGCAACTCCGTGGAGTAAGGGGCCTTGTCCTCATAAGCACAGTGCTCAGAACACAACAGGTGCCAATCATTGTGTTTGGAATGAACAGATTTAAATTCTTTCTCCTTTCAGGGCTCTTGCAGATGTCATGAGACCACAGGGCCACTGCAACACTGACCCTATGGAGAGGGACCTCAACATTGTGGTTCATGTCCAGCATTATGAAAACATGGATACCAGAACTCCCATAAATAATCTTCATAAGTATAGCATTGCAGTGTGTTTCCAGCCCCACTTGGTGACCCAGGCAGTGGTCACGTGTCCAGATTTCATGGGGTGTGTTTGGGTTCATTAAGAGCTTTTCTGTTTGTTGACTAGTTAGAAGTTTTCTTTCATCTCTCTGGGATGTTTGGCATCATCAGATTTCCCTTGGTTGGTGTCTCTGTTAAAGATTGATCCATTTGGTTGGCTTCTTATGATTGGTTCTTCTGTTAACTAATGGCCCTCTTGGTTGGTTCATCATGGGTACTTAGTTAACCAATGGGTTACTTGGTTGTTTCATTTCACGTAGTTAATCTGTTTGGCAGTAACCCATTTTGTTGGTTCATCTTGATCGGGAAATCGGTTAACCAACAGTCCATTTGCTTATTTGTCTGCTTCCTGAGGTGGACCAGTTATGACCTTTAATCTTCATGCTGTTGTCAATGAACAGATAGTAGTTCAGAAGAATTTGATCTCTTTTTCATAAAAATAGAGTTTCATAAAAATGATCCCAAACTACTCTGTGTGAGTATGCACACATGCACATACACTTGCGTTTGTGTGTGGGGTGTTGAGTTGTGGTTATGATGGTTTGGGGTGCTTATTCCTTGCTATTATGTTTTCAGGTTACTCCCACATTAAAGTAATGTGGAGGGCTTCATTTAAAATAACACAAGCCAGACAGTTTAAAGGATGCATTTAGTTGTGGCTGGAGGTTCTCAAAAACACGGCACATTTTATAATCTGGGTGGCCTTTGCTGAAGCCCCATTACAAGAGCTGCATTGGTATCTTATTTGCTGAATCATCGTTTTGGACTGTTTGGCTGCAAATTTTTATGCTTGCTGGGTAGAGGAATAAATCGGTGGTATTAGACACAGGTGATGTGGATTCTCCGATTCTGCACTGTGATAATTTTTCATAGCCTTGGAAATGTTGCCACATATGTATCAAGTCAATGTTTACGTGGTTTGGAAATGGGCTACTAAATAGAATGTCCTAGGTTTCATTGTATTCAGTGATTTGGCATTATTTATTTATGAATCGGGCCATAGAATGGCATGAGGAACGGCCACATCTTACAGCAAAATACGTCAGCAATTGGAAGTTTTATGACCAAATCTCACAGCCCTGAAAGATACAGTAAATTGCACCAACTCAGAAATGGCAATCACTGAGTCCCGTTCTGGCTCTGATAGAAATGAGCACATTCCCTTTCAGATGTCACTGGGAAGTAAGCAGAACCTAGTTGTATGTGGGTCCCAGATGTCACACATGAGAGAATATGATTGTGAAATAGACAAAGGTGAAATGGTGTGGAGTCTGTGGCTATCGAAGGGGACTGTTAACAAGTTTCTCATGTGAAGTTATAAGCTTTAAGATGGTTTTTGAATCAACACTCAAAGGAAATAACAAACTCATTGAACTCATTTTTATCAGGCCAAAGGGCAAGGCACATTAATGAATCTTGTTTAAGTAAGGGACTTCTGTTTAAAGTTGTACTGAAAACAAATTACTGCTCAGAGATGAGTGTCTAGGCACTGAGGAATTCAGAAGTCTCTTGTGACAGACTAACTTGATTTATTTATGATTCTTGCTTTTGGTGTATGTCTGAGTCTCAGTAATCAGAGATATTTATACCAATTAAAAAATGTCTTGTAATATTCTACTGGGTAGATGTATGCCAGAGCATTGCTGGTGGACTACAGAAGAGAATGCCAAGTGTACATAAACATTTACTGCATTCTTACAAGATGTTAATTTCCTATACTGCTGCTGGGTTAATCCAGTTCTTATTTCCTAGAATTTTGGGGAAGATCTGGAAAGATAAGAAGCATATAGCTCTTCCACCGATTTACATTAATCAGTTTAATTTTATTCAAAAACTTTTAAAATTAATTTATTTATTTTTGAGAGAGAGACAGAGTGAGCAGGGAAGGGGCAGAGAGAGAGATAGAGAATCCCAAGCAGGCTTCACACCGTCAGTACAGAGCCTGATGGGGGGCTTGAACTCACAAACTGTGAGATCATGACCTGAGCCGAAACCAATAGTCAGACGCTTAACCAATTGAGCTACTGAGGGGCTCCTTAATCAATTTAATTTTTACAATTAATTTAGTAGTTGCTAGTAAAGATAGCCTTCCTTGGAGTGATTTTATCTTTTTATTGATTCACAAGAGCTATTTACATACTGTAGACACAGGGAAAATTTACATGTTCAGATGAGGGAATGATTTCGGGAGTTCATTGAGAGGATAGGCCTAAATGACTGATATTTGTCAATTATTAGGGGTTCAAGAGGCCAGTCAGTCACCAGAGCCCATTTTGACCTATAGAGAACTAGGAGAGAAGGAATTCATTCCAACTGAGAAGTTAGACCAGCTCTTGGTGCCAGAATTAGAGTGCACCTATTGAATTGAACTCTTCTCTGGACACTGTGAGCAACGAAGATTTACCATTACCAAAAATGGAAAGAAAGATGCATCCATTTGTGATATACCAAGAGGGGGCACATCATGCCATTGTTGCTGTATTCTTCACTAAACATTCAAGTTATCAGATCTGACTGGGAATTCGATAACCCAGACTTGAATGTCATTTTCATCTCTATTCAGTGACCCATTCAACATAGCTTTCAGAGGGTACTCATCTCCATCTATTTCTCTTTCCTCATCGTTTTTTTTAGTATTTATTTTTGAGAGAGACAGAGTGCGAGCGAGGGAGGGGCAGAGAGAGAGGGAGATACAGAATCTGAAGCAGGCTGCAGGTTCTGAGCTGTCAGCACAGAGCCTGACGCGGGGCTCAAACCCACGAACCATGAACCTGAGCTGAAGTCAGACACTTAACCGACTGAGCCACCCAGGCGCCCTCTTTTCTCATCTTAATACTAATGCTAGACTCCTTTCTGATCTTTCCATTATGCCTTAATCAAGCTAAGAGAATCAATAGTCTGCAGAAATCTGGATATTTGGAAGGAAGGAAGTAGAGGACTAAGGTAAAGGCAAATTGGGGTGGGGGGGTAGAGAAAGCTTCATTGTGGGGAAATGTGGTCAACTTCCCTTTATAAATTTCCTAGGGTTGATTTTTCCTGTGATATGCAAGACTTGCCTTTTTATCTGAAGATGAATTTTTCTTCAGCTGATAGTGTTCATGTTCTTTCCAGGCATTCAGTGATATTGCCTAAAAATATTTAGTCTGATAATCAAAAGGGCCTCGACCTCTATCAAAGAGGTAGAGGAGGGGCAGAGAGAGAGGGAGACAGAATCTGAAGCAGGCTCCAGTGAGCTGTCCACGCAGAGGCCGACGCGGGGTTCACTCTCACGGACTGCAAGATCATCATCTGAGCTGAAGTCGGACGCCCAACTGACTGAGCCACCCAGGCGCCCCTAACAGCACACTTTTTAAAACATATATATAATTTTAATTTTATATTTACAGAGAAGTTGCAGAGGTAATACCCAGAGTTGTATATACTCCTCACCCATACTTCCCCCTAATGTTAACATCTTTCATTACTGTGGTATACCTGTCAAAACTAAGACATCAACATTAGTACATTATTTTTAGCTAAACTGTGGATAGTGTTTGGATTTCACTAGTTCCCTTTCTTAAGTCCCTTTTCTGTTCCAGGATCCACTCCAGCATACTACATTGCATTTCGTACAGGCAGCTTGATAGTAGGATTTTGGCTGTGAGGTCTTGTTTAGTGATGTGGTAAAGACTGAAAACGACACCAAATAAGTCAGCGGCAATTACAGAGCCTTTATAGCCACGGTATAAAAAGTGTCTCCCAGTGTCTATAAAAGCATCCACATAAAATTATTCACCTGGTCAGTGTTGGAATAGAATCAGTTCATGTTTTGACTATGCTCTCATATAGGCTCATGGGACAGAGTCCCCCTGAGTGTTCTACCTAAACATGCAACCCCTCTTTTGAATTGGGTTGATGTTACAATGTTACTTAGCAGGTGAGATGTCACACCAAACTGAGGAGAAATACTGGCTTGATATTTCCTGACACAGAAACCATCTGAAAGACCAGGCTCCCGTTCCAGCCTCAGCTCTCCCCTGACCACTCCCCTGCTCACCTCCAAAACCATTTCCCAGTGGGTTTACAAAGAACCAGATGAAAAGCAGATTCATGATTTAGCTTCTGAAGATGTTGTGCACCTCATATCTAGGGCCAGATGGATTTCCATTCATTTCCCATATTTACCAAGACACCCAAATGTCCTATACTTGACTTTTGGAGACACTGGCAGGGATATTGCCAAATATCTTTTAAAAATTGGGGGAATTTCCTAATCAGGGGAGGTGTATAAGAGTAAAAAAAATATGTAAGATAGTGAAATATTAACAGTAACTTATATAAGCAGTATTCTAACCCCTCCCTCCACATTGAATGTTCAAAACCTTATTAGGTTGGTACTGTTATTTCCACCATCATTAGAGGTGGGGAAACTGGAGCTCAGAGAGGTTAAATGACTTATCCAAAGTTCATACAGCTACTAAATGGTGGAGCTGGGATTTAAACCAGGCCAGTCAGACCCCAAGGTCTATGTTTTAACCACTATACTACGTGACCTCTCCTTTGGGTACAGGTGTTTGCAGAAGGGGGAAGTCTTCCCCCCTAGGAGTTGAAGTGGTTGAAGGATATGTGAAGTGAACCAAAAGATCCATTGGCATTGTAGGAAAGAGCTATTTCCAAAACACATTCCAGTGTAGGTCTTATGATGAGTCCTTCTTCAGGAGGAACAGGAACTAACATTTATTGAGCACTTGCTGTGTGCCAGGCATTGTGTTAAAGCTCTGGATGCATTAGCTCATTTTGTACTGAAAACAACCCTCGAACAGCTTTGCTCATCCCTGCCTCAAGGATCTTTGCACTTGCTGTGCTCCCTGCCTACAGAACCCTGCTCCCAGGCCTCTACCCTTTTACATCGTATGCACAAAGCTGCCTCATTGGAGAGGACTTCCTTGTCTCCCTTGGGTCCCCAAATTATCTACTGTTCCTCTTTCCCCCATGATTTTCTTCATGACTTTTGTTCTTTCTGAAATTGTCTTCCTCCTTATTTATGCCTCTTCCACTACAGTGTAAACTTCATGAGAGCACATACTTTGTGTTGTCACAGCGGCATCCCATACCGTGGGAACCGGGCTGGCTCATGGCAGCAGCCCCATCCATTTCTGTCCAGTGAATGAAAAAGACTATGGAAGGGGTATCATTATTCCTGTCTCATGGAGGAGAAAACAGATTCATAGAAACTAAGGAACTCACCTAACATGATGACTGAGATTTACTTTAAAAATTGCCAGGAAAATATAAAATTGTGGGGGCAGGTGAAACAGAAGGGGGGAAATATCATTGCATACTACTACTAACAAATATTTTTATTATTATTATTTGGTGGCCAAATACATGGGAGTCCATTCTATCTTTGTGTGTATTTGAAGATATCCACAATAAAATTAATAGCGAAAAAACTTGTCCATGGTGTCATAGTTAATAGATAGCGGAACAAGGATTTGTCCCCAGGTCTGACTACATAGCCTGAACTTCATTGGATACACATGGGGTATCTTCTGGTGAATATCCAGGCTCAGGAAGGGTAGGAATCAGGGCTACCTTCAGGACTTTAGTAGGTGGAGTGAGTAAAGCATCAGTTTTGTCTTTAATGCACTTAACTGCTGTGTCTTTTAGTTCATATTCTGCAGAGAGAGAAAATGTGATGAGCTTTTGACCAGCCAGTGGTCTGGCTTCCCCTGGATCAGCTGTCTGACCCTGGTTCAGTCAGTTGAGTCGGGTGGAGAGTATCTCAGCGTCTCTCATGGCTGTGGTGGAGCCGGTTCTCCAAGAAGGCCAGGCTTGAGAAGTGGGGTGGAGATTGCTGATTTAAGCTTTGTTGGGGAGGGGGCAGGGGTTGTGTTTGTTTTATTCACCCCTGTATCTCCAGTGAAATGACGCAGTGTTCAATAGGTGTTTGTTGAATGAACGAACACCTACATGGGTGAATGAATCTCTAGCCACTGGAACCCGTTAGCAGGACCCTTAGGATTTTGACTTTTGAGGGAACATGGCCAATTCCAACTCTTGTGAGGCTCTCTTTTGAACGAAGCCATAGCTACCAACACTCTTGTTTCTGAAACGTGAGCATTCTTTTCCCCATTCGGGCAGACTAAAATTGTTCCATCTGAAGATCTATGACTGTTGGGTTTTGGCACATGGGTCAGGAAGTGATGGCGTTAGTAAGAGTTAGGGGTTGGATCTGTAGTGGATTATCAAACACATTTGTAGGTTCAGTGCAATGGCTTGAATCACTTTTGTATGCTTTTAAATCAAAAGTTCTGTTTTTCTCTTGAACTATTCAGTGTTATGGAAGGGTCTCTCACATGTGGTTGATGCCCACTAAATATGTCCAGTATGTCTTTGAGATAGTGCAGTGAGGCAGTGGGGCATATGGACTTGGGAGGTAGATATAACTGGGTATCTGCTCTGTCACCTATTGGGTATGTAATCTTGGGAAAATTAACTTCATTTTCTGAACCTCAGTTTCCCATTCTATAAAAGGAGCAAAATACAAGACTGTTTGGGAGGATTAAATATATTAACACATATAGCATAGTGGCCGGTAACCTAAATGTTGGCCTTTACTCTTATCATTTGTGGAACGACTGAACATTCATGCTAATGTGGTCCATTAATGAGGGGGCAATGATACACAACACACAAATTCATTGTGCAGTTGATATTTCAAGTGAAAATGTTTGCCCTCTGCGTGTGTCAATTGGTGACACAGTCTGTGTGTGTGTGTGTGTGTGTGTGTGTGTGTGTGTGTGTGTGTTACTACTAACGTGTTTGATGCCAATGAGAACTAAAGGATCTGTCAATTTCTTCCCAAGGAAATAGTTCTGATGGAGAAGCTGTCCTATTCTTAACCATTTGTTCCTGTCTTATGTTTTTTTTTTTCTATTTCCATTGAAACACATGATCTTTTGTTCTGTTAGGAATATTGGTTTTAACATTTTATTTACAATGGCAGACCAGGCCCATAGGAATCTGTATGGTCTCAAAAACGTCTTGTATTTTCACCCAGAAAAATGAGATTGTGTATTCATGAGTGTGTGTGTGTGTGTGTGTGTGTGTGTGCATGTGCGAGCAACACAGAAACAGAGCACTTAACAGGGAAAAAAAACTTACCCTTTCCACTTTTCTTTCTTTTCTTTTTTTTCCACTTTCTTTCTTTTTTTTTTTAATATGAAATTTATTGTCAAATTGGTTTCCATACAACACCCAGTGCTCATCCCAACAGGTGCCCTCCTCAATACCCATCATCCACCTTCCACTCCCTCCCACCCCCCATCACCCTCAGTTTATTCTCAGTTTTTAAGAGTCTCTTATGGTTTGCCTCCTTCCCTCTCTAACTTTTTTTTACCCTTCCCCTCCCCCATGGTCTTCTGTTAAGTTGCTCAGGATCCACATAAGAATGAAAACATATGGTATCTGTCTTTCTCTGTATGACTTATTTCACTTAGCATAACACTCTCCAGTTCCCTCCATGTTGCTACAAAAGGCCATATTTCATTCTTTCTCATTGCCAAGTAGTATTCCATTGTGTATATAAACGACAGTTTCTTTATCCATTCATCAGTTGATGGACATTTAGGTTGTTTCCATAATTTGGCTATTGTTGAAAGTGCTGCTATAAACATTGGGTTACTACGATCATAGCAGAAGGACTCAAGAGTCAACTTTAACCAGGCTCCACTGGTCAAAGATGAAACAATTTGAGGATCAAATAAGGACATTAACTTGAATGGATGGATATTCATCACATATAAATAAATCCATGAATTCAAAATGACATCAGAGGGGAAAAGAACCCTAACTGCTCACCATGGAAGGATGCTAGGGAACCAACTCATAATTATGAACACTAAAGAAAGAATCAAATACTAATTTTGTCTTTCCTATGCAAACTGTACCACTGAGTAACCAAATAGTAGATAATGGGAAATGTATATTTAGAGAAGTATCCAGTTAATAAGTGAAGACGCAATGATAACATTGGAATGACACCATGCTAGAACCACTAATCAATGAGTGGATCTTGACATTGAGCATGAGTGGCTACTAATATCACAAAAAAAGAAGAAACCACGCATGATGTGCCTCCTGACCAAAGAATAGACCCCCGCCTTTGAGGTAGTTTTGCCAATGGATGAAACTTGCATCTCAGCAAACCTCTAGAAGCAGCCGCCAATTTATAGGAAATGCAGAGGACAGAGGATCACATCAGGAGACATCACGGAATGAAGATGGCAAATCCAGACTGGGAAGCTGAAGATAAATGAGCTTGTTTCTTCAACAAATAAATGTTAAGAACGAGAAGAAGATGAAGAGAGGAAACTATGAATTGAAAGAAAGTTTAGAAATGTTCAAGCAGCCATAATGTATGGATCTTGTCTTCATTTTGAGTCCATAAACAAACCATATGTTTCAATTAGAAATTTGAACACTGACTAAATATTTGATATTAAAGAATTATTAAGTTTTTTTATGTTTTTTTCAATATATGAAGTTTATTGTCAAATTGGTTTCCATACAACACCCAGTGCTCATCCCAAAAGGTGCCCTCCTCAGTACCCATCACCCACCCTCCCCTCCCTCCCACCCCCCATCAACCCTCAGTTTGTTCTCAGTTTTGTTTTGTTTTGTTTTTAACGTTTATATATTTTTGAGACAGAGAGAAACAGAGCATGAACGGGGGAGGGGCAGAGAGAGAGGGAGACACAGAATCGGAAGCAGGCTCCAGGCTCCAAGCCATCAGCCCAGAGCCCGACCCGGGGCTCGAACCCACCGACCGTGAGATCGTGACCTGAGCCGAAGTCAGACGCGTAACCGACTGAGCCACCCAGGTGCCCCTGTTCTCAGTTTTTAACAGTCTCTTATGCTTTGGCTGTCTTCCATTCTAACCTCTTTTCTTTTTTTCCTTCCCCTCCCCCATAGGTTTCTGTTAAGTTTCTCAGGATCCACATAAGGGTGAAAACATATGGTATCTGTCTTTCTCGTATGGCTTATTTCATTTAGCATCACACTCTCCAGTTCCATCCATGTTGCTACAAAGGGCCATATTTCATTCTTTCTCATTGCCACGTAGTACTCCATTGTGTATATAAACCACAATTTCTTTATCCATTCATTAGTTGATGGACATTTAGGCTCTTTTCATAATTTGGCTATTGTTGAGAGTGCTGCTATAAACATTGGGGTACAAGTGCCCCTATGCATCAGTACTCCTGTATCCCTTGGGTAAATTCCTAGCAGTGCTATTGCTGGATAGGGTAGGTCTATTTTTAAATTTTTGAGGAACCTCCACACTGTTTTCCAGAGTGGCTGCACCAATTTGCATTCCCACCAACAGTGCAAGAGGGTTCCTGTTTCTTCACATCCTCGCTAACATCTATAGTCTCCTGATTTGTTCATTTTGGCCACTCTGACTGGTGTGAGGTGATATCTGAGTGTGGTTTTGATTTGTATTTCCCTGATGAGGAGCGATGTTGAGCATCTTTTCATGTGCCTGTTGGCCATCTGGATGTCTTCTTTAGAGAAGTGTCTATTCATGTTTTCCGCCCATTTCTTCACTGGATTATTTGTTTTTCGGGTGTGGAGTTAGGTGAGCTCTTTATAGATTTTGGATACTAGCCCTTTGTCCGATATGTCATTTGCAAATATCTTTTCCCATTCCGTTGGTTGCCTTTTAGTTTTGTTGGTTGTTTCGTTTGCTGTGCAGAAGCGTCTTATCTTCATAAGGTCCCAGTAGTTCATTTTTGCTTTTAATTCCCTTGCCTTTGGGGATGTGTCAAGTAAGAAATTGCTACGGCTGAGGTCAGAGAGGTCTTTTCCTGCTTTCTCCTCTAGGGTTTTGATGGCTTCCTGTCTCACATTCAGGTCCTTTATCCATTTTGAGTTTATTTTTGTGAATGGTGTGAGAAAGTGGTCTAGTTTCAATCTTCTGCATGTTGCTGTCCAGTTCTGCCAGCACCATTTGTTAAAGAGACTGTCTTTTTTCCATTGGATGTTCTTTCCTGCCTTGTCAAAGATTAGTTGGCCATACGTTTGTGGGTCTAGTTCTAGGGTTTCTATTCTATTCCATTGGTCTATGTGTCTGTTTTTGTGCCAATACCATGCTGTCTTGATGATGACAGCTTTGTAGTAGAGGCTAAAGTCTGGGATTGTGATGCCTCCTGCTTTGGTTTTCTTCAGAATTACTTTGGCTATTCGGGGCCTTTTGTGGTTCCATATGAATTTTAGGATTGCTTGTTCTAGTTTCAAGAAGAATGCTGGTGCAATTTTGATTGGGATTGCATTGAATGTGTAGATAGCTTTGGGTAGTATTGACACTTTGACAATATTTATTCTTCCAATCCATGAGCATGGAATGTTTTTCCATTTCCTTATATCTTCTTCAGTTTCCTTCATAAGCTTTCTGTAGTTTTCAGAATACAGATCTTTTATATCTTTGGTTAGATTTATGAGAATTATTAAGTTTTTAGGTGTGATTTGATACTATATTTAAAAAATCCTTTAGAGACACTTACTGAAATATTTATAGACGATATGATGTCTGAGATTTGTTTTAAAGTGATGCAGGGCAGAGAGTTAGCTGAGGACAGAGATTTAATAGGGCTAGTTCTGAGTCAAACATTGTTGAATAATGAGTTCATGTGGTTTATTATACTGTTCTCTCTCTACTTTTGTAGACTTTGTATGACTGATGTTCATTATAAAACAAAATTAAAAATGACTATCTTGGTAAAAAGAACAGTGGTTGCTCAAGTAGTTCTTGCAATGGCAGCTAGAGGTGACTTATAACTATATCATTCATTGCAAAACTTGTTTTTGTGAACCTATACCTATATATAAATAAATAATATTTCCCCCTGCTTTATCCTGTACGGTTTTGATGGTTTCCTGTCTCACATTCAGGTCCTTTATCCATTTTGAGTTTATTTTTGTGAATGGGGTAAGAAAGTGGTCTAGTTTCATTCTTCTGCATGTTGCTGTCCAGTTCTCCCAGCACCGTTTATTAAAGAGACTGTCTTGTTTCCATCGGATATTCTTTCCTGCTTTGTCAAAGATTAGTTGGCCATACTTTTGTGGGTCCAATTCTGGAGTCTCTATTCCATTCCATTGGTCTGTGTGTCTGTTTTTGTGCCAATACCATGCTGTCTTGATGATTACAGCTCTGTAGTAGAGGCTGAAGTCAGATTGTGATGCCTCCCGCTTTGGTCTTCTTCTTCAACATTACTTTGGCTACTCGGGGTCTTTTGTGGTTCCATACAAATTTTAGGATTGCTTGTTCTAGATTCAAGAAGAATGCTGGTGCAATTTTGACTGGGATTGCATTGAATGTGTAGATTGCTTTGGGTAGTATTGACATTTTAACAATATTTATTCTTTCAATCCATGAGCACAGAATGTTTTTCCATTTTTTTGTATCTTCTTCAATTTCCTTCATAAGCTTTCTATAGTTTTCAGCATACAGATCTTATACATCTTTGTTTAGGTTTATTCCTAGGTATTTTATGATTCTTGGTGCAGTTGTGAATGGGATCAGTTTCGTTATTTGTCTTTCTGTTGTTTCATTATTAGTGTATAAGAATGCAACTGATTTCTGTACATTAATTTTGTGTCCTGCGACTTTGCTGAATTCATGTATCAGTTCTAGCAGACTTTTGGTGGAGTCTTTCGGGTTTTCCATGTATAATATCATGTCATCTGCAAAAAGTGAAAGCTTAACTTTATCTTTGCCATTTTGATGCCTTTGATTTCCTTTTGTTGTCTGATTGCTGATGTTAGAACTTCCAAGACTATGTTAAACAAGAGCGGTGAGAGTGGACATCCCTGTTGTGTTCCTGATCTCAGGGGGAAAGCTCTCAGTTTTTCCTCATTGAGGATATTAGCTGTGGACTTTTCATAAATGGCTTTTATGATGTTTAAGTATGTTCCTTCTATCCTGACTTTCTTGAGGGTTTTTATTAAGAAAGGATGCTGAATTTTGTCAAATGCTTTTTCTGCATCGATTGACAGGATCATATGGTTCTTTTCTTTTCTTTTATTAATGTGATGTATCACATTGATTGATTGTGAATGTTGAACCAGCCCTGCAGCCCAGGAATGAATCCCACTTGATCATTGTGAATAATTCTTTTCATATGCTATTGAATTCGATTTGCTAGTATCTTGTTGAGAATTTTTGCATCCAGATTCATCAGTTCCATTCATCAGGCCAAATTGGCATTTGTATCCATATTCATCAGGCCATATTGGCCTGTGGTTCTCTTTTTTTTTGCTGGGTCTCTGTCTGGTTTGGGAGTCAAAGTAATGCTGGCTTCATTGAATGAGTCTGGAAGTTTTCCTTCCCTTTCTATCTTTTGGAACAGCTTGAGAAGGATAGGTATTATCTCTGCTTTAAATGTCTGGTAGAATTCCCCAGGGAACACATGTGGTCCTGGACTCTTATTTGTTGGGAGATTTTTGATAACTGATTCAATTTCTTTGCTGGTTATGGGAGTGTTCAAGTTTTCTATTTCTTCCTGTTTGAGTTTTGGAAGTGTGTGGGTGCTTAGGAATTTGTCCATTTCTTCCAGATTGTCCAGTTTGTTGGCATATAATTTTTCATATATTCCCTGATAATTGCTTATATTTCTGAGGGACTGGTTGTAATATTTCCATTTTCATTCATGATTTTATCTGTTTGGGTCATCTCCCTTTCCTTTTTGAGAAGACTGGTTAGAGGTTTATCAATTTTGTTTATTTAAAAAAAAACAACTCTTGGTTTCATGGATCTGCTCTACAGTTTTTTAAGATTCTATATTGTTTATTTCTGCTCTGATCTTTATTATTTCTCTACATCTGGGTTTGGGGTGTCTGTGCTGTTCTGCTTCTATTTCATTTAGGTGTGCTGTTAGATTTTGTATTTGGGATCTTTCTTGTTTCTTGAGATAGGCCTGGATTGCAATGTATTTTCCTCTGAGGACTGCCTTCGCTGCATCCCAAAGCATTTGGATTGTTGTATTTTCATTTTCATTTGTTTCCGTATATATTTAATTTCTTCTCTAATTGCCTTGTTGACCCATTCATTCTTTAGTAGGGTGTTCTTTAACCTCCATGCTTTTGGAGGTTTTCCAGACGTTTTCCTGTGGTTGATTTCAAGTTTCATAGCATTGTGGTCTGAAAGTGTGCATGGTATGATCTCAATTCTTTTATACTTATGAAGGGCTGTTTTGTGACCCCGTATGTGATCTATCTTGGAGAATGTCCCGTGTGCACTCAAGAAGAAAGTATATTCTGTTGATTTGGGATGCAGAGTTCTAAATATATCTGTCAAGTCCATCTGATCCAATGTATCATTCAGGGCCCTTCTTTCTTTATTGATCCTGTGTCTAGTTGATCTATCCATTGCTATAAGTGGGGTATTAAATTCCCCTGCAATTATCACATTCTTATCAGTAAGGTTGCTTATGTTTGTGATTAATTGTTTTATATTTTTGGTTGCTCCCGTATTAGGTGAGTAGACATTTATAATTGTTAGCTCTTCCTGATGGATAGACCCTGTAATTATTATATAATGTCCTTCTTCATCTCTTGTTACAGCCTTTAATTTAAGGTCTAGTTTGTCTGATATAAGTATGGGTACTTCAGCTTTCTTATGACTTCCAGTAGCATGATAGATAGTTGTCCATCCCCTCACTTTCAATCTGAAGGTGCCCTCAGGTCTAAAATGAGTCTCTTATAGACAGCCAATAGTGAAAGAAACCAGAAAATTTTCATGTACTGATTTTCCTCACCTTTTATTGAGGGGAGATCTATCAGTCTTAGAATATAGGTCTTTCTTGCAGGGTTGATTAGTTTTATACAGATTATCTAGTGGAGAAGGGGATTTTCTTTGGTTAGGGTCACACTCCTTTTGGTAGAAAATGAAAATGCCACATCTGACATGGAAGGGCTGAAATTTCAGGATTAGCTGTCAGGAGTTGAGTACAGATACTTTTCAAAGTACTGTTTTCAGTTCAATCAGCTCACTGTTCTTCAAGATTCGTGTTGAATTTTTTTCTTCTTTTAAAAATAACAGCCAATATAAAATTGAGCAACATAGTTTAATATCATAATACATATATTAAAATAATTTATAATAAGGTTTTAGGAAGCTTCCTGAAAACCCCGATAAGAATTCTTAGTAAAGTTAATTACAAGTTGAAAGGGAAACCCCATGACATTATTCTGAGAATGCAGTTGATGAAAGAAACTAAATGTAATCATATTCTGAATATTTTATTCAATGGAGACTTAAACTCATTAATTTAGGTATTAGGCCTGGAGTTGTGTGCTCACATGAAGACTGCCATGCTCAAAGCAGAGCCTGCACTGTCTTCTACTAATTTAAATCCAGCCCATTTGTTCCCCAAGATGGGCCCCACATCTGGAGATCTGTCCATGGTGCTGAATCACTCCCCGATGCAGTTATATAGTTCAAAGTACCCAGCAAGAAAAGTTTATCTCCTAGAATGCTGGAGCTTGAGACAACGTCAGGAATCATTCTTGCCTTTGGTTCACCACACTACTGGTTTCAAAGATGATTAAAAATTTTAAAGAAACTTATGAACTGGGGGATCAACATAGTGTGCTAACTTCCAATTTTGCCAAGAAAGGAAATTTTGTAAAAAGTAGCTATAAAATACTATCACCATCATTTCACAAATGATATGGGCATTTTAACAGCAGACATGTATTTTCTGAAAACAGAATACAATTCCTAAATCAAATGCAGTGTTAGTTTTATGAAAAATTCATTCCACTGTCCTTATTCTCTCTCTGTTTCTGTCTCTGTCTCTGTCTCTCTCTCTGTCTCTGTCTCTTTCTGTCTGCCTCCAATAAGTTGAGAATGAGAACATGGATTTGCAGTTTGAGGAATAATTGATTATTCCTTAAATGCTTTGTTCACTGAATGAGTCTTTATTGACTTTATTGGGGCTTGGTGCTAGGGATACAGAGATTGGCTCTGTGTGTGTATGTGTGTGTGTGTAAGTATGTAGGTATATATGCATATATCCCTTCCTAGACATTATACTCAGTCCATTCTTTGCATTTTATGAATAATGAAACTGACGACCAGGGAAATGTGTGGGTTTTCTTGAAGTTACACAACAATGAAACTCATGAGATTAATATTGTCTTAAAAATATTATTGAATATTTAGGACATAATAACTGATCACGAATACATATTTACTTGGCAGTTCTCTGAAATGGACTTAAAGATGTTAAGGGTAGGAATAGACTATGGCTATTGGTACAGTACTAGTTTAGTTTGATGCCTTACCTCTAATCCAAAGGACCTCTTTGAAATATTCAGATATTCTTAACATTTTTAACAAAATATTGACTTGTCAAAAGCCCATTAATTGGAAGTTGTATAAGGGCAGCATGTGGTATTTGTCTTTGTTTATTGAGTAGTAACAAGGAACGGAGAAAGCGCCTCATTCTTCAGAGGCATTACTTAAAAAATTTTAGCACATGTATTCAAAGTCAAAGAAGGTCATCAAACAATTCTTTGATAATAGCCAACAAAGACGTTGCACAAGCATGTTTTTAAAAATTGTTCCTTGTGAACAGTTTTCTTCTCTAATCAGCTTAGAGGTGGCTGGATTCAGATTCTGGTATGTTTCTTTAAAACATGTATTTATTGTTTTCTTGTTTTGTTTTGTTTTACTTACGACTGTTACATACATACATATAATTATAGAAATTTTCATCTAATGTGGTACAGAAAATTCTTACTTCTCTCCTTAATAGCTCCTTTATAACAGGATCTTGGGGCTCCCTGGTGGCTCAGTCAATTAGGCAACTGACTTCAGCTCAGGTCATGATCTCGCAGTTTGTGGGTTTGAGCCCCATGTCAGGCTCTATGCTGACAGCTCGGAGCCTGGAGCCTGCTTGGGATTCTGTGTCTCCTTCTCCTCCTCATGCTCTCTCTCTCTCTCTCTCTCTCTTTCTCTCTCTCTCTCTCTCAAAAGTAAATAAACGTTAAAAAAAATTAAAAACAAAACAGGATCTTAAGCCATATAATTATCAATTCTATGTAAACTAGAATATTCATTTTATTTCAACATGTAACTACCATGTATGATATACATTCTTAAATTTCATCTACTTTGTTCAGTGTTCTGTCTTCAGTGCCTGTAATAAGGTCTACCACATAGTATGTGCTCAATGCGTAATGCTAGATGAGTGAATGAATTTATAGAATTTTGGTACTAGAAGGAAATTCAGAGATTAGTTAGCTGGTCACCTCAATTTAATTACAGTACTGAATAATCATCTATAATTTTACCTGCTTAAAATTGCCTCATTTTGGGGCAACAACAGCACCCTGATTTTTCTGTTGGGTGAACCATTTCTCATCTGCATTTTGGGTGGAGCTCATCTCATCCTACTATTCCAAGGATGAGGTGTTGACTCTGTCATAAGCCAACAAATGTATTCTATTCCCACAGTGTACTCTAAATTTTGGAATAATGTAATGTTGGTCATACAACTTTGTTATTTTTCATCATAGTTGTTTTGAGCACAGCGATGGGTGTCAAGACTGGGCAGTTGACCCAGTAAGAACTGGGTTCACAATTTTGTTTCTGTACTGGAGAGAAAAATAACTTACTGATAGGGTTGTAAGGAAGATAGGATGTACTCCTGGAGTTGATGGAAGCCATCTTGTCACCGCAAGGCAGAAAACCTTCCATGAAATAAAGCTATTGTGTAGGAAGGCAGAATGGAGAGAGTGAGTTTAGCTCTGATGATATTGGTTGAGTTCCTGGATCCAGCCACCCCCGAAGTGAGATTTTTAGTGACCTAAGAGAATGAATTTCTTTCAAACTTAATCAGCTTGAGCTTGATTTCTGTCGCTTTCAATGGAAAGAGTGCTGATTTCTGTAAGCAAAAGCGACCTTTTATTAATTAGTCACAGTTTTCAAAGCATATATCTCATTTAACTCTTACAAGAATCACCTGGGACTACAACCTACTAGCCAGGAATATCCAAATATATGCATAAATGTGCTAATTCTGTTGTGATTTTATCCTACTAGACTGTGAGCTCTTTGAGGTCTGGGTTTAGGTCCCAGCATTTGGACCTGAACACACAGTAGACAATTAGTAAATGTTTGGTAAAGAAACTATTGAAGCCCTGCCACTTAACTTGTCATGACTGGTCGAAGCTAAGGGACAGAACAAGTCAAACCCCAGTCTAGTGCTTTGATTGCCCACCTTGCCTTTGAGGCCTGGCCACTTTTGGGGTATAGTGATATGTGGGTTTTCACCTTAACTTCATTACATCACGAATTCCATTACCTGCTTAACACTAACCAGTTGAGCTTTCCATTGCTTGTTTCCATTGCAGTAAAAACAAAATATCAAACTCCTCACATGCCCACAAGGTCCTAAGTAACTTACTTGAGCTCTTGCCCTTCTACTCTTCATCTTGCTCGACCACGGCAAGCTCTCTTTTTTCTACTTTGAACATGTCAGGATTGCTGCCATCTTAGGAGCTTCACTGTTGCTCTTCCGTCTGCCTGTGACACTTTTCCCCAGATCTTTGCAAGTGGATGCTCTTTCCTGCCATTCAGGGCTTGGCTAAACTGTTATCTCTTTGGGGAGGCCTTCCTTATAGAAGGTAGCCCATCCTATATAAAGAATCCTACCACCATCCCTCTCTATTAGGTCACCATTTTCTTTTCTTTTTTAGTGTTTATTTATTTGAGAGAGCATGTGCACACATATGTGCAGGCAAACAGGGGAGATGGCAGAAGAGAGAGGGAGAGAGAGAATCCCAAGCAGGCTCCATACCATCAGTGCAGAGCTTGACATGGATCTCGATCCCACGAACTGTGAGATCATGACCTGAGCCAAAATCAACAGTTGGATGCTTAACCAACTGAGCCACCCAGGTGCCCAGCCGTTTTATTTTCATCATAGCACATTACCTAAAATTATCTTGTTTACTTGTTTTCTTTGCTTCTTCCCCACCAAAGTGTCAGGTCCGTGATATCAGGGACCTTGTCTGTCTTGCTCCCCACTTGTATCCCCACTTGTATGCCTAGCATAGCACCTGGCACATGGTGGGTGCTCTAAAAAAACTACTCAAATGAATGCTGTCAAAATACAAGACTGGGCACATTTTCAAGTACTTGCTATTCTTACTTCTTTGTCAGTTCATTGGGGTTTTATTTCTTGTGGACTAAATCTTTAGTGTTGTTATCAGTTTAGCTAAGCAGATGCCAACTTACATGCGAAGAGAAGTTGCATCCCTTAAAAGATCGTGGATAAGATATTCCAGCATTGCCTGGAAATTATGAAATGTCACACAGAGACAGTGCTTTCAGAATCCAGTCCACTGATTTAATCACAATTGATTTTTGTCATTAGCATTTCCCCCCAGTTTGTTTCTTTCAGCCTCTTTGGGTCATAGATGGCCATGTAATGTCCTATCCATGCTGACTCTCAATTTCATCAGCCCAAAAGCAAACTAAGGAAGGAGTTGGGTGTGTTTAATCGTTATGCAATTGCTATGGTGTGTTGATATGGATAATAAAAGACTGGTGGTACAGAGTAACCTTAATCATATCCTGCTTAGGATCACAATATTAATTTAAATGTATTGCCAAGCAGAGTATTATATCTCCAGCAGCTATGTTCCACATTTAATTATTATATTTAAAAGGAAGTCTTGGGGTGCCTGGGTGGCTCAGTCAGTTAAGCGTCCGACTTCAGCTCAGGTCATGACCTCACAGTCCGTGAGTTCAAGCCCCGCATCGGGCTGTGTGCTAACAGGTCAGAGCCTGGAGCCTGCTTCAGATTTTGTGTCTCCCTCTCTCCCTGCCCCTCCCCTGCTCATGCTCTGTCTCTCTGTCTCAAAAATAAATAAAAACATTAAAAAAAAATTTTAAAGGAAGTCCTAACAACCCAGAGGGAGGAAGTAGTGGGTATGAGGGGGGAGAAAAGGTCACCACAGATCCACAGATTCATTTCATATCCTGTAATTGGGCATTCATCCAATGGCAGGCCCTAAGCCCTGGCTTATCCATGGGTTCAATCAAGTATTTACCCACTATTTGACTCTGAGTCCCCAAATGCCCCAAATATGCCACCAGATCTTATAATCCTCCCCTCTGGAGCAAAATCAGGTCAAGCTAAGAAAAGCACTTAAGAACAAAAGATGCAGCCTTAGGATTTTCAATCACGAACTCTCTGAGCATCTCCTATCACCCAGGATACTTGTTAGTAAATGTCTGGAAAGAAAATAAGATAGAATGTGTTGTATGGAGAGAGGAAGTTTTTTTGTTTTTGTTTTTGTTTTTTGGTTCCCTTTTCTTGGTTTTCATTCTTTGTGACCCATTGTGCTTGCTTCAGGAAGGTTTCTGTTCATGCAAGCCCATCTTATTAAGCCATCACTGTATGTGAAACACTTATGAGGCTTACTTGGGGGAAAACTAATAGCACCGAAAGCATTTATTGGATACCTGTTGTGTGCCAGATATTTCAAATATATTATTTAATTCTCTTACCAAAGAGAAAGTGGGTAGGATTATCTATATCTGACAGAGTAACCAGGTACAGATTATCCTTCTGATAGATGGATTCAAATGCAGTGTGGTCTGGGACACCTGGGTGGCTCAGTCTGTTGAGCATCCGACTTTGGCTCGGGTCATGATCTCACTGTTCGTGAGTTCAAGCCCCCACATTGGGCTCTGTGCTGACAGCTCGGAGCCTGGAGCCTGTTTCAGATTCTGTGTCTCCCTCTCTCTCTGTCCCTCCCCCACTCATGCTTGTGCTCTCTCTCTCTCTCTATCTCTCTCTTTCTTTCTTTCTCTCTCTCTCTCTGTCAAAAATAAATAGACATTAAAAACAAAAATAAAAACAAAAACAAATGCAATGTAGTCTGACTGCAAAGCCGGGGCTCTTTCTTCCACCCAGAATAAGCAGCCCTAGGGTTCCTTTTGGGTGCTATCACTCATGACCTCTAGTGTCTGCCTGAAGTGGAGTGTTACAAGGGTCTTTGAGGCTGTATTCAAGCTTGGTGGGCATGAGTGGTGAGATTGAGTAGCCGGGTTTGCTGTTTGTGTGCTGTTTATGTTTACCCCTGTTTCTGCAACACATATGATAAAAGCCCCTTAAAAAACTTATGATTTTATAAATGAGGGAAGATAAATATAAAATGAGGGCATATAAACCAAATTGATGGATTGGAAAGGCCTCAACTGTGTGTTGCCTAACATGTGGCATTTGAATGTATAGCACATTTGAGTGTAAGCATATCTCTGTTGAATGAATAAATGAATACATGAATGGATAGTTTGAGGCATTTGAAAACTTTCTGTTCTCTTAGGTTCTCAACATATTTACAGGTAGCAAGTCTTACCACCATAAAACTACATATCAGAACTGCATTACTTATAGTTTCCTATAGGCATGCCAATCCAGGACTGTATTCATAGCATATCCTTGTGTTTGTCTTCATTTTTTTAATCATGCTTGATGTAACAAAGGGCAATATGAAGAATGCATATGGATTCTTGTAAACATTCTGTTGAAAATAGGGCCAAGTCTATTGTGCAATTCTTTCTATAGAGAATGACTTCTGTATTACACATTCATTCAACAGACCTTTGTCTTGCATTATCTTGTTTAAACACTGTGCTAATGGGGCAAAAGCAAGCTACATCTCTGACCTCTGGAGCCTACAAAGTGAGTGATGGAAAACTGTTTTTATATTTAATAGATAAAAGTAAGAATTATTATTTGTGATGTGTATAGGGCGAAACAAGGAAGGTGATGGGATAAGGAATAACAAAGCTAGCATCACTGAGGAGGTGACAATTCAAGTAAGGCCTAAGGATGAATGAGAAGGAATCATCCAAATGAAGGGTGGGGAAAAATGGTATTCTCAGCAGAAAAAAACAGAATGTGCAAAGGCCCTGAGGCAGGAAAATACATCACCATGCCTGCGGAACTAAAGGAAGCCCAATACAGCAAGAGTCTGGTGAGGGAAGGGGAGGGGTTATAGTAGTAAATGTGGAGAAAGGCTATTCAGAAATGAGAAGGAACAAAGTGAGATACTAAGTATAAACTGTCTCTACAATTTTTTAATTAAAAATTTGTTTGAATGTTTATTTTTGAGAGAGAGAGACAGTGAGGGGTGGAGAGAGAGAAGGAGGCACAGAATCTGAAGCGGGCTCCAGGCTCTGAGCTGTCAGCACAGAGCCCGACATGGGGCTTGAACTCACGAACTATGAGATCATGACCTGAGCTGAAGTCAGATGCTTCTGACTGAGGCACCCAGGTGCCCCATAAACTGTCTCTACAATTTTTGAGAGCCTGCTGTAACTAGGCATTGTGTTAAATGCTTTACATCTATTGTAGTGTGTCTCAATTGTTCATCTGTCCTTTTTTTATTTAAAAAATTTTTCTTTAATGTTTATTCATTTTTGAAAGAGAGAAAAAGAGCACAAGTGGGGTAGGGGCAGAGAGAGAGAGAGGGAGACACAGAATCTCACTGAAGCAGGCTCTAGGCTCTGAGCCATCAGCACAGAGCCCAACGTGGGGCTCGAACCCATGAACTATGAGATCATGACCTGAGGTGGAATTGAAGGCTTAACTGACTGAGCCACCTAAACACCCTTGATCTGTCCTTCTACTAATGCTTCCTAGTGGGTGTTCCACTGAACACTAGTCCTCTGAGATGTTCTACAAAACCAAAGTTTCTTGGCTAAATAAATTTGGGGATACCTTCATGCTCTCTTGCCTCTTAGAGATTGTCAGAAACATGGTAACACATTAAAGACTCAGAGAATACACGCAATAAAGCCATTTATGATGGCATTCATGTCAATGTTTTCAAACCAATAGATCTAGGGGAAACATCTTTTTGTCTGATAATTCTAGATAGATAGAGGAAATAACATCTGGAGAACTAACTTTGAAGAATGCTGCTGGATGAATGTTAACTTAGCCCTACTTCATCACCTTCTTTGGTGGTAAGCTCATTATGTGCCAAGGTGATCCATTTTGCTTTCAGAGGCAGGCCTCCTTGATGGGAGCCATCACCGCAGCTGGGGAGTCCTTGTTCCAATTCTACACCAAAACGTTTGGATGGTTTCTAGGAAATGGGATGCTTGAGCAGCTGAGATCTGAATATAACAACTCTGTAAGTTTCCATGGTTGGAGGAGAGTCAGGCCAGTCCATTGCCACGTTTTCTTACCTTACTATGGAGGAGAGTCATGCATAAGTGCCTCTAAGCTGTGTGGTTTCAATTCTGTGATCTCAGGTCAGGTATGGGGAGAAGTGAATGGGAGAGGGGAGCTGAGAGAGAGAGAGAATGAGAGAGAGGGCAGCATAATATATAAAATACTGAACATGTATCCTTTTGTTGGAATTTTAACTTTATTTTTCTAACTGTGTGATGTGTAAATTTACCTGTTTCACGTGGTTGATATTCTTCATCCTAATTCCCACCCATGTCTGCAAACATAGAAAAGAGTAAACAATGACTGCTTTGGGTTATTTATAGATTAATTCAAGTTCTAGAAACTCAGGATTAGTGATTTTGATTTGACGATACTGGCATATCATAAATTTACTCAACATTAGAACAAAAATACTTGTAACAAATCATGAGACTTCCAATGCTGTCATTAGCTTCCTACTCCCTTTAATATGAACAAATTCTTTACAGTAATGTCTGGTTAGATATAGGTTTGGTTGCTTCAACAAAGACACACAATAATTTATTCCTTCCTTCCTGAGTTGTCTGGGCATATGCAGTCCATAGCTGGCTTAGCAGCTCCACCCTCTCAGGGACTCAAGTTCCTTCTGTGAAGGTGCTCCACTACCTCTAGGGTAGAGCTGAGAGGACTCAGCATCATGGGTAGAACTGAGAGGATTCTGCATCATGTCCACATCCAGGAAGTGCAAAGTGAAAGTGGGAAAGGAAGGATATGTCTCTAGCTTCAGTGAACAACCAGCAAGTTTCACATATCACCTCTGCTGACATTTCATTGGTCTGAACTTAGTCACCTGGCTGTAGGTAGCTTCATGAGAGGCTGGGAAATGTGGTCTTTCTTTTTGTGTGGTTATGTGTTCAGCCAGAAATAGGGGATTCCATTTCTATGAGAGAGCTGAGGCATGACTATTGAGTGACCGCTACCAGTTTCTGTCAGGGTCTACCCCTTTGATTAAACAACTGTCCATGAATACACACAGAGCATTATCCCCATACATAGAATATTGTCATCTTCAAGAAATATAACCTCAAAGTCTCATAGAATGGCTACCTCTGAGTCAAAATTTAGTATCTCTTGTTATTGTTTGGTTCTCTCCATTCAATAGGGATAGAGCTCCCTATCTGACAAACTATAAACTAAAGCATGAGTTATCTCTACTCTCCAGACCAACCAACATATATCCCTGGAGTAGGATATTGCTTTAAAATATCCTACGCCTGGGTGGCTCAGTCGGTTGAGTGTCCGGCTTCGACTCAGGTCATGATCTTGTGGTCTGTGAGTTCGAGCCCCACATCTGGCTCTGTGCTGACAGCTGAGAGCCTGGAACCTGCTTTAGATTCTGCGTCTCCCTCTCTCTCTGTCCCTCCCCCACTCATGCTCTGTTTCTCTCTGTCTCAGAAATAAATAAACATTAAAAAATTAAAAAAAAACTCCAATATTGGAAAGAGAAGAATGAATAATGAGGTAGCATAGGTCCATGACAATGATCCAACTCCCCTGGGCAGGAATTATGAAAGCACCCTGTCCCGGCACTGTTTGAGGTCTCAGTTCATTCAGCAGGTCCTGATTCTGCCCTCTGGGAGGTATTCCTTCCTCTGCTGTCATCTTTAGCTTTTGTCTTTTCCTCTGGAAAATTCTTTCATGTTCATCATCCTCTGTGGACAAATCTGAAGTGGCCATTTTGAAGAACATACCCTTCTTGAGGATAGCATGCTTTTTGCAGCCCACTTCCTGCTAGTACAGAAACGGGATCATAGGAATTGTATTAGAGGTCAAACTAGTCTATACCTTATGGGCAATGGCGTTAAAAGAAAGGATATGCTCTCTCCTCCCCATTTTCCTAGGCTTATCGTTGCATTTGCAAAAAAAAAAAAAAATATCCTTCAAACATTTAGGTGTCTGGTCTACTTTTATGTCTGTCAAATTCCATATATAAATAATCATACTGAAATATTTTGTTCAGGTATACTTTTGGGGCCTGAAAACTCTGGTCTTCTATATAGTTTCTTCTGGTATTTACCAAGACTTCCTAGCAAATTAATGACAGCTATTTTGCCCTTAACCAGTTTGCTTTGAGTTATCTGTATTGGGGACGTGACTGAGAAAGGCTTGGGTGTCCCTATCTCTTGAAAGCTACTTATAATTGCTTCTGTTTGGGGTGCAGAAGTTTGTGCCTCTTTCAGTCCTTGGAGGCACCAGTCACTGTACTCTCCACCAAATTGGATTGTCATCTGCAGGCAGAAAGAGCTTCCTTAGAAGGGCTGTATACCCTTGCATTGGTGCTGGCAGTCTGGCTGACCTGAGATCTATTTGTGGAAGGTTCCTGGTGAATGTGGCAAAATGCATCCAACACACAACAGCATTCCAAATATTTCTGTTAATTTCTTCTTGAGTTTCAGGTTCTGATGGCATATGATCTGCCATGAAAATGATAATAGACAACAGCTTAGTGTTTTGTCCCAACATAAAAAGAGTCACCAAAGTTTCAGCCTGTAATATCTGTGCCTCCCCACTTACTGCCTGCCCACCAAACATATGCCATTTATTTTGGGTTCTAAACTATCAGCCACTCACTTCTTGCACCAAATTCTGTAATAGTTTGGACATAGATTGGGCTGCTCTAACAGGGGCTATAAATAATGGTGGTTTCAACAAAATATGTATTTTTTTTCTTTCATGTAACACTCTAGGCATACGTTCAAACCTGGAATGATTACCCTATGGCATCAAGTGCCCAGGATTCTGTATTGTTGCTCTCTTCTTCCTTACCTACAAGGTCAAAGATGACTCAGCACATCAGGTCCTCTTGCAGCCAGCAGGGAGGGAAAATGGGGAGAGGAGAGCATATCCTTTCTTTTAACACCATTGCCCATAGCACACATCACCCCCATTTGCATTCTGTTGACCATAACTTACAAATTCATGGTAATTTAAAGTCTTACTCTACAAAGCCATGTACCCAACTAAAAATCAGGAATTCTCTGACTATGAGAGCAAAGGTGGGAATGGATGTTAAGTGGCAACAAGCAATACTGTTGACAACAAGTCAATAATCTTGACTCCACTCTTCTTTTCCCACCCTGTCCTCAACATGGGGTCATCTGGGTCCTGGCCTTCACCTCTCAGTTGTATCATTCCCACCAAGATCACCCTGTCATAGCTTAATGCAAGTTAAGCTACTCGATCCTACTGTAGCAACTGATGCATTAAACCTCTCCCTCTCCCCCAACCCAGATATCCAGTCAGCAAGACCTCTCAGTTCTATGTCTGGAAACAATTGCTGAATCTTCCCACTACTTCCGGTCTCATGCAACTAACATAGGCCAGGCCACCATCATCTCATGCACAGCCTTAAAATTGACCTGTTTACTGTAACTCCCACTTCCATTTCATGTAAATCCATTCCCCACCTCCAATTAGAGTGATCTTTTAAAAATGAAAGCTCACACCAACAATGAAGTGACAGAAAGAGAAATCAAGGAACTGATCCCATTTGCAGTTGCACAAAGAAACCATAAAATACCTAGGAATAAATCCAACCAAAGAGGTGAAAAATCCATACACTGAAAACTATAGAAAGCTTATGAAAGAAATTGAAGAAGACACACAAAAAAAGGAAAAATATCCCATGCTCCTTGATAGGAAGAACAAATACTGTTAAAATGTCAATACTACCCAAAGCAATCTACATATTCAATGCAATCCCTATCAAAGTAACACCAGCATTCTTCACAGAGCTAGAACAAATAATCCTAAAATTTGTATGGAACCAGAAAAGACCCCAAATAGCCAAAGTGATCTTGAAAAAAAAACCAAAGCAGGAGACATCACAATCCCCGACTTCAAGCTATACTACAAAGCTGTAATCATTAAGACAGTATGGTACTGACACAAGAACAGACACTCAGATCAATGGAATAGAATAGAGAACCCAGAAATGTACCCACAAACATATGGCCAGCTAATCTTTGACAAAGCAGGAAAGAATATCCAATGGAATAAAGACCGTCTTTTCAGCAAGTGGTGCTGGGAAAACTGGACAGCAACATGCAGAAAAATGAACCTGGACCACTTTCTTACACTATACACAAAAATAAACTCAAAATGGATGAAAGACCTCAATGTAAGATAGGAAGCCATTAATATCCTCGAGGAGAAAGCAGGCAAAAACCTCTTTGATCTTGGCTTCAGCAACTTCTTACTCAACATGTCTCTGGAGGTAAGGGAAATAAAAGGAAAAATGAACTCTGGGGACCTCATCAAAATAAAAAGCTTCCACACAGCGAAGGAAACAATCAGCAAAACTAAAAGACAACTGACAGGATGGGAGAAGATATTTGCAAATGACATATCAGATAAAGGGTTAGTATCCAAAATCTGTAAAGAACTTGTCCAACTCAACACCCAAAAAACAAATAATCCAGTGAAGAAATGGACAAAAGACATGAATAGACACTTCTCCAAGGAAGACATCCAGATGGCCAACCGACACATGAAAAAATGCTCAACATCACTCATCATCAGGGAAATACAAATCAAAACCACAATGAGATACCACCTCACACCTGTCAGAATGGCTAACATTAACAACTCAGGCAACAACAGATGTTGCGAGGGTTCGGAGAAGGAGGATCTTTTTTGCATTGTTGGTGGGAATGCAAGCTGGTGCAGCCACTCTGGAAAACAGTATGGAGGTTCCTCAAAAAACTAAAAATAGAACTACCCTATGACCCAGCAATTGCACTACTAGGCATTTGTCTGTGGGATACAGGTGTGCTGTTTCGAAGGGCACGTGCACCCCCATGTTTATAGCAGCACTATCAACAATAGCCAAAGTATGGAAAGAGCCCAAATGTCCATCGATGGGATGAATGGATAAAGAAGATGTGGTACATATATACAATGGAGTATTACTCGGCAATCAAAAAGAATGAAATCTTGCCATTTGCAAATACGTGGATGGAACTGGAGGTTATTATGCTAAGTGAAATTAGTCAGAGAAAGACAAAAATCCTATGACTTCACTCGTACGAGGATTTTAAGGGACAAAACAGATGAACATAAGGGAAGGGAAACAAAAACAATATAAAAACGGGGAGGGGGACAAAACTGAAGAGACTCATAAATCTGGAGAACAAACTGAGGTTACTGAAGGGGTTGTGGGAGGGGGGAATGGGCTAAATGGGTAAGGGGCATTAAGGAATCTACTCCTGAAATCATTGTTTCACTATATGCTAACTAATTTGGATGTAAATTTTAAAAAATAAAATATACAATTAAAAAATAAATGAAAGCTCAGCAATAGCCAGTGAATGATTAAAATTCTTCAATGGCTTCTCAGAACTTTCAGGAAAAAGCACAAAGTTCTTAACTGGTTTGCAAGGTCCTGCGGAAACAGCCTTTAGTTACTTCTCCAGCTTCATCTCTTAAAAGAAGTCTGTTTTCTCTCCTCACCTTTTTGCTCCAAGCATACATGAGTACCATTTGCATATCTATGTCCCAGGTCCTCTTGCATCTCTGGTTGCTGTTACTGTGTTTCAGGCATTATGCGAAGTCATTTCCACACATTGGAATTTTATTTATGTGTCTCTTTATTTTGGTATTTATTTATTTATTTATTTATTTATTTATTTATTTATGTTTGATGAATAAAGATTTTATGTATTTAAGACGTACAATGTGATGTGTTGATATATGCATATTGTACAATGATAACACAATCAAACTAGTTAACATATCCATCACCACCCATAGCTAGTTTGTTTTTGTGGTGTGGTTAGAACCCTTGAGGTCTGCTATCTTAGTAAATTTCAAGTATCCAATATGGTATTATTAACTGTAGTCACCGTGCTGTACATTAGATCTCTAGAACATGTGCATCTTACAATGGAAAGTTTGTACATTGATCAACATCTCCCCCTTTTGCCCATCCCCCAGCCTCTGGTAACTACCCTTCAATTCTCTGTCTTGTCAGGTTTACCTTTCTTTAAATGGAGGTTTCACATGTGCGTGAGATCATACAATATCTGTCTTTTGTGTCTAATTTCGCTTAGAATAACCTCCTCCAGGTTCACCCATGTTGTCAGAAATGGTAGAATTTCTTCCTTTTGTATGGCTGGATAATATTCTACTGAATGCATAGGCCATTTTTTTTATGTGTTGGACACTTAAGTTGTTTCCATATCTTGGCTACTGAATAATATTGCAGTGAGCGTGGGAGTACAGATGTCTCATTGAGATAGTGATATATACCCAGAAGTGAGACTGGTGGATCATATGGTATTTCTATTTTTAATATTTTGAGAACCTCCAAACTGTTTTCCATAATGGCTATCCCCACTTACATTCCCAACAATAGTGCTTAAGGGTTTGCTTTTTCTCCACATCCTTGCCCACATTTGTTACCTTTTGACTTTTGGGGAATAGTCATCCTAATAAACAGGTGTGAGGTGATAGCTCATTGTGGTTTTGGTTTGCATTTCCCTGATAATTAGTGATGTTGAGCATCTTTTCATATACCTGTTAGCCTTTTGTGTGTCTTCTTTGAGAAAATGTCTATTCGGGTCCTTGCTCACTTTTTCTACCATGTTATATGGTTTCTTTGCTATTGAGTTTGTGAAAATTACAAAAGGAAACTTTATTTAAAATGGAAGTGTTGAATTACTATATTGCATACTTGAAATGAATGCAACACTGTATGCTCATGAACTGGAAAGAAAATAAAAACTTAAAGAAAAAATACTATAAAATGGAGTCAGGGGGCCAGAAGGGGGAAGCTCACAGGCTCTATCACGTGTCATTTGTTGCAGACCCAGTGGAAGGAGACATACCTTGTAAGCTGATACTCCTTCAGCTACTGCTGAACTACCCCAGCAAGAGGAAGAAAGGTCTTTCTTCTTCCCTGATGACAGCCCAGCCAATGAGAGACTGTCACAACTTAAGCAATGAAAACCCTCTCTACTTGGATCTCCCAGTTTACCTCTTTTAATATAGCCCTCCCAACTTCCCCCTTTCCTCTATAAAAGTATTCCTCTCCTTTGTTCTCCAGACTTGCTATAGCTTACTTGTCCCAAGTGGCAGTTCTCTGCTATTCCTGAATAAGCCAATTTTTTTTTTTCTGGTAACGTAACTGGCAGTTTTATTTTTAAGGTCCACTATTCATATGAGCTCCTTTTATAGTTTGGATATTAATCCTTTCTTGGATATGGTCTGCAAATGCATTCTCCCGTTCTGTAGGTTGATTTTTCATTTTGGTGATGGTTTCCTTCCCTGTGTAGGAGCTTTTTAGTTTGATGTGGTCCCAGTTGTTCATTTTTGCTTTTGTTGCTTATGCTTTTGGTGCCAATCCCAAAAACTTGTTGCCTAGACCAAAGTTAAGGACATTTCCTCCTTGATTCTTTCTGGAAGTGTGATGGTTTCAGGTGTTACATTTAAGTTTTTAAGCCATTTAAAGTAGATTTTTGTGTGTTTTATAAGGAAAGGTTCACTTTCATTCTTTTGCACGTGGGTATACAGTTTTCCCAACATATCTAATGAAGAGATAGATGGTCTCGTATTCACCCATCGCTGGGGGTCACCTTTGGGGAGTCCCCTTTGCAGCAGCTCATTTCTGAGGTTCACAGACACCCATACTCACGGAGAAATAAAAAGACACCATAAGCCCAGAATCACACCTAGCCTCACCTGGAAACTCAGGTATGGGGCTTATGGACAGACTCACACACAGACCCACACTACAGACATGGCCAGTGACACCCTGAGGAGAACACACACACACACACACACACACACACACACACAGATGCACACAGATGCACACAGTCAGAGCCATGAGACATACCCTACACACAGTGGAGACATACACAAAATACACACACGCACACACACATACACACACAATCAGGAAGACCCGAAGGGGCAACAAATTCACACCTATAACTAATATACATGCATACAAAACCCAGACATACATAGACACTCCCTAGGGATACGCATTCCACCAGATACAAGGGACTTTTGAAATATGCAGTCACGCGGGATGTCAGTTGTGATCTATCAGGGGCAAAGGCGGCTGATTGGTGGGGAGAAAGTATAGAGCATCCAGATTGCTACGGCAATGCTTAAACAGGTGAAGACTTGGATGAAGAGGGATCTTCCTCTGCTCCACCTGCTCCTGAGAGTCCACTTAACCTGCTGTTTGTGTCCTGCTCATCTAGTGATTTACTGACCTGCTGGCCTACTAACCTGTCTGAACCCTCCTCCCTCCCCTCTTGTACTTGATCTGATCCTGGTACTGTCCCTGACCCCCTTCTTCTCCTGACACAACCCCTCCCCAATCCCACCCCTGTTTAAACCCCTCCAACCCCAATTACCACCCATTTTCCACCCCCTCCCTTCCCCGCCCACCCCCACCTCCTCTCCACCCCCATCTGCACTTCCTCTCTGGCCCCTTAAAGGACCAGGACATTGAAGGTTCAGAAGCTATTTTTCTGTATGCTCTTACTCGGGCATCCCGGTGACCCAAACACGAATGTGAGTACACATCCGACATCTGTGGATTTTTCCCTTTTTTATTGTTTTTTTTTTCAGACTGTAGTTAAAAAATGGTTTTTTCATGGGGTCCGTGATGAGAGCTCGGTTGTTTGTGAAGACCGAGAAGGTTTCTTGACCAGCTTGTAGGGGTTCTGGCCACAACTGTCCACATCAAGTTGTGGATCCTGTCAGGGCCACTTGGTCCAAAAAGAGTACCGTTGACAGGATGGAAACCAGAGCTTCACAGTGTCAAGAAAGAAGGACCTGTGAAGATAGTAAAAGCCACTGAGATCTTTGTCTTAAATAACGGGCTTGTATGATGTTTGAATTATATCTCACTAAAATCGTTTTTAGAAATGTCAGGAACTCTTATTTAATAGGAGCCATTTAATACTATTAGTAGTATTTCATAGTATTAGACTGACTGGCTCCTGGAAGCCCTGTAAAGATCCTGCTTCAAGCTTTGTAAGTTTAGGGTCTCTCTTATATGTAGTTAGTTTTCCTATCAGCACATCTTTCATATTTGTGAAGTTTGGTAGCCTTGGGAACAGTGGTATCTGAAGCTTGGTGTTGGTACTAGAGGGTTAAAAAGTGAAATGTCCTTTGTGCTCTGTGCTTCCTGGTTTGTTTGTTTTTAGGAGCTTGTGAAGCAGCTCTCTCCCTCTGGTGTTGGAGGCTGCCCCCAAGAACTCTGTGTCCAACCAGGTTGATGAGAAGCTCAGCATAAATGAAGTGGCCTTGCCCTGCTTGGACACTTATAATAGGAAAATCACTAGGAGTGGTGTGATCAGAAAGTGAATGAATTCTTATCCTTTCTTTAGCCAAGTACGTACAGGGTGTTGATTTACCCAAAGCAAAAAGGGTCTTGAATGTCCTTAGGATTGTCCAGCTATAAAGAAATACCTGGTTCCCAGTGTGAATGTTTTATTGTATCATTAAAAAGCAAAACCTGTACTCCTAGGAGCCTGAGAGAGAGACAGGGAACACCCATAGAAAGAAGTAGATTTCTTTAGATTGGCATGCACCAGATTCTTAGGGATCTGCAAAGTCCCAAGTCAGGACAAGCTAAATGGAGGCAGAATCCTCCTGCATGAGTACCTCCAGGCAAAAAAGAGTCTATTCTGTTTGTTTTGAGTCTAGAAAGGAGGACATTTCTTGGTTCTGTTTACTGGAATTTCCCCCCTCTACCTAGACTGCATATCATAGATGAGTTCAGCTCTCCCTCTCCCGCCTCCCCATGGATAAACTAACTTGTCGCATTTCCCACCTCCACCTGGTCGTGGCCATTGTCTGTGAGAACCTAGCGTTATTGGTCCCATTGGATCTAATCTAGTTAACAGTAACTACTGATATCAGCATCCAGATAGCTGCCAGGGGTATCAAGAGTGCTCAGGACTGAGGATGTTTACCATTCATGTCAAGATCTCTGTCTTTGGTGCATTTGATCCCCATGATCATTGTGCGGACAGCTCCTGCTCTCTTTCAGCCAGTCAGTGTTCATTTCCCACCAGCACACATTTTAGTGACCTCAGTTCTGAGAGCTGAAGATACATATGGTACACATTTTGGAGACTACTTTCTAGAGAGGCTTATTGGCACACAATTAAAGTTTGGTATGTGAATTAGAATGAATTGCATTGTGAGTGTTGTGAGTGTATGTTCTCCTAAAACACTGGTAAGTCTAGTTTTAGTAAAATGATATGTGTTCTGTTGTTTTGGTGACCATATCCAGGACTTTTGAATTCTTTTAGAAAGTAATTATAGTAATTGCTATTGACTGATTTAGGTGCAACACTGTGAAATAGGAACTTGAACTTATTGTATTGGCTATTTGGAGATGTGTGTTCAAGTAACTTAAAATCTCACAGATTTCATCAAAATAGACAAGATCACCTGATTATGCAGATCTTTATTAACTTCAGAAATCTGACAATTTGGGCTGTGATTCAGATTCAGAGTAAACCTTGAATAAAACCTCGTGGAATGCCTGGGTGGCTCAGTCAGGTAAGCATCTGACTCTTGATTTTGGCTCAGGTCATGATCTCACGGTTTGTGAGTTTGAGCCCAGCATCAGGCTGTGTGCTAACAACGTGGAGCCTGCTTTGGATTCTCTGTCTCCCCTCTCTCTCTTTTCCTCCCCCACTCTCTCTCTCTTTTAAAAATAAATAAGCTTTGGGGTGCCTGGGTGGCTCAGTCGGTTAAGCGTCCGACTTCGGCTCAGGTCACGATCTCGCAGTATGTGAGTTCGAGCCCCGCGTCGGGCTCTGTGCTGACTGCTCAGAGCCTGGAGCCTGTTTCAGATTCTGTGTCTCCCTTTCTCTCTGACCCTCCCATATTCATGCTCTGTCTCTCTCTGTCTCAAAAATAAAAAAAAGTTCAAAAAATTTTTTTAAATAAAAATAAACTTTAGAAAAAAAGGAAATCTCAGTGTTTGTAGAAACTAAACAATAATGTAGACCTTATTTTTGCTGGAATAATCCTATATTATTGTAATAGGAGCTGCCCATCTCTCTCAGTTATATCCATATGTGTAAACATCTGTCTCTATAACAATCTCATTTGAATCTCTAGTACATTTGTATTGTTACTTTCTCCCATCCTTCCATAAATTTTGGCGTATTTTTGGAAATGTTCCAAAGGATTTTATCCAGGTACTTCATGAATGTACAACAGAAGTCATTTATTTCTTGTCTACTAAAAGTTTACCTTTACTTTTTTCTTTTTTGTCTCTTTTTAAATTTTTAATGTTTATTTCTGAGAGAAACAGAGATAGAACATGAGCGGGGGAGGGGCAGAGAGAGAGAGAGAGGGAGAGAGGGAGACACAGAATCTGAAACAAGCTCCAGGCTCTGAGCGGTCAGCACAGAGCCGACGCGGGGCTTGAACTCACCAACCGTGAGATCATGACCTGAGCCAAAGTCGGACGCTTAACCAACTGAGCCATCCAGGTGCCCTGTAAAGTTGGCTTATAAATTCTTAAGTTCTCCTAACTGTTTAAAAATAGTTCCAATGTGTTTGTCAGCAAAGTAAAATCTCCAAGAGTGGCCTATTAGATTTTCCCGGCAGCTTCAGTGTGGTATAATTTATGTATAATAACAATACCTTTTTAAAGAATACACTTTGTTGACATGTGACATAGGTAAGCAGCAATGAAGCCATCACCACAGTAAGATGGTAAACACAGTCATCATTCCTAAAGGTTTGCCCCTGCTCCTTTGTAAGCCTTCTCTCCTCCCTCTCCTTCATGAGGAGGCATTTGAGAGGTATGCTTATAACCTCCTGGAGGCTGTTTGAAGATTGTTAATAAAGATGATTCTTTGTGACAGATATTATAAATGTCTTTGATACTCTTCATTATCTCAAATATTATTTCAGCTTGTCCATATTTTGGCTGACCATTTCCCTGTTGGCTCTCGTGTGATCGGAATTTCGTGGAAGCTTACTGTTATTACTGCCACCCTTGCAATTTGCACATGTCTGATTTACCTCTGGAGAGTTGTCCTTGCTGTGAGTATACTAAAGTACCTTATAGATAGCCTTGTAATCCTAAGTAAGCAGAAATTTTTTTTTTTTTTGGTAAGCACAAATTTTTAACTAGACCTCTATATGCATTCAGTACTTCAAATTTCCCTTTCAGCACTGTGTTCACTGCATCCCACAAATTGTAATAATTCCAATATTCATTATCATTTAGATGAAAATGTTTTAAAAATTCTCTGAAATGTCTTCTTTGACCCACTTCTTTTAGAAGTGTTGTTTTATCACTAATATTTTTTGTAGTTTTCCAGCTGTCTTTCTATTATTGATGTCTAGCTTGCATTTGTGGTCTGAGAACGTATTTTCTATGATTTTGTTTACTTTAAGTTAAGCTGTATTTTATCACCCTGAATATGGTCCATGTCAGTAAATGTTCTATGTGACTTGAGAAGAATGCGTATTTTTCTACTGTTGAAGTGTTCTATAGATGGTAAGAATCCAAGTTGACTGATGACACAGTTCAGTCCAACTGTGTTCTTAAATTTGAATTTCTGTATCCTCAATCCGTCAATGACTGATAAATGTTATTGAATTCTTTCAGCTATCATAATATATATGTCTATTTGTCCTAGCACTTGTGTCAGTTTTTGCCTCATGTATTTTGACACTCTGTTGTTATGCATGTACATTAAGGATTATGCTTTCCTGGAGAATTAAGGCTTTACTGTTGACCTCAGTATCTCTGATAAGTTTCCTTACTTTGTAGTATGTTTTGAAGGATAATTTCACTGGCCACAGAATTCTAGGTGGATGGGTTCTTTTCTTTTAACAGTACAAACATTTCATTCTTCTTGAATTGCATGGTTTCTGAATTCTGAGTATTTTTTGTCCTGGTTCCTCTTAGGTACGGTGTTACTTCTCCCTGCCTCCTGCAACTCCAGCCCCCAACTCTACCCCTTAGCTTCTTCCATAACTCTTTGTTTTCAGTTTTCTGTTGATTGAATAGTATATGTCTAGGGGTAGTTTTATTGTTTTGTTTTGTTTTGGCGGGGCGGGGGGGTTGGTGGTGGTATTTATCCTGCTTGGAATTCTTTGAGTTTCCTGGATCTGTGTTTTGTGACTATCATTAATTTTGGAAAATTCTCATTTTCACTTCAAATGTATCATCTTTTCAGTTCTTCTCCAGGTATTCCCATTTGTGTATGTTACACCTTTCATAATTGTTCCACTGGTCTTGGATTTTCTGTGTTGTGGCTTTAATTTTTTTCTTTGTGTTTCTGTTTTGGATATTTCTACTTGACATTTCCTTCTGCTTGTTGAGTCTTTCCTCAGCTATGTTGTGTGTGTTAATAAATCCACCAAAGACATTCCTTATTACTATTAATGGTGCTTTCATTTCTAGAAGTCCTTTTGGATCCTAGACTTAGCACCTCTGTGCTCACATTCACCACCTCTTCTTGCATACTGACCACTTTTTCCATTAGAGTCATTCTCCTATTAATCAGAGCGATTTTAAATTCCCAGCCTGATTATCCCACCGTCTCTGCCATAGGAAGTGTGATTCTAATGCTTGCATTCTGTGTTCAAAATATGTGGTTTTGGGGGCACCTGGGTGGCTTAGTCGGGTGAGTGTCCGACTTTGGCTCAGGTCATTATCTCGCTGTACATGAGTTTGAGCCCCGCGTCTGGCTCTGCACTGACAGCTCAGAGCCTGGAGCCTGCTTTGGATTCAGTGTTTCCCTCTCTGCCCCTCCGCAACTCATGCTCTGTCTCTCTCTCTCTGTCCAAAACAAATAAACATTAAAAAAATTTTTAAACACAGAATTAAAAAAACCAAAATATGTGGTTTTTCCTTTTAGGGTACCTTGTAAGTTTCTTTGAAACAGCCCCTTTGGGGTCACATTCTTGTTTAAAGAAACTGAGGTGAATAGGCCTTTAGTGTGAAGTTTTGTCTTTACCTGGCTAGGTTTTAGGCTGAGTTTACTCCCCTGTGAGACAGGAAGGAGGAAGAGCACTGTAGTTGAGTATTTCCCTTCATCTGCATTGCTTATCTTTAGGAAAACCCGTATTAGGCTTTGGAGAAAAAGTTTCTCTTGAGGACAGACCTTCTAAGGAAGAACAGAATACCATGAGTTTATTTCTAAATGGCTGTTTTTCCTCTTTTTTTTTTTTTTGCCTATTTAGGAATCTTTCCCTTCAAAAAGAAAATATGAATATTAAGTATTTGTAAGGCCATCTCTCCCTGCTTAGGAAAGGAAACATGTGACCTTAATGGACTATCCATGCTTTTCTGTTTGCCCTCCATAGATACACTTTCTTATAACAACATTATTATGACTAGCTTTTTGATACCCTGATGATATTCCAATATCCTGGCAAGATGTTGGGGCTCGCTTCAACATCACATCATCATTTAAAACTTTCGAATAGGGATATACGTTCTAGGGGTCAAGACAATGTGTCTACCTTTTGTTAAGGTAGAGTCTTGCCTGGATTTCATTGAGCTATAATTCATCAGGGGATGACTTGGGTCTGGGTGTTACTGAACCACCAAGACCAGGTTCTTAAGTCTCAGTGTCTTAGTAATGAACACTGAATGCAAGGGAAACAAAGCAATCGGAGTTTATTAGAGATAGCTCGCATACAATGGAGCCAACAAGAAAGAGGAATATCGATCCCCAAAGGGGTGGTGTGCCAGGCTTATAAAGGCACTTTTCCAAAGGGTGAGGGGCTGGGAGTGGGGAAGCATCCTTCAGTCCCACAGTCATTATTTTGTGGTTGTTATTTTTCAGTGGACACAAGACAATCACAGGATGTCTTTTTCCATGGTTGACATTCTTATTTAGGGCTCCTAGAAAATGAAATACTTGTGCAGTCAGGCTTTAAATTGTTACTTCTGATTTTGCCCAGACAACCATTACTCCCTGATACCTGTTATCTCTCTTTTGTTCACTTTTCCAGAAAGAGGTATAGAAACTTCTGATCCTTGCCTCAGACCAGTTCCCTTTTAGGAGTTCAGTTCCTCTTGCTTTTCTTATACCCTCTCACAGGGAGCTCTTTTTGCTTTTTTTTTTTTTTTTTTTTTTGAAATGTTAGGCATCATTTCTTTTGTTGCCTATGCTTTTTCTCTAGCCATGTTTCACTCTCTTTCTTTCTCATTTGATGACTTTTTTTTTTTGGAAGACCCTCTGTTTTTAGTGATCTAGGAAAATCATAGCACCTGACATGTTTTAATTGTTTATTGATTCAGAAAGCAGCCAACCCTGTGTAAGATTTCAGAAAGCCTTCTGGAAAATGAAAGGGGCATATCTTAGTACAAAGGTTTTCCTTTTCTTTCCTCTCCCCTCCTTTCCTCCTTGCCTTGCCTTCCCTTCCCTCCCCAGCGCTCCCCTCCCTTCCCTGTCCCCTCCATCTCTCTCTCTCTTTCTCTCTCCTTCTCTCTCTCTCTCTCTCTCTCTCTCTCTCTTTCTTTTGTCATTTCATATGATCCCAGGTTCTGGACTTCAGTGTGGATATTGGGTTTGACTACAAGAGAAAAAAAATCAGGCAAATATCTTAATTATATATTTTTATTTTTTTATTTTTTTTTATTTTTTTAAAGTTTTTTTTTTTCAACGTTTTTTATTTATTTTTGGGACAGAGAGAGACAGAGCATGAACGGGGGAGGGGCAGAGAGAGAGGGAGACACAGAATCCGAAACAGGCTCCAGGCTCCGAGCCATCAGCCCAGAGCCTGACGCGGGGCTCGAACTCCCGGACCGCGAGATTGTGACCTGGCTGAAGTCGGACGCTTAACCGACTGCGCCACCCAGGCGCCCCAATTATATATTTTTAAAACTCTCTGTATTATGCACTGACAAAATTGAATATGTTGATGTTTATTTAATAGAATGTAAATCTATCTTTTGCTCAAAATAAGCCATGAATCTTTATGCTTTTATCAGAAATAGTTTATAAAGAATCGTGAACTAAATATGAAATTCTAATTTTTTCTTATATTTAATTTATGAATTTATTAAGCTGAACAAAATGATGATTGTAATTTCATTGGATTACATTTAATATTTTATCAGGAGATATAAGTTTTTACTAATAATATGTTTTGGTTTTTTTTAATTTTTTTTAACGTTTATTTATTTTTGAGACAGAGAGAGACAGAGCATGAATGGGGGAGGGTCAGAGAGAGAGGGAGACACAGAATCTGAAACAGGCCCCAGGCTCTGAGCTGTCAGCACAGAGCCCGACGCGGGGCTCAAACTCACAGACTGTGAGATCATGACCGGAGCTGAAGTAGGATGCTCAACCGACTGAGCCACCCAGGCGCCCCACTAATAATATGTTTTGACCTCAAACTTAATTTTGTTTCTTCCTCTCTCAGGTACAGCCTCAAGTATATCAAGGTAAGATTTTAGGTTTTAGTATTCTTTGTAATTTTTTTTCAGTACTCGTGTTTGATGTGGATTTTAATTTTTTAACTAGGGATAAATATGGTGACTTCTGATGTCTAATTAATTGACTGTTAGGAGGCTATGTGACAATGTGGAGGGATTTGCTCTCTTAAGATAAGAGACCAGGGGAGGAAAACATCACAGGAGGAAGAAGAACAGAATGAGTGTAATTCTGTACAAAAATGGTTAGGAAACAAGTGATGATATATGATCCTGAGGTTTGGAGTGAGTACTTTGCCATGACCTGGCTCTTGATGAAATGTGAAGATGAGAAAACCTTCTTTGAGTCTATCAAGAAGCCTAAGCTTAGAGAAGAAGCCAGATATTGCCAGGAAGGGTGTGTGTCACAAGAGAGGTTTAAACCAAGGTTTTGAGTCTGAGGTGGAGGGAGCCAATCATGCCAGGGGAGAATGAGAAGTGAATGTGATACAAATGGGGGTAATGTATTCTGCATGGGCCCCATAGACTGTGGTGATTCTGTGGTGCTGTCTTGAGAGGGTGGCTGCCTGACCCATAACAAGCCCGCAAAGGCTGGTTGGTATTCATCGCTGTGAATGCAGCAGTGGTGGCAGTGAGAAGAGTGATCTCAGGGCATGAGAGCTCTCACACTGGGTCAACAGAAGAGAAGTTTGCACTTTGTGGTCAGATGAGAGAATTAATTCCTGTTAGAGGAGTCTGTCTAGAGCTTACATGTGTTATCCACCTGTAATTGGGTGCTTCGTGTGTGTTGTTTTCCTCTAAGGTGGGAGGTAACATTCTCTTTTTGGGATGTAAAGCTTCTCTTTTAGGGGCTGTGAGTTATCCAGATCCTCCAGCAAGTGTGTTTTTTTCCAAAGACCTTGTCCTCCACAGCCCCCAAGCTAGGATTCATGAAAGGCAATCTGTGAGCAGCAGGAAGTCATTGAAGACTTTTGGGTAGTCAATCAATCAACATTTGGAGCTTTCCTTGTGTGGAATTCAAATAGCACCTATAAGTGGAAGTGGCACAAACCAGGACTAAATGATGGATTTGATTATTTGTTTGTTGGCAGGGATCTACTTATGTACTTTTATGATTGGAGGAGAGAAACATAAGTTGATAGGATTTGATTTTTCTCTTTCATCTCTGGTGGTGACATAAGTACTTGGAGTGATTGAATTTTCCAAGAAGGGTGCTTCCAGATGGGAGAGAAATTAGGAGAAGACATTTTATTGCATTTCTCCATTTTGGACGATATTTTAAATAGGAATCTCATTGATATAAGGTTTTCTTAGGTTTAAAATGCTGCTAAAACTTGATTTCTTCAGGCACAATGGAAAGCTAAAAAGTTACTTACACCCCCCGTCAGATAATGTGTCTGTACTAATGCACTGAGATTATTCGATGTTACTGGGTTTGCTAATAATCTTAGAAATTGTTTTCTCTCCTTTTAGTTAGTTTATAGCTAATAACTGAGAAGATCAATACATTTAAAAAGAAAACAGAACTTGCTGATGAAGTATCCATTTGGGAGCAGAAGGGATCATTACCCTTTCAAAGATTTTTTCTGATTTCATTTTGGTTATTTGTACCTCTGGTAGTGTATCCTACTGACCTATTTCATGTGTTCTATAAACAGTTCTAGTTCAAGACAAGCTTCACAAATGTCAAGCACTGTCTGTTTATTTGTGGAAGGAATCACACATTAAAAGATGGTTTTGTCTATCACTATGCTATTTGTGAATTCTAATCCTTTGTCATATGTTTTATAGATCAATGAATCAAAGAAATGTCTTTAAGAAACTAAAAGAAATTAAGTTTCTTTCTGATGAAGCTCTTAAATTAAAGGTAAGAACCCCTTCTTTGCCTGGATTGCTTTCTCAAAACAGAAGTGAAAATAGTGAGTTATTATTTACTGATCCATTGCATTTTGTTGAAGGAGGACATCAAAACAGTTGAATATTTTAATGAAATTTTAAGTGACAGTCTTCAAAGTGCACGTGCTACCTTGCAATCTGAGAGAGAGAAGAATGTCAAGAATAACGGCTTGGTAAGAGTTGGCTGCTGAGTTTTACTGTCATTTGGCTTTGGAGGCTTTTTGTTCATTGGGTGAGGTGAGCACAGTATGTTCACTTGCTGTTTACCACAGTAGAGATTGGGCCTCTGGGAGCCAAATCTCCATCTGCAGTGTGAGCTGGAATTTCACTAGGATCACCATGAGGAGTTTTGCTATTTCAAGGACTAAGAAGTACCTTGTGTTTTCACAACTAGGTAATTATCACATCATTTCAGCTCTGCCCTCCAAGATATGAAGAAAATTCTAGAAGATATTTGAGCGATGAAGGGTGATTACTAGCCAAATTGTATAGTCCCTTCCTGTCTTAATGCTGAACAGATAATTTTCAATGTGAATAGGGAAGGAGATATCTATTATCTATCTATCTATCTATCTATCTATCTATCTATCTATCTATCTATTGATATATATTCCACTAAGAAAGCCATTTGTGAGCTCTTTGATTTAAACTATTTTCTACCAAGTTGGCTTTCTCCTTGTTATATATATGCCTCAGGATCTTTCTTTGTTGCAGTGTACAATCATGTTGTGTTAGGTGAATTCACATTGTTGTGTGATCATTATTTCTTGAATGTCTTTTCTCATATCTGTCTTAAAGTCACAAGATGGAAATGGTGAATTCGAGGATTGAGAGCTGAGAACCTTGAGGTCCAATAACTGTGAACTGGAAGGTGTGCTGTCTGTTGGGGAGAAAATCCCCATGTGAGTACATGACTTTGCATTGGGAAGGGAAAGAATGCCTTCTTGCCTTCATGGTTCTTGCCCTTTTCCTGTCACACCAAAGCCAACTCTCAGGTCATGTGCACACTTATAAAGAAAATCCATTTTTTACAGAAAATAAAAAGGCCTTAGAAGACAAGTATAATGCATTGAGGTCTGTGAAAGCAATCAAGGAAGTAAAAGTCAAACAGCTGAAGGAGAAAGCACATATCCTTGAAGAATTCTATAAACAAAGAAGAGTGGCTGCAGAAGAGTAAGATGTTCAAATATTAATTGTCACAAATCCTGTTGTATGAATGAATGTCGTGGCCGGTATAGAGAATTTTTGCCAAATGCATTCCGTAGAATTGTGCCTGACCTTCCTACCTTGCTTTCTGTAACCTGCATTTTCCCCTCTGTCCTTAGTGCTTGTCACACATTATTGTGTCATGTATTTAGGGTGAAAGAGGGAAGGTACCAGCTTTAAGAACTCTGATCCCTGATACCCTCTGGATCCATTTACATTGTCGCATGGATTTCAATCCTATCACATTGTCTTCTCAGCCGGGAATTAGGTTATTTTTGTTCAGCACCAGACATGGGTCAAAAATATGGAGGGGGGAACGCCTGGGTGGTTCAATTGGTTGAGCATCTGACACTTAATTTTGGCTCAGGTCATGATCTCATGGTTTGTGAGCTTGAGCCCCACATTGGGTTCTGCACTGAAAATGCTGCAGCTGCTGGGGATTCTCTCTCCCCCTCTCTCTCTACCCCTCCTTCCCTGTCTCTCTCTCTCAAAATAAGTAAGTAAACATTTTTTTTAATTGGGTAAAGAGAAATTGAGTTATATTGCTGCAGAAACAATGGGAATTTCTTTCTGGAAAATGGGTTGGGGCACCAGCAGTACTGGACCCCTTCATGCAGTCTGCTAGTGAGGTTGTTCACTGCAGGCCCAATCCCTAAGAAGGCCTGGGTATTTCCTGTCCCCCTGCATTTCTTATGTATAACAATCTTTGGTTCCAACCAAAACCTGGAGCTTCACTAGGGCTCATCTTTGCTGACTGACCCTCAACTACACTTGTTTACTTCTACGTCTATGTGCATAAAGTTATTTAGCTGCTTTGCAGTTCAGTTTTCTGTCCCTGAATGTATTGATGAGTCCTGGGGACACTGGCTCCAGCTGCCAGGCTGGCTTTGTCCTGGGCTTCCTTCTTCTCCATCTTGGTCTCGTGTGTCTTCATGGGGTCGTTAGAAATTTGGTGCATTCACTCACTTGTTTCCTCCTTTGTGCAGTATTTCCTTTTGTTCTCAGGAGATCGGGGCCTTTAGAGTCCCTCATTCACGTTTAAAAGTAAACTCTTCCTTCCCTTCCCTGGAGACTCAGCTTCATGATAGTCCTTCCCACACCTGGGGTGGGGGCTGCTGTGTCTCATTGGCATCTTGTTTTTGTTAATTTGTAAGCTCTTTTTGGGAGTGGGTACAGAGCCCTGACCACCTTTCTATCTTCAGCCTCTTACAACAGAGCCACTACATTACAGCCACTCCAGAAAGCATTTGCTGAAGGACTGCCTGAGAAGCCAGAGGGAAATGCACGTGCCTTTCTCTGTCTAGAGCTTTTTTGTCAGTTTCTAAAAGTCAGGGCTCCCCGTGGAGGTGTAAGACTAATGATGATCTGTTGCTCCATCCTAATGGGTATAGTTGATCAGACATGGTTTTTCACATTGAACCAAAATGAGTCTTCACCATCCCAAACAAAAGACCAACTCTGGGAAGGCACAAAGTGCAATGTTATTTGATGACTTCGTGATGAAGGAGTAGAAGCAGAAAACTAGAAAGACACCTCCAATTGCAGAGACGTGGCAGCAGACAGAGGTTGATTTTAACTTAAATGAGGTGTTCAGTTCATTTCTCTGATTGTGGTGTCAGTCTGCATTTATGGGAGAGGTGAGGGAAGGGATATTTGAATCTAGGCCTTCAAAAGTGCTGGGAGGTAAAAAAGGAAGAATTTCTGGACCTTGGCTCCTGGATTAGGTATGTATGTTTCTCATCTTAGGAAACTGAAAATGGCACAATGTGAACTGGTGGCAATTGAGAATCAACTGGAAGCTACAGAGGAAAATTTGAAAATAGCTAACAAGGAAATATACAAGTACAAGTGAGTTCAGATACTAATTAGCAGTGGCTCATGAAACCCCTGTCCATTTCTTGTTTTTCACATTTGTACAAATTTAGACTCAATTAACAAGTAATATAAATACATATTCAGAGGACATATCCATAGAGAATGAACAGATAGAAAAAGATAAGGTTTAGAAAGAACAAAAAACAGTCAAGTTACTAAACATTTCCAGAACTCCAGTATTGGCCTGACCATGTGGAAACTTCATCCATGCCAACATTCCTCAGGGGTGGTGTCAACTCTCATAATCTATAGGAAAGCAGTGTGTGGTAGGATGAATTATACCCATCAACATGGTAGTGCCATTTGATGGCCCTGGTTTTTGGGAAATATGGTGAAGATATATGTTAAGGGACAAAGAGCTTTATGATGAAAGACACTTGTCACATGATGAATTAGGGAAAGATTAAAAATGGGAAGGAATTCTATGAACTCTGAACCCTATAGGCATGGAATAATGAGTAAGGAAAGGATGTAACAATAGCTTTGATCCTACTGTACATTTATAATCATGTAAGAATAAATTGTATCAGGGGACAGATATAAGGTTGATGGGAACGTGGGCAGATTATTTAAAATCATACCCAATATTGGGCCTTATCTGACAAAAGCAATTGTGACTCACAGGCAACAAATTGAACAAACACAAGAACAGCTGCAGCAGGCAGAGCTCACCTTCAGACACTAGGTAATCTGAGTTCTGCCTGACATACTGAACCCTTAGCACCTCATGCAGGTGAGTGTAGTGGCCCTTGGAATCCCTAAACACGGGCTTTTCATTGTTGGCTTTTTCAGATTGCAGTTCATGAGAAGAATGCTCAGCACAACTGGGTGCTTTCTTGTTTCCTCCTCTTTCTTTGGTGCACAGTCTGGCAAGACTGAAGGTGGATGTGTTTTTTCTCCCCCAGATCAAGACTCAGATCTGGGACAGGGAGATGGCAGAACAGAGCAGGGAGGTCGCCCACTTGAAACAGGTGTGGGAGCTTGACGTGTGGTTTTATGGGTGTTTCAAGGGATGAAACTGTGCTGTTTAGTATCTAGTAGAGGATGTGGTGTTGTAACTCTTCAGAAGTCCATTCTTTTTCTGTATCCAAGACTGGATGTTATGGAAGGAAAGAGGCTGCCTGAGGGACACACGGGACAGAAACCAATGCCTGGAAGACCAAAGATGCAGAACCCTCCAAGGAGAGGTAAGGAGCACATTGTGACATGCACTGGCCTAATTTCTGCTGCAAAGCCTGTTCCTTTCGGTGATCATTGTGTGGCCTGGACAGAACCACAAGCACTACCTAAGGATAGCAGGTGGTCTGAGGGGGTGACAGGAGGGTGTTCTCCTCTGGTGCCCTAGCAGCACTGCTAAATTTCTGTAGTTTTCCTTTTCTCATTAGTATAAGATTAGTCTAAGTACATTTCTATTCAGACATAGTTATAAAATAACTGCTCACATGTGGAAGGCAGCTTACATATAAGCTGAAGGATTGAACAATCCACCTGGAGCCAGAAGAAAGACACACATTCTCTTCCATTGAGGGTTCTTTGATGTTATCCGCCAATCGATACTCTCATTTGTATTCTTTTTTTTAGTTAAATTTTTAATGTTTATTTACTTTGTAGAGAGAGAGTGTGAGTGGGGGAGGGGCAGAGAGAGAAGGAGACACAGAATCTGAAGCAAGCTCCAGGCTCTGAGCTGTCAGCACAGAGCCCGACGCGGGGCTCGAACCCACGGACTGTGAGATCATGACCTGAGCCAAAATCAGATGCTTAACGGACTGAGCCACCCAGGCATCCTCATTTTTGTTCTTAATCGGTAATGAAATGGTGATTTCCCATGATGTACACTGAGAAACCTCTGTCTTAGTGATGACTTCTAGATTGCTAGTTGAGCCTGACCTGTCCACAGCTATTTGATTAATTACAAAACAATATGAACTAAGGCAACATGAGGTCTTTATCAAGGTGAGGGGATGGTTCTCCCCCTTATCCTTGGGGGTCACCTGAGGCATGTGGGATACCCTCTGCCTCTGGTCAGGGACCTGCATGTAGGGAAAAATTTAAGATATTTGAGGAATGAGAGGAGAGATTGTTTTCATTTCGCACAGTCCTCTAAAAGCAGAATAAACCTCTATCCCTTCTAGGGCCATTAGCAGATCCAGAAACCGGTGTGACCTCTGTGAGTTACAGCAGCTCTGACTGTACCAAGAATGCAGACAAGGACAAGGTAAATGCTGGGGCCATTCTCAGTTATAAGTCTTTTGGGAAACCCTCCTCTTTCGGTACAGCACACTCTCCTGGCCTTGTCTCATTTTGCATGTTGTGTGGTATGTCTGTTTAATTCTTTGTTTTCCAAATGCACACTCATAACCCAGGAGCCCACAGGCTTCTCTGTTTTCATTCAGCTTATCGTCTTTCTGTGGTAAGTTTAGAATCTCGAAGAACTTACAGGTTGAAGACCTTAGGGCTTTTCCTGCGTGTTTCTGTAAATAACACAAGGAGGATGACCCCACACTCCACACTCCGACTCCTTCCATGCCTCAACTTTGTGGGATCAATGTTATTGTCATTATTTTCCTCTTTTTGGTCAGGCAGTTAATGTGTTCAGACAGTCCCCTTTTCACCAGAACCATGCACTTCCTGGGTGTTTCATATGCATGTTACATGCAACTTATGGTCGTGGCTGAGCGATGTTTGCTTTCAGCCCAGTCAGCTGCAATGGTCCACTTTGCCTGTTCCGAGCAGGGTTTGGTCCCTGTTACGGTAAGATTCCAGTCTGCTGCTGCCTTGGGTTTGTAGTTGGGTCTGACCAGATGTATCCATTTGTTGGGACTATGGTCACCCCTAACTGCAGGGTGCTCTTCCTGCCCCTGAGAGACTCTCATTAGTCAGTAGAGCCTTCAGTCAGCCCAGATATCTGCCACCAGTCTGTCTGTTGGGGTTGTAGTGACCCCCAAAGTGCAACACTTTATCCTTGTGCAGCCCCTTTGAAGTTTCTATTGGTGGCTGAGGCCGGCATTCACATCAGATGTGTGCCTCCAGCCCACTGCGGGGGCTGCAGCCCACTGGTGTACATGGTTATCTTCCCCTCTCCCTGCGCCAGGACAGGCTGTCAGAGATGTTTGCGGAAAGAGTCATGTCAAGAATAGCTTTGCAGGGACTCTGGCTGGGTTGGGTGGGACTGGATAGCACAGTCCCCGGGAGAATGCAGGACAGGGCTCCAGGTGTAGCAAGGGAGGTGAAGAGCGTTCACACTGGTTCCAGCAAGTGTCTGCACATCTAGGCTTGGGCAGGTTCAAGAAATGGCACCCACCTGGTCTTTCATTCTTGGAGAAGTCGGCTGGAGACCCCTGCCCCTGCTGGGCATGTTCTGAGATTAGTAAATAAATCTTCTATTGTGTTGCCGCCTTTCAAAGGGCTGCCTCTGCGTTTGCTGGGCTGGATGTTTGCTATGCTGGCTCATTAAGGGAGGGGATTCCTGTGGCTCTCCAGCTCTCCCAGAGCTAAGCCCTCTGATTTTTAAAGTTCATGGACTTAAGGCCCACTGATTGTATAAACTTGTGAATTTAAGCCCCATGATTTTCAAAGCCGAATATTATGGGGATTCATCTTCTCAGTGGAGGTTCCCCGTATCTGGGATGCATGGTGAGGGGTCTCTTCCTCTCCCATCTCTGTCCTTGTGGTCTCCCTCCCATTTGTGTTTGGTCTCCTTGGGAGTTCGGTACCAACCTGCTCTTCTGCTTCCCTACCCTTTCCAGTGTAGCTCCTCTGAACGATTAAGTGTGGACAGTCACTTCTGCCAGGTTTGGGGTTGTTTTCTAGGTTAGTTCTCCTGATATGACTGTTTTCTAGGTGCATCCATGAGATGAGGTAAGCTTAGGACCCTCCTACACTGCCATCTTCCCAGCATCCTTCATGACAGTATTCTTTTTCAAATAGATTGCCCAGTTTTATTTGCTTATTTATTTTTAAGTTTATATTTTTACTTAAAAACTTTTTAATCAAAATATTTTTTTTCAGGAATAAAATAGTGATTCATCACACCTTTAACACCCAGTGCTCATCCCAACCAGTGTCCTCCTTAATGCCCCTCACCCCTTTAGCCTTTCCCCCCATCCAACACCCTACCAGAAACCCTCAGTTTGTTCTCTGTATTTAAGATTCTCTTTTGGTTGGTCTCCGTTTCTGTTTTTATATATTTTTGCTTCCCTTACCTTATGTTCTACTGTTTTGTATCTTAAATTCCACATATGCGTGAAGTCATAATGATATTTCTCTTTCTCTGACTGACTTATTTTGCTTAGCATAATAACTCTAGTTCTATCCATGTTGCAAATGGTAAGATTTTGTTCTTTTTGATCACCAAGTGGTATTCCATTGAATACATATCCCACTTCTTCTTTATCCATTTATCAGCATGACAGTATTCTTATTATGACGTCCTCTTGTAATGGAAGCATTTTGTCATGATTGGTTGCATCTGCTTTAAAATCAATATCTAGGGGAAGTATTTTTCTTCTTATATTCTCAATAGTGTTTCAGGTGTAACATAATTTCCTAGTAGCATTATAATTCCTTTGAATTTAATTACAAAATATGACCAAATCTCACCCATCACTAGCTATATGTTAGATAGATCTTCATTATAGCAATCTCTAATTACTTTAAATTTGGAAAAATCCTAGTATTTGGGCTTCAAATATGTTCTTGTGATCTTCTAAACTGTAAGTTATTTATTGCACAAAATGTAAAATCTCAATCACTCCCAAAGCATTCTTTCATTTTAAAAATGATCTTTTCCCTTGCAACCATCATCTAGTAAACTGTGATTTTAAGTGATTTTCTTAAACACTTCTGTTTGAAAAACATATTGATGAAGCATCATATCTTCATGTTAATTCTTTTTCCATTCTGTAATATAAATGAATTAAAAATGGCTGCTATATATTGGCAGGCTGGTCCCATTTGCTCAATATCCTGTTGGTGCCAAGCTCAAATGTTTATACATCCAGTTTGTTGTTGTTGTTCTTGTTGTTGTTGTTGTTTTTCAGTAGCCCTAGGGGCACCTGGGTGGCTCAGTTGGTTAATCCTCCAACTTCAGCTCAGGTCATGATCTTGCGGTTCATGGGTTTGAGCCCTGTGTCAGGCTCTGTGCTGACAGCTCAGAGCCTGGAGCCTGCTTCGGATTCTGTGTCTCCCTTTCTCTTGGCTCCTCCCCTTCTCTCTCTCTCTCTCTGTCTCTCTCTGTCTCTCTCAAAAATAAACATTAAAACAATTTTTTTTAAGTAGCCATAAATTGTTTTTTTTGTTTTGTTTTTTGTTTTGTTTTTTTGCCATTTCACTGTCTGCCTGATCTTCATGCCTGTGAAATTACGACAAACATCTGCTAATCAGAGATTAAGATCACCTCTGGCTGTCAAAGACCCTAAGCTGCTGGTGACTTCTGAACTCAAGTCCCTCAGCCAGGCTGCTGAGAGACAACACGTAGGCATGTAAGTACCCTCTCCACATTACCTCTTCCTAAGACGCTACCTTGCCCTCTTCTACTTCAGGGTGGTAGCCCCTGGAAGGTCAGATGCTGTGAAGGACCTCCCCTCATGCAGACCTGTCAGAGTGGCCCAAATACTGCTACCTGCATGCTGCTGCCACCTCATTGTCACATCTTTCTCCTTCAGCCTGAAAACTCTTGAACTCAACCGTACATTCTTCCCAACGTCGAATGTTTTTCTGAATTGGAATTATTTGATTCTGTTGTATTGCCACTAAAAAGATGCATGGAAACAAATTAAAAACAAGGATTCTTTAGAATAAGTGAGCTAGTCACAATGAAACACCTGGCCATTTGTACATTTTTGGAAAATGTTAAGCCATGATGTGAAAAACATCATCCAGAATCTAAATAGGTCCATGCTGTAGGATCACCAACTTTATAGTGAGCCCATCAGTGACACACTCTTTGAAAATCAGAAAAACACATAATTCCATACTATAGAATACAATGTAGCATATATGTTATCATCTTAGTGTAAAATATGTAAAATGGCTACTTTTGTCAATTATATTTATTGTGTATTCAATTTTTTATAACATACATGCTATTATTTAAATAAAACAGCAGTAAGAACATGAAAATGAGTAAGTGTCAACTGTTAGTAAATAACAGAACTCATTATGCAGTTACATGTGTTAAAACAATGATTATTCATATACTTTTAATATTATTACAGTTTTAGATTTATTTTAAAAAGAGTCCATATGGTACCAAATAAATGAGTATTTTCAAAGCTGAAAGCATTTGCATTATGTAGATACCCAGTCCTCCAAGAGGTGACATGTAACTTCCCACTTCTTGAGATGTGCACTTATTTCTCTAGAGAGAACATACATCATGGACAGGGGAGAAACCTGAAAAGCACTACCTCAGCCGTGTGATGAAACATAAAATCAACAGTGGCAATTCATCTTGAGAGTAAACATTCTTGATATGAATCGATGGGGATGGCATTTTGCCTCTGTGATCTTGTGCCACCAAGCACATAACTCCAGTATAGTCATTTGAAAAAACATTATAGGAGCGCCTGGTTGGCTCAGTCGGTTAAGCATCGGACTTTGGCTCAGGTCATGGTCTCACAGTTTGTGGGTCTGAGCCCCACATCGGGCTCTGTGCTGACAGCTCGGAGCCTGAAGCCTGCTTTGGATTCCATGTCTCTCTCTCTCTGCCCCTTCCTCACTCACACTCTGTCTCTCTCTGTGTCTCAAAAATGAATAAACGTTAAAAAAAAATTAGACGTATACCAACTGAGGATCATCCCACAAAATACATTCTACAAAAGTACCCCTCAAATTTTGCAGATCATGAAAAATATGGAAAGTCTGAGAATTGTCATAGGCAGGTAGAGCCTAAGGAGACAGGATGACTGGATGTAATGTGCCAGCTGGGATGAGTCTGGAACAGGAAAAGTTAAAACCTCAGCAAATCTGAGTAAAATAGACATTGGTCGATTGTATCAATTTTTGATTACTATACCAACTCATGTGACATTAATAATCAACAAACTGAGTCTTAGGTATGTGAAAACTCTCAGTACTATCCCCACAATTTTTATTCAGTAAATCAAACCTATTGTAAAATTAAAAGTTTATTAGTAATCTTGGTTTATGTTTTTAACACATAATATGGCATAATTAGTCCTGCCCTGAGTGACTAGTATCTACTCTTATAGTTCTTACTATTATTTAAATAATATTTATGTTATAGAAAACTGAATGATACACAGTATTATGTAATTCACAGAAACAGAAACATCTAGTTTCTATAGTTTATGTTAAGATAATAAAACATATACAACATATGATATATAATTATTTCTGATCTAGAATGGGTGTGTCACTGATGCACTTTCTATAAAGTTTATGCCTACCATGACATTGGCTAATTAGTATTCATAAAGACAAAAACGACAATAAAAGAATAGTACCAACATGGGCAATATAGATTACTGTGGGGGATAATATGAAGTTGATGTTAAGACACTGTATTCCTAGGGTGTTGGCTGTTATTTCACCTCTTTCTTTTCTAATTTTATTTATTGTTGTCCTCTCTTCTTTTGTTAATGAGTCTGGATAACAGTTTATCAATTTGGTTTATCTTTTCAAACAACCAGCTCTGGTTTTTATGATGTGTTCTATTTTTGTGTGTGTTTTTATTTCCTTTATTTCTGCTTTAGTTTTTATTATTTCCTCCCTTCTGTATTTGGGCTTTGTTCTTCTAGGCTTAAGGTTAGTTGTTTTTTTTTTGTTGTTGTTGTTTGTTTGTTTTGGGTTTTTTTTTTTTGAGATTTTTCTTACTTCTTGAGGTAGGCCTGATTGCTATAACCTACCCTCTTATATCAGCTTTTGCTACATCCAAGACTTAAAGTCTTCATTCAAATTCCAGTTAGTTAACATCCAGTGTAATATTAGCCCCAGGTATACAATATACTGATTCAACACTTGCATATGACACCTGGTGGTGCTCATCACCAGAAATGCAATCCTTAATCCCCATCACTTATTTTACCCATCTCCCACCCACCTCCCTTCTGGTAACCATTTGTTTCTCTATAGTTTCTAGTCTGTTTCTTGATTTCTCTCTCTTTCCTCCCCACCCCATCTCCTCCCTGTGTTCATTTGTTTTGTTTCTTAAATTCCACCTGTGAGTGAAATCATATGGTATTTGTCATTCTCTAACTTATTTCACTTAGTATAATACTCTGTAGGTCTATCCGTGTTGGTGCAAATGGCAAGATTTCATTCTTTTTATGGCTGATACTATTCCATCACATATATCTATATATACCACACCTTCTTTATCCATTCAGCAATAATGAACACCTGAGCTGCTTCCATAATATGACTGTTATAAATAATGTTGCTAAAAACATAAGGGTACGTGTATCCCTTTGAGTTAGTGTTCTTGTATTATTTGGGTAAATACCCAGTAATGTGATTGCTGGATCATAAGGTAGTTCTATTTTTAACCTTTTGAGGAACTTCCATACTCTTTTCCACAGTGGTTGCACCACGTTTGCATTCCCACCAGTCAGTGCACAGGGGTTCCCCTTTCCTCATATCCTTGCCAACACCTGTTGTTTCTGTGTTGTTGATTTTACCCATTCTGACAGGTGGGAGATGATATCTCATTGTAGCTTTGATTTGTATTTCCCTGATGATAAGTGAAGATGAGCATCTTTTTATGTATCTGTTAGCCATCTGGATGCCTTCTTTGGAGAAGATGTTGCCCAATGTCTGTTGCCCTTTAGTTTTATTGATTGTTTTCTTCGGTGTGCAGAAGGTTTTTATTTTGGTGTAGTCTCAGTAGTTTATTTTTCCTTTAATTTCCTTTGCCTAAGGAGGCATATCTAGAAAGAAGTTGGTACGTCCAATGTCAAAGAAGTTACTACCTATATTCTTTGCTAGGATTTTTATGGTTTCAGGTCTCACATTTAGGGTTTTAATTCATTTTGAATTTATTTATGTGTATGATGTAAGAAAGTGTCCAGTTTCATTCTTTCGCATGTTGTTGTTAAGTTTTCCCAACACCATTTGTTGAAGAGACTTTCTCCCATTGGATCATCTTTCCTGCTTTGTTGAAGATTAACTGATCCTATAATTGTGGGATTATTCCTGTGTTTTCTATTCTGTTCCACTGATCTCTGTGTCTGTTTTTGCTTCAGTATCATACTGTTTTGGAGCCACAGGAAGGATCCATTTCTGATTGATATAACAATCTCCTAGTCAGTTAGAGGTACTTGACTGAGAAATCATTGTATCATTCAGATATGGATGGATCCTTCCTCTGTCTCTGTGTTTCCATGCCCGAACTTCTGGCTGTGCCCAAGAATAAGGTAATCTTCAACAGTAGATGGGACATATGAAAAAGACACAGGAACCATCTGAAAAGATTGCCACTGATCAGATCAAGACAACCTGAACATCAGAATGAATCATGGCAGGAATGGTTTCCCAATACTGAATGATAAACAATCCATGAGTCTACAGTGATACCTAAAAAACATTTTTTAAATGGGGATTGGAGAAAAGAGAAATACCTTTACAAAAGATTACACACAAATAAAGGTAGAAATAGAAAATGGAGATAAGAAATCACCTTTTAAAAACCATCATTCTAACAGTTTGGCCACCAATTATCAGTAGATGCTAAAGTTGTTGGGTGAAATAATGTTGGGGCATAGGAAATGGACTGTGGGAACCACAGTGAACTTAATAACTAACATACAAAGAAACCAGGCTGTGTCATGTGGCTCATGATGCAGGGTCAGTGTGAAGGGCACAATATCAGACAGTAAAAGATTTTGAAAAGAGAAGAAAAAACAGAAAAGTATAGACAAATAGAATGCACATATTGGTGGTGAATGTAAAGTCCAAGAGAAGAAGGTCACATTGAATTCACTGGATAAAAAGATCCTGTTAAAAATCAACAACTAGCTAAACCAACCAACCAACCAACAACCATAAGCTGGTGACATGATACTCATCTAAAATGCAAGGTCATAGACATTTTGAAAATAAGACACTGGAAAAAACTAAAGTATGCAAATACCAATCAAAGAAAAGCTGCTCTGGGTATAGTAATATCAGATAAAATATACAGAAGGCAAAAAGCATTGCTAGATATAAAGAAAGTTGGTACAAAGTAATAAAAGGTATAGTTCACCAAGAAAGGAAAAGTTGTGCATCCCCAATTACATGGCTGGCAACCGTATAAAGGGAAGTATGCCAAAAACTGCAAGAAGAATCAAATCCTCAAGCAGAGTGGGAGATTTTTTCACAGCCCTCTCTCAGCAACTGATAATGGGCAGACCCCAAATCAGTAAGGATGCAGAAGATTTGAACAGGAAGCCATCTTAATATAGATTATATACATAGACATATATAGAAATATATGTAGGTAGTATATACAAACATATGTTAAATAAATAGTCAAAATAGATACAATAAAATATGTTTTAATATATTTTCCTAGTAGATATTAGGGAATACAAAATATAAACTTTAATATTATATATAATTAAATGTAAATAATACAAATATTACAAATACTATAAATAAATTTTAAAATCTAATGCATAATATATTAACATACAGAATTGTTATTTATAAAAATTAATACTTTATAATAACACTTATATTAATACTTATTAATATATTATAATTATGTATTATGTATTTTGTGTATGTGATTTATCATAAATATATATTATTTTAATATGGTATATTATAATCAATATAATAATTATAAGAAATATAATTATAAATATTAATATATAGATGTATAAATACACAAAATAAATGTAAATATAGGGAGAGAAATATATACAGAAATACTCTATCAATTTCTATGTGTATATATATAAAATATATGTATAATCTATAGATTTCTGCACATTTGCAGTTATGTTCCAAGAACATCCTCTGTGGGTTTCATTCTTTTCAAATATATTTAGACTTGCTTTATGGCCAAACTATGGGAAAGAGGAGAGAGGGAAACAAACCACAAGAGACTCTTAACAATAGAGAATAAACTGAGGGTTGATGGAGGGAGGTGGGTGGGAGATGCACTGGATGAGTGATGGGTATTAAGGGGGGGCATTTGTGATGAGCACTGGGTGTTGTGTGTAAGTGGTGAATCACTGAATTCTATTCCTGAAAACAATATTGCACCCTTATGTTAACTGAAATTTAAATGAAAAAAAAAAAAAAAACTTTGTAAACATATGACATGTGCTTAAAAATAATGTATCCCCAGATGCCTGGGTGGGTAGGTCTGTTGAGCATCGACTTTGGCTCAGGTGACTGATGCCCTGTGAGTTCGAAGCTGGCATTGGGATCTGTGCTGACAGCTCAGAGCCTCGAGCCTGCTTCAGATTCTGTGTCTCCTTCTCTCTCTGCCCCTCCCCCACTTGTGTGTGCACGCTCTCGCTATCAAAAATAAATGTATAAAAATTTTTTTAAAAAAGTATTGCTTTAAACTTCAGCACTTTTTAAAATTAAGACTTGTTATAGTTTTTTGGGTATTGAGCTGTGGAAGTTCTTTATATATTTTGGATATGATTGCTTTATCAGAGTTGTCATTGGCAAATGTCTTCTCCCATTCAGTAGATTGTCTTTTAGTGTGAATGGGTAAAGAAGTGATTGATATATATATATATATCTATATATATATACATATATTGATTGATATCTATATATATAGATATATATCTATAGATAGATAGATAGATAGATAGATATAGATATATATATCACACAGCAATATTATTCAGCCATGAAAAAGAATGAAATCTTGCCATTTTCAACAACATGGATGGAACTAGAGACTATAAGGCTAAGTGAAATAAGCCAGTCAGAGAAAGATAAATACAGTATGGTTTTATTCACGTATGGAATTTAAGAAACAAAAGGTGGAACAAAAGGAGACAGAAACAAACCAAGAAACAGACTTTTTTACTATAGAGAATAAGCTGATGGTTACCAAAGGGGAGTTGCTTGGGGTATGGGTAAATTAGGTGATGGGGATTAAAAGGTGCACTTATCATGATAAGCACTGAGTAATGTATAGCATTGTTGATTCACTCTATTGGACAATTGAAATTAACAAAACATTGCATGTTAACTATACTGGAATTAAAACTAAAAACTTAAAGTATATATAATTTGCATACAATAAATAAAATCAGAAAATTTATTATAAATGTAAAGTTTGGATCACTGATATAAAGGCAAATAAAAAGAAACCATTAAAAAGCATCAAAAAAAAAACCCAAAAAACAAAAACAAAAACAAAACCCTAAGCTAAAATGGAACCAAAACAGGGAAGGGAACAATGATATTCAATTGTATTTCGATGAAATTGCCTGCCTGAAAAGTCCCTTGAATGGGCTTTAGCTCATTGCAGTTTGAAAAAGGACAGTAGCAAGTATAAGACAAGCTCAAAAATGAATGGAGGGGTCAGGTCCCAGTGTACTCTGTCCCCTTGTGGGAATTGCTAAGGGAAACACTTTGGTGTTTTGATTCCATACAGATTAAAACTAATTAAGATGTCATTTTCACCTCTTAGGTATACAGAAAATGCACAAGTTTGATCACACTGTCAGCAAGACTTAGGGGAAACAGGCATTCTTAGACATTGCTGGTGGGAGTGTGAATATAAATTGGTAAAACAACAATTTATTAACTAGAGGGTATAATTCTAAGTGAAATAAGTCAGAGAAAGACAAATACCATATGACTTCACTGACATGTGCAATTGGAGAAACACAGCAAATGTACAAGCCAAAAAGAGACAAACAAAAAAACCAGACTCTGAAATACAGAGAACAAAATGGTGGTTGCCAGAGGGGAGGTGGGTGAGGGACATGTGAAACAGATACAGGGGATTGAGAGTGTATTTATCTTGAGGTCCACTGAGAAATATATAGAATTTTTGAATCATTATACTGTACATCTGAGAACAACATAACACTGTATGTTGATTATACTTCAATACAAAAATGAATAAACTGTACATGGGGTGCCTGGGTGGCTCAGTTGGTTGAGCCACCAGCTTCGGCTCAGGTCATGATCCCACCATTCTGAGTTCAAGCTCTGTGTCAGGCTCTGTGCTGATAGGTCAGAGCCTGGAGCCTGCTTCAGATTCTGTGTCTCGCTCGCTCTCTGTCCTTCCCCTGCTCACACTGTCTCTGTCTCTCAAAAAAGGAATAAATGTTAAAAAAATTCTTAAAAATGAGTAAACTGTACAAACAAGTAAACAATTTAGGTATGGAAGGCAGTCTAATAAAATTAAAGATGCATATACCATATCCCCACAATTTCACCTTGTTTTAAGGTGAAAATTAGCGTACAGATTGGCTACCTTTGCGTAAGAGGGGATACAGATATTTATTTGCTTGATTGTGCATAAAGAACATGGGAAGGCACAAATGGAATTAAGAACAGAGATTTCCAAGAAGTAGAAGTCTGAGGATACTTTTTTTTCTTTTAATAGCAGTTTTAGGTTTACAGCAACATTGAGCAGAAGGTACAGAAGTTTCCCATATGCTTCCTGCCCTCTACATGTATAGGTTCCCCTCTATCCATGTCTCCCACCAGAGATGTACATTCATTACAATAGATAAATGAACCTACATTGACACATCATTACCAGCCAAAGTCCACAGATTTCATTAGGGTTGATTCTTGGGTTGTTCATTCTGTGGGATTGGACAAATTTTTGATAACATGTATCCACCATTATAGTTTCATACCCACTAGTTTCACTGCCCTAAACATCCTCTGTGCTGCACCTATTCATCCCTCCCCCTCCCTCTTCCCTAAGCCCTGATAGTCACGGACCTTTTTACTGTCTCCATCATCATGCCTTTTCTAGAATCTCATATAATTGGAATCCTAGTGTATGCAGCCTTTTCAGATTGGCTTCTTCCACCTAATAACATCTCTTTAGGTTTTCTTCCATGTCTTTTCAGAGCTTGATAGCTTCTTTCTTTTTTTAAACTTTTTTTAACATTTATTTATTTTTTAGACAGCATGAACAGGGGAGGGTCAGAGAAAGAGGGAGACACAGAATCTGAAACAGGTTCCAGGCTCTGAGCTGTCAGCACAGAGCCCGACGTGGGGCTCGAACCCACAGACCGTGAGATCATGACCTGAGCCAAAGTCGGACGCTTAACCGACTGAGCCACCCAGGCGCCCCGATAGCTTATTTCTTTACAGCACTTTACAGGAATAATATTCTTTACAGGAATAATATTCCATTGTTAGCTATACCACAGTTTACTTAACCATTCACCTATTGACAGACATCTTGGTTAAATCCCACTGTTGGAAATTATGAATAAAACTGTTCTAAACATCCATGTGTTGGTTGGTGTCTGTGTGGATAAAAGTTTTCAGCTGTTTGGATAAATACTAAGGAGCACAATCAATTGTTGGACTGTAGGGGAAGAGTTTTGTAAGAACAACTGAACTGTCTGCAAAGTGGCCATACCATTTTGCATTGCTGCTATTCTAACAGATGTGTAGTGGTATCTCACTGTTGTCTTATTTCATTATTTTTTAGATGTTTATTTGTGAGAGAGAGACCAGGAGAGGTGTGGGGTGGGTGGTGGGGACAGAGATTCCAAAGCAGGCTCTGTACTCACAGCAGCAATGTGGGGATTGAACTCATGAACCATGAGATCATGACCTGAGCCAAAGTCAGATGCTCAAGCAAATGAGCCACCCAGGTGCTCCCTCTCTATTGTTTTAATTTGCATTTCCCTTGTGACATATGATGTAGGGCACATTTTCATATGCTTATTTGCCACCTGTATGTCTTTCTGGTGTGGTGTCTTTGAAAGTCATTGCCCCATTTTTCAATTAGGTTGTTTTCTTACTGTTGAGTTTACAGAGTTCTTTGTGTATTTTGATAACAGTCCTTTACAGATGTGTCTTTTGCAAATATTTTCTCCCAGTCTGTGGCTTCTAATTTTGTTCTTTTGATGAGAATGACTTCTTATTTGTTTTTACTCTTTAATATTTGGTTTGAATCATTGGACTCCAAAACTTAACAGTATGGTTTGAGGAAAAAAACCCTAAACTTGTTTGAGAATTTGCCCTGGAAAAATCTGGTGTACTTAAGCTTACTTTGTATTTCATAACATTGAAGCTAGAGTTGCAACTATGTGCTCATTCCTGGCATAAACACATACTGAATCAAGTGTTGTTTTTCCATTTATTTAATAAACATTTACTTTTTAAACTATACAATTGGTTGCCACTCACCCTGAGACTCCACTCTGGTTCTGCACTGCGAGTGGTGAAGGCATTTATTGTCCTGACCCCGGAATTCCTCTCCCATGACCAGGACCAGCTCACCCAGGAGCTGCAGCAGCATGTGAAGTCAGTGACAGCCCCATGTAAGTACCCGAGGAAGGTGATTGAGGGCAGATGGATGGGATCTGGTCCCCGCCAGTGGTTCCTGGGGCTCTGCTGCCCCAAATCCCCTAGCGTGGCCATGGAAAAGCTTATGTAGCCAACAGATTGAGCATTTTTCTCTACAGAAAAAGCATTTAACTTAGTGGTTTGGGGGAACCAACTTAATCAGATGGAATCTTTATCTTTTGTCAGAAAACCAAAAGGAATCCATGGCTGGCAGGTCAACCTAAAAGGAAAAAATCACACAAGTGCCTAGAAATATCCAAGAAGGTTATTTGTAATCTTTAAAAACTGAAAAAGAAATTCCAGATGACTTCCACATGTTTTAAAAACATTATTTGTATTAAGAAATACATTGTAAATTGCAGCACAGTACACATATAGATACATAACAGATAAAAGCTAATGAACTAATATTTATTCTAACATACAATACATTCTGATAGTTTTTATTCTGCTTCATTTGTTTTCAGTGCCCTGTTCAACCTATGGAAATGTCTAGCTATTGAGAAATGATTAAATTATTCATGGTATTTGATGTTCTTATAATTTAAAAAGATGATGCAGATCTCTAGTTTGAAACATCAATATCACAGCAATATCTTACTAAGAGAAAAACAGCAGGCTGTAAATGAATGTACATAATATCCTATTCATTGAAACACAGTTTGAAAGGATACATATGCCAAAATTTTAACATTTCCTTTTTTTGTAATCATACGTTGCTGCATTTTCTGAATGTTTACAATCAGGACATAAAGCCATTCAGCTAACATTTATTGAGCATTCACTATGGGTGCCAGGCTCTGGACTCAAAGATTTACAAGTTTTATAATTTCATTTAATTCCCTTCAAACTTAAGATGGTGTAACCATCCATTTTATGGAGTGAAAATGGAGGCTCAGAGACTCCCAAGTAAATTGCCTGCAGTTGGGGTTAATAAAACGATGGAGGTGTGTCTCATGTTCATGAAATACAGCCAGACCAACACTAAACCATCCTACACACCTAGAAAACTGATTGGAGGATTAACACAACAATCTGCACAACCTGAACCACAGAATTCAGGTACACGGCACGGAGAGCTGAACTTGGGGAGTGAGAAGCGGCAAAAGGTAGGGAACCACTTTTGTGGGCAGAGAGAGGATGGAGACTGGGGAGAGGGGGAGAATATGGGGAAAGTACCCCTCCCCAAAAGGAGCTGGAGAGAAAGTGGAAAATTGGAAACAGCCACAGGGACTAAACTAAAAAGGGAGAAAAGAGAAAGGAGAGGGTTTAAATTCCATTAAGACTGTAAACAAGGGGAGCGCAAAGGCTGCAATTACGCAGCTCGATATCTGGCAGTGCTCTGGTGGGAAGGGGAGAATCCCCAGGAAAAGAGTGGGGTCTGGGAGGTTCTCGGGCCACACAGGGAAAAGCGGTGCCACTGCTGGTCCCAGCAGACCCCGGAAGGCAGCCACATTCGCTGGTGCTGGGGCAAGGTTGTTGAGGGTGAAGCCTGGTGCCAGATGTGTGTTGCGATTTTCCCTGGTCCCTGAAACGCTGAGGCTATACTATCTCGCAATCTTTTTGGGGGGCGGGATGGCACCTGGCCACAGTCTGGGGGCACCAGCAACAGCAGGGTCCAGCAAGCGTTACTGGGTGCAGCCGATATTCAGCCATTGCTGATTCGGCCACTGCTCGGTGAGACCCTCCCACAGAGGGGCGGAGCAGGTCAAAGCCACAGTCCTTCAGAAGTAAGGGGCTGGGGAAAACAGCCACATCTGAGACAAAACTTGGGAGAGAGGTACTGCCTGGGGCCTGGTCACGGAGAGTGGAAAAGCAGGGAGTGGATGAGAGCTGAAGACAGAGGACCGGTGTGCAATTGCTGATCTGGGAGAACCGACTGGGTGGCTGGGTGGCGCCATTTTTCACCACTCCCACCGATGCGCACCGCAACAATCCACCCCAGTAGGCTAGCAGCGCCATCTAGTGGAGAGCAGAGCTGTTACACTGAGCCCCGCCCAACTGGGCCAACTTCGACCTTCAAGAACACAAGTTTCACTATCGGCTTAGTTTAGGGACTATAAAGCGCTACATAGACTGACTTTAACAAAGTAATTTCAGTCCTACTTCAATCTGTTAGGTCCACCTATTCAATTTTCTTTCATTTTTTTTCTCTTTTACACTTTTCCTTGAAAACAGAAAGAGAAAAAATTCACTTTTATTTTCAATTTTTATTAAAAATATCTTTCTTTAATTTTTATTACTATATTTTTTATTTTGTGTAATTTTTTTCAAATTCTACTTTGCTTCCATCATTTTATTTTAGTCTACTTCAGTGTACTCACCTTTTCAAATTTGCAATTTCCTTTTTTTCCTTTATTTTTTCTCTTTTTTGTTTCTTTTCTTTTTCTTGAATGCAGAAAGAGAAAAACTTCATTTTTACTTTCAATTTCCATTAAAAATATTCTTATTTAATTTTCATTACTATATATTTTTGCTTTTATGTAAATTTTTTCAAATTCTATTTTGCTTCCATCATTTTATTTTAGTCTACTACAGTGTATTCACTTTTTTCAAATTTTCAAATGATTTCTTTCTTTTTTGTTCTTTTTTCTCTTTTTAATTGCTTTTCTTTTTTCTTAAATACAGAAAATGAAAAAAATCATACTTTTAATTTTTATTACAAATATTTTTCTTAAAATTTTTTTCTACTATATTCTTTACTTTTGTGTATATTTTTTCAAATTCTATTTTACCCCCATCATCTCATTTTGGTCGACTTCAGTGTATTCATTTTTTCAAATTCTCAAATGATTTCTTTTTTTTTCTCCCCCCCTTTTTTTCTCTAACCTGTCAAACCACTTTCAACACCCAGACCAAAACACACCTAGGATCTAGCATCATCTATTCAATTTTGTGTGTGTGTGTGAGTTTTTAATTTTTAATTTTAATGCTTTTTTATTTTAATTTTTTTAATTTCAATTTTTCTACCTCATTAATTCCTTTTCTCCCTTCAAAATGACAAAATGAAGGAATTCACCCCAAAAGAAAGAGCAGGAAGAAACGACGGCCAGGGATTTGACCAACAAAGATACAAGCAAGATGTCTGAACCAGAATTTAGAATCACAATAATAAGAATACTATCTGGAGTCCAAAATAGGTTAGAATTCCATTCTGCAGAGATAAAAGAAGTAAAAAATAATGAGAATGAAATTAAAAATGCTATAACTGAGCTGTAATCATGGATGGATGCCGTGGTGGCAAGGATGGACAAGGCAGAACAGAGAATCAGCGATATAGAGGACAAACTTATAGAGAATAACAAAGAAGAAAAAAAGAGGGAGATCAAGGCAAAAGAACACGATTTAAGAATTAGAGAAATCAGCGACTCATTAAAAAGGAACAACATCAGAATCATAGGGGTCCTAGAAGAGGAAGAGAGAGAAATAGTGGTAGAAGGGTTATGTGAGCAAATCAAGGTGGAAAACATGCCTAACCTGGGGAAAGACACAGACATCAAAATCTAGGAAGCACAGAGGACCCCAATTAGATTCAACAAAAGCCTACCATCAACAAGGCATATCATAGTCAAATTCACAAAATACTCAGGAAAGGAGAGAATCATGAAAGCAGCAAGGGAAAAAAGTCCTTAACATACAAGGGAAGGCAGGACAGGTTTGCAGCAGACCTATCCACAGAAACTTGGCAGGCCAGAAAGGAGTGGTGGGGTATATTCAGTGTGCTGAATCAGAAAAATATGCAGCCAAGAATTCTTTATCCAGCAAGGCTGTCATTCAAAATAGACGAAGAGATAAAAAGTTTCCCAGACAAAAATTAAAGGAGTTTGTGACCACTAAACTAAACCTGCAAGAAATTTTAAGGGGGACTTTCTGAGGGGAGAAAAGATGGAAATATGTGTGTGTGTGTGTGTGTGTGTGTGTGTGTGTGTACCAAAAGCAGTAAAAGATTAGAAAGGACCAAAGAACACCATCAGAAACTCCACCTCTACAAGCATCATAATGGCAATAAATTCATATCTTTCAGTATTCACTCTAAACGTCAATGGACTCAATGCTCCAATGAAAAGACATAGGGTAACAGAATGGATAAGAAAACAAGATCCATCTATATGCTGTTTACAAGAGACCCACTTTAGACCTAAAGACACCTTCAGATTGAAAATAAGGGGATGGAGAACCATCTATCATGCTAATGGTCAACAAAAGAAAGCCGGAGAAGCCATACTTATATCAGGCAATCTAGACTTTAAACTAAAGACTGTATCAAGAGATGCAGAAGGGCATTATATCATAATCAAGGGATCTATCCACCAAGAAGACCTAACAGTTGTAAATATTTATGCACCAAATGTGGCAGCACCCAAATATTTAAATCAATCACAAACATAAAGAAACTCATTGATAGTAATACCATAATAGTAGGAGACGTCAACACCCCACTCACAGCAATGGACAGATCATCTAATAAAAAAATCAACAGGGAAACAATGGCTTTGAATGACACACTGGACCAGATGGACTTAACAGATACATTCAGAACATTTCATCCTAAAGCAGCAGAATATACATTATCTCTGGTGCACATGGAACATTCTGCAGAATAGATCACATACCGAGACACAAATCAGCCCTAAGTAAGTACAAAAAGATCGAGATAATACCGTGCATATTTTCAGACCACAACACTATGAAACTTGAAATCAACCACAAGAAAAAATTGTAAAGGCAACAAATACTTGGAGACTGAAGAACATCCTACTAAAGAATGAATGTGCTAACCAAGCAGTTAAAGAGGCAATTAAAAAGTATATGGAAGTCAATGAAAATGATAACACCACAACCCAAAACCTCTGGGACGCAGCAAAGGTGGTCATAAGAGGAAAGTATATAGCAATCCAGGTCTTCCGAAAGAAGGAAGAAAGGTCTCAGATACACAACCTAACCTTATGCCTTAAGGAGCTGGAAAAAAGAACAGCAAATAAAACCCAAAACCAGCAGAAGACAGGAAATAATAAAGATTAGAGCAGAAATTAATGCTATTGGAAGCAAAAAAAAAAAAAAAACCCAAAAAACAGTAGAACAGATCAATGAAACCAGAAGCTGGTTCTTTGAAAGAATTAACAAAATTGATAAACCACTGGCCAGTTTGATCATAAATAAATAAATAAATAAATAAATAAATAAATAAATAAAATCAAGAATGAAAGAGGAGAGATCACAACCAACAAAACAGAAATAAAAACAATAATAAGAGAATATTATGAGCAATTATATGCCAATAAAATGGACAATCTGGAAGAAATGGACAAATTCCTAAAAACGTATACACTACTAAAACTGAAACAGGAAGAAATAGAAAATTTGGACAGACCCGTAGCAGTAAGGAAATCGAATTAGTTATCAAAAATCTGCCAAAAACAAGAGTCCAGGGCCAGATGGCTTTCCACGCGAATTCTACCAAACATTTAAGGAAGAGTTAACACCTATTCTCTTAAAACTGTTCCAAAAAATAGAAATGGAGGGAAAACTTCCAAACTCTTTCTATGAAGCCAGCATTACCTTGATTCCAAAACCAGACAGAGACCACACTAAAAAGGAGAACTATAGACCAATTTCCCTGATGAACATGGATGCAAAAATCCTCAACAAGATATTAGCCAACCGGATCCAACAATACATCAAAAAACTTATTCACCAAAACCAAGCAGGATTTATACCTGGGATGCAGGGCTGGTTCAATATACGCAAAACAATGGGATTCATCACATCAATAAAAGAAAGGACAAGAACCATATGATCCTCTCAATAGATGCAGAGAAAGCATTTGACAAAATACAGCATCTTTCTTGATAAAAACCCTCAAGAAAGTAGGGATAGAAGGAGCATACCTCGAGATCATAAAAGCCATATATGAATGACCCAACGCTAATATCATCCTCAATGGGGAAAAACTGAGAGCTTTCCCCCTGAGGTCAGGAACAAGACAGGGATGTCCACTCTAGCCACTGTTATTCAACACAGTATTGGAAGTCTTAGCCTCTGCAATCAGACAGCACAAAGAGATAAAAGGCATCCAAATCAGCCAGGAGGAGGTCAAACTTTCACTCTTCACAGAGACATGATACTCTATGTGGAAAACCCAAAAGATTCCACCACAAAACTGCTAGAATGGATTCATGAATTCAGCAAAGTCGCATGATATAAAATCAATGCACAGAAATCGGTTGCATTCCTATACACCAAGAATGAAGCAACAGATAGAGAAATCAAGGAATCGATCCCATTTACAGTTGCACCAAAAACCATAAAATACCTAGGAATAAATCTAACCAAAGAGGTGAAAAATCTATACACTGAAAACTATAGAAAGCTTATAAAAGAAATTGAAGAAGACACAAAAAAATGGAAAAGGATTCCATGCTCCTGGATAGGAAGAATAAATACTGTTAAAATGTCGATACTACCCAAAGCAATCTACATATTCAATGCAATCCCTATCAAAGTAACACCAGCATTCTTCACAGAGCTAGAACAAATAATCCTAAAATTTGTATGGAACCAGAAAAGACCCCAAATAGCCAAAGCGATCTTGAAAAAGAAACCAAAGCAGGAGGCATCACAATCCCCGACTTCAAGCTATACTACAAAGCTGTATTCATCAAGACAGTATGGTATTGGCACAAGAACAGACACTCAGTTCAATGGAACAGAATACAGAACCCAGAAATGGACCCACAAACGTATGGCCAACTAATCTTTGACAAAGCAGGAAAGAATATCCAATGGAATAAAGACCGTCTTTTCAGCAAGTAGTGCTGAGAAAACTGGACAGCGACATGCAGAAAAATGAACCCGGACCACTTTCTCACACCATACACAAAAATAAACTCAACGTGGATGAAAGACTTAAGTGTAAGACAGGAAGCCATCAAAATCCTTGAGGAGAAAGCAGGCAAAAACCTCTTTGATCTTGGCTGCAGCAACTTCTTACTCAACATGTCTCTGGAGGTAAGAGAAACAAAAGCAAAAATGAACTACTGGGACCTCATCAAAATAAAAAGCTTCTGCACAGCAAAGGAAACAATCAGCAAAACTAAAAGACAACTGACAGGATGGGAGAAGATATTTGCAAATGACATCTCAGATAAAGAGTTAGTATCCAAAATCTATAAAGAACTTATCCAACTCAACACCCAAAAACAAATAATCCAGTGAGGAAATGGGCAAAAGACATGAATAGACACTTCTCCAAGGAAGACATCCAGATGGCCAACCGACACATTAAAAAATCCTCAACATCACTCATCATCAGGGAAATACAAATCAAAACCACAATGAGATACCACCTTACACCTGTCAGAATGGCTAACATTAACAACTCAGGCAACAACAGGTGTTGGTGAGGATGCAGAGAAAGAGGATCTCTTTTGCATTGTTGATGGGAATGCAAGCTGGTGCAGCCACTCTGGAAAACAGTATGGAGGTTCCTCAAAAAACTAAAAATAGAACTACCCTATGACCCAGCAATTGCACTACTAGGCATTTGTCCATGGGATACAGGTGTGCTGTTTCAAAGGGACACATGCACCCCCATGTTTATAGCACCACTATCAACAAGAGCCAAAGTATGGAGCCAAATGTCCATCGATGGATGAATGGAAAAGGAAGATGTGGTATATATATACAATGGAGTGTTACTCCGCAATCAAAAAGAATGAAATCTTGCCATTTGCAATTACGTGGATGGAACCGGGGTGTATTATGCTAAGTGAAATTAGTCAGAGAAAGACAAAAATCCTATGACTTCCCTCATATGAGGACTTTAAGGGACAAAACATGAACATAAGGGAAGGGAAACAAAAATAATATAAAAACAGGGAGGGGGACAAAACCGAGGAGACTCATAAATCTGGAGAACAAACTGAGGGTTACTGGAGGGGTTGTGGAGGGGGGAATGGGCTAAATGGGTAAGGGGCATTAAGGAATCTACTCCTGAAATCATTGTTTCACTATACGCTAACTAATTTGGATGTAAATTTTAAAAAATAAAAAAATTAAAAAAATAAAAGGATGGAGTTGGAACTCAGACTTACATGTATCTAACAACAGAGATCATGCTTTGAGTGTTAGGCTGTACTGCCTCATAGAGAGGAGAATGCAAGATGCATACCAGTTAGTATGGACTAGATGTTATTGTGGGTAATAAATAGCCGCAAAGTCTTAACGGCTTATAATAAGGGAAGTCTCTTCCTTGCTCATGCCACATGTCCACGATGGTCCTCCTGAGACCAGGATAAAAGAGCACCCATCATAGGTAACTCCCAGGTGCCATAAGAGATGGACAGAGACGTGACCAGACACAGTTGTTCCCAAGTATTGTGTTTGAGGTGGCACAATTCACCCCCACTCACATTTCACTAGTTAGAGCACATCACAGGCCTGTGTCTAGCTTTCCAGGAGGACAATGTGGCATGTTTGGTGGAGTCTAGTGAGGCTACCACAAGGTACCAGCCTGTCTGGGGGACTGTGCAGGGGCAAAGGAGGGACGTGTGGAATATTGGTAGGAAATGGTAGCAGGACTAAGGATGGGTTCTTCCTCAACTAGGTGGAATTTGTCCCAGAGCTGCCCAAAATCATCACTGGCAAGACTAAGAGAAGTGAACTTTGGAAAAAGGAGTTTGGTCAGATGTAATCAGCAAAACACTCAGAAACCACTGTGTGGTCATGGACAATCCCTGACTGCCTCAGTTTCCCCACAATGGAGAGGATGAGGAGGGAGTGTTGGGCAATGATCTGTAACTGCATCAAGAGTGCCACATTCCAACATTTTTGTTCTTTTAAATTAGTATCAGTTCCTATCCTTCCTCCAAATCCCTGGGTAAGTGCTCAAATGTGGCCTGGGTAAGAGAACACTGACATCAGCAGCCAAGGTGACCCTGTGTTGTGGTTTTATCCTGTGAATGAACTGGCACTAAATGCTGTCCTTGCATAATTCTCTCCAAGTCCCATAAGAGAAATTTCCAGGGCTAGATTCTCCCTCCTGGTTCCAGGGGCCCTGGGTGACTCCTTATGCCCATTCAACAACTAGGACACAGAGGTCAGGGGGACACTCCTGTGGCCTCAGGTGTCCGTCTCTGCCTGGTTTGCCCATGCCCTGATGGAGGTGATGCCAGGGCCAGAGCTAGTGAGGTGTCTGGGGAAGGGAGAAGGGGCCGAGGGCAGCCCAGCGTGGTGACCCCACTTGCTTGTAAGACCATGGCTCACTGCTCCATCCACCATCCCATGGATCTGCTGCCTCTGCTGCCTCTGAATGCTGCTGCTGCTTCCCGGCCCCAGCCTGTGCCAGCACAGGTGAGTGAGGGATCTGCCCCTTGGGGACTCACGAGTCCTGCAGGACTCCTCCAGCTCTTTCCCAGGGTGCCCAATCCTGCCTTCCTTCCGTGGGTTCCAGGAGCTCTGTTTCCCCAGCCCTCCCTTGGGGTCATCACTCACTTACCCTTCCCAGGGTCCAGGAATAGTATTCTCAGCCTCACCAGGGGCCCAGAGCCCCCACTCCACCCCCACTTTATCACCTCCTCCTGCCATCTGCAGCTCTCCCAGCTGCTGGCCTATGATCCTGAGCTAACCCTTCACTCCGTCCATCCCTAGGGACTGAGATGGCACCACAAGGGCTGGGGGTGGGGGGGGGGCACCAGAGGATGAGAGAAAAACGGGCAGAGGGAGCTGAGCCTGAGGGTGGGGAAAGCACATATTGTCTCTTGCTCATCCACCCCAGGAGTCACCCTTGAAGGGCCTCCTTTGCAGCTGATTACTTCTGAGCTGCACAGACACACATGTGCAGAGGAAGAAACAGACACCTCAAACACAGAGACACACAGGCATGGAACCACCCACAGCCTCCTCTGGGGACTCAGGTATGGGGCTCATGGACAGGCTCACACACAGACCTACACAGCAGAGGAAGAGAGAGGGAGAGGAGAGAGGGAGAGTGAGCGAGATCTCTCTCTCTCTCTCTCACACACACACACACACACACACACACACACAGAGGTACATCCACTCAGGGATACATACATTCAGGGACATGTGCAACACTCCCATGAAGGAAACCCTACACACACTGGGCACACACAGAAACCATACACACACAGTTGTGATCAGAAACACCCAAAGTGACAGCAAATTCACACATACAACCATTACACGCACAGACACGAAACACAGATACACACAGATACTCCCACAGGGACACACGTACCCGAGAGATACAGATAATGCATACAGTCACAGACACAGAGATTTGCACAGCAGATATATGCTCATTCAGAGACACAGACACAGACACAGATAACACATGCATACAGATAAACACAAGAGGAAAATGATGAGGGAGCATAAGGCAAGCTGCCAGGCCTCAAACCCCTGTCCCCACCCCCAGGTGGGATATGTGTGATATCCCTTGGGCACTCCTGGCTGCCCAAGAACAAAGCAAAAGGAAAAAAAACAAATGGTTACCTGATAGAGATCATAGTCCCGCAGGGCTTGTCTCCATCTATTTACAAATATCTTAGTAAATCACGAGAAAAAGGCAAAGGCAGTAGTAATCTCCAGAAACCTATGGACTTGGTTTCCTAGAGCCCCAGCATCATCCCTCCATAGTGATGCCATAGGTAACTAAGGCAGAAGGAAATGGCAGATAGAACTAAATTTCCTTATAACCTGCAGCCCATTGACAGATATTTGAGGCCAGCAGAGTGAAACATTTCTCCAGGAACTCCCTCTGTCTTAATGCTAATGCTTTGCAAGAGGGCAAACAACCCTAGTTTGACAATAGCTAGGCCTCCAGTATCCTGGGAGTCTTCTTTAGCATATGAAAGTCTCATTGGAAACTACCTGGACTTGACCTCCCTGCCAGCTCCACAGTATATAACTATTCTCTCCTCATGGTGCCTGGGCAGCTCTTCAGCCAGGGCCACTGGTCCTGTCCCCGTGCTTTAATGAAATCACCTTTTTGCACCAAAGACGACTTCAAGAATTCTTTCCCCACGAACCCCACTGTCACCCCCAAACCTCATCAGAAAACATGAAAACAACCAAATAACTGGAAATTCATGTCCACAGTCAATATACCCACAGACACAGAACTCCGACTCAGGTACATGATGCATATTACACACACACACACACACACACTCCAGGACAGCTCTGGCACTCTAGTGGAGGCCACTACAAGAAGAAGGGGTGCACAGACCCTGGTATGACCTGTCCCACCTAAGTTGTCATGGAAGGGGGTGTTTTCCTGTTTCCAACCCTGTGCTGGGCATGTGCCCCATGTCAGTGACTTACGGAGGGTTGTGCCCAGGCCTGGATTTCAGAGACTGGCCAGGGTAGGGTGGCCACAGGGACAGGGGCACAGGGTAGAGACAGGGTCCACTTAGAGTTGGGGTGTTGCATGGGGCCAGGTCAAGTGAGGGAGACAGTTGAGTCTCTCCAGTCAAAATGGGCTGTGCCCTCTCCCGCAACAATAAAGCACTGATGGCATCATCAGGACTAATATATGACAGCATTATCATCACCACAGAGATGAATGGCCAGAGGTGCAGAAGCCGGCCTGTGACCTTGCTGCCTGGTTTGGCCTCAGCTTCGGTACAGGCTGACCTGAAGCAAAGCTGGGCTATGGGGCCAAGCATCTTTGTGGCCCCTGCTCCTTCTGGAGTCTCCAGGCCCCAGCTTCCCACTCTCCCAACATCCCCTCCCAGACCCAAGTCAGCAGTGAGCCTTTTCTCAGCCTGGGTCCAGCCCTCCCCTTGAGGGCTCTGAGCCTGGTTCCCCATCTGTGCAAGGGGTTAGGGATGGTACCGTAATGCCCCCGATTTCGAATCCGAGAGACCACCAAGGAGCCGATACCGATGCAAACGCACGAGGGTTTATTTGCCAGCTCGAGCTTGGGCCCAAGTATACCCAACACAGCGGAGCAGGGACTTGGACTCCTAGGTTAAGAGGCGTAGCAGTTTTATAGGGGCCAGTGGCCAATGAGATTGTAACACACACAGAAAGTTGCATAGTCACGTCAGTCCACACACAGGTGGCCAATTGAATTACAATTTACCCTATAGTAACTGTTTGAACTAGCCTATCACTCTGGTCAGAATTGGCACGCAAGTTTGGTGATAAAAAGGCGGGGTTTACATTCTTTGGCGGTTAGGGGTTCTGCATTCCTAAATGAGCCAGTTTCCAGTAAGGGTGTGCTCAGTGGTTTGACTAGGGTGGGGGACTGTCTTAAGCAATAAGTAGGTCATGTGGGGGTTGTACATGAGATGGTGGGTGTAGCACAAAATGGAGTTAGTCTTGCTCTCCTTGTCCAGGGGTAGGGGATTTTTGTTAAATTCCTTGGGTCCCACAGTACTGCCGCTGGGTCCCGAGAGGTGATGTCTGCAAAGGCAAAGGCTTGGCACAGGCCTGAAACTGGAGGGAATTGTGGTTTTCACCTTTGTTGCCTTCAACAGCTGTGCAACTTTTAAGGCACCAGACTGGGAAGACACAAGCCCCAGGGAGGTGATGACGCTGATATCCACCAGTGCTCAGCACGTAGCTTCCTCTTGTCCTCAGCACAGTTCTGGACACAGGCATGGACACTCCCAGTTTACCAAAGGAAACCAGCCCAGTGTCACACAGGTGGTAAGCAGCACACTGGATCTCAAACTCTAGGCTCCTGGCCCTGCCCCCACGGCCCACGAAGGGCTCCCAGATGGGAGGCTGACATTGGCTTTGGAGACCCTTCCTCACCTCCATGAATGATCTCACTTGTTCAAGGCCCCCCAGACTCTGTTCACTGCCTCTTCTTTCCCTGGTCCCTGCTCCAGTTATAATTAGGGTGACTGTAGCCACCCTTCATGGAATTCCCTAGGCCCCCTTATAGTCAGGGACTCTATCCCATTCACTTTTGTGCCACCCGGACTCCACCCTTTCTGTAGCTGGTCTCTCCTTGTATAACCAGGACAGCCCAATACTGGGGCTCTTTAGGCAGGCAGCAGGATCTAAAGGGAATGTAACACTCTTGGTTTTTCACTCCTGTTTTGTTTTGGTTTTGCTTGTTTTGTATGGTTTCTTTGTATTTAAGTTGGAGCCCTTGCTTTGCTATTTTAACAGTGCCAGAGTGTTTCCTGTTATAATAAATTTACATAAAAATAAAAGTGAGGGATTTAGAGCAGTGATTTTCAGTTGGGGAATCATTGAGTCAATCATGTAGAGAAACTATTTAGGAAGCTCAGCTCAGGACAGAGCCCGGGAGAGATGATCACAGTAGGTTTGTCTAGTCACCTGGGTCCCTGGCCCCTGGCCTCTGCCCACCTGCTTGGCCCTCCCCTCCCAGCATGCCTGGTGCTGCCAACAGTCTGGGTGTTGTCCCGGGTCCCCAGGAGAGAAGCTGATGAACTATTTCTCTTAAAATGCTCTCATTCCTGGAGATCGCAGGAGATCCCTGTGAGTCAGCTGGATTTCCTGCCTTCCTCCCACCCCCCGCCACCCCCATAAGGTTCATAATGTACAGCCCATGCCAATAGGTAGGAGGGTCACACAGGTAAGTGACAGATCTACCACTGGTTGTGTTAAAATGTCTAGGTCAATTAGAGATGATTTGGGGACCAGACAGTCTTCTCACACCAATATTCCAGGATATTCCAGTCCAGGAGACATTTTTTTATTACAATTTTATCATGCTCCTATCATTCAGTTCAAATACAGTTCTTTTTCTTTGGGATTTCTTGACTCATATTCTACTTCTAAAGGAACTTCTCAATTTCTAAACGTATGAGAATTTCTTGTTATCTCTATATTAGTGATTTCTAGCACATTCTATTACCAAAACATGCTTTGTGTGATTTCCTTCCTCTGAAATCATTTCATTCCTTTGAAATTTCCCTTATGGCCATAATAAATAAGGTGAATTTTTGTAACTGTATCTTCTGTGCCTAAAGTGAATGTGTCCTCTACAGTGTTATGTACATGTGGACCTATATATAGATATAGCTGTAGGATTCAGATGGTTTGCTATCAAGATCTCTATCTTATGGATGTTCTATCTGCTTTGACTTACTGAGAGAGGGTTAAACCTTCCTGTGGACCTATATATAGATATAGCTGTAGGATTCAGATGGTTTGCTATCAAGATCTCTATCTTATGGATATTCTATCTGCTTTGACTTACTGAGAGAGGGTTAAACCTTCCTCTCTGCTTGTGTATTTGATTGTTCTTGCAGTTGTGTCCTCCTTTGCTTTCTCTGTTGTTCAGCTATTTCCCATGGGAGATAGGAGTTCAGAAAGGAAGGAGAGAGCACTCAGAAGAGGTGACAGGGAGCTGGGTTCAGAGGCCCAGAAACCAAAAGGTTGGCCAAGTTTCCAGGGAGGAACTGTCATTAGGATGGCACCTGGTGGTGCACCAGGAGGGAAGCGGCTTTTCAAAAATGAGGTCACATGGGGTGTCCATATTGCTCTACCAGGGGTGAAGGCAGCTGATTGGTCGAGAGAGAGTATAAAGGTTCCAGGTTGCTAAGGCAACACCCAGACAGGTGAGGGCTTGGAAGAAGAAGGATCTTCCTCTGCTCCACCTGCTCCTGAGAGTCCACTTAACCTGCTGTTTGTGTCTTGCTCACCTAGTGATTTACTGACCTGCTGGCCTACTAACCTGTCTGAATCCTCCTCCCTCCCCTCTTGTACTTGATCTGACCCTGATACTGTCCCTGACCCCCTTCTTCTCCTGACACACCCTTCCCTAACCCCACCCCTTTTTTATACTCCTCCCCCATCTCCAATTACCACCCCTCCCCACTTCTCCCTTGCCCACCTATACCCCATCCCTGTCTCCACCTCCTGCCTGGAACCCTAGAGTCCCCTTAAAGGACCAGGACAGGAAGGTGCAGAGGCTGTTTTTCCGGCTCCTTGTGCTTGGGTGTCCCAATTACCCAAACACAAATGTGAGTAAACATGGGACATTGGTGGATTCTTCCTTCCTACTGGGTTCTTTCACACTGTGGTTAAACAACAGCTTTTCCATGGGGCTTTTGATGGGAACTTCAGAAGAACTTCATTTCTTCCTGAGGACTGAGGACCACAGGGCAGGTTTCTCCACCAGCCTGAAGTCGTTGTGGCCACAGCTGTCCACATTAAGTTCTGGGTCCTGTCTGTGCTGCTTGGTCCAAAAAGAGCAGTGTTGACAGGATGTAAACCTGAACATAGTAGGTTTATAGTGTCAAGAAGAAGTATTTGTGAAGATACTAAAAGCTATTGAGCTGACTGACTTAAATAGGTTTTTCTATGATGTGTGAATTATTTCATTAAAGTTGTTTTTAAAAATGTCAAGAACTGTTATTTAATAAGAACTCTGGGTATTAGACTGGCTCCTGGAAGCCCTGTTAAGATGCTGCTTCAAGCTTTGTAAGCTTAGGGTCCATCTTATATGTAGTTCCTTTTCCACTCAGCACACTGTTCATATTTGTGAAGTTTGGTAGCCCTGGGAACAGTGGGAACTGGAGCATTGGTGTTGGCACTAGAGTGTTAAAAAGTGAAATGTCTTTGGGCTCTGTGCTTCCTGGTTTGTTGACTTTTAGCAACTTCTGAGGCATCCCTTTGCCTCTGGTCTTGGAGGCTGCCCCCAGGGACTCAGTGTCCAACTGTGTTGATGGGAGCCTCATAAGCCCAACAGAAACTCAGTAGCTGTATCCTTCTTGGACATTTACAATAGGAAAATCACTAGAAATGACATGATTAGGAAGTGAATGAATTGTTGTCCTTTCTTTAGCTCAGTATGTGCAGAGTGTTGATTTACTCAAAGCAAGAAGGGTTCTGAATGTCCTTAGGATTGTCCAAATATAATGAAATACCTGGTTCCCAGTGTGACTATTTCACTCTATCATTGAAAAGCAAAACTTGTACCCCTAGGACAGTGAGAGAGGCAGACAGACAGACATACAGACAGGGAACACCATAGAGATAAGTAGATTTCTTATGTTGGCATGTACCAGATCCTTAGCGCAGGATCTGGAAAGTGCCAGGAGTCAGGAATAACCCTTGCATTGAGGCAGAGTCATTCCACACAAAGGCCTCCCATCTAAATAGAATCAATTCTATTTCTTTTGAGACTATGAAGGAGGAAAATTCTTGATCATCTTGATGAGAATTTCCCCCTGTACCTAGGCTGCCTCACAGATTGGTTCAGCTCTCTCTCCCTACCTCATCTCTGAATTCTTCCATCAACTAACTTGTCTTGCATTTCCCACCTCCACCTACTCATGGCCATTGACTGTGAGAACCTAGTGTTATTGGCCCCATTGGACCTAATCTAGTTCAGCGTCAACTACCAATATCAGCAGCCAGACAGCTGCCAGATGCACCAAGAGTGCCCACAGCTGAAGATGTTTTACCTTCATGACAAGATGGCCTCTGTCTTTGGTGCACTTGAGACCCATGACCAACCATTGTGCTGACAGCTACTGCTTTCTTTCAAACAGTGGCTAGTCAAAGACAGTGTCTATTTCCCACCATTACACATTTTTTTGACCTCATCTCTGAGAGCTGAAGATGAAAATGTTACAGGTTTCAGAGGCTACTTTCTAGACAGGTTCATTTGCACAAAATTAAGCTTGGTATGTAAATTAGTGTGAATTGCATTGTGTTTTGCTCCTAAAATACTTCTAGGTCCAGTTTTTGTAGAATGATATGTGTTCTGTTGTTTTGGTGACCATATCCAGGAATTTTGTATTCTTTTAGAAATTAATTTTCAGGGTTGCTATTCATTGATTTGGACAATACCATGAAATAGAAACAGGAATTCCTTTCATTGTCTATTTGGAGATGTGTGTTCAGGTAACTTAAAATCCCACAGATGTTATCAAAATATACAAGATATCACCTGATTATGCAAATCTTTTTGTACCTCAGAAATCTGACATTTTGAGCTGTGATTCAGAATCAAAATGAATATTGAAATAAAACACCAAAAAATGAACCATAATGTGTAATTTATTTTTTTGGAATAATAATCCCGTATTATTATAACAGCAGTTGCCCATCTCTCTCAGATATATCCTTATCTGTAAACATCTTTTTCTAGAACAATCTCATTTGTATCTCTAGTACATTTTGTGTTTTTACTTTCTTCCATTCTTCCATGAATTTGGGGCATGTTTGGAGATATTCCAAAGGATTTTATCCAGGTACTTTACAAATGTACAATAGAAGTTATTGACTTCTTATCTACTATAACTTTGCATTTTCTTAATTTTTCTATTTTACATTGGCTTATAAATTCTTACTATTAAAACACAGTTGCAATGTGTTTGTCAGCAAAATAAAATTTCTAAGTGTTGCCTATTACATCTTTCCTACAGCTTCAGTGTCATATAATTTGTATATAAAACCAACACCTTTTTAAAGAACATAGTTTGTTGATATTTGACATATGTAAGCAGCAATGAAACCATCACCACAGTAAGATAGCAAACAGTCTTCACCTCCACAAGTTTGTTCCTGCTCCTTTGTAAGCTGTCTGTCCTCTTGCTCTTCCATGAGGAGACATTTGAGAGGTGTGCTTATAACCTTCTGGAGGCTGGTAGAGGGTTTATAAAGATGATTCTTTGTGACAGATATATTGTAAACATCTTTAAGATTCCTCATCATATTCCTCTCCAATATTATTTCAGCCTGTCCATATTTTGCCTGACCATTTCCCTCTTGGCTCTGATGTGTTTGGAATTCTGTGGAAACATAACATTATTACTGCCTCCATGGGAACTTGTGCTTGTCTAATTTACCTCTGGAGAACTGTTTTCGCTGTGAGTATACTAAAGTACCTTGTAGATAGACTTGCCATCATAAGGAAGCAGAAAATTTTATAGTCACTGGACTTTTGATATGCACTCAGTATTTCAAATTTCCCACTAATATGTTCAATTTTCATTATCATTTAGATAGAAATACGTTAAAATTTCTGTAGAAATGTCTTCTTTGACCTATATGGACTTTTTTTTAAATTCAACTGTAATTAACATACAGTGTAATATCAGTTTCAGGTGTTCCATATGATTCAGTGATTTCATGCATTTCTCAGGGCTCATCACACGTGTACTCTTGATCTACTTCACCTCTTTCACCCATCCCCCCACCTAACTCCCCTTTAATCCACGTCCTTTTGAGAAACTTGTTATTTAATCTCATTTTTTTGTCATTCCCCAACTAAGAACTTTTTGTTCTTGATGTCTAGTTTGAGCCATTTGTGATCTGAGAGCATACTTCCTAAGATTTCATTTACTTTGTTCACATCTCTCTGTGACGCCTCAAGTACCTGGTCAAAGAAGCACTTTTTGCACTTTGTGGAAACGTTTGTTGTCATTTCTGTTGGTGCTTGTGTGTTTTCTTTAGCCATCTCCCACTTCCTTTCTGATTTGAAAACCTTTATTGTTGGTGATGTGGGAAAAATCATAGGCCCTGATTTGATAGAATTGTTTGTCAGTTCAGGAAATAGCCAACTGCATAAGCTGGGTGTGTCTGCTGGGTCAGAGGCATCTTTTAATCCAAAGATTTTATCTTTACTTTTGTTTTCTCTGAAACTCTGAAACAATTTGTGGTTCTGGGCTTTATTATGGCTATTGGACTTGACAAAAAATAATTGGTAGTAAATGGTGCATTGGTTATTAATTTAAAATAAGTCTGCCATTTCCATTATTGAAGATTAGTAGTTTGGTATCTCTTTAATAGAATGGAAACAGAGCGTTTGGTGAAAAATAACATATCTACCTTAATTCTCTTCCTTAGAAATGGTGGTTGAAATATCACCAAGTAGAAAGGAAATTCTTTCTATAGCTTATTCTACTTCTAAGTTTTTATTCTGCTAGGCCATGGCTACATTGTTCTAGAGTGTCTCCTGAGGCAGAGGAAATAAAAACAAAATTAAACTATTGGGGCTACATCAAAATTGCTCCTGCTCAGCGATGGAAACAATCAACAAAACTGAAAGGCAACTTAGTAAATGGGAGAATATATTTGGAAATAACATAGCTGATAAAGGGTTAGTACCCAAAATGTACGAAGAAATTATACAACTCAACAGCCAGAAAACAAATAATACAATTTACAAATGGGCCAAAGTCACAAACAGACATTTCTGTGAAGAAGACATTCAGATGGCCGACAGACACATGAAAAGATGCTCAGCATCATTCATGGTCAGGGAAATGCAAATCAAAGCTACCATGTGATATCACCTTACACCTGTCAGAACAGTTGAAATCAATAAGACAAGAAAAAAATTAGTGTTGGCGAGGATGTGGAGAAAAAGGAACCCTCATGCACTTTTGCTGGGAATGCAAATTGCTGCAGCCATTTTGAAAAACAATATGGAATTTCCTCAGATAATTGAAAATAGAACTAATTTATGATGCAGTAATTGCCCTAGTGGGTATTTACCCAAAAAATACAAAAGAAAAAAAAACTACTTCTAAAGGATATATGCACCCCTATGTTTACTCCATGATTAATTACAATAGCCAAATTGTGGAAGCAGCCCAAGTATCCATCCATAGATGAATGGATAAAGAAGAGGTGATATATACATACATACATACATACACACACACACACACACACACATACACACACAATTATTATTCAGCCATAAAAAGGAGTGAAATCTTGCCATGTTCAACAACATGGATTGATATAGAGGATATAATGCTAAGTGAAGGATAAATACCATATAATTTCACTCATATGTGGAATTTAAGAAACAAAACAAATGAGCAAAGGGGGAAAAAAGAGATGAACCAAGAAACAGATTCCTAAATTTAGAGAAAAAAGTGATGGTTACCAGAGGGGAGTGCGTGGGGGGATGGGAGAAATAGGTGATGGTGATTAAAGAGTACACTTACCATGATGAACCCTGAGTAATGTACAACATTGTTGAATCCTGATATGTGCACCCGAATCGAATATAACACTGTATATTAACTATACTACATTGCACCACTTAGAAAAATAATTTATTTTGCTGAACCACACCTTTATTATAATACCACATTGGATTATGATTTTGACTTTTTGTCACGAACTATACTTTTATAAAAAATACAGTTTCTACATCAAATTTAATTTTCTTTATCCCTCTTCTAGGTAAAGAGTCGAGTATATGAAGGTAAGATTTCAGGCTTCTATTTTCCTTGTAATCTTTTCTTTTTAAATCTCTTTTTAAAAGATTCAAAACCCGACACAGGGCTCGATCTCACAAACCATGAGATCATGACCTGAGCCAAAATCAAGAGTCGGATGCTCAACTGACCAAGCCACCCAGTGACCTGTACTCTTAATACAGCTATTCAATGTGGTTTCTAATTCAGCTAGAAGTAAAGACATTGACTTATCAGGTCTAGTTAGCTGCTTAACTAGTTAGCCCCTTAGCCTCCTTGTTTGCATCCTAAGTGACAACACAGATTGAGTTGCCACCAACTGAGACAGGTGACCAAGTAGAGGAAAAAAATCAGACAATTAGAGAGAGAGAAGCAGATGAGTTTAACTCTGGTCAGAAATTTTTAAGAATCCAGTGACAGGAGTATTTTGGCATGACCTGCCTACTGGGGGAAATGTACAGATTAAGGCATTATCTGAGCCTGTCAAGAAGCTCAAGACTTAGAGAAGAAGTTAGATATTGCCAGGCCAAGTGTGTCACTAGAGAGGTTTAAAACACGTGTTATGAGTCCTGGGTGGAGGGACACTCTCATGCCAGTGGAGAGTAAGTAGAAGTGAACAAGATGCAAAATGGGGCTAATGGATTGTGTATGAGCTTCACAGACTGTCCTGATTAAGTAACCTACAGATAGTGGGTCCTCAAATGCTGGTGTTGCTGTGGGGAATACAGCACTGCTCGCATAGAGAAGGGTGACCTCAGGGCAGCAGAGCTCTCACATTGTACAAAGGTAAGTTTGCAGTCTGGGACCAAACAATAGAATTCGACGCCTATCAGAAGATTCTGCAGTACTGGGCCCTGTTCTAGGTGCTGTCCATGTGCTATCCACGTGTAAGGTGAGTGTTTCCTGCATGGTGTTTACCAGTGATGCATGTTGGGCTTTCACCATCTTGTGATTTGGGGAGGTGAGGCGTTATCCAGGGTCCTAGCCACTAAGTAGTAAAGCTGAGATTTTACCCAAGTGTGTTTGATTCCAAGACCATATCCACCTGAGCATCTCTCCCTGGTTCTCATGGACGGGACCCTGTGGAGCAGCAGAAAGAGATTGGAGGCCTCTGAGTGCCAAACAAGTGACATTTGTCTCTCAGTACTTGTTTAAATGTTTATTTACTTATTTTGAGATGGAGAGAGAATGTGTGCACGAGTGGTGGAGGGGCAGAGAGAGAGAGAGAGAGAGAGAGAGAATCCCAAGCAGCCTCGACGCTTTCAGCATAGACCTTCACATGGGGCTCAATCTCACCAACTGTCAGATCATGACCTGAGACAAAATCAACTGATTAGGCATCCAGCACCCGCCTCTCTTGTTATTGTCGTTGTTATTGTTATCTATCTATCTATGTATCATTTAAAAGATTTATTTATTTATTTTTGAGAGAGAGTGGGAGTGCAAGTGAGGAGGGGACAGAGGGAGAAGAGGACAGGAGATCCGAACCAGGCTCTGTGTTGACAGCAGTAAGCCCGATATGGGGCTCGAACTCATGAGCGGTAAGATGATGGCCTGTGCTGAAGTTGGATCTCAACTGACTGAGTCACCCAGGTGCCCCTTTCATTATTTTTAAAGGGTGGGTGAAAGTGGGGGAAAACCTTGAAGAAATTAGGTGGGTTATTTTTTCTGTTTGACTTTTGTTTTTAAAGTAATTGCACTGATTTGTTGATTTGATCATGAAGGACAGAATATAAGTTTGTAGGATACTTGATTTTTCTTCATTTCTCGTCTGGTGATGTCAGAGCAATTTGAACTGTTCATATATTCTAAGAAGGATGTTGCTTAATGATGGGATATTAGGGGACACTTGGGTGGCTCAGCCGGTTGGGTATCTGACTTTCAATTTTGGCTCAGGAAGTGATCTCGGGGTCATGGGATCGAGCCCTGCCTCGGACTCTGTGTTGAGCCTGAAATAAGGTTAAGATTCTCTCTCTCTCCCTACCCTTCACCCACTCATGTGTTCTCTGTCTCTAAAAGAAAAAGAAAGAGGAGAGAGAGGAGAGAGAGAGGAAGAAGGAGAGAATGAGAGAAAAAATAAAGTAAAATGCCACTAACTAAAACTTGCTTTCTTCAGGGACCATAGTAATGCCAAAATGTTATATGTGACCACAGTGCCAGATCTTGTGCCTTTGCTGTTGACACAATGGGTGATTTGATTTTACTGGTTTTGGTACTAATCTTAAGAGATTTCTGTTTTACCTTTTTGGTTAATTTAGATCAAATTTCTGAGAAGATTAAGTACTACATGAAGAAAAATGCAAAACGTGCAGAGAAAATATCCATTTGTGAACAGAAGGTATAACCATCCCCCCCCTTTTTTTCATTTTCATGATCTCACCTGGAATTGTGTTCACTTCTGATTCACTGATTTTGCCATCTCCTCTTTCATCATGATGTCCCATTTCATTCCATTCTATACCAGGGTAAATTCAAAGCAATCATCACATATGTAAAATACCACATTCTTTATTTTTGTAGTGGCTTACCCACCAGAGATATGTTCTTATGTCAGCATAATTAATATTTTTGAATTCTGAATCCTTTATTACATATTTGTGTGGATCAATGGAGCAAAGAAATGTGCTCAAGAAATCATGTGGCAAAATAAGCTTCCCTCTTATGAAGCACATAGATGTAAGATAAAAATCCCTTCTTTGTCCTGGGGCACCTGGGTGGCTCAGTTGGTTAAATATCCAACTCTTGGTTTCAGCTCAGGTCATGATCTCATGGTTCGTGAGTTTGAGCTCTTCATCAGGCTATGTGCTTACGGTGGGGATTCTTTCCCTCTGTCTCTATCTGCCCTTCCCCTGCTGGCTCACTCTGTCTCTCTTGAAAAATAAATTTAAAAAAGGTGTTAAAATCCCTTCTTTGTCCTTTAAAAATGGAAGTAATGATGACTATATGTTTTGTTGAAGAATAACAATGAGACACTTGAGCACACCAATGAATTTTTTAATGACATCATTCCAAGTGTGCAGGCTTTGTTGCAATCTGAGAGAAATCAGAATGTCAAGAATCGGGGCTTCCTGAGCTACCATATTTTGATGTTTGAGCCCTTTTGGTCATTGGGTAAATTAAGCCCCTCAACCTTGCATGCCATTCACTGCCGTTTCAAGCAGTAACACCACAGTACCTCTTTTATTTAGGAGTTAGGCAGAATTTGTTTTCATAACCCTGGCTTAACTTTTATATCATTCAGTCCTGCTGGGAGAGAGCACTAGAGGTTTCTCGCCATCTTGAACAGTTCTGTTCCTCTTAATGCAGAGCAGAGAATTTTGAAAGTGAATCCGGTGACAATATTTCTCTTCCATAAGGAAGAGATTGGAGCTGTTTGGCTTGAAAGATTTTACACTTTCTTCGTTTTTTCTTTGTCATCCAGTCACAGTTCCACTGTCTCAAAACCAAGACGGTTGTTCTGAAACATTTACACCTTCCACTGTTCTCTTCATCCTTCATTTCTTTATGTGTTTGGCTTTTCTCTTTGGCCCAAACTGGATCGAATGTTTTAAATGATGCAGGGACTGGTTGTGGGGTATGTTCTATTGACAATGCTTCTTTGTGACACAGTGTCCAGTGTTTGTTTGGAAAGCCTAGTACACATTTTGTTTCTATCCTACTTGCAAATCAGGGAAAGGAAAAATCTACAAAGAGCTTCAAAGGTGCTATTTTAGTAAACACTTCAGAAGTTTCAGAAGTAAATTCCCTCTATTTCCTGCAGGATTTCCATTGTTCACTTTAGCTTTGAAGAAGAACTTATCTTTGTCTTAGAACATTAGATTTATATGTTATCTACTGGGTGATTTTCTTCTTGGGACGTAAGTCACTAGAGAGAAAGTTTTGCTCAGGTTCACTTCTCCCTTAATGAAGTTCATACCAGCAAAGTGAAATCGAAGTCTGAAGAACAGCCTGTGCAGAAAGAAAATGCTCAGCTTAAGATCCACAAGAATCAGGTAAAAAGGGGAGCCTGGGTGGCTCAGTTGGTTAAGCGTCTGACTTTGGCTCAGGTCATGATATCACAGTTTGTGAGTTCGAGCCCCACATCGGGCTCTGTGCCGACAGCTCAGAGCCTGGAGCCTGCTTCAGATCCTGTGTCTCCTTCTCTCTTTACCCCTCCCTGCTCACACTCTGTCTCTCTCTCTCTCAAAAATAAATAAACATTAAAATTTTTTTTAAAGAATTAGGTTAAAAGATTTACTATCAAATGTTATATAAATCAGAAATGAACCTCATTACTTCCTTTTTAAGTTTCTCTTCTTTAACTGTGGTAAAATACATGCATTAGAAAGTTTCCCATCATGAACATTTAAGTGTACATTTTAGTAGTGCTAAGTGCATTCACGTTCTTCTATAGTCATTCCACTTTTCTCAAATCTGTCTTAAAGTCAGGAGATAGTAGTGCACACGTCAAGGATTCGATGCAGGGAGTCTTGATGTCTCATAAGTGTAACCTGGAAGAGGTGTTGCTTGGAGGGAAGAAAACCGCCCTTGGTAGAATGAGTTTGCTCTGGGAAGGTAAAAAGTGGCTTCCTGCCTTGGGAATCCTGTCCTTTCCCCTCTCCCTCCTCATGGCCACACTCGTGGGAACAGGTGCGCACATTCAACTAAACTGTTTTATGCTTGACAGGCAGCAAAAGCGAACTGGGGACAACTGTGATGCACTGAGGGTGTGTGTGTGTGAAAGGGCCAAAGAAAGCCAAATGGGAAACATTGAAGAATGTAGACATTCCTGATGGACTGTGTGGACAAAGACAGAAGCTCACAGAAGAGTAAGACTTTCAGGAGTTGTTACAAATACTGTTGTAAGAATGAATGTGTCAGACAGTGGGGATAATTATACTTTCTTTGAGCACATTTAACACCAACCATACTTTTACCATAGTAATCAGTAAAGAATTGTGTTTCTCCCTTCTGCCTTGATTTCTGTGATCTGCACCTTCCTTCACTTTGTGGAAACCTCAAGGTTCATTTTCATTGTTCTTTACATTTCAGTCCCATCATAGTGACATAACTGCCATATGTCTATATTTTTTTGCTATAATCTAGACATTGGGTAGGAAATATTGGGAGGAGAATTCAGGTGTACTGTGATGGTATCTTGCTGCAGATGAGATGGGAGTTTATGTCTGGTAGGAGATCAGGGGTGCCAGCATTACTGAATCCTGTGAACTCAGTTTTCCTTCCTTTCCCTCTTTCTTTTTCCTTCCCTTCCCTTCCCTTCCCTTCCCTTCCCTTCCCTTCCCTTCCCTTCCCTTCCCTTCCCTTCCCTTCCTTTCCCTTCCCCGCATTCCTTTTCCAGGAGACAATATTCTGAAGGTAGTCAATTTACATCATTTTTTTTTGTCAGTGTATTTTGCCTTCTTCTCAACTGGTGTCTTTGAGGCAGGTGGCAGGAGTTCCCTCATGAACTGTGGAAATGTCCAGTAGATCATTGTACAATGTTAATGACACCATGTCCAAGAAAGATGTCTCTGTGGCAGTGTCATGGCCCCAGCCTTGATTGAAAGTTCAGGGCTCTTGGGAGAAATCAGACAATTCAGGAACCCCTGCATCATCCTTATGTGTTTAGTTGTGATGAGTTGGCCAGGCTTAGTTTTGTACATTGAAAAGAAATAACGCTTATGGAGTCCCAATCACAAGAGCCTGATCCTGGGAGGGCACTTAGTGCATCTCATGTGGGCTTTTTATATTTATGTGATGTATAGATGAGTAGGAATAGAGAGCTGTGAAGAGAAGCTCAGAGTTGCCAAAGACTTGCCAACACGCTGGAGTTGAGTTTGTTTAGTTCCTTAATGGTGGGTGCCAATGCTTCCCGCTGGTTGTGTTTGTAGATCTGTGCATTTATGCGGAACAGGAGTGGGGACATTTGAGTCCTGCTTTCAGATTTCAGGGAGGGAAGAAAGGCAGAATTTCACATGGGATACCAGGTAATCTATGTTTCTTTGAAGCTGGGACTGAAAGAATGGGAGCAGGTGGAAGGGGAGAAGCAGCTGTCAGCTGCAGAACAGAAACTGAAATTAGCTGCAGAAGAGCTACGGAACTATAAGTGAGTTCATCTCCTACCAGCAGCTCACACGACACCCATTGTATTACTCTGAAACTTTATACAGTGTTTAGACCCAAGTAGCACACAAATATACACAAACATTCAGGGAACATTTATTTCTACAGAGACTTCAAGATAAATGTGACATTTTCCAGATGTTAAGTTAAAAATATTAATCTATGAGAATGCAAGCTGCTGCAGCCACTCTGGAAAACAGTATGGAGGTTCCTCAAAAAACTACAAATAGAACTACCCTACGACCCCGCAACTGCACTACTAGGTATTTATCCAAGGGATACAGGTGTGCTGTTTCAAAGGGACACATGCACCCCAATGTTTACAGCAGCACTATTGACAATAGCCAAAGTATGGAAAGAGCCTAAATGTCCAATGATGGATGAATGGAATAAAGGAGATTTGGTATATATATATATATACAATGGAGCATTATTCGGCAATCAAAAAGAATGAAATCTTGCCATTAACAACTACGTGGATGGAACTCGAAGGTATTATGCTAAGTGAAATTAGTCAGTCAGACAAAGACAAGTATCATATGACTTCACTCATATGAGGACTTTAAGAGACAAAACAGATGAACATAAGGGAAGGGAAAAAATAATATAAAAACAGAGCAGGACAAAACATAAGAGACTCATAAATATGGAGAACAAACAGAGGCTTACTGGAGGGGGTGTGGGAGGGGGGATGGGCTAAATGGGTACGGCGCACTAAGGAATCTACTCCTGAAATCATTGTTGCACTATACGCTAATTTGGATGTAAATTAAAAAAATAAAATTAAAAAAGATATTAATCTAAACAAGTTAAGTCACTAAAGATTTCCTGATCCCAATGCTGGCCCAACTATGTGGAAATGTGGTTCCTGAACATGTTTCTGGAGGTTCTGGAATGATTACAAACCTCAGGAAGCAGTTTGGTGGAGGACAAATCACATTGACAAGTAGGACCATCCCATTTTAGAGACCCACTTGTTGTAACCATGAGAAATATGACAAGGATACACGGAAAAGAAGATTTGAACTTTATGATGAAAGACCCTCATTGCAGGATTAGGGAGCTGTCACCACAGGTAAGGAGACCGTGTCAACGTGGACCCCACAGGCATTAAATAATAAATCCAAGATGATGTAGTGATGGCTTTGAGCTTTCTGTACTCTCCTCCTCATGTGAAGTGTGTCTTATATGATTGGGTCGTGTGTATGAGAGTTCAGTTCTTATAATGGGAACCTGGGCCAATTAACATCACCCTCAACATTGTGCTTCATCTGATTAAAGCGATTGCACTCCCAGGAGAAGAGTAGAAGAAACACAAAAACAGCTGCAGCAGTCAGAGCTCACCTTCGGACACCTGGTAGGCTGCACTCTGCACAGTAGTTCCTGAGTGCTTCAGCACCTAACGCAGATGATCATAACGGGCCACTGAATCTCTCCACATGGGTTTTACTGATGTGCTGACTCTTTCAAATTGCTCTTTGTGAGAAGGCAACCCAGGACAACTGGGTAAGAATGTTTTTCTCTCCTCCTCTTGTGCACACCCTGCCACAGCTGAACATGAATGTGTTTCTCTCTCCCAGCTCAGGGCTCGTGATCTGGAGAGGGCAGTGGCAGAGCAGAGCAGGGAGGTAGCCTACTTGAAACACACGTACATGATTTTGACATATTTCTTTTAAGGGCGCTGTGAGGTTTTTAAAAAGGCTAAACTATTTGGTGTCCAGTGGAGGCCTGGGTGTGGTAACTCTTAGTGAAACTGATTCATCTCAATCCTCAAGACTGGAAGTCATCCAAAGACAGACGCTTCCAGAGGAATTCAGGAGGCACAAACCAATGGCAAGAGGACCTGACAGGGCGATCCCTCCATGGAGAGGTATGGAGCATATTGTGAAATGCAGTAGCTTAACTTCGGTGGCAACATCTGCACAATCGGCTTCTTGTTCCAGTGGGTGTAATTGTTTGGTCTCCTGCAAACAGTCCCAGGTGGTTACTAGAGGTTGTGACCTGTTACATAGGTTGTCTCACAGTGGTGACAGGGCACTGGTTCCCTCAGTTGCCCCCAGCCAGCAGGGCTCTTTGGGTCTGTCCCTTGTGAGTGGTGGAGCTCACGCCCCTCCACTGACTGTGGGCCCCCCTGCAACCTCCCGGTTACACTTAACTGGAGAGTGGATGCTAGAACAGATGTGGGTCAGTCCCCCTTCCACCTTGAGACAATGTTGAAGGCTTTTTCTTTTGTTTCACATGAATAACATGAACAACAGCATGAATTGGAGGCTGTATGAAGAGCTTTCTTGATTTGGCTTTTGGGTAAACCCTCCATAGAAAATATGCTTTCTATAAAGAAAGCAGACATTTCTTTCCTCTGTTTGGAGGTGCCTTTATTCTTTAAAAAGTTTTTTTTTGTATTATGAACTATATTACTCCATTAGTAAAGTAAATCCTTGTGAAATGTCACTCCTCTAATGTTATTTTATTAGTGTAACTCTAAAACTTCAGGTCATTCCACACAGAATTAACCTTTCCCTACCTCATTAGTATTAGTATAGTATTAGTATAGTGTTAGTATAGTATTAGTCTTTTCAAGGCCATTTCTGTTCATGAATACTTACATAATCCCTTGTCAGATACATAAGGCAGATGATATATACAGTAAAACACTTGAAAAATCCCACCAATGCCTTATAGAAAAGGACAGTGTGCTGTTCATGCTGATGTTTACTGACATTATGCTAACTAAGCCACTCTTATTTTAAATTTTTTTAAATGTTTATTTATTTTTGAGACAGGGAGAGACAGAGCATGAATGGGGGAGGGTCAGAGAGAGAGGGAGACACAGAATCCGAAACAGGCTCCAGGCTCTGAGCTGTCAGCACAGAGCCCAACGCAGGGCTCGAACTCATGGACCGCGAGATCATGACCTGAGCCGAAGTTGGATGCTTAACCGACTGAGCCACCCAGGCACCCCAACTTATTTTAATTTTTAATCTGTGATAAATTGTCATTTCCCATGATGTGTTGTATTAGGAAACCCTTCTTTTAGTGTTGATTTCCACTGAATTGAGCCCTGACCTGTCCACAGTTGGTTGATTATCAAATATCCAACCAAAGCCTTCTGGTACCTTCCTCAAGGCTCCCCTGAGTCCCAAGGGGTAACCTCTGCCATTTGAAAAACCCTCTGTTTCTGGTAAGGGACCTGATTGCAGGAAGCAGTGTAAGACGGTGGAAGAAGGCATGGAGGTTTTTTTGTTTTTTGTTTTTTCCACCCAGTCTATGTAAGTCAGAATAAACCTCCATCCCTTCTTTGGCCTCTATCAAATACAGAACCTGGTGCCTCCTGGCCTCTCTGTTCTTAGCTTGTTTGTCATCTTTGGTCATGCCTCCAGCAGCCATAAGTATGTTTAGAGGCTGAGGACCACAGGGCAGTCACTGTGTGTTTGTGGAAATAACATGAGGAATATGACATCTCCCTTCACACTGATGTCTCCTGGCCTGGCTCACTTCTTCCAGACCTCCTTTCATGGGAATGTTACTGAAAACTGAAACAGAATTGTTGTTATTATTTTACTCCTTTTCTGTCCAGAGTTAGTCATTAACCTGTTTAGAACATCAATTGTAATCCTCACTAACTGAAAAACATGAAAAGCCCAACTTTCTGAGAGGTGCTTGGCAATTTTGAATGCTCTTATTCAAAGGTTGTTTTTTTCTACATTTCATAATTCATCAGTTTTCCCATCTCTTTTGGGAAATGTGCTTTTGCAGAGTCACTGCAGCTGTTCAAGTAGTAAAAATATTATGAATTCTCAGAGAAGACATATTTGCAGTAGAAAACATACACTGGAGCTGAAGGAATAGAGAGTGAAAGTCAGGTCTGATGTGCCAGTTTCTGGAAAAGAGCTGATGCCATATTCATGTAACCAGGTTCTTTTATGGCCTCTGTAGCTGTAATAGCTGGCATCTTCTATTCATATCTTAACTGTCTTTTCCACTTTGATATCAGAACATATTCATTTTAATTCTGTCATTTAAAATTCCAAACATATTTTTCCACAGGACAAAATTAATCTGTGTGTCACAGTGTACGTAAAAATTCGGCATTACCTGTGAATTCACATATTATCTATAACTTTTCCTAACTAAGTCCTGTAGGTGGCACTGTTCCTGTAGAAAACACTTTCCCAATTCCCCTATAGGGCTCTAGGGATGTCATCTGCCCATAGATCTTTGTCCTTAGGACAGCAGGTCCAGAGACGAAGCCAGGTAAGCAGAGGCTGCCAGCAGGACCTTGCAGGCAGAGCTGGTATCAATTCCTGCTTCACCTTTTGCAAGCTGTTTACCCTCATTCCTCTTAGAGCCTATTTCCTTATATTTAGAGCAGAGTGTAGCTGGTCATCCTTACCTCGCAGAGTTCTGAGAATCAGAGCTCGGGCATGAAAGGCCTGTAGAAGGTTCTCTCATGAGTCTCCGGAATGAAACAACTCATAAGAATTAACTGGAGACAGACTCAAGATTTCAGTGAATGATATGAAACCATAATTCCCCATTGTTATTTCTGCTCTTAATATGCCAAGACAGAGCTGTTGAGGTGGTGAAGGGCTGCATGGAGAGTAGTCCTGGAAATAGATGTCTGTGTGTGTGGAACAGACATTCTTTAATAGTCTGGAATTATCTCTCTGATCCTCTAGGACCGGCCACTTCCTTCCTACATTTGCAGACATAGCCAGTACCATGTATGCTGTCAGAAATTTACTGTCTTGGTTTCTCAAACTCCTAGAAGGTCTAGGTGGGACCCAGTGGGAAGAGTGGAGTTTTGTGGCACTGATGCTGCCCTGTTGAAACCAGGTGGAGGGGAAGGAGACAGGCACTGTTCCTGCTTCACTGCGGTTCAGCTATGTTAGTGTTGGTGTTGGTGTTGGATTTTTCACCTTTTACCCTAACACATCTCAAAAGTTTAATATCTGTCCTGCAGGACAACGTGGCTGCCAGAGCATTTCCTTCTTTCCCAGAAAGGGAAACTATCCCATGGGCTGCCCTTTATCACCATTCATGGGCTCTGGGCCTCCACCATCTTCTCCACCCTGGTGGCCTCTGGGACCTCACCCTCCACCTCCACCTCTACCATTTGGTAAGATGATCTGAATAGTAGTAGTTGACTTGTAAAACACATTTCATCTTTTTTTCTTATTTAGTCTTTGGGGAATATGCAGGGATGGCATCACAGAGCTTTCAGGTCAACCTGACTGAGGGCATTGCAACATTCTCAGGACATGCATGAAATGGGCTGTCATTTCCACATGGTGAGCTGGGCAGCAAGTGTCTCTAATAGAGAAGAAACAGGCCTTATACAGGGTGATAGACATAGCACTCCTTAGGATGCAGCTTGTTACAGAGACCACGTGTTGGACTCTCTGAAGGATGAGACACACCCCTAAATTTATTTCTAGCTAGTTGAGACCTGAGCTGTTCACAGTTGCTTGATTAATTATGAAAACACCTGAACCAGGGCCCTGTGGAATCTTCCTCAAGGGTCAGGGTCAGATCTTTTCTCTTGACTATAGTATTAGTCTGACATTTCTATTCAGAAATAGTTATATAATACCTGCTCACATGTGGAAGGCAGCTTATAGATAAGCTGAAAGATTGAACAGTTCTCCTGGAGCCAGAAGAAACACACCCATGCTCTTCTGTTGAGGATTTATTGATGTTATCTACCAGTTGACACTCTCATTTTAATTCTTATCTGTAATGAGATGGTGATTTATTACCCCTAATGTATATTAAGAAATGGCTGTTTTAGTGACGATTTCCAGATTTCTATTTGAGTTGACCTGTTGAAAGTTATTTGACTAATTATGAAGAACAAGAACCAGGGCCCTATGGTTTCTTCATTAAGATGATGGGATGGATCTCCCCCATCTCGCTGGGGTCACCTGAGGCTTGTGGGTTACTCTCTGCCTCTCTTCATGGTCCTGAGTGTGAGGAAGAGTTTAAGATGTCACAAGATGTGGTGTTTGTTTGAATTCTGCACAGTCTACTAAAATCAGAACACACCTCCATCCCTTGTAGAGCCTTTAGCCAATCCAGAAGCTGGTGTCACTCCCGTGAGTCACAACAACAAGCACTCTACCAAAAATGCCAAGAAGGACAAGGTAAATGCTGGGCCATTTTCAGTTGTACGTCTGTCAGGACACCCTCATTTGTGATTCAGCATGCTCTCCAGCCTTTTCCCTGTTTTGTGTGTTGTGTGATATGTCTGCCTCTTTCTATTTGCCAAATGCACAGCCTTAACCCAAGAGTCTACAGGCTTCTCTCTTTTCAGCCTGTCACCTTTTCCTGGTAAGTTTAGTAGCCAAAGGAACTTAGAGATTGAGGACACTTTGGTTTTTCCCATGTGTTCTGGAAATACACCAGGAAGATACACTGCACTCCATACTAAAGTCTCTAGGTTTGTTGACTCCTACCATACTGCCTCTCTGTGGGATCAGTGTTGTTATTTTCCTCTTTCTGGTCATGCGATGATGCATTAACGCTATCTGTTAATTGGAAATGTGAAAAGACGCCCCTCTATTTTTATGTTGTGTGCCTTGTACAATTTAGAGTGGTCTTAGACAAAGTCACTGTTATAACTCACCACCTTCACATCTTCATTGGTAAATGAGCTGTTTAGAATCCTTCAAGCTGTATCTTAGGTAAAAATATTCAGAACACAAAATCCTTCAGTTGTGTTCACACAAGCAGATTCTAATGTGTCTCCAATCAGTGTTAGAGCTGATACCATCACTCATGACACATCCCTGGGAATTGATAACAAAATCAAAACACGTTCACATTATTTCGGTTACATAAATTTCTTCCTCTTTTTTCCCATATGATGTATTCCTCTGTGTCTTGTAGTGTGCTCAAAATCAATTCCTTATAAATTCGGATAAACACATATGGGCTTAGTAGACATTGACAAGTAATATTTTTGTCACAGTGAACACTTTCTCACTTCCCCTGCAAGACTCCAGGCATCCTGAACTCCCAGTGGCCTCTTAGGCCTCTGACAGCACTTCCAGAGATGGGGAAGACCCCTTTCTCAGGGAGGGAAGCAGAGGGGGCAAAGTGAGGGGCTGGCAGGCAGAACTTTTTCCCAGTAGCAGCTGTGGCTTTTTTGTGCAGATCATGAGCTGTTTATTTGCACTCAGTTGTCTGTGTGTGTGTGTGTGTGTGTGTGTGTGTGTGTGTATTCTTGAAGATGCCAAAAACAGAGCTTCTACAGTCACTGTAGTGGAGAGATGCAGGGTGATCCTGGACATAGACGTTGGCCTTCTGGAATATGCTACTTCATTCATTTGGAGTTACTTCTTTTAATCCTCTAAGGTGGGATCACTTTGTTCTACATTCTCAGACATGAGCAGGGACATGTGGTGACAGTAGTTTAACCTCCTGCATTTATTTGCTTAGGCTGTAGGTGGTACCCAGTGGGAGGGATAGAGTTGTCAGGTAGTGATGCTGCTCTCTTGGATCATAGTGGCAGAGAAGATGCCAGGTGCTGACATGTACTTCTCTGGGTTTCAGCTACTTTTGGTATTGGTTCTCTTGTCTGGCATATGAATGTAGCTGTCACTTCTGTACTGCAGGGCAGTGTGGATCTGTGGGGACTTCCTCCGTTAACTGGAATATTCTGCACACCCTACCCTAGAGGCCACCCTATGGGCTCCTGGGCACATCTACCTCCTCAACCTTGGTGGCCCTGGGGACCACCCTAAACCCCTCCACCTGCACCACTTGGTAAGATGATCTGAGGAGTATGAGTTGACTTGCAAAGCACATTCATCTAATTTTTGTTGTTGTTGAGTCTTGGACGAGGTGCAGAGGTGTTACCACAGGGCATTATAATGCAAGAGAATTGTGTCTGCCACCATTACCACATTCCTCGAGTGTCTCATGACCCATAGATCATCTTTGTGTCATTTTCCCCACCCTGTGTTGGTACAGGTGTCTCTTGTGGAGATGGAATGGGGCTGTATACAGAAAAGCAGGCATAGCACTTCAGCACATGTGTGCCATACACAGTCCATGTGCTGGGCGGTGGGAGGCATGAGGCTCAGCCTAACGTATATCCATCCAGTTGAGCCCCCAGACATCCACAGTTGTTTGATGAGTCATGAAAACACCTGAACCAGGGCCATAACAGGTCTTCATCAAAGTTTAAGGGATGGTTCTCCCCTTCACCTTGGGATCACCTGAAGCATGTGGGATACCCTCTGCATGTGATTGGGGATATGACTAGGCCAAAGAGTTTAAGTTGTTTGAGGAATGAGGTGATTTTTTTTGTCTTGTCTCTGAACAATCTACTCCAATCAAAATAAACATCCATCCCTTCTAGGGTCTTTTGCAGATCCAGATATTGCTCCCATGATTGACAATAACACTGACTCTACCAAAAGGACCAAGAAGGATAAGGTAAGTGCTATGGACATTTTCAGTTGTAACTCTTTTGGGAAACCCTCATTTTCCTTCAGCACTCTCTCCTGGCATTGTGTCTGTTTTGTGTGTTGTATGATATGTCTACTTGTTTTTCTTATTTTGTAAATGCACAACCTTAACTCGAGTGTCTCTGGGCTTGTCTATTTTCATCCTGTCAACTCTTTGTGGTGAGTTTAGAAGTCAAACATGGTCAGGGATGAGGACCTGAGGGCTTTTCCAGTATGTTCCTGGAAATAACCCAAGGAGGATGACACCACACTCCACCTGGAAGTCTTCCGGCATGCCTCATTTTTTCTGGACCTCCTCAAAGTGGAATCATTGCTCTTGCTGTTACTTCCTGTTCTGTTTCTGTCTAGGGGATTAACATGCTCAGAAAATCTGCAGTTATCGTTATGGGAGGAAAATGCAAAATGCCTTCACTCCAATTTTATTTTTGTATGTGTCATTTAGAGTGGTCTTAGACAAAGCAAATTTCATACCCGTCAACATTAAGCCCTTTTTTTTTTTTTTTTGTAAATGTGCTGTCTGGAATCCCTTCAGATGTGCCCTGGGTATAAATATCTGAAGTATAAGAGATGAGATATTTGTCCTAGAAAACATCCATTGGAACATGAGCGGTGAAGAGAGAAAATCCGTACAATTACCTGCATTGTAATTCCCCACTGTGTCCTTCATTGTGTTCACCTGAGTTGTCTTGTGTCCTGTGTCACGGTTACAGGTGAAACATGGAAATGTACAGCAGAAACGAAAGTGTATTTGTGTTAATTCTGTTATTTAGAACTTCAGCTCATTTTTCCAGAGGACACGATTACCCTGCAAATTGTACTGTACTTAAACTGAGAAGTACCACTGAATTAAAATAAATTACCTAAGCCTAACTAAAATGAATAGGTAACATGTTTCTCTAAAACATGCTTTTCCAGGTTCTCTGCATGACCTCAGGGTCCCCATCACCCCATGTGTCTCTGTGCCCATGGATAACACTTCCAGAGAGGAGAAGACCCCATTGTCAGGAGAGAAGCAGATCGGGCACAGGAGGGGGCTTAGAGGAAGAGCTTTGAGCCCTGAGGGCTATGATTCCATGTGTGGACACTGGCCTTGTCATTCCTTCTTATTTTGTAGTTCTTCACATACAAATAAGCAGCCTCTGTGGTGGAGGAGGATAAGGGGTGATGGTTGATCCTGGACTTAGATGCCTTCATATCAGGAATATGCTATTTTCTTAGTTTACTCCATATTCACTCCATGAATTCTCTAGGACAAGAGCCCTTGCTGTTCTACATTTGCAGACATGTGGGGACACTAGTTTCTTCCCATAGCCTCTGTTCCCCATCCCCAAAGCTCTCAGCGGAACCCAAAGTATGGGTAGAGTTCTTTTGATGCTGATGCTGCCCACTTGGAACCCAGTTGTGGGGAAGCTAGTAGCAGATGAGCACTACTTCTTTAGGTTTTTGCTTTTTGCCAGTGTTGGTGCTTGGTTCTGTTCTATGAACACAGCTTTCATTTCTGTTCCACAGGCCATTATGTACGCAAGAGGGCCTGGTCCTTTCCTAGGTTCGCCTTGCAGGCTGTACCCCATGGATGGCCCTTCATCACCAGCTCTTACCCCTCCTCCACCAGCTCCTCCACATACTCAGTTTGGTAAGACGACCTGAAAGGGATGAGTGACTGATAAAGTGTATTCATCTTCTTCATGATTGACTTTGTGGGAATGATGTCGAGATGGTTGTGAGTGTTGGCAATCCAACTGCGACCTGCTTGAGGACGCTGTAGCATATCTCAAGTTTCTCAGGACATACATACAGTGGGCAGTGTCATTTCCCTGTAATGCGGTGAGCTATACGTTTCTCTTGTCAAAATGAAAGAGGATTTTTTACACAAAAGCAGACATATCAGCAGTACTGGTGCGTATTTTACAGACACAATGTTGTGGGTTCTGTGACAGATGAGACACACCCTTAACTTTAGGTGCTTCAGGTGTCCTGAGTGAAATGGGGCACATGCATTATATGACACAGTACTTGTGGTCATCATAATGGAAGCAGCAGTGAAGGAATGAGGGAAACTTGAATCACACAGGAATAGAAGGAAAGTTGTGGATGGCAATCAGAGTTTGAAGAGGTGCAGAGGGGAGGGTGTTGGGGTGAGTAGGATGGATTTGGAGGCCTTTCATGACAGGGCCCACAGCCTAGGCAGGGAGCATGAGGATATATGTAAGGAACTGCTTCATGGGTTCAAGCACAGTGTACAATTTAGTCATCATCTCTGGAATGTCAAGGTTACCACAGTGCACCCAGTTCATAATCTAAAAAAAGGATTGTTGTTTCCCTTGGTTTTCTGAAGGGTCTGCACATGTATGAAAGAATGTCCTGGAGATTTGGTAATTTAAACTTGGTCTTAGGAAATGCTTGTCTGCGTAAGTTTGTGTATCTCAGTGATACTACATGTGAAGACAGGTTGTTGATCAGCTGAGCGGCTTCCTTGGCCTTCAGCCTGAGTCAGACTCTTGGTGGGGAATTCAGGGTTGAGGAGGAGCCTCCCCTGCTGAACTCCGGTCACCACACCCCTGCATCTGCTGTCACCACACTGCCTGTGGGTTTGAATCTCCGGAACTTCCCTCACAATTTCCTGAGGCTTTTCCTGTGTTCCTGCTGTCTCAGCCCTAATACCCACTCTCAGTGGGGCCATCTCAGAGCCTCAGGTTTGTAATCTGAGAAACAGGGACAATGTTGGTTTCTGAGATCAGTATGATGAACAGGGGATAATCAATAAGGAATTTGTAAAATGTATGGGACGAATGGGCACTCACCCTTCTCAGGGTGGAAATGAATGTATCTGCACACAGAAGATCATCAACAGATGTTCATTCAATTTCATGCAACTAAGAGTATAATGCCTGAGGCTGAGAGATTGGCAATCACTATTTTGGCAATCACAATTTCAAAAGATACGGCAAGGACCCCAGTGTTTTTTCTATGAAAATTCAGGTCCTACTTTACAAAGAAGAAAAAGATAACTATGATACTGTGTACATTCAGGGATCTATAAGATTTGAAGACAGTCATCTTCCCTTGTAGGTAGACACACAGATGCGGCCACACAATTAAGTGTTCATCCAAGGCCACAGATATATTGTTGAAGACAAAATGCATAGAGGACAACAGAAGATGCCACTGCAATAACCCACAATCTCTTTGCCTTACAGGAGAATTTGAAGTTTGAAGAGGACCCTGAACTGTGACAAATGGGCTGGGTGATGTAATATATTTAGAAAAGTTGTCTGATATGCGTATTTGACTAAATTCTTTCCCTGACCAATCCTGTCCCCTCTATTTTGTCTTTCCTCATTCCCCCTGATAAACCCATCGCAGTTCTGACTCTGTGTCAGTATCTGCTTCCAGGAGGACCTATGGTCATTCTACTTTGATGTACACAGTGTGACTCCTGTATACATGGTCACAAACAGGTAGAATCTACAGTAATAGGGGCAGAAGATAAGTCCCTATTTGAATTGTATTGACTGCACATGTCCCCCTGGTTCCTTCTGGGGTGGTGGACACAACCTTCCTCTAGATCTGGTGATGGTGGTGTTCACTCCTCAATAGGTACTCGCAAGCACACAGCGCCTGCTAGTCACAGTGGTGTGTGGTGATCAGCAGGGCAGCTATCAGTCCCCAGGAAGTGGCTAATTCCTGATTGCAAGAAATGGATGAGGGGTCAGCAGTGTCTCTGGTAGAACAGTGAGGAAACCCTGCATTAATCCAGATGTTGTGGACTCTTCCCACCTACCAGCTACCTCACAATAGCACCATTCCAGGTGGGAGCTGAGGTAGACTCATGGTGGTAGTTTTTGGGGTGAGACTTTGATGTCCCATATTCCTCCCAGTGTTTTCTTTTTTTTCCCTTAATTTTTTGCAATGTTTGTTTATTTTTTGAGCAGGAGAGAGAGACAGAACACAAGCGAGAGAGGGGCAGAGAGAGAGAGAAGGAGACACAGAATCCCAAGCAGTCTCCAGCCTCTGAGCTGTCAGCCTAGAACCTGACAAGAGGTTCAAACTTACAACCCATGAGATCACGACCTGAGCCGAAGTCAGACACTTAACTGACGGAGCCACCCAGGCTTCCCACTATCCTTAGTGAGGGATGGGCAGGGCAGAGGTCGATGACATGATACCCTCTCCTCCCTCACCACCAAGGCAGGGTTGGTTGTAAGCATCTGGCTCTTTCCAGGTCCTCAAAGGCCATGCATTCTGTCCCCGAGCCCCTGATGCCTGCAGGGCCCTCCTTCCTCCCAGGTTGTGGAGGCAACCAGCCCTCCAGCAACTTTGAGGTCATGGCTGGGCCACCAAGGGCTCAAGGTCTGGCTGTCCACATGCTTCCCAGGAGTAGCTTAGAACGGCAATGCTGCAGGAAAGGTCAGCATGAGCAGCTTCTGTAAACAGGATTCTCATCCACTGCGATCAGGGCCTGGGCTAAAACATGACAGGAGAGAGGGGGACACAGGACATGTGGTGCCCTGCCTCCTGGACAGGGCTGCATAGAGTAGAAGGCCAAGGGCCTGGGGAGAGGCAGACAAAGAGACAGGCAGGGAGAGAGACACTGAGTCAGTGATGGGGGTATTGGGCATGTCCGAGAGAGTGAGAGGAAGAAACAGGGGGAGACAGGAGGAGAGAGAAGCAGAGGCAAAGAGGAGGCAAGGAGGAAAGGATGGAGCTGGTTACAGTGTGTGGAGGGGGCAATGGGCCATGCAGGAGGGGCTCTGTGAAGATGCTCTTAGTGTTGGAGGCAGAAAGGGTAGGAAACCTGGGCATGACAGTTCCCTGAGTGCAAAGCTCCAACCTCACTGGGGCAAGCTCTGTAGAGGCCATTGCCCCCTGGGAAGATGGGTCCCCCTCATTTTGCCTGGCGTGTGGGGGCCCAGTCTTAGGATCGGTCATGGAGAGAGATGGCTTGAGGCAGAGTGTGCAGCTCATTAGCAGGTAAAGTCCAGAGTGTGCTCCATGGGGAGGTAACCATCATTCTCCCTCACTGCCCTCAGTCCCTGCTCCATTCCCCCATGCTTGAGCACGACCTTCCTTATGTTCCAAAACCAGGTGTCAGGCATTGTGCTGCCCCCAGAGCCAGCAGTCTGGAACTTGCAAGGATGGATTATTAATCTCAACCAAAAGTATTTGAGAATAAGGTCTGTATTCTCCTTCTGGAACTAGTTATGTGCAACATGATAGTGCGTTGTTGTTCTTACATCTACTGCTGATCTCTGGATTCTGGATTGTAAGTGAGCAGTTTAAAACACCACAGCCTTCTCTTACATGAAAGGAGAAACCTGTCTTCACCCAGCCTTCCTCTAATTGTGAAGACATGGCAATTATTTTTTTAATTTTTTTTTCATTTATTTATTCTCAAGAGACAGAGAGAATACAAGTGGGGAGGGGCAGAGAGAGAAGGTGACAGAATCCAAAGCAGGCTCCAGGCTCCGAGCTGTCAGCACAGAGCCTGACGCAGGGCTTGAACGCACAAACTGTGAGATTCTGACCCGAGCTGAAGTCGGACGCTTAACCGACTGAGCCACCCAGGTGCCCCAAGACATGGCAATTATTATTTGAAGGCACAATTATCTACCTATGAGTCTGATGGAAATTATTTCACCCATCTTCATCCCTAAAGCACTTTTCATTGAAAATATTACCCATATACAGGCAGGAAATTCATAACAGATGTGTAGCTTCCTTTAGATGTGCATTCTGGCCTTGTCACATTTGTGTCATCAAACACATTATTGACAACGTGAAAATAAGCTCTCAACATCAAGATGGTGACATTAGAGAATGTGGTATAAATAGAATTTCATATGTTCTCAATTAGAAATAATTTTTTAATGGTGAAGGACAAATTTAAAGTATTGTCCAATTTTATTGAAATGTAGTAGACACACCATGTTGTATTAGTTTCAGGCATATATAATAGTGATTCCGTGTGTATACGTTATGCTCTCCAGATACCTATACAAGTGTAGGTATCATGTGAAAGCATGCAACACTTTCTTACAGGATTGACTATATTCCATAGGCTGTACCTGGTATCCCAATGACATATTCATTCCATAGCTGGAAGCCTGTATGTCTTTCTCAAGGGTGTCAATTTTTTATTCAACCCAAGTATTTTCGTGGTAAACACCACTGCCTGTGGTTCATTCAGCATGTGTCAATTTGTCGTCTGTATTTCTGGGAATGCTGCTTAAAGCATTACAAATGATATCATGACATCAATAAATTCGGTTTCGTTCTTCACTCAGTAAAAAGGAGAAGGAAAAGATTTCTTTGGGTCCCAGGCCCTTCACTAAGACCCTTCCCAATCTGGAGAACAGGCTTCACTGGACCAGCTGCACTCTCAGTACTTCCAGCTGAGCAGCCATGGCCTTGAGCATTGCAGGAATTCCCACGAAGGCCGGCAGGGGGCGCGCACGCACCACGCCCAGGGAGGGGCAGGGCGTCTGCGTGCGCAGTGATGGCCAGAGAAGGCTCCCGTTAGGCTTTTCTGATCCAGGGCGCCACAGAGCTGGAAAGGCTTCCTTGCTTCTGAGGACCCAGTGCCTCTGAGTGTGGGCAAAGAGCCAGAGCTGCATGTCCAGCAGGTTCCGCCCCCGGTGGGGGGAGGGGGGGGCAGGGGTGCTGGGCAGCTTCCCCAGAAAGGCCAGATGGTCAGTGAGTGGCACAGTCCCTTACATTTTCTGGGTTGTTCCGTGGCTTATTCCTCATTTCCCCTGCCGCTTTGTGAACAAGATGTATTTCACTCAAGGATCCAAGGATTCAGGGGGTCCCGCCACGCCGTGTCAGAGAGGCTGGGGTTGGCTTGTGCCAGGTTCAGGCTTGTTTGGGGGAGAAATCCTGACACAAATTCGGAGGAACAGGAGCCGCATTCAGTTGGGAAGTGAAGACGCCGAATGTTGACTCTCAGGACCTTCTAGAAGAATGAGCTAGGACCCACTCTCCGAGTCCTGCCGCAACCAGAGCCCGAGGTAAAAACACAATGTGCCCTCCACATCATACATGCTTTTATTAACTTTCAGTGGGGATTTTTTCCCAAGAATGTTCTCGTCGTTGAAAACAACTGAAAACCTGACAGGGACGTTGTGCCAGGAACCTCCCGTTATTCGAATGTTCAATATTATTCCTGCAACAGAGTTCCTTACACTTATCCTTTCTTGCCTTTGTTGGAAGGAATCTCCTCAATAATACCTTCAAAACATACTCGTTACCTTATCTCCTTTTTAGTTGAGATTTGGCATGTTTTCTAATTTCTCATGAACTCGTGAACATCCGAAATACTTTTAAATTGATTGCAGATTTTACTAAAAACTCATTCATGGGATCCCTCTGTGACTGCTGCTGGTCAAAGGACATACCAAGGCCACTTCTCAGTGTGGGTAGGACTGTAGCAAGCAAACATTGTGAATCAATTTTAGAAGAAAAAGCCTCATGGTATTCTGTCTTTATGAAACTTGATGCTCAGATCCCCTGTTCGATACATTTCCACTGTTTTTTAATTTTTCTTTTTTGCTCATTTTCTCATTCAGAGATTCATAGACCTGCCCGAGTTTTACATTCACCACACATACTTGCAAGGCTCCTTTCTGTCACCGTAAGAGAGAAGACAGACCTGATGCACATGCAAGTTTCTGTAGCTTCAAGATTTGTTGTGTAGGTCTCTGTTAACTTTTCCCACCCAGTTGAAAATAAAAAATGTAATCTACGTGCACCAGTATGATTTCATTTCGTTATACTGGGTTTCTTCACTGGATATTTTATGTATGTGTATACATTAGATGGTTTAGTCCTGAGAAAATCCCACACGTAGTTGAATTTGAAAGAAAAATGTATATCCTATACAGAAAATTAGAAGATTTGCATATTAAATTCATAAATGTAGAATTTTTGCAAGTGAAATTAGGGTTATTTTCTGAGGAAGATGCAAGGGGAGAATAACCATTTCAGGGGGAAAAGAATGGTGTGTAGTTTTCACATGTCTGCAGGAGTTACTCAATTACATATGTGTTTATGAGCAATTTTATGACAGTGTCCCATTTTTCCAATTCATTAATGATTTCATAAGCTACGTATATCATTTTTCATTCCAAGATTATAAAAGTAAAACTTTTATCTTCTGTTGCTATGAGAGTATTTCCATTTTGTAGTAATTTTTAAAATTCAAGTGTAATTAACATCAGGTTATGTTTGCTTCACGGTGTACAGTGTAATGATTTAACACTTCTTGTATGACTCCATGCTTCTCACCATGGGTGTATTCTTCATCTCCTTCCCCTATTTCACCCACCCCCCACCCACCTGCCCTCTGGCAAGCACCATTTCCTCTCTAAATTTAAGAGTCTGTTTTTTTGTTTTTTGTTTTTTTGGTCTGTCTTCTTTTCTCCATTTTCTTTGTTTCTTTGTTTTGTTTCCCAAATTCCACATAAAGTGATGTCATATGGTGTTTTTCTTTCAGCGCACAGCCTCATGGGGGGCTTGAACTCCTGAACTGCGAGAGCATGACCTGAGCCCAAACCCAGAGTCAGACGCTTAACTGACTGAGCCCCTCAGGCACCTAAGGTGAATGACTTTTTAAATGCATTGTTGGATTTGGGTTGCAAATATTTTCTCGACAATTACTATATCTATGTTCATCGGAGATATTGGCCTGTTGTTTTGCTATTGTTTGTAATGTCTTTATCTGGTTTGGTATCAGGGTACTGATGGCCTCATAAAATGAACTTGGAAACTTGCCTTCCACTTTCATATTTTAGAATATTTTAAGAATAGGTATTAACTCTTTATTTTTTAATATAATTTATTTTCAAATTGGCTTATATTCAACACCCACTGCTCATCCCAACAAGTGCCCTCCTCAGTGCCTATCACCCACTTTCCCCTCTCCCCCACCCCCATCCACCCTCAGTTTGTTCTCTGTATTTAAGAGTCTCTTATGGTTTGCCTCCCTCCCTCTCTGTTTGTAACTATTTTTCTCCCTTTTCTTCCCCCATGGTCTTCTGTTAAGTTTTTCAAGATCCACATATGAGTGAAAACATATGATATCTGTCTTTCTCTGACTGACTTATTTCACTTAGCAAGACACCCTCCAGTTCCATCCACATTGCTGCAAGTGGTATGATTTTATTCTTCCTCATTGCCAAGGAGTATTCCATTGTGTACATAAACCAGTTTCTTTATCCATTCATCAGTTGATGGACATTTAGGCTCTTTCCATAATTTGGCCATTGTTGAAAGCACTGCTGTAACCATAGGGGTACATGTGTCCGTATGCATCAGCACTCCTGTATCCCTTGGGTAAATTCCTAGCAGTGCTCTTGCTGGGTCATAGGGTATTTGTAGTTTTAATTTTTTGAGGAAGCTCCACTCTGTTGTCCAGAGCAGCTGCACCAGTTTGCATTCCCACCAACAGTGCAAGATGGTTCCCATTTCTCTACAACCTCGCCAGCATCTATAATTTCCTGATTTGTTCATTTTAGCCACTCTGACCGTTGTGAGGTGGTATCTCAGTGTGGCTTTGAGTTGTATTTCCCTGATGAGGAGTGACATTGAGCATCATTTCATGTGTCTGTTGGCCATCTGGATGTCTTCTTTGGAAAAGTGTCTATTCGTATCTTCTGCCCATTTCTTCACTGGATTATCTGTTTTTCAAGTATGGAGCTTGGTGAGTTCTTTATAGGTTTCGGATACTAGCCCTTTATCTGATATGTCATTTGCAAATACCTTTTCCTATTCCGTCAGTTGCCTTTTAGTTTTGTTGATTGTTTCCTTTGCAGCGCAGAAGGTTTTTATCTTCATGAGGTCCTGATAGTTCATTTTTGCTTTTCATTCCCTTGTCTTTGGAGACGTGTCGAGTAAGAAATTGCCACGACCGAGGTCAAAGAGGTTGTTGCTTGCTTTTTCGTCTAGGATTTTGATGACTTCCTGTCTCACATTTAGGTCTTTCATCCGTTTTGAGTTTATTTTTTGTACGGCATAAGAAAGTGGTCTAGTTTTATTCTTCTACATATTGCTGTCCAGTTCTCCCAGCACCATTTGCTAAGGAGACTGTCTTTTTTTTTTTTCCATTGGATACTCTTTCCTGCTTTGTCAAAGATTTGTTGGCCATCCATTTGTGTGTCCACTTCTGGGTTCTCTATTCTATTCCATTGGTCTATGTCTCTGTTTTTGTGCCAATACCATACTGTCTTGATGATTACAGCTCTGTAGTAGAGGCTAACATCTGGGATTGTGACGCCTCCTGCTTTGGTTTTCTTCTTCAGTATTACTTTGGCTATTCGGGGTCTTTTGTGACTCCATACAAATTTTAGCATTGTTTCTTCTAGCTTGGAGAAGAATGCTGGTGCAATTTTGATTGGGATTGCATTGAATGTGTAGATTGCTTTGGGTAGTATTGACATTTTAACAATAGTCTTCCAATCCATGAGCATGGAATATTTTTCCATTTCTTTGTGTCTTCTTCAGTTTCTTCCATAAGCTTTCTATAGTTTTCAGCATACGGATCTTTTACATCTTTTTGGTTAGGTTTATTCCTAGGCATTTTATGGTTCTTGGTGCAGTTGTAAATGGGAACCGTTTCTTTATTTCTCTTTCTGTTGTTTCACTATTGGTGTATAAAAATGCAGCCGATTTCTGTACATTGATTTTGTATCCTGCGACTTTGCTGAATTCATGTATCAGTTCTAGCAGTCTTTTGGTGGAGTCTTTCGGGTTTTCCATGTAGGGTATCATGTTGTCTGCGAAAAGTGAAAGTTTGACTTCTTCTTTGCCAATTTTGATGCCTTTTATTTCATTTTGTTGTCTGACTGCTGATGCTAGGACTTCCAACACTATGTTGAACAACAGTGGTGAGAGTGGACATCCCTGTCATGTTCCTGATCTCAGGGGGAAAGCTCTCCATTTTTCCCCATTGAGGATGATATTAGTTGTGGGCTTTTCATCTATGGCTCTTATGATGTTTAAGTATGTTCCTTCCATCCCGACTTTCTTGCGAGTTTTTATTTAGAAAGGATGCTGTATTTTGTCAAATGCTTTTTCTTCATCTATTGAGAGGATCATATGGTTCTTCTTTCTTGTATTAATGTGATGAATCACATTGATTGATTTGTGAATATTGAACCAACCCTGCAGCCCAAGAATGAATCCCACTTGATGATGGTGAATAATTCTTTGTATATGTCATTGAATTCGATTTGCTAGTATCCATGAGAATTTTTGCATCCATGTTCATCAGGGATATTGGCCTGTAGTTCTCCTTTTTTGTGGGGACCCTGTGTGGTTTGTGAATCAAGGTAATGCTGGCTTCATAGGATGAGTCCTGAAGTTTTCCTTCCATTTCTATATTTTGGGGACATCTTGAGAAGGATTGATATGAACTCTGCTTTAAATGTCTGGTAGAATTCCCCAGGGAAGCCATGTTTGTCCAGGACTCTTATTTGTTGAGAGATTTTTGATAACTGATGCAACTTCTTTACTAGATATGGATCTGTTCAAATTTTCTATTTCTTCCCATTTGAGTTTTGATAGTGTGTGGGTGTTTAGGACTTTGTCCATTTCTTCCTGGTTGTCCAGTTTGTTGGCATAGAATTTTTCATAGTATTTTTGGATAATTGCTTGTATTTCTGAGGGATTGGCTGCAAGAAATCCCTTTTCATTCGTGATTTTATCTACTTGGGTCCTCTCTCTTTTCTTTTTGACAAGCCTGGCTAGAGGTTTATCAATTTTGTTTATTTTTTCAAAAAACCAAATCTTGGTTTCATTGATCTGTTCTATTTTTTTGGGGGTGGGGGTTCTGTATTGTTTGTGCTCTGATCTTTATTAATTCTCTTCTTCTTCTGGGTTTGGGGTTTCTTTGCTGTTCTGCTTCTAGTTCCTTTAGGTGTGCTGTTAGATTTTGTATTTGGGATTTTTCTTGTTTCTTGAGATAGGCTGGATTGCAATGTATTTTCCTCTTAGGACTGCCTTTGCTGCATCCCAAAGGTTTGGATTGTTGTGTTTTCATTTTCATTTGTTTCCATATATTTTTTAATTTCTTCTTTAATTGCCTGGTTGACCTATTCTTTCTTTAGTAGAATGTTCTTTAACCTCCATGCATTTGGAAGTTTTCCAAACTTTGTCCTGTGATTAATTTCAAGTTTCATAGCGTTGTGGTCTGAAAGTGTGCAAGGTATGATCTAAATTCTTTCATATTTATTGAGGGCTGTTTTGTGACTCAGTATGTGATCTATCTTGGAGGATGTTCCCTATGCACTCGAGAAGAATGTGTATTCCACTGCTGTAGGATGAAAAGTTCTAAATGTATCTGTCAAGTCCATCTGGTCCAGTGTATCTTTCAGGGCCATTGTTTCTTTATTGATTTTCTGTCTAGATGACCTGTCCATTGTTGTAAGTGGAGTGTTAAAGCCCCTGCAATTACCACATTCTTGTCAATAAAGTTGTTTATGGTTGTGATTAATTGTTTTATATATTTGGGTGCTTCTGAATTCGGTGCATAGACATTTATAATTGTTAGCTCTTCTTGATGGATAGACCTAATAATTATTATATAATGCCCTTCTTTATCTCTTGTTACAGCCTTTACTTTAAAATCTATTTTGTCTGATAGAAGTATGGCTACTCCAGCTTTCTTTTGACTTCCAGTAGCATGGTAGATGTTCTCCATCCCTTCAGTTTCAATCTGAAGATGTCCTCAGGTCTAAAATGGGTTTCTTGAAGGCAGCAAATAGATGGGTCTTGTTTTTTTTTAATCCATTCTGATACCCTACGTCTTTTGATTGGAGCATTTACTTCATTTGCATTCAGTGTTGTTATTGAAAGACATGGGTTTAGAGTCATTATATTGTATGTAGGTTTCATGCTTGTGGTGATGTCTCTTGTCCTTTAGTGGTCCTTGCATCATTTTACTCAGAGAGTCTCCCTTAGGATCTCTTGTAGGGATGGTTTATTGGTGATGAATTCCTTCAGTTTTTGTTTGTTTGTTTGGGAAAACCTTGATCTCTCCCTCCTTCTATTCTGAATGACAGGCTTGCTGGATAACGGATTCTTGGCTGCATATTTTTCCTGTTCACCATATTGACAATTTCCTGCCACTCCTTTCTGGCCTGCCAAGTTTTAGTGGATAGGTCAGCTACTACCTTTATGTGTCTACCTTATATGTTAAGCCCTGTTTATCCCTAGCTGCTTTCAGAATTCTCTATTTATCTTTGTATTTTGACAGTTTCAGTATGATATGTCATACAGAAGATTGATGCAAGTTACATCTAAAGGGGATTCTCTGTGCCTCCTGGATTTCAATGTTTGTTTTCTTCTCCAGGTTAGGGAAGTTCTCAGCTATGTTTTGTTCAAGTACATTGGCCCCTTTTTCTCTCTTCTTCTTCTGGAACTCCTATGATATGGATATTGTTCTGTTTGATTGCATCACTTAGTTCTCTAAATCTACCCTCATATCCAGAATTTTTTTTATCTCTCTTTTCCTTAGCTTCCTCTTTTTCCATAATTATCTTCTAATTCACCTATTCTCCCCTCTGCCTCTTCAGTCTTCGCTGTGACCACCTCTATTTTATTTTGCACCTCATTTATAGCATTTTTAAATTCATCATTACTATTGTTTAGTTCCTTGATCTCTGCAGCAATAGATTCTCTGCTTTCTTCCATGCTTTTCTCAAACCCAGCGATTAATCTTATGACTGTTATTCTAAATTCTTGTGCAGTTATATTGTGCATATCTATTTTGATCAATTCTTTAGCTGTCATTTCATCCTGGAATTTCTTTTGAGGAGAACTCTTCTATTTCATCATTTTGGATAGTGATGTGTTTTAAAAGCTTGTTATGTGCCCTGCACCTGCGAGCACTTGTATATTAAAGACGGGCCATACCCTATCCAGAGCCTGGCCCTTCAGGAGATGTTTTTTTGGAGAATGTTACTAGCTCTCTCTTGTTGTGACCTTGGGTACTTTTCTCCCAACTGGTACTGATGTTTTAGACCCTCCACCAGGTGTGCTTTGACTTGTTCATTGAAGTAGCTCTGGAAAGGAAAACAGACAAACAAAAAACAAACAGAAAACAAAAACACGCAAACACACAAGCAAGCAAACAAACCAAAAAAACCTAGAACAAAAAAACCAGAAACACCAGCTATGAGTAAATCACAGGGTGGAGGTAGTGCTGATAGAAGAGGCCTTATCCCATACAAAGAGAGACATGACATGGGTGGGGAAAAGAAAGAGTAAAAATGGACCAGAGAAACTTTTTGGCTTAATCCAGAGAGAGAGAAAGGAAACTGAAGAAGGAGGTGGGGAAGAATGAAGGAAGATAAAGTTGTCCAGACAGAGAAACTGTAGGGCTTAATCCAGAGAGAGAAAATGGAGAATAAAGAAGGAGGTTTGGAACATATATCAAGAGAATGGATTAAATATGTCTGCTTAAACAAACCAACAACCAGAGTAACCAGACTAGAGGAGGGAAGAGAAGAGAAGGAGAAAGGAAGGAAGAATGTATCTATATAATTAGAATTGTTTGAGAATTAAACCAGGCAATGCAGCAGTGCAGGTCTGGAGAAGGGGGCATCCACTGTGGGTCCTGCTGTCCAATCCCTGAGGCCCCATCTTGGTGGTTGTGGGGAGAAAAATGGCAGCCCCCCCCCCCCGCCCCCAGTCTCTCCTCCGCAGACCACTCTGTTTGAGCTATCTGTCCTCACTGTGCCGTGGATACAAATGAGACAGTTTGTCTCGCTCCCCCGACTCCCGTGCCTGGCATTTGGCTGGGATTTAAACTCTTGCTCCCTGGGCCCCGGGAAGCATCTCTCCCCACCACCTGATATGTGGTCCCTGACTGGCAGGTGCAGGCAGGCTTTGTCCTGTCCCACAGGGAGGGGGATCACTCCAGGGAGGGGATCACTTTTTCCTAGTGTGGACTGTGCCCCTGACCTAGCCCCCGAGCCTGGGGCTGGCTCCCCTCCTCCCCAGGTTTGTGATCCGGGCAGCTGGCCCCAGTTCACAGCAAGCCCCACAGTTAGAGATTGGATCTTTCTCTGTCCTGGCCTGAGATTTTTCTCTTGTCCAGATACAGTCCTCTGCTTCCCCAGCCACTCTTTCTCTTCCCTTTGTCTCTCAGAAGAAGCGGATCCCTCCCTCTGTTCATTTCATCTCTCCCAGGTCACAATCACGCACCTGTGGCCCATCAGGTTGTCCCATGGGTCCCTGGAAGCGTGATTGTCTCTTTTCCACCAAGACTCTTGGGATTCAAAGTCCTTTGGCTTCAATACTTCTTTGTTTGGGAGAAGAGGGAAGTTTGGATACCCCTACTTCTCTGCCATGTTGGCCCCTCCCCTCAGGCATTAACTCTTTAAATGGTTGAAAGGATGCAGCTCTGAAGCCATTGGATCTTGGCCTTTTGTTTGTTGGGAGTTTTTGGATTACTGGTTGAATTTGATTGCTATTCATCAGTCTGTTCAAATTTTCTATTTCTTTCAGGTTCAGTTTCGGATGTGATGTTTCTAGGAATTGATGCATTTCTTCTAGGTTGTCCATTTGGTTGGTCTATGATTTTTCATGATATTCTGTTATAATATCTGTGTATTTCTGTGATATCTGTCATTATTTATCCTCTTTCATTTCTGCTTTTAGTTTAGTCCTCTTTTTGGGGGGAGGGGGATGAGTGTAGCTAAAGGTGCATTAATTTTGTTTATTCTTTGAAACTATGAGCTTCTGGTTTCATTGAAGCCTTCTGTTATCTTTGGGGTTTGTTTATTCTTTTTTCTAACTGCTTTATGTGTAAGTTTAGGTGGTTTGTTTGAGATTTTTCTTCTTGAGGGAGGCGTGGTTTGTTGTAATCATCCCTCTTAGATCATTCATAGCATCCCAAGGATTTTGGACCCTGGTGTTTCCTTTTTCATTTGTCTCTCTATATTTTTGGATTTCCTCTTTGATTTCTTGGTTGACCCATTCATTGCTTAGGAGCATGTTATTTATCCTGCATTTCCTGATTCTTTTCCTGTGATTGATTTCCGGTTTCCTACCATGTGGTTAGAAAAGATGCATGAGATGCATTCATCTTTTTGAATTTGTTGAGACTTGTTGCCTAACATGTGATCTCCTCTGGAGAATGTTCCATGTGCATTTGACGAGAATGTGTATTCTGCTGTTTGTGGATGGAATGTTTGAAATATATTTATTAGATCCATCTGGTCCAGTGTGTCATTCAAAGCCACTGTTTTCTTTTTGATTTTCTGATTGGATGATCTGTCCATTGTTGTAAGGTGGTGTTAAAATCCTATACTAATTAGTATTGCTCTGAATTTCTTCTTTTAGGTCTGTTGTTAGCTGATTATATATTTCAGTGCTCCATGTTGGTTGCATGAATATTCACAATTGGTATGTCTTCTTGTAGATTGTTCCCATTATCACTATGTAGCATTCTTGGTCTCCTGATGTAGTCTTTGTTTGAAAGTCTATTTTGCCTGATTGGAGTATTGCTACCCCACGTTTCTTTTCACTTCCATTTGCCTGATAAATGTGTTTCCATCATTTCACTTTTGATCTACATGTGTCTCTAGTTCTGGAATGAGACTCTTGTAGGTAGCACATAGGTGGGTCTTGCTTTTTTATCCATTAAGGCACCTGTGTGTTTTGATTGGAGCATTTAGTCCATTTATATTCAAAGCTATTATTTATTGTAGTATATTTTATTTGCTGAATAGTTAACATGCAGTGTTCTGTTAGTTTCAACAATTTTCTTCATCACCAATGCACATCACAATAAGTCTACTCCTTAATCCCCATCAGTGATTCCACCCATCCCCCACCCCACCCCACCCCCTCTGGTAACCGTCGGTTCTCAATAGTTAAGAGTCTGTTTCATGGCTCATCTCTCTTCTCTCTCTCTTTTTCCTTTGGTCGTTTGTTTCTTAAATGCCACATGTGAGTGAAGTCATAGGGTATTTGTCTTTCTCTGACTGATTTATTTCACGTAGAAGTATACTCTGTAGCTCCATCCATGTTATTGCAAATGGGAATATTTCATTCTTTTTTATGGCTGGTATGATTCCATTGTGTGTGTGTATATATATATGTATGTATATATATATATACATGTATGTATGTCTGCACATGTATACATACATGTATACGTGTGTGTGTGTGTGTGTGTGTGTGTGTGTGTGTGTATTTTCCAGGTCTGTATGTATTCATCTATCTAGGGACACTTGTGCTCTTCCATAATTTGTCTTGTAAATATTGCTGCCTAAACATGGGGTGCATGTATCCCTTTGAAAGAGTGTTTTTGTATTTTGGGGGTAAATACTCAGTAGTGCTATTGCTGGATCATCGGGTAGTTCCATTTTTAAGCTTGTTGAGGAACCTCCATACTGTTTCCACAGTGTGGCAGCAGTTGGCGTTCCCACCAACAGTGCACAAGAGCTCCTTTTCCTGCGCAACCCGTTCTACCCTTGTTTCTTCTGTTGTTCATTGTAGCCATTCTGACAGGTATAAATTGATGTCTCCTTGTACTTTTGATTTGCATTTCCCTGCTGAGGGGAGATGTTGAGCATCTTTTCATGTGTGTGTTGGCCATCTCTGTATCTTCTTTGGAGAGAGATCTGTTCATTTCTTCTCATTTTTTAATTGGATATTTTTGTGTGGGTTTATTTGCACAAATTCTTTATATATTTGGGATACTAACCCTGTTTCGGATATGTCATTTGCAAATATCTTCTCCCGTTCTGTAGGTTGCCTTTTAGCTTTGCTGATTGTTTCTTTTGCTATGCAGAAGCTTTTTATTTTGATGAAGTCCCAATAGTTTATTTTTGCTTTTATTTCCCTTGCCTCAGGGGACATATCTAGAAAAATGTTGCTATGGTAGTTACTAGAGACATTACTGCCTGTTCTCTGTTCTGGGATGTTTATGGATTCATGTGTCACATTAGGTCCTTAATCCATTTTGAATTTATTTTTGTGTATAGTATAAGAAAGTGGTCCAATTTTATTCTTTTGCTTATAGCTGACTAGTTTTTCCAGCACCATTTGTTGAAGAGTCTGATTTTTCCTATTGGATATTCCTTCCTGCTTTGTTGAGGATTAATTGAACATAAAATTGTAGGTTTATTTCTGAATATTTTGTTCTGTTCCCTCAATGTATGTATTTATTTTTGTGCCAGGACCATACTGTTTTACTGCCTACTGCCTTGGACTAGAACTTGAAGTCGTGAATTGTGATCCCTCCAGCTTTGCTTTTGTTTTCCAAAGCTTCTTTGGTAATTTGGGATCTTTGCTGGTTCCATATATACTTAGGATTTTTGTTTTAGTTGTGTGAAAAAATGCTGTTGGTACTTTGATAGAGATTACATTAAATCTGTGGATTGCTTTGGGTAGTGTAGACATTTCAAAAATATTGGTTCTTTTTTATTTATTTACTGAAAAATTTTTTTATGTTTATTTATTTTTGAGAGAGAGAGAGAAATAGAACATGAGTGGGGGAGGGGCAGGAAGAGATGGAAGCATAGAATACTCCAGCCTCCACACTCTGGGCTGTCATTCAGCATATGGCCCAACGTGGGGCTCAAATGCATGAACTGTGAGATCATGACCCAAACTGAAGTCGGACACTTAACCAACTGAGCCAGCCAGGTGCTTTTCTTTTAAAAAAAATTTTTTTTAACATTTATTTTTATTTTTGAGACAGAGAGAGACAGAGCATGAACAGGGGAGGGTCAGAGAGAGAGAGAGAGAGACAGAGTCTGAAACAGGCTCCAGGGTCTGAGCTGTCAGCACAGAGCCTGATGCGGGGCTCGAACTCATGGACTGCAAGATCATGACCTGATCCAAAGTCAGACGCTTAACCGACTGAGCCACCTAGGTGCCCCTAAAAAAAAATTTTTTAATGTCTTATTTATTTTCGAGAGACTGAGACAGAGCATGAGTGGGGGAGGGGCAGAGAGAGAGGGAGACACAGAATCCCAAGCAGATTCCAGGTTCTGAGCTATCCATACAGAGCCCGACGCAGACCTCAAACCCACAAACATGAGATCATGAACTGAGCTGAAGTCGGACGCTTAATCAACTGAGACACCCAGGCACCCCTGGTTCTTTCTGTGCATGAGCATGGAATGCCTTTCCATTTATTTGTGTTGTCTTCAGTTTCTTTCATCAGTGTTTCACAGTGGTCAGAGTAAAGGTCTTGCACTTATTTGCTTAGGTTTATTCCTAGGTATCTTATTATTTTTTGTGTGTGTGTAAATGTAATTGGGATTGTTTCCTTAATTTCCCTTTTATTGCTTTATTATAATAGAAATGCTACTGATTTCTGCACATTGATTTTCCATCCTGTGACATTACTAAATTCAAGTTTCAGTTCTGGTAGATTTTTGGTGGAGTCTATTGGATTTTCTATATAGAGTATCACATCATGTGTACATAGTGAAATTGTACTTTCACTATGTGAAATGCCTTTCATTTCTTTTTGTTGGCTAAGTGCTGTGACTAGGACTGCCAGTACTATGTTGAATATAAGTGGTAAGAGTGGAGATTTTTACTTTTTACTGACCTTGGAGGAAAGCTTTCTGTTTTCTCCACTGAGTACGATGTCTGCTGTGGGCTTACATAGATAGACTATATTAAGCTGAAGTATGTTCCCTCTAAACCTGTTTTTAGAGGGTTTTTATCATGGATGAGAGTTTTACTTTGTCAAATAATTTTTTCTGTGTCTGTAGAAATGATATATATTTTATCCTTTCAATTATTACTGTGATATTACAGGTTGATTGATTTTTGAATATGGAACTACCCTTGCATTCTGGAAAATATCCCACTTTATGCTGGTGGACTATTTTTTGAATGTGTTGTTGGATTCTGTTTGCTAAATCTTCGTTGAGGACTTCTGCATCTGTGTGCATGAATGATATGGACCTGTAGTTTTGTTTTTCCATGGTGTCTTTATTTGGTTTTAGTATCAGGGTAATGCTGGTCTCATGTAAGTAATTTGGGTATTTTGTTTCCTGTTCTGTTTTCTGGTATAGTTTGACAAGTACAGGCATCAACTTTTCTTCAGATGGTTGATAGAATGTGCTTGTGAAGTCCCCTGGTCCTGGACTGTTTTCTGTTAGGTGATTTTTGATTACTGAGTCTGTCTTCTTGCTAGTAAACAATCTGTTCAAATTTTCTATTTCATCCTGCTTCAGTTTTGGTAGGTTCCATGTTTCTAGGAATTGATCCGTATATTCCAGTTTGTCCAGCTTGTTGGCATATAGTTTTTCATAGTATTCTGTTACAATTCTTTGTATTTCTCTGGTGTTGGTTGTTCTTCTCCGTCATTGTTATTTATACGTGTTGTTTCTGTTTTCTGATTAGTGCGGCTAGGGGTTATCAATTTTATTGATCTTTTCATGGAAGCACCTCCTAATTTCATTTACCTTGTTCTACTGTAGTTTTAACTTTTGTATCATTTATTTCTCCTCTGCTTTTAATTACTTTCTTCATTCTGCTATTTGGGGGTTTTGTTTGTTGTCCTTTGTCTAGCTTTTATTGTCATAAGGTTTTGGAATTTACTTCAGGTTTTTGTTGTTGTTGTTTTCCCCCTGCGGCAGACCTATATTGCAATAAACTTCCCTGTTAGAACCACTTTTCCTGCTTTACAAAAGTTTGGATTGTTGTGTTTTCATCTTCATTTGTTTCCATGTCCTTTTGGATTTCTTCTTTGATTTCTTGGCTGACCCATTGATTGTTTAGGAGCATGTTATTTAACTTCCATGTTTTTGTGCTTTTTCCAGATTTTTTTCTTGTTGTAGACTTCTACTTTCATAGCACTGTGGTCTGAAAAGACACATGGTATGACTTCGATCTGTTTGATTTTGTTTAGGCTTGTTTTATGACCTAATATTTTATCTAGTGTGAAGAACGTTCCATGTGCACCTGAAAAGAAAGTGTATTGTGCTGTTTTAGGATGGAATGTCCTAAATATATCGGTTAAGTCCATCTGGTCTACTCTATCATTCAACATCACCACTTCCTTGTTGATTTTATGATTGAATGATCTCTCCATTGATGCCATTGGGGTGTAAAAGTGCCCTACTAGGATTGTATGACTATCAATTCCTTTACTTTTGTTTTTGACTGTTTTGTGTATTTGGATGCTCTCAGGTTGAGTGCATATATGTTTACAATTGTTCTTTTTGTTGGATTGTACTTTTTATTATTAAGTGTCCTTTGTCTCTTGTTACAGTTTTATTTTTAAATCTATTTTGTCTGATATGGGTATTGCTACTGCAGTTTTCTTTTGATACTTTAGTTCTATAATTAGTCTCTTGTAGGTAGAAGATAGATAGGTCCTATATTTTTATCCATTCTATCACCCAGTGCCTTTTATTATTAAGAGAGAGAGAGCACAGGCGTGGGAGGGTGGGGTGGGGGGAGTGGGAAGAGAGAGAGAGAGAGAGAGAGAGAGAAAGAGAATGAGAATGAGAATGAATCTTAAGCAAGTTCCATGCTCAGTGCAGAACCCGACATGGGGCTCAGTCCCATGATCCTGGGATCACAGCCTGAACCCAAATCAAGAGGCGAAATCTCAAGCAATTGAGCCATCCAGGTGCCCCTATCTGTCACCCAGTGCCTTTGATTTGAGCATTTATTCTGTTTCCACTCAAAGTAATTGATAGACATGTACTTGTCATTTTATTACTTGATTTTGGTTGTTTCTTAATCTTTCTGATCCTTTCTTCTATTTCTCTTTTTTATGGTTTGCTGGGTTTCTTTAGTAACACATTTGAAATTGCTTGTCTTTATTCTCTCCACATGTATTACTGGTGTTTGGTTTGTGGTTATTATTAGGTTCGTACCTAACCACTTCTGCATATAGAGGTCTATATGCAGTTGATTGTTGTTTAAGTTTGAACCAGTTCTTTACTCCTCTCCTCCCTGTGTTGTAGATATGTAGTGTCATATTTCAAAATCTTTTATATCATGAATACCTTGACTGATGTTTTACAGAAATACTCGTTTTTATTGCTTTAGCGTTTTGCACTTTAATACTGTCACTTTAGGTGTTTCTTTTCCACTCAAAGATTCCCCTTTAACATTTCTTGCCAGGGTGGTTTGTTGGTTGTGAACGTGCTTAGTTTTTATTTGGGAACCTCTTGATCTCTCCTTCCATCTGAATGATAGTGTGCTGGATAGACTCTTTTTGGCTGCAGATGTTTTCCATTCAGCACCTTTAACATACCATGCTGCTCACTTACTGTTTCAAAGTTTCTTCTGAAAAAAAATCCAGTGATAATCTTATAGGGTTTCCCTTGTAGGTAACTGTCATCTTTTGTTTTCCTGCTGTTAAAATTTTTCTTTATAATGACATTTTGGGTTTTATTATATGACTTGGTGTGGATATGCTTCTGTTGAATATATTGGGGGTTCTTTGTGCCTCCTGCTTCTGGATCTGTTTCCTTCCCCGCATAGGGAAGTTTTCCATCTGTTGTGTCTTCAAGTAAATTTTCTGGTTCTTTTTCTCAGAGTTCTGAGAATCAGAGATAGGACAGGAAAGACCTGTTGAAGGTTCTCTGATGAGTCACTGGATTTGCATGCATGGAGGATAGATTTGGGACTCAAGTGAGCAACCTAACTAACTTCAAAGAACTAGAAGAAAACAACAATCTAAGTCCAATGTTCTCAGAAGGGAGAAAGTAATACATATGAGAGTGGAAACAAATGAAACTGAGACCATGAAATCAGTAGAAAATATGAAGAAGACCAACAGTCGGTTTTCTGAAAAGTTAAACAAAATTGACAAGCCTGTACATAGACTATGCTAAGACAGAGAGAGGACCCAAATCAAAAGAATTATAAGTAAGAGAGAAGACATTACATCTGATAGCACAGAAACATAAAGGAGACAAAGAGGCAACTATGGCCAAATTAGATGCCAACAAACTGACTACCTAGAAGAAATGGATAGGTTCTGAGAAACACACAACCTACCAAGACTGTATCAGGAAGGAATAGAAGGTTTTTACAGACCAATTAAAGGAAGACTGTATCAATACCAGAAGATAACCAATGCAAGTAATTTGAATCAGTAATTGAAAATCTTCCAGTGAAGAAAAGCCCAGGACCAGGTGGATTCACTGGTGAATTTGAGCAAAAGTTTGTAGAAGAAACCTAACAGCAGCCCTCTCACCGATTAAAGAGGAATGAACACCACCAAACTCATTTCATGAGATTGGAATTACCCTGTTAGGAAGCCAGAAAAGGATACTACCTGAACAGAAGACTATAGGCCAGTATCCCCGTGATCAATATAGATGAAAAATTTCCAATAATACACAGGCAAACCAAATTCAGTAGCACATTAAAAGGATCATTGACCGTGATGAAGGGTCTTTTTTTCCCTGTAAAGGAAGGATGTTCAGCAATGCAAATCAATAAATGTGACCCCTCACATACTTGAATGAAAGAAAAATCAAGCAGAAACCAGACTCTTAACTATAAATAGCAAACTGAGGGTTACTAGAAGGGAGGTGGGCAGGGGGATGGGTTAAATGGGTGATGGGCTAAGGAGGACACGGGTATTGAGGAACACTGGGTGTTGTATGTAAGTGATGGATGACTAAATTCTTTTTTTTTCAATATATGAAGTTTATTGTCAAATTGGTTTCCATACAACACCCAGTGCTCATCCCAAAAGGTTCCCTCCTCAATACCCATCACCCACCCTCCCCTCCCTCCTGCGCCCCATCAACCCTCAGTTTGTTCTCAGTTTTTAAGAGTCTCTTATGCTTTGGCTCTCTTCCACTCTCACCTCTTTTTTTTTTTTTTCCCCTCCCCCATGGTCTTCTGTTAAGTTTCTCAGGATCCACATAAGAGTGAAACCATATGGTATCTGTCTTTCTCCGTATGGCTTATTTCACTTAGCATAACACTCTCCAGTTCCATCCACGTTGCTACAAAGGGCCATATTTCATTCTTTCTCATTGCCACGTAGTACTCCATTGTGTATATAAACCACAATTTTTTTATCCATTCATCAGTTGATGGACATTTAGGCTCTTTCCATAATTTGGTTATTGTTGAGAGTGCTGCTATAAACATTGGGGTACAAGTGCCCCTATGCATCAGTACTCCTGTATCCCTTGGGTAAATTCCTAGCAGTGCTATTGCTGGGTCATAGGGTAGGTCTATTTTTAATTTTTTGGGGAACCTCCACACTGTTTTCCAGAGTGGCTGCACCAATTTGCATTCCCACCAACAGTGCAAGAGGGTTCCCGTTTCTCCACATCCTCTCCAGCATCTATAGTCTCCTGATTGGTTCATTTTGGCCACTCTTACTGGCGTGAGGTGATATCTGAGTGTGGTTTTGATTTGTATTTCCCTGATGAGGAGCGACGTTGAGCATCTTTCCATGTGCCTGTTGGCCAGATGGATGACTAAATTCTATACCCAAAACTAGTATTGCACTGTATGTTAACCAACTGGAATTTAAGTAAAAACTTGAAAAATACATACTAAATAAATACATAAATAAATAAATTGTTAAAAATTTAAAGTAAAAATAAATAAATTTTAAAAATTAAAAAGAAAACTCATATGACCATGTCAATAGACACAGAAAAAAGATTTGAGAAAATTTGGTATCCATTTGTGCTAAAAAACTCTTTAAAAATCCGGTGTAGAAGGAACATATCTCAACATAAGAAAGGCCATGTATGTGAAGCCCGCAGCTAACATCATACTCAATAGTGATATTGTGAAAGACTTTCCTTTAAGATCAGGCACAAGACAAGGATGCCCTAGTTATGTGAAGGGGATTGGGTGATGCGGGCTTCTGGTTATGTAATGAATAAATCACAGATAGAAGATACAGCATAGGGAACATACTGAATGGTACTGGTATAGATGCATGGTGACACATGATAGCTACACCTGTGTTAGTGTAGCAGAATGTATATACTTGCCCAATCACTATGTTGTTCCTCTGAAACTAATGTAACATAGTGTGTCAGCTATTCCCAAATAAAATGATTTTTTTAGTAAGGTGAAGGAATGAAATAAAAAGTTTAATGTAAAAGAGCCTGTTAATATCTAATCAAGAAATGCAGTAAAGTTGCAAAATAGAAAGTCGCCATACCAAATTCTATAGCATTCCTATCCACTAACCACATTATCTAAAAAGAAGTAAAGAAAAGAATCCCATTTACAATAGCATCGAAAACAATAAAATATATAGGAATAAATTTAGCCAAGGAAGTGAAAGATCTCTCTACATAAAACTATAAAACCTGTGTGGAGAAATGGAAGAAATTCAGTTTGGATGAAAGAAACGAAGAACACACAAGTCAGTAAAAAGCCATCCATGTCCATCTTTTGGAGGAATTAATATAGATACAATATCCATACTACCCAAAGCCATCTAGAGACTCAATGCAATCTCTATCAATACTCCAATGCAATTTTTATGCAATTAGAAAAACATATCCTAAAATATATTTGGAACCACAAAAACACCCCAAGTAGCCAAAGCAAGAAAGAACAAGATAGGAGGCATCACACTTCTTGTTTCAAGCTGCATTCTGACACGAAAGAAATCAGTTATGTCACTGGCATAAGCACACACACAAGACAATGGAACAGAAATTGAGAGCCCAAACTAAACCCATGCATGCACAGTCAACTAGTATTTGACAAGGGTGTCCAGAATACACAGTGGAGAAAAGTAGTCTCTTGAATAACTGGTGCTGGGAAAATTGGATATTTACATGCATAAGAATAAAGCTTACATCCTTATGTTACACCACTGACAAGTATGAACTTGAAATGCATTAAAGATGTAAATGTATGATATGAAAACATAATTCTTCCTCATCATTTCAGCTCTTCTTATGCCAAGACGGAGCTGTTGAGGTGGTGAAGGGCTGGGTGGAGAGTAGTCCTGGAAATAGAAGCCTCTGTGTGTGTGGAACAGACTTTCTTTAGTAGTCTGGAATTATCCTTCTGATCCTTTAAGACTAGCCACTTCCTTCCCTACATTTGCAGACACAGCTAGTACCATGCATGCTGCAAGCAATGCACTGCATTGTCTCCTCAAACTCCTAGAAGCTCTAGGTGGGACCTGGTGGGAAGGGTGGAGTTTTGTGGCACTGCTGCTGCCCTGTTGAAACCAGGTGGAGGGGAAGGAGACAGGCACTGTTCCTGCTTCACTGCGGTTCAGCTATGTTAGTGTTGGTGTTGTTGTTGGATTTTTCACCTTGTACCCTAATACAGCTCAAAAGTTTAATTTCTATCCTACAGGTCAACGTGGCTGCCAGAGCGTTTCCTCCTTTCCTAGAAGTGCCCTCCATGTTGTACCCTGTGGGCTGCCCTTTATCACCATCCATGGGCTTTGGGCCACCCCACCTTCTCCAACCTGGTGGCCTCTGGGACCTCACCCTCCACCTCCACCATCTGGAAAGATGATCTGAACAGTATGAGTTGACTTATAAAACACTTTTTGTCTTTTTACTTGTGTGTTTGGAAAAGATGCAGTGATGGCACCACAGGGCTTTCAGGTCGGCCTGACTGAGGATGTTACAAAGTTCTTCAAGTTTCTCAGGACATGCATGAGACAGGTTGTCATTTCCACATAGTGAGCTGGGCAACATGTGTCTCTTATAGAGAAGGAAAGAGGCCTTATACAGGCCGACAGACATAGCACTCCCTAGGATGTAGCTTGTACAGAGACCATGTGCTGGGCTCTCCAAAGGATCAGACACACCCTTAACTTTATTTCTAGCTACTTGAGATCTGAAATGCTCACAGCTGCTTGATCAGTTATAAAAACACCTGAACCAGGGCCCTGTGAACTGTCCTCAAGGAACAGGATCAGATCTCCTTCTTGTTCTCAACGGTCACCCGAGGCACCTGAAAAACCTGCTGCCCCTGGTAAAGGACCAGAGAATGGGAAAGAGTTGAATATAATGAGACATGGTGTGGAGGGTTTGCTTTTCTTCTGCACAGTCTATGCAAGTCAGAATCAACTTCCATCCACCTCCAGCCTTTATGAGACCCAGGATGTGGCACAGCTCCCATGGGGGAACATCAGTTGTGTCTCTACCAAGGAGGCAGAGTAAGACAAGGTAAATTCTGTTGCCCATTTCAGTTGCAATGATTTCTGGAAACTTTTATGTGGCCTTGTCTGGTTTTCTGTGTCCTCTGGTGTCTTTACTGTCTTTATTTACTTCCTCACAAGCCTCCAGGCTTCTCCAGTTTAAGATCTTCATGTTAGCTGGCACCTCTGGAAGCCACAAGTGCGTGGAGGCCGAGGACCACGTGGCTCTCACTTTGTGTTTGTGGAAATAGCTTGAGGAGGATGACACTTCACCGCACCCTCAAGTCTTCTGGAGCAGCTGACTCCTTCCGCACCTTCTTTACATGGGATTTTGTTATTATTTTCATTTTTTCCTATTTCAGTGTAGGCGATGAACTTGTTCAGAATGTCTGCGATGAGCCTCATGACTGGAAAAGATGAAAACTCTTTCCAACTTTATATTCTGTGCTTTGTGCAGTCCTGAGTGTTCTTAGATAAATTTCAGAATTCATTACTGATCCTTCTGTGTTGGTAAATGTGCGATAGAGAATTTCTCCAGTTGTCCCCTAGGTGGAAATACTCTGAATTATCAGAAGCAGCACGTGTACTCAAAAATGTACGTGGAACTACAGTCGTGAAGGGAGAGAATCAGTGATTACCTGTAGGGCCAGTACCTCACAGAGTCCTTCAGTTGTGTTTATATGAGCAGGTTCTCTTGTGTCCCAGGAGCAGTTGTAACTGGCACTTTGTCTCATGATACCTTATGGGAGTTTCACAGCTGAAATTGAGACCTGTTTCTCTTCATTCTTTTATGTAGAATTTCTGCTCCCTTTTACAATGGGACAAAATAGCTCTGCACCTCATATTGTACTTAAAAGCTGAATTATCTGTGGATTAACATAAACATATCTGAGACCAATGAATGTGTACAGGTAACATGTTTCTCTCAGAAAACACATTTCCAGGCCCCCTGCACGACTCCAGGAATCCCCATCTCCTCATAGGTCTCTGTGGCCGTGCAGAGAAGATGCCTTTGTCAGGGAGGGAAGCGGAGTGAGGACAGGCACGGGCTGGCTGGCTGAGCTTTGACCCTGGGGTGGCCCTGAATTTCTGTGTGGTGCTGGGCTTTTCTTTCATTCCTTCATGTTCTGTCTATTCTCAACGTGCAAATAAAAAGCCTGCAGATGCGGTGGAAGAGGACACCAGAGGGTTCCTGGACACAGATGTCTGCCTCTCTGGAATATTCTCCTTTATTAGACTGGCATTACTGCCATCAATCTTCTAGAATAGGAAGCCTTGGCTTTCCGCATTTATAAACACGGGCAGTGACGTGTGGCAACAGTAGTTTCTCCTTGTAGCATCCGGTACCTTCAGGCTGTAGGTGGGATCTTGTGGGAAGGTAGAGTTTTCTGGCACTGATGCTCTGTTCTAGAACCTGTGAATGAACAAGAGGCCAGGTGCTGACACCTGCTTCCACTGGGTTTCAGCTCCTGTGGGCATTGTGCTTCTGTCTGTCATACCAACATACCCGTCACTTCTGTTGTGTAGGTCCCTGTGGATGCAAGAAGACCTCCTCCTTTACCAGGTCCACCCTGCAGGCCCTTCCCCACAGACCCCCTTTTATCACTGTTCATAGGCTCTGTGAGCTGCCTCCAAATCCTGGATGTCCTCAGGGACAGGACCCACCACTTCCACCTCAACTATTTGTAAGATAATCTGAACAGTATGAGTGGACGTGTTCAGCACATTCAGCTTCTGCCTTGTTGAGTCTTTGGGAAGACGCAGAGATGGCCTCACAGGCTTTGCAATGCAAGGGTGCTGCTGGCTGAGGACACTGTTAAGATCCCTCAGGTTTCTCGGGACATATGTATGTTAGGCTATGTCATTTTCCCTTACTGAGCTTGGCTGCAGGTGTCTCTTGTGGAGAAGGAAAGGGTGTTTTCGTAGAAAAGCAGGCATATCAGTTCTGCTCATGTTCCTCGTACAGAGTCCATGTTCCTGGGTCTATGAGAGATGAGGCATACCCCTACCATCAAGGGCTTCAGGTGTCCTAACGGGGAGAGAGTCACATGCATTAAATGACATGGAGCTTCTGATTTACAATAGTGGAAGCTCCAGTAATGGGTCCTCAAGTACAAGAGACAGAGATGTGAATCTCATGAGAATGAATTGGAGGCTGTGGGCGAGAAGGAAGAGCTGAGATGGTGCAGAGGGGAGGATGATGGACTCAGTGAGATGGAGCTGGAGGCCATTTCTGGCAGGGCCCACAACCTGGGCAGTGAGAGTGAGTGCAGCGTGAGGTCCACACAGAGCTGCTGCATGGATTCAAGCACAGTTCATGCAGGTGTCATCTCTGAAATGTCATTGTGGCCAAAGTGCACCTAGCTCATTATCTAAATAAAGACTGTTGTTTCCCTTGGTTCTGTGTGAAAGAATGCCCTGGAGATTTGTAGTTTAAATTGGTTCTTATGGGATGCTTGTCTGCCTAAGTTTGTGTGCCTCTGTGAGACTAAATGTGACGGAAGGTTGTAGATCAGCTGTGCGGCTTCCTTGGCCTTCAGCCTGAGTCAGACTGTTAGCGGGAAATTCAGGGTTGACCAAGGAACCGCCCCTGCTGGACTCCTGTCATCGCACCCCTGCACTGCTGTCACCACGCTGCCTGAAGGTTTGCATCTCCAAAACTTCCCTCACAATTTCCTGAGGATTTGCCTGTGTTCCTGCTGTCTCAGCCCTAATACCCGCTCTCAATGGGGCCATCTCAGAGCCTCAGCTTTGTAATCTGAGAAGCAGGGACAGTGTTGGTCTCTGAGGTCAGTGTGATGAAGAGGTGGTTAAGCACATAAGGAATTTGTAAAATGTATAGGACGAATGGGCATTCACCCTTCTCAGGGTGGAAACGAATGTATCTGCACACAGAAGATCATCAACAGATGTTCATTCAATTTCATGAAACTAAGGGTATAATGCCTGAGGCTGGGAGATTGGCAATTCCTGTTTCAAAAGATCCAACAAAGACGCCTGTGTGTTTTCTATGAAAATTCAGGTCCTACTTTACAAAGAAGGAAAAGATAAGTATGAGAATGTGTACATCCAGGGATCTACCTCTAAGATCTGAAAGTAATCTTCCATTACAGGTAGACACACAAATGCAGCCACACAATTAAGTACTTGTCCCAGGCCACACATATATCATAGAAGACAAAATGCATAGAGGAGAACAGAAGATCCCATTTCAATAACTCAAAATCACTTTGACATAGAGGACAATCAGTCTGAAATTTGAAATGGACAGTGAACCATTACAAACCAGCTGTGGTTATTATATATTTAGAGAAGGTATCTAATCTGCCCCTTGGTCTGAATGCTTTCCCTGCCCACCCCATCCCTTCCACTTTGTCCTTCCTAGTGTCCCCTAATACACTTGTCACAGTTGTGTCTCTGTGTCAGCATCTGCTTCCAGGAAAATCGACACTCATTCCCCATCAGGTGTACCCTTTGGGGTTCCTGTACACACAGTTAACCAATAGGTAGAATGTATAGTATTGGTGGAAGAAGACAGACCGTTCTTTGGGGTTGTATTGCCTGGAAAGGACCTGTAGTTCCATCTAGGAGTTGGACACATACTTTAGGAAGCTCTGGTGGTGGTGGTTAATTTTGTAGATAGATACTCATGAGCATACGGCACCTGCTAGTTTATGGGGTTTGTGCTGATGAGCAGGGCAGGTATCTGTTTCCAGGAAAGGGTCTATTCTGATGGTGAGGAATGGATTCAGGAGACCAGTAAGGAAGCTCTGCATTAATCCAGCTCTTGTGCCCTTGTGCACCTTACCAGCTGCCCCCAGTAGCACCAATCCAGGTGGCCTCCAAGGGGGCAAATGGCAGCAATTTTTGTGGTGAGTCACAGGATGTCCCGTAAACCTCCCCCTGTTGCCTTATTGAGGCATGGGGAGGGCAGAGGTCAATGGTATGAGATAGGTTCCTTCAACACAACCCAGGAGAGTTGGGTGTAAGATATGGCTCCTTCTGCATAGGCCAATCCAATCCACTTTGCCCCCAGAGACTTTGAACCCTGTGAGCCCCTTTTTCCTCCCAGCTTAGGGAAGCAGCCAGACTTCCAGCAGCTTTCGGGTTATGGCTGGGCCACCAAGGGTAGATGTCTGGTTGTCTACATGCTGCCAGCATTGGTATAGCAAATGTCAACATAAGCAGCTGCTGTATGGGGGGTGGGGGGAGATTCTCCTCTATTGTGATCAGGGCCTGGGACCAAACATGACAGGAGAGAGGGAGAGACAGGAGTGCCCTGTGCTCCTGGAGAGGGCTGCATGCACAGAGCAGATAGCCTGAAGCCTGGGGAAAGGTGGAGAAAGAGATAGGCAGGAAGAGAGACACTGGATGAGTAATGGGGGAATTGGGAAAGTCCTAGGGAGTAAAAGGAAGAAACAGAGAGAGATGGGGTTAGAGAGAAACAAAGAGGAAGTACAAGGAGGAAATTAGGGACCTGGTCCAGGTACATGGACAGCGTGACATGGGCCAGGGGAGAGGGGATGTATAAAGTGGCTCTGAGTGATGGGGCAGAAAAGGCTGGTATCATGGGCATCAGAGTTCCATGACTCCAAGACTCCAACTTCTCAGGGGCCAAGCTCTGCAGAGGCCATTGCATTTGAAAAGATGGGTGTCCCTCATTTCTCCTGGAATTGTGGGGCTCAGCCCATGTTCTGTCATGGAGAGAAATGTCTTGAGGGAGAATGTGCTGCTCTTTGGCAGGTAAACTCCAGAGCCTGCCCTGTGGGGAGGTGACCCTGAGCCATCTCCCTCACTGCCCCAGGCCCTGCTGCAGTCCCACCCCCACCTCCAGCTGGCCTTCCTCATGTTCTGAGCCCAGGCATCAGGCATTGTGTTGCCCCCAAGTCCTGCAGGCTGGACCTGGCAGAGGTGGACTGCTGATATTGATAAAAAGTGTTTGACAATAAGGTCCATATTCTCCCTCTGGAACTAGCAACGTGCATCAAGATAGTGGGTTGCTATCCTCCTGTCCACTGCCAATCTGAGGATGCCAGATGGTAGGTGAACCCTTCAAAACACCATAGTCTTCTCTTACATCAAATTCAAAGACATTTTCTTCCCCTAGCTTTTTAATTCTGAAGAGATGGCGATTAGTAATTGAAGGCATAATGGTCCTATAGGAAATTGACCTATAAGACTGATGGACATTGTTTGATTCATCTATATCTCTAAAGCCCATTTCATTGAAAATATTAGCCAAGGATACTTACAGTAATCCATAACAGATGTATAGCTCCCTGTAAGTTGCATTCTGACCTTGTCATCTATGTGTCCATCAAAGACATTATTAGTGACTTTTCAGACAAGCTCTCAACATCAAGATGGTGATGTTAGAGAATCTGGTAGAAATGGAATTTCATAGATTCTAAATAAGGAATGATTTTTTATTAGTTTTACTTATTTTTGAGAGGCAGGGACAGAGCACGAGTGAGGGAGGGGCAGAGAGAGAGGGTGACACAGAATCCAAAGCAGGCTCCAGGCTCTGAGCTGACAGCACGGAGCCCAATGCGGGGCCAGAACTCACGAACTGTGAGATCACAACCCGAGCTGAAGCCAGACGCTCACCCGACTGAGCCACCCAGGCGCCCCAGAATGATTTTTTAATGTTTACTTTTTTCTTTTTTCAAGAGAGCTCCCCGCTGGGGAGCGGGGAGAGAGAGGGAGACACCGAATCTGAGGCAGGCTCCAGGCTCTGAGCTGTCAGCACAGAGCGGGACGTGGGGCTCAAACTCATGGATTGCAAGTCCATGACCTGAGTCGAGGTTGGACGCTTAACCGACTAAGCCACCCAGGCACCCCAGGAATGATTTTTTAATGGCAAAGAAGGAGAAACTAAAAATAGTGTAAAGGATGTCGATTTTTAATTGAAATATTGTTCACACATTTGTTGTATTAGTTTTAGGCATACATCGTATTATTCCATATGACTATAAATTGTGTGTACCTAACTACAAGTGTAGCTATCATGTGAAAGCATGCAACATTATTATTACAGGATTGACTCTATTCCATTGGCTGTACCTTGTATCCCTTGGACTTACTCCATAGCTGGAAGCCGGTATCTCTCTCTCAAAGGTGTCAATTCTTTATCTAACCTAAGTATTTTGGTGGTAAACACAATTACCTCTTGTTCAGTATGTGTAAATTGGCAGGCTATTTTTCTGTGAACATTGCTTAAAGCATTACAAATGATGTCATTACATAAATAAATGTGGTTTCATTTTTCACTCACTAGAAAGAAGGAAAAGATTTCTTAGTTTCCCAGGCCCTGTCACCAAGACCCTTCCCAATGTGGAGAACAGGCTTAGTTGCCCAGAACACCTTCTATCCCTCAGCTGAGCGACCAGGGCCTCAACATTGCAGGAATTCCCATGGTGGCCAGCAGAGAGTGCTCGACCACCACAAACTAGGAGGGGCCGGTTCCTCTGGGTGTGCGGTGATGGCCAGCAGAGGGCGCCCCATCAGCTTTTCTGACCCAGGGCACCTCAGAGCAGGAAGGGCTTCTGTCGCCCCCAGAGGACTTAGGGCCTTTGCTGCTGCCTCAGGACAGAGACCAGAGCTGCGTTTCCAGCAGGTTCTGAAACCCGACCCAGGGGAGACCTTGGGAGCCTTGCAGCAACTTGGTGTCTCCTGAGTCGCCAGAGAGAAGCTGCCTTGTTGCACTGAGTGTTGAGGAAGGGGCGCTGGGTGGCTTCCCTGGGGTGCGCTGGTTGGTCAGCAGCACAGGCCCTTGCATTTTCTGGGCTGTTCCCGTGTTTCATTCCTCACTTTCCCAGACAGTATTTGAGCAAGACGTATTTTACTAAAGGACCCGTGGATTGAGGGGTCTCATGACATCACATCATAGATGCTGTGGATGGTTTGTTCCAGATTCAGGCTTGTTTCCGCGGAGAAATCCTGACAGAAATTCAGAAGAACGGAGCTGCATTCAGTTAGGACGTGAAGGCATGAAATGCCCGTTTGTCTCAGGACCTTGTAGAAGAATGAGCTGGTAGCCACTTTCCGAGTCCTGCTGGAACCAGAGACCGAGGTAAGGGCACAAAATCATACATGCTTTTAAAAAATTTCATGTTTTTTTCCCAAACCTAGTGAAGTGATGGACAACTACAGAAAACCTGGTAGGTAGGTGTCATTCACCTTATGTTATTTTTTAATTTAAATTCCGGTTAGTAAAGATAGAGTGTAATATTAGTTTCAGGTGTACAATATAGAGCAACACTTTCACACATCACCCGGTACTTACCCCAGGTGCATGTCTTAATCCCCATCACCTGTTTCACCCATCCCCCACACCACTGTGGAAACCCTCAGTTTGTTTCCTAGTTAAGAGTCTGTTTGGGGCGCCTGGGTGGCTCAGTCGGTTAAGCGTCGGACTTCAGCTCAGGTCAGGATCTCGTGGTGCGTGAGTTCGAGCCCCGCGTCGGGCTCTGGGCTGATGGCTCAGAGCCTAGAGCCTGCTTCAGATTCTGTGTCTCCCTCTCTCTCTGCCCCTCCCCCGTTCATGCTCTGTCTCTCTCTGTCTCAAAAATAAATAAACTTAAAAAAAAAAAAAAAGCTGCTGAGGATTCAACTCAGTTAAAAAAAAAAAGTCTGTTTGTCACTGTCTCCTTTCCCTCCCCGCCCCCCTTTGTTTTGTTTCATTTCCATGTGTTAGTGAAATCATCTGGTACTTGTTTTTCTCTGACAGGCTTATTTCACCCAGCATAACATTCTCGCGCTCCATCCACCTCATGGCAAATGACAAGATTTCATGTTTTTATGGCCAAATAATATTCCATTCCATATACTACATCTCAGTTTATTCATCAGTTGATGGAAACTTAGGCAGTTTCCGTAACTTGGCTGTTGTAGAAAATGATGCTGTAAACATCAGGGTGCATGTATCCCTTTGAAATATTATTTTTGTATTCTCTGTGTAAATACCTTGTAGTGAAATTGCTGGATCATAAGCTAGTTCTATTTTCAATTTTTTTAGGAATCTCCATGATGTTTTCCAGAGTGGTTGCACCAGTTTGCATTCCTACCAATAGTGCAGGAGGTTTCCTTTTTCCCCACATCCTTGGCAACACCTGCTGTTTCATCATCCATTGATTTGAGTCATTCTGACAGATGTGATGAGTTATCTTATTGTACTTTTGAATTGTATTTCCCTGAAGATCAGTATTGCTGAGCATCTTTTCATGTGTCTCTTGGCTATCTGTATGTCTTCTTTGGGAAAATATCTATTCGTGTCCTCTGCCCATTTTTAATTGGATTTCTCATTTTTGGGGTGTGTATAACTTTATATATTTTGGACACTAACCCTTTATCAGATGTCATTTGCAAATATCATCATGCTGTAGGTTGTGTTTTAGTTTTGTTGATTATTTCTTTGGTGACAGAAGCTTTTTATTTTTACGAAGTCCCGTTATTTTTGCTTGTGTTTCCCTTACCTCAGGAGATAGATCTACAAAGACGTTTGTACAGCCAATGTCAAATAAGATACTGCCTGTGTTATCCTCTGGGACTTTAATGGTTTCAGGTTTACCACATAGGTCTTTATCCATGTTGGATTTATTTTTGTGTATGTTGTAAGAAAGTGGTCTGTTGTTGTTTTGTTTTGTTTTGCAGGTTGCTGTCTAGTTTTTCCAAAACCATATATTGAGGAGACTTTAAGTGTATTTATTTATTTTTGAGAGAGAGACAGAGTATGCAGAAGAGGGGCAGAGAGAAATGGAGAGAGAGAATCCCATGCAGGCTCTACATTGTCAGTGCAGAGGCCTACACGGGTTTCAAACTGATGAACCCTGAGATCATGACCTGAGCTGAATCCACGATTAGATGCTTCAGTGACTGAGACACCCATGTGCCCCAAGACTATCTTTTTTTCCATTGGATATTCTTTCCTGCTTTGTTGAGGATTAATTGACCATATAGGTGTGAGTTCATTTCTGGGTTCCATTCTATTGATCAATGTGTCTGTGCGTTTTTTTCTTTTTCTTTTTTTTTGCCAGTACCATACTGTTCTGATCACTACAGCTTTATAATAATATAAAGTCTGGAATCGTGATGTCTCCAGCTTTGCTTTTCTTCTTCAAGTTTGTTTTGGCTGTTTGGGGTCTTTTGTCATTGCATACAAATTTTGGGATTACTTGTTCTAGTTCTGTGACAAATGTTTTCTTAGTGTGATAGGGATTTCATTACATGTGTAGATTGTTTTGAGGAGTGTAGACATTTTAACAGTATTTGTTCTTCCCATCCATGAACATGAAATGTATTTTCATTTGTGTCCTCTTCCATTTCTTTCATCAGTGTTTCATAGCCTTTAGAGTATAGGTGTTTCATAGCCTTTAGAGTATAGGTCTTTCACCTCTTTGGTTAGGTTTCTTCCTGGTAGGTTGTGGTATTTGGTGCACCTGTCAATGGGATTGATTCCTTACTTTCTTTTAATTAATGATTCGTCTATAGAAACACAATCAATTTCTGTACATTGATTTCTGTATATTGTGACTTGTCGAATTCATATATCACTTCTAGCGATTTTTATGGGAATCTTTCATGTTTTCTATAGAGAGAATCATGTCAGTTACTAATAGCGAGAGTTCTACTTCTTCCTTGCTGATTTGGATGCCTCTTATTTCTTTTGTTGTCTGATTGCTGTGGCTAGGAATTCCAGTACTGTGTGGAGTAACAGTGGTGAGAGGGGTCATCCCTGCCTTGTTCCTGACCTTAGAGGAAAAGCTTTCAGTTTTTCCCCATTGAAGATGAGATTAGCTGTGGGTTTTTCATAGATGGCCTTTATTATGTGCAGGTATGTTGAGTCTCAATCTACTTTGCTGAGGATTTTTATCATGAATGAATGTGACATTTTGTCAAATGCTTTTCCTGCATCTGTTGAAAGCATCATATTGTTCTTATCCTTTCTTCTATTACTGTGGTGCATCATGTTGATTGATCTGTGAATGTGGAACCACCCTTGCAGCCCAGGAATATATCCCACTTGATTATGGTAAATGATTCTATTAATGTATTGTTGACTTTAATTTGAATGTATTTTAATGAGAATTTCTACATACATAGTCATCGAGCTATTGGTCTGCAATTTTATTTAAAAAAATTTTTTTAATATATTTTTAAATGTTTATTCATTTACTTAGAGTACATAAAGGTGAGGGAGGGCAGAGGGATGGGAGAGAGAGATTCCTGAGCATGCTCCACACTGTCAGCACAGGGTCCAATGTGGGGCTTGGACCCAGGATAATGACCTAATCCGAAGCTAAGAGTTGGACAGTCAACCGACTGAGCCACCCAGGCGCCCCTGCAGTTTTCAGTTTTAGTGGAGTCTTTATCTGGTTTTGGTATCAGGGTAATGATGGCCTGATAGCATGAATTTGTAAGTTTTCCTTCTTTTTTATTTTTCGTAATAATTCGAGAAGAATAGATATTACCTCTTGTTTAAATGTTTGGTAGAATTCATCAGTGAAGCCAGCTTGCCCTGAACTCTTCTTGTGTTGGGGAGATATTTTTTTTATTACTGATTCAATTTCTTTCTGGTTTCAAATTTTATGTATCGTTTCAGTTTTGGTTTTCATTTTTATTTGTTTCAGTGTATTTTCTCACTGATTTCCTGGTTGACCCATTCATTTAGTAGCATGTTGCTTAACCTTCCTTTATTTGTAGCCTTTCTTTCTTACTTGCTTTCTTTCTTGCTTTTTTTTTTTTTTTTTTTTGTGGTTGACTTCAAGTTTCCTAGATTTGTGGTCAGAAAAGATGCCTGGTCTAATCTCTGTCTTTGGGTACCTGTTGAGGCCTGATTTGTGACCTAGAATGTGATTGATTCTGGAGAATGCCCCATGTGCACTTGAAAAGAATGTGCATTCTGTCATTTTAGTATGGAGTGTTCTGAATATATCTGTTAAACCCATCTGGTCCAGTGTGTCATTCAAAGCCATTGTTTTCTTATTGATTTTCTGTTCAGAGGTTCTTTCCATTGATGTGAGTGATGTGTTAAAGTCCTCTACTATCCTTACATTATTAGAAATGAGTTCCTTTATGTTGTTAATTGTTTTATATATTTGGTGATTGCCATGTTGGGTGCATAAAAGTTTACAATCGTTGGACCTTCCTGTTTGGTTGTCCCCTTTATTATGAGATCATGTCCATCTTCATCTCTTATTACAGCTTTATTTATTTTTTTTAATTTAAGTTTTAGTTGACATACAGTGCATTATTGGGTTCGGGAGCAGAATTCAGGGATTCATGAGGTACATACAACACCCAGTGCTCATCACAAGTGCCCTCCTTAATACCCATCTCCCACCCATCTCCCTCCATCAACCCTGTTTTTTCTCTATAATTAAGAGACTCAAATGGTTTGTTACCACTCTTCTCTTTTCCTGCCCTCTTCCCGTGTTTTCATCTATTTTGTTTCTTAAATTCCACATGAGTGAAATAATATATTTTTCTTTCTCTGATTGACATATTTCACTTAGCATAATACATTCTAGCTCTATCCACACCACTGCAAGTGGCAAGATTTCATTCTTTTTGATGGCTCAGTAATCCATTTTATGTATGTATATACATATATATGTATGTATGTGTATACATACACACACACACATACCCCATACTTTCTTTATACCTTCATCAGTTGATGGATATTTGGGCTTTCTTCATAGTTTAGCTATTGTTGATAATGCTGGTATAAATATTGGGTGCATGTAATTTCACTATTCGGTATTTACCCAAAGGGTACAAAAATACAGTCTTGGTTTTAAAGTTTATTTTGCCTGATATAAGAATTGCTCCTGGCTTTCTTTTGACATTATTGGCATGAGAAATGTTTCTTCATTCCCTCACTTTAAATCTGCAGGTGACTTTAGGTCCAAATAAGGCTTTGTACACAGCATCTAGACGGGTCTTGCTTTGTTTGTTTGTTTGTTTGTTTTTCTTTTTTTTCTTTTGTCCATTCTGACACCCTACCCAATGTCTTTTGATTGGAGCATTTAGTCCATTTACATTCAGAGTAACTATTTATAGATATACACTTAATGCCATTTTATTAGTTGTTTTGCCATTGTTTCTTGATGTTTTCTCTGATCCTTTGTTGTCTCTATCACTTTTGGTCTTTCATTTCCACTCAAAGAGTCCAATTTAAATATTCTTTTCTTTTGACTGGTATTACACTTATTTATTTATTTTTAATATTTCTTTTTTTTTTTTAATTTAAGCTCAAGTTAGTTATCTTATAGTGGAATACAGTTTCCAGAGAAGAATTTAGTGATTCATCAAGTACAAAAAATACCCAGTACTCATCCCAAGTACCCCACCCCCCCGGCCAGTGCCCGTCACCCATTTAACCCATTCCCCTATTCAGTAACCCTCCAGGAACCCTGAGTTTGTTCTCTGTATTTAAGAGTCTCTTATTGTTTGGCTCCCTCTCTGTATCTTATTTTTGCTTTCCTTTCACTATGTTCATCAGTTTTATTTCTTAAATTCCACAGACAAGAGAAATCATATGATGTGTGTCTTTCTCTGACATACTTTGCTTAGTTAGCATAATAGAATCCGGTTCCATCCATGTTGTTGCAAATAGCAAGAGTTCATTCTTTTTGATCGCCAAGTAATATTCCATTGTATAAATATACCTCATCTTCTTTATCCATTCATCAGTCAATGGTCATTTGGGCTCTTTGCATAACTTAGCTATTTTTGATAATGCTGCTTTAAACATTGGAGTGCATGTGCCACTTCGAGTCAACGTTTGTGTATCCTTTGGATAAATACCTGGTAGTGCAATTGTTGGGTCATTGTGTAGTTCTATTTTTAGTCTTTGTGATAAATCTCCATACTATTTTCCAGAGTGGCTACACCAGTTTGCATTCCCACCAGCATTGCAAAAGGGTTCCTTTTCTCTGCATCCTTGCCAACACCTTTTTTTTTCCTGAGATGTTAATTTTAGACATTCTGATAGGTGTGAGGGGATATCTCATTGTGGTTTTGATGATCTCATTGTGGCCAGTGATGACGAGTGAGGTTGAGCATTTTTTCATGTGTGACCAATCTGGATGTTATCTTTGTTAACATGTTATCTTCATGTCTTTTGCCCATTTCTTCACTGGATTATTTGGTTTTTGGGTGTTGAGTTTGATAAGTTCTTTATAGATTTTGGATACTAACCCTTTATCTGATATGTCACTTGCAAATATCTTATCCCATTCCATTCAGTTGCCTTTTAGTTTTGCTGATTGTGTCCTCTGCTGTGCAGAAGCTTTTTATCTTGAAGTCCCAATAGTTCATTTTTGTTTTTGTTTCCCTTGCTTCTGGAGACATGACAAGCAAGAAGTTGCTGCAGCCAGGATCAAAGAGGTAGGTTGCCTGTTTTCTCCTCTAGGATTTTGATGGTTTCCTGTCTTCCATTAGATCTTTCATCCTTTTTGAGTGTGTGTGTGTGTGTGTGTGTGTGTGTATGGTTTCAGAACATGGTCCACGTTCATTCTTCTCACTGTCCAGTTTTCCCAGTACCACTTGCTGAAGAGACTCTTTTTTTTCTATTGGATATTCTTTCCTGTTTTGTCAAAGATTAGTTGGCCATATGTTTGAGGGTCCGCTTCTGGGCTCCCTATTCTGTTCCATTGATTCATGTGTCTGTTTTTGTGCCCATACCACACTGTCTTGATGATTGCAGCTTTGTAATACACCATGAAGTCCAGAATTGTGATGTCTCCAGCTTTGTTTTTCTTTTTCAACATTACTTTGGCTATTCGGGGTCTTTTCTGGTTCCATACAAATTTTAGGATTGTTTGTTCTAGCTCTGTGAAGACTGCTGGTGTTATTTTCATAGGGATTGCATTGAATGTGTTGATTGCTTTGGGTAGTATTGACATTTTTCTTCCAATCCATGAGCATGGGATGTTTTTCCATTTCTTTGGGTCTTCTTCACTTTCTTTCATAGATTTTCTGTTAATTTTTTTAATGTTTATTTTTGAGAGAGAGAGAGCGTGCATGAGCAAGGGGAGGGGCAGAGAGAGAGGGAGACACAGAACCTGAAACAGGCTCCAGGCTCCGAGCTGTCAGCACAAAGCCCGGCATGGGGCTAGAACCCACAAACTGGGGGATCATGACCTGAGCTGAAGTTGGCGCTTAACCGACTGAGCCACCCAGGCGCCCCCCTGTTTTTTTCAGTGTACTGTATTTTACCTCTTTGGTTAGGTTTATCCCTAGGTATTTTATGGTTTTCAGTGCAACTGTAAATGAGATCAATTCCTTGATTTCTCTTTCTGCTGCTTCATTATTGGCATATAGAAATGCAATCAAATTCTGTATATTGATTTTATATCCTGAGGCTTTCCTGAATTCCTGTATGAGTCCTAGAGGTTTTTTGGTGGAGTCTTTTGGATTTTCCATGGAGAGTTCATGTCTGCAAGGAGGGAAAGTTTGACTCCTCCTTGCCAATTTGGACACCTTGTGTTTCTTTTTGTTGTCTGATTGCTGAGGCTAGGACTTCCAACAGTATGTTGCATAACAGTGGTGAGAGTGGACATCCCTGTCATGTTCCTAACCTTAAGGGGAAAGCTCTCAGTTTTTCCCCATTGAAGATGATATTAGCTGTGGGACTTTCATATCTGGACATTATGATGTTGAGGCACAATCCTTCTATCCCTCCTTTCATGAGGGTTTTTTTCATCAAGAAAGGATGCTGTATTTTGTCAAATGGTTTTTCTGCATCTATTGAGAGGATCATGTGGTTCTTATCCTTTCTTTTATCAATGTGATGTATCACATCCATTGATTTGCAGACATTGAATCATTTGTGCATCCCAGGAATAAACCCCACCTCATTGTGGGGATTAATTCTTTTTATGTATTGTTGGATCCGGTTTGCTGATTTTTGTTGAGAATTTTTACATCCAGTTTCATCAGGGAAATTGGTCTGTAGTTTTCCTTTTTAGTGGGGTCTTTGTCCAGTTTGGACTCAAGGCCATGCTGGCTTCATAGAATGAGTTTGGAAGTGTTCCTTCCATTTTTCTGGCCATGACCTTATCTTGTTCTTTCATTTGGGATGCATTCCTCTTGTCTTGGCATTTTGGCTGAGTATTTGCCTTCTCTGTGTTACAAAAGCTCATTATGTTACCTGCCTGTGAGATGAATGGCTTTATGAAGAGGAGGTCATCTAGTGTCCAGGGCCTGGCGGCAGCCAGTGTGGGAATTGCCTTGTTTCCAGCAAGTGGCTCTGTGTGTACAGTGGGGGGCAGAGGAGGGAAATGGCACCACCCAGCTCCTCTGTCCCAGCTCCTTTGTCCCCTCTTTGTGAACACTGCCTCTCAGGGATGCTCTCCAAGATGAGCATATAATCTCCCCACTGTGTGCACCAGCCACTGTACAGATTAGTTTCTATGCCACCTGCCTGCAAGTAGTTTGCTGCCTTCTCTCCAGAAGTAGGCCAGTGCCCTCAGGGCCCTCAGTGTTTGACTCTTGATCCTGGCTCAGATCATGACCTCGTGGTCGTGGGGTTCTCTCTCTCCCTGTCTTCCTGTCCATCCCTTGCATGTGCTCTCTGTCTCTCTCAAAATAAATAAACTTTAAAAAAATTAGTGGTACAAAATACCTTATTTAGGCAATATTGCTTCCCTGAGGGGAATGGCAGGGGTCTATCAGTTAAATTTCCAACACTGACTAGGAAATTCTTTGTTGACTGGTTAAAGGTTACATTCCTGCAGGAATGAAAATAGGTTTGGTGACATGGAACCTTAACATAAGTAACTCCATGATGGGCCTGTGATTTTTCTTAACCTTCCAAACCCAAATTTTTACACATCCATTTTTTATTAGAAAGATAGCCCTAAATAATATTTTAGCCATCTACTGCCAGCCCGATTTTCATATCCTGTGAAACTGTGACCATTTGCTAATCATAGATGAAGATCAACTCTGTGGCTCTAAGATCATTGTGGGTCTAAGTTACTTTGATCTATGTTACTAAGATCTTTGTGAGTCTAAGTTACTGATGGACTTTTGAAATCTTTGACACAGGGACCACAGCCAGGTTGCTGAGCCATCACTTAGGCACAGAAGCACCCTTTCCATGTCACCTCTCCCTGAAGCATTGCCTTTCCCTCTTGTACTTGTGGGTCTTGCCCTTTGGCAAGTCACATATCCTCATGCAAACCTGTCAAAGTGGCCCAGAGAAAGCTGCTTGCCTGTGACTGCCACTTCATGGTCACATCTTTTCCTTCTGAAACCCCTTGAACTTCCTATCATTGTTCTAGTCTTTGAATATCTCTTTGATTTGGAAATATTTGATTCTGTTGTATTCCTGCTAAAAATATGCATGAAAATATTAAAGCAAGGATTCTTTAGGATAAGTGAGCCAGTCACAATGATTCATCTGGCCGTTTGTACATTTTTTTTTTTTAATGTTCAGGCATGATGTGAAGTACATCCTGTAAAATCTGGGTATCATTCATTATCTAGGATAACCACCTTTACAGAAAGCCATTCAATGACATGCTCATTCAAGATCAGAAAAAACACTTAATTTACATACCACATAATACAGTGGTATATACATATGTTATTACCTTAAAATATGTAAAGTCGATGTTTCTTTGAATTGTATCTCATTGTGCATTCGGTTTTCCGTAACATGAATGCTATTACTTAAACAATAGTAAGAACAACAAGAATAGGTAAATGTCAATCACTAGCAACTAATACTAGAACTAGTTATATAATATTATGTGTTGAAAAAGTAAAACCATGATTACTAATCTTTTCATTCATGATGGGTTTCTAGTTACAAAAAAAAAATGAGAAGATAGTACTGAGATCTCCACATACATCAGACTATTTTCTGAATATTGATGTTATATGAGTTGGTACATTATCACAATCAATATCCCGAAGAGATACGGTATTATTAACTAAAGTTTATATGTTTACTCAGATTTCTTTGGTTTTAACCTCTTCTGTTCTAGACTCATCCCAGCTGGCACATTACATTCAATCATCCTGTCTCCTTAGGCTCCACCTGGTTATGACTATTTATAGATTTTCCATATTTTTCATAATCTGCAAAGTTTTGAGGGTACATCTGTAGAATGTATTTTGTAGAATGATCCTTGGTTGGGATATGTCTAACGTTTGTTCATATGCTTAGGCCAGAGTTAATGTGTTTTGGAGCAGAAGATCCAGAGGCATCATGCCATCCATAATTATCACTTCACATAAAGGATGTTTACTCTGAAGACTGGGGTCTTTTGTGGTTCCATACAAATTTTAGGGCTGTTCTAGTTCTGTGAAAAATGCTGCTGGTATTTTGATGGAGATTGCATTAATTGTGTCAATTGCTTTGGGAAGTATAGACATTTTCACAATATTTCTACTTCCGATCTATGAGCATGGAATGTCCTTCCATTTCTTTGTGTCATCTTGAATTTCTTTCATCACTGTTTTATAGTTTTCAGAGTATAGGTCACTCACCACTTTGGTCAGATTTATTCATAGGTATCTTATTTGGTGTGCAACTGTAAATGGGATGGTCTTCTTAATTTCTTTCTACTGCTTCATTGTTGTCTAGAAATGCTACAGATTTCTGTATGATTTTGTATCCTGTGACATTGCTGAATTCATTTATCAGTTCTAGCAGTTATTGGGTGGACTCTTTAGGGTTTTCTATATATACTGTCATGTAATCTGCAAAGTATGAAAGTTTCACTTCTTCCAGATTTGGATTTGTTATGTTTTGTCTGATTGCTCTGGCCTGGACTTTCAGTACTATGTTTATTAAAAGTGGTGAGAGTAAATATCCTTGTCTTCTTCCTGACCTTAGAGGAAAAGTTCTCAGATTTTCCCCACTAAGGATTATGCTAACTGCGGGGTTTTCACAGATAACCTTCATTATATTGATGTATGTTCCCTATAAACCTACTTTAGGGGGTTATAATTATGAATGGATGTTGTCCTTTGTCAAATGCTTTTTTCTGCATGTATTGATATGACTGTGGGTTTTTTTTTTTTTTGAAACATTCATTTTTGAAACACAGAGACAGAAGGTGAGTGGGGTAGGGGCAGAGAGAGAGGGAGACACCGAATTTGAAGCAGGCTCCAGGCTCTGAGCTGTCAGCAGAGAGCCCAATGAAAGGCTTGAGTCATGAACCATATGGTTATGACTTGAGCCAAGGTCGGACGCTTGAAGGAATGAGCCACCCAGGAGCCCCGATCATATGGTTCTTACCCTTTTTCCCAGTGATGTAATGCATTACAGTGATTGATTTGTGAATATGTAACCACCTTGCAGCTTTGGAACAAATCCACTTAATTGTGGTGAATGATTTTTTAAGGTATTTTTGAATTTGGTTGGTAGTATTTGAGAATTTTTTGCATCCATGTTCATCAGGGATATTGGCCTGGGGTTCTCTTTTTTAGTGGACTCTTTATCTGGTTTTGGTATCAGGGTAATGCTGGCCTCATAGAATGAATTTGGAAGTTTTCCATCATTTTTCATATTTTGGAATAGCTTAAGAATATGAGGTCTTAACCCTGTTTTAACTGTTTGGTGGAATTCACTTGTGAAGTCATCTGGTCCTAGACTTTTGATTGTTGAGAGTTTTTAGATTACTGACTCAATTTGTTTGCTGCCTATTGTTCTGTTCATGTTTTCTTTCTTTCTGTTTCAGTTTATGCAACTTATATGTTTCTAGGAATTTTTCTGTTTCTTGTAAATTGTCCAAATTTTTGACTTATAAGTTTTCATAATACTATCTTATGATTCTTTGTATTTCTGAGGTGTTGGTTGTGATTTCTCCTAATTTGTGATTTTGAGTCCTTTCTCTTTTTTTTCTATCTGATACAAGCATTGCTACCCTGGCTTTCTTTTGACATTCATTTACGTGATGTTTCTTGACATCCTCTGATTTTCATTCTGTAGGTGGCTTGAGGTCTAAAATGGGTCACTTGTAGACAACATATAAATCTGTTTTGTTTTTTCATCCATTTTTACACCCTATGTCTTTTTATTGGAGCAGTCATTCCATTTACCTTCAAAGGAATTATTGATTTATATGTATGTATTGCCATTTTATTACCTGTTTTGTTGTGGTGTCTAATGATTTTCTCGATCCTTTCTTGTCTTTCTCTCTTTCATGTTTTGCTGATTTACTTTAGTGATATATTTTGATTTCTTTCTCCTTATTCTTTGCATATTTATAAGTGGTTTTTGATATATGGTGACCATTAGGTTTTTACAGAATTTCTTTGCTTTTAGCTATTTGTATTAAGTTCATGGTCATTTACCTTTGAACCCATTATTTTCTCCTCCTTATGTTTTGGTACATGTTACTATATTTTATATCCATTTTTGTGAGTTCCTCAATTGATTTTTTACAGAAATATTCATTTCTACTGGATTTGTGTTTTCTACCTCTCCATTGTCACTTTTGGTCTCTCCTTTCCACTCAAAGAGTCCCTCTTAGTATTTCTTGCTGGACTGACTTAGTGGTGCAAACTCCTTTAGTTTTTGTTTGGGAAGCTCTATGTCTCCCTTCTATTCTGAATGACAGCCTTACTGGATAGAGTATTCTTGGCTGCTGATTTTTCCATTCAGCACTTTGAATATGTCATGTCACTTCCAAGCCATCTGGCTTGCCAAGATTCTGTTGACAAATCTGTAGCTGTCCTTTGGTGGCTGGGGGCTATGTACCAGGGCAACCAGGGGCTCAAGGCTGTGCACAGAGTATGTCAGTGGCTGGGGACATGTGGCTGGGTGAGACAGATGAGGGTAGCTGGGGGTGCACAGCTGGGTGCGGTGCAGATGGGCACAGTGTGCAGTGGCAGCTTTGCCTGCAGCTGGCCAGACAGGGTGTCCATGCAGTTTTGACAAAGTTTGCCCTGAGGCCAGCAGGCTTGGAGTGGGTGAGTCCCCCAGAGAACTCTTGGGACTGGCACACAGCTAGCACGTTAGGTAGCAAGTGTCTTTGCAGGTCCACTCCCTGGTAGGTGCCTCCATGCTTAATCTGGGGGTGGGGGAGAAAAATGGTGACTGTGAGCTCCCTCATTGTTGGAAAAGTCCCCCAACCACCCAGAAGTCAGCATGAACAGATCTGTCTCCTGTTGCCTTGGCATTGTGTAAAATGCCATGTTTCCATTGCCTCTCTACACAGGCAGGGACCTGCTCATCTCTCATCCTCCTGGATCACCCAGTGCTGGGCCAACTGACCTCCAAAGCTCCAGGATCCAAATTCAAGGGAATTCAGCCCCTCTGGTTTTAAAGCCAAATGTTCTGGGGATTAGTCTTCCCTGTGTGAGCTCCCTGGTGTGAGGGCTCACTTTCTCTGCCCTTCCTGCAGGCAGCTGCCCTCCACCTTTCTGACATTCCTCACCTTTCAGATACAGCTTCTATTTAGTTGTGGAGTTTGTTCTGCCACTCTTTGGATTGCTCTGTGGTTTATGGACTTGGATGTGGATGTTATGTAGTTGAAAACATGGGACAGGATGAGCTCAGGGTCCTCCTAACTCTGCTATTATTAATTTTTTAAATGTCTTCATTTTTTGGATTGTTGAGATATGGTCAGACAGACTCCTATCACCCATGCACTTCAGGATTAGAAAGGAACTTTCCCACATTTTCTTCAGTATTTTATGTTTGAAACTCTCTTTAATGAGGTGCAATTTACATATAACAAATAGCCTCAAGTTAAAGGGTATAATTTGATGAGACTTGATCTCATGGGTATAGCACCATGAAGTCACATGGTTTCTCTCTAAACCTTACATCACGATCCCTTTGTGTCTAGTACTAATGTTGCTTTGGAAGTAAGGACTACATTTTTTTTTACACGTTTTCGGATATTTCCCAGGTGTCTGAATGCCTGCACTGGGGTACTTCCTTTTCTGATAGACTGTATTCCCATAAGTATTGCAGTGGGTCTACCTTTGGACTTTATCCTGTGTTGTATCTTTCAGTCTGTTCACTTAATTTTGTTGCAGTACTTTAATGTTGAGGGATTCATAATTGGATTGATTTTCACTAAATGGTATGAGCTGCAGTTCCAATTATGACAGAAAGCACGGGCTTCCTGTGTTAGGTACTCAAGAGCAAGGCAGATACCCTGGGCACTTGAGCTGAGAATGTCACTCTTTCTTTTTGCCAGCCCTCTTCCCTACCCTTGGAGACAAGAATCTCCTTTCGTTCACACAGAAATGTAGGTGAAGTCAGCAGAGAAAGGTCCTTTCTCTTCTCTTCCCTTTGTCTCTCAAACTCCCTGTCCCTACCTTCTGCCTGTCCCTTTCTCTGACTCAATCCCCCAGGTCCACTGCTCCACTCCAGCCATGATCAGGGTGTCTGCTAGCTGCTGGCCTCTGCTCTGGCCATCCCTCAGTGAGGAAACTGAAGGAGGATTCTGTAGTTCACGGGTCTGATCAAGAAATCTGTGCTCCTCAGAGACCTCCTACACATGGTGCTGTCTGTGGAGACCTGGCATACTGGGTGAGGGTCTGACTCCATGTGTGGCCTCCTCACTCCTCTCCCACAGTCACTGCTGGTCCCTCATCCTTCCCCACCATTAGAACTCAGCCATTTCCTAGGGACAGATACCTGTCTATCTGACCCAAGGCACCAGGGAGTCAGTGAATATTTCTAAAATAAGCACCCCATAAATCTAGATATAGGAAGTTACCATCACCCCGGAAAACTCCCTCGGGCTTCTCTCTTCCATCACCACCATTGCTGCCAGTTTGTTACCTGTGTGTACAGGAACCCCACTGTGTACACTCAATGGGGAGTGAGGGTAGATGGTCCTAGAAGCAGACGCTGACACAGAGAGAGAACGATGAAAGGTGTATTAGGGGAGAGTAGGAAAGACAAAGTGGAGGGGACAGGATGGCCAGGGAAAGCATTCTGGCAGATCTGACACCTTCTTAAATATATATATATATATATATATATATATATATATATATATAAATATATATAATCACCATAGTCTGTCACTGCGCACAGTCCTCTTCAAATTTCAAAATAGTTGTCCTATAATGCAAAGAGATTTTGGTTTATTTCCCTCTGATCTTATGTTTTCCTACATGCATTCTGTCTTCTGTAGTTTATCTGTGGCTGTGGCCATAGATGAACACTTTAGTGTGTGGCTGCATCTGTGAGTCTATATGTAATGGAAAATGATTGTCTTCAGATCTAGATCTCTGAAGGTACACATTCTCATAATTATCTTTTCTTTCTTTGTCTGGTAGGGCCTGAATTTTAATAGAAAAATGAGGGACCCTGTCTTACTGTTTAAAACAGTGATTCCCAATCCCTGGGCTGAGTTGTTAATGGTCTTAGTTTAATGAACTCCTGTGACCATCTTTTTTGGATGATCATTGTGTGGAGATATCTTAATTGAAACTGTGAGAAGGGTGAGTGGACACTTCCCAGAGATTTTGTAGATGCTTTATGTATTTAATGTCTTCTTCTTATAATGTTCTTAGAAACAAATATTACCCCTGTTTTCACCGATAACACAGCTGAGGCTCTGTGTAGGTCCCACTGAGAACTGGTATTAGGGCTGAGACAGCAGGAACACAGGCAAAGCCTCAGGATATTGTGAGAGAAGTTTGAGGAGATGCAAAGCTGTAGTCAGGGTGATGACAGGGGTCCAGTGGGGGCGGCTTCTGGCCAACCCTAGATTGTAGGTTGACCCACTAAGTGGGTCTGAGTCAGACTTAGGCTGAAGGCCAATGTAGGCACTGAGCTGATCTAGATCCTGTCTCTACTTTTAGTCTCACTGAGGGATATGAACTTGGGCATGCAAGCATTTCCATAAGACCAAGTTAAATTCCCCATATATCCAGGGCATTTTCTCCCCCACAAATTTCCAGAACCTTCAGGAAAACCCAGGGAGACAACAGTCCTTTTAGATGATTACCTACATGCACTTTGGCAACACACTGACATTTTGGAGATGAACACTGCATTGTGCACTGAGAGTGATCCCACTTAGCAGCTCTGTGTGGACTTCACACTCCCTGCTCAGGCTGTGGCCAGGAATGATCTCCAACTGCATCTCACTGATCCCAACACCCTCCCCTCTGCACCTCCTCAAACTCTGTGTACCATCTTCAACTTCCCTTCTATTCCTGTGTGGTTCAAGTTTCCCCCATTTCTGCACCGGATCCTTCACTGGTGTTTCCATTATGGTGATCACAAGGTCTGTGTCATTTAATGCATGTCCCTCTTTCACACAGGACACCTGATGCTCTAAAAGTTAGGGGTGAGCCTCATTCTTCACAGAACCCAAAACATTGTGTCTCCAAAATACACAACAGTACTGCTGATATGTCTGCTTTTGCGTAAAAAAAATCCTCTTTCATTTTGACAAGAGAAACCTATAGCTCACTGTATTACAGGGAAGTGACACTGCCCACTGTATGTATGTCCTGAGAAACTTGAGATATGCTACCGTGTCCTCAGGCAGGTTGCAGTTGGATTGCCAACACTCACAACCATCTCGACATCATTCCCACAAAGTCAATCATGAAGAAGATGAATACGCTTTATCAGTCACTCATCCCGTTCAGGTCGTCTTACCAAACTGAGTATGTGGAGGAGCTGGTGGAGGAGGGGAAGTGGCCCATAGCCCATGACTGGTTATGAAGGGTGATCCATGGGGTACAGCCTGCAAGGCGAACCTAGGAAAGGGCCAGGCCCTCTTGCATACATAATGGCCTGTGGAACAGAAACGAAAGCTGTGTTCATAGGACAGAACCAAGCACCGACACTGGCAAAAAGCAAAAACCTAAAGGAGTAGTGCTCATATCCTACTAGGTTTCCTACCACCGGGTTCCAAGCAGGCAGCATCGACATCAAAAGAACTCTACCCATACTTTGGGTTCCACTTACAGCTTTGGGTGGGGAATAGATGTTATTGGGATAAACTAGCATCTCCATGTGTCTGGAAATGTAGAAACAGCAAGGGCTCTTTTCCTAGATTTATAGACTGAATACCAAATTAGCAAAGTAGCATATTTCAGATAGGAAGGTATCTATGTCCAGAATCAACCTCCATCCTTCATCCCCCTCCACCACAGAGGCTGCTTATGTGTATGTGAAGAACTATAGAATGAGAAGGAATGACAATGCCAGTGTCCACACTGGAATCATAGCCCTCGTGGCTCAAAGCTCTGCCTCTAAGCCCCTGCCTGTGCCCAATCTACTTCTCTCCTGACAATGGGGAGATGGGGATCCTGAGGTCCTGCAGAGGACCTGGAAAAGCATGCTCTTAGAGAAACAGGTAACCTATACATGTTAGTTGGGTTCAGCTAATTTATTTTAATTCAGAGGTACTTCTCAGTTTAAGTACAGTACAATTTGCAAGGTAATTGTGTCCTCTGGAAAAATGAGCTGAAATTCTAACAGACAAAATTAACACAAATGCACTTTGATTTCTGGTGTAAGTTTCCATGTGTTAGCTGTACCTGTGACACGGGACACAAGAGAACGTGCTCATGTGAACACAAGTGAAGGACACGGTGGGGACTTGCCACACAGGTAATCTTGGATTTTTTTCTCTTCACAACTTAAATTTCAGTGCATGTTTTCTATGACAAATATGTCACCTCTTATAGTTCAGAGTATTTACACCCAGGGCACATCTAAAGGGATTCTGGACAGCAAGTTTACCAAAATGCTGATGGGTATGAAATTTACTTTGTCTAAGACCATTCTAAATGACACATACAAAAATAGAAGTTGGAGTGAAGGCATTTTGCATTTTCAGATTGTAAGGATACCCACAGATTTTTCTGAACACATTAAAACCCTTGATAGAAATAGGAGAGGAAGAAACAGCAAGAGCAACGATTACACACTGAGGAGATCCAGGAAGAATGAGGCAAGGTAGGAGACTTCCAAGTGGAGTGTGGTGTCATCCTCCTTGATTTACTCCAGGAACACATTAGAAAAGCCCTATGGTCCTCACCCTTAAGCACGCTTAGCTTCTAAAGTTACCACAAAGAGATGCCAGGTGGAAAACAGGGAAGCCCGTAGACTCAGGGGTAAAGGTTTTGCATTTGGAAAAAACAAAAAAAACAAGAACAGCAGGCATACCATACGACACACAAACCAGAGACGATGGCAGGAGAGTGTGCTGTACAGAAAGATGCGGCTGTCCCTAAAGACATAGAACTGAAAATGGCCACAGCATTTACCTTGTGCTTCTTGGCAGTTTTGGCAGAGCCAGTGTTGATGTTACTCTTGGGAGTGACACCTACTTCTGGATCTGCAAAGAGCCCTAGAAGGGTTGGAGGTTTATTCTGATTTGAGTAGACTGTTTGGAGATCAAAAACAAAAACACCCTCCCCTCATTCTTCCAACAACTTAAACTATTTGCCCCAGTCAGATCTCAAATCACATGCAGAGGGTATCCCACATGCCCCAGGTGATCCCCGAGAAGAACTTGAAGAACCATCCCTTATAACTTGATGAAGACTCCTAAAAGCCCTGATTCAGATCTATTCATCACTCATCGAACAACTATGGATGGCTGGGGCCCGACTAGATGGACATACGTTAGGCTGTGCCTTATGCCTCACAGATCCCAGCATGTGGAATGTGTACAGGGCATTTCTGCAGAAGCGCTATGTCTGCTTTTCTGCACACAGCTCCATTCCTTCTCCACAAGAGACACCTGTACCAACACATGGTGGGGGAAATGACAAAGATGAGATCATGAGAAACTTGAGGAATGTGGTAATGGCAGCAGACACATTCCCCTTGCATCACAATGGTCTGTAGTACTGCCTCTGCACCTTGGCCAAAGACCTAACAGCAACAAAAATATGAGTGTGTTTTACAAGTCAACTTCTAGTGCTCACATCATCTTACCAAGAGTTGCAGGTGGAGGGGTTCAGGGTAGCCCCAGGGCCACCAAGATTCAGGAGGTGGATGTGCCTAATAGTCCATGGGGGCAGGGTGCCTCTAGGGTAGGGCAGGTAGAATCGTCCATTAATGGAGGAGGTCCCCAGAATCCAGACTGCCCTGCAGAACAGAAGTGACAGCTACATTCGTATGCCAGACAAGAGAACCAATACCAAAAGCAGCTGTAACTCAGAGAAGAACGTGTCAGCACCTGCCACCTTCTCTGCCACCAGGATCCAAGAGAGTAGCATCAGTACCTGAAAACTCTGTCCCTGCCACTGGATAACACCTACAGCTTGGGGTAGTAGATGCCAGAGGTGAAACTACTGTCCTCACACATCACTGCCCATGTCTGCAGAAGTAAAATGACAAGGGTCCTGTCCTACAGGGTTAACAGAAGTAATTACAGACTAATGAAGTAGCATTCCCCAGACAGGCAGACATCGATGTCCAGGTTCACCCTGCATTCTCCTCTACAACAACTCCACATGCTCTGTTTTTGGTATATTAAGAACACAAAAAAATGGGAATAAACAGCTCATATTCTGCTCATTGAATCACAGCCACTCCTGGCGAAAAGTTCTGCAGCCGGACCCTCACTTTGCCTCCTCTGCTCTTCTCCCTTACAAAGGAGTCTTCCCTCTTGAAGTGTTGTCAAAGGCCTCTGAGACCTCTGGAGAGTGGAGGATGCCTGGAATCTTGCAGGGGAATGATAGTCTTCTGTGAAGAACAAGTTACTTGTAAATGTCTACAAAGCTCAGATGTGTTCATCTTAATTCATAGGGAATTCCGACTTTAAGCATATTACAGGACACAGTAATTATGTCCAACAGAAAAAAGAGGTAGAAATTCACATAACAGATTTAATGCAAGTGTTTTGGTATAAAACTCCTGGTATGTGTCATGAGACTGTATCAGCTCTAACAGTGACTGGGGACACAACCAGAAACTGCTCATGTAAACATAACTGAAGGACACGGTATTCAAACTATTTATACCTCAGGTATAGCTGGAAGGATTCCAGACAACTCATTTACCAACAAAGACGGGAAGGTGATGACTGGTGACATTGACTTTATCAAAGACCACTCTAAATAGCACAGGGCACAACATATAAAGTTGGAGTCATGATGTCTTTTTGCACTTTTGAATTTTAAACAATATGGCAGACTTTCTAACAGGTTAATCTCCTAGCCAGAATCAAGAAAGGAAGACACAGCAGCCACACTGTTCCCACAGAGGTGAGGTTGGAAGGGGTCACCCAGGCCAGGAGACTTCTGTTTGGAGTGTGGGGTCATCCTCCTCTCGTTATTTCCTGAAACACATGGAAAGACCTTAAGGTACTCAGTCTCTAAGCACTTTTGGCTTCTAAACTTACCACAGAAAGCTGACACACTACAAATTGACACGCCTGTGGGCTCCTGGGTTATGAGTGTGCGTTTGGAAAACAAAGAATTAAACAGACATACCACACAACATGCAAAATGGCATGACAAGGCCAGGAGAGTGTGCTCTACAGAAAAGAGGAGATTTTCCTGAAAGACTTATAACTGAGAATGGCCCCAGCATTTACCTTGTCCTTGTCTGCATTCTTGGTACAGAGCTGCTGTAACTCACAGAGGTTTCAGAGTTTCTGGATCTACTAAAGACCCTAGAAGGGACAGAGGTTTATTCTGCTTTTAGAGGACTGTGCGGAATGAAAACAATCCCTCTTCTGATTGCTCAAGTATCTTAAACTTTTCCCTACACTCAGGTCCCTGACCAGAGGCAGAGGGTATCCTACATGCCTCAGGTGACCCCCAAGGATAAGGGGGAGAACCATCCCCTCACTTTGATTAAGACCTCATGGTGCCCTAGTCCATGTTGTTTCATAATTAAATAACTGTGGACAGGTCAGGCTCAACTAGCAATTTAGAATTCATCAATAAAACAGGTTTCTCAGTATACATCATGGGAAATCACCATTTCATTACAGATTAAGAATAAATATGAGGACGTTTGGGTGGCTCAATGCTAACGCTTGGGTTAAGCATCTGACTCTTGACTTTGGCTCAGGTCATGATCTCACAGCTTGTGAATTCGAGCCCAGCATTGGGTCCTCAATGACAGTGTGGAGCCTGCTGGGGATTCTGTCTCTGCCTCTCACTCTATGCCTCCCAGACATACTCTGTCTCTCTCAAAATAAATAAACTTTAAAAAAAGAATAAAATTGAGAATACCGGTTTGGTGTATATCCTCAATGAATCCTTAAGAAGGGTGCGTTTCTTCAGACTTAAGGCGAATTGTTCAATCTTTCAGCTTATCTATAAGCTGCCTTCCACATGTGAGAAGTTATTATATAAGTAAAGACTAATTTTACACTATTGAGAAAATGAAAACTATGAGAATTTAGCAGTTAAACTGCAGAGTTGAACTGATAACATCAGAGGACTAAGCTATATGGAACTTGAATTTAGGCATGTAGGGCTACAGTTCACAAAACCAAACAAAAATAAAGAACATTAAAAATAGTAAATAAATGACCTTCTCCTCAAATAAACTAAAGTCTTCACATTGAGTCCAGGTGGGAAGAAGGATGAGGCCCATGTCCTGTCATCCTTTCCAGGCTCTTCAGACAGGGGAATGCTAGAGGAGGTGGGAGGGTCACAGAGGAGGGGCATGTGTCCACCAGTCACAGGGACAAGTGCCCCACTGCCTGCGGCACCAGAGGAGAACACCCTCCTATCACCCCTTCAGACCACCTGCTGTCCTTAGTGCCCGTGATTCTTTCCAGACCACACGATGATCACCCACAGGAACAGGCTGCACAGCAGAAATTAGGCCACTGTATGTCACAACATGCTCCTTACCTCTCCTTGGAGGGTTCTGCATCTCTGGTCTTCCAGGCATTGGTTTCTGCCTCATGTATCCCTCAGGCAGCCTCTTTCCTTCCATAACATCCAGTCTTGGATACAGAAAAAGAATGGACTTCTGTAAGAGTTCCAACAATACGTCCTCTACTAGACAACAAACAGTGCAGGTGTATCCCTCGAAACACCCATAAAAATGCCAGTCAAATGGCCACACCTGTATTTTAAGTAGGCGACCTCCCTGCTCTGCTCTGCCACCTCCCTGTCCCAGATCTGAGTCTTGATCTGGGGGAGAAAAAACACATCCACCTTCAGTCTTGCCAGACTGTGCACCAAAGAAAGAGGAGGAAACAAGAAAGCACCCAGTTGTGCTGAGCATTCTTCTCATGAACTGCAATCTGAAAAAGCCAACAATGAAAAGCCCGTGTTTAGGGATTCCAAGGGCCACTACACTCACCTGCATGAGGTGCTTAGGGTTCAGTATGTCAGGCAGAACTCAGATTACCTAGTGTCTGAAGGTGAGCTCTGCCTGCTGCAGCTGTTCTTGTGTTTGTTCAATTTGTTGCCTCTGAGTCACAATTGCTTTTGTCAGATAAGGCCCAATATTGGGTATGATTTTAAATAATCTGCCCACGTTCCCATCAACCTCGTATCTGTCCCCGATACAATTTACTCTTACATGATTATAAATGTACAGTAGGATCAAAGCTATTGTTACATCCTTTCCTTATTATTCCATGCTTGTAGGGTTCAGAGTTCATAGAATTCCTTCCCATTTTCAATCTTGGCCTAATTCATCATGTGACAAGTGTCTTTCATCATAAAGCTCTATTCTCCTTTAACTTATATCCTCACCATGTTTCCCAGGGTTGCAAAGACAAGGGCCATGAAATGGCACTACCATGTTGATGGGTATGATTCATCATATGACACACTGCTCTCCTATAGATTATGACAACTGACACCACCCCCAAGGAATGTTGGCATGGACGAAGTTTCCACACAGTCTGGCCATTGCTTGAGATCCACAAATGTTTAGAAACTTAATTGTTTTGTTCTAAAACTTACCTTTTTTTTTATCTGTTAATACTCTATGCATATGTCCTCTGAATTTTTGCTTATATTACTATGTTGAGTCTAAACACTGTAAAAAGGTTAAAAACAAAAAAATGAACAGATGTTTCATGAGCTGCTGGTAATCAGTAGCTGAACTCACTTGTACTTGTTTATTTCTTCTGTAGCTATTTTCTTTTTTTTAATGTTTGTTTATTTTTGAGACAGAGAGAGAGAGTGAGCGCGTCCATGAGCGGGGGAGGGACAGAGAGAGAGGTAACAGAATCAAAAGCAGGCTCCAGGCTCTGAGCTATCAGCACAGAGCCTGACACAGGGCTCGAACTCACGGACTGTGAAATTATGACCTGAGCTAAAGTTGGACACTTAAACGACTGAGCCACCCAGGCACCCCTTCTGTAGCTATTTTCAAATTTTACCTGCAGCTGCCAGCTGATTCTTCTTTGCCACCAGTTCACAGTGTCATTTTCAGCTTCCTAAGATGGGAAAGATATATACACAGTCAGGACCAACGTCCAGAAATTCTCCCTTTGTACCTCCCAGCACTCTTGAAGGCCTATGCAAATATCCCTTCCCCCATATCTCCCATAAATGCACAGACTGACAACACAATCAGAGAAATGAAGTGAACACCCCATTTAAGTTAAAGAAAATTCAACTTCTGTCTGCTGCCACAACTCTGCTATCAGAACTGTCTTTCTAGTTCTCTGTTTCCTCTCCTTTATCATAAAGTCATCAAATAACATTGCACTTTGTGCCTTCCCAGAGTTGGTCTTTTGTTTGAGATGGTGAAGACTCATTTCATCAATGTGAAAAACCATGTCTGACCAACTGTACCCATTAGGATGAAGCAGGGGATCATCACTAGTCTTACACCTCCATGGGGAGACCTGATTCTCAGTCCAAAAGTTGTACCATGACACAATCACCCTGAAAGATGACCTTCCAGGATATGGCTTCACCAACATTGCAGCTCACTCCCAGACATCGCTAGAGTTCAGGACTACAATCCCTGCCTCCACCTTCACCGATCCTGGTGGAGAAAAAGGCCAATCTTTGCAGTAACATCTCCTGAAGTACAACCTGATATGAATGGTCACACAGTGTGCGTTTACTTCCTGGAAACAGATTTCAGATGGAAAACTCTCAACTTCATAGAACCAAATCTACTTTAAAAAGACTGATTCCATTGATAGTGAAAGCAGCAACAGGCAATGCTTGGCAAGGCTGGTTTGCTGTGTTGCCCTCAGACTATTTTGTTTGTGGTGTTGATCTGGTTTCAACTTGACACTTGATGTACTCAAGAATCACATGCAAAATTGAAAATCTCTTAGAAACGGACACAAAAGCACTAGACAGAGAAAGGCACAAGCATTTACTTCTGGCCTCTCAGGGAGTCCTTCAGCAAATGTTTTCTGGAGTGGTTGTCATGTAGTGGCTCTGTTGTAAGGGGCTGGAGAGAGAGAGGTGGTCAGGGTGCTGCACCCACTCACAGAAAGAGCTTATGAATTAACAAAAACAAGATGCGATACAGAGCAGGCCCTAACCCCAGGTGTGGGAAGGACTAACATAAAGCTGAGTCTCCAGGGAAGAGAAGGAAGACTTCACTTTCCAACATGAATGAGGGACTCTAAAGTCCCTGATCTCCTCTTGAGAACAAAAGGAAATCTGTACAAAGGAGGAAGCATGTGAGTGAATGCACCAAATATCTAACAACTCCACAAAGACACACAAGACCAAGAAGGAGAAGAAGGAAGCCCAGGACAAAGCCAGCCTGGCAGTTGGACCCAATCTCCCTAGGACTCATCATTGATGGGGGGGGGGGGGCGGCATACATCTGAACGGCAAAGAAGCTGAACAACTTTATGGGCACAGACTTAGAAGTAAACAAGTGTAGTTCAGGGGCGGCCAGCAAAGATGAGCCCTAGTGAAGCTGCAGACTTTGATCAAGACTCAGAAGAGTTATACTTAAAAACTCAGGGGACAGGAAACAACTTCACTTTCTTAGGGATTGGGCCTACAGTGAATAATCTCACTGGCAGAATGGATGCAGGGATCCAGTACTGCTGGCATCCCTACCCACTTTCCAGAAAGCAACATCTATTGTTTCTGCAGCAAGATAATTCAGTTTTTTCCCCACACATATTTGACCCATGTCTGGTCCTGAACAAAAATGACCTAATTGCTGGATGACAAAACAGTGTGATGGGATTGAAACCTACAGGACAATCCAGAGTACCTTCCCTCTTCCACCCCCAAATACATGACGCAATGTGTGACAAGCACTTAGGACAGAAAGGAAAATGCAGGCTATGTTACAGAAAGCAAGGTATGAAGGGCAGGCCCAATTCTACTGAGTGCATTTGGCAAAAACACTCTGGACCCAGTTCCAAAAGAAATAGAATTATCTCTACTGTCTGCCACATTCTTTCATACAATGCAGTCCTTGTGACAGTTCTCACATGAACATCTTACTTTTCTGTAGCCACTTTTCTTTGTTCATAGAATTCTTCCAGGTTATGTGCTTTTTCCTTCAGCTGTTTGACTTTTGCTTCCTTTGTGGCTTTCACAGACCTCAATGCATGACACTTGTCTTCCAGGGTCTTTTTATTTTCTGTAAACAAACAAACAAACAAACAAACAAACAAAAAAGGTGTTTTCTTTATAAATGTGCACATGACCTGAGTCTTGATTTTGGTGAGACAGAAAAAGGGCAAGAACTATGAAGGTATGAAGGTATTCTTTCCCTTTCCAATGCAAAGTCATTGCCACCATATGGGGATTTCTCCCCAACAGAAAATATACCTTCCAGTTGACAGTTATTGGACCTCAAGGCTCTTAGCTCTACATCCTCGAATTCAACATTTGCATCTTGTAGTTAAGACAGATATGAGAAAAGACTTTCATAGAAAACTGATTGAACAGTTTGAGTGTACCTCACACAGCAGGATTGTGCATTACAATAAACAAAGACCTTGAGGCATAAATATAACTAGAAGACAAAGATGGTGGAAAATAGTTCATGTCTTAAAACTCATAAATGGCTTTCTTAGTGGTATACAAATGTGTGTGTGTGTGTGTGTGTACACACACACACACACACACACACACACACGTGTGTATCCCCCTCCCCCATTCATGTTGAAAATTCACTGTTCAACATTAAGAGAGAAAGAGACTATGGAGCACCTGGGTGGCTCAGTCAGCTGAGCATAAGACTCTTGATTTTGGGTCAGGTCGTGATTCTAGGATCATGCAATCCAGACCTGTGTTGGGCTGCACACACACGGAGTGTGGATCCTGCTTAAGATTCTCTCTTTCCCTCTGCCCCTCTTCCCAACTCACATGCCCTCTTTCACTAAAATTTAAAAAAAAAATTCATAAAGAATTATTTAAAAATATTTTTTTAAAGTAAAGGATTATACACTGTGGCTATCACCCTTTCTCTCCCAACTATATTTGGGTATTTTCTACATATCTTGGAGGGCAGAATTGAATGATGTGATAATTACCTAGTTGTGAAAATAAAAGATAACACCTAGTCCTTGAAATAGCAAAACTCATCTTGGTGGTCCTAGTGAAATTCCAGCTCATTGTTCAGAAAGAGGTTTGGCTCCCAGAGGCCCACTCTCTACTGTGGTAAACGGCAAGCAAATATGCTGTGCTCACTTCACCCAATGAACAAAAAGCCTCCAAAGCCAAATTACAGTAAAACTCAGCAGCCAACTCTTACCACTTCCTGATTCTTCACATTCCTCTCTCTCTCTCTGAGTTTGCAAGGTAGTAAGCGCACTTTGAAGGGTATCATTTAAATTTTCATTAAAGTGGGTCCCTGGGTGGCTCAGTCAGTTAAGCATCTGACTTCAGCTCAGGTTGTCATCTCATGGTTTGGGAGTTTGAGCCCTGTGTCGGACTCTGTGCTGACAATTCAGAGCCTGGAGCCTGTTTTGGATTCTGTGTTTCCCTCTCTCTCTATACCCTTCCCTGCTTGTGCTCTGTCTCTATCTCTCAAAAAATTAATAAACACTATTTTTTAAAAATTTCATTAAAGTGCTCCACTATTTTGATGTTCTCCTTCAACAAAACATGTTTAATGAGTAATAATAGTTCATTACTTTTACTTGTGTTTTTAGAATGCAATCCAGGCAAAGAAGGGATTCTTACCATCAATTTGAGCTTCATCAGAGAGAAATTTACTTTCTCTCTTAGTTTCCTGAAGACACTTCCTTAATTCATTGTTGTGTAAAACACGAAAAAGGAATCAGAATTAAAAAAAAAGCATAATGCTAGATAAACCTATCTTCTAATGTGTGACTCCTTTCACAAATAAAGAGGTAGCTCTTTACATTTGTGAAGCTTGTCTTGAATTGGTACTGTTTATAGAACACGTGAAATAGGTCAGTAGGATGATCTACCAGAGTGGAAGTAACCACAATGAAATCACAAAAAAATATTTGAAAGGGCAATGCTACCTGCTGTTCCCAAATGGATGTTTTTTCAGCAATGATGTTCTTTGTTTTCTTTCTTAAAAGTATTGACCTTCTCAATTATTTGCTGTAAACTAACTAAAAGGAGACAAAACATGTTCTAAGGCTGTTACCAAACCAGTGACATCAAATAATCCCAGTGTATTAGCAGCACACATGATCTGACAGGTGGGTGTAACTAACATTTTAGCTTTCCTGTTGTGCCTGAAGAAATCAAGTTTTAGCACATTCTAAACCTAAGAAAACCTTATTTCAATGAGATTCCTATTTAAAATATTGTCCAAAATGGAGAAACACAATAAAATATCTTCTAATTTCTCTCCCATCTGGAAGCATCCTTCTTGGAAAATTCAATCACTTCAAATACTTATGTCACCACCAGAGATGAAACAAAAATCAAATCCTATCAACTTACATTTCTCTCTTCCAAGTATTAAGGTACATAGATAGGTCCCTGCAAATAAAGGAACAAACAAAAACAAAAAACCATCATTTAGTCTTGATTTGAGCCACTTACACCCCCAGGTGCTATTTGGAATTCCACACAAGGAAAGCTCAAACCGCTGACTGATTGACTACTCAAAGGCCTTGGATGACTTCCTGCTGCTCACAGATTGCCGTTCATGAACCCGAGGCTGGGGGCCCTGGAGGACAAGGTCTTTGGAATCAAACATACGGGTACCATCTCAGCTTTACACTTAGTGGCTGGAGGATCTGGATTAATGGCAATTCCCAGAAGACAAACTTTTTTCATCCCAATGTGAGAATGCTACCCTCCAACCTTACAGGTATTATTCAACACACACGAAGGACCCAATTACAGGCAACACATGTAAGCTCTAGAACAGACTCCTCCAACAGGGATTATTTCTGTCATCTGACCATGAAGTGCAAACTTCTCTTCTGTTGGCCCAGTGTGAGAGCTCTCATGCTCTGAGATCACTCTTCCCCGCCACCACTGCTGCATTCAAAGGGATGAACACCAGCCTTTGAGGGCTTGCTAAGTGTCAGGCATCCACCCTGGCTGTCAACAGACAGCACCACAGAATCACCACAGTCTATTAAGCCCATGCAGAATACATTACCCCCATTTGCAACAAATTCATTTCCACTCATTCTCCCCTGGCATGAATGGCTCCTTCCACCTCAGACTCAAAACCATAGTTTAAACCTCTCTTGTGACACACACCCTGCCTGGCAATATCTGGCTTCGTCTCTAAGCTTAGGCTTCTTGATAGGCTTGTAGATAGAGTGTTTTCTCATTCTCACATTTCACCAAGAACCAGGTCATAGCAAAGTACTCACTCCAAACCTCACACTCATATCATCACTTGTTTCCTAACCATTTCTATGTAAAATTACACTCATTTCATTCCCTCTACTCTGGTGACATGTTCCTCCTCCTGATGTCTTAAGAGATGGCAACTCCCTCCACATTATCACGTAGGCTCCAAACAGGGAAGAGAAAGATGAATCAAGAGTTAACAAGTCAATTAGACATCAGAAGTCACCATATTTATCCTTAGGTGAATTAAAACGCACATCAAGGGGCACCTAGGTGGCTCAATTGGTTGCATGTCTGACCTTGGCTCAGGTCATGACCTCACGGTTCATGGGTTCTACTATCCCATCGGCCTCTGTGGTGATAAGTAGGAGCCTGGAGCCCACTTTGGACTCTGTGTCTCCCTCCCCCACTCACATTCTGTCTCTCTCACTCAAACATTAAAAAAAAAAAAAGCCATCAAACACCAGTACTGAGAAAATATTGCAAAGAAAACTAAAGCTTAAATTCTTACCATGATACTCTTGAGGCTCTAAGAGGGGAAAAAACAAAATTAAATTTGTTGTCAAAACATATTATTAGTAAAAACCTATAGTTCCTGATAAATAGCAAAATAGTAAGTAATCCAATGAAATTACAATAATTTTATTTTGCATAATTAATTTACAGCAAGAAGTTGCTGCAGCCAACTTCTTCAAAGAGGTAGGTTGCCTGTTTTCTCCTCTAGGATTTTGATGGTTTCCTGTCTTACATTAGATCTTTCATCCATTTTGAGTGTGTGTGTGTGTGTGTGTGTGTGTGTGTCAGAACATGGTCCACGTTCATTCTTCTCACTGTCCAGTTTTCCCAGTACCACTTGCTGAAGAGACTTTTTTTCCATTAGATATTCTTTCTTGCTTTGTCAAAGATTAATCGGCCATATGTTTGAGGGTCCACTTCTGGGTTCCTTATTCTGTTCCACTGATCCATGTGTCTGTTTTTGTGCCCATACCACACTGTATTGATGATTGCAGCTTTGTAATATACCATGAAGTCCAGAATTGTGATGTCTCCAGCTTTGTTTTTCTTTTTCAACATTACTTTGGCTATTCAGGGTCTTTCTCTGCTGTCCCCTATGCTTTTTCCAAGCCCAGCGATTAATTTTATGACTATTATTCTAAATTCTTGTTCTGTTATATTGCTTAAATCGTTTTTGATAAATTCATTAGCTGTTGCTACTTCCTGGAGTTTCTTTTGAGGAGAATTCTTCCGTTTCGTCATTTTGGGTGGTCCCTGCAGTTGCTCCAAACTGCAGGGCACTTCCCCTGTGTTGTCCGGAGTAGCTTGTGTTGATGGGCGGGACCACAGTCAGACCTGATGTCTGCCCCCAGCTCACCACTGGGGCCACAGTCAGACTGGTGTGTACCTTATCTTTCCCTCTCCCAGGGGCAGGACTCACTGTGGAGTGGTGTGGCCCCTGTCTGGGCTACTTGCACACTGCCAGGCTTTTGGTGCTGCTTCGATGGGATCTGGCATTTTAGCCGGGGTGGATCCACAAGGTGCACAGGGGCGGGAGGGGCAGACTCAGCTCGCTTTGCCTTTGGTGGTCTGCTTCTGGAGGGGCCCTGTGGCACCGGGAGGGAGGCAGACCCATTGGAGGGATGGATCCACAAGAAGCACAGTGTTGGGTGTTTGCGCAGTGCAAGCAAGTTCCATGATGGGAACTGGTTCCCTTTGGGATTTTGGCTAGGGGATGGGCGAGGGAGATGGCACTGGCCTTTGTTCCCCGCCAAGCTGAGCTCTGTCCTCTGGGGCTCAACAACTCTCCCTTCCATTGTCCTTTAGCCCTCCTGCTCTCTGAGCAGAGCTGCTGACTTATAACATTCCAGGTTAAGTCCCGCTGGCTGTCAGAACTCATGCAGTCTGGCCCCTCCGCTTTTGCAAGCCAGACTCGGGGGCTGTGCCTTGCCAGGCAGGCTGCCCCTCCACTGCCCCGGCTCCCTCCTGCCAGTCTGTGTAGCACGCATGACCTCTCTGCCCTTCCTACCCTCTTCTGTGGGCCTCTTGTCTACACTTGGCTCTGGAGAGTCTGTTCTGCTAGTCTCCTGGCATTTTTCTGGGTTATTTAGGCAGATGTGGGTGGAATCTAAGCAATCAGCAGGACACAGTGAGCCCAGTGTCCTCCTACACCACCATCTTCCACGATCTCTCTCTTCCTGACAGCTGATGTTTAAAAAAAGAGCAAAAAGTGCTCTCAGACGTCAGTCACCCCTGACAAATTCTAGCTCAATCAAATCTAGGCATGACCCAGTTTTGACACCATTAACGTATTTCCCCATTCTAAAGTTTTAAAGGATGATGAAAGGCTGAGGCCAGCCCCAAACTCCTGCCAGGATATTGGAATATCATCATGCTATCAAAAAGCCACTTAGGAAACTCTGAGCTTCCCTGTGTCACCCAGCCCCATGGGCAGGGGAAATGAAAAGGAATATGAACACACCAAATACTTAATATGTGTGTTTCTTTGTGAAGGCAAGTTTTCTACAGTGGCAGGGAGAGGGGCAAATACTCATTTAGAAATAAATTCCAAAGTATTCTGTTCTTCCAGAAAAGATCTGCCCTCAAAAGGAACTAAGAGCCTAACTGGGGATTTCCCAAAGAGTAAGCAATACAGGTGAGGGAAAATACTCGACTCCAGGGCTCTCTCCTTCCTATCTCACCTGGGAGTAAATTCAGCCTAACTCCTAGCCAGATAAATATATAAACCTCACACTCATGTCCTATTTACCTCAGTTTCTTTACCAGCACATAACATTTACCTTTCAACACAACTTACAAGGCATAGTAAAGTAAAAACCACACAGTTTGAACACAGACAGGAACCATTAGAATCACACTTCCTATGGCAGAGATGTAGGGATTATCAGTCTGGGAACTTAAAACCACTTCCATTCCTATGATAATGCAGACAATGAAAAAAGTGAACATGCAAAAAGAGATGGTGAATGTAAGCTAACAAACATTAGCACCTCTGTTGCTCTAGTTACCTTTATTATTCTTATTTTACTAACAATCCTTGAGTTTGCCCTAGCCCTAATTCAAGCTTATGTTTTTACCCTACTAGTAAGCCTATACCTACATGACAATACCTAATGACCCACCAAACCCATGCATATCATAGTCAACCCTAGCCCATGACCACTTACAGGAGCCCTTTCAGCCCTCCTAATAACTTAAAGGTCTAGCCATATGATTTCACTATAACTCAACATTACTACTAACTTTAGGAATAATTACCAACATATTAACCATATACCAATGATGGCGAGACATTATCCGAGAATACATTCCAAGGTCACCACACACCTATTGTTCAAAAAGGTCTGCAATACAGAATAATTCTCTTCATTGTCTCAGAAGTGTTCTATTTTGCAGGCTTCTTCTGACCTTTCTACCACTCAAGCCTAGCCCCAATTCCCGAATTAGGAGGCTGCTGACCACCTACAGGTATTACCCCTCTTAACCCCCTAGAGGTCCCATTACTTAATACCTCAGTACTTCTAGCCTCCGGAGTATCCATTACTTGAGCTAACCATAGCCTAATAGAAGGTAATCGAAAACACATACTCCAGGCCCTATTTATTACAATTTCCCTGGGAGTGTACTTCACACTCCTTCAAGCCTCAGAATACTATGAAACATCATTCACAATCTCAGATGGAGTTTATGGATCCACTTTCTTTATAGCCACAGGATTCCACGGACTACATGTAATCATTGGCTCTACTTTCCTAACTGTATGCTTCTTGTGTCAACTGAAATATCATTTCACATCAAATCATCACTTCAGATTTGAAGCCGCTGCTTGATACTGACATTTCGTAGACATGGTCTGACTATTCCTATGCGTTTCTGTTTATCGATGAGGATCCTATTCCTTTAGTATTAACAAGTACAGTTGACTTCCAATCAACCAGTTTCAGTATAGTCCGAAAAGGAATAATAAATGTAATACTTACTCTACTCACCAACACACTCCTATCCACACTACTTGTATTGATCGCATTCTGATGACCTCAACTAAATATCTATGCAGAAAAAGCAAGCCCATATGAGTGTGAATCTGACCCTATAGGGTCTGCTCATTTACCCTCCTCCATGAAATTTTTCTTAGTAGCCATCACATTTCTGTTGTTTGACCTAGAAATTGCATTGTTACTACCCCTCCCTTGAGCCTCACAAATAACCTATCGACTATGCTCACCATGGCTCTTCTACTAATCTCACTATTAGCCGCAAGCCTAGCGTATGAATGAACCCAAAAAGGACTAGAGTGAACTGAATATGATAAGTTTAAATTAAAACATGATTTCGACTCATTAGATTGTAGTTTGCCTTATAATTATCAAATGTCTATAGTCTATATTAATATCTTTCTAGCTTTCATTATGTTATTTATAGGACTAATATATCAGTCCCATCTAATATCCTCCCTCTTATGCCTAGAAGGTATAATGCTATCTCTATTCATTATAATAACCATAGCAATCCTAAATAGCCATTTCACACTAGCTAGCATAACCCCTATTATCTTACTAGTATTCACAGCCTGTGAAGCAGCATTGGGCCTATTCTTACTAGTAATAGTATCAAACACATACGGTACTGACTACGTACAAAACTCAAACCTCCTACAATGCTAAAAATTATTATCCCTACTGCAATACTCATACCACTAACATGACTATCAAAACCCAACATAATCTGAATCAACTCAACAGCCTACAGCCTGTTAGTTAGCCTCATTAGCCTTACATACCTCAACCAACTAGGAAAGAATAGTCTTAACTTCTCACTATTATTTTCCTCAGACTCACTCTCTGCACCCCTATTGGTACTAACAACATGACTCCTACAATTAATACTTATAGCCAGCCAATCACACCTATCAAAAAAACCCCTAACCCGAAAAAAACTATATATTACAATACTCATTCTCCTGCAGCTTCTCTTAATTATAACATTTACTGCCACAGAATTAATTATATTCTACATTCTATTTGAAGCCACATTAATCCCTACCCTAATCATCATTACCCGATGGAGTAACCAAACAGAACGATTAAATGCCGGCCTATATTTCTTATTCTACACCCTAATAGGCTCACTACCTCTACTGATCGCACTATTATATATCCAAAACACAACAGGATCCTTAAATTTCCTAATTATTCAATACTGAGCCAAGCCAATTTCAACCACTTGATCCAATATTTTTCTCTTATTAGCATGCATAATAGCATTTATAGTAAAAATACCTCTGTACGGACTCCATCTCTGACTACCAAAAGCACACGTTGAAGCTCCTATTGCTGGATCAATAGTTCTTGCCGCCATATTATTGAAACTAGGCGGATACGGAATGATACGTATTACAGTCTTACTTAACCCTGTAACAAACCAAATAGCATACCCCTTCATAATGCTATCCCTATGAGGAATAGTTATAACAAGCTCTATCTGCCTACACCAAACAGACCTAAAATCTCTAATTGCATACTCATCTGTAAGTCACATAGCTCTAGTAATTGTAGCAGTACTAATCCAAACACCATGAAGCTATATAGGAGCAACAGCTCTCATAATCGCCCACAGACTAACTTCATCAATACTATTCTGCCTCGCAAACTCAAACTATGAACGAGTATATAGCCGAACAATAATCCTAGCATGAGGATTACAAACTATTCTTCCCCTAATAGCTGTCTGATGACTACTAGCTAGTCTTGCAAACCTAGCCCTGCCCCCTACAATTAACTTAATCAGAGAGCTATTTGTAGTAATAGCATCCTTCTCATGATCTAACATTACCATTATTCTCATAGGTACAAATATTATCACCACAGCCCTATACTCTCCTTACATACTTATTACAACCCAACGAGGTAAGTATACACACCATATTAAAAACAACCCATCATTTACACGAGAAAATGCTCTAATAACTTTCCACCTACTCCCACTCTTTCTCCTATCGCTTAATCCTAAAATCATACTGGGTCCTATTCACTGTATATATAGTTTAACAAAAACATTAGATTGTGAATCTAATAATAGAAGTGTAAACCTTCCTATTTACTGAAAAAGTATGCAAGAACTGCTAATTCATGCCTCTGCGTATAAAAACGTGGCTTTTTCAACTTTTATAGGATAGAAGTAACCATTGGTCTTAGGAACCAAAAAATTGGTGCAACTCCAAATAAAAGTAATAAACTTATTTGCCTCATCTATACTAACTGCAACATTCATCATACTACTACCCATTATCATATCTAATACTCAGCTATACAAAAATAATCTATATCCACACTATGTAAAAACCACAATTTCCTATGCCTTTGCTATTAGCATGGTCCCGACCATAATATTTATTTCCTCCAGACAAGAAGCAATCATCTCAAACTGACATTGACTATCGATCCAAACTCTTAAACTACCACTAAGCTTTAAACTAGACTATTTCTCAATTATTTTTGTACCTGTAGCACTCTTCGTTACATGGTCAATTGTAGAATTTTCAATATGATACATACACGCAGATCCATACATTAACCTATTTTTTAAAATATCTCCTTATATTCCTAATTACCATAATAGTCTTAGTAACCATGAACCCCTAAGATTTTAAAGTGATTCGAGATATCAAGAGCACCATAACAGAAATAAAAAATGCCTTTGATGGGTTAACAGACTCAACATAGCTGAGGAAAGAATCATTGAGCCTAAAGAAATGCCAGTAGCACCTTCCAAAAAGGAAACACAGAGAAAAAAAATAAAAAAAATATGGCACAGAAAACCCAAGACCAGTGGGACAATTGCAAAATGTGTAATACACACATTAGGAATACCAGGACAATGGAGAAGAGAGTTATTTGAAGCAATAATGACTGAGGATTTTCCCAAATAAATAGTCACCAAATCACAGATCCAGGATGCTCAAAAAATCAAAAGCAGGACAAATACCCAAGACAAACATACAAATGACTAATAACAAGAACAAAAAACCCACCAACTATGCTTAATATATTCAACTATGGATAATTAAAACAGCCTTGGAAATATGGAGCAGGGGTTGTGGGTGTGAGGAGACAGGGGTAAGAACACCTTACCCAAGAGGAACAAGGATAAGAAATACCTGAGATTTCTTTTCATAAACCATGCAATCAAGAAGAATGGAATATTTCAAGTGTTAAAAGAAACATCAAACTATCTAACCAGTGAAATTATCCTTCAAACACACTACAGAGTAAGGAAAATTGTCAGAGATAATGACTGGCATTACTTCAATGGTAAAGAAGTCAGTTCTCCAAAAAGGCACAACAGTTTCTAATGTGCATGCATTAGCAAGAGATGTGTCAAGATACATAAGGCCAACATTGACAGAACTGCTGGTAGAAAGAGCTGAATCCATTACTACAGCTGGAGAATTCAATACCCTCTATCAGTCACTGACAGATCCAGCATACAGATATTCAGTAAGATCACAGATGACCTGAACAGTATCACCAATCAACTGGATCCATTACCATCTGTAGAACACTTCATCCAACAGAAAATTATATATTCCTGTCAAGTTCACAGAACATTCACTGAGATAGGCCATATTTGCGGCCATAAGATACATCTGGACAGCCACAATAACAGAAATCATAGGAACTATGTTCTCAGACCACAAATGAGTCAAATTAGACCTCACGAACAGAAAGATATCTGGAAAAATGACAAAAACATTGTAGATTAAATAAGCTTCTAAAGAACACATGGTCTGTTAGAGGGGAGGTTTGTGGGGGGATGGGCAAAAGAGGTCAAGGGGATCAAGAGTACATTTATGGTGATGAGCACTGAGAAATGTAAAGAATTGCAGAATCATAATGTACACCTGAATCTAATATTACATTGTATGTACATTATACTTGAACTTAAAAAAATATGTATGTGTCAAAGAAGACATTTCTACAGAAATTTTTATATAGTTCAATCTAAATGATAGTGACAATTGAACAGATTAGAGGGAAATTTGTAATACTGAGAGCATATAAAGGCACAGTGAGTATAAAATTTTCTGCTTATTTATGATTTAAAAAATATAAGGTACTTTAGTATACTCACAGCAAGTACAGTTCTGAAGAGGTAAATTAGAAATGCACAAATTCCCAGGGAGGCAGTAATAATGTTATGATTCCACAGAATTCCAAACACATCAGAGCCAAGAGAGAAATGGTATGCTAAAATATGGAGAAGCTGAAATAATATTGGAGACACCAAGGAATCCATCAAAGACATTTACAATATATCTGTAACAAAGAATCATCTTTACAAACTCTCAACCAATCTCCAGGAGGCTTTCAAATGCCTCGTCAAAGGAGGAGGACAGACGGCTTAGAAAGCAGCAGGAGCAAACTTTTGGGAGTGATGGAGTGTGTTTACTCTCTTACTGTGGTGATAGCTTCATTACTCCTTACATATGTCAAATATCAACAAATCATTTCCTTTAAAAAGGTGTTACTATACATAAATTACACCACACTGAAGCTATAGGAAAACTCTAACAGGCAACAACACTTAGGAATTTTATTTTGCTGACAAACACATTCCAAATACTTTCTAAATAGTTAAGAATTTATAAACAAACTTAAAATAGAAAAATATGTAATGCAAACATATGGTAGATAAGAAGTCAATGACTTCTATTGTACATTCTTAAAGTACCTAAATAAACTCCTTTGAAATATCCCCAAAAATATGCCCAAAATTTTTGGAAGAATGGGAGAAAGTAACAATAAAAAATGTACTAGAGATACAAATGAGAATGTTAGACAGATAGATGTTTACAGATAGGGATATAACTGAGAGAGATGGGTAGTTGCTATTATAAATATGAGATTATTATTCCAAGCAAATTATACTTCTTTTTCACTTCCTAAACCCATTGACATTTTCTTTTAATGTTTGATACCAAATCATAGCCCAAAATGTCAGATTTCTGAAGTAAATAAAGATTTGCATAATCAGATGATCTTGTATATTCTGATGATATCTATGAGATTTTAAGTTCCTCTGAACACACCCGTCAAATAGCCAATGAAAGGATTTCACATTCCTGTTTCACAGTATTGTACCTAAATCAATCAATAACAACTATGAAAATTAATTTCTAAAAGAATACAAAATTCCTGGATATGGTCATCAAAACAAAAGAACACATATCATTTTACAAAAACTAGACTTACCAGTATTTTAGGAGCAAATACACACACAATGCAATTCACACGAATTCACAAACGAAGCTGTAATTTTGTGCAACAACCTTTCTAGAAAGTAGCCTCCACAATGTGTACCATTTGTTTCTTCAGCTCTCAGAACTGAGGTCACTAAAATGTGTGCTGGTTGGAAATGTACACCGTCTTTGAGTGGCCACTGTCTGAAAGAGAGCAGGTGCTGTCAGCACAATGATCATGGGGATCAAATGCACCAAAAATGGGCCATATTGATATGAATGTAAACCATCCTCAGTCTTGGGTACTCTTGAAACATCTGGCAGCTGTCTAGCTGCTAATATTAGTAATTGACCCCTTTTTTAAAAAAAAAAATTATTGTCAAGTTAGCTAACATACAGTGTATACAGTGTGCTCTTGGTTTTGGGGGTAGATTCCGTGATTCATAGCATATATATGACACCCAGTGCTCATCCCTGCAAGTGCCCTCCTCAATGCCCATCATCTATTTCCTCCCTCTCCCATCCCCCCCCATCAACCCTGTTTGTTTTCAAGAATCTCTTATGGTTTGCCTCCCTCTCTGAAACTATTTTTTCCTCTTCTCTTACCCCATGGTCTTCCATTAAGTTTCTCAAATTCCGCATGTGAGTGAAAACATGATAATCTGTCTCTGACTATACCCTCCAATTCCATCCATATTGTTGCAAATGGCAGGATTTCATTCTTTCTCATTGCCAAGTAGTTTTCTCTTGTATGTATAATCCACATCTTTATGCATTCATCAGTTGATGGACATTTGGGCTCTTTCCATAATTTGGCTATTGTTGAAAGCATTGCTATAAATGGTATAAAGGATATATGTGCCCCTATGAATCAGCTCTCCTGTATCATTTGGATAAATTCCTAGTAGCGCTATTGGTGGGTCATAGGGTGGTTCTATTTTTAATTTTTTGAGGAACCTCCACACTGTCTTCCAGAGTGGCTGCACCAGTTTGCATTCCCACTGACAATGCAAGAGGGTTCCTGTTTCTCCACATTCTCGCCAACATCTGTTTCCTGAGTTGTCAGTTTTAGCCACTCTGACTGGTGGGTGGTATCTCAGTGTGGTTTTGATTTGTATTTCCCTGATGATGAGTGATGTTGAGCAGTGTCTGTCAGCCATCCGGATGTCTTCTTTGGAGAAGTGTCTATTCATGTCTTCTGCCCATTTCTTCACTAGATTATTTCTTTTTGGGTGTTGAGTTTGGTAAGTCTTTTTATAGATTTTGGATACTAACTCTTTATCTGTCATTTGCAAATATCTTCTCCCATTGTGTCAGTTGCCTTTTAGTTTTGTTGATTGTTTCCTTTGCAGTGCAGAAGCTTTTTATCTTCATGAGGTCCCAATTGTTCATTTTTGCTCCTATTTCCCTTGCCTTCAGAGATGTGTGGAGCAAGAAATTGCTGTGGTTGAGGTCAAAGAGGTTGTTGCCTGTTTTCTCCTCTACGGTTTTGATGGTTTCCTGTCTCACATTTAGGTATTTCATTCATTTTGAGTTTATTTTTGAGTATGGTGTAAGAAAGTGGTCCAGTTTCATTCTTCTGCATTTTGCTGTACAGTCTCTTCACTACATTCTCACAGACAATGGCCATTAACAGGGGCAGGTGGGAAATACAACAAAAGTTAGTTTATGCAAAACTCAGAGATGAGGTAGGAGAGAGAGCTGAACTGATCTATGAGATGCAACCCAGGTAGAGAAGGAAAATTCTAATAAAGACGACCAAGAAATTTCCTCCTTTGTAGTCTCAAAAGAAACAGAATAGATTCTATTTTGACTAGAGTTATTCATGGGGGATGATTATGCCTCAATACAAGGGTTGTTCCAGACTACTGGGGCTTTCCAGATCCAGCTCTATGAATCTGGTGCCTGCCAATCTAAAGAAATCTACTTATTTCTATGGGTATTCCCTGTCTCTCTCCCCTGGGGGGTACAGATTTTGATGTTTAAAAATGTTTATGTATTTTTTGAGAAAGAGGGACCATGCAAGTGGGGGAGGGGCAGAGAGAGAGGGACATAAAGAGTCCCGAGCAGGCTCTGAGCTGTCAGTGAAAAGCCCAACATGGGGCTCAATCTCACAAACCGTGAGATCATGACATGAGCCAAAATCAAAAGTCACACACTTAACTGATTGAGCCACCCAGGTACCCTATGGGTTTGCCTTTTCATGAGTAAGTGAAACATTCACATCGGGATCTAGGTATATCTTTATATTCGAATAATCCTAAAGACATTTGGGAACTTTTTGCTTTGGGTAAATCAACCCTCTGCACATACATGGTTAAAGAAAGGACAAATTCCTTCACTTCCTGATCATGTGACTCCTAGTGATTTTCCTATTGTACATGTCCCAGCAGGATGCAGCTAGTTTCTGCTGGGCTGCTCAGAACTCCCATCAATGTTATGGGACAGAGTCCCTAGGGGCAGCCTCCAAAACCACAAAGAATGGGCTGATCAGAAGTTCTTAAAAGTCAACAAACAAGGAAGCACAGAGCACAAAGGACATTTCACTTTTTAACCCTCTAGTGTGAACACCAATGCTTCAGATACCACTGTTCCCAGGGCTAGCAAACTTCACAAATATGAACAGTGTGCTGACAGGAAAACAAATCACATCTAAGATGGACCCTAAACTTACAAGGCTTGAATCAGGATCTTGACAGGGCTTCCAGGAGTCAATCTAATATCCATAGATGCTATTAAATAAGTTTCTTACATTTTTGAAAACAATTTTAATGAGATATAATTCACATATCATATAAGCCCCTATTGAAGACTAAGATCTCAGTGGCTTTTAGTATCTTCATAAATCCTTCCTTGTTGACACTATAAATATACTGTTTTTAGGTTTCCATCCTGTCAATGCTGATCTTTTTGGACCAAGCAGCACAAACCGAACCCAGAATTGGATGTGGACAGCTGTGGAGAAACCTGGCCTGTGGTCTTCAGTCTTCAGGAAGAACTGAAGTTCTTCTGAATTTCCCATCAAGAACCCCATGAAAAAGCTGTTGTTTAACCACAGTATGAATGAACCCAATAGGAAGGAAGAATCCACCTATGTCCCATGTTTACTCACATTTGGGTTTGAGTAACTGGGACACCAGAGCATGAGTAGACAGAAAAACACCCTCTGCACCTTCGTGTCCTGGTTGTTATCAGGGGGCACCAGGGAGGAAGTGGGGGTGGGAATGGAGTGGGGTGATAATTGGGGCTGGAGGTGGTGTTTCAGTAAGGGTGGGATTGGGGAGGGTGTGTGTCAGGAGAAGAAGGGGGTGAGGGACAGTACCAAGATCAGATCAAGTTCTTGAGTGGAGGAAGGGGGGTTCAGACAGGTTAGTTGGTCAGCAGGTCAACAAATCACTAGGTGAGCAGGACACAAGTAGCAGCTGGAGCAGAGGAGGATCCATCTATCTTCAAGCCTTCAACTCTCTGAGCATTGCTTTAACAGCCTGTAACATTTATACTCTCTCTCTCTCTCTCTCTCGACCAATCAGCTGCCTTCACCCCTGATAGATCAACACAGACACCCAGCGTGACTTAATTTTTTAAAAAGCCACTTCTCACCTGCCACATCACCATGTGCCATCCCAATGACTGTTGCTCTCTGGAACACTGGCAGACCTTCTGGTTTCTGGTCCCTCCCAACCCAGGTCCCTTTTCCCTCTTCTTGGAGCTCTCTCCTTCCTTTCAGAACTCCAATGAAATACATAAGCAGAGTGAGCATCTTCAACCCTCTCTAAATAACCCAAAGAAGATAGAACATACATAAGATATAGATCTTGATAGCAACCATCTAAATCCTACAGCAATATCCATTTATGTGTGCACATCTACATATAACACTGTTGAGGACACATTAACTTTAAGCACATAGGATGCAGATACAAAAATTCACACTATTTTGGCCATCCGTGAAATTTCAATATATTCCAGAGGAATGAAACACACAGAATATCTTTTGGTAATTTAATGTGCTAGAAATAGCTGCTGAAAACCTAACTAGAAATTCCCGTATGTTTAGTAATTGAGAAGTACCTTCATAAATATGAATACAGAAATCCCAAAGAAAAAGAGCTATATTTGACTGAATGGTATGAGCATGATAAAATTATATCAAATATGTCTCCAGACCTGGAATATCCTGAAATATTGGTGTGAGAAGATTGTCTGGTCCCCAAATCATCTCTAACTGACCTAGACCTTTTAATACCCCAAATAGTAGTCGATCTGTCACTTGTCTATATGACCCTCCTACCCATTAGGATGGACTTTACATTATGAATCCCAGAGGAGGAATAATCCAAGATGACTCTCATGGGATCTCCTGGGATCTGCAGGAATGAGAGCATTTTAAGAGAAATACTTCATCAGCTTATCTCCTGGGAGCCCTGGGACAACACCCATATTGTTGGCAGCACTAGGTGTGCTGGGCAGGGAGGGCCTAGCAGGTGGTCAGGGTCACCCCAATTATAACTGGAGCAGAGATCAGGGAAAGAAGCAGCAGTGAACAGAGACTGGGGGCCTCAAACAGGTGAGATCATTCATGGAGGTAAAGTAGTGTCCCCAAAGCCAGTATCAGCTTCCCATCTGGAGAGCCCTTTGTGGCCCCTGGGGACAGGGCCAGGAGCCTAGAGTTTGAGATCCAGCTGTGCTGCTTACCAGCTGTGTGACCCTGGACTGGTTTCTTTCAGTAAAATGGTGTCCTTCCGTGTCCATGCCTGTGTCTATAACTGTGCTGTGGACAGGAAGAAGCCATGCCTTGAGCACCTGTGCACATTAGCATCACCATCTCCATGTGATGCAGGATCATCAAGCCCAATGGTCATGAATGAATTGAGATATCGCATCGTGCAAAAAGGTGTTTTAATTATACCACAGGGACAGGACCCATTGGCACAAAGAGTTGTACTTGAAAGGTGAGGAATGATTGTATACTTTTAAGTTTGGGGGTGTGTGGAGGGTAAAGTTAATCTAAGTCTCTAAAGCGATTTGTGCATGTTAAAGAAGAGTCATGGGATCCTGGAGTTCTGGCTGTTGTGAAGACAGGTTTGCTTTCAGTCTCTAGCAAAACATCACCATTAAGGCAGACATGAGTGCCTTGGGCAGGGTCACGCTCTGCATGTCTCAGGGATTTATCAGTGGGCTGCAAGTTGTGAGAAAATATAATTTTGATTATTATTCTCTTCCCTTTGTTCTCCTCATTCCCCCACCCCAAACAATTTTTTAAGTTTCTTTATTTTGAGAGAAAGACACAGAGAGTGAGCAGGAGATGGGCAGAGAGAGCGGGAAAGAGAGAATCCCAAGCAGCATCCACTCTCATATTGCTGAGCCCAATGCAGGGTTGAACTCACACCATGAGATCATGGCCCACGCTGAAATCAAGAATCAGAGCCTTAACTGACTGAGCCACCAAGGTGCCCCCCTGTCCTCTGAACAATTCTGACCCTTAAATCTTTAAGACTGTTGAAGCCAGGTGGAAGGCCTCATCTTCTGTAGCATCTTCCTGCTGAATAGAGACCTAGAGATGTCCCTACCTAATGGGTCAACATTGATTAGTCAGGAACGTATAGGGGAATTAGGAAAAGTGGAGGCAGACAAGTCCAATGTGGACATCAAAGAAGTATCTCTGTGGGTGGTAAGGACCATCTGTCAACCTGAAGTTATTGTAGTGATGGAGTCTTGGCACTAAGCAGAGAAACTTTGGAAAAGGCAACATATGAGGATTAGTATGGCTATAAGAGTGAGAAGTCCAACAAAGAGACCCATAATAGTTGACCATAGTCCTCCTGTGAACCAGGAACTTAACCAGTCCTTGAAAGAGAGGGAAGAATTTTGTAGACCCTTAATTTGAGCATAAGTGTCAGGTGGTAATCCTGCCTTATTTTTGTGAAAATCTGGAGTACAAACCTACCACTTTGCTTTAATGAAGCATAGGTGCCTCCTTGGGTTGCAGTCAGAATATCAAGGGCCATTCAGTTTTGGAGGGCCACTTTTTAAACTGAGCTGGGTCTTTTAAGATGGCTACCGTATGCCTGGCTAAAGCCTCTATTTGCAATTTTACATCAAAAGAGGTGGCCCCTGGGGTGAATATGGCTAAGGGATAAAACCACCAAGAAGTCCTGTTTGTTTGATGTCTAAATTTAACAATATCCTAATTATGAGGAATCACTGGCAAGTGGGAGAAAACTTGCCTCAGGAGATAAGGGCTTCCCCAAGTGTATTATCCAATCCAGGTATAAGGAAGTGGGGCCATCCATTATCTCCACAAGCATAGTTGACCCCAAGGACTGGGACACACTCTGGTTTTGTCATCCCAGCCACACAGAATTGGTCAAGGTGATAGCTGAGTTTACCACTGCGGGAATCCATCCCATTTTCCAGCTGTTCAAATAATCATATGCCCATGGAGTCCTATTATTATGCCCAGATAATAACAAGCAAGAAGATTCTCTATACATGAGCTACTGTGGCAATTTCTCTGAAGTTTACATCAAGTTGTCTAGCTTAGGCAAACAACAGACATTCAAAGACAATCAGAACTAGAGTTTAACACCTGCAAAGATATGTTACTGAAACATAATTTTCTCTCCAAAATCACCCTATTTCCAGAGATAGCCAAATCAAAACTAATTCATTTGAAAAACAAGTTTGGTTTTAACAAACTTGGCCAAATTATTTACATAGGCTCAGCAAGAATAGTGACTGGTCATATAGATCTTTGCTAGACAAATTTGCTTTGCTGGAACTTTTTTTAAAGAAAGTTGATTGAACTTTTAGTAGCTGCTCTAGGCCAAAGTCCAAGCCAAATACTTGCCATCAGACATGCCTGCAGTACCTGTAGATGTGGGTGAATTCCTCTTCTTAAGGTTCCCCAAATATCCTGAGGTTCCTACACCAGCCATGAAGTGATATTCTTTACTCACCTGGTAAGGCTGCTGGGAAATCTGTAAGCAAGGTATCAGGCCAACAGTTCAAAGGGGCTTTGCTGGCTTAAGTTTCATTTTTTTAAAATGTTTATTTTTGAGAGAAATATGGGGGGGGATGAGTAGGGGAGGGTCAGAGAGAGAGGGAGAGAGAAGATCCTTGAAGGCTCTGTACTGACAGTGCAGAGTCTGATGTGGGGTTCGAACTCACAAACTGTGAGATCATGACTTGAGCTGAAGTTGGACGCTTAAGTGACTGAGCCACCCAGGGGTCCATTGGCTTTTTGTTTCATAAAAGCAACCTTGGTTCCTTAAAGCTGTATGGTCATATCTGACATCTATGTATGTCTCTCTGAAATATGACATTCCAGTCAAAGCTTTGGTAAAATAACCAATATTTCCAATGGTGTCCTGTTACAAGGAGAACAGACTCTTTTTTTTTTAATTTTTTAAATGTTTTTATTTATTTTTGAAGGAGAGAGAGAGATAGAGCTTGAGCGGGGGAGGGGTAGAGAGAGGAGGAGACACAGAATCGGAAGCAGGCTTCAGGCTCTGAGCTGTCAGCACAGAGCCCGATGCAGGGCTCGAACCCACGAACCATGAGATCATGACCTGAGCTGAAGCTGGACGCTCAACTGACTGAGCCACCCAGGCACCCCTGAGAACAGATTCTTATTGAACTTATGCAAACAACTGTAATTGCCTTGAAAGAAAGGATATTCACTGAGAGCTTTTGAATCTCAAAGGGTTCAGCTAGGGAGGAAAGTTAGATGCTTCAATTTGTTCACAAATGAATATCTTACCATGTTTCTGTAAGTCAGAGAGAGTCATCTTAAGAGAAAGCTTCTTAATCTGGAAAAGCAAATATCAGAGAACAAGCAATGTTTCAAATAAGAGTCACAAATACTATAATCATCTTCTTCAGTTCATTTAGTTCCATGTTACTAATTCTTGTTCAGTTTGAATGTAGCTTTTCATTAGTTCTGGAAATTCTTCCCCATTTCAGCTTTATGATTTTTTTTAAGTTTATTTGTTTGAGAGAGATAGAGAAAGCACGAGTGGGGAAGGGCAGAGAGAGGGAAAGGAAGAATCCCAAGCAGACTCCACACTGTCAGTGCAGAGCCCCACACAGTGTTCAATCTCATGAAGCATCAGTTCGTGACCTGAATCAAACCAAAAGTCAGACGCCTAATTGACTGAGTCACCTAGGCACCCCAGTTTTATGATTTTAAAGATATCAAAACCCTGCATTTGTTAAAAAAAAAAAAGTCCTTTTTATGAATCTGGTTTAAGATGAAACTCATTTTGCAAATGACAAAAGACCATAATCCAATTGATAAGAAAATTCAGTTATTTCTGTGACACAGAACACTTCAATAATCAGAATATCAAATGATATTAAAATGTCAGGAATTTCATATCTATCTATATCCATATCTATCTTTCTCCTTATATGAACAGTTATAGCATTCACCCAAGCAATACAACCTAAGGTTTATCATTATTTGTTTGTACTTTCCATGTAACTTAACATACCAAATAAACAAGCGTGGTTGGTCAAAAAGACTTCATTTACAATTCAAATCGTGGTAAAATTTTAAACTTCATGCCTAAAAAGGATTATGGATCATTATAAAACTTGAAATTTAATTATTTATTTAACCAACGTTACAAAGGTGAATAGATAGGGTAATATACTTGTTAGTAAAACTTAGCTCCTTTAACATTGAGAAGTTTTAACTTTCTTAACAAACCAAAGACCTGATAAAGACAAAACACAGAAACTGATTTTTCTGGGCAAGGAAAAGAAAAGAGAAAAAAACTTTGTTTACATTTTCTTATCAAGTGCAAACTAGCAATCCAAGAAAACTTTGTCTTTTTTTAGAAGAGAGAGAGCAGAATTTCAATCTTCTAACAGTGAACTTTTAAAATCCATTCATTTGGGGGTGCCTGGGTAGCTCACTTGGTTGAGCGTCCCACTCTTGATTTTGGCTCAGGTCATGGAATCAAACCCTAAGTCAGGCTATGCACTGGGCGTGGAGCCTGCTTGAGATTCTCTCTCTCTGCCCCTCCCCCACATGTACACACACACACACACACACACACACACACACACACTCAAATACAAAATAAATAAAATCCATTCATTTCAATCTTATTCTGTCTTGACCACATATAAAATTGCTGTCCAAAGTCTTTTCTTCACAAACCTTCTACAACTTTCTTTAGCATTCAGATTTTCTCCCAAGCCCTTTCTTTCCAAACAACCAATCTCATTTTAGGAGAAAATTACTTTCTTCTACCTCAACAGAAATGTATTCTTATTCCTCACATCTTGCTTACACATCTCTTCCTTTTCTACATTCAGAGTTACTTTCCTTATTTCTGTCAGTCCTAATTACATTTAGCAGAAAAATTTTAACTGTTAGAAACCTACGTCTCCAGTGAAAACTAAGTAGTAATCAATTGTGAACTGTCTGTTATACCAGAATTTTTCTAGATCTAAAATTTATAATTATATCTTATAATTAAAAAACCATATTTTTCCATAGTACAATCTTTTAATAAATCACAACGCATATTTACCAATAGACCCAAATACCCTCAGCTTCTCTGCAGTAAGAAGCCAAAAGCACAAATCTATGTTCAGTAATCAATGCTACAGCACTCAGTCCTATTTGGAAAAGGCATAGATGGCCAATGAATTCAATTCTATTCATCATTCAAGCAAAACTTTCAAGTTCAAGACTTTGAAAGCTATTTTAACAATTATCCAAGAAAACTCTGAGACAGACAAAATTAAGAATCATTTTAAGTCATCTTTTTGCTAACAAACTGCAACAGAAATAACACAAGCTTATTTGACTTTCTGCACACCTTGGTAGAATAAAAGTTTTTTTTTTTTCTCCTCAACATTTATTTATTTTTGGGACAGAGAGACAGAGCATGAACGGGGGAGGGGCAGAGAGAGAGGGAGACACAGAATCTGAAACAGGCTCCAGGCTCTGAGCCATCAGCCCAGAGCCCGACGCGGGGCTCGAACTCACGGACCGCGAGATCGTGACCTGGCTGAAGTCGGACGCTTAACCGACTGCGCCACCCAGGCGCCCCAAGTAGAATAAAAGTTTTATATGTAATGCTGACAACTCCAAAGACACGTCCATCTTCATTAAACCAACAAATGTAGCTTAAATACCATATATATTCCACCTGGGGCCACTAAAAAGTCAATCAGTTTGTTCCCCATGGTCAATTTTTACCTGGGGCCACAGCTGCAAATCTGAAGTAAGTGGTGTAAGTCCAAGGGGGTATTCTTTGCTCCTTGACGATGAGGATAGAAGAAGCCAGTGCTGCCAGAGGCACCAAGGATGGTATGTGAGCCTAATATGAAGGCCGTACCCCAGGTGGTAGAGAAACAGGAGGAGGGATCCTGGGGAGGCTCGCCTGTCTCCCGCACTTGACCTGGCCCTGTGAAACACCCCCGCTCTAAGTGTACCCTGTCCCTACCATGTACCCCTGTCCTCATGGCCATTCTACCCTTTCTGGAATCCAGGTCTGGGCAAAACCCTCCATAAGCCACTGGCATGGGACAGATGCCCGGCACAGGGTTGGAACCAGGAAAATGCCTTCTTCCATGACAACTTAGATGGAACAGGTCATGCCAGGGTCTGTGCATTCCATCTGCCTGTGCTGGCCTTCAATGGAGTGCCAGAGTTATGTGGAATGTGGTGTGTGTGTGTGTGTGTGTGTGTGTGTGTGAATCTACAGTATGCCCCTGTGAGCCTGAGTTCTGTTTCTGTGAGTATATTGACTATGGACATGAGTTTCCTCTTTTTGGTTGTTTTCATGTTTTACTCATGTTTATGTGTGTGCATGTGTATCTGTGTCTGTCTGTGAATGAGCATATATCCACTGTGCAAATCTCTGTGTCCGTGACTGTATTATCTGTATCTCTCGGGTATGTGTGTCCCTGTAGGAGTATCTGTGTGTATCTCTTTCATGTCTGTGTGTGAATTGGTCCTATGTGTGAATTTGAGGCCCCTTTGACTGTTCTTGAACATAGCTGTGGGTATGTGTGTGTGTTTTCTGTGTGTATGTCTAGTATGTGTAGAGTTTGCTTTATGGGGCTGATTCACGTAGCCCTGAGTGTGTGTGTGTGTGTATGTGTGTGTATTCCCCTCAGGGTGTCATTGGCTATGCCTGGTGTGTGTGTGTGTGTGTGTGTGTGTGTGTGTGTGTGTGTGTGTGTGTGTGTGTATGTGTGTGTGTATTCCCCTCAGGGTGTCTAAATCTGCTGTGTGGGTCTGTGTGTGAGCCTATGAGCCCCATACCTGAGTCCCCAGATGAGGCTGTGGGTGGTTCCATGCCTGTGTGTCTCTGTGTTTGTGGTGTCTGTTTCTTCCTCTGCACATGTGTGTCTGTGCAGCTCAGAAATAAGCAGCTGCAGAGGGGGCCCTTCAAGGGTGACTCCTGGGGTGGATGAGCAAGAGACAATATGTGCTTTCCCCACCCTCAGGCTCAGCTCCCTCTGCCCATTTTTCTCTCATCCTCCGGTGTTCCCCTCACCCCCCACCCTTGTGGTGCCATCTTAGTCCCCAAGGATGGACAGAGTGAAGGGTCAGCTCAGGATCACAGGCCAGCAGCTGGGAGAGCTGCAGATGGCAGGAGGAGGTGATAAAGTGGGGGTGGAGTGGGGGCTCTGGGCCCCTGGTGAGGCTGAGAATACTATTCCTGGACCCTGGGAAGGGTAAGTGAGTGATGACCCCAAGGGAGGGCTGGGGAAACAGAGCTCCTGGGACCCACGGAAGGAAGGCAGGATTGGGCATCCCGGGAAAGAGCTGGAGGAGTCCTGCAGGACTCATGAGTCCCCAAGGGGCAGATCCCTCACTCACCTGTGCTGGCACAGGCTGGGGCCGGGAAGCAGCAGCAGCATTCAGAGGCAGCAGAAGCAGCAGATCCATGGGATGGTGGATGGAGCAGTGAGCCATAGTCTTACAAGCAAGTGGGGTCACCACGCTGGGCTGCCCTCGGCCCCTTCTCCCTTCCCCAGACACCTTACTAGCTCTGGCCCTGGCATCACCTCCAGCAGGGCATGGGCAAACCAGGCAGAGACGGACATCTGAGGCCACAGGAGTGTCCCCCTGACCTCTGTGTCCTAGTTGTTGAACGGGCATAAGGAGTCACCCAGGGCCCCTGGAACCAGGAGGGAGAATCTAGCCCTGGAAACTTCTCTTATGGGACTTGGGGAGAATTATGCAGGGACAGCATTTAATTCCAGTTCATTCACAGAATAAAAGCACAACACGAGGTTACCTTAGCTGCTGCTGTCAGTGTTTTCTTGCCCAGGCCACATTTGAGCACTTACGCAGGGATTTGGAGGACTTAGATGCAAAGGAACTTAAAATTCAAAACTCTCAATAAATTTGGTATAAAAGGAATTTATTTCAACATAATTAAAGGCCATATATGACAAGCCCACAGTGAATATCACATTCAGTAGTCAAAGTTGAAAGTGTTTGCTATAATATCCACAGCAAGACAAGGGTGTCCACTCTCTCAACTTCTATTCAACGTAGTATTGGAAGTCCTACAACAGCAATCAGGCAAGAAAAAGAAATAAAAAGCTTCCAAATCAGGAAGGAAGTTGTAAAATCACCCATTTGCAAATAACATGATCTTATTATATAGAGAAAACCCAAAACCTCCACCAAAAAAGAAAGAAGCAAACAAACGAACATAGTACATGTTGTCACTACATTTACCAAGTCACTGTATTTTAAGGGCAAATCCTGGCAATATGCCATTCCATCCATTCCAAGGCTCTACAGTAACTGTACTTAATCTGCTGTATGTACTGCAAAGTCAGTTGCTAGGGCTTATACTCAGGCTAGGGATCAGCCTGATTGCCAGGGGTGTGTCAGTGCCTTATGGCCTTGAAGGAGAGGGAGACCAGCAGCTTTAGTAACTTAACCTGATTGTGCATGCCATGCATGTTGGCAGGGGGAAGCAGCACTGTCAGGCATGAGGCGATAGATTGGGGCAGAATGCCATACCAGGACCCCCATGTTCTCTCCTCTTTCGATGGGGTGTGCTCCATTCCAGGTATAGTGCATTTCCACAGGTATACTTTCAGCAGAACAACAGAATCACAATGGAGATTGACTAGATCCTCTCACCCAGGGGTACAGAGTAACTCACCTAACCTATAGGACATCCCAGTGCAAATTCCAGTAGACAACACCTTTTGGTGTTCTCAGCAGCACAGCATATGAATCCACAGTGAGAGTTGGGGCCATAACTGTCTCCCTAGACTTCTATACCTTTATAGTATTGGGTGCCTCAGCAGGGGTCCCCAGTCTGGCATATGGGGCCACAGACCCTACTGTTTGATCGTTCAAATGCATTAAAGCCTGTGACAGCACATTAGTCACTGGGCCAAGGTGGTTTTCCCTGTTAATAATTTAATCTGCTGCTTTAATATTCCATTTTTCCTTTCTACCAACCAGTGCTTTATGAGCCAGGACATGGAAAACAGTGAGGATCACCTCAGGCTCTTGCAGGTGAGCCAAATGTCCTGATACCATAGGGCTTAGTTATGATAATCTGCCCTTTGGCTTCCCAGTGTCTAAATTCTAGGCTTATGTCTTTAGAATAGCCCACCTGTCAGTGCAAAGGGTTAATGGCTATAGCTCATGAGTGCTCACCAGTGAAACCTTTCTGAGTTCAGCCCAGTGACTGCTTAGCTTGTTCCTGTTTCCACCCAGATGGTGTCAGTATTGGGTTGAATAGCAACTTGAGTTCCTCTGTGTGGGTTTCCCCAAGTAGACCTGTCTGTATATTAGGCATCAGAGGGAATTTCTTCCATTTCCTCTATAGGCCACAGAGGCCACAACACGAATAAGAGTGGGGGCATTTGAAGAATCTACATATTCTATAGGACCCAGTAGCACCTACATTTCTGGAGACAGTGGGCTGTACACGGAAAATTATAAAACTTATATGAAAAATTAAAGAAAACAGAAACAAATGAAAAGATATCCTATGTTCATGGATCACAAGAATTAATACCATTGAAATGTCCATATTACCTAAAACCATCTATAGGTCAATACAATCTCTATCAAGATTCCAATGGCATTTTCACAGAAGTGGAAAAAAAAACAACCCTAAAATTTGTATGGAACCACAAAAGATTTCAAATAGCCAAAGCAATCTGAGGAAGTATATAAAGCTAGAGGCCTCATACTTCCTGACTGAAATTGCATCACAAGGTTACAGCAATCAAAACATTATGGTACTGGCATAAAAAAAGACACATAGGCCAATAGAATAAAGATCCCAAAAATAAATCCATGCATATGTGGTCAATTAATTTATAACCAAGAAGGCAAGAATATACAATGGGTAAAGGACAGTCTCTTCCATAAATGGTGCTGGAAAAACTGAGTAGCTACATGCAGAAGAATGAAATTGAAATCATATTTTATACTAGTCACACAAATTAACTCAACATACTTAAATGTTGTACATGAAACTGTGAAAGTCCCAGAAGAAAACCAACAGGAAAAGCCCCTTAATATTGGTCTTGACAACATTTTTTGGATGTGATACTAAAAGCACAAGCAATGAAAATTAAACAAGTGGAACTACATGAAACTAAGAAGCATCTCACAGCAAAGGAAATTGTCAATAAAATCAAATATGAACCTACAGAACGACAGAAAATATTTGCAAATCATATATCCGATACGGGGTTAATATCCAAAATATTTAAAGAACTCCTATCACTCAATAGCAGAACCCACAAATAATCCAATTTAAAAATGGGCAAAGAACTTAAATAGACATTTTCCCAAAGATTTTTCCAAAGACACACAATGGCCTACAGGTACACGAAAGGTGCTTAATATCACTAACACCAGGGAAGTGCAAATCAAAATCATAATGAGATAACTGTCTCACACCTGTTAGAATTCTTATTATAAAAAAGATAAGTGATAACAAGTGTTGGTGAGAATGTACAGAAAAGGGAATCTTTGTGCACTGCTGGTAAGAATATAAATTAGTATGCCCACTACGGCAAACAGTATGGATGATCCTCAAAATATTGAAAATAGAACTACCAGGGCACTTGGCTGACTAGGCCAGTGGAGCATCCAACTCTTGATCTTAGGGTCATGAGTTTGAGTCCCACACTGGGTGTAACAAACAAACAAACAAACAAACAAACAAACAAACTTAAAAAAAACAGAACTACCATATGATCCAGCAAACCCACTCTGGATATACAACCAAAGGAAACCAAATTACTACCTCAAAGAGATATCTGCCCCTACATGTTCATTGCAGCATTATTCAAAATAGCCAAGACATGGAAACAACCAAAGTATCCACTGACAAATAAATGGATAAAGAAGATGTGATTTATATATATATATAGATGGATATATGATATATGAATATAATACACATGAAATATTATTCAGCCATAACAAAGGAAATCCTCCCATATGTGACAACATGGATGGACCTTGAGAGGATTATGCTAAGTGAAATAAGTCAGAAAGAGAAAGACAAATCTTACATAATACCACTTATTTATGAATCTAAGAAAGTCAAATTCACTCATAGAAACCAAGAGCAAATTGGTGACTGCCAAGGGCTAGGGATGGAAAGATGTTGGTCAAAGTACACAAACCTTCAAGTATAAGATAAGTAAGTTCTGGGGATTGTGCAGCATGGTGACAATGGTTAACAATACTTACTGTATTGTATACTTGAGAGTTGCTAACAGAGTATTTTTGCCACCCCCAACCCCACATACACAAACAGGTAACAATGTGAGGTGTTGGATGTGTTGACCAACCTTACTGTGGCAATAATTTCATAATACACATGTGTACCAAATCATCACATTGTACATCTTGAACTTACATAATGTTATTTGTTAATTATATCTCAATAAAGCAAGAAAAAAAATCAGGTCAAGCATCTACTTCCTTATACAGCCTTTCTGGGACCCTTTTCCCATCTAGTGAGAGTTGACTCAGTTCTTCTGTTCCAACCATACTATGGAATATGTTCTGATAATAACACTAATCACATTTTATTACACTTATTTACCTATACGCCTATCACCCACTAATAGATTATAAGCTCTTTGAGGACAGGGACAATTTTATTCATCATTATACCTTTCATGACTAAAATACAGCTTGACATAATTAGATAATAAATGGGAAAAATTAAATTATCAATGGGAAATTAATAAATAAACTTTGCTTCTCCAATAAAAATTCAAACTGAAAAAAAACAGATGTGGGAAATTTGGCTCAAACTTCTCAAGCATGCTTTAAAAATTCTATTTGAGGGGCACCTGGGTGGCTCTGTCGGTTAGGTGTCCAACTTTGGCTCGCGTGGTGATCTCGCGGTTCTTGGACGGAGCCCTGTGTGGGGATCTGTGCTGACAGCTCAGAGCCTGGAGCCTGCTTCAGATTCTGTGTCTCCCTCTCTTTCCCTACCCCTCCCCTGCTTGTGCTCTGTGTCTCAAAAATAGATAAACATTAAAAAAAAATTTTAATTCTATTTGAGCTGACAAGGTATAACTTTTTTAAAAACCAAGAGGGAAACAAGAGGTTGTAACATATCCTGAGGTCGCTATGCCTACATACATTATGCCCTAAAGTCTGAGGCAATGAACACAATAAAAAAAAAAATCTGTTTATTCTTCTGGGAAAAATAACTCTTTACGTAAATGACTGATATGTTTTACATGGGAATACTCCTCACTTGTAAGGAATTTTCTATTTGGTAGGGTGCTTGTTAAAAACTCAGATTCCTAAAGCCCATGCCAAACAAGCCCTATTAAATCTGAGTCTCTAAGCAGGTGCAACTTTTGCAAGGTTCCCATATGTTTCCTGACATTTGACCATGGCTTCTCTACCCCCAGTTTATTGTCAAAGTCCCAGATTCTACTCTTGGGGGCTGGGGCTATTTTCCCCTCTTTCCTGACAGTTCTTAGAACTGGAGATTTTTTTCTCTGATGCAAACCTAATGGCCCAATTATACATGACTTTTTAACCCCAAATCTTATTATTGCAAAGCACATTTTTGCTTTGAAAATCACTTCAAAGTGGAGATAACCCAAACATTCACTGGTTTATTTGATTAAGACTCTAAGCCCTTCTGATTACATCACACCTGTCCTCTTCCCTCTGCACTAGCAGTATCCAATTTGCTTCAGAGCACAGGTCTATGGGCTTGAATCTGTTTAAACCTAACAGCAGAGCTGCAGAAAATATACATATATGTCATTATGCGGTCATTAATATCGGTAAGTGAATCAATACAAGATTTTGTGGTAGTAAGTTATATGCAGTACCTATTGAACATATGTGGTAGAATTTTTCTGATCAATCAAAGCAATACTATTATGGTATTTTCAGTAAATTTATAACAATGTAGAGGTTAATTAACAATTAGTGATCCTCATAGATGCCAGTTTACCAAGATATTATTCTATTCTCTTAGCAATGGAGCTATAAAGCCCTCCAAATCACATAACAGATGTTATACTTTCATTGTTGGTCTCATGGAACTTTTCCAACAATCTATGAGGTTTTCTGAAGGTGTTAGAATTACATCCATTTGAACAACAGAAAGTATATGGGTTTCTATTTATATCTATCATGAGTCAAATGTTCAAACAATAGCTTTTTCGGAGATTAGTGCCACAAATGCAAAATAATCCATACCCAATGGAGCCTAACAGAGAGAATTCCTTACATTCTTTTCTTATCAGAGAAGTAGGCTCTGCTTTGAGGGGGGCTGGGTGTTTTTATCTGCCTTTTCACTAATTTTACTAGGAAACAAATGAATAGTTTACTTCCACATATAAATTCACAAAGCTGTAGAACAAAAGAGCCAGAAGGGACTTAAGAAGTCAACCTCCTTGTTCAAGGTCAGTGGCAAAAATGGGACTATAACCAGATCTGCTCTTTCTACTGTTCCATAAATTCAGTTCAGGTGATTTAACATATGTATATTAGATACCAACTTTGTATAAAGGAAACATCTTTTGAAGCATAATGTTTGTAACAACACAGCTGTCCCAAAATATCTGCCACAAATCCCTCCTTCGCTATGACATGGTCTCTTGATAAAGTTTTTGTTAAAGCAAAATGTATACCCTGTATACAATAACAATCTGAAAAGAGAAATTCTTTGTCCACCCATGACTCATTCATTTGTCCAGTCAATTATCAAGGATATAGTAAGAGTCTTACCATGTCAGGCACAACTAAGTCTAAGGGTAAGTAGATCAACCAGACATGGTTCCTACCCTTGAGGAATGTACTGGCTAATGGGGAGAGACAGAAATATCAACTAATGACTAATAGCATTATGACCAAGGCAAAGAAATGCTGAAACAGCAGTTTAACATTTAGCTTGAAGGTAGTCAATAAGAGAACATTTGTGATGGATTTGGAAGTACACCTGGTCATCTTTCTTTAAGGTTTGAGTGCAATTAATGGGATGCTACTCTGCTATGCTCGGAGTTACCAACCATCACGTACTGTAACAGAAAGTTCACTCATTCGGAATCTCTAAAATTCTCTTCTCTTTCATACACCAAAACAGCAGTGGGATTCAGTTTTGCCCTAACCCAGTTTGCTAAGTGGAGATTTAAAACCTGGCATCAGAAGGCTGTGTTGGAAGCATGGTACTGGGGGTTCAGAAGTTATCTCAAGGAGTAAGGCAGCATCTATTCACAGTCATAAAGATTCTGAGGATGGAAGAACACACTCCCCAACATTATGCTCAGAGAAGAGGCCAGGACTCTGAGGATCAATGCTCTGTCATTCCCTCGCCTATGCATACTTGCAAGGCATAAGGCAGCCCCAGAGTGGTGAGGTCAAGTCAGGTGATTACAGAGTGCCTGTCACCTCAAGGGTTAGTGATTATGGAGTTCAGGCTGTAAGACGAACATTTTTTTAGGAATAATGGCAAGAACTGAACAGAAGACTGTAGGGGGCTGTGCTCCTGCATAGGAAACTTTTCCCAAAGGCCCTATGAGGACAGCTATAGGGTTTGGTTGAGATGATGTCTTGCCCTAATGGGACCAGTTTTCAAGGCTTCTCTGAGTCAGTTTTTCAGTTCACCTGCCCAGTTGCTTACAGGAGAGCTAGCTGGCTGGGTTAGGACTAGTTCCAGGGCTTGCCACATCATAGAAACAGAGTACTCTCTTTGCTTCTTGCCACAACTCAGAACTATTTCTGATCCCATGTCTCACCATGATAATAAGAGTTGTCACCTTCTCTAACACCGTAACGTACCAGAAATGAAGTCATAACTCAAGCTTTCTTCCTAAAATATCCACAGACTCCTTTATGCCAATTTATCCAATCCTTTTTAAGAACACTCAGATGCCATCACTAAGAGGAACTGGCTGGCTTCCATAAGTCAAATGAAAGTCTCTATTCACCTTTTCTGCAGACCTCCTTAAAACAACTTCTATCTGTAAGCAGCGTAACACAATGGTTGAAAGCACAGCCTTTAGAGCCATATTCCTTGAGTTTAAAATATCCTGGCTCCACTACTTACTACCTGTGTAAATTTAAATGTCTTGTGTCAACCATTTGTAAAATAGACATTACAATAGCTCCTACTTCATGGGGTTGTTATGGTACCTATAAAATAGATAAAGCATTTAGATCAGAGTCAGCATAATATAAACACTAGTGATTATTATTTTAGTAAATGCAACTAGAAGCTGTTTTCATGAGAGAGGAAAATCTGACAGGATGCTGTATTACAAAAAGATTAAAAAATTGCCAAATAAACAGCATTCAGGACATCTCAGAGGAAAGAGTTCATATAAAGATACGAAGGTATTTGATCTCTGAACATGTATTTATTGAAGCCCTGTTCAAAGCACCAGTGATATAGGCATTCACAAAAAAGACCCCATTCTCTGTCCTCATGGAGCTAATACTCAATGGGGGGAATGGGGGGGTTGGGGAACAGATAATTTACCAAAAACATAGGCAAAATGATATAATATATGAGCTCAGGATGAGTATTATGGAAAAAAAATAAATGGGTATGAGAATTCAAAGTTGGGAAAGATGGTGTAATTTAGTTAGGGTGGTTGGGAAAGCTTTATTGACAAGATAGCATTTGCTTTAGGGCCAGAAGGAGGGAAGGCTGCAATCCATGGGTATAGTTGAGGAAATTCTTTCCATGTTTCTTGCAAAGTTTCTGAGATAAAAACTTGGTGTGTTTGAAAAACAGCAAAGAGGTCAATATAGGTGGAGCAGAGTAAGGGAAGGAGAGACTGGTAGAAGATAAGGTCAAACACTAGCAAGGATGGGGGCAGATAATATAAGATCTCGTAAGCCACAGGGTAATGACTCTGGGTTTTACTCTGAGAGAGCTGGAAGATAATGCAGAATTGTGAATGGAAGAGTCATATAGTCACACTTCAGTTTTTAAAGGACCATTTTGGCTTCTGTGTTAAAAATAATAATAATAAAATTATGAGTCAAAGAGGGAGAAAGCAGGATACCAATGAGAAGGCGGCTACAATGTTCTAGATGAAGAATCATGGTAGCTTGGACCAGGGTGGTAATATCAGAGAGGATGAAAAGGAGTCTGGTTTAGATATATTTAAAGGTAAGGCCAACAGTACCTGCTGACAGACTGGATATGAGCGTAGGGTATAAAATAAAGTGGGGAGTCAAAAAAAAAACTCCAAGAAATTAAAACCCAACACCTAGAAAAATAGAAATTATATATTTTAAAAAATTTTAGTATTTATTTATTTTTGAGAGAGAGAAAGAGAGACAGAGTGCAAGTGGGGGAGATGCAGAGAGATGGAGACACAGACTCCAAAGCAGGTTCCAGGCTCTGAGCTATCAGCACAGAGCCCAATGTGGGGCTTGAACTCACAGACCACGAGATCATGACCTGAGCTGAAGTCGGACGCCTAACCAAGTGAGCCACTCAGGTGCCCCAGAATTTATATTTACTATGGGAAAAGGACTGTGGAATGAGAAGGTTGTAAGAGGATCACAATTTTAGTTTTGAATATAATGTGTTTGAGACGTTTGTTAGACATACAAGCAAGGGCATCAAGTGGAGAAATAGGAGATGGGAGTTTGGGGGAGGTCTGGGCTGGTGATTTAAATTTGAAGATCATCAGGGGAAAAGGTATTTAGGAGAGTGATAACAGTGAAAGGAAGAGATGTAAGGATTGAGATGTGGAGCCTCCAATATTTAGGGTTTGGGGAGACAACAGGAACCAGCAAAGAAAACACTGAGGAAGAAGAGACTTGAACGATGTGGTATATTGCAAGCCAAGTGATGAAGCTGTATCAAGGAGAGTGTCTTAGTTCTGATTAATATAACAGAATACCACACATGGGTGGCTTATAAACAATACAAACTTATTTCTCAAAGTTCTGGAGTCTAGAAGTCCAAGATCAAGGAGCATCATGGTCAAGTTCTGGTGAGAGCTCTCTTCTGGGGTGCAGATTTCTCTTTGTATCCTCATGTGGCAGAAGCAGAGAAAGGAGGCAGGCTCTCTCATGACTCATTACAAGGGCACTAATCCCTTCCTTAAGGACATCATCCTCATGACTGCATCTAATCTAATTACTTCCTGAATGTCCCACCTCCTAATACCATCATATTGAGGAATAGAGTTTTAACATATAAATTTAGGGTAGGACATAAACATTCAGTCCCTAACAGTGAATATTTGCATTAATCTAAATATTATTGATAGGTCAAGTAATATGAAGACTAAGAATAAAGAAATAAGTCTAGTATTGCCCAAGGGACTTAGCAGTATGGAGGTCTTTGGTGACCTTGAAAAAAAGAAGCCTGATTTGAGTAGCTTCTAGAGGTCATGGATGAGAGAAACTGGAAAAAATTAATGTATTTCTGGTGTCAGCAGCAAAAGGGGAACAGAAACATGGAATGGTATCTAAGACTGACCAATGGGATCAGGAGAGGAATATTTTTCTTAGGGGAAAGCAACATGTTTATATACTTTGGGGGATGATAGTCAAGAGGGGGAAATTGACATGCCAAGGAGGTGAGAGTTGCCAACATCCTAAGTAAGGGGGAAGGAACTGAATGTAGTGAATCTAATTGGATCTAATGTAAGGCTGGAGGGGCTGGCTTCAGGCAGGAGCATGGACAATTCCTCTCTAGGAGCAGAAAGATATATCTCCTAACTAATTCCGCTTTTTCAGTGGAATAGAGAACAAAGCAATCAGCTGCGATGAATGATCAAGACTGATGTATTAGAGGGGCGCCTGGGTGGCTCAGTAGGTTAAGCGTCCGACTTCAGCTTAAGTCGTGAGCTCATGGTCCATGAGTTCAAGCCCAGAGCCTGGAGCCCGCTTCAAATTCTGTGTCTTCCTCTCTCTCTGCCCCTCTCCTGCTTGTGCTCTCTCTCTCTCTCTCTCTCTCTCAAAAATAACAAATCAACATTTAAAAATTTAAAAAAAAAAGACTGATGTATTAGAGATTGGAGGAGTGAAGGAAAGCTATGGAGCAGTCCTGCAGGTGAGTGGACCAGAGAAACGCAGTAGGATGGCAGGGTGGCACTACCACCCGTTTAATATTAGCACTTAGGAATTTCAATGAGACCAAGCAGCTGGAAAAGGCAGAGACAGAAGAGGTGAGAGTGAAGAGTTGGAGGGTTTGGTAAACAGTATAAAAACCCTATTAAGGATTTTATACTCCAACCTACAAGATAAAGGGAAGCTAATCCTGCTTGTCAAGCAGGGCAATGGCATAATTTAAGAGGGCTTGCCAGAGAGAAAATTCTGGTCAGCAAGAACATGATGGGCTAAAAGATTTTAGTGGAGATATGGTCTTTGTGGTATCTAAAACTCCTTCTTATAACCAAAAAAAAAAAAAAAAAAATAGAGTTTGCTCTATAAAACTAACCCAGTAGGTGGGGGAGCCAAGATGGCGGAACAGCATGGAAGTTGTTTTTGCATCTCACATCCATGAAATACAGCGAGATCAACCCTAAACCATCCTATACATCTAGAAAACTTATTTGAAGATTAACACAACAATCTGCATAACCTGAACCACAGAACTCAGCAGGTACACAGCACAAAGAGGTAAACAGGGGACAGAAGCTGCAGAAGGCTGGGAGCTGTTTTTGCTTGCAGAGAGAGGACAGAGACGGGGAGGAGAGTATGAGAAAAGCAGCCCCCTCAAAAGCAGCCAGAAAGAAACTGGAATAGTGGAAACAGTCGCAGGGACTGAACTAAAAAGGGAGAAAGGAGAGGGTTTAAATTCCATTAAGACTCTATAAACAGGGGGAGTGCAGAGTCTGAAACTCCAACGCTCAATAACTGGTGGTGCTCTGGTGGGAAGGGTGAATCCCCAGGAGCAGAGTGGGGTCTGGAAGGTCCTCAGGCCACCCAGGGAGAAGCAGTTTCACTGCTAGAAGGACATTTGGTAGAGGCTGTATGGCCACCTGGTCCCAGCAGACCCCAGAGAACAACCACATTCGCTGGTGCTGGAATAGGGTCATTGAAGGTGAAGTCTGGTGCCAGATGTGGGTTGTGATTTGCCATAATCCCTGAAATGCTGCTCCTACAGGATCACGTGAACTTTTTCTGTGGCACCCAGCTGCAGTCTCTGGGCATCAACAGCAGCATGGTCCTGGGTGAGGCTGGCACCCGGCCATGGTTCATTGAGACCCAACCCCAGAGGATCTGAGTAGGTCAAAGCTGCAGTCCCTCAGAAGTGAGGGGTCGGGAAACACAGCCGCATCTGAGATAAAACTCAGGAGGGAAGTGGAGCCTGGCAACTTGATGGCTTGGTCATGGACAGTGTTAAAGCGGGGAATGGACAGAAACCAGAGACAAAGGATGGGTGTGCAATTGCTGGTCTGGGAGAGCACAGAGTTCCTATACTAGAGACTGGGAGGCTGGGTGATGCCATTTTCACCATTCCCGTGCATGCGCATACACACCAACAAGCGCCACAACATTCAACCCTAGTAAGCTAAGCAGCGCCATCTAGTGGAGAACAGAGCCCTTACATTAAGCCCCACCTGACTGGGCCAAACTCACTCTTCAGGAACACCACAAATCTCTCTGCCTGCTTAGTTTACGGACTACAAAGTGCTTCATAGTTTGACTTCTAGGGGAAAGCAATGTAATTTCAATCGTATTTCAGTCTGTTCGCTGGTCCATGTATTCAATTTTTTTATTTCTTTTTTTTCTTGAATACAGAAAGAGAAAAATCGATTTTTACTGTCAATTTTTATTAAAAATATTTTTCTTTATTTTTTCTTCTAAATTTTTTACTTTTTTGTAATGTTTTCAAATTCTATTTTACTTCCATTATTTCATTTTATTCTATTTCATTGTATTCATTTTCTCAAATTTTCAAACATTTTCCTTTTTTCCCCCCCTTTTTTATCTAATCTATCAAGCTCCTTTCAATAGCTAGACCAAAACACACCAGGATCTAAAAATCATTTATTTGATTTGTGTGTGTTGCTTTTAATTTTTTAATTTTAATTTTTTTTTACCTTATTAATACCTTTTTTCCTTAAAAATGATGAAACAGGAATTCACCGCAAAAGAAACAGCAGGAACAAACAACAGTCAGGGACATAATCAACACAGATACAAGCAAGATGTCTGAACCAGAATTTAAAATCACGATAATAAGAATACTAGCTGGGGTTGAAAATAGGTTAGAATCCCTCTCTGTGGAGATAAAAGAAAAAAGCTAGTCAGGATGAAATAAAAAATGCTATAACTGAGCTGCATCTCGAATGTATGCCATGGATAAGGCAGAGCAGGAAATCAGCAATAGAGAGGACAAACTTATGGAGAATACTGAAGCAGAAAAAAAGAGGGAGACTAAGGCAAAAGAGCACAATTTAGGAATTAGAGAAATCGGTGACTCATTAAAAAGGAACAACATCAGAATCATGAGGGTCCCAGAAGATGAAGAGAGAGAAAAGGGGTAGTAGGGTTCTGTGAGCAAATCATTGCAGATAACTTTCCTAACCTGGGGAAAGACACAGACATCAAAATCCAGGAAGCATAGAGGACTCCCATAAGATTCAACAAAAAACCGACCATCAACAAGGAATATCATAGTCAAATTCACAAAATACTCAGGCAAGGAAAGAACCATGAAAGCAACAAGGGAAAAAAGTCCTTAACCTACAAGGGAAGGCAGGACAGTTTCACAGCAGACCTATCCAAAGAAATTTGGCAGGCCAGAAAGGAGTGGCAAGATACATGCAATGTGCTGAATCAGAAAAATATGCAGCCAAGAATTCCTTATCCACCAAGGCTGTCATTCAAAATAGAAGGAGAGATTAAAAGTTTCCCAAACAAAACTTAAAGGAGTTCGTGACCACTAAACGAGCCCTCGAGAAATTTTCAGGGGGACTCTCTGAGGGGAGAAAAGATGAAAAAAAGAAAAAAAAATACCAAAAGCAATAAAGACTAGAAAGCACCAGAAAACACCACCAGAAACTCCAACTCTAAAAGAAACATAATGGCAACAAACTACTATCTTTCAGTACTCACTGTAAACATCAATGGACTAAATGCTGCAATCAAAAGACATAGGTAATAGAATGGAAAAGAAAACAAGACCCATCTATATGCTGTTTATAAGAGACCCACATTAGACTGAAAGACACCTTCAGATTGAAAGTAAGGGGATGGAAAACCATCTATCATGCTAATGGTCACCAAAAGAAAGCCGGAGTAGCCATACTCATATCAGATAATCTAGACTTTAAAATAAAGACTGTAACAAGAGATGAAGAAGGGTGTTATATCATAATTAAGGGGGTCTATCCACCAAGAAGACTTAACAATTGTAAACGATTATGCTCCAAATGTTGAAGCACCCAAATATATGAATCAATTAATCACAAATATACAGAAACTCATTGATAATAATACCATAATAGTGGGGGACTTCAACACCCCACTTATAGCAATGGAAAGATCATCAAAACAGAAAATCAACAAGGAAACAATGGCTTTGAATGACACACTGGACCAGATGGACTTAACAGATATATTCAGAACATTTCATCCTAAAGCAGCAGAATATACATTCTTCTCCAGTGCACATGGAATGTTGTGCAGAATAGATCACATACTGGGACACAAATCAGCCCTCAACAAGTACAGAAATATCGGATCATACCGTGCATATTTTCAGACCACAATGCTGTGAAACTCGAAATCAACCACAGAAAAAAAATTGGAAAGATGGCAAGTACTTGGAGACTAAAGAACATTCTACTAAAGAATGAATGGGCTAACCAAGAAGTTGAAGAGGAAATTAAAAGGTCCATAGAAGCCAATGAAAATGGTAACACTGCAGCCAAAACCTCTGCAAAGCAGCAAAGGTAGTAACACAAGGGAAGTATATAGCAATCCAGGTCTTCCTAAAGAAGGAAGAAAGGTCTCAGATACAAAACCTAACCTTACACCTTAAAGAGCTGGAAAAAGAACAGCAGATAAAACCCCAAACCAGCAGAAGACAAGAAGTGATAAAGATTAGAGCAAAAATCAATGCTATTGAAACTAAACACACACACACACACACACACACACACACACACACACACACACACAAAACCAAAAACCAAAACAAAAAACAAAAAACAAAAAACAAAAAAACAGTAGAACAGATCAAGGAAACCAGAAGCTGGTTCTTTGAAAGAATTAACAAAATTGATAAACCACTAGCCAGTTTGATCGAAAAGAAAAAGGAAAGGACCCAAATAAATAAAATCAAAAATGAAAGAGGAGAGATCACAACCAACACAGAAATAAAACCAATAATAAGAGAATATTATGAGAAATTGTACTCCAATAAAATGGGCAATCTGGAAGAAATGGACAAATCCCTAGAAATATATAAACTACCCAAACTGAAACAGGAAGCAATAGAAAATTTGAACAGACCCATAACCAGTAAGGAAATCAAATTAGTAATCAAAAATCTCCCAAAAACCAAGAGCCCAGGTCCAGATGGCTTTCTAGGGGGAACTCTACCAGACATTTAAGGAAGAGTTAACACCTATTTTCTGGAAGCTGTTCCAAAAAATAGAAATAGAGGAAAAACTTCCAACCTCTTTCTATGAAGCCAGCATTACCTTGATTCAAAACCAGACCCCACTAAAAAGGAGAACTATAGATCAATTTCCCTGATGAACATGGATGCAAAAATCCTCAACAAGATATGAGCCAACCGGATCCAACAATACATTAAAAAATATTCACCATGACCAAGTGGGATTTATACCTGGGATGCAGGGCTGGTTCAATATCTGCAAAACAATCAATGTGATTCATCACATCAATAAAAGAAAGGACAAGAACCATATGATCCTCTCAATAGATGCAGAGAAAGCATTTGACAAAATACAGCATCCTTTCTTGATAAAAACCCTCAAGAAAGTAGGAATAGAAGGATCATACCTCGAGATCATAAAAGCCATATACAAAAGACCCAATGCTAATATTCTCCTCAATGGGGGAAAAACTGAGAGCTTTCTACCTAAGGTCAGGAACAAGACAGGGATGTCCACTCTAGCCACTGTTATTCAACATAGTATTGGAAGTCTTAGCCTCAGCAATCAGACAACACAAAGAAATAAAAGGCATCCAAATCGGCCAGGAAGAGGTCAAACTTTCACTTTTTGCAGAAGGCATGAAACTCTATATGGAAAACCCAAAAGATTCCATCAAAAAACTGCTAGAACTGATCCATGAATTCAGCAAAGTGGCAGGATATAAAATCAATGCACAGAAATCGGTGGCATTCCTATATGCCAACAATGAAGCAACAGAAAGAGAAATCAAGGAATCGATCCCATTTACAATTGCACCAAAAACCATAAAATACCTAGGAATAAATCTAATCAAAGAGGTGAAAAATCTATACACTGAAAACTATGGAAAGCTTATGAAAGAAATTGAAGATGACACACAAAGAATGAAAAATATTTCATGCTCCTGGATAGGAAGAACAAATCTTGTTAAAATGTCAATACTACCCAAAGAATCTACATATTCAATGCAATCCCTATCAAAATAACACCAGCATTCTTCACAGAGCTACAATAAACAATCCTACAATGTGTATGGAACCAGAAAAGACCCCAAATAGCCAAAGCAATCTTGAAAAAGAAAACCAAAGCAGGAGGCATCACAATCCCCGATTTCAAGCTGTATTACAAAGATGTAATCATCAACACAGTGTAGTACTGGCACAAGAACAGACACTCAGATCAATGGAACAGAATAGAGAACCCAGAAATGGACCCACAAACATATGGCCAACTAACCTTTGACAAAGCAGGAAAGAATATCCAATGGAGTAAAGACAGTCTTCTCAGCAAGTGGTACTGGGAAAATTGGACAGCGACACGCAGAAGAACGAGCCCGGACCACTTTCTCACACCATACGCAAAAAAACACTCAAAATGGATGAAAGACCTAAATGTAAGATAGGAAGCCATCAAAATCCTCAAGGAGAAAGCAGGCAAAAACCTCTTTGACCTTGGCCATAGCAACTTCTTACTCAACACATCTCCAGAGACAAGGGAAACAAAAACAAAAATGAACTATTGGGACTTCATCAAAATAAAAAGCTTCCGCACAGCGAAGGAAACAATCAGCAAAACTAAAAGGCAACTGACAGAATGGGAGAAGATATTTGCAAATGACATATCAGATAAAGGGATAGTATCCAAAATCTATAAAGAACAACTCAAACTCAACACCCCCAAAACAAATAATCCATTGAAGAAATGGGCAAAGACATGAATAGGCACTTCTCCAAGGAAGACATCCAGATGGCCAACTGACACATGAAAAAATGCTCAACATCACTCATCATCAGGGAAATACAAATCAAAACCACAATGAGATATCCCCACGCCTCTGTCAGAATGGCTAACATTAACAACTCAGGCAACAACAGATGTTGGCGAAGATGTGAAGAAAGAGGAACTCTTTGTACTGCTGGTGGGAATGCAAACTGGTGCAGCCACTCTGGAAAACAGTACGGAGGTTCCTCAAAAAATTCAAAAGAGGACTACCCTACAACCCAGCAAGTGTACTACTAGGTATTTATCCAAGGGATACAGGTATGCTGTTTCGAAGGGGCATGTGCACCCCAATGTTTATAGCAGCCCTATTAACAACAGCCAAAGTATGGGAAAAGCCCAAATTCCATTGATGGATGAATGGATAAAGAAGATGTGGTATGTATGTGTGTGTGTGTATATATATATGTGTGTGTGTACATATACACACATATACACACACACATATATATACACACACATACATACTCATACACACATGTGTATATATATATACACATACATACATACATAAACACACATACACAATGGAATATTTTTTGGCAATCAAAAAGAATGATATCATGCCATTTGCAACTACATGGATGGAACTAGAGAGTATTATGCTAAGGGAAATTAGAGAAAGACAAATATCATAGGACTTCACTCATATGAGGACTTTAAGACACAAAACAGATGAACATAAGGGAAGGGAAGCAAAAATAACATAAAAAAAGGGAGGGGGACAAAAACATAAGAAACTCTTAAGTGTGGAGAACAAACAGGGTTACTGGAGGAATTGTGGGAGGGGTGATGTGCTAAATGGGTAAGGGGCATTAAGGAATCTACTCCTGAAATCATAGTTGCACGTTATGGTAACTAACTTTTGATGTAAATTTAAAAAACAAATTAAGTAAAAATTAAAAAAATAAACAGTAACCCAGTAAATAAAAGATTTCCCCACAGAATATTGTTGAAAACTCCAAGTCAGTCATGAGTCCCCACTAAGTTTTGTAACTAAGTGGCTTTCTTAATTCCCCTAGTTTCTCATAAATACGGACCATATGCTCTGACACAAATCTGCTCTTGCCCTGCCTCAAGGTTAGCAAAAAGAAAATATTCTCCTATTACTTGGCTTGTTAAAAAGAAAAGAAAGAGGGAAAAATTCATTTGAGATAAACCAACTATTTCTCACAATGGAAAATCTGCATGATTACTTTTGACATAATGTATTGCATTTATTTCTGGCTAACTTTGAGTAAGTTAGTGACGCTTTTTAAATGACCAAATATTGCACATTTCACACACATACACACACACACATGAACAGCATCAAAGAAAAGTGAATAGGATATAACATAAATGCAGTAAGAACACAAAAGATTAGTTTTCCTATAAAATGTAAAATAACTGCTTTGGGAACAGTTTTCCATTTTATAACTTCACAAGCAAATTTATGTTTGCTTCTAATTTGTTAACCATTTTTAGAAATACTATTTTCAATGATAACCCTAAGTACAAATGTGATTATGGTTCAGAAAGAGGGAAACATTTTTTTCTCTTTAGTAAATTAATCATGTTGAAAACTGAAAGGATATCAGTTTTGCAAAAGACAATTCCAACAGACAACATTGTCTATATCTGAACCATCATTTCAGTAAAAGTACAGTCAGTGAGGCTGTATCCTTGACTCAAAATCATGTACCATTTGTGTTGGGAACCCCAGAAACTCTCCTCCAACCTGATGATTGTCATCCAGGAGCTCTCTCTCTCTCCTTCTCTATATATATTTTTTTACTGATGAAATGGAATGTTCAAACTATCTTTATCATGACTCCAGGATCTGGCTTTTTAAGTCCAGCTCAGTTCTAAAATGGTCTTAACTCATTTGCCTCGGGTTAGTTATCTTAATTCTGAATACCCAAATAAAAGAAAGGGACCTCAAATTAATTCTTTGATCATTAAAGAAAACAGGTCTACAACAATGATACATACCAAACCTTACTAGCTAAGATAGTATGCCTATCTCTTCCAAGTTACTAAAAGATTGATGCTTTCTTTCAGCTTAATGGTCAACCTGATATATGATGGGTGCCTCAGGAAACAACAGTAATTTATGCTTGGAGATTCAGGCTATTTCTTTGTTTTAATCAGCAGTCATTATAAGTATGTTACTGTCTACAGATTTATTCTAGACCTATTTTCTATGTTTTAGTTCATATGTGAGAGAGAGAGACACAGAGCACGAGCAGGGGAGGGGCAGAGAGAGGGAGACACAGAATCTGAAGCAGGCTCCAGGCTCCCAGCTGTCAGCACAGAGCCTGACATGGGGCTTGAAGTCACGAGCAGTGAGATCATGACCTGAGCCGAAGTCAGACGCTTAATCAACTGAGTCACCCAGATGCCCCTAGACCTATTTTAAATTTGCAAATTAATATCAGACTCCAAAAGTATTGATTATTATCTAAGCCTTTAGCCCATTCACAAGGTGCATTTACTTTGAACAAAATGTATTTCTATAAAATGCTCTAGTCTCCTATTTTTAGGAGCTACACAGACATAGAAGCAGAGAACCAACAGCTTCTTCATACACAACTTAAGAGCCATCTCTACACCCCTGATGCCAATTGAAAACAACCTTTACATGGCCACTTGATCAACATCCATAAGCTCAGGGCAATGGTTTGAAAATGCCAAATGAAACCAGAGCTCAACAGGTATAAGGAGTCACACCATGACCTATAGTATTTCCATCTACATGTCCAAATGACAACTATTAACAGCTGCTTTCCTGTCAATTTCATGACTGCACAACTTGTATGAATGCAAATATAACATACTTTTTAATGCAAAGCTCACTCTAAAATATAAAATCTATGGAGAAAAACCCAAAGTTCTATTTTAAACAATCAGCTGCACCCAAAGAGAGAACGATACTTTCCTAACTATAAATAACTGAATTTCAAAGTCTACGATGGTTTTTCACCAATAGAGCTCAGGAATGTTATCAAGAACACATGGTAAACTCTTACAACAAAGGCAATGACCTTTTCCTGTATATTTTAGGATAAAATAACAGCTATTGCCTTGACATTATGAATTCATTGTATAATTCCGACCTCTTAAAAAGGAAACAAACTCTCTTGGTGGCTAAATTTTGCCAAGGGAAAAATACATTTAGATAATCATTGAGGATAACAGAAATTGCAGCAGAAGAAAAAAAAAAGGATATGAGATTCAAATTCAACCTGTAGGTATAATTACTCAGATTCTAAACTTAATCCCATTTCCTGAGATGTGACACCAGCTTTACAGGTACCATTGCTTATATCAGGCTGAAGTATGGCTTTTCCCCATTCATCCTGGGGACAGTGTGGTAGATGAAAGAATGTGGGCTTTGGGGCCCATGAGAACGAAGTTATCAAAATGACAGCACTTACTAATACTGTGATTTCAGAAACATGACCTACTCTCTTTTGAGCCTCAGATTGTAGATTTTCGAAATGAGAGTAATCATACTTACCTCACCTGGAGGTTATGATGTGCATGCTAAGGATGTAATTCCAGTGCCAACCAGGAACTTGGAGTACAGAGGTAGAAGGAAGACGCAAACCTATACAAATAAATAAACAGAGTTATAACCTGGGGTAAGGGCAAACTGGGATTAGCACTGGGTGAGCAAATAATGGCACAAGGGCATACAGAAAAAAAAACAAACAAACAAACCCATGTGGGTAGTGACTAGGTACTACAGACACAAACCTGTCATGGAATGGATTTGCCCCCAAAATCCATATGCTGAAGTCCTAACTACCCCATGTAACTGTACTTGGATACCAGATCTTGAAAGGTAAAGTGGAGGTTGAATGAGCTCACTTGGGGGCAGGGACCCTATCTGATAACTGGTGTCTTATAAGAAGAGAGTGGGCACCTACACACCCAGAAGGAAGACCACGTGAAGACAGTGGGAAGGAGGTCGTCCACCAGTCACGGAGAGAGGAGACCCACCCTAGCCACACCTTGATCTAAAGTGTGAGAAAATAAATAAATCAATTTCTGTTGCTTAAGCCACCTAGTCTGTGGTACTTTGTGATGGCAGACCCAGCAAACTGATATGAAATCCCAACACTTACTCATGCAGCGAATGGTGTTTGAGCTTTTGTAGGAGTTAGGCACTGTTCTAGGGCCCTAAGGAAACAGCCCTAAACAAAGCTAGTTTGGTTTTTGAACCCCATGGAGCCGACATTCTGGCAGGGACTGCAGCAGGCGACAGACAGCAAGCAAGTAAGAAAAACAGATGATGCCAAGGACCGGGAAGAAAAAGAAGGCGGGGAAGGCAGATCAGGTGTTTGGGTCGGAGAAGGAGCAGTTTTCAGTTTTACATAGAGAGCTAGCAGAGACCCCACTGAGCAGGTGACGTCAGAGCAAAGATATGACAGAAATGAGGGAGTGTGTCATGTGGGTATGTGGGAGGACATTCCGGACAGAGAGAGACAAAGCAAGTGCAAAGACCTGAAGCAGGAGTGTGTGCCTGACATGCTCAGGGAGCAGGGAGGGGCCGGTGTGGCCAGTAAACGAGGGGAGGGGAAGAGGAGATGCCTTCAGGGAGGGGCCAGAGGCTGGGGAGAGTAGCACCTGTGTGGTGTGTAATTGGAGTCAGGCGTCTGGAGACAGGAAAAGCTGGGGGCAGAGCATAAAGATCTGGAGGCCCCAGCTGCTGGTAGATAGAAGCCTGAGGCTGGCTGAGATCATCCCAGAGTAAGGACGGGTGGAAAGCTGATGGGAAGTGGGAAGAAGATGAGGACAAACCAACACAGACACTGGTGAGCAGCGGCCTGGGCAGTGGGAGGAGGATGGAAGTAATTTTTACAGAAAGGGAGTAATCACGTGTATCTGTAAAATGGTGCCACGTAGTCTGCAAACTGGGGGTTGAGACTTCACTGTGAGCTTCAGCAATGTGAGTGTCGTTCATTAATGAGATGAGAACTAGGGACAAGTGGGAGAGGAAGCCCACTCAGACTCAGCTGACAGAGGTAAGGTCTGCAGGCGCCGACAATTGCAACGCTAGGACTCAGGAAGACAAAACAGGTGGTGGTGAATGGGAAGTGATTGCTCCCCGTGGGCTGGGAGAAACAGCCGCAGGTGCACAGGATGGCCGGTCCGAGGAAACCCCAGGTGTGCAGGAGAGAGTGAAGCGATGCAGGAGCCGCGTTAGCAAGATGGCTTCCTCCCTTAGGAACACTGCTCAACTGTGGCAATGGGGCACCAGCCAGAGCCGTGGGGACAGACATAGCAAGGTGGGTGGCCGTGAGGTTGCTGGGACTGTGTGTGACTGGGAAACACCGTGAAGATGCCCTATGTTCTCTCTGCCTCTAGAACAGGACCACGGCCAGGATTTCGAAAGTGATGCACATGAGAAACAGAGCCATCAAGCCCTCCACAGGGACCCCAGTTTTGTCCTCTTACAGCAGACATTCCCACCTCCTTCCTGCCCCCATCACCTCCGCGGTGTCTGGCAAGCCCTCATCTGCTCTCCATTTCTATGATTTTGTTGCCTCGAGAATATTTTACAAGTGGAATCGAAAAGCACGTGACCTTTTTAGGATTCGCTTTTTCCCCTCTGGGCATAATTCTCCGGAGATTCGGTCCTGCTGCAGTGCCTATCAGCAGTACGTGTCCTGGCACTGCTCACCGGTGAGCACCCCACTGCACGGGGCTAGCATGGTTTTGCTGCCTCCCTATGGAAGGACACATTGTACTAGGCTGCACAATGGCCCTCAAAGAAATCAAGTCCTAATACCTGGAATCTAACTCCCATCGATGGGATCTAGTTAAGGATCTTGAGGACTGGGTTGTCTGAGTGAGCCCTAGATGGAATCACGAGCATCCTTAGAGAGGCAAAGGGAGACTTGACAAAAGAGGAGGGACTGTGTCCATGGAGACAGACTGGGGTGATGTGGACACAAGCCAAGGGAGGTTGGTGGCTACTGGGAGCTACCAGAGAGAAGGGATACACTGTCCCCCGGAGCCCTGGGGTCTCCAGAGGAAGTACAGCCCTGCTGACACCTTAGTCTCAGTGAAGCGAATTTCGGGTTCCTGGCCTCCAGAACTGTGAGAGAACACTGTTTTGTTCTCATAAGCCACCAAGTTTGTGGTATAAGAGCAAGCAGGTGTGCGCACAACAGGTCCCCATTCCCACCTCCCTCCGACCTTGGAATCTTCCTTCCCTGAGAAAGTCAGGGAAGCTCTGGCATTTCAACCTAGTTGACTACAGGCAGCCATTGAGTCATTATTATGACCATTCCCGGTTCTCAAGGCAACACATTAAATTACATTTCCTGTGGGAGGAACTGTGTATCTATGTCTGGCCTATCGTACATCACCCTCTTTGGTTTAATACTCTTTGAATCCACTCCCATACTCGCTCCCCAGTCTCCTACCAGTGCGAAGTGGTAACTCCCCTGCGTGGGCACCTGATCCCATGTGGACCTGATTCTGTACCTCCGTTTGGAGTACACTGGCATCCGGTTATTTTCCAGGAAGTAAACACGAATACTAGACATGGAGACTGAAGATCACTGCTCTCTGTCACGACAGTATTGTCTTAGGTGAAGCCATCGAAACCTTTTCTCTAGGGGTCCTGGGGGTGGGGTAAGACTATTTCCCTTGGACGGGGGCAGGGGGAGCTACTTCTCTTGGCAACAAAACACAAGATACTCCCCTCATGAGGCCATATGTTTTCTGATGTTTCGCCCTTGCTTTCAACCTCTCCTATTTCCTGTGTATACCCCAGACACCCAAAACTGACCCTGGACAGTCTCTGTAACTGCCCCCCATGGCCACAGTGAGGACTCCACTTGCGATCCTTCAGCATGCTGTCCTCCATCACTCTGAACCAGCACTAGTGGTAATGTGAACAAATATGAAGTCACCTCCTGCCACCAATGACCAGTATCCACTTCTGCCAACAAGGAAGCTACTTGTATGTCCCCCAGAGAGAAGAGCAGTCCAGTCCCAGAGTCCCAGTTCCAGGCGGTTTTCTGTGGCCACTCGCAGTACAAATTACCATTTGTGCAGGACTGCAACAGGAGACAGACTGCACACCCAAAAGCAGTGAGTGAAGAGTGCTGCAAGGGTAAGGGAGCCTCCAACAGATGGCGGAGAGGGCAAAGCGGCCGTGCTTACCAAAGGCAAGATGTTTCCACTAAAAAGAAAGTGCAAGAAAAAGTGGTTCCTGATCCTGTGAGATTTATCAGGAGATGAGAGTCATGTGGGGAGATGTGATACAGAAGAACACGACTACAGAAGCCCCCCCGCTATCCATGGGGATATGTCTGGAGACCCCAGGTGGATCCCTGAAACCACAGACAGTACAAATACTATAGTGGCCATGAAGGGGTGCTGGTGGCACACCGCCACAACACCAATGAAGGGGGCAAGCGGCACACCTGCAAATCTACGATGAAAGGTTGCAAGACGCCCATGCGTGTTTGCAGGCGGCACACCCCACAATGGCAATGAAAGGGTACAGGACGCCGATGCAAGGGTGCAGGTGGTTCACCCCTCCATGGCCTATGAAGGGGTGCTGGTGGCACACCCCTACATGGACCAAGAAGGGGTGCTGGTAGCACACCCCTACATGGAAAGGGTGCAGGCGGCTCACCCCTACCTGGCCCATGAAGAGGCGCGGGCAGCTCACTCCTACATGGCCCAGGAAAGGGTGCTGGCGGCACACCTGAAATGGCCCATGAAGGGGCACAGGTGACGCATCCATACATGGACCATGAAGAGGCGCAGGCGGCTCACCCCTACATGGCCCAAGAAGGGGTGCAGGCATGATGCCCCTACATGGCTGAAGAAGGGGTCCAGGCATGACATATCTACATGGCCGATGAAGGGGCACAGAAGGGGTGCAAGTGTGACACCTCTCCATCGCAATGTAGGTGTATCAAGGCTGTCCTAGAAGGGTGAAAAATATGATTTGCGTTCTGTAGGCGGCTGTTAGGGATGCGGCCATGAGCATTCACAGTAGGGCTCAGGCATTGGTATATGATCTTAAGATCTGACTACCAAAAATAGACAACCAACTCCTATGTTATGACCGGGTGAATTTCATAATACAAGCAATAATGCTAGTATGTGTAACAAGTATTTGTCCTTGCATAAGCTTCTATCAGAGCAGATGACCACGGATAGTTAACAATAAGATAAAAATAACCTAACTGTAAAATCAGTATCAAACCAATTGTTGACCCAACACATATAGGCAATCAAGGAAAGATTAAAACTAAAAGGAACTCAGCAAACAGAAGCCCTGCCTGTTTACCAGTAACATCATGTCTAGCATTTCTAGTATTAGAGGCCCTGCCTGCCCAGGGACATTCGTGAAACGGCAGTGGTATCCTGATCATGCAAAGGTAGCATAATCACTTGTTCCCTAAATAGTGACTCATACGAATGGCCACACGAGGGTTTTACTGTCTCTTCCAATGGGTGAAATGGACCTTCCTGTGAAGATGCGGGAATAGGACAAGAAGACCCTAAGGAGCTGTTTTAAAATGTTTTTAGCTTCATTTTTTTTTGAGAGCGAGAGAGAGAAAGAACACAAGTGGGGAAGGGGCAGAGAGGGAGACACAGTATCTGAAGCAGGCTCCAGGTTCAAAGCCATCAGCACAGAGGCCGTCCCAGGGTTCGAACCCATAACCCGTGAGACCATGAGCTGAGTCAAAGTGGGACGCTTAACCCACTGAGACACCCAGGCGCCACAAAAAATGTCTGACTTAAAAAGAAACATCACCATTACATCCCCGATGAAGGGGCGCAGATAGGGCACATGCATGACCTCCTCCCGCGCAGAGGTGGGCAGAGCACATGAGTGCCACCCCTCTCTCGCGAAGGCGATGGTGCAACGGTGACCGCCCCCCTCACCTGGGGGGTGGGCATGCGTGAAATCCTACATTGCGGGGGGGGGGGGGGGGAGGCGGAGGGGAGGGGGAGGCGGAGGCGGGTGGGGCGCATGCGTGAACCCCCTCCTGGGCCTAGGGTGGGTGGGGCGCTTGCGTAAAACCCTCCAGTGCCAGGGGCGGGGGCAAGACACTTGCGTGAACCATCTCCCTGAGGGGTTGCAAGTATGACCTAACCCTTACCCTAGCCACTTGCTGTAATCTTAACCATAACCCTTACCTTAAGAGATGCCTGCTTCTTCAGCTGTGAAAGTGGAAAGAGCCATTCATGAAATGTCAGGTTTAATAGTGGCATTACTCCCTCGCTGAGGGGTGGCGTAGCCCATGGGTGACCCCCTCCCATCCCGAGGGGTGGCGAGGCGCGTGCATGAACTCCCTCCTGTGCCAAAGAAGGCCAGGGCGCAAGCATGAACTTTCTCTGGTGCCGAGGGGGGCGGGGTGTATGGGTTAACCACCTCCCGCGCGGGTGGGGGGGGGGGGCGCTTGCGCGAACGGGGGTGGGGGGTTGTGCACATGCGTGAACACCCTCCAGCGCCGAGAGGGGCGGGACGCATGCGTGAAACCCACACGCGCCGTGGGGTGCTGTGCATATGCCTGAACACCCTCCTGCGCCGAGGGGTATAGGGCGCATGCAGAAACGCCCTCCCTCGCAGAAGGGGGCCGGGGCACATGAGTGAACACCGTCTCGTGCCAAAGAGGGGACAGGGCGCAGGCGTGAAATTCTCCCGCGCCGAGAGGAGCAGCGTGCATGCGTGAACGCCCTCCCTCGGTGAGTGGGCACTGTGTGCATGCGTGAACAACCTCCTCCACTGTGTGGGGCTGTGCGCATGCGTGAACACCCTCCCTCCTCCTGGTACAGATCTCCAGCTTCCGAGAACAGCCATCATCAACACCCTTTACCAGGAAAGCCAGAGAGCTCCAAGTCCATTACCAAATGACATGTCATTGATCATTTCTGGGTGGAGCAACCTCTTCCCCTTTGTGAAATGGGCAGGGAATGTTGCATTCAAACCCCATGTTTTCAAATCTGGTGCTGGCAAGAGTGGTAATGGGTGGAGAGATGCATGTGGGTGCAAAGGGTAGAGAGTCCTTTGGTCAGTTCATCTTTATTTGGTACCTGGTCTGTGCTTAGCAACATGATACATGGTGTGAGAGTAAGACATTCTTATCCTCAAAGCAACTAGACACTAGCAACATAACTACAATAATAGTGATGAGGATTTACCTTCAACGCACACTACTAAGTCAGGAAGCATGGAGTTGGGAACCCAGGGGTGGAACCACAAAGCCCAGGAATATGTATCGCTCCACCACCAGCTGCCTGGGGCTAGCCTCACTTTCCTTGTTTGGGACACAGAACTATGAATCCCTTCCTCATAGGAGTATTATGAGGATAAACGGCAATAATCATTCATGTATTCAGCACAGTGCATGGCACAAAGTAACTGCCCGGTGAGGCATGGCCACTGTTGAGAATACAGGGGATTTACATGAATCTGAGGGAGATGAGTGGTGGTGGTGGTGGCGGGGGGGGGGGGGTTCCTGGCATGGGTTTGAGCTATGCCCACAGGGTGAGTGGGCTTTGGACAAGTAAAGGAAAAATAAACCATTTTTAGGTGAGAAGGACAATCTGAAGACAATTGTTAGGGCGGCTTGGTATCCAGCTGATTATGTAAAGGTTTGTTCAAGAGTAAGCCCCAAGCAAAATACTAAGGAGCCCCATGTTGTCACTGCCTCCCTTCCTCTGGTAGGCTCTCCTCTTCTCTGCTATGTCTTTTCTCCATGTGCAGTGCCTCAGATGATTCCCGTTACATCCCTCCACCAGTGCTCTGCTTGCCCAGCCTCATGTTCAAATTTCTTGAGGGCTTTTCATGTAATAGGAATGTTAAATTAACTCTTACTAAGGTTTCCATGGCTAATCCACCCATATATGTATACATGTACATATATACAAATCCACATATATATACAAACCCACATATGTATGCATGTATTTTCACATATATGCAAACATATATATGTACACACACAATTTTTTTTTTAAGTAGAATTATTTTTCCCTGAAATCAAAAGTGTGACTATAAAGGTAGCAACTCCAAGTGTTAACAGCATGCTGTTGGGAGACAGTGGCCTTTGAAAACCTATTTCACATTTTACTATATATATTTAAGGATACTCCAGTTACATCTACAATAATCTGAGGATAAGTTATTAACACATACATATTTCAGAGACTGTTTTCAACAAAATACTCCTCCTACACTTTTCAAAAAATCCCTGCATAATAAGAGACTTGAGTTCTGCTGTGAGTCCTGCCTCTGAGTCACTGTGAAAGTCCTTTGCCTCAGCATCCTTACCTTTAACTGTCCTCTCAAACTGGGGAGGCCTTTTGTGCTACATGTCTCAATTTGCCCATCACAGCCACGCTCCATGTCTCGATCTTCTTCCCTGTCCTGGCAGTCTGATCACATGGAAGGAACCAATGGTTTCCTTGCTGCAGCTGTGTTTAGCTATTGAGAGCCGTGTCAGGAGAGCAAAGAAGGAAAGAAAGGCCAGGGAATCTATATATTCCTCTGTCCTTGCCTAGCAGAGTCATTGCAAGCAGATTCCTCCCTCCACCTGCAGAGAGTAACAGCTCTGGGAGCTCTCACTGTCTCTGAGTTCTGGTAACTGCTCACTGCCTCACTCCTTCAGCCTTTCCAGCCCCAGGAATTACTCTTCCCCCACGGTTTCCCTATACCCTGTTCACACCTTTGAAATAATCCCTTTATGAAACGCTCCTCAGCTGGGACCATTTTGTCTTGCTGGGGCCCTGACTGACATGATGGCCATTACTTGTCTGCTCATCAGCTCCATACCCCTCCAGGAGAAACTGCTCTAAAACCCTACTCCCCCCAAAACCATGTGTTGTACTGTGTGAAGTTTTCTGCCCACCCCAGCCACAGCTGACTGGACCAAGTGTGGTCATCTGACAAAACCTTCCATAGCAGGCTGGACAGTTACCTATGACTTGTAAGGTCTGATTCCAACAGATAAGCTCAGCCAATCAGATTCTTCTTTAGGAATGGAGGCCTGAGAGACAGAGACAACAGCAACAGCTGTGGCAACTAATTTACAGAGGTCATGGGGCAGATTTGTGGAAATATGCAAAACCTGAGTCTAATCATGAGGAAACATTAGGAACAAATTGAAAAGTACCCATAAAACAAATTCCCTTTATTCTTCAAACTGTTAAGATCATCAAAGACAAGGAAAGATGGAATAAGTGTTCCATGTTAAATGAGTCCAAAGAAATGTGACAACAAAATGAAAAGGGTGATCCTGAATTGGATCCTACATGGGAAAAACTTTTTTTTCCCCCCTTTTGGCTCAACAGACACTTGGGACTCCTACAGATGAGGAAAATGAGACCTGGAATACTTATGTAAAGACATGGCACCAGAGCACAGATAACCTGTTTTTCAAATCCCCATCTATCATCCTATCTCCAAATAACTTCAAGTTTTATTTCTAGCTTTATTATTATTTCTCTATTATCATCAACTCACCCAAAGTTGATCTAAAGCAATAAAATCTCAGCAGTGACTCTCCCTCTAGTCTCAGGGCTTCTGATGCCTTTTGATTCTGTGCTGCTACACATACCTATTAAATAACAATACATCATGAAGCTAAACCTGATAAGTTGGATGAATTTCCCATTTCTGTTCAAATCCATTGTCTGATGATATTTCAGAAATAAAAACCCAGGCAATCAATAGTTCCATTGTAGCAGTATCAGTTTGGGCTGAAAGGTCTATATTTTTAGACTTAAAAGTATTTCAAGGGGGCAGTGAATGTTTTGAAAACTCTGGGAGATTGAGGAAGATGTTGTAGGTAACACATGTCTATTCAGGAACTGAGTATAAAGCACTGATAGATGGCTTAGGTTGGTGCCCAGTAAAGATAAAGGAATAAAAGGAAAACTTTCAGCTTGCTTTAGGCTTTATTGTGGGCTGCTAAAGCTTAACTGAGATACAGGGAGCCATACAAAAAAGTTTATATTATATAATACAAGCTTTAATGGATAGGCATCACCAATGAGCAAGAAAGAGAAAACAACTTTTTGTAGTGACGGAACTTACTTTCAGAGCTCTTAATCATTCTCCAAGATGAAAATATATGGTTGATTCTTTGTTTTGCTTTGTTGGTTTTCAGCAGGTGCCCATAGTTTTATTAACTATCAGCATCTCTTTCTCCATTATGTATTCCCAATTTCCAATATTGGGATGTCCTCAACTGCTTGATATTTTATTTCACTGTTTTTTCAGTTACTTACTTTCCACTTAATCAAAGTACTTTTCCACTTGATAAAGTACAAGATATGTATAGCAAAAGCCTGGTCCTGCTGAACATTTTCACCTTTAACTTGGAAGGTAAGAATAAAAAACATGTCCACTAAATGTAGAGGAATACAAAATGCAGTGTGGGGAACTCTTAAATAACACAGCACAAAAGTGATCTGGCAGAATAAACTGTGTTTGGTAAGAAGCCACTTTACTTTTAAATTTTATATATATATTTATTTATTTTGAGAGAGAGTATGTGTGTGCACGCTGAGGGGGCAGAGAGAAGGAGAGAGAGAGAGAGAGAGAGAATATCAAGCACTGATAGTGTGGAGCCTGATGCAGGGCTCGAACCCACAAACCGTGAGATCATGACCTGAGCTGAAATCAAGAGTCGGTAGCTTAACCGACTAAGCCACCCTGAGGCACCCTGGAAAAAGTCACTTTATTTTTTTTTTCAATATATGAAATTTATTGTCAAATTGATTTCTATACAACTCCCAGTGCTCATCCCAAAAGGTGCCCTCCTCAATACCCATCACCCACCCCCCCCCATCAACCCTCAGTTCGTTCTCAGTTTTTAAGAGTCTCTTATGCTTTGGCTCTCTCCCACTCTAACCTCTTTTTTTTTCCTTCCCTTGCTCCATGGGTTTCTGTTAAGTTGGAAGAAGTCACTTTAAATAGCACATGAATTTTAGCAAAACTTTTTAAAAATGTGTAAAAAAGATTACTATATTGTCAAAATGAAACACAGATAAATACTGAATAATATTAGCAAATATCATATGCCATGACACAATTATAAACACTATATATATGTATATTTGTATATAAACATATATAATAGGTTAGCATATATGAACTAATTTTTCAAATTTTTTTTATTATATGAAATTTATTGTCAAATTAGTTTCCATACAACACCCAGTGCTCATCCCAAAAGATGCACTCTTCAATGCCCATCACCTACCCTACCCTCCCTCCCACCCCCCCATCAACCCTCAGTTTGTTCTCAGTTTTTAAGAGTCTTATGCTTTGGCTCTCTCCCCCACTCTAACCTCTTTTTTTTCTTTTTTTCCTTCCCCTCCCCCATGGGTTTCTATTAAGTTTCTCAGGATCTACATAAGAGTGAAAACATATGGTATCTGTCTTTCTCTGTATGGCTTATTTCACTTAGCATAACACTCTCCAGTTCCATCCACGTTACTACAAAGGGCCATATTTCATTCTTTCTCATTGCCACCTAGTACTCCATTGTGTATATAAACCACAATTTCTCTATCCATTCATCAGTTGATGGACATTTAGGCTCTTTCCACAATTTGGCTATTGTTGAGCGTGCTGCTATAAACATTGGGGTACAAGTGCCCCTATGCATCAGTACTCCTGTATCCCTTGGGTAAATTCCTAGCAGTGCTACTGCTGGGTCATAGGGTAGGTCTATTTTTAATTTTTTGAGGAACCTCCACACTGTTTTCCAGAGTGGCTGCACCAATTTGCATTCCCACCAACAGTGCAAGAGGGTTCCCGTTTCTCCACATCCTCTCCAGCATCTATAGTCTCCTGATTTGTTCATTTTGGCCACTCTGACTGGCGTGAGGTGATATCTGAGTGTGGTTTTGATTTGTATTTCCCTGATGAGGAGCGATGTTGAGCATCTTTTCATGTGCCTGTTGGCCATCTGGATGTCGCTTAACCAGATGGATACTGATATCCAGACCCATAGTCCATTCTGTCTGAGAAAGGATTCCTGGAGGTTGCAAAGGAACATGGGAGATGCCCTATTTATAGGCTTTCCTTCTTAAAATATTTTCTAATATTTATATATTTTAAGAGAGAGAGCAAGCAGTGGAGGGGCAAAGAGAGAAGGAGACAGAATCTTAAGCAGGCTCCATGGCATTACCACAGAGCCCAATGTGGGGCTCAAACCCACAAACTGTGAGATTATGACCTGAGCCAAAATCAAGAGTCAGACACTGAGCCACCCAGGCACCCCATATAATGTTTCCTTCTGTGCTTTATGGAATCGCTGAGTTCCCTAAGTCAATATTCTTGATCTAACATTTTTCTTTCCCTCTTCTTTTCAGCTTTATTATTTTCCATAATTTTATCTTCTATATCTCCTATTCATTCCTCTGCTTCTTCCATCCTCATTGTGATTACAGTCAGTTTTGCAACTCAGTTATAGCATTTTTATTTCAGCCTGATTAGTTTTTAGTTTTTAGATCTGCAGCAAGGATTTCTCTGGTGTCTTCTATGCTTTTTTCAAGCCCAGCTAGTATTCTTATGACTGTTGTTCTAAATTCTTGTTCAGATATATTGCTTAAATCTGTTTTGAGCAAATCCCTATGGTTTCTTCTTGATCTTTATTTTGGGGGAGAATTCCTCTCTCTTGTTATTTTGTCTAGGTTTCTGTCCTATGTGTGTTATGAAAGCTTGTCATGTTTATTGTTCCTGAGGCTAATGGCTAAATTAAGAAGAGGTCATATGCTATCCAGGACCTGGTGCTTCAGGAAGTGCTTTCTGGTGGATGCTGTGTGCATCCTGCTGTTGTGATTTGGCTGCTCCTTCCCACAGGTTAGTCCTCTGCAGAATTCCTCCTTGCTTGCAGTGGGGTGTATTTGGATCTTTAACTAGGTGTGCTTGAATTTGTTTGTTAAAATAAACCTGATTAAAAAAACAAAGTCTGATCCAAAAAAGAGAAAAGGAAAAGGAACCAAAAAAAAAACCCCAAAAACAAAAAACAAAAACAAAAAACCTATAAGCCTGATTCCAAACAGGGGGGAAGAAAAGAAAAGAAAAGAAAAGAAGCCAGATCCAAAAAACAAAAGAGGAAAGGGAAAAAAAAAAACTAATGAATGAACAAAAAATTACAGGCCTGATTCAAAAAGAAAACAAAAGCCTGGTCTTATTTCCACCAGAACTAAAGAACTGAAGCTGACATTTTGAAGCATTATATGATCAGTAGACTTGCTGCATGCGGTGGGGGTTGGGGCTCTGCTGGTCCTTCTGGGGGAGAGGCCCACGTGCGGGCTCATAACCAGATCTGCCCTAATAAGGATGCACCTGTAGGACACTGGGAAGAGGGGTGCTGGTGTAAATACCTTTAGCCTGCATTAGGGGTGCTGTGTTGCACACCGAGGTCCCACAAACCTAGGAGGACAGGGGGAAAAGGCATCACCATGGTCTATCATCCCTGAACAGGGGAGCTCATGCCCAGCACTGTTTAAGAATCCCTCACATAAAAGTAAACAATCTTCCCTCTGGTGTCCCAGGCTTCCCTCAAATCACTGCCTTCACCCTGTCTGTGTCCAGGCTTTTGGCCTGCCAGGCACCATAGCTCTCCTGTGTTTCATCTCTGGCACATAGCTGGGATTCAAAACTTCACATCTTAAAGGAGCTGGCATGGCACAGAACCATTCCCCTCTTCAGTAGACTGTCTCTGGTGCTATTTTGCCCCAGAAAAGCAGTCGGACAGCCACACATGTGCTTGGAATTTATGGGGAAGCACAATGAAAATCAGTGACCACTTTATCTGCCCTCTGCACACACCTCTGTTGAAGGGCTTCTCAAAGGTACCATCCAGGTCTTTTGTCCTTGGAGAGGCAATATATTCTCTTCTAAATTCAATTTAGGAAAAGGAATATTCTCTCTCAGTTTGACCCAGGGGATCCCCCACCACAGTGTCCACTCCAGGGCCTCTGTGTTCCTTCCTTCCAGGAGCACCACCACATGCTCAGATTGACTCTAGTGAATGGAGAAGACTTCCAAAATCTTGTAATTTGAGCTCTACTATTTGCAAAAATTTGTGATACTCCACACCTCCCAATTCCCCAGTTAACGGTTTTGGGGGAGTGCTTTTCTTGCATGAACTGGAGGTGATGTTCCCTCTCCCCCTCTCTTCTTCTCTCCATGAAAGGGCCCCCTACCCTCCACTGCTCCAAGGCTTTTCTCCCCAATTCATGTCTCTGCACCTCAGACCTGTCAGTTTCTCTCTCTCTCAAATTATGCAGATTGTTCTCTTAATCCTCAGATCGATTTCCTAGGTGTTCAAAATGATTTGATGTTGATCTAGCTGTGTTTGAGGGATGAGGAAAGCCCAGGGTCCCCCTACTATTCCTCTATCTTAACTCCTTCCCCTCCTGTAAAGTATCCTTCTGAATGGTCTTGCGTGATGCTGTGGGTCAATTATCTAAGATCTCTATTTACTATCTTCAAACCTTTTTTTCAATTTTGTTTTCAGTAAATTGTTTTCAACATGTACACCTTTTGAATAATTAGCTCCACAGATTGTTTAATCACATGAAACTTGGGATTAGGTTAATTAATAGTGTAGGGTAGTTAATCTACTAGTGGAACCCATTACAACATTAAGAACTTGTAGCCACTCCACAGGGTAGACTATGTGTTTCAGCTTGCAACTAAGAATACCCTTCATTTGAAATAGATGAGCTCCTAAACATGGCACTTAGACAAAGTATGTAATTGTCATGAGTTTTAAGTATGAAAACTATCCCCATCAACATGTTGAGGTATATAGACCAAGTATTTCTATCCAATATGAGTATCAAAAGGTTGTATAAATATTCAGAAAGGAGGGCAAGCAAGAAGATCACATGGTAAAGTGAGGACCAGCGAATGTGAATTTCAACCCATACTTTACACCTCAGCATCAAAACCTTATCCCATAGCTTAGTAAATATATGGCACTTTATTAGGAGGTATTAAATAGTAAGCCTTTACTGGTTGAGGCCCACAATCCTGTTATTGCTAAGCTTTCTGCCATGGTCAGAGACAACTTGTCTCTAAAAACCTAAAGTATCCCAGGAAAAGCCCTGCTCTGTAAACACTAGCCGGGGCTTTGGGACCAAAGCTCATCTACCTGGTAAGTTGTCTAGGCATGTGAAGCATGAGGTGTGACCAGTTTACCTAGAGTGGACACAACATTAGTAATCTACTCAGGGCCTGCTTACCCATACCTCATACCAACTCTTGTTCACCTTTCCAAGAGCAGGATTATATTACCAACTATACCAGAATGCACCCTGAGAAGAGAACTGCAAGAAAGCATTTGTTTAAGAGAGTAGATCTTAAAAGTTCTCATCACAAGAAAATATAAAAAAAAGTAACTATGTGTGGTAATGTATGTTAACTAGACTTATTGTCGTGATCATTTCATGACATACAAATATGGAATTGTTATGTCGTACACCTGAAACAAATACAAAATTATATATCAAATATATCAATTATATCTCAGTTTTTTTTTTTGAAAAGCATCTGCCCCTCATAGTTTCATATAGATTTTCTTTTTTCTTCCTCCTTCCCAAAGCTCTTCCCCTAGAGAGATAGCCTCATATAAATCCCAAGCATGGATTACCCTTAACTTATATCAGTTATAAATAAATCAGTTATAAATAAAACCTTTCCATAAAGATGTTCCTAGAAGTGGGTAGTTCACCAACAGTGACATTCAATAGACTTGCAGTAGTGACTTGAAAGTTAATAAAATTACCCCCCCCCCCGACAAACATAACTAGTAACTGGCTTTTTAAGCAGCATTCAGACATAAAACACTTGAGCAATGTTGAGGTTCCTAACAACTGTTTTACAAGTATAGCCAAGTCATGATCCTTCTGGAAGGCACAGCAGAAAAAAAATCAGCAAACTAGCCAAAATCATAGATTTTTAAAATCCCTGCAAATTGATATGTAGCCTTCAGGCTGGGAAATACTGTGGAAAAGCAGCCATTCTTGTAATATTCTTTGCATAAAGAGTCTGGTTCATCCTCAAATGGTAACAGGTGGGCATTTCAGTCTAATTTCTCGTTCACTGGAGACAATTCCAAAACCCTCCTTTTACCAAAGTGTTTCTCCCTAATATCTGTCTGATATGAATGTTAGGAATAGACTAATTAATGTAGGAACCTGAAGGAGATCTCAAGCGGCAAAAATATCTGAAATTTCTGAGGCTCCTGCTGGCCACCCTGCCTGGTAAGGAGCTGAACGTCCTGTTAGTGACAAGCATCAGTAGACATTCCCCACTTTGGATCATTTTCATTCAGGCAGAGGGAGAGGACCTTTCTGAGGAGCAGACCACTGATCCCCTGTAGTTTAAAGGAGAGAGCCACATTATGCAGCTCTCTCATTTGAATTATATAAGACTCAGAGATAAGTATTTCCTCTCTGCGATAAGAGCAGGGGCCTATAATAGCCATAGAACTATTTTCGTGAAAGGGTCTCATTTGCACCCTTAGCAGCTGCTACGAGAGATGTGAGCAGCCAGCTGAGGTCTAAAGTGAGCCTGACTCCTAAGCTTAAAAGAAGGACTTGGAGGCACAGCTACTGGGGAAGCTGGCCACTGATTAGACACCAACATTAGTTATGCTGTTAGTCTTCAGTATCAGACCATTAGTTCCAGGATTCTGCTGAGACCCAATTGAAGCTAGAATGGGAACATTCTTAAAGATGCAGTCTGAGAAGAAGAGTCACAAATGTCAGTTGCTTTGGGTGACAACTTTTTCCTACCTGAAAACCAGAGCAGTCAGTGGGAAGGAAATTATTTTGTAACAGTATCTGATATGTGCAGACTGCTGACCTGGAAGCAGAGCAGCCCCCTTACTCATGTGTTCATTCATGACCTCAGGGTGATTCCCATGTATGCAGGGGTGGGGGGTGTGTGAGAAAGCCTGAGGGCATGGGGAGCCCGGTACACCCAGCATCACAGCAGCATAATTACTGGGAGGTCAAGTGATCAAATATTCTTTTCTTCCTTTTTTTTTCTTTCTTCCCTCTAGAAGGAAAATGGCAGAATTGATCTGCTAAAATAAAAGAACAATGTGGGTATTCAAGGCAGGAGGAGCCTACCAAAACATTGGCTAGGAGGGCACTTGTTACAAATAGGCCCACAGGAAATAAATATGAAATGGATGGGGCTCAAGGGGAACCAGAGGGTGACTAGGAACCAAGGCCATCAACTGCTTGGACAGGAGAGACCTAGACAATCACACAGGGCAGGGGAGCCCAAAGGCCTTGGAATTCATGGGTTCATCAGGTTGCTTTTTACACAGATATGGGAAAATAATATGAGATAGCAACAACAAAAAAGGATGATTATAGAGAAATATCTAAAATCCCTAAAACACATCAGTGGAAAAAGTTTGGGATAACAAATTAAGTAGTTGTCCATTATTCTGAATAGTCATTCAAAACCAATAGCTAATCACTTCATGTTTTTACAAAGTGCTACAACATACATTATCCCATTTATTAGTCATAACAAAGCTGTTCATGACAAGATAGTTGTGTGTCAACTTGACTGGGCTAAAGGCTGCAAAGATATTTGATCAAACATTATTCTTGATGTTTCTTTCAATTTCAGGGCATTTTTGGATATGATTAACATTTAACTGGGTAGAATGAGTAAAGTAGATTGCTCTCCCTAATGTGGGTGGGCCTCATTAATGTGGGTGGGAAGGCCTGAATTGAACAAAAAGATTAGTCATACCTTGAATAAGAGAGAGTTTCTCTTGCCTGGCTGCTTTCAAACTGAGACATTGGCTTTTTCATGCCTTTGGATCGAACCTTTGGTTCTTCCCGGATCTTAAGCCTGTTAGTCTTTAGAATGGAATATACTATCAGCTTTTCTGGATCTCTAGCTTGCCAACTACTTACCCTTGCAGACCTTGAGACTTGCTGGCCTCCATAATTGTGTGAGCTAATCTCTTATGACATATTATACAATCGACATACATATATACAACCAATAGGATGTATTATTTATATGTATTATATTTATATATATATATGTATATATACATGTATATGTATATACCCTATAATATTATATACTATACTTAATATATATGATATATTATATATATAATACATCCTTTTGGTTGTCTTTCTCTGAAGAACCTTGATGAATATAATAGTATTACCATGATTTTATAAATAAATAAACTGAGATTTAGAGAGATTTCATAACCACCATAAAAGCACTCGAGAGTTAATGGCAAGGAAGGTGTTGAATATGGGTCTTCTAACTTGAAGATATATTAACTTGTTCTTCCCCACATTTGGGATAAGATCATCAATTCATACAGAATTGATAGCTTTATTTTTTAAGTAATAGCTATTACTTTTTAGAATAGTTACAGATTTACAGAGAGACTGAGCAGATAGTACAGAGTTTCCATATAATCCTGTACTTAGTTTCCCCCTTTTATTAATATTTGGTAAAAATAATGAACTAATGATGTGTTATTATTACCTAAATTCCACACTTGATCCAGATTTCTTTTTTTTCCTCCAAACTTTAGTTTTACTTGATATTCTTTTTCTATTCCTGGATCCCACCTAGGATACCACATTACATTAGTGGTAATATCTCCTCAGGCTCTGTTTGGTTATTAGAGTTTCTCAGAATTTCCTTTCCTTTTCCTTTTTCTTTTTTTTCTTTTTTCTTTTCTTTTCTTTTCTTTTTTTTCTTTTCTTTTCTTTTGTTTCTTTTCTTTTCTTTTCTTTTCGATGACTTTGGCAGTTTCAGAAGTACAGTCAGGGATTTTGTAGGATTTTGTAGTCACTCTATTGGGATCTATCTGATGTTTTCTCATGATTAGACTAAGGTCACGGATTTGGGGGGAGGAAGACCACAGAAGTAAAGGGCCATTGCAAGGGTATATATTCTCAACACAATTTATGACTGTTGATGTTTACCCTGATCACCTGGCTGAGATGGTGTTTGTCAGGTTTTTACACAGTAAAGTTACTCCTTTATTTCTCTTTCCATATTGTACTCTTTGGAAGGAACTTACAATGCATAACCCACATTTAAAGAGTTGGGAATTATGCTCCTAGAAGCTGGAATAGCTACATAATTTATCTGGAAGTATACATAGGAGAATAGTTTCTTCTTTTAATTTATTAATGCATTCGATTAATTTTGAGTTTGAGGATACATGAAATACTTTGAGTTATAATCCAATATTACTTTATTTTGTTACTCAAATTTTTCCAGGTTTGGCCATTGGGAGCTTTTTCAGTTCACTCCTGTGTCTCTTTGACTTACCCCATCAATTTTTTTTTGTTTTTTGTTTGTACATTACCTTACTTTTTGGAACAAGACGCTCCAGCTTCATCTTGTAAATTTTCTGTCCCAGTCCTAGAATTAGCCTTTTCTCCAGTGAGAGTCCTGGCACCTCATTGGAGAATGATATTGGAAACCAAGATCTCAGTACTAGGTGTGTTCCCTGTTAGTGGTGCGTCATTACTTCTAGGCCTTCTCAGTGGATACAGCAAAATGTATGTTTGATGAAGCCAGAAGCTGGTTCTTTGAAAGAATTAACAAAATTGATAAACCACTAGCCAGTTTGATCAAAAAGAAAAAGGAAAGGACCCAAATAAATAAAATCAAGAATGAAAGAGGAGCCATCACAACCAACACAGCAGAAATAAAAACAATAATAAGAAAATATTATGAGCAATTATACACCAATAAAATGGGCAATCTGGAAGAAATGGACAAATTCCTAGAAACATATACGCTACCAAAACTGAAACAGGAAGAAATAGAAAATTTGAACAGACCCATAACCAGTAAGGAAATCAAATTAGTAATCAACAATATGTAAAAAAAAAAAAAAAAAAAAACAAGAGTCCAGGGCCAGATAGCTTTCTAGGGGGAATTATACCAAACATTTAAGGAAGAGTTAACAGCTATTCTCTTGAAGCTCTTCCAAAAAATAGAAATTGAAGGAATACTTCCAAACACTTTCTATGAGGCCAGCATTACCTTGATGCCAAAACCAGACAAAGACCCTACTAAAAATGAGAACTATAGACCAATTTCCCTGATGAACATGGATGCAAAAATCCTCAACAAGATATTAGCCAACCGGATCCAACAATACATTAAAAAAAAGTATTCACCATGACCAAGTGGGATTTACACCTGGGATGCAGGGCTGGTTCAATATCTGCAAAACAATCAATGTGATTCATCACATCAATAAAAGAAAGGACAAGAACCATATGATCCTCTCAATAGATGCAGAGAAAGCATTTGACAAAATACAGCATCCTTTCTTGATAAAAATCCTCAAGAAAGTAGGAATAGAAGGATCATACCTCAAGATCATAAAAGCCATATGCAAAAGACCCAACGCTAATATCCTCCTCAATGGGGAAAAACTGAGAGCTTTCTCCCTAAGGTCAGGAACAAGACAGGGATGTCCACTGTCACCGCTGTTATTCAACATAGTATTGCAAGTCTTGGCCTCAGCAATCAGACAACACAAAGAAATAAAAGCATCCAAATCAGCCAGGAAGAGGTCAAACTTTCACTCTTTGCAGAAGGCATGAAACTCTATATGGAAAACCCAAAAGATTCCACAAAAAAACCGCTAGACTTTATCCTTGAATTCAGCAAAGTGGCAGGATATAAAATCAATGCACAGAAATCGGTTCCATACCTATACACCAGCAATGAAGCAATAGAAAGAGAAATCAAGGAATCGGTCCCATTTACAATTGCACCGAAACCTATAAAATACCTAGGAATAAATCTAACCAAAGAGGTGAAAAATCTATACACTGAAAACTATAGAAAGCTCATGAAAGAAATTGAAGATGACACACAAAAAATGAAATATATTTCATGCTCCTGGATAGGAAGAACAAATCTTGTTAAAATGTCAATACTACCCAAAGCAATCTATATATTCAATGCAATCCCTATCAAAATAACACGAGCATTCTTCACAGAGCTAGAACAAATAATCCTACGATGTGTATGGAACCAGAAAAGACCCCAAATAGCCAAAGCAATCTTGAAAAAGAAAACCAAAGCAGGAGGCATCACAATCCCAGACTTTAAGCTGTATTACAAAGCTGTAATCATCAACACTGTGTGGTACTGGCACAAGAACAGACACTCAGATCAATGGGACAGAACAGAGAACCCAGAAATGGACCCACAAACATATGGCCAACTAACCTTTGACAAAGCAGGAAAGAATATCCAATGAAATAAAGACAGTCTTCTCAGCAAGTGATCCTGGGAAAACCGGACAGCGACATGCATAAGAATGAGCCCAGACCACTTTCTCACAGCATACACAAAAAGACACTCAAAATGGATGAAAGACTTAAATGTAAGACAGGAAGCCATCAAAATCCTCAAGGAGAAAGCAGGCAAAAACCTCTTTGACCTTGGCCATAGCAACTTCTTACTCAACACATCTCCAGAGACAAGGGAAACAAAAACAAAAATGAACTATTGGGACTTCATCAAAATAAAAACTTCTGCACAGCGAGGGAAATAATCAGCAAAACTAAAAGGCAACTGACAGAATGGGAGAAGATATTTGCAAATGACATATCAGATAAAGGGTTAGTATCCAAAATCTATAAAGAACAACTCAAACTCAACACCCCCAAAACAAATAATCCATTGAAGAAATGGGCAAAGACATGAATAGACACTTCTCCAAGGAAGACATCCAGATGGCCAACTGACACATAAAAAAATGCTCAACATCACTCATCATCAGAGAAATACAAATCAAAACTACAAAGAGATACCCCCTCACCTCTGTCAAAATGTCTAACATTAACAACTCAGGCAACCACAGATGTTGGTGAGGGTACAAAGAAAGAGGAACTCTTTTGCACTGCTGGTGGGAATGCAAACTGGTGCAGCCATTCTGGAAAACAGTATGGAGGTTCCTCAAAAAATTAAAAATAGAACTGCCCTATGACACAGCAATTGCACTACTAGGTATTTATCCAACAGATACAGGTATGCTGTTCCAAAGGGGCACATGCACCCCAATGTTTATAGCAGCCCTATCAACAATAGCCAAAGTATGGAAAGAGCCCAAATGTCCATTGATGGATGAATGGATAAAGAAGATGTGGTATGTATTTGCAACGGAGTATTACTTGGCAACCAAAAAGAAAGAAATCTTGCCATTTGCAACTACATGGATGGAACTAGAAGGTATTATGCTAAGCGAAATTAGTCAGTCAGAGAAAGACAAATATCATATGACTTCACTCATATGAGTACTTTAAGACACAGAATAGGTGAACACAAGGGAAGGGAAGCAAAAATAATATAAAAACAAGGAGGGGGAAAAACATAAGAGACTCTTAAATATTTAGAACAGAGGGTTACTAGAGGGGATGTGGGAGGGGGGATGCGCTAAATGGTTAAGGGGCATTAAGGAATCTACTCCTGAAACATTGTTGCACTATATGCTAACTAATTTGGATGTATATTTCAAAATGAAATTAAAATTAAATTAATTAAATTAAAAAAGAAATATATGTATGTATACTACTATCTGTAAACTTTTCTATATGTAGCCACTTATGTCTACATTAAGTTAAACATTAGTTCCCACTGCCATCTTCAAATCTAGTTTACATGGATTATTCTTTTAATTTTTTGAGACATAATTGACATTTAACACTATCATAGCTTCATGTGTACAACATAACAATTCGATATTTCTGAGTATTGCGAAATGCCACAATAAATCTGGTTAACATCTATCACAACATACATTTACATTTTTTCTCTTGTAATGAAACTTTTAAGACAACTCTCTTAGCAACTTTCAAATATACAATAGAGTATTAACAATAGTAACTATTAACTATAGTCCCCATGCTGTACATAACATCCAAGGACTTATTTATTTTCCAACTAGAACTTTGCATCTTTTGACCACACACATAGGTCATTCTAACCTCTGCCCTTGCATGTATGTAAATTTCCACTACAACAGTGAGAAACCTTGATCTCACTATTCACCATCCATTTGCTTAATTGTTCAATTCCAGTATATTTGTATAGTAGTATCAGAATGTCAACCTGTTTCCTTGTGAAAAACAACTTTATCAACTAGATTATATCTCTTATGTGTGGTTCCTTTGCCTTTGATCTACAAACCACATTAATTTCCAAAGTTATTTAGGTCAGCATCTTTTCCCCCATCCCTTTCAGTGGATTATTTTGTACATTTCTAATGCAATTATATTCTTTTGTTACAGTATACATTCTTTATTAGAATCTGCGAACTTCCTAAACTAGTTTTTAATTGGTGTGCACTAAGGTTCATTCTTTGTGCTATAATTTCTATGGGTTCTGGCACATGCATAATGTCATGTACAAAATTACAAAATCATACAGAATTTTTCAATCCTCCTAAAAATCTCCTATACTTCACCTCTCCCCTTTCACTCTGGGCAATCACTGATCTTTTTACCTTCTTTATTTGCCTTTTCCAGACTTTCTACAGTTGGAATCATACAGTTTGTAACCCTTCCAGACTGGCTTCTTTCACTTTGTGATATTCATTTAAAGACTTCCCCATGTCTTTTTGTCATTTGATGCCTCATTTCTTTTTTCTTTTTTTTAAAGTTTATTCACTTATTTTGAGAGAGAGAGAGAACGAGCAGAGGAGGGGCAGAGAGAGAGGGAGAGAGAAAATTCCAAGCAGGCTCTGCACTGTCAGCACAGAGCCAGATGTGGGGCTTGAACTCATCAACTGCGAGATCATGACCTGAGTCAAAACCAAGACTCAGACACTCAACCGACAGAGCCATTCATGCACCCCTAGCTCATTTCCTATCCCTGAATAATATTCCATTTTAGGGATGTACCACAGTTTATTTCTCCATTCAATTGTTGGAGAACCTCTTGGCTGCTTTCAGTTTTTGGAAGTTGTAAATAAAGATGCCATAAATATTTGCATGCAGTTTCCAACTCAATTGCATAAATATCTAGAGGTGTGATTGCTAGATCATATGGTGAAACTAGGTTTAGTTTTGTAAGAAGATGCAAAACTATCTTCTGAAGTGACTGCATCATCTTGAATTCCCACCAGCAATGAATAGGAGTTCTTGTTGTTCCACATCCTCACCAGCATTTGGTATTGACAGTTTTCTGGATTTTTGTCATGCCAGTAGTTATATGGTGGCATCTCATTGTTTTAATTTGCACTTCCCTTATGAGAAATATTGTTGAGCAGAGGGGTTTTTTGTATGCTTTCAGTACAAGTCCATTCTCAGATAAATGTTTTGCAAATATTTTCTCCCAATTTGTGATTTGGCCTCCTCATTCTCTTAACAAATGTCTCAGTGAAAAGATTCTCTTTTCACAAAGCCTAACATTTTTTTTCATGGATTTTTTTTATATCATATCTAAAAATGTGTTTCCAAACCCAGAGTCACTTAGATTTTTTGGCAAAAAGTATGAGGTCTATGTCTAGACCCCAAGGGTCAATGTGACGTCCAATGCCAAATAGTGAGATAGCTATAAGGTTCCATTTGTCCACCACCACCACCATTTTGAATATAGTCAATGAATGAACACTGGTCCCACACATATCAGTGGTGATTTACCTTGACAATGCTCTTGAACACCTAGACCACTATACACCAGAGTGGTATTCTCAGCATAGGTTAGGTTATAACTTGCTTTGCTGTATCCTCCTGTGCTCAACAAGCTTCTAAAACAGGGCATGTCCTGGCCAGTGTCTACTTGCCTCAGCCACACACTATTTCCCTTACATGTAAACCCTTAGGCAGTCCAGGTTCTCCTCTTGTGTTGTTCTTCTCCATGCTGGCACTGTGTATTTTACCCCTATTTTCTTTGTATTAGAAGAGCATCTTAAAAATGCAAGTATGTCAGTACCCTGACCTACACATTTCATCACTGCACTTATAGCTAAGGAACGTTGAGTACTTGCTATGTAGCAGATACAGTTAACCACAGTTCATCACAGTAATGAAGGGAATCAAATCACTGTCTTCAAAAAATCTAAAGTTTAGAGGACACAACTCATAACCCAAACAAGAAATAAACAGGCTAAGTGCTTTGACCCATAAGGTGCTGTGAGAACCAGAGGAGGATTTCAACTATCTCAGAATTTTCCAGCAGTCAAACACTGTATTGCTCTCCTTTTGGTTCAAACCTTCAGGCTTGTGATCTTTGAACAAGACAGTAGGAAAATGATCAAATACACCAGAGTCATTTTTATAAACCAGCAAATTCATAGGGATTCCCGTAGCATCCTGAAGAGAAAAAGCGGCTGCTATGACATTGTTTTCCCCTTTCCTGCAGCATTCAATGTTCCCATCCTTAGCTCCTTCCTTTCCCCTGTGAAATAATTTAATCCTGTATGCACAAAAATGGCTTGTCAAAAACGTAGCACTTGTAGGGCTGATGGCTCCTGTGGGGGATTATACCTGAGCAGAGGAGCTACCAGCTACCCACAGTGAGTGGGTTAAAATGTCTGTAGCCACAAGCTGTCTCCAAATCAGCAGATTCTGAATTACCAGCTATAGGTCTTAGAATTCTGGTTAACTGGGTGAGCAAAATGAAACTGATTCAGATGAACTCTGAAGTTGATATCATTTCAGAAAGGAAATCATTAACTCATTTATTTTGTTCTCCATATGCTGAGCTCACTCCTTTGGTCACATTCAAAATTTTAGAACACAGGTTGCTTAGGTTTAATACATAAGCACAAAAACACATTCATTTCTCCCACACCACCTTCAGAGATGCCAGAAGGCCCTTTCCAATGTTTTCAGGGGTGTTGAAACTTCAGCCTCCATTCACGCAAACACAAGAAAGGAAGCTCAGTACAAAACTACCATGTCCCAGGCACCTGCTATGGTTTGGGAAATGGGGCAGTGTTAAGAAAGGTGGAATAAAAGGAGAGATGAACAGACATACACAGTAGGAGGTAAAATCAGGGAGATACCATAATCATACAAAGTAGGCAACTAATTATGGGCATGTCACTCAAGAGACTGCTATGAGTGCCCTCAACCAGAAACATTACTCAACAACTAGATTGCTAAAAGGGCACACATGGGGGAATCATTCCATTTGGATCAAGAAATGAAGACACTTGTCTACAAAATTTCCAGTAGAAGGTAACATATAACCAGTTATACACACTCTTGCATTGTCATGGTTTGGAATTTCAAATTAGCCGGTCATCTAGCAGGGCTTTGAAGAAACAATGGAACATGGGGGTAAACTTTCATGACAGAGAGGACACAGGTAGGAACTAGAACACTGTGAACACAGAGGAAGGCAATCCTAGGTAGGTCAACTCTCATTTAGTAATTTATTCATGCAAAAAACATTACTGACATTTTTACCATGTTTAAGGCACTATGTATGGGAATATGGAGATGAACAAAGCCCTCAAAGAAGGTGTGGCCTGTGTGTGTGTGTGTGTGTGTGTGTGAACACGCACGTGTGTGACTGTGTAGGAGAGGAAACAAATCAACTAACAACCAGATATATTACAAAGTGAAAGTGCTCTAGTGGTGCCTGGGTGGCTCAGTTGGTTAAGCATCTGACTCTTGATCTCAGCTCAGGTCATGATCTCATGGTTTGTGAGATTGAGTCCCTCATTGGGCTCTGTACTGACCACACAGATCCTGCTTGAAATTCTCTCTCTCCCTGTCTCTCTGCCCCTCTCCCACATGAGTTCCCTCTCTCTCTCTCTCAAAATAAATAAAATATAAAGAAACTTTAAACAAAGAAAAAAGTGCCCTAACATAAGAATACTCCCAGAGCAAAGTCATCACAGATGAAGGAACCACTGATTCAAACTTAAGAAGAGGAAATAGGACTAGGTCTGAGAATGTTATTCAGAGAAAAAGTGACTTAAGAGCTGAGAGAGTAGGAGCAGTGGACCAAGAGGACCAAACTCACTTCCAAATCAAAGGAGGGTTCTTTGATGTGAATCCCCAGCCTCCTTTCCACAAAAGAGAACATCCTTTTTTCTCAGTAGATTTCCAGTCAAAAACATATTTGCCAGCCCCACCCACATCCACATTCACAGCTCCACCTTTTAGCTGCAACACATCAGAAAATCTCAGGCTGAGGAGCGAGAAGCACCAGGTAAAAGCAGGGAAGCTGCCTGGCCATCAGCTCGTGGGCAGGCCTGTGGCTGGGAAAGCCCATGGAGTCCTGTGCCCTGAACCCCATGTTGCAGATGGTTTATAGGTTCTAGGTTCCTCATTTTACCTTTATCCTTTTATTCCTACTTTTACTAGGCTTCTGTAGACTGCCCCCAAATTTGCTATTTACATAGTCTTTGGACAGCCATCTAGTTATGCACTCTGACTTTTGGTTACTTAACTGTCTCCAGACTGACTGCTATCTAGATGCAAGAGGCCCCCCTTCTAGCATCCCAACAATTCCTCTGCTAGTTGCTAATTATAGTTATGCTTGATCAAGAAGCACAGCAGGAGAGCTTTTATGCTGGATGCTCCATTGGTCCTTCCAGGGTTACCCTCCATACTCTGCACCAGACCATGTGTCCCAGGGGCTGACTTGATGGACCACACTGATGGGCAATTTTGTCTTCTGATTCCATTAGGTTTGATCAACTTGGCAGGGAGGGCAGGGGACCAGAGCCTTTCCTCAGCTGTCTGAGGCCCTTGTCAACAGGTCACACTCATGTCAAGCAGACATCTGTGGGTAGCTATCCTTTAGGATTCTGGGGGTGGCTCCTGTCCCCCGCTCCCTTCAGGTATAGGGGTGGTATGGCTGTTGCTAGTTTCACATTATACCTTGTTAATCTCCTTCAGCCCTGCCCACAGGCCCCCTTCATTTAAACTTTCCATACATCACCCAGACTGAAGTGCTGGAGGCTTCCTGATGGGACTCTGCCTGACAGAGCTGGGTGTTCTTCTAGAGACAGGGAGAGGCCACCTCCCTTCCTGGCTCAGGAGCCAACAATTCTACAAGATTTCTACAATTCTACAACAATCCTACAATTCTACTGAGAGCCTACAGAGGACACCACCAGGATGTGGTGGTAAACAAAACAGCAAAACATACTGCATTCACGGGTTTTGCATCCAATGAAGGGAGACAGACAATAAAAGATACACAACAAGTGCTATAGAGAAAGGGACAAAGGTGAAGGAGAGGAGAACAGAGAACGCCAGGGATTCAATCTGATATAACATGGCCAAGGAAGGACTGGTTGTCTTTCTGCAGCGTGTGACCATCAGGCTATAACAGGAAAAAGGAAAATCCCCAAATCAAAAAAATGTCAGGAAATTCATGGAGAAAAATTTTGACTAACTGGATGAAGGCAGCAAGGCTTTATTTAACATGCCATAATATTTAGAGAGAATCCAAAGTATATCAAAGTTGGCAAAGCTAAACATTTTAACAAAAAAATTAAGTACTTTAAGAACTGTATTTAACCTGACTTTGTATCATACCCCAAAACATCACTTTGTCCTGACAAGATATGAGAATAAAAGGAAACTTTATCCCCCTTAAAAAAAAAAAAAACATGAAAAAATTAAATTGTTATTTCGAAGAATAATTCAGGGCAAAATGGTTTTTTTCCTAATAATTTTTTAATCCTGATAAACTGATTCCCTCCTCTCCATTTAAGGAGATATAGCCTGTCATGGGTTCATTGCTGCAAGGGCGATAATGTCAGGAAGGAAGTATTTAGTGGATCTGAGAGGATTTGGATCGTAAACAAGATGTTTTGAAGAAGCATTAGTAAAGAGAACAGCCTCTGTCCCCACAATGCCTCCAGGCACCAGGCAGGTACCATCCTGAGTGAAGAGACCAGGGTAGTGAGGGAGACTGGATGGCTAGGCTCCTCTAAGGGAGCAAACAATACCATTGCACCCAGTCATGCAGCATGACCTGATCTTCCATTTTTCAAGAGCAGCCAGAAAGCTAAATCTTCATGTGAAATCCTGATTTTCAAATGCTAGCAACAAATGGAAAGGTTTGTGTACAACACTGGGCCAGCTAAACAGTACTTCTATGGATTGCCTTTGTTTTCTGGCCAGATTCAGCTTGTTGGCCACAAACTTGCCACCTCCACTTCGGAGAGAGACCAAATGCAAACAGCAACAAGGAGATGCAAAACCCCTCATTGGCCGCAATCCAGTACAAACAAGCACTGCTACAAACAAACACTGTGTGTGAGAGATGTCTGCAGAGGAAAGCAGAAGAAACACTTGAAGAATAAATAGAGAGTGTGGGACTGTAAGACTCCTCTCTTGAACTGTGTGGCAGGCACAGGAGCTCAGAATCCACTGGGAAAGCCAAAGCAACTGTCTCCCCTAAAATCTGGAGAGATGTGCCCCCCCCCCCCGCTGCCCTTCAGATGAGGTTCCAGCCAATTTTATTTGGAAGGCAAGGTATTAGAACGGGGAGGAGGGTCAGCAAAGTAGCTTCCAGACTGAGAAGTCACTTTAAGATGGATAAATGAAGCAAGACACTCCATACCCTTCACACAGCTTTATTCAAGGTAACTTGCTGACAGTGGGGGAATAGTGTAGACAATGACCCAGCCACCATGCAGCCATTCTCCACCCAGCCTAGACCTTAACCCATAGCATCTGTAGAGTGAGGGAGCATGATGGTGAGATCACAGGGTAGTTACCTAAAGTAAGGCCCTTGTATGCCACATTAGGGAAGATCAGAACAAGCCCTCCCGCATTTCATTCAGGGCATAATTAACCTCCAAGGGGCCTGGAACACATAGCCTTGAGGGAGGTCATTGTGTGGGCATGAACAAGATGGAGGGCCAGGTATGGAGTCCATGCTGTCAGCGCTCCTACACAGAGTGACTCAACTGGCAACTAGATGACCTAAAGATGAGGACACTGTGCTCAGAGGGATGGAGTGATCTGCCCATGCTCACATGGTTAAAAAGTGGTAGAGACCAAGCACCTGGGTGGCTCAATCGGTTGAGCCGCTGCCTTCAGCTCAGGTCATGATCTCACGATTCGTGAGTTCAAGCCCCACATCTGGCTCTCTGCTGTCAGCATAAAGCTGGCTTGGGAACCTCTGTCCCCCTCTCTCTCTGCCCCTCCCCCACTTGCACACACTCTCTATCTCTCAAAAATATATTAAAAAAAAAAAGGAAGGGGTGCCCTGGTGGCTCAGTTGGTTGGGCGTCCGACTTGGCCTCAGATCATGATCTCATGGTTGTTGGTTTTGAGCTCCGCGTCCAGCTCTAGGCTGACAGCTCGGAGCCTGGAGCCTGCTTCAGATTCTCTGTCTCCTTCCCTCTCTGCCCCTCTCTCGCTTGTGTTCTGTCTCTCTCTGTCTCTCAAAAATAACTAAATATAAAATAAAAAATTTAAAAAGGAGGTAGAGATAGGAGGTGAAGTTTGGTTTAGCTTACTGGGAAGTGTATGCTCTTTCAGTAGCTAGGAATCCTGTAGTTATCACAATTGTAAACTTGAAAAAGACAAAGATGAAGAAGAAGGGGAGGAAGAGGAGGAGAAGGAAAAAGGATGGGGAAAGAGAGGAAGAGGGAAGACTGAGAGAGAAGGAAGTAAACAAATAAGGAAAAGAAAGGAAGGAAAGAAAAGGGATAAAAATAAAGGGCAAACAGCAAGAAAAGGAAAAGAAAGACAGAAAATCAATGAAAATGGAGACAAGGAGAGGGGAAATGGAGAAGAAAAAAAGAGGTCAAAGGAAAAGGAAAAAATAGAAAAAATGGAAAAAGGGAAAGAAGGAAGTACATAGGAAAGTTTAGCAAGAAAAGGCAAGAATGAAAAGAGAAGTAAGAAAAATTGCGAAGTAAGGGAGGAAAGAAAATGGAAGCAGTAATAGAGAAGTGAGAACAGGAAGTGAGAAAAGGGGTAGTGAGAAGAAAGGGAAGGTAGAAATGGAAGTGATGAGAGGGAAGCAAGGATAGGACAGGAGGATGGGAAAAAGGGAGGGAGGGAGGGGGGAGAGAGGGGAAGAGGGAGGGAGGGAGGGAGAGGGGGGGAAGCAAAGCTATTTTCAAATACACATAAGAAAAGTAAGTGATGGCTTCCATGTACATACTCATTTCTAGGTGAGGGTTCTCCCTAGAACCCTCATGCCCCTAGTTCCTCTTGGCCAAGCCCAACTGCACAAGAACCAGACAGAACTCAGAAAGGATGAGAAAACACAAGGAATGACTAACGCCCTTTGCTTAATGTGCCCAGGGCAGCATGAGGAATGGACTTGTGCTGCCTGAGCCAGAGGGAAATCCAGTTAATGAAAGATTTTTGTCATGTGAGCCAGGTTTAGCAACTCCCTACCGTGAAATCTTTGTTATCCAAAGCATGAAAGAGTGAAGGAACTGACTACATCCACTCATGTTTCCCAGGTGCCGAATGCTCTGTTTGCTGCCCCTCCCTCACGGGGTGCCTGCAGCCCAGCTGCGCTGCACAAGCTTGGAGAGAAATACTATTTACTCCAGAGCTGTGGTGGCTTCTAAAGAAAGTTTTAAGGATGTGAAAGATAAGTTGGTATCATTCCTGCCCTAGTATTGAGCACGTCGCCAACTTCTATCTCTAGGATTTACGTGAAAAGGAATGGAAAACACACGCTACAAACACTTTTTGCCCGGTGCTAGGCCATAGCAGATAAGATGCTAGTGGGCTTGAATGGAATGCTACTCTCTTTCTACTTTTAGGATCTTGTGTGATCAAAGGATTCCAGCTGTGGAAACCACTGTCCTCTGTTTACAAAAGAAATAAAAGGGGGTGCATGAAAACTCTCATTTTTTAAGTAGAGCACGGAGGGTTTTCATGACTTTATCCCTACAGAAAAATGAACATCTGGTACTCCCCCACAACACATAAAACCTAGCACAGAATTTGCAGGTTGCAGATGTCTACTCAAACTTGAAGCTGTATGGTGTATGGTAAAAAGCCCTGGACTGGCGTATTCTGCCTCCATTTTGACAATAACCAAAGAGAAGTCATCCAGCAAGTCACCAAACAACACGTTGTTGACTTCTTCATGTAAACCTGACAAACTGATTTAGTTTAGGGGTCTCAAACCAGCAGACCTGAAGCTGGATCTGACTAGCAGACATGCTGACTGTGGCAGCTGCTGTGTCCCCAGACTTTCCCCTAGGCTTCCCAGCCCGTGAGTCTGATGGCATTCTCCCAGGTTAGCCAGTCTGAAGGTCTTCACTATGGTGATGCAGCACACATTCCCCCGAGGGAAAAACAGACAGACTACCATCATGCCACATTCCTTCCCACCTCTGTGACCTGTTTGCCCAGGCTCCTTGGGGGGCTGCACTTCTTCTGCCCATTTCATAAATTTTGGGCTTTCTCGGGGTCCTCCACATCCCAGTCTACACAACGCACCCTGGGTGCTTGCTTCAATACCCAGTGCTTCCCAGGCTGAGTGCTCATGACTCCCCACACTACATTTTCATCTCTAAGCTGCTCCGTTTTTCTCCTGAGCATCTCTACTTAGATTCTCCCAAATACCACAGCCTCAACATGTCTGAAGTGTACCCCGCATTTTCTCTCCTCCCTTCTCTAGAACACCACCCCTAGCTGCCCTCACATATCTCTCTCCTTCCAACCTCTGAACTTCGCTGATCTTCCATTTGCTTGGAGTAACCCCTACTCCTTTCTCTGCCTGAAGCACTCTTTCTCATCCTGCAGGTATCAGCTTACTTCCTCACGCAAGCTCTCTGACCACAAGACTGCTTCTCTGTGTTCTCACAGCTCCCTGGATTATTACCTCTCTCACAGCACCTGTCACATCTGGGCAGTCCTGCTTTATTCTCCCATTTACTGTCAGCTCCTAAAAATAGGCTCAGTGCCTTGTTTACCATTGTTTCTACTGTATCTAGCACCGTACTTGCCCAGTAAATAACTACTGAATAAGACAATCAAATTAGAGACACAGTGTTCCTCGCTCCTAAAAATGTATAATCACCTCTAAGGGTCCTTTTCTTCATTTCTTTCTCCTAAGCTTAGCTCATAAATTAATGACCTGCCATGATACATTCTTTTGCAGTTACTTTCCAGTGATGTAATTTGTGCATCGGAGCAAAAGCTGTTGTCTGCATGGATTCTCCTGTGTTTAAGTCACTGTCTTCATGACAGCAGGCTGTGCACTAAAAGAGAAATGTTTGCCTACAAGGGGAGTAAAAGTTTACCATTTAATTCACAAGTGAGCTGATTTTGTAGAACTGAATTCTACAGGAAATTAGACCTCCCTTGCTGGGAAAGCTTTTCTGTGCCTGGTTAACATATATGACATGTTTCTGGTGTTGCTGAGAATTGGTCCACTTTGCATGTTCACTGAGGGTGGACCTCTCTCTATCTCTCTCATCTCCATCCAGCTTCTGACCCCTCAACACTCATTGCCACTTCAAATGGCCCTGGCGTAGGGATCAAGTGTTGTGTGCCTGGTGACATATTTGCAATTCACCCACTTCTTTAACTTGACCTTGGCAACAGGACAAGGTGGTTACGGTGAAGATTAATGAGACAATTATTTTTACAAGAATATAAACAGCCTGACTTGGCTGTGTTAACAGCAGCCCTGATATGTGTTGCTCCTTAGCATCAAGATTTAGTTCCTTGAATTCTGAGCAGTGGAAAGTCAATGCAAAGTGTGCTTTGAGGTAATCACTTATAATGGAGAAAAGTAAATTAAGATACGGCTTGATATCATTACAACAAACACTATTAACACTGAAGTCTCTTTAAAAATACAAGGATAGAGGGAAAAGCCTCAGAACAAGGTCTTGGTACCACCCATCACTAACTCTGGCACTCATACAAGCCAACTAAAGACTCAGAGTCTCAGTTTGCTCATCTTTAAAATGGAAATAATTACCCATGAAAAGGAAAGGAAAAATCAGAATTAATGTAAGAAATGGCTGGGATGCCTGGGTGGCTCAGTCGGTTGAGCATCCTACTCTGGCTCAGTTCATGATCTCGCGGTCTGTGGGTTCAAGCCCCGACTAGGGCTCTGTGCTGACAGCTCAGAGCCTGGAGCCTGCTTCGGATTCTCTGTCTCCCTCTCTCTCTGCCCCTCCCCTGTTCATGCTCTGTCTCTCTTTCAAAAATAAATAAACATTTAAAAAATTAGTGTAAGAACCAGCTGCAGCCACTTTTTTTTTAATATTTATTTTTGAGAGAGAGACAGAGAGACAGAGAGACAGAGGGCAAGCAGGGGAGGGGCAGAGAGAGAGGGAGACACAGAATCCGAAGCAGGCTCCAGGCTCTGACCTGTCAACACAGAGCCCGACGTGGGGCTCGAACCCACAAACCGTGAGATCATGACCTGAGCCAGAGTCGGACGCTCAACCGACTGAGCCACCTAGGCACCCCTACAGACACTTTTGTGAAATTAGGAATTCAAATCTGGGAAGATAGTTCTTTATTAAGGAAAATACCTTATAAGCTTCTTTGAGAATAAAGCCAGGCCCCTCCAAAGCATGGTCTGAAAAAAAAAAAAAGGTTGAAGAAAATCAAAGTTAGAGAAAATTTAAGCCCAGAGCAAAGGGGCAGAGAGTCATCAGAAGTGAGAGAAAGGAAAGATGGAGTCCACAAAGGCAGCAAGAAGGTTCCGACAATATGCAGAGGCTGAATAAGGAATTTCCCTGTGGTGAAAAGTGCTCAGTATATTTCTGAGCACTATATTTCATTCAGATGAACAAGAACATCTGAATGGAATTTGAAGTGGTTTTTTGCCTGTGGTGTAATTACCTTCCATTTCCCCCCAAACTTCAATAAAGTCTGCAACACATGGCAATCTGGAATGAGCGGTGAATGGTCAGGATGAAGAAAGGCTGCTGAAGGGCAGCACCCCCACGGGTCAGGCAGCTCTCTGAAGCACCCACACCAGCAGTGTGGGCTTACCCGGGGCTGTAAAACCTCCCTCACCGGGGCCCCAAGGGGGGCTCATCATTGCTCCATCCTCTGCCTCAAGCTTGCATCCCCTGGAAATTCATGGAACCATGAATTCCTGCTGGCCCCAGACAGAAGGGAGACTGGAGCCCTTTTATTTGGATACTCAAGTGGAAGGGGACCCCAAAAGGCTGGAGCGCCCAGATGCTCTTAGGTTTCATAGCTGTCCTGACCACCTCATAGAGATGCAGTGAGGATTGGCTGGAAATAATAGATGTGAAAGGAGCTACACAAAAAAGCTACTTTCACAAAGTAAAATAGCTATTGTGGAGAAAATAATTTTTACAAGCAGTTTTAATAACATACAATGCAGGATACTAATATAATTAAAATTCACTATTACATTTGAGTTTGTGACCCACTTCTTCCAAGCACTCACCAAGCAATAAGATTTGTAGCTCACTGGGGTTCATTAGAAACGGTTCATAAGGACCCCGGCTTCTGGTGAGCAAGAGCCCCACTTTAGGTGAGCCCTGCTTCTCTCTCTCTCTCTCTGCCCATCATTCTCTTTCTCTCTCCCTCTTTCTCTCTCCCTCCTTCTCTCTCTCTCTCTCTCTCTGTCTGTCTCTCTCTCCCTCTCTCTGCCCTTCGTGGGATTCTCTCACTCTCTCCCCACCCCCCTCCTACCTTGCTCATTTGCACCCTCTCTCAATAAAAAAAAAAGGAAAAGAAAAAGGGTGATAATAAGTTATATCTTGCAGTTGTTATAATATTCAGATAACTATATGTGTAGCTTCAAAGCATACTTTATTAATAAAATAACAGTATTTATAGAGAATTATGTGAGAGATGCTGTCTATGGATGGATTCACAGAGAAGAAGTGCTATTTATGGTCACTGAGCCCAGAGATTATAAAGAAAAAGAAGAAAAAAAAACTGACAGAAACTTAGCAGGCAAAGCATCTGTCAAATCTGAGTTCCAAGCCCAGCCTAAGCACAAACTAATCGTAACCTTGAACAAACCACTCAGCTTCTCTGTTCTCAGCTGTAAAATGGCAATGAATATGTCTGCTGTCCTATCTACCTCTCAGCACTGTTAAAAGGATAGGATAACATACTACATATGAAAACCCTTTAACTATGAAGTCCTCTGAAAAAGAAGGCATCACTGTGAAGAAGTCTGTTTTGGAGGGTTTGAGGGTTTTGATTTGAGGGTTTGCTTTCTAGGCATTTTGGTATTAGATGAACTCTGCATTAGCCTGCTCATGCTGCATAAAATATCTGACCTCTTTAAAAATACTCAGTGAGGGGCACCTGGGTGGCTCAGTCGGTTGAGCGTCTGACTTCAGCTCAGGTCATGATCTCACAGCTTGTGAGTTCGAACCCCACATCAGGCTCTGTGCTGACAGCTCAGACGCCGGAGCCTGCTTCTGATTCTGTGTCTCGCCCTCTCTCTCTGCCCCTCCCTTTCTCATGCTCTGTCTCTCTCTGTCTCAGAAATAAATAAACATTAAAAAAAGTTTAAAAAAATACTCAGTGATAAATCATTCACCAGGCATCCTCCAGGGGGAGGAGAGTCGTTGTGGTTCTGCCCCCCTCCCATGTTCTGGAGAACAGAAGGGCAGGAGGCAGCCTGGATGGAAAGTGATTCAGCTCAGGATCATCCTCTGATTGTTTTTATACAGGTAAAAACTGGAAAAGAATACAAAATACTAGAAAATAATAACTGCATGGGTTAGCATAGTGAGATTGAACACCCCTGTTTTATGTTTTAAATGCTTCCTTTTTTATAGCTGCAATGCTCTTATGCAATAATAAAAACAAGGAAGAAAAAAAACCCTGACATGCACTTGGCAACACCTTGCAGTCACAGAGCATTTTCACACAGAGCAATTGGATTCTCACTACTGCTCTGTGATGTCGAGGGGGCACTGTTACTGACCCCGTTTTACAGCTGAGGAAACTGAGGCTTGGACAGGCTGAAAAATCTATACATTCTTTCCATTCTTGGGCTCTACTTTCCAGAAGAAAAGGAGACACTGCTTCAGGGAGGAACTAAGAGAGGTACAAACAAGCAGAGGTTTGCTTGGAGGACCATTCTAGAAAGAGGCAAGGTGAGGCTGTGGTTCAAGATGAGACTAAGGCTCTGAAAAAGTGGTAAAGATGGCCAAACACATGTAAGACAGTGTTGATCTTGCCTGTGAGAAACCAGCCTTGTATTTTCATGAATTTCTTGGCAAATGAGCCAAGAAATCCTTCCTCCCCTCAGGGTAGGATACAAACCCCAGCGCACACAGACATGGTAGGGGGACTGGGAGCACTGGGACGTGTGGCAGTCACAAAATGTTTCTTGTAATTTGATGACTTGGAAATTGGTCAAGGTCTTATAGAAGAGAAAATTGTCCGAGAAGAGCTGCTATAAGCTAATACCAAAAAGCAATGCCTTGGGGACAGCAGGGTGGAGATGCAAACTGGTGGCCCACAGATCAAACCGAACTCTTGGATATACCATTTGGAGTTCCCAGAGCTATTATCACAGGTGCTGGTGTCATTTTCACATGAATCAGTTGCCAACATTTTACTATGGTTGGATTTAACACAAAAATCTAGGTCTCTAGCTTTTCTTGAAGATATCAAATGTTCTGACTTCCTAGGCTCAGGACACCTGCATGGGGGCAATTTGCTACAACATTCTCTGCACCTCCCCAGACACCCCCAGCTGAGGGTCTTCACATACCTTATCTGGATGGCCCTGTATGCAGTTGAGTTCAGGACCCCTGCTCTAGAGCTCAAGCAAAAGTTTGGACGGCAAGCCCAGGTAGGCACGAGGCAACTCCCAGGACCCAGGCAGCCAGGAAACTTACCCTGTCTTGTGCGGCTCATACTCTGTTTTCTCAATTCCCACCTGCCTGAGGTGTCCAGACTTAAAAGTTGACAGTGTCCCTCCCTAAGAAGTGCGGGAGCACACCTGGAATGTTTACCAGGAGACCAAGAGCAGAATGGATGGGTTCAGGGTCAAAAGCCATTGGGGGCAAATAAACAGACAAGCAGCAGCTACAAGGGCTCAGCAGAAGGAGGTGTGGAAGAGATTCCCTCAATTCAGGTGATTCTCACCAGCATGCCTTTTGAAGACTCTGCACGCCACTCTCATGGGGGCATTTCATCCATAAGACCAAAAATGGTTGTTTCTGAATCCAGTGCCACTGGGCAAAAGGAGGCTGCGGGGGGGGGGGGGGGGCGGGGGTAAGGCTTCCATCAGGTTCAGCTCCGTGCTTGTCACACTAAAGACCACAATCAAAGTTATTTAAGAAATGAATGATTGGATCAAGTCTGCATCTCAGAGGCTGCTGGTGGGAGGGCCACTGGTACAAACTCTAGGGAGGGCAACTTGGCTATAGCTAGTAAAACCACCAGAAGACTGGCTTTCACTTACAACGCATCAAACCTACTTCTTGGAATTCATCTTCTAGATACACGTGCACAGGCACAAAATGACATGTATATAAATTTATTTACATGTAGTTTTGTTTACATGAGAGAAAAATGGGAAATAATCCAATGCTTCTCAAGAGAAGATTACTTACACAGTTTATGGTACAGCCAAAGAATGGAATACTACACAGCAATTAAAAATGTGAGACTCTCTATGTACTAATAAAATTTCCAAGAACTGTAATGAAAAAAGCAAGATATAGAATAGTATACCTATAATATAATACCTTATAATACCTATAATATATTACCTTTTCTACATAAAGCACAAAAGATAAAAGTCTATATTCATATTTGCCTTTCACACTTTACATACACACCCTCAAAAATAAAAAGAATGGTTACCTATTTGGGGCAGTGCAGGAGGATGAGACAGATGGGAGGGGGGTAGAGGCTGGGTGGGAGAAATCCTTTTCAATGACCCCTTTATTGTTTTGCCTTTTGAACTATGTGGACATGTTACCTTTTAAAACACAAGTGCATTTCTTTTTGAATGTCAGATTGGGAGGTGGAGGCATCAGTGGGCCTGGGTGTCAAGAACAGCATGGCTAGAGATGAGGAAGCACCTTCACCTGGCAATACAGTGCTACACTGTTCTCTTGAGGTCTGTAAGAGCCACAGAAGCTAGGTTCCTGCTCTGGCACATGGCACCCGTTCCCTGGAGGTACCTGAAGAAAGGTGAAGGCCCAGAAGCAAACTTAACAAACTTCTTTAGGATGCTCATGGTATTCAAGATTTGGAATAGTTCAGTGACAGAAAGTGACATTCTTATAATTCTTAAAATATAACTGATTATTTACATATGCTGACCAAATGTTAACATTCACATAAGTGATTCCATTGAATGTGAGGGAAGCAAAAGAGATAGCACTGAAAGTATTGTGTGTTTGTGCAGAAATACAGTGGGGTTATGTGAAGATCTTTTCAGATAATTTCAAATATATTTCTCACCCTGTGACTCCTTGCCCTTAGGGCTTCCAGGCCATGGTCTTGGTGATTTAAGGGGGAGTCAGCTCCCCATAGCAAACAGTCACAAAAGATTTTGGTTTAAAAAAAAAAGCTTGAGGGGTACCTGGGTGGCTCAGTCAGTTGAATGCCTGACTCTTGATTTTGGCTCAGGTGATGATCTCAGGGTTTTGGGATTGAGCCCTACATTGGGCTCCATGCTAAGCTTGGAGCCTGCTTAAGATCCACCCCCCTCTCTTTTCCCCCTTACGCACTCTGGCCCTTTCCTACTTGCTCTCTCTTTCTCTTTCTCTCTCTCAAATAAAATAAAAAAATTAAAAGAAGCTTGAAATCCAAGCACTCTTCAAAAAGAAAGGAACATCTAGATTTTTTTAGTCCATCAGGAATGAAGCCTAAAGAACCAGATGATGGCATTTCTTTGGTGGTTGTGGGAAGGAGGAGGAAAGAGATGAGAACGGAGAGGACTTCCTTTTTTGCATTTCTTTGGAAGGTGCAGGCAGATGGGAAACATCCAGACAGGTATAGAGGAGGCAGGGAATAAGACATGGCAGCCAGTGGCAGCTCCCACAGGGGCAGAACAAGAAACCCCCAAGCTTCCCAAAGAAGTCCCCTGTCACAGACTGAACTGTGTACCCTGCAACATTTGTATGTTGAAGCCCTAATGTTTAATGCAACAGTATTTGGAGTTAGGGTCTTTAAGGGAGTGATTAAGGTTAAATGAGGTTATATGGAGGGACCCTAATCCAGTAAAATTGGTGTCTTTAAAATAAGAGCAAGAGACTTCAGGAATGTGCATGCACAGAGAAGAGGTCCCATGAGGACACAGTGGGAAGGCAGCCATCTGTAAACCAAAGAAAGGTCTTTGCAGAAACCAACCCTACCAGCACCTTGATCTTGGATTTCTAGCCTTCAGAACTATGAAGAAATAAATTCCTGGGGTGCCTGGGTGGCTCAGTCAGTTAAGTGTCAGGCTCTTGATTTCAGCTCAGGTCATCTCATGGTTCTGTGCTGATGGAGTTGAGCCTGCTTGGGATTCTGTCTTCCTGTCTCTCCTCCCCTCCCCACTCAAGCTCTCTCTCTTTCTCTTTCTGTCTCTAAATAAACAAGCATGAAATTCTTTTTAAAAGAAAGAAATTTTCTGTTGTTTAAGCCACCTGGTCTGTAGAATTTTATTAGGGCAACCTTAGCTAAGACACATCTCAATCACCTCTTGTGCCACTGTCAAGTGTGATGTCCCAGCACTATCATCATGAGTTGGCTTTGTGTGTCCCCTGGTGTGCCATGTAGGGCCTCAGAGGTCCTAGTGGGGGTCTTGGAGGTGCTGCAAGCCCAGGTGGCCCAGAAGAAGCCTGGGGTTGCTAAAGATGGATGGGAACGTTGAAACCAGATACAAAAGGTAGGAGGAGTGTCTGCTGTGTGAACACCAACACATCAAGTCATCTGGACAATGTCATGGTTCCTAGTCAGGGGCACCAGTCCTGCACATCCCCATCTTGCCTGAGGCCAGGGAGCAACCAGAGCATATCCTGTGGATGGTCTTCCCTCCACTGCCCTTGGTCACCTATGCTGGACCCCTCCCTCCATTCACCAAAGGACCTAGCTGTCCAAGAGAAGATGGGGGATGGAGGAGGGTACAAAAATAGGAAAGGCAGCATTTATCCCAGAAGGAAAATTACCTGGAGAGACTGTTCAAACTACTGATTCAGACTCAGATTACCAGATTGGACTAAACTAAGTCTCTTCTGGGACTTCTTACCTCTTTCACAGGAAGGGACCTCATAAGGGAAATCATATTAGTAATAGGCAAGACAAGGAAAACACATTTTTCTGCACATCTACTTGTGTTTAAGAGTAATCTATTAGTCCGTAGATATTTTTATGAGTATATACATCTATATGTATGTGTACATACATATATTTTGTAAAAGACCATCAAGTGTGTTACAACAGAGCACTACATTCAAAAGAAGGATTGAATGCAGCCTAAATTTTAGAAAAAATTTCTCCCTGATTTAGCACCCACCCGAGAAGCCTCTGATAGCACTTTCCGTCTATGGCCAAAGGTCACATGTCCTGATACAGTACGACCCTTCCAATCCACTTACCCTTCCATTCCAGCAAAGCTGGCTGCATTTCTTATTTCCAGGATCCATCTTCCTGCCCCTTCACAGTGGGAAATCTCACTTCCTGGGGACCACAGTGTCTATCCACTGAAGACTGATGAGTGGGATCATTTATCTTACGGTTTACCTCTCCCACAAAATGCTACTACTGCAGGATACAGAGATGTGATGGCTCACGATCCTCACTACAGGTCAAAAATAACAGAAAGGGGAAAACATATTGAATGGACAGGTGAGATCCCCAGGTTACTTGTTTTTGCTTTGCTTTTTCAAAAAGTTGCAGTGTGTGCTTTACAGTTGAGAAGCAATTCAAAACAAAACAAAACAGAAATGTCTTTTTAAAATAGGTTTTTTGTAAATATTAAGCAATCAATAAGTATTTATGGGCCCCTATACCTAATGGAGGAGGCAGACAATCCCAGAGCCCAGGCACCTTGCGGGATCTGGTCCTGGCTCAGACCTTAGGGGGACAGCAGCCTGACTGGTTAACAGGAATAACAAAAATTGCATCCCACTGACCAGGGAAATTTTGAAAATGTATGGTTATTTATTTATTTATTTATTTATTTATTTATTTTTTCTTCATCCACACAGTCACTTCATGTAAAGAACACGGCTGTTCATTTGTAAATGTTTCGTGGTGTTTGGGCAACTTTTGGGGTGCTCTGCAGACATCGTGCCCATTAGCAATCCTAAATGTTTTGAAAGATATCTGAATAGGCTCATGCTTAAAGCAGGCAAGACCATTCCATGACCCCAAATAAAGACCTAGAATGTACCTGTCACATTTCGCATTCACAATCCAGCCATAAAGGTTTCAAAACTTCCACCTTGGAGTTGGCAAAATATGTAATGGAGAATGATAAATAATCACATAACTGTTCAGAAAGCCACCTGCAGCTCATCAGCAGAATTAGAAACCAGCTCTTCAAAGAGCAACCCCTGATCTGAGAGCAAAGGGAAAAAGTGAAGGAAAAAATCCAGACAAATCTTTCACTTCATTGTCTGCTGACTTCCTGAAAACAAACAAACAAACAAACAAACAAACAATAATAATATACCCAATGACATTGTGGCAATATATTATGTCCTCAGTCTCTTTAAAGAACTCTCCTTCAATCATTAGATCTTGGACTGGTGTGTGTTTCTTTCATGAATGAAATGGTTTATCTTTTTGAATATGATTCTTTCCCCTTGTCATAAAGATGCAGAATAGTGATTGATTTTGAACTCTGGGTTGGCTGGTTCTCTTTTTGTTGTAGCTTCCAAGAAAGAAAGAAAGAAGGAAGGAAGGAAGGAAGGAAGGAAGGAAGGAAGGAAAGAAAGAAAGAAAGAAAGAAAGAAAGAAAGAAAGAAAGAAAGAAAGAAAAGTTGGAGATATTCACTTGGAGACATTCACTTGCATTATTGGAGACACCCACTTGGATAGTGGTTGGTGGTTATTATTGCTAGTTAATACTTAATTGATTACCATGTTCCTGGCACTATGCTGAGCACTCATGTGTCTTATTTGATCTTCATAACAGCCCCATGGGAGATGCCATTATTATCCACATGTGGTGGGGTGGGGGTGAGAGTCTGAGACAGAAAGATGAGGCACCCCAAGTCATACGAGTGGCAGAGCTAAGACTCAACCCAGGTCTGTCAAGTGTCATGCCAGGGCTCTTGCCCACCCAACTACACTGATCTCCATGAAGCTGGGAGATAATCTGTCCCCAGAAAATAGTAAGGGGAAGAGAATAAAAAGAATATAAACCAAGTTGGATGCTTCCAAGGAGATGCCTGTGAATGTATGTGCCTGAGGAGGAGGCTGGAGAATTGAGACCGGCACCCTTTTACCTTATAGTAAGGACAGTGTAGTAAGGACATTGAGGGAGTTCCTATAATTACATAATTTATCAAGTGGCTCACCTTTTGTTTAACTTTTTTCTATTTCTTTGTCTCATAAATAAATCAAAAGCAATTTTGTATCATTTTAAAGGCAAGAGGATGGGAGAGAAAGTGGTTGCATTCTCTGCTGAGACTTCATAAGGAGAGGGTGAGCCAGGGCCACGCAGGAGGAAGGAGGAGCAAGTCTCTCAGCAGGGCCACAGGGGGAAGGGAAATTGTGCAGGCCCATATACTTCCCCAGGGTACGTCTCTGGGCAGAGCAGGTTTACAATACTGCCAGTGTCTTATGATCAAATTAACTTTGGTTGATCGATTAATCTCCTTACCTACCTTAATGATGCCTGAAATGCATCACAGAAAGTTCTACTAGACAGAACTGGTCCAAAACAATGTTAGAGGGTCAATAGTAAGTCAGTAATATCAGTGTGGGCTCAGAGTATATGGAAACTGGGTTAGGAAAATATAAAAGTATATAATTTTAATATAAAAAATCTTAAAGTTTAAGTCACTTTAAGATAATTTACATTACTAAATAATTAACCTAAAGGATTATCCCACAAATTTTAAGTCTTGAACTAAAAGAACTCCATTTAGTTCAAGACATCCTATTAAAATGAAAACATGACAGATAGAGTAATAAGATTTTAGGGCAGGAATAGCAAAAGGGCTATCTGGTAAACAGTCTATCAGTAACTAGAAAGAAATCAAAGAAACCTGGATACAGATTTTGGCTCCACCCCTTAACCAATGTGATATTTGAGGCAGGTCATGTAGTCTTTGGGGGCTTCAGGGTTCTCCTCTCTAACTGGGGACTCTAGCCACACAACATCATTTTACTGTGAGAACTAATGACTCGACATATTGAAAATGCCTGGTCCATGGTAGGTGTTCTGATGGGGGCAGAGGAAACATGCATTGATTGCAGCCCTACTACAGGTGACATTCTTTCACGGAAATTCTCTAGTTTTCACAACAATCTTCCATTTTAAGGAAAGATGGAGGATTAGAGAAGTTAAGCAATTTGCCCAGGTTTACATAGTCAGTCAGTGGTAGAACCCAAATTCAAACCTGTATTTTGACTTATAGTGGAGTTTTCCTTCTACTTTAGCAGATGGTCTCTCAAAAGTGAAACAGTAATGACGAGGGAGACGCCTCATTTGATTTCATCAAACTAGGCCATGTAGCGGCCCTCTGCTCTACCTCCAGGGAGTACAAATTCTATGGTAAAAAACTAGGGTACATTCCCTTCTGTGACACTACAGACCTGATGACCTCTCAAGTGTCCCTGCATTCCCCAGAACCTCTGTGCCAGGCCAAGTGGGCAGTATCGATAATGTTATTACAAGATAACACGCAAATCCATGAGGTAAGCACCAGAACTAATTGGGCCTGGTTTGCTGTAGATTCAAGTTTTCTGGCTGAGCAACCTGTGAATTGAATTAAGCTAAAAACATGTGACATTTCTGACTTCCTCGAGTCCTGGGCATTGTTGTGTTTTTTGAGAGCCTTCTCTGGGCATTTGGGGTCATGAGTCAAAGAGCCAAAATGCCCAATGCACACAGCAATGACCTCTTCTACTAACACAAGGGGAACATAGAGAGGGTGGGAGACAATGACAAGGAAGAGAGAAAGAGAAGGGAGTTAGCATTCATTTGATGCCAACCATGTGCTAGGCACTGCATGAGGCGCTTTGTATCTTTAAATTTTTTGGCACCATCTACAGTAATTTTTATTACACCCTTTTTACACGGCGAGTAATTTAAAATACTGGTATTTGTAACTTGGCCTTTAATCTTGTCAAGTGAGTCTGCTTTTGCCAAACATGAAGGGAGCTCAGAATGACATTTAGCTGGGATTCAGGCAGGTCTGACAACCTGGCAAAGGAGGCCTCCCAGAACATTTCTGCAATAAGACGGAGGGGTCTCCTGCAGAGAACTCATACCAAGGGAGGTGAAGGAGAACAGGCATATGTTTGTTGGGTAGCTAAGATCTATTCCTGACCTCTTTCTTATTAAAAGAACCTAAATATTGGTAGGAATATCAATATGCATAATTGGACATTTGTTTCTCTAGACTTCCTTGAAGGTAAAAGTGACTGCATTACTGAGTTCTGGCCAATAAGACATGAACAGAAATCTGCAAGGAAATTCAGGGAACTTCCACTTAACGAAAAAAAGGAGAGAAATGAAGGTGGTACCACACTTTTCTCTTCTGTCTTTATTCTACCTTAAATATGGATATCTGCGGTGGCAGCAGCTACCTTATGACCATGATGCAACAGTATGAAGGAAAAAGACCAAAAGGTTGGCAGAGAACTTGCCTGATATTACTACTCTCCTCATCTGCACCAACAACACTGACCTCCAGATTCCTTTTTGCATAACAAAATCGACTGTTGATTTAAGCACTGTTTTTGGATTTTTCTATTACTTAAGATCAAACATATTCCTAACTGATTTACACAGCATTAAAGCCTTCCTTGGTTTGGGAAGGAGGTTCTCATTCAACATGGATCTATTGCTTTGTCTCCCTTTCCCTTTGCACACTGGACCATTGTCAAAGTACTGAGGAAAGTAGGGGGCTCATGGACAAAATAAAAGTTAACAGAGCTCCTTGGCTGAAAAGACTTTACCCCTCTAACAATTTAATTTCAAACAGGGAGATGTGGTATGAGTTACAGCTCTTTAGGTTCAAAGTGATAGAAAAGGTACACAGATTGATTCAAGCAAAATGAGGAACCAATTAGCTCACATACTGTCAATCCAGGGAGTGGTCAGGCTTCAGGCACACTGGATCTGGGGGCTCAAACATCATCAGGCCTGGATGTGTCCCAATTTCTCTGCTGCACTTTACGTTAGCATCTCTCTTGGAAAGTCTCTCTCTTCACTGCACCCCACTAGCTCTGGTCTTACATTCTCAAAACTGCAAATCTAGCAGACAGGGAACACCTGTCTCTCTCCTGGTACTGCCACAAAAAAAGTTGAGCTTCATTTGCCTGATTTAGGTCATGTGCCACCCCCAGAACTGATGCAGGAAGTAGAAGAATCAGGTCTACCCAAATTACATGGACAGATTATGGGTACAAGGTGGTTTCCCAAGGAAAATATACTCCCAAAAGGTATAAGGAATTCTTGGCAGGGAAAAGCAATGCCATCACTGTTGAGATGCTCTTCTCAGCTCTATTACTTAATACTAAAAAGGCTGGGTCCCAGAAAACCCCACAATTCAGGTGTGGTGGGAATATCGCTCCTTCCTGTATTAAAAAAAAAAATCAGACAATTTCAAGAAAGAGACCTCAGATAGTAATGGTATAAGGAATGGGCTTCTGGGGGGAGAACATCTAAGATATCACCTAGAGATATTACTAGACTCTGATGTCCTATATCAGAAGGTAGAATCTGAACCGTGGGCTACCTGGGCTGTGTATTACTACAATTTTATTATTATTATTATTCCCAAAGGCTAGTAAGAATAATGAATTAGACCATCATCTGACAACTGCTGAGTGCTGCCATGTGCAGGATAGTTAGTGGGCTCAGAAATTATTGGCAAATCGAATACTAGAAAACATGCCAGTCCTAACGGATTTTACAAATATCTTCATTCAAGCATAGCTAATAATGCAAAGCAGAACATGCAGAGAACTGATACTAGTTGTGCAGAAAAAGAAATATTAATGAATGCTGAACATGACAAGGAAGAATCCACAAGGAAAGAATGAGAATTTAAGATGTCAAAAGAGATATATCCTTGTTATGAAAAGAATAGCCTTCTTACAAATCAGGACTTTTCTCTTGCTGCTTCTACGTTCCCAACATCTCCAAACCAGCAGTACAAAGGCCACGTTTGACTTTCCAAAAAAAAAAATAATAATAATGTTTTATATATTTTTGAGAGCTAGAGAGAGGGAGGGACAGAGAGAGAGGGAGACACAGAATCTGAAGTAGGCTCCAGGCTCTGAGCTGTCGGCACAGAGCACAACATGGGGCTCGAGCAAACTGTGAGATCATGAGCCAAAGCCAATGCTTAGCTGACTGAGCCACCCAGGCGCCCCCTTTCCAAAATTTACCTATTCCTCAGGACTGACCCAAGAAGGGCAGGCAGAGGTGATCCACGAGGACTCTGCAGAGACAGAGCTGAGTGCAGTGGGTGGGCTGAGATGGTGCCTCTGAGCAGGTACAGAGTCCTAGAGGTTCCAGGAGCACACACAGAGCTGGTCCACAGGCCAGCCCACTCTCACCTAATGTGATCAAGCAGCAGCTACAGGAGAGAGGTGGGCCCTACTTACAGGGCACGCAGGATCAAGGAAGAGCGCTTTGTTTTCTTAGGATAGAGGACACCTGAGTGTGTTTCCCTGCTGAGGAAAAGATTCTGTTTGAGAGGCAGACTTGCACACCCAAGAGGGAAAATTTTTAGAGCAGGATTCCTGAGGAGGCAGGAGGGCTCTCAGAGACAGAGGAGGCTTGGCTTCAGGCTGAGGAGAAGTGTGAGTAACTCTCTTGGAACAGGAAAGCAGCTCCAGCTGGCCTGGCCGGAGACTCCATGGTCAAGAGCAGAAATTCCAAAGTCAAGCAGAGCTAGGCTCACATCCCAGGTCCCCACTTCTAAAGCTGGGTAAACTTGGGCTCCACTTACTCATCTAAAAAAATAAGAATTTTATACTTCTATCATAGAGTTACCTTAAAGACTATATAAAGTAATGTACCCAAAAGGCTGGCCTACTAGGAAAGGGTCTAATGTGAACTCTAAGACATAGTAGCAACAAAAAAGAATAAGGCAGATATTTACACACAAGTATGACAAGATCTGCAAGACATACTTCTGAGGGTCATTTTTATTTTTGAGAGAGAGAGAGAGAGCACAAGCAGGAAAGGGGCGGGGGGGGGGGGCGGTGCACAGAGAATCCTAAGCAGGCTCCGTGCTATCAATGCAAAGCCTGACACAGGCCTCAAACCTATGAACCGTGAGATCATGACCTGAGCCAAAGTCAGACACTCAATCAGCTGAGCCACCCAGGTGCCCCCATACTTCTGAGTTTTTAGAACAGGAAATTACAAAGTAAAATATATAGTAGGATAACATTTACATTTAAAAGTCCAAGTAACTGCAGTGGATTGAAGAACATGATATATAGGTAAATCTCTGAGCTCATCATTATAGAAAAAGAAACCTAGTAAGAGAAGAAATTTTCAAGGATACTAGGGAACCAATTCATTATTTTGAAACTAAGCAAATAAAGGATTAAATCGAACATTTCTTTTTAAATTCCCTATACAAACTGCACTTCAGGCTAATCAAATAGTTGATAAGGGGAAGTTTCCCAGAATATTCCAGCTAATAAAAAAGAAATAGCAGAATTTGGATAGCATCATTTGGCAACCCCCAGTGAATTAATGTGTCCGACTACTAAGCATCAGTGGATGTCAGCATCATAAAAACAAAAACAAGAAATTAGGCACCTGCTTACAGAAGAGTACAACATCTCCTATGAAGGAGTCCTGCAAAAAAAAACAAAAACAAAAAATTCAAGTCTGAATCTGATCCCACCTCCAGAGCAACAACCAACCTACAGGAAAAATTGAGACAAAGGAATATGTTAAATAGCACCAAGGAAATGCCAGCATTCAAATCCAAACTGTGGAAAACTCTGAAGACAAAGCCCAGTTTCTCAAAAACAAAACAAAAATCTGTAATAAGAACAAAAAGCATGGAAACCTAAAAATTAAAAGGAATTTTAAAAAGTTACCCAATGGTATGTGTGAGCCACATCTGGATCCTGACTAAAGAAGCAAGTTGTTAAAAGAAATAGTGAATGCTGGAGACATTTTAACACAAACTAAATGTTTAAAATACTTAAGAAGTGCTATTAATGTTTTTGGCACCCAAAACCCCTGCTGGGGTTAGGGTCCCTGCAGACAGGAGCCAAGAATCCACATCCCAGTGCTTCATTAAAACATTTTTCTCCCAGGAAAAATTGGTAAGGGAGTGGGGGAAGGAAAAGAGGGAAAAAGAAGAAATCAGGCAAGGATACAATTTGAGGCAAAGTCCCAGCCTCAGCCTGACCCTGTAGGGAGTTCTGGAGGGGAAATCACACTACAGGGTTTGTCCCACCATGAAGTGAGGGAGCTGGTGTTCAGGGCCAGGTGCCAGTCACTGGTGTGAGAGAAGAGCGGGATAAAAGGCTGTTCTGGCTTTTGGTCAGTCTGGGATGGTGACATGGTCTACATCATCCCTTCTGAAAGGCGCAGTCTTAAATGTGGAAAGGACTGACAGCAATTTCACCAAAGCCTAGGGCCCTTTATGCAAATAAGTCCCTGGGGCAAGCCAGGAGTGTCCTCAACCTCCCTGAAGCACTTATGCAAATCTGGAGCTAAAAGTGACATGTCCTGAAGCATTGTTAACAGTTATCTTTCTAAAATGTATCACTTCCCAGAACTGAGGTCAATGAAGAAAGTAGACCAAATATTATTTGTACTTTTCTAAATGATTTAAGGTGACCTAAAATATGTCCCATAGAATACAAGTTCCAAATAATGCTGTAGGAGACACGCAAACAGGGTTCTCTGACCGACAAAGTCTGGGAGAACAGAACCCACTGCAAGTTAAGTAGGTGCCTTTACTACAGGCCTTCCCAGAACTGTTAATGTGCTGCTGGGCAGTATGTATCTCCCAAAGGCAAGAATTTCCCAAACCAAGAATGTACACCCTGAATTCTAAGATACACATTTCCCCCTCATTTTAACATCTCTGAAATCTGATGCATCTTTCATGGATCTTATGAAATTGGGTTGAGTGGCTACAAAACTAAACATTTTTCATGTACAGCTTCTCATGCCCCAAGTCCAAGTCCATCCTCAACAAGCTCAATGGCAACTCAAAGGCCTATGATGTGCCCGGCATGGAGCTTAGTTTTCAAAGTAGCTTCTACCATAAATGAGCAACTGATAGATCAGAGGAACTGATCTCATAGCACCATAAGGAATTTAGAGTTTTATATGATCTATCAGTGCCAGACACGGGGTGAAAGTCTAAGCTCCCTGCTTAGTCTGGCATACACCTACCTAGATAGCAAGAACCACCCCCGGCAGATGCTCCTCTAGAACAGACCTCTCAGCCTTCACCGATGGGCAGATGCGTGCCAACAGCCCATCCATGGGGCTCCAGGCAGCTGCTCAGCAGTGTCCACACAGCTTATGACTCAACCAACATTTTTTCAGTGGTTTTGACTCCTGCCACCTTGTCAACTATCCTCTTTTCTCCCGGATACCTTTTGCCCTACTTTACAATGCATTGTTTTTCATCTGCTGCGGACTGAGTCAGGTAACCAAATATGCTAGAATGGAGTGTAAACTGTGAATCAAACAGTTCTGAATAAAGGTCTGAGGTTATGAGGAGGGTTCTGGACTTGCTCAGGCTTCACAGTGTGGTCACTGGGTAGGGAGAGGATGGGATTATGGAGCAGGGGCCAGGAGAGCCCACCTCATTTTCAGGCTGGACCCTGAGGGGGGTGCCCATTAGCAGTCACCCAAAGGGGTGTTCTGATGTTGGTCTTAGTTCAGGCAGCTCCTCTAGGAGACGTTCCTTCCCTGGGCAGTGGGGCTCAGCCTCCCCGGGGAAGTGGGGCTCAGCAGGAAGACAATCCAAACAGTAGAGAATTCCCAGAGGTCTGTTTGTGAGTACAGCAGCTTCCCAGTGAGCAAGAACTCAGAGTCCACCTACAGTTGGAGACTGAGGTGAGGGATGCTCCTGCCCCACACTGGTGGCAGGAACAGAGACCTGGACCATGCAGGGTGCGCAGAGACTGAACAGGAAAGACAGAGGCCGCATTTTGTGGTTTGGGCCAGCTCTACTGCCCCTCCGTGAGAATCACTCAAGATTCAGGGTCTCCTGCACAGGAAAGTGGTGATCCCAAAGGACCCCAGAACAAGGCAAGTTCCTTCGGAACCAGGCCATGGACCCGTTGACAAAGGATAGCTGACAGAGAGGGCAATTCCTTCCCCCAATTTGAAGTTTTGAAACCCACTCTGCTAGACAACCACAGCCCCTCTCAGGGTCACCACCACCAGGGAGACAGATTTAAGATAGGAGAGGCCCCCAGGGAGCACCCAAGACAGGTTGAAGTTACAAGAGCTCTGACAGAGGCCTCAGCTGCACAGGAGACCCCCAAAGCCCTGCCTCAGGCCTTCCTTTGATCACTTTTGTGGCCTCAGCTCCAGGCCAAATGCCCATCCCAAGGCTGACCTCAGTGACAAGGGTTAAAGTTCTCCAGGGACCCAACCTCTCTCCCTTGCTGGATGATGGACCTGGGCTAAGGATGCTGCATCTGTCCCCTGAATGATGAGGGTGTTGACAGCAGCAAGCCCCAAGGCTTTTTTGATCAGTCTCACCTGGTGACTCAGGAGGCCAACCCGTGAATGGGATCTCACCAGGACGTTTTGGGTTTCTTTGGAAGAACCATCTTCCTGAGGTGACATTGAACTTGAAGTGACAAGGAGAGAGATAAGGTGAGACAGACATTTGATCAAGTCTCTGACCCTCATCAGACTGGCAGAATTCTCTTCAAAGAAACCGTATTAAATCACCTTCTTTCCGGCCCCTTTGCTCCTTGGAAAAGCAGCACAGAGACAGCAGCCTTCATTCACTGCTTTGTTCGCACAGCTGGGCCAACCGGAGTGCCCTCTCCAGCACCCTGCACCTGCACTACACAGACACCCCACGCTGTGGGCCCTGTCCCCTAGTCTCACTTCCCATATGGTCATTGCATGGCTGTTCCCTGCTCAGGAGTAGGAGCCACCCCTTCAGGGAGAACACAGCTGGCACAGGGGCCTCCTCAGCCAGCATTTCATCTACTGAATTAGGAAACATACTGCACTTACCATGTGCCAGGCCCTGGCCTTAGTACTTCACAAATACTAACTCATTTCACCTTTGTAATAAGTCACTGAGGTAGTACTATTATTATTCCTATTCACAGATGCAGAAACATAGACACAAAGAGTGATTTACCCAAATTTCCCCCAAAGCCAAAGTTTACACGCTATAGGTCCTCATTAGTTATGGAACAAACTGAAATCTTACTGATTATGTGTGTGTGTCTGTGTGTGTGTGATAAAAGAGAGAGAGAACCCATGTGTGGGGTGTATATAACTGCTCCTACATTATTACAAGCAGAACTTAGTTTTTGCATACAGCCTCTCTTTAAAGACAGGTCTCTGTGGCTTGAGTAGGGGTTTGTGCTTAAAGTAGAAAACAGACCAGGTGATATCTTGAGGACTCTTTAAAAAGATATGTCTTGATAGTGCCTGGTATGCCAAGCACCATGCCCATCATTTCCCCTACATTACTTCATTCTGAACGCTTATCACCCCAGTGATGTCAAGTTTCTTTATTGCGCCCATTTTCAAGTTGAGGAAACTGAGTCTTAGAGGTCTTAAGCGATTTGCCCAGGATCCTATAAACATGGTCTAACTGCAGACCCCCAGTTTTTAGCCTTTCACATTAAATGCTGAGGTGGTAAAGGGTAAGGGCTTATTTGAAGTGAGGATAGTGGTTTATTGTCCTTATTGGTAAATACAATAAATGCACTTATCAAATTGGTGATAATGAAAAATAATAACAATTTTAACTGTGGGGGAGAGTTTGGGGAAATAGCTACTAAGATACCTCTTGGGAGAGAGTAAACTGGTACACATTTTCTGGAGTGCAATTCAACACAAAAGCCCTTAAAAGTGACTATGCTTTAATTCTGCAATCTCATTTCTAGGCATTTTGCCTAAGAATGTAATTGGACAATTATAGAGACACATGTGCCAAGCTTTTTACTGTAGAAGTTATTACAATAGCAAAAATCTGGGAAAATCAACCAATAATAGGCAACTATTTAAACGATGGAAGGCGTGACAAAATACTTAGGCATCCAGGGAAAGTGCTGCTGTAAACCGATATACTGACAAGGAATGACACACATGATTTATTTAGGTTGACGTATGCAGGTTACAAACCAAAGATAACTTTTCCATGAAAAATTCTGCAGATCAACCCACCCACGGTGTTAGTAATGGTTATTTCTGATTAGTGAGATTTTAAGTAACATTTTTTCCTCTTGATTAGCTGTATTTTCCCCTATAAAATAATAAGCATGCAATTTTCCCCAAAATAAAAAATATTTTTAAAAGGGAGCCCTAGAGAGGTGCCCGAGTGGTTCAGTCAGTTAAGCGTCCAGCTCTTGACCTCAGCTCGGGTCATGATCTCACGGTTCGTGAGTTCGAGCCCTGAAGTGGGCTCTGCGCTGACAGTGGGGAGACTGCTTGGGATTCTCTGTCTCCCTCTCTCTCTCTGCCCCTCCCCTGCTCATGCTCTGTTTCTCTCTCTCAAAATAAACAAACTTAAAACAAACAAACAACAACAACAACAAAAAAAGGGAGCCATAGAGCATAGAAAAAGGAAGTCACGGGAATGGTCCTGAGGAATACACAGCAAGCCTTGTGTCCTGAGTCCCATAAGAAATCCCATACTGAACAGCAATGAACCAAGAGCCACCCTGGCATGGAGGTCAAAATGGGTGAGAAAGAAATAAAAGAACATATCAACCAAGAACCAAAAAATTCTAGGTATTAGCCAATCATGAAAGCAGATGTAGCAGAAATTATTTGAGAGGGAGCTTTTTTTCTTTCCCCTGTGAATTGATTCTAATGCAGTAACTGCCCCTCCAGCAGAGAGACCCGAACCTGGGAGGCCCAGCTGACAGGGAAGGGAATCATGAACAATTTCATGAGCTCAGGTCAGAGAACCAGCACCCAGCATGGGCAGACCGCTAGGAAGCAGCCCAGGTTCTGGGGTGACCTTGATCCCCATTAACTGCCAACAGCCCCACCCCATCTCTTTGGGAGCCCCATGCTTTTGCAGCAGAAAGCGCTCACTTCCTGTGATGCTGGGGGATTCAACTCCAAGATCCCCAGAGGCTTACAGGGAATGGGGTCGTTTCATACCTTCCTTGTAGACATGGGAATTGTGACAGCCTTTTTGTAAAACTGCCTGGAAACACCCATCGAAATTAGCTGCATACATACCCAGTAGTTTTACTCCTGGAATCCATCCCACAGAAATAACAGCACCAGTTCAGGAAAACGCATCTCCATAGGTCAGGTACAGTGTTTAAAGTGTGTTCTACAGTTACATTCCTAATTTCCAGATGTTGCTGGTATGGGGATATCTAATCAGGTGACAAGAAAAGATTCCAAAGTGAGAGCAGGGGGAAGGAAATTCCAAGTTGAAAGTCAGGGAGGCAGGAGGCATCCCCACACAGGACAGGAAGCACCATGAACTGTGGAGGCCAGGAGCATGATCCAATGTCACTCCAGGGGTAGGAGGGCTGGTGTTTTAAATGTATCTCAGATGTATTTCAGTTAGGCATTGTAAGACACACAGACAGGGGATGTCTGTCATGAAGGAAAACCCCTTTATACTCATAGTTCTCTAGAAACAGAAGGCACAGCATGCCACACGGGGTGTCACAGGGTAGCAGCAAAGTCAGTCAGGAGGCAGAGGGAGGGAAGAGAAAATATGGGCATGAGCCTTCCCTGTGGTTTTCATGGGGAGTAACCAGTGAGGCAAAGCAAACGGCCTAGGATTGGCCAGTCTGAGTACTTTCAGCAGGCTCTGGGGTGTAGAGGCTGTCGTCCCTAGGTGTCTAGAACGTGGCTCTGGTGTGATTAGGGCCAGAGTGTAGTGTTCCCGGAGTATAAAAGTCTGAGAAAGAATGGGGCGCCTGGGTGGCTCAGTTGGTTGAGCGTCCAACTTTGGCTCAGGTCATGATCTCATGGCTCGTGAGTTCAAGCCCCACGTCGGGCTCTGTGCTGACAGCTCAGAGCCTGGAGCCTGCTTCGGATTCTGTGTCTCCCTCTCTCTCTGCCCCTCCCCCACTCATGCTCTGTCTCTCAAAATAAATAAACATTAAGGAAAAATTAAAAAAAAAAAGTCTGACAGAGGAGTGTCGCCTGGATGGCTCAGTCGGTGAAGCATCCAACTTTGGCTCAGGTCACGATCATCAATGTTTACAAAAAACAATAATTCTTCATCACCACTATAATTAATATTTGTGACTTAAAAGATCTTTTCCAGGGCACCTGGGTGGCTCAGTCAGTTGAGCATCTGACTTTGGCTCAGGTCATGATCTCACGGTTTGTGAGTTCGAGCCCCACGTCGGGCTCTGTGCTGACAGCTGGGAGCCTGGAGCCTGCTTCAGATTCTGCGTCTCCCTCTCTCTCTGCTCCTCCTTCGTTTGCACTCTGTCTCTCTATACATATCAAAAATAAATAAACATTTAAAAAATTAAAAAAAGATAAAAGTCTGACAGAGGAGGTGGTGGGGTACGGGCTTTGGATTGCTTGGTTTGCATATGACAGGTGCACTCCCAGGTAGGTCCCTTACTGCCTCTAGGAATTGGCTAACCCTGGGAGGGTTAGTAAGGTCCCAGATATCAAAACATCAGAATAAAAAAGACATGCTTAATTCGGCTGGACAGCTTCCACCATCCACTGGTTCAAATCCTCCACTAGAGTCCAGAAAGCTAGGTGAGCCAACTAATCAAGCTGCAGAGACAGAATCATAGAAAAGTCCCCATCCTATAGGGACCAGTATGCAAGGGGAGAGAACCTTGATGTCTAAATTTGGGATTATGACCTAATTTCAAGACCCAACGTGCCAGGCAAAGGCCCAGTGTGACTGATGCTATTTTCTCTCAGGGTTACATTTCTCTGGGGGCAATAACCTGCAGAGAGAAACTGGAGCCTGAAGCCCCCAGGGGAATAAAGGAGGCACTGGTGGAGAGAGATATTCTTTCCTCTCTTTGCCCCAAGCCTAAATTACAAGGACTTGGGTGGTCTTGGAGACTCTAGGGTAGGTCAGGAAATGAAGCATGCTCTGAAGAGGACGTCTGCCTTCTAATGATGCGTGTGCATCCGAAAAAGGAATGAGTTCGCGTTTCCACCCAAACCCGCTCACCTGCACTCCCTCCCTGCCCAACCTAGGTGGACCGTGCCTTCCAGTGGGTAGTATCGCCTCACTCACTCCAGTTACTTACTTAACAGTGACAGTTAATATTGGATTCGCCTGAAAATTTAATAGAGAGAAGTTTTGTCTTCATTTCAGCCAAAAGCTGGATCTCGTTTCAAAGTGCTTATAGTACTTGCATAGAGGCAGATATCTGCCTCTCTTACATGACTGGCATATGAAATGGTCAGGAAAAAGAATGGGAATGGCCCCTCTGGGACACCAATATCTATAACTAATGGAAATTCTCTTAACTGTGAGAGCTGCGTATTTAGTTGCATGCTGTCTCCATCTGCCACGGAACCCGGCGGGCCATATTGTCTCACTTAGTACCTCGAATCCCCATAGCACAGTCTGAGGCAACTTTGGAAGCCCCTTGGCTATGAGAAATTCCTTGATATCCCTGGATTTTTCCTGAAAAGGTCCCAGCTTGAACTGCCCACCCTACTTTCATTTAAGGAGATGCCTTATGATCCCAGGTGGTCTTTGGCTGCCTGAATTAACTTATCCATGATGAGCCCTCACTGTTTTCTTGCCCTTTCCTGCCCCCTCTCCCTCCAGGACGCTCTGCTCTTACTACTTGCTTATCAAAAGATAAGCAAGTCACTAATCTATACCCTGAGCCCTAAAATGGCACAGATATGTAGCCCCAGTTTGTGATTGTCTAATGAAACATGCCAACACCCACCAACTAGCCCTTTTCTCCCCTCCAATGGAACAATGGAACAGAAAACACAGTTCCTGATGATTAATAATGATACACCCACCCTGGGAGGCAGGGCCCAGCTCTGTGATGGTCTCCACCCTGTCGGACTATTAGCTATTGGAGTTAACTTTCAAAAAGGTCTCATAAGTCTGCATTTCTCAGACTCTGAAGAACCTACAAATCCTATGGGAATCTTATTAAAATGAAGATTTGATGCCTTAGGCCTGGGGTGGACCTAACATGGTATTTTGTCTCACAAGCTCCCTGGTGATACTGATACTGCTGGTCTATGAACCACACTTTGAGTGGCAAGGGCATAGGAAACACAGCTCTGAGCATCAATGCATGTATATAAACGTGTGCTTACTAAGGCAAATATCTGCAACTTAAAAGGGGACACTGCAACAATGATCTGTTTGCCTCTTTCTGAATTGGACTGCTTTAAAGATCTCTAAATTCTCCTTATGGCTTCAAGGTGCTATCATTTTGATAACATTTATAACCACATCTTCTAAAAAACTTCTTGCACCCAACCCAGTTTCAAAATTTGACGGGGAGAAATAGAAACAGCTGAGAAAGGAACACACCTTTGGATGCTGGGTAAATCCCCAGTGACTCAGTGCCCCAGGTGAAATCACTGATTTGTGGATGTGGAAATTGAACTGGAAAGGACTCCAGAAATAACAGCTGGTAGCTGACATCACCTGGTGGCTCAGGGGAGGGCTCAGGTCAGGCTGACACCAGTCCTGCCTTGTGCTGCGGCAAGGGGAGATAACGCTGACGTGCCCACCTGCATTTTGGTTCATAGCCATTCTAGAGGACAAATCTTAGGGTAATTTGACAAAAAAAAACCAAAATGTTTTGGAGTTGGATGCTTTTTTATTTTACTTCTTTTTTTTTTCTAGTTTTGCCTCACTTGGAGGTGATATTTGTTCACTGTCCTGTGGCTTTCATAAGCTGTGCCGTAGACATCCTACTCCCTTTGTACAGACTAAATATTTAGATAATACAGGATGAGATCACTGGGGAGATGTCACAGTGGGGTCCATATCCTAACAAAATGAAGCTCTTTGTTGGGTTTTTTTTTTTTTGTTTTTTTCCAACTGTTCAGCCCCCAACCTCTCCATTTTCAGAAGGAAGACTTGCCTTTAAATGGTCTGCCCCCTTCCCAAATACCTCTCCCATCACACCTCAACTTGATTCTCAGAGAGCTGTGTCTCGGAACCTCACAACGGGCCCTTAATGAATGGACAAAGCTTAGGTGCTGGTGGTAGGAGGTCTGTGCTGAGATTCGTCCCTGCTGAGGGCACCTGAGCTGTTCTTTTTTTTTTTCTTCTTCTTCTTTTCTATAATTTATTTATTTTGTGTAATTTACATCCAGGTTAGTTAGCACATGGTGCAACAATGATTTCAGGAGTAGATTCCTTAAGGCCCTTACCCATTTAGCCCATCCCCCCTCCCACAACCCCTCCAGTAACCCTCAGTTTGTTCCCTATAGAGTCTCTTGTTTCTCCCCTCCCTCCTTTTGAATGCAGATTAATGCTCTCTGAAACAGATTCTAAGCTATCTGGCGCCACCTCCTGGAAAATTGCAAACATGGCAAAAGGGCAGATTTCCCACATGAGTCCCAGTAAAGGAAGAGAATACTTCAGCTCATTTTATGGTTGTTGCCATAATAGTATATTGCCTGTATTTCTACCTCTAGTATTGGGCTTTATGTGCTAGATTTTAATGTCCTTGAGCCTGAGCAAGCGCACAAGACTTTTCAAAAGAAGCGTGGTTTGCTGGCACAAAACGGATTAATTTCGAGAGATCATTAATGCCCTTGAAGCAGTCTTTGTGGATACAAAACAAATGGTGGGAAATTTAATTGGTCCTCCATTATAGTATTGGAATTAATTCTACTTAATTTATCAAGTCATGTGCATTAATGCTCTGATTTTATATACTTTTATCTATCAATAAACATTGTAATACTTGAAAAAAAGAGACTCATTCCTATTTGCAGTAAAAAGGTTACCAGTACCAGTTATCAGGTTTGCATAGTAAAGTGGGAAGAACACAGCATCAGGAGCTGTCTCTGACTCTGGCCAGCCACCCTGTGTGTCCCTGGGCAGTTTGCCCACCTGTTCAACTTTACCATTCTCAGCTGTACCAGCTGACTTGAAGGGCTGTTACTTGGGTCAAATGTCCTAAAATTCCTAAAATTTGGTCCTAAAATGATCTCTTTACAGTAAAAAGGACTTTCTCTTAACCCATATTCTAACCCCAATCTATGATTGTCATATGGGTAGATAATGACTCCATGGCCTCTAGAATGATCGATCTTGTTTTGCATTTGTCCAGAGGGTGGGAAGTAAAAGGCACTCTCTGAACATTTTCCATTTGTCTATTCTTACCCAGCACCCCATGTATATAAATGTCCTACTTGCCACTTGGAGGTCTTAGGGTTCTAGAAAGAACAGTGGTCCTTTAGTGGAGCCACCCCCTCAGATGCTCAGTTAGCCGTCAGTTTATAGGACTTGAGCTCTCAGAGGAAGTATGAAAGGTCACGAGAGGCACAAAGATGCTATTTCTAGCTCTACAACTACCTGGCTGTATGACCTGGCCTCTGAGTCCTCCAATTGTTCCTAAATGCATACCACGTAGGCAGTGATGAGTCTGTCTATGCCCATACCAGCCCTGACCCCTCTCTAAGAGTTACTGGAGTGACTACATATGCTGGAAACAGTAAACCAAAACTCAAAAATGCATGGCAGGCTCACGTGTTCCTTGAAAAGCATAACTAATTTTCTCAGCTGCTTTTGTATTTGTAGGTGAATATGTGACACAGATCTGGCCAATGGAAAGCTAGAGGATGTTAATAGATGAGAAGATCCATTAAAAGGGAGGTGACTCCGCTGGCATGTTCCTTTCACCTCTTACCCATTCTCTTCTTCCTGCCACAAATGTGAATGACATGGCTGGAGAATGGCAGCCATCTTGTGGCCATGAGACAAGCATGCACAAAGGATGATGGAGCAGAAAGATTGTAGAAGCCTGGGTCTCTGATGACAGCATAGAGCTGCCCTTCCAATCCTGGACTGACTATGTCCAGACTTCACACTATGTGAGAAAAATAAAGCCCTTTATTGGAATAAATCATTATATTTTGAATATCTGATATTTGATGCTTAAATAAACATTATTAAACAACTGCCTAGTCATGGAAAAAAAGGAAAGTTTTTTTGCCTTTTCATAATCAATATTATTACAGGTACACCGTAAGTCTGGCACTAAATAGGCACTTGTTATTTGCCTACCAATTCCAAATCCACACAGAGGAGTTCATGCCTTATTTACCTAACACCTAAATTTTACTTCCAGTTGCCATTTCAACCTTGAAATTTCTAAATTTGAATCATTTTTTAAAATTTTATTTTTAAGTAATCCCTACACTCAATGTGGCTCCAACTGAGCAAGCTAGGCACCCACTCCCTAAGTTTGAATCTCAACAATGGAGTGAGATAAAATATGTAAAAAGCTTAGCACAATGCATGGCACATAGCATTTAATGCTGTGAATGCATTCAGAAAACTAGAGAGTTAACTAAATCTGTACAGTAAAGGGATATTATATGATAATCCCAATGGAGATGTGTTCCTAAAATACTAATTTATCATATATTACAAAGAATGATGGGTTTATCTAATTGTATAAACTATGGTACAAATAATAAGCAGATTAATTAAAATAATTCACTCATTTTACATACGAGTGAAAGAAAATGAAATTCAGAGTTGTATACTTCTAAGGGGGACTGCACAGTGCCACAATGGCAAGAAAAGCCACATGGGGAGAAAGTTCAAGAGTCATTCAGGAGGAGGTAATCATGCGGCTCAGGTTAGACTCTGCCAAAGCATGGTCCTCAGCAAGAGTGTGAAGCTGTCCCTGGGGACTATACACCCTAATGCATAGTTCTTTTCTCAAGAGTTCAAGTGGCACATCCTCCCAATGAAGGCCACATTTATCTACAATGCAGACAAGCCATGGAGGTGGACAGCAGGCTTGTGGAGTCCTGGGAGTACTAGGGAATCCAAACACAGCTAGCTGGTCAGTACAGTCTCCCTCCCTGCCTCTTCTACCCTGTGCAGTGTTTGAATCTGTCAAACCAACCAGGTCTGGCCTCAGATATTTTTGCTCATGATCCTTTTCTTTGTTCTTGGAGGGGGTTGAAGAAGCCCTCTGATATCTTCTGGGTGAAGAGCTGCTTATGAAATATAACATTTCAGGGGCACCTGAGTGACTCAGTCAGTTAAATATCTGACTGGATTTCAGCTCAGGTCATGATCTCACTGTTCGTGAGTTCAAGCCCCACATCAGGTTCTGTGCTGCTAGCACAGACCCTGCTTGGGATTCTCTCTCTCTCTCTCTCTCTCTCTCTCTCTCTCTCTCTCTCTCTTCATCTCTCTATGATCCTTTCCTGCTCTCTCTCTCTCTCAAAATAAATAAAAACATTAAAAAATATATAAGACACTTCAGAGGTGGGCTGGTGGTTGGCATTGCTAGCTGTGGAGAATGACATTACCAGCCTTTTAAGATCCAGCTGGATCGTCTGCCTATGTTTCCTTAAGATAGGCTCAGGCCCTTAAGTTACACATTTCTTTGGTCAGTAATTGTGGATAGAAATTATTTACTAAAACACAAAATAATTGGAAGAGAGGTTACAGAGGAATTAATTATCCTCATTGTGAAACATACTTAATTCAAGAGAGTGAGAGTAGAGGGCCTCTTAGCATGGAGGGTTTGCATTAAAGGACACCAACCCTCATTCCTGAAGAGTGTGCAGGACAGTTTCTGCCCTCACACCTTTTGAATGGAAGTATACAAGAGTACTCAGAACAATAATGGAACTTTTTAATGGTAAACTACAAAGAACCTTTTACACACACACACATACACATACATCTTTTCGCTAGAGAAATAAGTTCAAAGACAAATAATGTAATAAATTAGTACAATATAGATCAATTAAATGGAATATATATGTATTGGCTCTGAAAAAAGTTATTCATTCCTCTCCCTTCCTAACAGATAAACCCTATACCCTTCCTTTCAAAAACTGGTGTTAATGTTTTGCCTTGTGTCAGGCCCAGTGTTAGAAATTAGAAATAAAAGAAGGATAAACATAAAAGCTGCCCTTAAGGGGAAGTGACATAGTATAGTGGTTAAGACCTTGGAGCCAAACTGCCTAATTGTGAATACCAGCTCCACTATTTATGAGAAGTGTAGTATGGTCAATTATGCAACCTCTTTGTGATTCAGGTTTCTTCTCCAAAAAATGGGCATAACAAAAATACCTACCTCATAGTATTGTTATGAAGAGTAGATGAGGAAAGTGACATCGTCAACATGGCAAAATAAAGTGTCCTACAATCTTCCCCACAAAGAACACTGATTTCACCCATCACTCATGGACAAAATGGCCTTTGTGGATGTTTGGGAGTTCATCAGAGAAGTTCCAGCACACTGTTAGAACAAAAACAACCCAAGATTGGATACACTGATGAGGATAAGAGGTACGGTTTCACTTTCTCCGTGTTTCCCCTGCCACCAGGTAGCACAGCACAGTGCTAAGAGAGAACTTCTTGGCCTGTGATACCTCCCACAGGAAAAAGCAAGAGCATATACATCATAAATAAGTGCCCAGCTTCCCTCACTCTGTGAGACATTGCTAAAGAGGTCCCTTTGTCTCTCACCCCTATCAGAACACTGAGTTGTGAGCTGCATAACTGGGGGACAATGAGCGGCTGAGAGGACAGAAGCCAGGACTCAGAATGAAACATATCAAGTGGATGGAGATCCCACTAACCATCAGTGACTCCTTGGGAAGCTTCACCTGTGGATCCCACCAGCTGGCCCACAGTCATCCCCAACATTTTGAACACCTCACCTACAACCCCCCACCCTATTTCAGTGTGTCCTGCCTTACCAATGGTGGTAAGAGGGAGCCTTTGCAGGTGGCTAGTGAGCATGTGCAAAAAGCCAGCCTGACTCTACAGGACTGAGAAAAATCACACAGACCTGAGAATATAGATAGCATCCCCCTAAGGAAAGCAAGCAAAGGAAGGCTGTCAACAATCAGCCTTCCCTTGCAGGCATACAATCTTAAATTTAAAGTAACTGGTAAGATGGGGCACCTGGGTGGTTCAGTTGTTTAAGCATCTGACTTCAGCCCAGGTCATGATCTCACAGTTAGTGAGTTCGAGCCCTGTGTCGGGCTCTGTGCTGACAGCCCAGAGCCTGGACCCTGCTTCGGATTCTGGGTCTACCTCTCTCTCTGCTCCTCCCCTGCTCATGCTCTGTCTCTCTCTGTCTCAAAAATAAATAAAGACATTAAAAAAAATTTTAAGTAATTGGTAAGAATTGCCCCTCAGGGCACCTGGGTGGCTCAGTCAGTTAAGCAGTTAAGCGTCCAACTTCAACTGAGGTCATGATCTCACAGCTCATAAGTTTGAGCCCTGTGTTGGGCTCTGAGTTGACAGCTCAGAGCCTGGAGCCTGCTTTGGATTCTTTGTCCCCATCTCTCTCTGCCCCTCCTCTGCTTGTACTCCACACTCTGTCTCTCTTTCTCTTTCTCAAAAAAAAAAAAAAAAATCTTTAAAAATTAAAAAAGAAAAAGAGTTACCCTTCAAAGGGAACAAGAAATGTGGAGTAGGTGTATCCACAGAAAAGATCTGAAAAAGCCTCAGAATTCCTAACAGAACTGAAAGAAGGTATTTCTCTTCCAACGCCAGTCAGTAAAGATTAGAGGAGGTAACTGCTTCTTCAAATGCAAAGATAGCAATGTAAAACTGCAAGGAAACTAAAAAATCAAGGAAACAAAAGGCACCACCATAAGAACACAATAATTCTCTAGTACTGTCCCTAAAGAAATGTAGATCTATGACTGGCCTGATGAGGAATTCAAAATACCTATTTTAAGGAAGATCAATGAGCCACAAGCAAACCCAAAAAGAAAATTTAGTGAAGTCAGGAAAGCAAAACAAGGACAAAATGATAAATTTACAGAAATGTAGAAATCATTTTTTAAAAAGAACGAAACACAAATTCTGCAGCTGAAGATACAATGAATGGAGTGAAAAATGCAACACAACGTATTGACAGCAGACTGATATGGAAGAAAGACTCTGTGGAATAGAAGACAGGTCATTCGAAATTATGAAGTCAGAAGAAACACTAAATGAAAAAGAATAAAGAAAGCCTATGTGACCTGTGGATTACTACGGAGAGAAACAATCTACACATTAGTAGAGTCTCAGGAAAAGTGAGGTCGAAAGGGGAACAAAGAATATTTAAAGACATAATAAATAACTTAGAATTTCCCAACTCTGAAGAGAGATTTGGACATCGAAATTCATCCAGATAACTTATATATACCGCCATAATTTTAACTCAAAACAATCTTCTCCAAGACACATTATAATAAACTGTCTAAAATCAAAGACAAAGAGTTTTGAAAGCAGTGAGAGAAAAAAATAACTTCTCACAGACAAAGGAAACTACATAAAGTTATTAACAGATTTCTCAGCAGAAATCTTACAGTCCAGGAGGAAATAAAATGATATAGTTAAAGTGCTAAAACAAAAAAGTACCAAATGAGAATATGAGAATATTTTAACCAGGAAGGCTGTCCTTCAGAAATGGAGACAAAAAGACTATTCAAACAACAAAAAGCTGGAGGAGTTTACCTCCACTAGACCTGCCTCATGAGAAATGCTGGAAGTGTTTCATTTCCCAGCTAAAATGAAAGGACACTAAATAGTAAACGTAAATGTAAATATATGACAATATAAAACAATATAATCAACTAAGAATACTCTAAACTGTAATATGCTGGGGCATTAATCACTTAACTATCATGTAAAGGTTAAAGGACAAAGGTATTAAAAACAACTATAGCTACTAATAATTTGTTACTGGATACATAATTTTAAAAGAGGAAAAATATGACATTAAAAAACAAAATGTAAGGAGTAAAAAGGTAGAGTTTTTGTATGTAACTGTCAGCTTAAAATAGACTTAAATTTTTTTTTAATATTTATTTATTGTTGAGAGATATATACAGAGCACAAGCAGGGCAGAGGCAGAGAGGGGGAGATACAGAATCTGAAGCAGGCTCCAGGCTCTGAGCTGTCAGCACAGAGTCCGATGTGGGGCTCAAATCCATGAACTGTGAGATCATGACCTGAGTTAGACACTTAACCAAATGAACCACCGAGGCACCCCTTAAAATAGACTCTTCTATTTATGAGATTATTTATGTAATTCTCATTGGAATCACAAAGCAAAAATCTATTGATACACAAAAGATGGAGAGAGGGGAATCAAAGAATACCACTATGGAAAACCACTGATTCACAAAAGTTCACAAAGGAACTACAAAACAGCCAGAAAACAATGAATAAAATAGCATTAGTATGTTCTTACTTATCAATAATTACTTCAAATTTAAATGGATTAAACTCTCCAATCAAAAGGCAGAGAGTAGGCTGAATGGGGAAGAAAAAATAGGACCCGACTATATAATGCCTGCAAGAGATTCATTTCAGCTTTGAAGAGACACATAGGCTCAAAATGAAGGGATGGGAAAAAGATATTCCATGAAAATGGAAACCAAAACAAAGTAGGGGGAGCTACACTTATACTAGACAAAATAGTCTTTAAATCAAAAGTCATTAAAAAAACACAAAGATGATGATTATATGATAAAGGAGTCAATTCATCAAGCAGATACAATAATTGTAAGTATACATGCACCCAATATCAGAGTACCAAAATATATTAAACAAATACTAAGAGATCTAAAGGGAGAAAAAGACAATAGTCCAATAATAGTAAGAGATATCAGTACCCCAAGTTAAATAATGGATAGATCACCAGACAGAAAATCAACAAAGGAAACATTGGATTTGAAATATACTTTAGACTTTAACTGAATGAACGTAATAGATATACACAGAACATTCCATATAACAGCAGCAGAACACAGTCTTCTCAAGTGTGCCCAGAACATTTCCAGACTAAATCCTATGTTAGGTCATAAAACAAATCACAGCAAATTTAAGAAGACTGAAGTCTTAGCATCTTTTCTGACCACAATGGTATGAAACTAGAAATCAATAACAAGAGGAACGTTGAAAAATTCACAAATATGTGGAAATTAAACAATACACTCTGAAACAACCAATGAGTCAAAGAAGAAATCAAAGAGAAATTAAAAAAATATCTTGAAACACATGAAAATGAAAATACAATCTACCAAAATCTATGAGATACAGCAAAAGCATTTCTAAGAGCAAAGTTTATAGTGATAAATGCCTACATTAAGAAAAAAGAAAGAGCTCAAATAAACAACCAAACTTTACACCTCGAAAAGTATTAAAAGAAGAACAAGCTAAGGCCAAAGTTAGCAGAATGTCCACACTCAAAGTCTACCCAAAGTCTTCTACAGATTTAATGCACTCTCTATCAAAATTACAATGGCACTCACAGCTAATATCATTTTGAGTGGAGAAAAACTGAGAATTTTACCCTAACATCAGGAACAAGACAAGGATATCCACTCTCACCACTTTTATTCAACATAGTACTGGAAATCCTAGCCACAATAATCACACAATAAAAAGAAATACAAGACATTCAGATCAGTAAGGAAAAAGTAAAACTTTCACTATTTACAGATGATATGACACTATATATAGAAAAACACAAAGACTCCACAAAAAAGATTACAGAACTGAAACATGAATTAAGTAAAGTCGCAGGATATAAAATCAACATACAGAAATCTGTTGCATTTCTATACACCAGTAATGAAGCAGCATAAAGAGAAATTAAGGAATCAATCCCATTTACAATTACAACAAAAACAATAAGATACCTAGGAATAAACCTAATCAGAGATGAAAGACCTGTGTTCTGACAACTGTAAAACACTGATAAATTTCAACATGACACAAGGAAATAAAAAGACATTCCATGTTCATGGATTGGAAGAACAAATATTGTCAAAATGTCTATGCTACACAAAGTAATCTACACATTTCATGCACTCCCTATCAAAATACCACTAGCATTTTTCACCAAACTAGAACAAGCAATCCTAAAATTTTCATGGAACTGCAAAAGACCCTGAATAGCCAAAACCATCTTGAAAAAGAAAAGCAAAGCTGGAGGCATCACAGTTCTGAACTTCAAGTTATATTACAAAGCTATAGGAATCAAAACAATATGGTAGTGGCACAAAAATAAACACATAGATCAAAGGAACATAATAGGAAACCCAGAAATAAACCCATAATGATATGGTCAACTAATTTTTTTTTTTGAGACAGAGAGACACAGAGCATGAGTGGGGGAGGAGCACAGAGTGAAGGAGACACAGAATCTGAAGCAGGCTCCAGGCTCTGAGCTGTCAACACAGAGCCCGACATGGGGCTTGAATCCACAAACCATGAGATCATGACCTCAGCTGAAGTCAGATGCCCAACTAACTGAGCCACCCAGGCGCCCCAGTCAATTAATCTTCAACAAAGCAAGAAAGACTATCCAATGGGAAAAAGACAGTCTTTTCAACAAATGGTGTTGGGATATTGGACAGCAACACGTAAAAGAATGAAACTGGACCACTTCCTTACACCAAACACAAAAATAAATTCAAAATGGATGAAAGCCCTGAACATGAGATCTGAAGCCATAGAAATCCTACAGGAGAATTTAGAGGCAGTAACTTCTTTGACATCAGCCATAGTAACTTCCTTCCAGATATGTCTCCTGAGGCAAGGGAAACAAAATAAAAAATAAACTCTTAGGACTACATAAAAATAAAAAGCTTCTGCACAGTGAAGGAAACAATCAACAAAACTAAAAGTCAACCTATGGAATGGGAGAAGATATTTGCAAATGACATATCTGATAAAGGGCTAGTATCCAAAATGTATAAAGAACTTATAAAACTCAACATGCAAACAATGAGTAATTCAATTTAAAAATGGGCAGAAGATATGAACAGATTTTTTCCAAAGAAGATATCCAGATGACCAACAGACACATGAAAAGATGTTTGACATCAATTATCATTAGGCAAATGAAAACCACAAATAAGATATCATCTCATACTTGTCAGAATGGCTAAAACCACTAACACAAGAAATAACAGGTTTTGGTAAGGACATGGAAAAAAAGGAACACTCATGCACTGTTGGTGGGAATGCAAACTGGTACAGCCACTCTGGAAAACAGCACAGAGTTTCTTCAAAAACTTAAAAATAGAACTACCCTATAATCCAATAATCACACTACTAGGTATCTGCCCAAAGACTACAAAAATACTAATTCAAAGGGATACATGCACCCTGATGTTTAAAGCAACATTATCTATAATAGCCAAATTATGGAAACAGTCCAAATATCCATCAACTGAAGAATGGATAAAGAAGATGTGATAAAGATTATATATGCATATAATATATATATATGCATATTATATATATATATATAATGAACTATTACTCAGCCATAAGAAAAGAATGAAATCTCTCCATTTCCAAGGACATGGATAGAACTAGAGAATATCATGTTAAGCAAAATAAATCAGTCAGAAAAAGACAAATGCCATATGATTTCATTCATAAGTGGAATTTAAGAAACAAAACAAACAAGCAAAGGGGAAAAAAAGAGAGAGAGAGGGAGGAAAACCAAGAAACAGACTCTTAATTATAGAGAACATTACCAGAAGGGAGGATGGTGTGGGGATGGATTAAATAGGTGATGGGGATGAAGAATGCACTTGTGATGAGCACAGAGTGATGTACAGAACTATTGAATCACTACCTTGTACACTTGAAACTAATATTACACTGTATGTTGACTAGCTGGAATATAAATAACAGCTTTTTAAAATTCCAATGACATTTTTCACAGAAATAGAAAAAAAATCCTAAAATTTGTATGGAACCACAAAAGAGTCCAAATAGCCAAAGCAATCTTGAAAAAGAACAAAGCTTGAAGTATAATACTTCCTCATTTTGAACTATATTACAAAACTTTAATAATAAAACTTTATGGTACGGGCATAAAAACAGACACACAGACTAATGAACAGAATCAAGAGTTCAGAAATAAAACCTTCCATCATACATTCAACTAATATTTGACAGAGGAGCCAGAAATACTCAATGGAGAAAAGATAGTATCTTCAATAAGTGGTACTGGGAAAGGGCGCCTGGGTGACTCAGTTAAGCGTCCAACTTCAGCTCAGGTCATGATCTCACAGTTTGTGGGTTCCAGCCCTGTGATGGGTTCGGTGCTGACAGCTCAGAGCCTGGGGCCTCCTTCGGATTGTGTGTCTCCCTCTCTCTGTCCCTCCCCCGCTCGTGCTCTCTCTCTCTCTCTCAAAAATAAATAAATATGAAAAAAAAATAAGTGGTACTGGGAAAACATGTTCACATGCAAAAGAATTTAATTGGACTTCATTGTTACACCACTCACAAAAATTAACTTGAAATGGATTAAAGCTTGAATGTAAAATCTTAAAACTGTAAAACTCTTAGAAGAAAATATAGTGGAAAAGTTCCTTCACATGGGTCTTGACAACGACTTTGGATATATCACCAAAAGCACAATGAAAGCAAAAATAAATGATGGGACTACATCAAATAAAAAACTTCTGCAAAGCAAAAGAAAAAACCCACAAAATGGAAAGGCAATCTGTTAGAACAGGAGAAAATATTTGCACACCGTACATCTTATAGGAGATTAATATTCAAAATATATATGGGACTCATACAACCCAATAACAAAAAATATTTGTAATCTGATTAAAAATCATCAAAGAACTCAAATAGACATTTTTCCAAAGAAGAATATGGATGGCCAAGGGGTACATGAAGAGGTGCTCAACATCACTCATCATTAGGAAAACACACATCAAAACCACAATATCATCTCACACCTGTTAGAATAGCTACTATCAAAAAGACAAATGATAAGAAATGCTGAGAAGGATGTGGAGTAAAGGGAATTCTTGTGCACAATTCTTCTTGGTGGGAATGTAAATTGGTGCAGTCACTATCAAAAAATAATATGGTGGTTCCTTAAAAATAACATACAACAAAATAAAAATTAAAAAATGAAATGAAATGAAATAAAATAAAATACAGTACTACTATAGGATCCTGCAATTCCACTTCTGGATATTTAACTGAAGAAAAAAAGCAGTAACTCAAAAAGGCATCTGCATTTCCAGTTCATTGCACAGTATTTACGGTAGCTAAGTCATGGAGACAAACTAAGAGTCTGACAATGAATAAAGGGATAAATAAGATTTGGTATATATTTACCAGGGAATGTTATTCAGCCTTAGCAAGAAGGAAACCCTGCTATTGGCAACAACATGGATGGATGCTGAAGGTGTTAATTCTAAGTGAAATGTCAGAGAAAAACACTGAATGATCTCATTTATCTGTGGAATCAAGAAAAAAAAAAGCTGAACTCATAGAAAAACAGAAGGGTGGTTGACAGAGTCTGAGGGGTGAAGGAAATGGGGAAATGTTGGTCAAAGAGTACAATCTTACCATTAGAAGATGAAGTTCTGGGGATCTAAAGTATACCAACGTGACTACAGTTAATAATACTGTATTATATACATGAAAGTTGCTAACACAGCAAATCTCAAATGTGCTCAACACACACACACACATACACACAGGTGATGTGAAGGAAATGTTAACTAACCCTACTGTGGTAATTGTTTTACAAAGTATGTGTATCAAATCATGTTGTACACCTTAAACTTACAGAATGTTATATCTTGATTACATTTCAATAAAGCTGGAAATAACAAGGAACGAAGATTCACTGAGTTAGTATTGTTAAGTACTCAAGAGTTAAAATGTATTAAGTGTTTTTAAATAAGTAAAATAAAAGCACATGCGGTTAAGGGGCAAAAAGAGACACGTAACCAAGCAATTTGAGCAATGTGAAAAGTGCTGTGATCGAGGTGTGTTCTAGAAACCAAAGAGGGAAAAGACAAGCCCTGAAGGGAAGGTCAGGAAACACTCCTCAGAGATGAGGAGGAAGATGGTCTTAACCTGAATTCTGCAGGATAAGCAGAAATCCTCTGGAGAGAACAAAGAGGAAGCAGAGACTCTAATATCCAGGCCTCTAAGTTTCCCTTCTTAGTTTATCTGGTATCTCCACCTTCTAGGTCCTCTCAGTCCCGGGGAAAGAGACAAACCCTGAAGCAAGAAGTACTCTCAGCTGGGCTGAAAGAGGAAAGCTCTGGAGTTTTACTTGCAAAACCTCCTCCCTGATTGGTCAGTCCTCAGACAACTGGTCAGTCGCCCCCTAATTGCCATCATGTTTCACATGTGACCAGCGTGACTGGGCCAATTTCAACCAGAGGCGTGCTGCATCGGTGATCCCCACGGAGCCTACAGAACAGCTGTTTGCTCTAAGTCTGAAGAGCCCCACACTGTAGGAGTGAAGAGCAGAGCAGCATCTGGAGGGCAGAGGAAGGGGAGCCTTCGGTGAATTCTAGCCTTCTTTGGCTGTCCCTGAAGAGCTTTCTTCCAAAGAACCGAAGCCCAGCCTGAAACACCAGGTCTGATGGATACAGGACAGTGGGATCAGAAACCTCCTCTTTCACCCTAATCCTCCTGGCTGTGTGCCCGTGAGAAGAGAATTTTCCAGACTAAGCAACAACAACAGGATCTTACTTCCTATTCTGAAGCCTCACAGGTAAGAAGACTCTGGCTTTTCTTCTTTGCAGAATTTTGTTAATGTTTATTTATTTTTGAGAGAGAGAGCAGAGAAGGGGCAGGGAGAGAGAGAAGGAGAAAGAGGATCCAAAGTGGGCTCTGTGCTGGCAGCAGAGAGCCCAATATGGGGTTTGAACTTACGAACCAAGAGATCATAACATGAGCTGAAGTCAGATGCTAACCAACTGAGCCACCCAGCCCCGCCCCCCCCGAATTTTTTTGAGCTTTTATTGAGAGAGAGAGCGAGAGAGAGGGAGAGAGAGAGAGAGAGAGAGAGAATCTCAGGCTTGATATTGTCAGCGTGGAGCCCAACATGGGGCTCGATCTCACAACTGTGAGGTCATGACCTGAGCCGAAATCCAGAGTCAGACACTTAACCGACTGAGCCACCCAGGAGCCCCTGCAGCAGAATATTTTAACAAGGCCTGTGGGCAATCTCCGTTCCATTCCCTACCTGGGTGTGACTCTTCCACCTACCATATTTCCCCATTTATGCCAAGTGGCTTCTGTTGTAACAATCTCTACACAAGTTAACTGATGTCCCAAGGCAGCAGATATAGGGGGACAGGTGGGTAAGTAAAAACAAAACAAAAAGCCAAGCAGTGATAGGCAGGTTTTTCTGTATCTCCAAGAGACCAGTTCCCAGAGCTCAAGTAGTGGGCAGCCATCAAGAAGAAGTAATACCAGATTAATGTTCATCTAGAATTTATCAGTTATATAGCTGCATGTTAGTACCTGCTGACTGTACTTAAGGAATGTTTGGCCTTGGGTGCTATAGATTTATAGGATTTCCATACCCCTACAAGGGGAGGGGTTCTTTTATACCAACTATTTACTGAGTTCCTCAAGTATGTGTGCAGCACGAATTAATGACTATAGCATTAGTAGCTTGGTTCTGTGTAGCCCTGGGATATCCACTTTTTTTTTTAAGTTTATTTATTTTGAGAGAGCGAGAGGGAAAGAGCGAGAATCTCATGCAGGCTCTGCACTGTCAGCACAGAGCCCAACATGGGGCTCAATCTCACAACTGTGAGATCATGACCTGGGCCAAAATCGATAGTCCAGCGCTCAACCTACTGAGCCACCTAGGCTCCCCGCTCACTTTTTTTTGTTTGTTTTTAAATTTTTTTAAATGTTTAGTTTTGAGAGAGAGGGAGAGACAGAGCGTGAGCAGGGGAGGGGCAGAGAGAGAGAGAGAGACAGAGCATGAGCAGGGGAGGGGCAGACAGAGAGGGAGACAGAGAATCCGAAGCAGGCTCCAGGCTCTGAGCTGTCAGCACAGAGGCCCACGCAGGGCTTGAACTCACAAACCGCAAGATTATGACCTGAGCTGAAGTTGGACACTCAGCCGACTGAGCCACCCAGGGGTCCCTGTTTGTTTTTAAACTGAGGCAGAGTCCTAGAGAAAAGTCTCTGAAGTGCCTATCTCCCCTATCCCTGTTCTGGAAGTTGGAGAACAGCTCCATGCACAGCTGGTGCCCATTCTGTAGCATTTCCATTGGAATTTGTCTCATCAACATGTCTTGCCAACTGTAATCCCTAGTCTTATGGTTCTCAGCTGTGGTCTCCAGGAAAGCAACATCAGCATCAGCTGGGTGGGACTTGCCAGAAACACAGATTCATGGTCTTCATGGGCCACAGCTACTCAACTCTGCTGTTGTATTGTGAAAACAGCCATAAACATTATGTAAGATGAATGAGCTTGACTGTGTTTTAATGAAACTTTATTTACAGAAATAAACAAGAGGCCACATCTGGTCCCAGGGAGGTAGTTTGCCAACCTCTGAGCATTTTATGTGGTGTTTCATCAATCAGAAACTTTATTACAGCCTGTCGCTGATCCTGGGTTCTTTTGAAGCTTGTATTCTTTGTGTGTGTTCTTTGGAAATTATATTTACCCACAATAAAGTGTAACTATTGAGTACAGATCATATCTTTTCCAAAGGCCTGGGAAGGATGTGATAGCCCCATTGTACCATGAGGAAACTGAGGCACAGGACTTGATTGGGGCTTGCCACGCTGCACAGTTAAGTGTGTTCCTTGAGCACAAAAGGCTCCATTTCTGCAAAACATGATAGAAACAGTGTCTAGTGGAGTGTGACAGTAATCCAGGACTTGTAATTACATTCAATCACACTGCTCATCCTAGTCAAACTTTCCCCAGGAAACAAGTTTCACTTTCCATGATCTAGATAATTCATAGTATGCTACCTCATCTACTGGGGGGCGGGGAGCACCAACCAAGAAATAATAAAAATAGACAAAGTAGTTAATTATTGGCTTATGTATTTCCCTAGATTTTATCAACCAATGATTTATCTGGAAATCCTATTCTGTTTACAGAGCAGCTGGTACTCTTTTCTCACCATTAGTCAAGTATAAACATTTTTCAACAGGATAGGGATAGTTCTCAACTGAAGAGTTTGGGCTAATGTAATTCCTCCAAGGTCAGGGGGGAGGGTTGGGATGAAGCCTTCCAGCCAAAAACAAAATTATCAAGAAAATGAGAGACTAATGTGCCTGGGCTACTTCACTAAACACATAAGTGGAATACCACGTATTAACTATTGGTGATGGAAAAAGTGTGAAAATATGTGTAGCATTTTCTCATTGCCTTTTGAATTGGCATAAGCTATGTTATCTTAGAGTAACAAACCCACAAATTCAGTGGCTTAATGCAACAAGGGATTTGGGGTGATGCAATTGCTTCTTTAAGGAAGCTTTCCTCCTATTGCAACTCCGGAATCGGGTGGTTTTAATCTTGGAGCTCTGTCCCTAAAAACACAAAGCCTTCGGCAGGATCGCATGCCCAGGAAAAGACAGAGGGGTATGTGGGATGACTACCACCTCTGCCTGCAGGTGGCCCAGAACTAGGCACATGGCTCTGTCTAGTTGCAAGGAGGCCTGTCTTCCTTATGTGTGGAAGAGAAGGAGAGCTAGATGTGAATCCAGCACTACTGGAACTCATAATTTCAAACACATTATCTCATGTATCTTTCCATAGCACCAAAGGGAGGTCTGCTGATATCTAAGCCAACCACAGCTTAGAGAAGGATTGAACAAGGAGTGTTATTTAATTGAAGTACAGCACACAATGTTATATTAGTTTCAGGTGCACAACATACTGGACGATTGTATACATTACTTGGTGTTCACCAGGATAAATGTAGCCACCATCTGTTACAATGCAATGTAATTACAATATTACTAACTTGAGTTTACTCCCTATACTGTACTCTTCATTTTTATGACTTACTTTATAACCAGAAGTTTTTTACATCTTAATCCTCTTTAACTATTACACCTATCCCCTCACCAGTTCTCCATATTTAAGAGTCTGGGTTTTGTTTTTTTTGTTTTTTTTTAAGTTTTTACTTTAACTCCGGTTAGCATACAGTGTAATTAGTTTCAGGTGTACAATATAGTGATTCAACAGTTAAATACACTACCTGATGCTCATCATGAAAAGTGCACTCTTTAATTCCCATCACTTATTTAACCTGTCTCCCCACTCACCTACCCTCTGGTAACAATCAGATTGTTCTCTATAATTAAGAGTCTGGGTTTTTTTTATTGCTTTAATGTTTATTTATTTTTTGAGAGAGAGACAATGCAAGCGGGGAAGGGGCAGAGAGAGAAAGAGGGAGACACAGAATCTGAAGCTGGCTCGAGGCTCTGAGCTGTCAGCACAGAGCCCAATGCGAGCTCAAACTCAAAGACTGCAAGAACATGACCTGAGTAGAAGTCAGACGCTTGACTAACTGAGCCACCCAGGCACCCCTTAAGAGTCTATTTCTTGCTTTGTTTCTCTGCTATTTCTTCCCCTTTGCTTGTTTTGTTTCTTAAATTCCACATATGGTATCTGTCTTTGACTTATTTTAACATTATACTCTCTAGCTCCATCCATGTCATTGCAAATGGCAAGATTTCATTCTTTTTTGTGGCTGAATAATATCCCGTTGTGTATATATGCCACATCTTTATCCATTTATCAGTTGATGGACCCTTGGACTGCTTCCATATCTTGGTTATTTTAAACAATACTGCTATAAACCTAGGGATGCATACATCCCTTTGAACTACTGTTCTTACAGTCTTTGGATAAAAACCCAGGAGCATGAATGCTGGATCATAGGGTAGCTCTATTTTTCACTTTTTGAGGAACCTCCATACTGTTCTCCAGAGTGGCTACACCAGTTTGCATTCCCACCAACAGTGCAAGAGGGTAGCCCTTTTTTCACATCCATGCCAATACCTGTTATTTCTTGTGTTGTTGATTTTACCCATTCTGACAGGTGTGAAGTGATATCTTCTTGCATTTCCCTGATGATAAGTGATGTTGAACATCATCTTTGGCTATCTCGATATTTTCTTTGGAGAAATGTCTGTTCATGTCTTCTGCCCGGTTTTTAATTGGATCATTTGTGTTGGGGTGTTGAGTTCTATAAGTTCTTTATATATTTTCATACTAACCTTTTCTTGGATAGATCATTTACAAATACCTTCTCCCATTCCACAGGTCTTCCTGATGGTTTCTTTCACTATGCAGAAGCTTTTTATTTTGATGTAGTCCAAAGAGTTTATTTTTGCTTTTCTTTCTCTTGCCTCAGGAGACCTATCTGAAAAGAAGTTGTTACAGCCAATGTCCAAGAAGTTACTGCCTGTGTTCTCCTCTAGGATTTTTGTGGTTTAAGGTCTCATGTTTAGGTCTTTCATCCATTTTGAATTTATTTTTGCATATGGTGTAAGGAAGTGGTGCAATTTCATTCTTTTGTATGTTGTCCAGTTTTCCCAACACCATTTGTTGAAGAGGCTGTCTTTTTTCCATTGGGTACCCTTTCTTGCTTTGTCAAGCATTAATTGACCATATCACTGTGGGTTTATTTCTGGGTTTCCTATTATGGTGCATTAACCTATGTGTTTATTTTTGTGCCAGTACTGTACTGTTTTGATTACTACAGCTTTGTAATATAACTGGAAGTTCAAAACTGCGATGCCTCCGGCTTTGCTTTTCTTTTTCAAGATGGCTTGGACTATTCAGGGTCTTTTGTGGTTCCATACAATTTTAGGATTGTTCTGTGAAAAATGCTGTTGGTATTTTGATAGGGATTGCATGAAATGTGTAGATTGCTTTGGGTAGCATAGACATTTTAAGAATACTTATTCTTCTGATCCATAAACATGGAATGTCTTTTTATTGTGTCATCTTGAAATTCTTTCATCATTGTTTTATAGTTTTCAGAATACATACCTTTCATCTCTTTGGTTAGGTTATTGCTAGGTAGTGTTTTGGGTGCAATTGTAAATGGAAATGTTTCCTTAATTTCTCTTTTTGCCACTTCATTTTTGGTGCATAGAAATGCATTATTGGTGTGTAGAAATTTCTGTAGATTAATTTTGTATCCCGTGACTTCACTGAATTTGTGTATCAGTTCAAGCAGTTTTTGTGGAATCTTCAGGGTTTTCTATATATAGTGCCATGTCATCTGCAAATAGTGAAAGTTTTACCTCTCCATTACAGATTTGGATGCCTTTTATTTCTTTTTGTTGTATGATTGCTGTGGCTAGGACTTCCAGTACTGTGTCATATAAAAGTGGTGAAAGCGGACATCCTGGTATTGTTCCTGACTTTAGGGGGAAAGCTCTCAGTTTTTCCCCATTAAGGATGATATTAACTGTGGGTTTTTCATAGGTGGCATTTATTTATTTATTTATTTTAGATAGCCTCTATTATGTCAAGGTATATTCCCTTTAAACCTATTTTGTTGAGGTATTCATCATGAGTGGATGTTGTACTTTGTCAAATGCTTTTTTTTTTTTTTTTTTGCAACCGTTGAAATAATCATATGGTTCTTATCCCTTCTCTTAGGGATGTGATATATCACATTGATTAATTTATGAATATTGAACCACCCTTGCAATCCAAGAATAAATCCTACGTGGTGAATATTTTTTGATGTATTGCTGAATTTGGTTTCCTAGTATTTTATTGAGAGTTTTTGCATCTATGTTCATCAGGGATATTAGCCTATAGCTCTCTTTTTTAGTGGTGTCTTTTCTGGTTTTGGTATCAGGGTAATGCTAACCTAATGGAATGAATTTGGAAATTTTCCTTCCTTTTCTATTTTTTGGGATAGTTTAAGAAGAATCGGTTCCAACTCTTCTGTAAATTTTAAGTAGATATAAAAAGGGGGGAGCATCTGAGTCTTAATTTCAGCTCAGGTCATGATCACAAAGTTGTGGAAACCAGCCCCATGTCAGTCTCCACGCTGAACATGGAACATGCTTGAGACTCGCTCCCCCTCGCTCCCCCTCGCTCCCCCTCGCTCCCCCTCGCTCCCCCTCGCTCCCCCTCGCTCCCCCTCGCTCCCCCTCGCTCCCCCTCGCTCCCCCTCGCTCCCCCTCGCTCCCCTCCCCCCAATAATACAAATAGTTCAGTAGGGTTTGCCTGTTAAGCCATCTGGCTCTGGACTTTTGGTTGTTGGAAGTATTTTGATTACTGACTCAATTTATTTGCCGATTATCAGTCTGTTTAAATTTTCTATTTCCTCCTGATCTAATTTTGGTAGTTTATATACTTCTAGGAATTTATCCATTCTTCTAGGTTATTCAGGTTGTTGGGATATAGTTTTTCATAGTATTCTCTTATGATTGTAATTCTGTGGTATTGGTTATTTCTGTTCTTATTTGTGACTTATTTATTTGAGCCATTTCTTTTCTTTTTGATAAGTATGGCTAGAGGTTTATCAATTTTATTGATCCCCCCCCCCCCCGCAAAGACCCAGATCCTGGTTTCACTGATCTGTTCTATTGTGTTTTTTTCCCCACTTTATCATTTATTTCTGCTCTAATCCTTACTGTTTCCTTCATTCTTCTGGTTTTGGACTTCATTTGTTCTTTTTGTAGCTTCTTTAGGTGAAAAGTTAGGTTGTTCATTTGAGATTTTTGTTACTTCTTGAAGTAGGCCTGCATTGCTATAAACTTCTCTCTTAGAACCACTTTTGCTATATCTCAAACGTTTTGGACCATTGGTTTTCATTTTCATTTGTTTCCATGTACTTTTTTATTTATTCTTTGATTTCTTGGTTGACTCATTCATTGTTTAGTAGCATATTATTTAACCTCCATGTATTTGTGGTCTTTCCAGATTTTTTCTTATAGTTGACTTCTAGTTTCATAGCATTGTGGTCAGAAAATATGCATGGTACGATTTTGATGTTCTTAAATTTGTTCAGGTTTGCTTTGTGGGATAATAAGTGGTCTATTCTGGAGAATGTTCCATTTGCACTTGCAAAGAATGTATATTGTTTTAGGATGGAATGTTCTGAGTGTATCTCTTAAGTGCATCTGGTCCAGTGTGTCACTCAAAGCCATTGTTTCCTTGTTGATTTTCTGTTTAGATGATGTGCCCATTGATAAAAATGGGGTGTTAAAATCCCCTACTATTATTATATTACTATCTATGTGTTCCTTTATGTTTGTTATTAACTATTTGATGTATTTGGGTGCTCCTATTGTTTATTTTGAATTTTAGATTCCACATATAATATGTGAAATCATATGGTATTTGTCATCTCAGTACAATGCCCTCTATGTCCATCCATATTGTCACAAATGGCAAGAAATCATTGCTTATTTTCTACGGTTGAGTAATAGCCCAGTATACACACACACACGCACACACACGCACACGCACACACACCCACACACACACCACATCTTCGTTATCCAATCTATCGATGGACATTTGGGTTGCTCCTATAATGTCGCTATTATAAATAAGGCAGTATACATAGGGGTGCATATGGTTTTCAAACGGGTGTTTTCATTGTTTTGGGGTGAATATCCAGTAGTGGAATTACTGGATCATACAGTATTTCTATTTACAAGGAGTGTTTCTCAATAGCCCTGACATACTGTGCATACATAATAAACACTGTCATTCCCAAACACCTATTAAACACAGGTCCCTGATGTCCCAGTTCTTTGCACAGGCCTATTCGGGTTTTATTATGATTGCCTCTACCCTTTGTAGGATTCAGATCAGCTGAGGAATACAGACAGAAAGGGTGTCTGTGAAAGAGGGCGGCCAGCAAATTCAAACCACTAAAACCAAACACAGAAATGGAAGTGAAGATCAATCTGTCTTGAGTCTTTCCACTCTCATTGGCTCTGTCACTCAAATATGGCACATCTACCCTTGAGAATCTCCTGTATCCCACTTCAATATCTCAGACTGAAAGATGATACTGAATAAGACCCTGAAAGACAGAAGTTCCAGGACTCCTCTTTCTTGCGCCAATCCTCTTCCCACCCACTCCTCACTGTCTAAAACATGGTTCTTTCATAAATACCATTGCCTGAGCACCTACTGTGTGCCAAGCACGGTGATAGAAGCTTTATATGTGTTGTCTTACTCATTACCACAACAGCCCTATGAGGAAGAGGCTGTACTTATTTTACAGATTAGGAAACAGAGAATGAACTACGTTAAGTAATTCCTATACAAGTGTACACAATTAACAGGTGGTAAAGCTAGAACCTACACTCAGGTTAGATGACTCCAAAGCCAGACTGTTATATCTGTTGCATTGCATTGTTTTCCTAAATGTTGCTTTTGTAAACATTTGTCAAACATTTAGAGAGTGCCCACATTGTTCCTGCACTTTTGTGAGTATCGACAAGGCAGAGAGCTATGCCCTCCAGTTGTTAACAGTTTAAATCAATGCCACAAATGTGATAAAAGATGTGCTTACAATCTTTGGGGATCCCTGAGGCAAAAGCTGTAATCTACCTGGAGAGGATGGAGAAGATTCAAAGAGGAGATAGAGCTGTTCTGAAGAGGAAAACCTGGCTTGGGAGGGATAGGAGAGAAGATTGTCACTAGGCACTCTTTCGTGCCTTCAAAATCAGGATCCCAATGGGACAATAGCTGACATGTGGAATTGGTGGTTAACAGGTTCCTAGTGGGGACACATAGATCACACATACTCCTGGCTAGCCACGGCTACCACAACACCACACCACACTTGGAATAGCCCTTGGTTTAAGGCCAGCAAGGCCAAGTGTCGGGACTTTGCTTAGGATTAAACTTCATTCAAGTGCCCAGAGTGAGGATGCAGCCAAGCCTGCTGAAAAAGAACTAGAACCTTGGCCTTGGGCCAGGAGTCCTTCCAAACTCCCAGGTGACATTCATCTATAAGAGTTTTCTCTGAAGTAGAGGAAGACTGGCCCTAGAGAGGGAGGGGTATAGTGTAGTGGTCTGAAGCTGCAGTGCCCAGAGCAGCAGAAATACTACCTGGAAATTGGTTAGAAGTACAAATTCTCTTTTTTTTTTAAAATTTTTTTTTTAATGTTTATTTTTTGAGACCGAGAAAGAGCATGAATGGGGGAGGGTCAGAGAGAGGGAGACAAAGAATCCGAAACAGGCTCCAGGCTCTGAGCTGTCAGCACAGAGCCCGACGCGGGGCTCGAACTCATGGACCGCGAGATCATGACCTGAGCTGAAGTCGCCGCTCAACCGACTGAGCCACCCAGGCGCCCCAAGAAGTACAAATTCTCAAGCTCTATCCTAGACCTGCTAAATGGGAAATGCTGTGTCCATTCTTACTCTGTGGTGATAATCCACTCCAAGAATTTTTTTTCTCTCCCCAAAGACACAGGAGCTTCAGAGGCCTCCTAGGGTTGTTCATTCAACCCTTCCGTGGGCTGATGCCTCCCGCTCTGCTTCTCTAGGACCAACTAGGGCCATTTCTTTTTTTTTTTTTTTTCAGTATATGAAATTTATTGTCAAAATGGTTTCCATACAACACCCAGTGCTCATCCCAAAAGGTGCCCTCCCCAATACCCATCACCCACCCACCCCTCCCTCCCACCCCCCATCAACCCTCAGTCTGTTCTCAGTTTTTAAGAGTCTCTTATGCTTTGGCTCTCTCCCACTCTAACCTCTTTTTTTTTTTTTTTTTCCTTCCCCTCCTCCATGGGTTTCTGTTAAGTTTCTCAGGATCCACATAAGAGTGAAAACATATGGTATCTGTCTTTCTCTGTATGGCTTATTTCACTTAGCATCACACTCTCCAGTTCCATCCACGTTGCTACAAAGGGCTGTATTTTGTTCTTTCTCATTGCCCTGTAGTACTCCATTGTGTATATAAACCACAATTTCTTTATCCATTCATCAGTTGATGGACATCTAGGCTCTTTCCAGAATTTGGTTATTGTTGAGAGTGCTGCTATAAACATTGGGGTACAAGTGCCCCTATGCATCAGTACTCCTGTATCCCTTGAGTAAATTCCTAGCAGTGCTATTGCTGGGTCATAGGGTAGGTCTATTTTTAATTTTCTGAGGAAACTCCACACTGTTTTCCAGAGTGGCTGCACCAATTTGCATTCCCACCAACAGTGCAAGAGGGTTCCCGTTTCTCCACATCCTTGCCAGCATCTATAGTCTCCTGATTTGTTCATTTTGGCCACTCTGACTGGCGTGAGGTGATATCTGAGTGTGGTTTTGATTTGTATTTCCCTGATGAGGAACGACGATGAGCATCTTTTCATGTGCCTTTTGGCCATCCAGATGTCTTCTTTAGAGAAGTGTCTATTCATGTTTTCTGCCCATTTCTTCACTGGGTTATTTGTTTTTTGGGTGTGGGGTTTGGTGTGCTCTTTATAGATTTTGGATACTAGCCCTTTGTCCGATATGTCATTTGCAAATATCTTTTCCCATTCCGTTGGTTGCCTTTTAGTTTTGTTGGTTGTTTCCTTTGCTGTGCAGAAGCTTTTTATCTTCATAAGGTCCCAGTAATTCATTTTTGCTTTTAATTCCCTTGCCTTTGGGGATGTGTCGAGTAAGAGATTGCTACGGTTGAGGTCAGAGCAACTAGGGCCACTTCTTTTTTTTTTTTTTTTTAATTTTTTTTCAAAGTTTATTTATTTTTGGGACAGAGAGAGACAGAACATGAACAGGGGAGGGGCAGAGAGAGAGGGAGACACAGAATCGGAAACAGGCTCCAGGCTCTGAGCCATCAGCCCAGAGCCTGACGCGGGGCTCGAACTCACAGACCGCGAGATCGTGACCTGGCTGAAGTCGGACGCTCAACCGACTGCGCCACCCAGGCGCCCCTAGGGCCACTTCTTAAGAGCCACACATTCTCATTGGCTTCTGGAAAGTCATTACATGACCTAGAACAATTTGAGAACGAACAAAGGAACTGTTGGGTGTATTGACATGTGGCATGATGGGTTGTTTGCTTGGAGAAGCTAGAAGGAATTGAATGGGGCTGGGTCTTCAAAGGAGAGGCAAAGAGAAGAGACCTAAGACTTCTGGACTACTACTTGAAACTACTTTTGAGTTATTCGACAAGAGGACAGTCATGCTTAAGGCCTTGTCCTAGGTGCTAAAAGCAGGAGACAGAAAATATAGGAACTCCAACAGGGAAGCCGTTGGACAACAGAGCACTTCAATTTAGCACACTGTTTGCTGAACATCTACTCTGTGCTATGTTTCATTTACTATGAAAGCAAAGATAGAATGCTGAGGAGTGGTAAGAATGTAGACCCTGTAGCCAGATGGCCTGGCTTTTTATTGCCACGTAAGGTGATGTTCATCCAGTAGTAGCTACATAGCCTTGCTTGCTCTGTGTATGGTAGCATCTCATCTTAGTGGTCACAGTCTTGCCTCTGGTTGCCCAGTGCCTGGATCGTCCTAGTTGTTATAGCTTGTGATTATCATCCATGATGTTTCTTACTCGTGGAGTGTACTTAATGGGTTAAGTGTCTTCCGCCTCTTTCCTTATCTATAAAGCAGGAACAATAACAGTATCTACTTCAAACATTATGGGGAATAAATGAGTTAACATAAGAACTGTGCTTAGAACAGTGCCCAGTGCATAAGTTCTTAATGAACATTAGCCATCATAATTCTTTTCTCCCAAAGCAGAAATAGTGCCTGAGCAAAGTCCAGCTTTCCCAGAGTTAAGATGTCCAGACAGAGTGGCCTGAGTTGCTAAAAGCAGAAACTTGCTTTCCATAGTGACTTAATTCCAGGGCTCAACACCCACAATCAACTGAGAGCAGCAGGAGGTAGCTGGATGGCCACATGGTGGGAAGGATGACACCATTGCCTATCTCCAGCCAAAACAGAGCCCCTGCACATGCAGACAACTTTGCTGTCCTCCAGAACATGCAGATGTTTTGGCCCAAGTGCTGGAACAGGCTCTTGGAGCCCATTCAAATGTGGAGAAATATTTAGATCCAATTGAAACCACTCCAGATTGTTGGCTCTTATTTTAGATAAACAGGATAAGCAAACTTGGCCTAAATGAGAACTGGTAATAAATACTCTCTTTTCCTGTTTTCTACTTCTTTAAAGTCAAATGCTCCAAGTCTAAAGGTCTCATGGGGAAATGAGCTTGTTTTTATTTGGTTAATAACTGAAATTCTTTACATTATATAGACCTTTCACATATGTGCAATGTTCACAATACAGCTAAGAAGAGATTAGGACAGGTGGACTTAACCCTCATACTAGACAATTGGAAATCAAGGCTGTGTGAGTGTAGTTTTGTCTTGATGCTTATGACCATTTCCAGTGGGGGACAATGTGTATGAACCCATCAATCTCAAAATGTATAGCCCTTCCTCTTCACCAACCAGTTGGATCCCTCTTTCAGTATATTACTTTCCCAAACACTCACCTACCACAGATTGGGTTGAAGGTACCCCATAGGCACAGACCTCCACACACATCATCAGTAAACATGTAGCCTCAGGCAAGGAGCAGAGTGACTCATTCTAGCAAAGACTGAAGATCCCTAGCCATTCTCTCACCACTACCTCCCTTCCACACCAACCATTGAATGCTGCTTCTACACATGTTCTCATACCTCTGGTGACAAAAGAGAGAGTTAGGTTTATATCTTCTGTCTCCTAAAATAGGCATTTGAGAATGGGGAAGAATGAATTTTTTTTTTAATATTTAAAGGAACTACACATTTTTCTGGAGTAAGTCAACTTCGTATACAAACAGGACAATATGCAAGTATTAAAACGAGAAAGGAGTTAATGTACTGTGCAGCTTTTCAAAGCAGACAAGGGCAGGAAGATACCACAATCAAGGAGAAAATGAACTATACAAAGTACAAATGTACAACTATATCAATATATTTTGGGGCTCCAATCTACCAAAGTAAGCTCTATTTCTTTACAAAAGTGAATAAGCAAATTAAACCTTTCCATTATGTGAAGTCATGAAATCAACTAAGACACCAAAGTACTTTTATTGTGTAACACTCTTCTAAATTTAGGCCAGTGAGCACCAACACTATTTTGTTAGGCAATTAGACAACAATTTAACAAGAGGTGCCTAGTATGTATAACTTGATATTGGTGCTTCTCCACTGCAGCCATGGAAGGACCCACTGAGACCACACAGTGCCTCTCTATAAGCAGTCCAATCGGGCATCCAGTTGCACCACATGATGGCATGAGAACAGGAGGATGGCCAAGGACCATCAATTCTTTCCAAATAAGTGTAATTCTTCTTGGTCTTCGGATATCACACTAAGCACTGATCCAGGCCCTCCATCATCCCTTTCTCCTGCCCTGACCAGCCTCCAGCCTTTCTCTTTGCCTTGAACGGACCTTGGCCAGATTAATTTTCCTAAACCAGACATGGGTAAACCAGTGGTAGCAGCCAAGCTCCTCTGCCCCAGGGAGTGCCCCATTTGCACACTCTGGCCCTGCTACCTCTCAGCCATAGCAACCATTGCTCCCTAGCAAAATCTGCCACTGCACCTAGAACAGTTTTGATGTGACTGTTCTATCTACCTTCATCCACCTGAGAATACCTGGCCACCTTCTCCTCACTTTCTCCAAGTTCCTTAAATTCCAGTTCTTGACTCCTCTAGTCTAAAGGGCTCTCCTTTTCCAACTTCTAATAGCAATAGAATTTGCCATGGCTCTACTTGCCACCATGCAGAAGGAAAAAATTGTGCAGAAGAGTAAAGCCAGTGCACAGAGAGAAGCTGAAATAGGAAGTGGCTTTTATGTATGAATCTAAGGATCTTTCAGTCCTTTCTGAAATTAGGCAAATTGATCATTTTTATGCACCCCTCCAACCACAATAGCTAAAATAAAAAATAAAAACAGTTTTAACAGAAGACAAAACTAATGTTGGCAAGAGGATTAAGCAAATGGAACTCTCATATACTACTAGTAGGAGAGTAAATTCCTCAATCTTTTTGAGAAAACAACTAAAGTTTAGCATACGCTTGCTCCATGAGCTGGCAATTCCTATAAAGCAAATGCACAAATGCACCAGGGGAGACACACTGGAATGTTCACAGCTGCATTAACTGTAATAGCCAAATCCTAGAAACAATGCAAATGTGCATCAACTGTAGAAGGAATACATAACTTGCGTGAGTAAGTAAAATGATGTAAAATACAGCAATGTAAACAAGTGAAGTTAGCCCATACTACAACATAGGTAAATCTCATAAAGATAATTGGATGAAAGAAGCCAATCACAACAAGAAAATGGGGTAAAGGTTAGAAAGAACATGAAGGGGCTTTTGAGATTCCGATAATGTTCTGTTAAATGAACTGGACGTTGGTTACATGGACGTGTTTGTTTTGTGGAAACTGATGAAACTGCACTCTGATAAGAATTTCTCTTACACATGTTACAAATAACTTATACTAAGGTGTGTGTGTATGTGTGAGAGACCTACTGACCCAGACCCAGACCCCACTGGAGCACAGGCAAAGGAGGAAATAGTCCAGAGAGCATGAATAGCATCTGTAAGCACAGAGCGCTGGCTTCATGGGCGTGGGATCTGTGCATTGGCAGAAGACCCCACACAGATAGGGTCCTGAACTCGGTTCAGTGCTCTACTGTTGCTGTCTTACAACTCTTACAACTTTTAAACCTGTATTTTTTTTCTCACCCTGAGCCCTGCTGATTTCCTAGCCAATTCTGAGTACAGGTTTCTTGCCAGTTCCCAGTATATCTAGTCGATCTGAGAACAGGTCACTGAATTGAAGAGATTCAATCTCCAAGAGCACTTTGGGATAGCTTTTCTGGGTAACCATAACTGCAACTGCCTTCACTATAAAGTCCCAGAGAAGTCAGTTGATGTTAAATCCCACAGTGGGTCAAAAAGAAGTGGGGGGTGGGGGGCGTCATGGAGGGAGCTGCTACCCTCTGGGCCCTGAAAAGGTTCCTGGATGAACCAGCAAAACCACTTGGTCCAGTCAGATACTAGGAGGAGCATTGTTTCCCCACTCTGCTGGTTGCTACATTTCTGGCTTCTTTTCCTATTAAGGGGTAGAATTACAAATTTGAGAACAACTGGATGTGTTTTTCTTAGCTCCCCCTTCTCCCTGTAAGGAATAGCTGCTCTTGGGGAGCAGGTGGTTTCTGGTACATCTTTAGGGGAGGGTCTCTGCAGCATGTGAGGGAGGAGGCTGCCTTTTCAGGTGCCACCAATTTTTTTGGGGGGAAGGATGAGTGTGCCGAATTCTGGGGGCACTAACAAATGTAAACCATACCCTCCATCCTGGTTTTTACAGCTAATAAAGGTGACATTTGGCTTAGACCTTCCTCTTTGTCTTAGTTTCCAAATCATTCAGAACCTGGCTGGGAAAGGGAGCTGACGAGATTTCTGACCACCTAGGAAATTGCTCTGCTTTGTCGCCTTTTTAAAAATGGCAGTGGAATTCTTGTGCGAGAGCCACCTTCAAAGTTTCATGACCGCGTTCACGGGATGAAAACCCCCCTCCAGGCTGGCCTCTATGTGCTAGGTTTCCAGGCAGGAAGTCCTGCATCTTAGAAAAAATAGCCTTCTCCTCTCTCCAAATACTAATGAGCTTGCTTCTCCTCTCCTCCCTCCCACTGCTGGGTGCCTTTGCAGGGAGGAATCCAGCCTGTCATCACTGGACAACCAGACCACCAAGGTTAGTGACTCTCTCAGTCCTAGCAGGTAGGCATCTCACCCAAAAATCGCTTTCTGCTAAATTAAATCCAATTTCATACCCTGGATTGAACAGCTGATACCACAGCTTGACCATGGGCTCTATTTTCTGCCTGAATTTTTCTCAGAGTTAATCTGCTGAAGGCCCAGGAAATTTTCTGGGGTTATTCCACATAAAAGGAAGAACTCTTATTTTCAACTGAGATAAAATTACCAGGGTACACCTCACTCAAATAACTGCTCTTTCTGACTCTGGTTAACCAGTCTGGTGATGGTACTCAATTTCCATTAGCTCCAAGGAAATTTTTCTTTCTCATGTGATGGTAGCAATAAGAACATTTTTTGTTTACCTGCTATCAACCTACAGAGTTCCAAATATGAGTGCTGCATTTTTGTCACTTTCTCATTTTTTTGAGAACTTGTCCCTCGGTGACTTATTCTATTCATGTGAACTTCAACCTGCACAATTTCATGCTACCATTCATTCATTATCTGTGTTCATCCCCCCCCACCCTACTATTCTTCTGCAAACCTTTATGTTATTCAGTGCCTTCTTCATAGCACCTTTCCCAAAAAACCTTCCTTGATCAAGTCCATCTTATTCCGATGAGGGCTCTCTGATCTGATTGATTTCTTCTGTGCCTACTCACTATTCACAGCTTAGTCTGAAGCAAACTGCTTCATCTGGTTATTACCAAACTCCCAATTCTAACACCCATGGCTTCCTCACATATCATTAAGCTGTATTCATGTCCACAGATTTTCAAGGAGGAGGATTAGCAGTGAATCAGTCTAAAAAGAGGGTCCTTAAAGGTCCTTTGTAGTTTATAAAAAGCATATCCAGTATTTTACTATATTTACTATATTTATACTAAATATATATTTATACTAAATATATACTATATTTACTATATTTTACTATATTTCAAATAATATTTGTATTGATTTTTGCAAAACAAGCTATAGTTTGAAGTGTAGTTTGATAAAATATCCCTGAGCTATGGGAATATAAAGAAAATATAATAATTCTCAGTGGGGACATGTCACTCTAGGGAATGACCAGACCCTGAGCCAGGAAGGCAAGGTTTTTCTCTCTGTTTGCCCTAGAAGTACTGGGTTCATCTCTGCCACCAGAATATGTTCCATGTTTCATATGCCTTTGTTCTAACTCTTTCCTTGGAATTCCCTTCCCTCTCCACTATGAAATCAGTGAGTTCTCAGTGAAATCACTATGTGCTCAGTGAGGTATTACAAACATCACTGCATACTTTGACTTTCTTGGTTCTAACTATAAGTGACCTTTCTTTTGAATGCCCTATAAGATGCCTCACCTATGGCTCAAATTGCACTGTGGCAAATATTAACACATTTTTATCCACCCACCCTCATGTAAGTTCCTTGAGGGTAATCATCCACAACAAGTATGACTTTTACTCCAGAAATTTAGGATACAACAGAAATCATTCTTTCTCTAAACCAAATTAAATTAGTTCTAAGCTTTGCCACCTGACTGGAGAAGTGTTAAAGTTCAGTCTTTGGGGGGCTACCTCCTCACATCTGCCTTCCTCTGTCCTCCTTCCACCATCATGAGACTATACAACGATATTGGGTTTACATGGAACCAGGTATCATGGACAAGGGGCTTCTCCTTTTAATAGAGTAATACCAGCCTTGGTGCTCCCTTTCTAAGCCCACATGCACAGTTTGAATGAAGTGGCCCCACCACCTCATGTTCATATCCCAAGTCTAGGCTAAAGCTACTCTCGACAAGGCAAATCTTGGTCTCTTCTGAACCCCATGTCCTTCACCCTCTTTGACGTTGACTGTGTTCTAGCATCTGCCTTGGCATCTATTTTATATGTACTTACTCCTTCCAGCAAGGCCCACCTCTAATCTTGAAAGGAAGAAATCACCTTAGTCACATTTTTATCTCCTGCCAGTAGCTAATGTAGTGCCTCAAATTTAAGGTATTGAATGAATAGTTAATCATCTTCTGTTCTTTCCTCTTCAATCTCAAGAGATGCTTTCTGGATCATACAACCCGTAGTGTATAATTCAGCCCCAAAACTCCCCTGTCAGCCACTGACACAGCCCCAGTAAATTTCTTATCTGTCATCATAGCTATTTGCGCCATTACATAATCATGTTTCTTTGTGCCACTAGGCAGCAAGCTCCATAGGGGTAGAAGTGACATCTATTTTTCCTCTCTGTATTCCCTGTCTGGAGGTCTGATATCCAGTGGCCATTCAAATAATGACTTAAATAATAAAGGTCTCGTCCCCCTACCGTCAAGGTATTTCTCTTCCAGCCAGGCTTTTGGTTTCTGATAGGTCCAAAGCCATGGGGTAATAGTTCTCCCCTAAGGTAAAAGAAGAGGCTCCTCCCACTCCAGGACCTTCCTCAAAAAGCAGAGCATCCAGATCTCCATCCAGCTCTAAGCCACATTGCACCACCTCCGCCTCGCCTTCATGTCTCTTTCCTGTTAGGAAAACTCCATACCCCTTTCAACTTTTTCTGCTTCCAAGAGAGGTGCATGCAAGCTTGAGTAGGAATGACAGTTCGCTCACATTTCCGTATAAAAAGCCCTTTAGGGGTCATTCAGGTCATTCTCTAAATACTATTTTCTACCACTAGCATGTGTAGCAATAGGGATTTTAACATGTTTGAAAATAGCAAAGAATTCAATTAATGTTCTGGACACTTGAAAACTAACAGTTGTGTGAATAAGACATTGATCTCATTTTAGACTAGTCTAGGGATCTGTGAGGACCCTAGTTTCTCAGTACTCACGGAAAAGATCTTAGTTACTTAAAGTTTAAATGGACCTCTTCTTAAAAAAAATAAATCTAGGGTCTAGATCTGTACTTTCCCACATAGTAGGTATTAGTCATCTGTGGCTATTTAAATTTCAATTAAAAATTAAATTTCTCTTAGGGCACCTGGGTGGCTCAGTCGGTTAAGCATCCGACTTCGGCTCAGGTCATGATGTCACGGTTCATGAGTTTGAGCCCCACATCAGGCTCTCTGTTAGGCTCTGTGCTGACAACTCAGAACCTGGAGCCTGCTTCGGATTCTGTCCCCCCCCCCCGCCCCTCCCCCATTCATACTCTGTCTCTCACACAAAAATGAATAAACATTAAAAAAATTTTTTTTAAATTACATTTCTCAGTCTCACTAATCACATACCAAGTGCTCAGTAGTCACATGTGGCTGGTGGCTACTACATTGAACAGTGTTCTATCATATTTCAGTACAGAAAGTTCTATGGAACGGCACCACTCAAGATGCCTTGAGCACACACCAAGTTGAAAACTCATCTCTGCAAGAGGACTTGCATTGAAATAGGAAATGTTCAATAAACAACCACCTTCTTTCCTATGTGCCAGATTCTGTTGTACCTGCTTCACACACAGCATATCATTATATATTCACAACCTGGGAGATAAGTGGTATATTCCTACTCTTCTAAACTCATTTTCTAGCACTGCCATTGCAAAATATCACAGACAGCATGGCTGTGTGTGATGGAAAACAGAAGACCAGTACAATAAGCCAGATGAATGGCTCTACTTACTCACTTCCCCTTTCTTCCTCTTTGCCCTCTGACCATTTGGGCATAATAAATGTGTCGTGATGAGATGGGTTATAAGTCCAAACCGAGAGAGACAGTAATGTTAGTAATAAATCCTTCCCAGAGCCCTGCCTGAAAGGGAAGCCTCCCAGGTGGGGAATGAGCAGCCACTGCTCAGAGCAGGGCCAATGTGGGGTACCATATGGCTCAAGTTGAAACAGTTCAGGAATGCCATCATCACCCACTGGGATTTTTGTGATGAAATATGCTAATTACAAATCAGTATGATGGGCAGGGAGTAAGAAGCACCAATTCTCCTCCACAGAAATAAAAATAACATGCAGCCAGCTCTCTATTAAACACAGAAACTGGAGCAAGGAGAACATAGGCAATTAGAATTATAGACAAGTCCAAAGCTTTTCTTTAGCAAGTGAGCTCATTTTCAGAGGCTTCAAAACTGATTCTAATGTAATAAACAGAGATGGAAATGTTGTGAATGCAACACACACACACACACACACACAGCTTGACTTGGGAAAATCCCATGGGAACCAGCCCAGCTACCCATTCAGGCTTGACATGCTCCTGCCGAGACTTTAGTCATCATGTTCATAAACTCACCACTCTTTCAGGACCTTCGGGCTTAATGCAAATTAATTAAACTGCCATGCAGCTCATTTGACCATTATTGAGGTTTTAAAATAATTAAGAGTGAAAGCAACTGATTAAAGCCTTTCCAGGCTGCTATAGCAGTTTATGAATTATATAAGTTCCATGTTAATGTGACTCCTCAGTGACTGCAGATTAGCTGGGGGGGATATTAAGATGGAATAAAGAGGCAACAGTAGCCATGACATCTTTTTGTTCTGTATTCCCCAACAGCTTTCCAGGGCATCCAATGTGGAGGCAAAAAATTACCATACTATATTTCAATAGCATTTTACAAATAGGATAATATTGTTTGTCCCATTTGATCCTCCCACTAATTCTATGAATTTGGTAAGTCTGGTGTTACTCTCTTTATTTTACGTGAAAAGAAACTAAAGCTTTAACAAGTTAAGAGCCTCACACAGACAGAGCAGGAATGTAGTCAAACACCCAGGACTAACTCCCAATCCAGTGTTCCTCCAGTACACCATGGTGCCTCTCTTAAGGATAATGCTCCTCCAAAGACAGTTGGAACCAGTCTGTAATTTCTAAAGAGAAAAGTTCATTACTTTGGCTTAAAGCAAGGATTCACATATTGAAATAGAGAAAGATTTTCACTAAGGGAAGAATAGAAATATTTTTGCTGTGTTTTCCCCTTACATTCCATTAAAACTACAAAAAGAAAAAAAAACAGAGAAATAACACCATTTAATTTTTTTAAGTTTATTTATTTTGAGAGAGAGAGAGCGAGAGCAAGAGAGAGTGCAAGCGCAAGCAGGGGAGAGGCAGAGAGAAGAGAGAGAATCCCAAGCAGGTTCCACTGTCAACATGCAGCCTGACTCAAGGCTCAGACCCACAAACCATGAGATCATGATTGAGCTGAAGTTAAGAGTTGGACCCTCAACCAACTGAGCCACCCAGGTGCCCAAATAACACCATTTTAAATAAGGAAGCAAGCACATAGCCAAGACATAATGAAGTACACCTTGCACATACTACAAGATCTGAGTCTGAGGGAATATGGTGAGAGCTACCCTACCTACCTCAGACAAGGGTGTTCCAGAAGTTGGGGCTGTAGTTAGATTTAGGAGAATACAGTATGTATTGAATGGACAGGTACACAAAGAGCACTTTTAGGATGCTGGAAACATTCTTTACCAGGTTAATGGTTAAATAAGTATGTTTACTTTGTATACTTAAGGTTGGTGTACTTTTAGGAGTATTATACTTAAGTGGAAAGAAATACATTTTATTGCCACAAAAGTCATAGTCAGTGATCATTACATTAAAGCCAATGATCTTACCATTAAAGATCCAGTGTCAAAGATAGTCATAGAAAAGATAGAGGACAGTTCTATTAACTGAACACCTATATCAATTTAACTCTACAGAGTTCAGTTCTTCATTTTTTTAAAATATGAAATTTATTGTTAAATTGGTTTCCATAAACATCCAGTGCTCATCCCAACATGTGCCTTCTTTAATGTCTATCACCCACTTTCCCCTCCCTCACATCACTCCCCCATCAACCCTCAGTTTATTCTCAGTTTTTAAGAGTCTCTTATGGTTTGCCTCCTTCCCTCTCTGTAACTTTTTTCCCCTTCCCCTCCCCCATAGTCTTCTGTTAAGTTTCTCAGGATCCACACAGGAGTGAAAATATATGGTATATGTCTTTCTCTGTATGACTTATTTCACTTAGCATCACAGTCTCCAGTTCCATCCATGTTGCTACAAAAGGCCATATTTCATTCTTTCTCATTGCCAAGTAGTATTCCACTGTATATATAAACCACAACTTCTTTATCCAATCATCAGTTGATAGACATTTAGACTCTTTCCATAATTTGGCTATTGTTGAAAGTGCTGCTATAAACGTTGGGGTGCATTTGCCCCTATGCATCAGCACTCCTGTATCCCTTGGGTAAATTCCTAGCAGTGCTATTGCTGGGTCATAGGGTAGGTCTATTTTTAATTTTCTGAGGAAACTCCACACTGTTTTCCAAACTGGCAGCTGCACCAGTTGGCATTCCCACCAACAGTGCAAGAGGGTTCCCGTTTCTCCACATCCTTGCCAGCATCTATAGTCTCCTGATTTGTTCATTTTAGCCACTCTGACTGGCATGAGGTGATAGCTCAGTGTGGTTTTGATTTGTATTTCCCTGATGAGGAGTGACATTGAGCATCTTTTCATGTGCCTGTTGGCCATCTGGATGTCTTCTTTAAAGAAGTGTCTGTTCATGTCTTCTGCCTATTTCTTCCCTGGATTATTTGTTTTTCAGGTGTGTAGTTTGGTGAGTTCTTTATAGATTTTGGATAGTAGCCCTGTATCCAATGTGTCATTTTCAAATATCTTTTCTCATTCCATTGGTTGCCTTTTAGTTTTGTTGATTGTTTCCTTTGCAGTGCAGAAGCTTTTTATCTTCATGAGGTCCAAATAGTCCCTCATGAATATGGATGCAAAAATTCTCAATAAGATACTAGCAAATTGAATTCAACAGCATATAAAAAGAATTATTCACCATGATCAAATGGGATTCATTCCTGGGCTGCAGGGCTGGTTCAGTATTCACAAATCAGTCAGTGTGATCCATCACATTAATAAAAGAAAAGAAAAGAAACATATGATCCTGTCAATCGATGCAGAAAAAGCATTTGACAAAATTCAGCATCACTTCTTAATAAAAACCCTCCAGAAAGTCGAGATAGAAGGAACATACTTAAATGTCATAAAAGCCATTTATGAAAAGCCCACAGCTAATATCATCCTCAATGGGGAAAAACCGAGAGACTTCCCCCTGAGATCAGGAACATGACAGGGATGTCCACTCTCACTGTTGTTGTTTAACATAGTGTTGGAAGTGCTAGCGTCGGCAATCAGACAACAAAGGGAAATCAAAGGCATCAAAATTGGCAAAGATGAAGTCAAGCTTTCACTTTTTGCAGATGACATATTACACATGGAAAACCTGGTAGACTCCACCAAAAGTCTGCTAGAACTGATACATGAATTCAGCAAAGTGGCAGGATACAAAATCAATGTACAGAAATCAGTTGCATTCCTATACACTAATAATGAAGCAACAGAAAAAGAAACTGATCCCATTCACAATTGCACCAAGAAGCATAAAATTCCTAGTAATAAACCTAACCAAAGATGTAAAAGATCTGTATACTTAAAACTGTAGAAAGCTTATGAAGGAAATTGAAGAAGATACAAAGAAATGGAAAAACATTTCGTGCTCATGGATTGGAAGAAAAAATGTTAAAATATCAATACTACCCAAAGCTATCTACACATTCAATGCAATCCCAATGAAAATTGCACCAGCATTCTTCTCGAAGCTAGAACAAGCAATCCTAAAATTTGTATGGAACCACAAAAGACCTCAAATAGCCAAAATAATATTGAAGAAGTAGACCAAAGCAGGAGGCATCACAATCCCAGACTTTAGTCTCTACTACAAAGTTGTAATCATCCAGACAGCATGGTATTGGCACAAAAACAGACACATAGACCAGTGGGATAGAATAGAGACTCCAAAATTGGACCCACAAAAGTACGTCCAACTAATCTTTGACAAAGCAGGAAAGAATATCCAGTGGAAACAAGACAGTCTCTAACAAATGGTGCTGGGAGAACTGGACAGCAACATGCAGAATAATGAAACTAGACCACTTTCTGACACCATTCACAAAAATAAACTCAAAATGGATGAAGGACCTGAATGTGAGACAGGAAACCATCAAAACCCTGGAGGAGAAAGCAGGAAAAAATCCTCTCTGACCTCAGCTGCAGCAATTCCTTACTTGACACATCTCCAGAGCTCAGTTCTTCAGAAGGGCTAGGAGAGAGGAATCTGAAGGAGAAACACTGCCAATAAACTATTCCTGTTTTTTTTTTATTTTTTGATTAAATTCTTTATTTAGATGTAATTGATATAGCCATAAAATTCACCTTTTTAATATAAATTCCATAGGTTTTGCACATATTTTTTCCCCACTCAGTAGGCTGCCTTTTCATTTTATTGATGGTGTCCTTTGCTGTGCAGAAGTTTTTAAGTTTAATGTCCCACTTGTTTGTTTTTTATTGTCTTTGCTTTGGTGACAAATCTAAAAAAATCATCTCCAAGACACATGTCAAGGAGCCTAATGCCTATAGTTTCCTCTAGGAGTTTGATGTTTACTTTCAAATCTTTAAACTCTTTCTTTTAAAAAAAATTTTTTTTTCAACGTTTATTTATTTTTGGGACAGAGAGAGACAGAGCATGAACGGGGGAGGGGCAGAGAGAGAGGGAGACACAGAATCGGAAACAGGCTCCAGGCTCTGAGCCATCAGCCCAGAGCCCGACGCGGGGCTCGAACTCACGGACCGCGAGATCGTGACCTGGCTGAAGTCGGACGCTTAACCGACTGCGCCACCCAGGCGCCCCTCTTTAAACTCATTCAAGTTAGTTTTTCTGTATGGCTTAAAATAATGGTCCAGATTCATCATTTTGTGTATGGCTATCCAGTTTTCTCAGCACCATTTAATGAAGAGACTATCCTTTCCCCCATTGTATATTCTTGATTCATTTGTCATTAATAAATTGATCATATATGCATGAGTTTATTTCTGGGTTCTCCATTCTACTCTATCAATCCATGCATCTGATTTTATGACAATATCATACTGTTTTGATTACTGTAGGTTTGTAATATAGTTTGAAATCGGGAAGTAGGCCTCCAGGTTTGTTTTACTTTGCCAAGATTTCTTTGGCTATTTGGGATCTTTTGTGGTTCCATACAAATTGTAGGATATTTTATTTGTGAAAAATGCCATTGGAATTTTGATTGGGATTGCATTGAATCTGTAGATCATTATGGGTAGTATGGACATTATAAAAACATTAATTCTTCTAGTCTATGAATACAGAATGTTTTTTCCATTTATTTGTGTTTTCTTCAATTTGTTTCACCAAGTTCTTATAGTTTTCAGAGTACAGGTTCTTTACTTCCTTCATTAAATTTATTCCTAGGCATTTTATTCTTTGTGATGCATTGGAAATGGGATTGTTTTCTTAACTTCTCTTTATGAGAGTTTATTATTAGTATATATAAATGCAACTGATTTTTTATATTGATTTTATACCCTGCAGTTTTACTGAATTGATTTCTTATATCTAACAGTTTTTGATAGTTCTTAGGGTTTCTAAATATAACATCATGTCATCTGCAAATAGTGACATTTTTAATTCTACCTTTACAATTTGGATGACTTGTATTTCTTTTTCTTGCCTAATTGCTCTAAGACTTCCAGCACAATGCTGATGAAAGTGACAAGAATCAGCATCTTTGTCTTGTTCCTGACCTTATAGGGAAAGCTTTCAGCTTTTTACCATTGAGGATGTTGTTAGCTATGGGTTTGTCATATATGGCCTTCATTATGTTAAGGTATATTCCCTCTAAATTAATTTTGTTGAGAGTTTTTTTTCATGGTAAATGGTTGTTGAATTTTGTCAAATGCTTTTTCTGTATCTATTTAGATGATCATAGGATTCTTATTCTTCATCTTGTTACTGTGCTGTAGTATTACATTTATTTTCTGATGTTCACCATCCTGGCATCCCTAGAATAAATCCCATTTGATCACAACGTATGATCCTTTTAATAGATTATTGAACTTAGTTTGTTAATGTTTTGTTGAGGATTTTTGTATCTATGTTTGTCAGGAATGTTGGCCTCTAATTTTCTTATCTTGTATCATTTTTGTCTGGATTTGTTTTCAGGATAATGGTGGCTTTCAAAAATGAGTTTGGAAAAAAATTTTAAAAAATGTGTTTGGAAGAGCCCTCATCTTATATTTTTTACAAGAGTTTGAGAAAGATCGGTACTAATTCCTCTTTAAATGTTTGGTAGAATTTGCAAGTGAAATTGTCTGGTCCTGAACTTTTGTTTGAAGGTATTTTTAATTTATTTTAACATTTATATATTTTTGAGAGACCGAGAGGGACAAAGCATGAGCAGGGGAGGGGCAGAGACAGAGGGAGACACAGAATCCAAAGCAGGCTCCAGGCTCTGAGCTGTCAGCACGGAGCCCAATGCGGAGCTTGAACCCATGAGTGGTGAGATCATGACCTGAGCCAAAGTCGGACGCTTAACCGACTGAGCCATCCAGGTGCCTCTGTTTGAAGGTTTTTGGTTAATCAATTTCCTTACTAGTAATTGGATTGTTCAGATTTCTATTTCTTCATGATTTAGTCTTGGTAAGTTGTATATTTCTGGGAATTTAGCTATTTCTTCTAGGTTGTCCAATGTGTTGGTACATAATTATTCATAGTAGTTTCTTGTGATGTTTTGTATTACTGTGGTATCATCAGTTTGATGTCTTCTTTTCCATTTGATTTTGTTTCCTTGGTGAGTCTAGTTAAATATTTGTGAATTTTGTTTATCTTTTCAAAGAACCATCTTTGAGTTTCATTGACTTCTTTCTATTGTCTTTTTAGTCTCTGTTTCATTTATTTCTGCTCCAAGTCTTAGTTATTTTCTTCCTTCAACCAACTTTGGGCTTTGTTTCTTCTTTTCTTAGTTTTTTTGTGGTATAATGTTAGATTGTTTATTTGAGATTTTTCTTATTTCTTGAGGCAGAGTAAATCTTACTGGAAAGCTAAGCATATAGTAAAGGTAGTGGATTAATCACTTATAAGACTAATATGAAGTTTAGAAGACAAAAGTAAAAATAGCTATAATTACAATAGTTGAGATACACAAGAGAAAGATGTAAAATCTGACATTGAAAACAAATGTTTTCAATCACTGTGAAGAGCTAATGCTACAAGTGCTTTTGCTACATCCCATAAGTTTTGGTATGTTCCGTTTATGTTTATCTCAAGGTATTTTTAAATTTCTCTTTGGAGTTCTCCTTTGGCCCATTAGATATTTAGTAGCTGGAATTTTCCAGTTTTCTTCATGTAATTAATTTCTGGTTTCATACCATGGGAGTTGAAAAAGTTGTTTGATGTTATTTAAATATTTTTAAATGTGTTAAGACTTGTTTTTTGTCTAATATATGATCTATCTTGGAAAATAGTCCATGTACACTTGAAAAGAATAGGTAATCTGTTGCTTTTGGATGGAAGTTTTCTATAAATATTGGTAAAGTCCATCTGTTCCAGCATGTCATATACGGTCAATGTTTCCTTATTGATTTTCTATCTGGTTGATTTACCCATCAATGTACATGCAGTATAGAAGTCCCCTACTGTTATTGGATTTCTGTCTACTTTTCCTTTTAGGCTTTTTAATATCTGCTTTATATATTTGGATGCTTGCATGTTGGGTGCATAAATATTTATAAATGTTATGTCCTCTTGTTGGAGGGACCCCTTTATTATTATGCAATACTCCTCTTTGTCTCTTACTACAGTTTTTGTTTTAAAGTTTGTCAGATGTAAGTATAGCTACTCCAGCTTTCTTTTGCTTTCCATATGCATGGAACATCTTTTTCCATCCTTTCATTTTCACCCTGTGTGTGTCCTTACATCTAACGTGAATCTTTTGTCAGTAGCATATAGATGGGCCTTGGGTTTTTTTTTTTTTTTAATCCATTCAGTCACTCTATGTCTTTTGATTTGAGAATTTAGCGCATATACATTTACAGTAATTATTGACAGTTGTGTATTTATCCTATTCTGCTGATTGTTTTCTGGTTCTTTTTATAGTTCTTCTCTGTCCCTGTCTTGTTCTCTTCCTTGTGGCTTTATGCCTTTCTTTAGTGTTATGCTTATATTTCTTTCTCTTTATTTTTTGTGTATTTATTATAGGTTTGTGGTTACCATGAGGTTTACATATAACCTATATGTATAATATTCTGTTTTATGTTTTTTGATGTCAGATTTTACATCTTTTTATCTTGTGTATCCCTTAACTAATTAATTATAACTATTGTTACCACTTTTGTCTTTTAAACTTCATATTAGCCTTATTAGTGATTAATCCACTACTTTTACTATATATTTACCTTCCCAGTAAGATTTACTCTTCCATAAGTGTTTCTTGTTACTAATCAGCACTCTTTCTTTCCAGCTTAAAGAAGTCCCTTTAACATCCTTGTAAGGTTGATTTACGGCTGGTGAACTCCTTTCTTTAGCTTTTGCTTATCTGGAAAACTCTTTCTCCTTCCTTCAATCCTGATAACTTTGCAGGATAGAGTATTGTCAGCTGGGTTTTTTTTTTTTTTTTTTTCTTTGAGCACTTTGAATATATTGTGCTACTCCTTTCTGGCCTACCAAGTTTCTGCTGAAAAATCTGCTGATTGTCTTATGCAGGTTTCCTTGTTTTTCTCTTGCTGCTTTTAAGATTCTTACCTTGTCTTTAACTTTTGAAATTTTCATTATATTGTGTTTTGGTGTGGATCTCTTTGGGTTCATCTTATTTGAACTCTCAGCTTCTGTTTCCTTCCCCAGATTAAGGAAGTTTTGAACCATTATTTTCTCAATAAGATTTCTGCCATTTCTTCTCTCTCTTCTTCTGAGAGCCCTATAATGTGAATGTTATCCCATTTGGTAGTGTCCCATAAGTCCCTTATGCTATCTACCTTTTTTTCCTCCTGCTTGGATGGGTAAATTCTACTTCCTTGTCTTCAAGTTGTCTAATTCTTTCTTCTGTTTCATCTAATCTCCTGCTAGACTCTTCTAGGGTGCTTTTTAATTTATTTATTGTAATCTTCTGCTCTGTGACTTCTGTTTGGTTCTTTATTCATTCCCCAAGTCTTTGTTGAAGTTCTCACTGTGTTCATGTATTCTACCCAGTTCAGTGAGCATCTTTATGACCATTACTTTGAGCTCTTTTTCAGGCAAATTACTTTTTTATTATTGTATTAAAGTTTTATTAAAACTTTATTTTATTAAATAAGCTATTTAATAAAATTTATTAAATAAGCTATTTAATAAAATTTATTAAATAAGCTATTTAACAAATTTTATTAAAGTTTTTTCATTAAAGTTTTATTACATTAAGGTTTTTTTCCTGAGGTTTTTATCTTGTTCTTTCATTTAGAACATATTCCTCTGTTTCTTCTTTTTGCTTGACTCTCTGTGTTCATTTCTATATAGTAAATGAAACAACCACCTCTCCCAGTGTTGAAGGAATGGTCTCATGTAGGAGATGAAACTTGTCATTCAACCCTGACTTGGCTCTTTGTCATCTCTCCAATCCTTGTGCTTGTCCAAGCAGTCTATTATTTTTTTAATGGCTCCCAATGGTTGAACATGTGCCAAGATCTGTCACTGCCCCCTAAAGGTAGGATCTCAGCACCTAGATTCAGCCTGTTTGGAAACAAGACCCTCTGGGAGCATCTTTTAAAAATATGCAAATATATACATTCCTTTGGGACCATGAGCATGAGCCCCACTAGCCACCAGAGCCAGGTAATCAGGAGATAGCCCCTGATTATAGCAGCATCTATAGAACTGGAGTTCCAGACGTGAAAACCAGTGCGTGTAAGCTCCCCTCCAGGAGATATCAGTGCTCTTGATTCTGTTAAAAAGAAGGTGCAAAGATAACACCCACTCTCCTATATCTCTAGAGAGGATTACAGTCTACCTATACTTGTGTGCCTTTCATGGTGCTTCTATGAAGGTAACCTAAATAGGTCTCTTTCACAGAGAGACTGGGTGCTTCATCTGTAGTTTCTCTGTAGTGCTCTGGGGATGGTAGCTAGGTAAGAGCTCTTTCTCCATTTGTTTCAGTCTTGTGAGACCTACAAATGATAAGCCTGGATTACCATCACAGCCAGATGATCTAGAGGTATTCCATGGGTGGCAGTCACAAAATTCAGCATGCCAAACATGTATATGAGCTCCCTTTCAGGAGAGATACTGGTGACCTGAAGTGAGGCAGAGGGAAATCACAAACCCACTGGCCTCAATTGGCTTTCAAAGATAGATATTTTGGTAATCACTGGTGCTGGTGATTAAAGTTGTGATGCCTGATGTGGGGTCAGAGCCCTTTTATGGTTATGGAGAAGCTTGAGCCTGTGAGTTCTCTCCTGGTTATGGGTCACCACATTGAGGCATGTGGTTTATGGCAAGATTGTGTCTCAGCCTCTTCTACCAGCTTGGATGTGGGTTTTTTCCTCATTTACCCAATGTGTCGGAGTTGCTCAGTTAGTGCTTGGATTTTTTTCAGTGAAAAATTTTCCATATATAGCTTTAGATACAGTGTTTCCATGAAAGGAGGTAATTTCAGGATTCTTCTATGTCACCATCTTGAATTGGAACATGTCTTTTTTTTTTTTTTTACATTGCTAGATTAGTTTGACAGTATTTTGTAAAGAATTTTTTAGTCTATATTCATAAGGGATATTAACCTATAGTTTTCTTACATTGTCTTTGTCTTGTTTTAAAATGAATTGAGAAGTGTTCCTTCTTCCTCTATTTTTTGGAAGACTATATAAAAAATAGGTGTTGATTCTCTAAATGACTGGTGGAGGGGCACCTGGGTGACTCAGTCAGTTAAGTGTCCAACTCTTGATTTCAGCTCAGGTCCTGATCTCGCATTTGAGCCCCACACCAGGCACTGCTCTCAGCGCAGAGCCTACTTCCAAAACTCCATCTCCCTCTCTGCCCCTGCCCTGTTTGCACACCCGCTTTCTCTCTCTCTCTCTCTCTCTCTCTCTCTCTCTCTCTCTCTCAAAAATAAACTTTTAAAAACTTTAAAAAGAAATAAAAGAAAACAAAATAAATGATTGGTGGAATTCACAATGAAGCCATCTGGTCCTAGGCTTTTTTTGGGGAATGTTTTTGATTACTAATTCAATCTCATTATTTGTTAGAGGTCTCTTCAGGTGTTCTCTTTCTTCTTGAGTCAGTTTGGGTAGTTTTTTGTTTCTTTCTAGAAGTTTGTCCATTCCATCAGTTTTCTAATTTGTTGGCATGCAATTATTCATGGCCATATGATCATTTTTTATTTCTGTAATGTCAAGAGTGAAGCTCCCGTTTTTCATCCCTGATTTTATTAATTTGAGTCTTCTCTCTTTTATTTCCTCATATGCCTAGCTAAACGTTTGTTAATTTTGTTGGTCTTTTCAAAGGACCACTGGAGTAAACAAAAAGCAGTATTTATTTACGTTCATTGTAAGAATTCCCCATGTAGAGAGGCTCCATTTCAGCAATCAGCAGCTGAATGTCATGGAAGATCCAGGTCACTTCTGTCTGTCTGCCCTGTGATTCTCATGTTGGCTTGGCCCCTGTTTGCCTCTCCTCATGGCTGCCACCCTGCAGGCATCTATGCAGACCTGATAGCGTCCAGTAGAGAAGTAAAAAACAACGAAGTATTTTCAAGACTTTCCTGAAGATCCTCCCCTGTGTTTCATTGACAGAACTGAATCACATGCTCATCCCCAGTACAGTCTCTAACAACGCATAATGAGGACACACAGAAGATGATGAAACCCAACCAAAGTTATAACAAGAAAGAAGGCACCCAATAAATTCTGCCTGCTGTTTAAAATGTAGTTAAACAAATGTAACTCTAATTCCTGACAACTTTTCATAATTTTGTATTTATTTTATTTTAGAGAGAGCACAAGTGGGGGAGAAGGGCATAGGGAGAAAGAGAGAGAGAGAGAGAGAGAGAGAGAGAGAGAGAGAGAGAGAGAGAGAATCTCAAGCAGACTCCACACTCAGCATGGAGCCTGACACAGGGCTCGATCCCATGACCCCTGGGATCTGAGCCAGTATCAAGAGCTGGATGCTCAATCGACTGAGCCACCCAAGCATTCCCATTTTTCACAGTTTTTAAATGAATTTTAGGAAGTGTGTGTGTGTGTTTTTTTAAGAAACTGATATCTCACGCTGGAAGAAACATTTGGCTAAAGTTAGCACTTATTTGGGATTCTTTTCTTCATATCAATAACAATATTTTTTATTTTACAAATATGCATGCTATAATCCTAAATTTCTAAAAACAAAAAGAACTCATAAGGGGTAGTTATTTTTACTCAAATATAAATATCCCCAGGAGTGGTTATATTAAATAAATGTAAACTGTCCATAGTTATTTTTTATGTCATTACCAGCCATCAATATCTTGGTCCTAATTAGCCCAGCTTGGTTTATCTGTTATATTAGAAAGCAAAACAGAGCACAGTTTGGGAAGAAAGAAGAATTTGGAAAGTTGATAGAACTGAAAGGGATGTTGTGGTTGGGGGAGGCCTGGAGGGGTCCTGAGCAGCTCTCGGATAGCAAAGAGCCATGTGGGATAGGCACATGAGCTCTGGACAGATGGTTTTCCTGTATCTCTCCCTTCCAAATACACAGAAAGCCTCTTGTGGAACATTCGAGATCTGAACCACAGTATCTATTTAATATTGACAATATGGCCTTGGGCCAGAAGTTGATGATACAAGGATGAATACGACTAGGTTCCTGCCCTCAAGCACTCACAGTCTAATGGGAAAGATGAACTCATAAAATGCAATTTTGAGCGTAACAATGGAGGTGCCATGGCGTGAGCTACAGCAGCTGCCCAGAGGGGGTGGTGATTAATTCAGTTTCAAAAGGCAGAGACAACTCTATAGAGAAAAAACAAAAATCACAGGATGCTTTTGAGTTTATCACGTATACAGCAGAAGAAAGGATTTTCCAGAAACTGAGCAGAGGTTTGAAGCAGCGTGACCCGCTTGGGGAACTGCAAGACAACTGATGTTGATAACAGTGTGGCCGTGGAAGGCAATAAAACCAGAGCAGGGAGATGGGGACTAGACCTCAGAACACCTTTCTTGCCTTGTTAGGGAGAGTGAAGCTTATCCTGGGGATCATGGGAGTCATGAAAGTTTTTAAGCAAAGAAACGTCCCAATTTACATCTATGGTGAACACACCGGATCAGGTCAGTTGGAAGGCCCATTAAAAGGATGGTGAAGATGATCAATGTTGGAACTAGCAAAGTGACAGTAAGAAAAAACAAGAAAACAGACACTGTCTATGAGGCTTGGTGGAAAAAAGCAGTAAAATATGCCACGTAGACCTCTGGTTTGAGCAACTAGGTAGGCGTATGCTGGAAGTGAGGTCAACCCAAAGCACGCTGAACCCAAGGTGTCATTGGACAAGCCAGGGAGGGCTCATATTTAGCAACTCAGCATAGGTATCTTCCCAAAGTACAAACTAGGAGGCGTGAGGTGGCATCTCCCGAAGATACAAAGGAGGGTCAAATTGCCTGAGGAGAGAAGAAAAAGTGTGAAGGGACACTAGAGGGGCCTCCTCCATTCAGGAATGAGGGAAGCAGTCCACAAAGGAGACTGAGCAATGACAATCAGGTAGAAGGGGAGACAAGAAAAAACAGGCCATTTGTATCCAAAGGTGAAACAATTCCTCAAAGTGAATCATGGTCTCTGTTAAAAAAAATTTTTTTAGAGGGGCGCCTGGGTGGCTCAGTGGGTTGAGTGTCCGATTTTGGCTCAGGTCATGATCTCATGGCTTGCGAGTTCGAGCTCTGCATCAGGTTTTGTGCTGACAGCTCAGAGCCTGGAGGCTGCTTCGGATTCTGTGTCTCCCTCTCTGCCCCTTCCCTACTTGTGCTCTCTCTCTCAGAAATAATAAATGAATAAGCTTTTAAAAAACTAAAAGAAGAAAAGAGGAAAGGAGATGAGAAGGAGGAAGAAGAGGAGGAGACACATCCATGCATCATTGGCAGAGAATGATCTCTAAGTGTCCCAGAACTCTGCTGCTAGTTTTCTCTGCCATTTCTCTGGGGAAGGGGGGATGTGGACAGATGAGGCCTATGTATGCAGGGACTGGAGGAGGGAGCAGCAGAAGCCTGAGCTGCTTCTAGCCACCCATCCTCCTCCATCTACCTGGCCTTGAGTGGGGGAGCTTTCTTGGTCATTTTGTACAGCAAGTGCATTCTCAAATGGAGGTTTCCAGCAACTAAATTTTAGGAACGTTTCAACCTCCCTCACGAGTAGTCCTCTTCCTCCATCTGACTTCATGAGAAAAAAACCTGAGGCCCTCCCAGAGGCAGCTGAGGAGAAGCCTGAGCAATTGCTTTCCCTTTGATTCCACTCTGCCACAGGCTATGAGCTACCAGCAGAAGCTTCGTGCAGCCGGCGGCCCAGCAGTGGCCTGCTTGCTCTGCAGTCTGAAGGTGGATGGATCTGTTTAAGGACCCCCCACACAGAATCTATGAACATGGCGAAGACACCATCCCAGTCAACTTAGGGAACAGGGGGAAAACAAAATTTTACCAAGAGTCTACTCAGGGCCAGGCACCAGGTTTGAGCTACATGTCTGGTAGCTCATTACATAGCCGCTGAAGTATGTGCTTTCCTGCCTGTTGCTGAAACTCAGCTGGGCATCCTCCCTAAGACCATTTCACTATTAGTGAATGGCAGAGACAGGGTTTGATACCATGTCTGCATGTCCCAAAGTCCAGAATTTTTCCCTCTATAGTTTCTATTATTTTTGTAATTTGTAGACTTTTTTTAATACTTTATTTATTTTTGAGAGAGAGCACACAAGCAGGGGAGAGTCAGGGAGAGAGAGACAGACAGACAGAATTCCACATCAGCATGGAGCCCGATGTGGGGCTCAAACTCAAGAACCCCTGAGATCATGACCTGAGACAAAAATCAAAAGTCGGATGCTTAACCACTTAACTGCCTGAGCCACCCAAGTACCCCTTATTTTTGCATTCCTCAGATTCCAATATGCGGATGAGCCTGGGATAAAGACATGTGTCCCTGCAATGTTGTAGGCAAACTGAATTTTTGTAGCCCAGGTCATATTTCAAGTATCCTAAGTTTCGTGACAAATCCTCTTTCTACATAAAACACTTTGTGAGAGCAAAGAGCCATTCCCTAATTTATCTCCAGTTCCGTGTGTCAAGTTTCCTTAAAGTGGAGCTCACCTCTGCCACTAAAGAAACCGTATACCTTAAAAAAGCACCAAATCCAGAGTCTCACTTTGTTTTCAGTGAGAGCCAGGAAGCAGAGCCGGGGAGCTCTCACAGTGGCCCCTGGAGGGACACCCCACTTTTCTGATCTGTTCTCTGCAGGCAGTTTCTCTGTCCTGAGGAGCCAGCCAGAGCCCAGGGCTGCCTCCTGAGCCCCACTCTCTCAGGTCATTGCAGACTTTTGTTTCTGCACATTCTTGGGAGTTCCGGGGAGGTGCGCAGAACCTGGCTCAGCGCAGATCTGCCCCTACCTTCTGGTCAGGTGGACATCTCAAGCAGAGAGAGGCTCTGGGAGACTTGACTGCATCGCTTGAATGTATCTGGGGAACTGACTCCTCTGCCTAAGCTTAATTTAAGTCTCTAGGCAAGTTTGTCCTTCCCTTACTCCACCCACCTTGTCATCAAGTTGGTGAATCGGATGGCAAGCATGGGACAGCTGTGTAAACACCCTCCCCCTTGCTGCGTCTGTCGTGAATTTATGAGGAAGCTCATGTAAGTCCCCGTATACCCTCATGGACCGAGTCTGGGCAGATGCTGTCCTCTTCGCTTGGATTTAAACTCTACAGCAAGCTCATCTTTTGTGCTGGTCCTCTGTGTCATCCACCAGATGTTTCACGGTCTCCTCCTGAGCACAGTTAGGATTGTACTTCCCAGCCCCTTTAAAGATGGGCCTGGACATGGGGCCACTTCAGTCGGTAAGATGTAAGCAGAGGTATCACGTGTCATTTGTTAGGCAGAAACTTTAGGAGCCAGCTTTAGAAGCACTGAGGTAAAGCTGCTGTCAGCCTGGGTCCCGAAAAGATATTGAACAGAGCTGCTTGCCAAACTCCACTGGTCACGAAGCAAAAAAAGAAAAAAAGCCAAATTGCTTTTTATGAATTCGTCTTTCCCATTAGACTGTGAGTGCTTGAGGGCAGGAACCGAGTTGAGTTGTATTCATCCTTTCCTCCTATGTAGCCAGCAAGTATTTCTTGCACTTTCCTACCTCACGTGTTCGCATTTCCTTCCCTTCCAGATCCCAACCCAGATGCCCCCTTCCTCCTTTTCTCCTCCTCAGGCACCCATTCCATGCCCCCCCCCCCCACTTCTCCTCCCCTGTCAGGACAGAACTGCCATGTTGTTGGCCATGTTCTCCACTCAGAGGGATTCTAGGCTCTTGGAGACAGAGAACCTATAACCAACCCTGAGTTCTTTGTTCAGCACCAGACTCAATACACAGATTTGAGTGCTTAAGAGGTAATTAATAAATATTTGCCAATTGACTGGTAAATGCCTTGGTTATTCGTACTACAACTATTTATGAAGTGCCTCTGGAGTTCTAGGTACTAAGTAATGAGAAGAATAGTAACAACCATCATACTAAATGAGCTGTTACCATGTGCCAGCTACTGTGATAGGCACTAGAAATATATTATTTAATCCCATTGCCATAGTATTGTTGTCTCTCTTGCACAGATAGGTAAGCCAGGCCATGCCAGGCCAGGTTAAGTAACTTGTTCAGTATTACCCAGCTAGCAATCCTCAGAGCCAGAGTTCAAATCCAAACCTGACAGGCTCTCAAAACTACAAGGAGCCTTTTAAAGGTGGGGTGGGGGGGAACCCAGACTGTTTTTAGATGGCCATATCCTTGGCTGCTGTCTTAAAGTGCTTCAGTTTCTCAAACATTTGGCATGTTCCTTAAAGAGTGTGAGTCCCAGTTTGCCAGCTAGACATCGGTCTCTATTCTAGGACCTGAAACTGGCCACTAGGTGGCACTGAAAAAGTGTGTCTGAGACCCAAAAGCCAGCAAGCCAGGGTGTTTCTGGCTTTAAGGGGTTCCTAGAGATGAGCTGTGCAAACAGGGAGGCAAAGCTGCCCAGAAGGAAATAAGCCAAGGGTCAAAGAAATGGACTGGAAAACATATTTCCTGAGGTGGTGATTGCTGATAGAAAAAGATAGCAGTAAATCTGCATGCTCGTATTTCTATGAAAATCCTAATCCTGAGAAATGCAGACTATTTAAATACATCTGTTTACCAGAAGCACACAGAAATCCCCATGAGTGCTCCAAAGAAAGGAGAATTATAGGCACAATCACTGACAGCAAGGATGTCCAAACACCTTAAAAGTCCCTGTTGAAACAGCAGCTCTTAAATGATTCAACTGCCTCTTAGCCAAAACACATAGCAACAGCCATAAATACACTGTAATTAAGATCACACTCGGAGCAAAGGAAACTTTGAAAATATTTCATTTAGTATCTCCAAGGAGTCCTAGATATTCCCCATGAATGAGGGCATTGTCAAATTATTTAGCTAGAGCCAGCTGTGCATTGTCTGAGTGAAAAAACACCTAGAGATTGCTGTGTTTAGTAGGAAGGATGGCCCACTGGCCCACATCCCTGACCTCAGGGTCCTGCTGGAGTCCTGGGTACATGCTGTGTCCCACACCCCTGCTGCTTGAACGTGGTTCACAAAGCACTTCCCAGCTGTGAATTGTCTGCCGATATACAAGGAGATAAGCCCAGGATGTGAGAGCGAGCCCTGGAAATTTGGATAGCATTCAGACCTTGCCATGACATTGGGGCTGTGATCAGTTCAACAGGGTCGGACCAGTTGAAGTACTACAAATGTGCTGGTGAGTCATGGGTGTCAGGAGATAGGAGCCAGCCCTGTGCGATAAACCTACTTGCCCATCTGAAACACAATGGCAATAAACTTGAGAAGCACTGTCCCGAGGCAGCTTTCTCCAGCTCTGCCTGCCCAGGGCCCCAGCCTTGCTTGGGAGGCTAAGGTTGCTAGCTGGGTAGTGATCAAGGCCGTGTGGGGTTCCTTTGAAGTCAGGGAGAACTACACCCCACTGCCTCTAGTTACCAGCTGTGTGGTGTTAGGCACGTTATCTTTGGATCTTTTGGATCTTTCGTTTCCTTAGTCCTGAAATGGGGCTAATATTATATACTTTACCGAGCATTGGGAGAGCGTGGAAAGAGAGAGATGTGGTGAGATTGTGAACACTCTGATGGTTTTCACCTCTTTCTCAATCTCTCTCTGTAAACGGTGCTCTTGATCTGTTTGGAGAGTTTTTGAAAATGAACTCCTCTTGGTCCTCACGAGAACATTGTTATTCCTGCCATCTTGAAGGTTCATTAGAACCAAAGCTCTGGATTCAATCAGTTACCAAATTCTTCTGGGAAGAGAGGAGAGTATTATAGAGAAAAGTGAAGGACAAGGGGGTAAGGAATAGTGTAAAGGGGAAGGAAGCATTCTCTTCCTTCCAAAGAAAATCTTAAGACCTGATACAGAAGAAGTAAAGGGTGAAGAAGGCCATGGAGCAAGAGCTCAATGCTGATTCTACAGGAAGGTTCCAGAAGAGAGGGCCCACAATCCTGGAAGAGTGGAAAGGGTCCATGGGGCCTAGAACTCCCAGGATGGTCTGGTCCTGGTCCCAGGACAACTGGGTTCTGAGTATCCCAGTTCACAGGTGAGCCCAGCACCCCTCACTTGTCTCAGGCCCTGTATAGCCCTATCCCCAGGGAGATCTTAACTTTGCCCCCAGCACCTCATCCAGTGACCACCTGGGCAGGTGAGGCCATTCCAGGACACATCACCTTGCAGCTTCCTGTTATCCTCTCATCCAGTAAATAATATCTGAACACCTGCTAAGTGCCAGGCACTGTTCTGACACTGGACACTCAGCAGTCAACGCAACACAGTTCCTTCTGTCCTGGAACTCATTTTCCCCTCATGGTGGGAAGAAGACCAAGAAATGTCAAATAAATGACAGTCCTCCCCTGTCACTTGCTTCAGCATAGACAGTGTGCTCTGTGAGTATTTAACTTTACACTCTGGGCAGGGATTTTCCTGCTGAGGCCCACAGATCGAGTTCAGGGAAGTTCATGAACTTGGATGGGAAAAAAAAAATTACATCTTTATTTTCATTACCTATAACTAGAATTTAGCATTCCTTTTAAGCATGAATGCAGACAACCGTAGAAGTTCCTGTGACTTTGCAACTAGTAGAAATTACAGGTATTTGCACTTTCCATTACTGTTGCAGGTGTTTTGAAATGTCATTTATGCTCATCACTGCTCCCCCAATCCTGGCAGTTCTGAGACCTGCCACCAGACTTTAATATTTAACACATTAATAAAGAAGCACATATATTATTATATTACATATATCTGATTTTCAGTTTTGATGACTATATTCAATATACCTGGTTTTCTTCATTTATAAGCATTACTTGTAAACATTAGTGTGGGAAGGGATCCCTGGGTTTTACTACCTCATCAAAAAGGTCCAAGGCACAGAAAGGATTAAGAACCTATGCTCTAGGGTCTGCTGTTCCTTAACATTTGAAGGACCCTTATCAGGAACCCACACCTTCCAGTTAGCCCCCCATTAACAATCCCAATTAGTCATGCACACCCTACAGTTCCTTTTTTTCTTTAATTTTTAAATTTTATTTAAATCCAAGTTAGTTAACATATAGTGTAGTGATGGTTTCAGGAGTAGAACCCAGTGATTCATCACTTACATGTAACACCTGGGGCTCATCCCAATAAGTACCCACCTAATGCACATCACCCATCTAACCCCTTACCCCACCCACCTCCCCTCCAGTAACCCTCAGTTTGTTCTCTGTATTTAAGAGTCTCTTATGGTTTGCCTATCTGTTTTTATCTTATTTTTCCTTCCCTTCCCCTATGTTCATTTGTTTTATTCTGAGGAAGCTTCCCAATCTGGTTATTTTGATCGGTGCTAGAAGGTTTCTAAATTAGCATCTGGAATATTAAAAGCCATTTTTCATTGGTCCAATAGTGGTGTTCAATATATGTAGAAGAAGGCAAATACTGCTGGGCATGCATGAACCTCTATGAAGAGGAATATAAGAATCTAGTGAACCCAGAGGCCTAAACCCTCTGAGTTGGGACACCTGAACTGGGACTCCCATTTGATCTTGTGTTGAGATACCTAGAAGACATTCCAAGAGCATAGTTAAGCCATCTGCCTGTCTTGTCTGGAATATTATCTCGACCTTCAGCCAAAGCTTTGTGCAAGGTGCTGTAGAAGGACCTGGGGAACTGAGGGCTGAGGCTTCCACAAGTCTACACAACAACGTTGTATGACTGTGCTTGCTTGCTACGTTATTTGTATGAGTGGCAGAATCCTCAAGACCTGCTTCCCTTGTGCCATACTACCTGGAAGTAAGGTGGTGGGAAGGAGACTTGGAGAGAAATGGAGACCACCCAATGAGAACACAAGCTATTTAGAGAACACAAGCTATATGAGGACACAAGTGGTTAGCCCCCACCACTTGCATTAGGCAGAGACTCAGAGGCAGGCAGAGGAGTGGGAAGGTGTTGCGTGGGCAAAGGGAAGGTTTCGGGTATGCTCTCATTGCTGGTTATTGGTATGAGGAAGTTGGAGACAGACTAATTAGAAGCAGAGGATCTCATGTGATTAGTTTGGGGAGTATTTTTTGCATTCTCTGGTTGGTCCTGAGTTGGAAGTGAGGACCCAAACAAAACAAAACAAAATGGGGAAGTTGGCAGTCGTTGACCATGTCCTGATCTTTCTGGACTTGTTGCTGCAGAGGCTGTGGTTTGGCTTCCTGGACTAGTTGCCAAAGAGGGTGTGGAACAGAGTTGTATTGCCATATATGGTCTGGTCACTGTGCATTGGCTCTTCCATCTGTCAGGGCCTATAGAGCTCACCTACCTCTAGCAGTGACATACAAGGGATGTCTGCCAAAATCAACCTCATGGCTATGAAAAGCCTATTCTGCTTAGGTCTGTTGACAGCAGGTACATATGCACACTGACATCTCCAGCCCAGTAATGGTCTTGAATACCTTGTAGGGTAATGTTGAGCCAATGTCTCATATTTTTACTTGGAACAGCTATAGTAAATATGTCTTATCCCCTGATGTTGTGATGTGGTTAATGATACCCAATCCATAGGTAAAGATCTGGACACAGTCCCTGACACTAAGAACTTAAGAAAGTAGAGCTTCTCTCTCTCTCTCAAGAAGAGGTAGCATTTTGCTAAGGAGTTAGGATCTATGCCAGTACATCTCAACCAGGAGCTCCCCAGGGAACATTTGGCAGTGAATGAAGACATGTCTGATCGTCACAAGGTGGGGGTAAAAGATGCTATTAGCGTCTAGTGGGTATAGGCCAGGGTTGCTGCCAGACATCCTTCAATACACAGGACAGATCCACAGCAAAGAATTATCCAGTTCCAAAGTCAGTCACGCTGAGGCTGCCTGTCCATGGAGAAAAATGGAGGAAGTGTGGCTAACAGAGGGGTGTTCTGGTGACAGGTCAGCATAGTGATCAAGAGAGAGGAGTCTGCATTGAGAAGGTGGCTTGGAACCCATGCTTGCCACTTCCTGGAGACTCCAGACAAGTTGCTTAACTTCTCTATTAGTGGTACCTCTCTGATAGGATTTATTGTGAACTAATCTAAGCTAATTACATCTCCTACGTTTCTTAGGTTCCTTAAGGCACATACCAGTAACCTAAGGGGGTTGAGGTAAGGGAGAGCTGGCCAGCTCTTTCTCTACAAGCCAGCCATCAAGACAAAAAGAAAGGAAATTTCAAAATTCTACCACGCATGAAGACGTTTGTGAGCAAGCCACCCAGAAGTACTTCTAGTGCCTGTCTGTAAGGCCCACGAAGTCCCAGCTTTCAGTCCCTAATGGTCCACCCCTCTTTCCCCCAAGGCAGATACACACTGAGGAGGAGGCAGGAGTCTATTAATGTTAATCAGCCACCAAATCTTCCTCCTTGCTCATGGCTAGACACCAGACAGATCAGGGCTTTAGCTCTCCTGAATTATTTCTAAAAATTCAGGCTGGAGGTTTATTTGAATCTTTATACCCAACTCATGCTAGGATAGAAAACATTTCTAAAATATTTTATCCAGCCCAAATATCTTGAAGATCTGCTTGCATTAGCTTAACTGAAAGCCCTCTCTCTCTCCCTCCCCCTCCCCCCCCCATGCGCGCAGGGGCGTGCGCGCGCGCACACACACAAATATATTGTCTAAACTAAATCCCGACAACATAACAGAGCTTAGAGAGATCACATGTATAAAGCATTTAGCACTCTTCCTGGAATATTAGTAAATATACAATATATGTTTGATATTAATGTGATCATGTTTAATTTTTTAAGTTTATTTATTTATTTTGAGAGAGAAAGAAGGAGGGCTAGTAGGGGAGGAGCAGTGAGAAAGGGAGAGAGAGAGAGAATCCCAAGCAGAGTCTGTATTGGCAACGCAGAACCAGATGCGGGACTTGAACTCATAAACCATGAGATCATGACCTGAGCGGAAACCAAGAGTTGGACGCTTAACCGACTGAGCCACCCAGGCACCACTTAACCATAATCATTTTAAAAGCCCCTCCTCCAGCTCCTTGAAGAAAGGAAGGACAGTTTTAATATCTGAGAGTGGTGTAGGAAAGAAAGGCTGTGGCATTTTTTGAGCAGCTACCGTGAAGCTACCCACTTCACACGCTTTGTGGCATTTAACTGGCACAACTACCTGGCCAGGTGGCTTGATTATCACCAATCCCCATATGAGGAAGCTGAAGCTCAGATGGCACAGGCACCTCGCCCACACAGCCGGTAGGTGCCAGAGCCAAGACTGAAACTCTCTTGGATGGGAAAGTCTGTAGTAGCCTCTGCCGCCTCCCCAGAGTGTGCTGTGAACTCTCAGTGATAGGGAGATATTCAGACTCAGAAGTATCAGGAAGATAAAGCTGGAGGAGTAGGAGGCAAGTGGGAATTACACAGAATCACTGCTGGAGGCTGCCAGCCAAGATTTCCGTGGGAGACCAGGGGACATGGTGTGATAGATGGACAGCTAACAGGGTATTCGCTTCTTGGAGGTTGTCATGGGGTGGGTTCTCTCAGAAGCAGAACTTGAACCAAAGATTTGGTGCAGGTCACAAAACAGAGAGTAGGGGCAGGCAGCAGGCTGGGGAAGGGGAGAGGGCAGACTTTTGTACAACCACACCACTCGGCGTCAGGGTGGGGCCATGGCTCTTAGGCAGCCCTTGAGCTCTTCAGGCTATTCTGGCTCTTCAGTTAACCCTGGAGTGATTGCTCCAATGAACTTGGGCAGTCCTCTGAAGGCACACAGAGGTGGGGGGACCGACACACAGCAAATAAAAGGAGTCCCTGGGCTCTGGGCAGGGCACCAGCAGCGTGGTGGTCATTGTCAGGCCATGGCCAGGATCCAAAGGGATTTATCCTTCAACATCCAGTAAAATCCAAGTCCTTCCCCTGACCCTGCTGGCCTCCTGGCTGACCCTGCCTAGACATGTAACTCAGTCCTCCTGCTCTTGCCTCCCTTGTTCTGCTCCAGCCACACTGGCCTCCCCACAGTCCTTCAGAGACACGAAGCACACCCCAGCTTCAGCCTGTGCAGTTGCTAGTCTCTGCTCAGGGCACTCTTCCTGGAGAGTTCTCACTTTTTCCAGGGCTTGCCTCAGAGGACATCATCTTGCCCCATCACCCTTCTAAAAGTTGGGCCCCTGCCCCTCTTTCCTTTACCCTGCGTGCCTTTTCCCCATCACCACCTGATTTCGTATTTTTTTTAAATATGAAATTCATTGTCAAATTGGTTTCCATACAACACTTGGTGCTCATCCCAACAGGTGCCCTCCTCAATGCCCATCACCCACTTTCCCCTCCCTCCCACTCCCCATCAACCCTCAGTTTATTCTCAGTTTTTAAGAGTCTCTTATGGTTTGCCTCCCTCCCTCCCTTTTTTTTTCCCTTCCCCTCCCCCATGGTCTTCTGTTAAGTTGCTCAGGATCCACATAAGAGTGAAAACATATGGTACCTGTCTTTCTCTGACTTATTTCACTTAGCATAACACCTCCAGTTCCATCCACGTTGCTACAAAAGGCCATATTTCATTCTTTCTCATTGACAAATAGTATTCTATTGTGTGTATAAACCACAATTTCTTTATTCATCAGTTGATAGACATTTAGGCTCTTTCCATAATTTGGCTATTGTTGAAAATACTGCTATAAACATTGGGGTATAAATGCCCCTATGCATCAGTACTCCTGTATCCCTTGGGTAAATTCCTAGCAGTGCTATTGCTGGGTCATAGGGTAGATCTATTTTTAATTTTCTGAGGAACCTTCACACTGTTTTCCAGAGTGGCTGCACCAGTTTGCATTCCCACCAACAGTACAAGAGGATTCCTGTTTCTCCACATCCTCTCCAGCATCTATAGTCTCCTGATTTGTTCATTTTAGCCACTCTGACTGGTGTGAGGTGACATCTCAGTGTGGTTTTGATTTGTATTTCCCTGATGAGGAGTGATGTTGAGCATCTTTTCATGTGCCTGTTGGCCATCTGGATGTATTCATTAGAGACGTGTCTGTCTATTCATGTCTTCTGCCCATTTCTTCACTGGATTATTTGTTTTTCGGGTGTGGAGTTTGGTGAGTTCTTTATAGATTTTGGATACTAGCCCTTTGTCTGATATGTCATTTGCAAATATCTTTTCCCATTCCGTTGGTTGCCTTTTAGTTTTGTTGATTGTTTCCTTTGCAGTGCAGAAGCTTTTTATCTTCATGAGGTCCCAATAGTTCATGTTTGCTTTTAATTTCCTTGCCTTTAGAGATGTGTCCAGAAAGAAATTGCTGCGTCTGAGGTCAGAGAGGTTTTTTCCTGCTTTCTCCTCTAGGGTTTTGATGGTTTCCTGTCTCACATTCAGGTCCTTTAACCATTTTGAGTTTATTTTTGTGAATGGTGTAAGAAAGTGGTCTAGTTTCAATCTTCTGCATGTTGCTGTCCACTTCTGCCAGCACCATTTGTTAAAGAGACTGTCTTTTTTCCGTTGGATATTCTTTCCTGCTTTGTCAAAGATGAGTTGTCCATACTTTTGTGTGTCCAATTCTGGAGTCTCTATTCTATTCCATTGGTCTATGTGTCTGTTTTTGTGCCAATACCATGCTGTCTTGATGATGTCTCCTGCTTTGGTCTCTTTCTTCAATATTACTTTGACCTCCCTATTTGAAGTCTTTTGTGGTTCCATACAAATTTTAGGATTGCTTGTTCTAGCTTCAAGAAGAATGCTGGTGCAATTTTGGTTGGGATTGCATTGAATGTGTAGATTGCTTTGGGTAGTATTGACATTTTAACAACATTTATTCTTCCAATCCATGAGCGCAGAATGTTTTTCCATTTCTACATTTTCTTCTTCAATGTATCTTCTTCAATTTCCTTCATAAGCTTTCTATAGTTTTCAGCATACAGATTTTTTATATCTTTGATTAGGTTTATTCCTAGGTATTTTATGCTTCTTGGTGCAATTGTGAATGGGATCAGTTTCTTTATTTGTCTTTCTGTTGCTTCGTTATTAGTGTATAGGAATGCAACTGATTTCTGTACATTGATTTTGTATCCTGCCACTTTGCTGAATTCATGTATCAGTTCTAGCAGACTTTTGGTGGAGTCTGTCGGGTTTTCCATGTGTAATATCATGTCATCTGCAAAAAGTGAAAGCTTGGCTTCATCTTTGCCAATTTTGGTGCCTTTGATTTCCTTTTGTTGTCTGATTGCTGATGCTAGCACTTCCAACTCTATGTTAAACAACAACGTTGAGAGTGGACATCCCTGTCGTGCTCCTGATCTCAGGAGGAAAGCTCTGTTTTTCCCCATTAAGGATGATATTAGCTGTGGGCTTTTCATAAATGGCTTTTATGATGTTTAAGTATGTTCCTTCTATCTCGAATTTCTCAGGGGTTTTTGTTAAGAAAGGATGTTGAATTTTGTCAAATGCTTTTTCTGCATCGATTGACAGTATCATATGGTTCTTATCTTTTCTTTTATTAATGTGATGTATCCCACTGATTGATTTGTGATTGTTGAACCAGCCCTGCAGCCCAGGAATGAATCCCACTTGATCATGGTGAATAATTCTTTTTATATGCTGTTGAATTCGATTTGCTGGTATCTTGTTGAGAATTTTTGCATCCATATTCATCAGGGATATTGGACTGTAGTTCTCTTTTTTTTTTTTTTTTGCTGGGTCTCTGATTTAGGAATCAAAGTAATGCTGGCTTCATAGAATGAGTTTGGAACTTTTCCTTCCCTTTCTATTTTTCGGAACAGCTTGAGAAGGATAGGTATTATCTCTGCTTTAAATGTCTGGTAGAATTCTCCTGGGAAGCCATCTGGTCCTGGACTCTTATTTGTTGAGAGATTTTTGATAACTGATTCCATTTCTTTGCTGGTTATGGATCTGTTCAAGTTTTCTATTTCTTGAGTTTTGGAAGTGTGTGAGTGCTTAGGAATTTGTCCATTTCTTCCAGGTTGTCCAGTTTGTTGGCACATAATTTTTCATAGTATTCCCTGAAAATTGCTTGTATTTCTGAGGGATTGGTTGTAATAATTCCATTTTCATTCATGATTTTCTCTATTTGGGTCATCTCCCTTTTCTTTTTGAGAAGCCTTGCTAGAGGTTTATCAATTTTGTTTATTTTTTCAAAAAACCAACTCTTGGTTTCATGGATCTGCTCTACAGTTTTTTTAGATTCTATATTGTTTATTTCTGCTCTGATCTTATTATTTCTCTTCTTCTGCTGGGTTTGGGGTGTCTTTGCTGTTCTGCTTCTATTTCCTTTAGGTGTTCTGTTAAGTTTTGTATTTGGGATTTTTCTTGTTTCTTGAGATAGGCCTGGATTGCAATGTATTTTCCTCTCAGGACTGCCTTCGCTGCATCCCAAAGCATTTGGGTTGTTGTATTTTCATTTTCATTTGTTTCCATATATTTTTTAATGTCTTCTCTAATTGCCTGGTTGACCCATTCATTCTTTAGTAGGGTGTTCTTTAACCTCCATGCTTTTGGAGGTTTTCCAGACTTTTTCCTGTGGTTGATTTCAAGCTTCATAGCATTGTAGTCTGAAAGTGTGTGTGGTATGATCTCAATTCTTTTATACTTATGAAGGGCTGTTTTGTGACCCAGTATGTGATCTATCTTGGAGAATGTTCCATGTGCACTCGAGAAGAAAGTATATTCTGTTGCTTTGGGATGCAGAGTTCTAAATATATCTGTCAATGATATATTGTATGTATCATTCAGGGCCCTTTGTTTCTTTATTGATCCTGTGTCTAGATGATCTATCCATTACTGTAAGTGGAGTATTAAAGTCCTCTGCAATTACCACATTGTTATCAATAAGGTTGCTTATGTTTGTGATTGTTTTATATATTTGGGGGCTCCCATGTTTGGCACAAAGACATTTATAATTGTTAGCTCTTCCTGATGGATAGACCCTGTAATTATTACATAATGTCCTTCTTCATCTCTTGTTATAGCCTTTAATTTAAAGTCTAGTTTGTCTGATATAAGCGTGGCTACTCCAGCTTTTTTTTTGACTTCCAGTAGCATGATAGATAGTTCTCCATCCCCTCACTTTCAATCTGAAGGTGTCTTCAGGTCTAAAATGAGTCTCTTGTAGACAGCAAATAGATGGGTCTTGTTTTTTTTATACATCCTGATACCCTGTGTCTTTTGGATGGAGCATTTAGTCCATTTACTTTCAGTGTTGTTATAGAAAGATATGGGTTTAGAGTCATTGTGATGTCTGTAGATTTCATGCTTGTAGTGATGTCTCTGGTACTTTGTGGTCCTTGCAACATTTTACTCACAGAATCCACTTAGGATCTCTTGTAGGGCTGGTTTAGTGGTGATGAATTCCTTCAGTTTTTGTTTGGGAAGACCTTTATCTCTCCTTCTATTCTGAATGACAGACTTGCTGGATAAAGGATTCTCGGCTGCATTTTTTTTTTCTGTTCATCACATTGAAGATTTCCTGCCATTCCTTTCTGGCCTGCCAAGTTTCAGTAGATAGGCATATCACTAGTCTTGTTGGTCTCCCTTTATATGTTAGAGCATGTTTATCCCCAGCTGCTTTCAGAATTTTCTCTTTATCCTTGTATTTTGCCAGTTTCACTATGATATGTCACGCAGAAGGTCGATTCAAGTTATGTCTGAAGGGAGTTCTCTGTGCCTCTTGGATTTCAATGCCTTTTTCCTTCCCCAGATCAGGGAAGTTCTCAGCAATGATTTCTTCAAGTACACCTTCAGCCCCTTTCTCTCTCTCTTCCTCTTCTGGAATTCCTATTATAAGGTAATTGTTGTGTTTGATTGCATCACTTAGTTCTCTAATTCTCCCCTCATACTCCTGGATTTTTTTTATCTTTTTCTCAGCTTCCTCTTTTTCCACAATTTTATCTTCTAATTCACCTATTCTCTCCTCTGCCTGTTCAATCCAAGCTGTGGTCACCCCCATTTTATTTTTCACTTCATTTATAGCATTTTTTAGCTCCTCCTGACTATTTCTTAGTCCCTTGATCTCTGTAGCAATAGATTCTCTGCTGTCCTCTATACTTTTTCAAGCCCAGCAATTAATTTTATGACTATTAGTCTAAATTCTTGTTCCGTTATGTTGCTTAAATCGTTTTTGATCAATTCGTTAGCTGTCACTACTTCCTGGAGTTTCTTTTGAGAAGAATTCTTCCATTTCGTCATTTTGAATAGTCCCTGGGGTGGCGTGGAACTGCAGGGCACTTCCCTGTGCTGTCTGGACTAACTTGTGTTGGTGGGCGGGGCCACAGTCAGACCCGATGGGTCTGTCCCCAGCCCACCACTGGGGCCAGAATCAGACTGGTGTGTACCTTATCTTCCCCTCTCCCAGGGGCAGGACTCACTGTGGAGCGGTGTGGCCCCTGTCTGGGCTACTTGCACACTGCCAGACTTATGGTGCTGCTTTGATGGGATCTGGCATATTAGCCAGGTGGATCCGCAAGGTGCACAGGGGCAGGAGGGGCAGGCTCAGCTTGCTTTGAAGTAGGTGGTCCCCTGCGGGAGGGGCCCTGCAGAACTGGGAGGGAGGCCGACCTGTCGGAGGGATAGATCCACAGAAGCACAGCATTGGGCGCTTGCGTGGTGCAAGCAAGTTGGGTGACCAGAACTGGTTCCCTTTGGGATTTCTGCTGGGGGATGAGCGAGGGAGATGGCACTTGCCAGCCCCTTTGTTCCCCTCCGAGCTGAGCTCTGTCTTCCGGGGCTCAACACCTTTCCCTCCCGGTGTTCTCTCACCCTCCCTGCTCTCCCGGAGCAGAGCTGTTCACTTTTAACATTCCAGATGTTAAGTCCCGCTGGCTGTCAGAACTCACACAGTCTGCCCTCTCCGCTTTTGCAAGCCAGACTCGAGGGCTCTGCCTTGCTGGGCGGGCTGCCCCTCCACTGCCCAGGCTCCCTCCTGCCAGTCCATGTAACGCACACCACCTCTCCACCCTTCCTACCCTCTTCCGTGGGCCTCTCATCTACACTTGGCCCTGGAGAGTCCGTTCTGCTAGTCCTCTGGCGGTTTTCTGGGTTATTTAGGCAGATGTGGGTGGAATCTAAGCAATCAGCAGGATGCTGTGAGCCCAGCGTCCTCCTACACTGCCATCTTCTCCTCTCCTGGTTTTGTAGTATATGTATTCCTTTGTTAACTTGTTTATTGTGTGCCTCATGACAGAGAAATGTAAGCTGTATGAGGTCACAGACTTCTCTGCCTGCTTTGATCACTGTTTCTTCAGTTGTCTAGAACACTGGTACAGAGTACAAGTCAATAAACACTTGCTGAATGAATATATGAACACATGAATCCCTAGAACATATTGCCTAAGACAGCATTACTGGTAGCCAGAATTCCCTGGGGAAATGTATTATAAATGCAGATTCTTGAGTCATTCCCTGACTGGAAAGGAGAGGAATGCTGAGGGTTCCCTTGGGAGTGTTACCTCCCATACAGCTGTGCAGAGGCCTCCAGAAGAAGGTGCAAGGTCAGTAATACAAGGAATATCTGCTTGGCTACCCAGAGAGCCTGGGCCTTGGCCCCAGGGTCCCACCCCTGCCCTCTCTGCCAGGTTGCCAGACCCCAAGCCCATCCAGGAAACAGCAGAAATGTCAGATTTAAGGGATACCTGTGAACTTAAAAAAAGATAGCTATCAGGGGGAACCCATGGTAGACAGACATTAGAGGGCCCTCACCACTTTTCACACCCTAACCCTTCTTGATTCTCTGACCTCTGGGAAGGGAAGTTCCTCAATACCAACTGAGATTGATGCTTAGAGTCAAATTCTTTTTCAATAAATAAATCAGCAGTAGCAACTTGGTATTTTAGTTATTTTTATAACTCGCTTTGGGTAAATTAATTATATCTACATCATTTTAACCTTGTTATAATATGCATTCTTTAATTTATTTCTCAGTAGTGTTGATATCTAATATTTACTCGGTGTTAAATGCAAATTATATTCAAGAAATATTAATGCTTTTGAAACTCCTATTAATACACATATTTGAGTTAAAAGATAAAGTGAGAGTATTTCTGTGACCAGAATCAGATTTAATTTGATGTAGAGAAAAATTGATGGAGATGTCTTTTAAATACGGATCCTGGACTCCAACCCAGTTTCACTGAGCCTGAGCCTCTGGTGGCAGGGCCCTGGAATTTGCATTCTTGGCTCCACACAAAATTCTAGCACCTTCTATAAAGTTTGAGAATCCTTGTGACATTTTGCCCTCAGGTGAGTGAGAGGGAGGGATAAGAGCTAGGCCACCCCCGTGCTCCTGAGCACTTGGTGAGGGACGCTGTGATTAAAAGCCTACCTCCCTTTCTTTTAGACGTAGAAAAGGCTATTCTCTCCTGGCCCAGAAGACTCTGTCTCTAGAGGCCTGCTGAGGTGGCTAAATAAACCAAATGGTAACAGGCAGGCTTGACTTCATAAAAAAAAAAAAACAAAAAAAGCTAGGGTGGGGGGAGAGAGAACAAAAGGAAAATAGTAGAATTGCCAAATATAAAGGTTAATACTAAGAATGATGTCACTTAAGGTTTCTTTAAGACATAGTGGAAACATTAAAGAAAACAGAAACTCCTTGGAAAGCAGCCCATGAGCTGGATCCAGAGAAAATCTCTGTGGCTTAAAGGAAAGAGTATATAGCTGTGGTGGAGACACCTCTGGTTCGTACCTGGCTCAGCCACGCATTTGCTCTGTCCTTCTGGGAGAACCATCACATGATCTTTGCCTCGGGTTCCTCATCTCTAAAGGGTGCACAGTTATCTCTGCCCTTCCCCTTGACCTTTGGAAAAGTGGACTGGTGGAGTCTACTGAGAGAAAATTCTCACCTTGGTCATTCATGCCTATACTCTGCAAGATGGGGCAGGAACAGGTGTGCCCTCAGTCTCCAGCATTTACTTACAGTTGCTTGACCACAGCAGACCCCTGGCCACCAATACTTTGAACTTTCTCTTCTTTCTTCCTGAAGAGTTTCTCCTTGCCTCCATGTTGGCTTGTGGTTCTTTTTTCATCCTGGAACATTCTTTCATCTCCACATGCTGCCTTCTTATCATTCAGACCTCAGCATAACTGTCACCTCCTCAGAGAGACCTTCCAGGCCTCCTCTGTCAATATTATTCCCCAATTCCCCTCTCCACCATCCAGGCACTCTGTTACAGCGTCCTCTTGTATCTTTGTTTTAGGACTTGGCATGCTCTGAAATCATCTAGTTTATCCATTTGTTCACAGGTTTATTGTCTACACCTTCACTGGTATATGAGTTCCTTGAGGGCAGGAGCCTTTTCCCACAAGCACATTCCCTGAAAAGATGCCCACACATATCCAGAGAATGAATGAACAAGTTACTTGTCCCCCTCTTGTTGCCTCGAAGTCCACCTCCTCTCTGTTCCACTTTCAATTCTCTCCTTTGTCTCTTTTGATCTTTTTATCTCTGCCCTTCCCCCAAGCCCCACCTGTTCCTCTTTGGACTATCAAAGTTTCCCCCAGATGGTGCTGGACGGGAAGATTTGGGGCCCTTCCATTCCATCCAGGGTATTGGTTTGATATCTAGCCTCAGAGGGAATCGTCGAAGACAGTCAACATTTCTCCAGCTAACGCTGCTAACAATATGTCTCTGAAGCATTATTTTGCCCACACTTTCTCCTCATCAAAGATGGACTTCTGGCTACTCAGTCCAGGAAGGGAAGGAATGGGGAGGTGGAGGGAGAAAACTCTATCCTGCCACATTGTCTGTCAGGCATTGGTGGGGATATGTGTGAGCTCAGAGTGGAAAGGGCTCCAGAGGACTAAAATAAGACTATCTTCAGAAAAATAAGCAGAAAACCCACCAACATAGGATCAAGGCTGCAAGCTGGGGCCAATCCTTCTAAAGGAAGAATCTGTCTCTGACAAAGAAGTTGGTCAGTCCTAGAACTAGGTAAATGTTTATTTACCTTCACTACTTGCCAAATACCTTGCTGAGAGATTTCCTGGCATTATCTCCTGTAATCTCCCCAACAGCCTTTTCTTTGCTACCGTTGGCCTTATCATGAATGGGAACAGGAAGCATATCTTCTGTTTCTCATAATTCTTTTTGCTTAATAGTTTGTCCAAACATCACAGCACAGAAGACAATACTGGGAGGAAAAATCAACATTGGTGAGTTGATTCCTCTAGCCCGGGGGTTCCTTCCTCCCTTCTTAAATAATCTCCCTTCTTAAATAATCTCCTCCCTTGGCTTCTCTTTGTACAACAGCTGTATTGTCCTTCTTCTCTTTCATCTGTGAGGAATACCTCTTTCATCTTTCTTTGACAGACATCACTTTTTATTTTATTTTATTTTATTTTATTTTATTTTATACATTTTTTAAAGTTTATTTTTGAGAAAGAGCATGCACAAGTTGGGGAGGGGCAGAGAGAGGGCGAGACACAGAATCTGAAATGGGCTCCAGGCTCTGAGCTGTCAGCACAGAGCCAGATGCAGGGCTCGAACCCACAAACTTCCAGATAATGACCTAAGTCAAAGCCAGACGCCCAACTGACTGAGCCACCCAGGCACCCCAGACATCACGTATTTATAGCAATATAGCCTGGTGGATGGGTGAAGGTAGTAAAAAAGCACAAAATTCCTGTTATAAAATAAGTCCTGGAGATATAACATACACCATGGTGGCAACAGTTAATAATACTATATTGTATATTTGAAAGTTGCTAAGAGAGTGGATTTTGAATTTCTCATCATGAGAAAATAGTGTAACTATGTGTGGTGATGGATATTAACTAGACTTACTGTGGTAATTTTGTAATACATATATAAATATTGAATCATTATGTCATGAACCTGAAACTATATATATATAGTTATATAACGTCATGTCAATTCTCTCTCTCTCTTGTATGTATGTATATATATATATATATATATACACACACACACACACACATATGTAGTGATATATATGTGTATATGTACATATGTGTGTGTATATGTACGTATGTATGTATGTATGTAGTGGCTGGGGAAATGGATAATGGATGTTTGAAAATAAGAGACCATGTTTGAATTCAAGTGCTGCCATGAAATAGCCGTGTGATGACATTGGGCAAATTAACCCTTTGTGTCTGTTTCTCTAAAGGGAAATAGTTCTCAGAACAGCTAGTCCTAGAATTATCTAAGAGTTATTGTAGAGAGTTAAAGTGTAAAGTGCTGTCGCAAGGACTTAAAATGTGATGAAAGACAAAATGCAGTACCTAGAAGGGAAAGTCAAGCTGGAGAGAATATTTTGGGGAGAAGATAGTTAAGTGCTGACCACATGATAGCGGGTGGGATTTGTTGTTGCGAACAAAAGAAATTGCATTTGGCTAACTTGAACCAAAAAAAAAAAAAAAGAATTTATGAAGATACTGTGGTGCTAACCGACTTGAAGGGTAATCAGAATGGTCAGCCTTGGGAAGGATGGGTCTGTAGGGATCTTGACTGTTGAAATTCATTTAACAGCCTGATTCTAGGTATCACACTAAGATGATTTAGCTCCAGTTGCCTTCCATTCTAATCCTCATCTCAGTGCACTTAACATTTGAAATCCAGGACAGGGGGCACCTGGGTGGTTCAGTCGGTTAAGTGTCCGGCTTCAGCTCAGGTCATGATCTCACAGTTTGTGAGTTTGAGCCCCGTGTCAAGCTCTGTGCTGACAGCTCAGAGCCTGGAGCCTGCTTCAGATTCTGTGTCTCCCTCTCTGTCTGCCCCAACCCCACTCATGCTCTCTTGAAAATAAATAAACGTTAAAAAAAAAAAAAAAGACAAAAGAAATTCAGGACAGAAAATCTGGGTCAGGTTACCTCTTCTCTTTGGGGAGCAAGGAGGATAAGCATGGTAACTGATAGTCACCAAGGTCACAGAGAATGGGGCAGGGGTTGAAATCCCCATCAGTTTCCTATTGCTGCTGAAATGAATTGCCACACGCTTAATGACTTAAAATAATACGTACACTTATGATTTTACAGTTCTAGAGATCGGAAGTCCAAAATCTGTCTCAGTGGGCTAATACCGAGATGTCAGCAGTGCCCTGTCCCTGCAGTCTGCTCCCACAGTCTTATGTAAATAAGGTAATCTTGGGCTATGCCATCACCTGTGCCATGTACTGTAACCTGATCAATGGAGTGCTGTCCCCTCATATTCAGAGGTCCTGCCCACACTCAACAGGAGGGGATTATACACACCATCTGTGTATAACGTCTAAAAGGTACCTTCTAGGGGTGCCTGGGTGGCTGAGTTGGTTGAGGATCTGACTTTTGATTTCGGCTCAGGTCATGATTTCACAGTTTGTGGGATTGAGCTTTGCATCGAGCTCTGTGCTGGCAGTGTGAAACCTGCTTAGGATTCTCTCTCTCCCTCTCTTTGTCCCTCCCCCACCCTCTCTGTCTATAAATAAATAAATAAACAAACAAACAAATAAAATGTACCTTCTAGCAAAGTGAGGATAGACAGGTAAACAGATTGTAGTATAGGATAGGAGATGTTGGCACAAAAGCATGTATGAGAATTTATGGGCAAAAAAGTCAAAGTGTCTGGAGCAGGAAGAGAGAAATTGGAGTTCAGAAAGGAAGCAAATTCTGAACTGAGTTTTGATGGATAAAATTTGGTCTCTAATGTGAGTTGCCCATATAAACCAAGGGGGAACCAAATTCAGATTTCTTGATAAAAGACTAATTTAATCTAGAACATTGCTGATTCCAAAAATCCCAGAAATTAAATCTAGGCAGAATTGATCACCTAATCAGCCAGTCAGGCCACTCTGACTTGCTTTGGCAATTTAAGAGAGCTTAGACAACACATCTGGAGCCCATTTCTAAAGCTTGCTGCATCTTGAAATTCTTCTTATTTTAGGATTACTGGTGAATTTTCAGAATCTCTTTGCTTAAAAAAAAAAAACAAAAAAAAAAAAACAAAAAAAAAACGCCATAAAGGAGGAGGCACATGTGGAGTTGCTGGGAGGAAAAATAGTCATGGTATTGTCTAGATAGTATGGTAGTTGAATTCGCCAATCAGCCAGTTGCCCTGGGCTTATTAGTTCCATTTTAATCTTACATTGCAATATAGAACTGCAGGACAGCGTGAAATGTGAAAAAGAAAAGAAGGGAGGGAGGGCGGGAAGATTATTAAAGCAAGCACAGAAATGAAAGGGAGCAAGTGGGAAGCAGTGCATGAAGTTCCAGCTGACTACCAGTGATTGATCACTGCACCACTGGACAGTGGAAGGGATGTGGGGGGCCTTATTCCCTAGACATTTCTTTTTCATCAGGTCTAGGGTTGGCCCAGCCTGGAGTTAAGCAAGCCCAAAAACTTGGAGAATTCAAAGGTGTGTGTGTGTGTGTGTGTGTGTGTGTGTGTGAGAGAGAGAGAGAGAGAGAGAGAGAGAGAGAATGTTTTTTCAAGTAGCCTGTGAGCAAGTTTATAAAATCAGGTTGACAGAGGGATATGTGAAGAAAAGCAGTAGTCTCTGTGGATGCTTCCCCATCCCTGTTTTCAGCTGAGTAGTTCCTGCATTGCCTACACATGCTGTATTTATGTCACTCTAGCTTTATGTACTAATTCGAGGAGAAATCTCCTGACTCTGTTTAGTAGATCAAGGTTTATCTCACCTGTAACATCATACCAACCCCTAACTTCCACTAAAACTTCCTTGAAGCTTTACCACTATTTGTGTTTCCTGTAGTGATTATTGTTATAACTTTCGTAATATTCTACAACCTTTATTTCTTGTTGCATTTTCCATTAATAGTAGTACCTCTTGACTTTCTCTCTTGTGCTGGAATGGTTTAACAAGGATGTTGGCAAGTGACAATAGTTACATAGGATGTTAATACATGGACCATAAAAGAGGTGTTTTGTGTATAAATATGTTTAAGAAATCCCAGGAAAATAGAGTAAGTTTCTCTATAATGGGTCATCTCAGAAGCTTTGATGTGCAAATGTGTGATATAAAGCTTCAAAAGGGCATGTGATGTGCAGAATTTCTCAAACTTCTGATCCTATCACAGGAACTTTTTTTCTATGGGACATCTATTAATATCTTAGGGAGATGTTTGTGAAAAGGTAGAGGAGGCAGTCTCCTGTTTAATGTGGTAGGAGGAGCACCAAAATCTCCTTTTAGCAAAACAGGAGTTAACTGCTCACACACCAAGCACCTGCTACCTGCCAGTGTTACAGTAAGCACTAGCACATTACACCCCATGAGCTCTGTCCTAATAGCATCTCCATTTTACCAAGAGAAGGACTGAGGTGTAGCAATGCTGAATAGTTTGTCCAGCATCCCGCAGCTAGTTCAGTGGCAGAATCAAGATTCAAACTGAGGCCTCAGGTTTAGAATGCCCTAACTTCTCTATCCTATCTCCCTCATGGCTGCCACACTGCCTGAAATGCAAAAGTGCTTTTAAAAGAGCTTAGTCATTTTAACTAGATTTCTGTGATCATTATACTGGCTCTTACCTCTATAGAACAAGTTATAATACACCAACAGGATTTACTTTCATTATCTCATTTGAGTCTCACCCAACCTTGTCACACAGGTGGAGCCGATACGTTTATAGAAGTTGAGTGTTCTGGCCAATTCGACATAGCTAACCAAGGACAAAAATAATCAGGAGTTTGCCTTATTACTGGCTATATCCACAAGCGTTCAGTTTCCAGATTTAGCAAATAAAAACATAAGACTCTCAGTTACATTAGAATTTCAGATAAAGAATGAATAACTCTTTCATTGATAATTCTTTAATGTAAATAGGTCCTGAGCAATATTTGAGACATACTTCTAAAACACTGCCCATTATTTATCTGTAATTTTTACCTGCATTTTATCTGGCAACCTTACAAGTGAGAAAAAAACTCAGAACATAGGATTGAGAGAAGGACAGGGGGACTGGGACAGAGACAGGGCAGGGGTCCCCAGTGAGGGGCCAAGAAGCAGTGTGAGTTTGTGTTGTCTCTGAGTGACTAGTGTGTGCCAGTGGATTAAGATGGACCATGAGATAATGATTCTCTTAGCTTTCGGTACAGCCAAGCAAGCCTGGGGTGGCAGGAACACATGGTCAGGCACCACTCCCCACAGGAGTCTCTTCCAGGGCTCCCTGAAGGATGCCCCAAGTGTGGTGAGGTTCAGTGGTGGACCCATGCTTCTCTCAGGTGGCATCCAGAATATTTCCATCTAGACCTCTATGTCAGCAGCCAGCTGCTAAGCACTCAGCTGCTAGTCATGAACAAGGGACTCATGGGCCTGCTAGAGTTCACATTCCACATGCCCACGGAGCAGGGCACACAGCCCCATGTGCAACTTGTTGGGGTAAAGGTGGCCAGGGGCTCCTGGCAGGTGCAGCTCTAGGCAGTATGGCCCCAAATCTCTGTTCCATATATATTTGTGGCTGATTGCTCACACACACTAACATGCTGGCTAGCTTCCTGGTTAGTCATGCATGTTCTGTAAATTGGAGCTTCACTGTTATTTTCAAATACTTGATATGCAGAAGATAGTTGCATTTGAACTCTGTTTGCATTGTTATAAAATAAAATTTAACATACCATTTGTCAATAAAAGGAAGCCTATTAAAATCTTTAAATATAACTTTAATTCCTGTAAGCATTTGAGTGGTTGTAAAAAAAAAAAAAAGGTTTCAAATTTTTTATCACCTCTGTGTGAAACTGTTTTCAATGGTGATGATGAGAATTTGAAGAGAACACATTAAAAAGGCAATTAGGTTTTGCTTGTAACCATTTCAACATAAAACTTGATAGAAAAAGCTTTGTTGGCTTCCACTCCCACTTAGGATGTAGAAAGCCACAAGAGAACATTGCTCCCACCCTAACAACAAGAATGAGCCAGATAATCTACAAAATCATAATTCTTTAAAGGTTGTAGGAGCATTCAGGTTGTAAAGAGGCCTGCTGAACCCAAATCCAAAAAGTGGCAATGACCTCCTACGAGAGCTGCTTTTATGCTTGGCAGTACAATGAATGGAAAGAGGAGACTGATCAGGAACTAACAGCTGAACATTTAGCACAATATTAAGGGGATTTAAAATCCCCAAGAGCTCGGACACAGGAGTCTGCACCCACCCACTGACTCCCTTGGACCTTCACAGAGAGCACACGGGACACTCTGAGGATAGGGAAAGAGACAGAGAGCCCCCGAGGCACAGGTGTGGGGAGCCTGCTGACATCTGAGCAGAAGTGAAGGGAACCCCCCCAGCGCTCAGAGCATGGCTGATTATGAGGCAGAAACCTGCCTCTGGGGAAGGATCTGGAGAGTTGAGGAAAATCCCTCCTCTTTTCCCAGGTGCTGGTGTCTAAGGAGAGTGAGAAATTCCCCCTGACACTTACAGCCTCACCTTACTAGGGTAGGTCCTTTTTCATATTTGGGGAAGGACTGAGAGCTGAGGAAGACACCTTGGCCCCTGCTGAACTTCTAGGGTAGAACAGGGATATTGAGAGAAACTCCAAGCCTTGCACTGAGGACCAGGCAGGGGCCATGTGTAGTTGGGAGAGGGCGGGAGGTTAGGGACAGGCATAAGGCAAAGGCACACAGGATCTGTGAAAGTCTGAGAGGAAGAACTGATCAAATCTCCCCAAGCATTCATATCACAAGTCTTGCTAAAGGGAGGCTGTCATTCCTCTATTAAATAATGTGAAGCCTCTAGCAAACTGAATCTAACTAAAGCAGCAAAACCTTAGGACCAAGATCAATTACAGACAAGAGTGTCTCAAACCTTCCCAGTAATGGCCTGCCAGACAAAAAAAAAAAAAAAAAAAATCTTACAGGTTCTACCATTTATGTATAATTCATAATGTCTAAATTCAACCAAAATCAAAAGGCACGTGAAAAAGGAAGCAAAAATTACTTTTCTTCAAAGAGAAAACAGTAAATAAAACCAGACCTGTGGAATAAAACAACTGTTGGAGTTCTCAGACAAGCACTTTAAAATAATAATAATAAACATATAAAATGATAGAGTAGAAAAAATAAACAGCACGTTTGAACAGATGGACAATTTCAGAGCCAAATGGAATTTCTAGAAATGAAAAATGGATTATAGATAAAGGATCCTTTCAATGAGTTTATTAACAGATGACACATTGGAGGAAGGAATCTGTGAAATTGAAGACAATCAGACAGTTTGTTTTTGAACTCTATTCATATTCAAAATATATATGTAGATATAGATAATATAGAATATATAATATTCAAATAAACACTTAATTTGAGTCCCAGAAGAAAGAATTGAATGGATACATTGAAATGTGAAATATGTGAAAAACATTAACTGAAGATTGAATAAACGCAGCAAACCGAAAGAAGGACAAACACAATTACCAATAAAAGCACTTTTAGACACATCATAATCAAACTGCTGAAAGCAAACATAAAAAAATCTTAAAAGCTGCCAGTGAAAATAAGACACATTATATAAAGGGAATGACAATAGAAATTGCAGCTTCTCCCTGGAAACAATGGAGCCCAGAAAACAGAGGAATAACATCTTTAAAGTGTTGAGATAGGGAAAAAAATCAATCTGGAATTCTAGTTCTAGTGGATTATTTTCCAAAAATAAAGGCAGGCAAAACAAAGATATGTTTAATAAGGTAAAAGTGAAGGAAAGTACCTCAGGCAGAACTCTACCATAATGAATACTAAAATAAATGATTTAGGCTAAAAGGAAACAATGCCAGATAGAGACCCAGTTCTTGAGGAAGAAATGAACACCAGAAAGAGAAAACATGTTAGTAAAGATAAACAGCATTAAACACACACATGCACATGCACACACACACAAACACACACACATTTTAAAGGCTCTTGGCCTTTTAAAGTAAAGTAATAACCATGCTATGTGAGGTTCCGGCATATTTAGAAATAGAATATATGGTAAGAGCACAAAGGATGAGAAAGTAGTAAGTAAAGCACATTATTTTAAGATTCTTACATTGTACAATAGTAGAATAATTTTTCATTGCAGATGAGGCAAGTTAGAGATGCATGTTGTAATCTCTAGATCAACCACTACAAATTAAAAGTGCATAAAGAGACATAAATGATAATAACTAACACAGAAAACAAAAGTAAAGATACTTAATTCACACACACAAAAAGGCAGAGGAACAAAAACCATAGAGCAGATGGAACAACATAAATTGAGTATCACTACAGTAGATTAAAACCCATGTGTACCAGTAATTACATGTGGACTAAAGAGCCAAATTGATAGCCAGAGATTGTCAAACTGGCTACTACAACAAAAATATATGTGTATATATATACAACATATATATGTGTGTGTGTGTGTGTGTGTGTATATATATATACATATATATGTATATACACATATATATGTTGTTGTAGCCAGTTTGACAATCTCTGGCTATTAATATATATATATAGTCTATATATATATATATATAGAGAGAGAGAGAGAGAGAGAGAGAGAGAGAGAGAGAGACAAGAAACACACTTCACACAGAAAGACACAGAAAAGTTGGAAGTAAAAGAATGGAAAGGGGGAATAGATATAACATGCAAATACTAACCATTAAAAATCTACCATTATTGTATTTTATAACCAAACTAGACTTCAAGACAAGTATTACCAAAATAGAGAGGTTTGTCATAATGATGAAAGGATTAAGTGATCAAGAAAAATAACAATCTTCAGTGTGACAGAACTAAAGAACAGATAGACCTACAATAGTTGTTGAAGAATTTAGCACCTTTCTGTCTGCAATGGATAGGACAACTGACAAAAAATAATTACATACATACATATCAAAGACATGAAAGATCTAACTCGACTTAACTGACAGCTAGGGAACACTACACCCAACAATAGAAAAGGATCATGTAGTCTCCAGTGCACATGAAAAATTCACCAAGGTAGATTATTTTCTGGGCCATAAAACAAGTCTCAATAAATTTTAAAAGTCAAAATCATTCAGAGTTTATTCTCTAGCTGCAACAATATTAAATTATAAATCAGTGACATTAAAATATTCCAGTAGAACTTTCTGCAGTGATAAAAATGCTCTGTATCTGTATTGCCCAATGATAGTTACTGTCCATGTGTGACTATTGGGTACTTGAAATTTGGCTAGAGTGAGCAACTGAGTTTTTCATTTTAATTAATTTAAATTTAAATATCCACATATGGCCAGTGACTACCGTATTGCATAGTAGAAATCGAGAAAATCTCCAAATATATATCACACACCAAAAAAGATTTCAGGTGAATCACAGATCCAAAAGTAAAAGCTAAAACTATAAAGTTTGTAGTATAAAGCCTAAGAGAATATTTTCATGACTTTGATATGAGTGAAAAACTCATAGAGAGGGGCACCTGGGTGGCTCAATGGGTTAAGTGTTCAGCTCTTGGTCTTGGCTCAGGTCTTTACCTCATGGTTCAGGAGTTTTAGCCCTGCATCTGGCTCCATGCTGATGATGCTGAGCCTGCTTGGAATTTTATCTCTCCTTCTCTCTGCCCCTCCCCCTCTTTTGCACTTTCTCTCCCCTCTCAAACAAACAAACAAACAAAAAACATTGAGAAAGCAGTAACCATAAAATAAAATATTGACAAATTGAACTTCATTTATACTAAAAATTTCAGCATGCAAAAGAGTATCATTAAGATGTGGCACCTGAGTAGCTCCTTCAATTAAGTGTCTGACTCTTGATTTCAGCTCAGGTCATGATCTCATAGTTTGTGGGCTCCATGCTGACAGTATGAATTCTCTCTCTCTCTTTCTCTCCCTCCCTCCCTCCCTCTCTGCTCTTCCCCTGCTCAAACACACTCTCTCTCTCAAAGTAAATGAATAAACTTAAAAAAATACCGTTAAGAAAAGAAAAGCATAGGTCCCAGGTGAGGAGAAAATATTTGTAAAACAACATTGAATAGAATATAAATATTCAGAATATAAAGAACTCTTAAACTGAGAAAAACAAATAACCTAAACAAAAACTGAGTAAAGTCTTAAACACTTCACAAAAGAAGATTTATAAATGGCTGATAACACATGAAAAAAGTGCTCAACATAATTAAGGAAATGCAAATTAAAACAATAATTAGGTATCATCACAAACCAACCAGAATGGGTGGGAGTACAAACAAGAACACCACTAACCACTGACATAGATGTGAAAGCAACAGAACTCTCCTGCATTGATAGCAGAAGTATACAATGATACGATTACTTTGGAAAACAGAATTTTGTGAAAAGCTAAACACGCATCTGCTGTATCACCCAGCCACTTTCCGCTGGGTATCCATGGAAAATGAAAATATATGTGCACAAAAAACCTGGTGCAAGAATGTTTATAGTAGCTTATAGTAGCCCCAAATTGGAAAAAACCCAGGTATCCATCAACAGGAGACTGGATAAGCAAACTATGGTATATTCATGAAATGGAATGTTAACAATTAAAAGTAACAAATTATCAATACATGCAATAGGCTGAATGAGTCTGCTTCATAAAAGGAGCAAGACACAAAAGAGTATATACTGTATTATTCCATTTATATCAAGTTCTAGAATAGGCAAAGCTTTCTACGGTGATAGATACCAGATCAAGTAACTGCTTCTAAGGTACAGACATTCACTGACAGCAGGCAAAAAGGAACTTTTTAGGGTGATAAAAATGTGCTAGTATATCTTGGTTGGGGAAGATGTGTTCACTGGTCAAAAATGATCAAAAGCATACACTTAAAATCTATGTATTTCATTGGATGTAAGTTAAGCCTCGATATCCATTTCTAATATAAAGCTTTGTTTAGAAAAGTAGGGTTAAGTTTCTCACTAAACAGTTTAAAATACTTTTGTCTATAAGTGTAGTACAAACTCAGTATATAATAATATCTTATATAACATATGTATATTTTCTCCTAATCTCTTATATTCTTTCACCAAGCCTTACCTACATACTCCAGAATGTTCTGCTGTTTTTTAGTGTGACAAGCAAATGTTAGGCTTTTCCACATGTGCCACAATCTGAAAATGCTGAGAAGCTCTGCTCCACCTGGGAGTGAAAAGGGGGGCAGGGAGGAGACTGGGAAGAGAGAGACCTATTTGGGAAGCAGGATGCACAAAAATGTGAAGGGATGTCTATGTTATGGGGTTCTTGTAAGGATTAAAATGAAGTGGAGTCTGTGAAGACATAATGGGATTATGCATCAGAAATTCCCGGCACAATTCCTGGTTCCGTAGTAAGTACTCAGTAAATACTATTTCCTCTCCCTCTTGGGCACTATTCTTTTGGAAGTGTGGATCTGGTCTCTCTATATGGAAACCTACAGGTTGTATTTAGGGAAATGTTTTTTTCATACCTTTATTTTCCTATTAAACGAGGTTCAAACAGTCAAGGGATCCAGTTTGCGCTGCTCTTCAGAAATGAGCTATGTGGAAAAAAAAAAAAAAAGGAAAGAAAGAAAGAAAGAAAAATAAAGAATATTCTGAGTCTTCGTAGTTATGGTCTTCAAGACCAAGAAATATGGTCTTGCATATTTCTTATGCAAATAAGGAAGTCAGAATTCATTAATTGGTCTTTGCGCAATCATGTGAGTTGTGAAAAGGACAGAGTTCCTACAAAACTAATTACTTTGTCAAAATTAAGATGACAGTAGGGAGCTTTTCAGAAATATAAAAAGACTGTTTTTCTAGGCAATAGCCAAACACTTATTTAAAATATCAAAGTTAGAAATTCATTTATTTATTGGCATACCTAGTGTTCAAGAAGAATTAAAAAAGTTACTTCAAACAGTCCTTATGACTTAATCTCAAATTAATATAGGAAAAATATGTCACTGTTTGATGAAAATGTCTCTTAAGGCAGTTTTGAGCCAGTAAAATGCAAATAAAGAGTTATTATTTTTTTAAATGTTTATTTATTTTTTGAGAGAGAGACAGAGCATGACCAGGGGAGAGGCAGAGAGGGGGAGACACAGAATCCAAAGCAGGCTCCAGGCTCTGAGCTGTCAGCACAGAGACTGACGGAGGGCTTGAACTCACAAGCTGTGAGATCATGACCTGAGCCAAAGTCGGACACTCAACCAACTGAGCCACCCAGGCGCCCCAAGAGTTATTTTTTACATGGTACTATTGTTTTAGACTTGGGGTAAGTATCTCTGGGTGTTATTTCATGCTTGGAAGAGAAGGCATGGAAAGCTAGGTTTCTTTTTGGCTGTGACGTATTACATATTTCTCCAACATTTAACTTTTATTTTTTTAATTTTGGAAGACATTTATGGGACACCCACAATATGCTGTGTCACACACATTCCTGAATTTGATTCTCACCGCCTCCTTCTCCCCTTTTACAGATGGCACTGTCAGGGGACAACAAGGGTGGTTGGTTTGTTTACCTAGGGTTCAGAGTTTGTAGAAAATGGAGCTGCAGGTTTAAGTGTCACACTGTCCCTATTTCCTAGTGGTTTCTAAAACACCACCTGTCCCTGTGCACCCATGCTCCATGAGTGAGTCTGAAGGAGAGACACCACTATGATGTTAAGAACCCCTCTGCCTTTTGCGGAGCACCTGCCAGGCAGGGAGACCTCAGAGCAATGTGGTCAAGAGCAGAGGCACCCAGCAGACATAGGATCCTATCAGGGCCCTGATGGGTGGTGTCTCTGCCCACCCCACAAAGAGTTTTGGTGATGTTTGCTTTTTCTCACTTGTATGCACTTAAAAGAACTTCTGGCCTAGGATCCCTGCCTCCCACCCCCCATACCACGTTCAGCCCCACCTTCCCAAGTAGATCCTAGGTGCAGACAACCACACATTTCCCTGCCTGCCAAGGACTGGGGGGGGGGGGGGGGGATGGGCCACTAGGGTGTAAGCATAAGCAGTACCTAACCACCTTGCATGACTCAAGTGGCACAAAAGGCACCCTTGAGAAAAGATATCACTGATAACTGTGTTGCTAAGGCATGAAACAGCATTGTATTCCCTTTTTAAGGGCCTCTTTGAACTGTTTCTGTTTTAACAAGTTTAAGTGACTTTTCTTAGCTAAGTCTAATATCTCAGCTAACTCAGGAATTGGTGAACTTGGTTAAAATGACTCCTGAGGAAGGCAAAAGGCCAACAGATTTTGCTTTTTTACCTTGGAGTTACCTTGGGCATCCATCCATTTTGTCCCAGGTGAAGCTCACATCTTTATTAACCTGTAGCTTTTCATTTGCCCCATATTGGTTTTATAAAGTGGAAACAAGGATTTGGAAACAACATCGCACTTAGAGTAATGTTATTGACATTAAGACTACTTATCTATATGTTTCCAACAGGTTACTGTTTATCTGCAGTTATCTGAGACTTAATTATAGAAGCTTCTAGGACACACTTGACTTTTGAGTGACCATCTGTTGAGTGTCAGGCACTTTACATGCATTTCTCTAATGATTACATTATAACATAGATATAATTTTCCCATTTGACCATTAAACACTCACCATTGTATTCCCCTTAAAAGAGCAAAGACTCAGAGAGGTTAAATCATGATGAAAATAATAGAGATAATAAAATTTAGGAAGCACCCACTAGGTAACAAGAGCTATGCAAAGTACCATGTACAGACTTAACAAATAGTATTTATTTCTCATTTTCTCTTCAAAACAGCTCAGCAAGATTGTTACTATCATTATCTCCATTTCACAGATGGGAAATAAAGAGAGAACAAGTCACTTGTCCAAAGTCATGTCATTGGTGAGTGGCAAAGCTGGGAGTAGAACACAGGTCAGATTGACACCTAAGTTCACACTCAACCACTCCACTAGATAGGCTACCTTCTCTAGAATTTGGATTCCAACCCGAATATACTTTGTACTGCCATATTTCCTAGTAAGAGACACCAACCACAGGAAGCCACTCACAGGGATGATTTAAACAATTCAACTAATTTAATTGGTCTGTCCTGTAATAACCTAACCTAAACAACACCCTTCAGTGTTGGGAGCATACACGTGGACTTTGTCAGACCCATTCCTACTCTGCCTTCTATTGGATGGATGGTCTTGTAGATGTTATTCAACCCCTCTGAGATTCCATCCTGATACCTTAAATGGAAAAATAATAGTACCCACCTGGGAAGATTGTTGTAGGGATTAGATGAGAAAGTGTTGGAAAATCTTGGCATTTGGTAGATGTTTGTAAACAATAGCTATTGTTATAAAACATACCCAGTAAAGATATACATATGTCTATGTGGGGGAAAAACATATGTGGGGGGAAATATTACCTTTGTTTTTAATCATAACCTTGCTATTATCTAGCTGGATGACCTTGGATATATTACATAGTTTCCTTGAACTCACTTTACTCACAGATAAGAAAAGAACAAAGGACTAGATGAGTTCTAAGTTACCTTTAAATGCTAATATTTGATAATTCTATGAATGTGTATGAAACTGCTTTGTAATCTAGAAATTACTATAGAATGTACCATATTGTTATTGCCATGATCACTTTTTTTAAATTTATTATAGAGTTGGGAAAGAGAAGAGTAGAATGACACCTCTTGACTGCTTTATGTGTGCTATTCCATTTCTTTCTCACCTGCTTCCTAAGGTGCCAGTATTTTAAAACAAATATTACAGAATAATCTGAAGTTCAAAAAGATAAAATGACTTGCCTAAGTTAGGGCAGTTAAACAAGAGGAGATAGCTTCCAAATTTACATCTATCTGTCTTACCCCATATTCAGCCTTGAAAGTGGCCTCTGAAGATTCACCAAGCTTATCAGGGACTTCAGGAACCAAGGGGAATTGTTGACCTGTGGCTGCAACAGTGACCTCACCATGGCAGCAATTTTCAGGATTACACCTTTCCATGGATCTCAGCCATGGGGATCAAGAGAACCACTGGGGAAGGGAAACGGACATAATTCGAGGCACCCCGACCTATCACTAGGTAACTAAAATACACACCACATGCTCCAGCATATAGGAACACCCACACAAAAATGAGAGCAAAAATTTTGTTTGAAAGAATTTGCTATCCCCCTCCCAACAAAAGTAGAGAGATTGTCATTTAAAGAAAAAATTAATTTATAATTTATACCGTTTCAGTGTTGACTTATAATGGGGATAGCATAATTTTTTTAATTTGTAATTTAAAATACTGAAATGAAGACTCTGAAATTTTTGGATATTTTTTAAACCAATTAAGCCCACAGCAAAAGCCCACAGAAGGTACAAAGAGTTCCAGTGTAGACTTTGCCCCTATACTCACATGACCTCCCCATTATCAGCATCTGCACCTGAATGGTACCCTTGTTACAATCAGTGGACCTACACTGATACATTATCGGCCAAAGTCTATAGCTTACATTAGGATTCACACTTGGACATTCTGTTGGTTTAGATAAATATAGAATAACATATACCCACTATTATAGTATCATACAGAGGAGTTTCTTTGCCCTAAAAACCCTGTTCTTCACCTATTTATTCCTCCCTGCTCCCAACCTCTGGCACCTACTGATCTTTTTACTGTCTCCACAGTTTTGCCTTTCCCACAATGTCCAATAACTAGACTCATGCAGTACTCTTTACAGATTGGCTTCCTTCACTTAGTAATTTACATTTAAGATTCCTCCATGTCTTTTTATTGCTTGATAGTGAAGAGGAGGAAGAAATTTTCCTTTGTCCAAGGTTCTTTTAGGTAGGAGAAAGAATTAAATTTACATGACACAGATTAACAGCGGGGAAAAAATGAAATTTTATTGCACGTGCATAGAGGCCCAATAATGAAATTGAGACCCAAAGAAATGATCAAGACAGGCGGTTTTTATACTTCATAAACAAAGAGACAATAAATTGTGGGGAATTTACAAGATAAGGAAAAACATTTGGGTTGAGCTAATAGATTAGTAAAAAGTAACAAAGTTTGTTTCTACAGCTTTCTCAGCTTTAAAGTTCCTATCTCTGGTGATAAGGATATTTTTTTTTTTTACTTAGTACAGAGAGGTTACCTTCATATGGGTGATTTATTTCCTACTTTCAGGGGGACAGAGGAGGATGTGAGTGTCCTTGAACCTGTTGTTTCCCAAGTAGCTTCAACTCAAAATAATCAGCTGCCATTGTGTTGCGTTTGGGTGGAATGCCCTTAACCTGGACAACAACTCATTTCTCTTTAGTGTCGGATAATATTTTATTGTCTGGATGTACCACTCTTTATCTGTTCACCTACTGAAGACTATCTTGGTTGGTGCCAAGTTTTGGCAATTATGAATAAACATCTGTGTGCCAGTTTTGATGCGGATGTGTTTTTAGCTCCTTTGGGTAAATACCCCAGGAGAATGAGTGCCAGATCTTATGGTAAGGGTATATTTAGTTTTGCAAGAAACTGCCAAAGTATCTTCCAAAGAGGCTATGCCATTTTGCATTCCTAAGAGTAGTAAATGAGGGTTCCTGTTGCTCCACATTCTCACCAGCATTTGGTGTTGTCAGTGTTCTGGATTTGGGCCATTCTAATAGATGTGTAGTGGTATCTCATTGTTTTAATTTTCATTTCTTTAATGAGATAGGATGTGGAACATCTTTTCATGTGCTCATTTGCCATCTATATATCTTTGGTGGGGTGAATGTTTGAGTCTTTTACCCACTTTTTAAATTGGGTTGTTTATTTTCCTATCGTTAAATTTGAAGGGTTCTTTGTATACTTTGGTAACAGTCCTTTATCAGATGTGTCTTTAGCAAAATATTTTCTCCCAGTCTGTGGCTTATCTTCTCATGCTCTTGATACTATAAACATTTTAATACTTAAAGCTGTTAAGGTTATAGCCCTGGCTTAACACCTTCTCCACTCTGTCTGAGGCTGGGCAACTTTAAGGAATAGATCACTAACACTGATGCCTCCTACTCCCAAATACCAAAAATATTATCAAGATAAATTACCTGAAATTTAGATCTTATGTCAATATTACCAAGTGGTAGTGATTTGCACAAATGACCATGGCCAACTTTTCTCAAAGGTTTTTATGAAAGAGCATTGGGAATATCATACATGCAGACTGCTGACTCAGAAAGCACAGAATCCTGCTATAGAATCCACACTGCACTATATCAGGAGTTTAACCTGAGCCTTTGCTCTGACAGTGACTGTTGCTAGAATTACAAGTTGGTAGACCCTGAAGATCAAGTCCGTTTGGCAAACAAGCATTCGTTACTCTCATTCTAATATCTGTCAGGTGACCATTGTGTTTATGACACAAATAAATTATAAAGACATAAATTTCTCAAGGTAATTACAATCTTATAGGCACTATAGCACATGTTTATGGCTACAGATTGGCTTTCAGGTAAAAGAGACAATAAATCTTGAGAATAACTCGTGTACCATATCCATAAAATCTTAGGAAGAAAACTTAAAGTTCATCTCATCTACTCTCCTCCTAATATAAGAATCAGAAAAGTCTGGATAGGAATTCTGGTTTCATAGGCAAGTTATTTGATATCCTTAGGACTTTGCCTTCTCCTCTGTCTAATAAGTACACTAGATTACTGGTTAGAACAGTTGATAGAACAAAACTATTTGCTTCAACTCTCTTCTGAAACCCTTTTAAAATTACAGCAAAGAATTTTTTTAGTCAAGCAAATCAATCAACATGATACATCACATTAATAAAAGAAAGGATAAGAACCACATGATCATCTCAATAGATGCAGAAGAAGCATTTGACAAAGTACAGCATCCTTTCTTGATAAAAGCCCGCAAGAAAGTAGGGATATAAAAACATACCTCAACATCATAAAGGCCATATATAAAAGACCCACAGCTAATATCATCCTCAATGGGGGAAAACTCTCAGTTTTTAGGTCGGGAACATGACAGGGATCTCCACTTTCACCACTGTTGTTCAACATAGTGTTGGAAGTCCTAGTCTCAGCAATCAGAAAAAAAAAAAAAAAAGAATAGGCATACAAACTGGCAAGGAAGAAGTCAAACTTTCACTCTTCATAGACAACATGATGCTCTGTGTGGAAAACCCAAAAGGCTCCACCAAAAAAACTGCTAGAACTGATACATGAACTTAGCAAAGTCGCAGGATATAAAATCAATGTACAGAAATCAGCTGCATTTCTTTTTAATGTGTATTTTTGAGAAAGAGAATGTGAGAGCAGGGGACAGTTAGGGGGGTGGACAGAGGATCTGAAGCAAGCTCTGCTCTGACAGCAGAGCGCCTGATGTGGGCCTCATTCTCACAAACCATGAGATCATAACCTGATCCAAAGTTGGACACTTAACCAACTGAGCCACCCAGGTGCCACAGTTGCATTTCTATACACAAATAATGAAGCAGAAAGAGAAATCAAGGAATTTATCCCATTTACAATTGCACCAAGAACCGTAAAATACCTAGGAATAAACCTAACCAAAGAGGTAAAAGATCTATACACTTAAAACTGTAGAAAAGCTTATGAAAGAAATTGAAGAAGACACAAATAAATGAGAAAACATTCCATGCTTATGGGTTGGAAAAACAAATATTCTTAAAATGGTCTATACTACCCAAAGCAATCTACACACTCAATGCAATCCCTATCAAAATAACACCACTGTTCTTCATAGAACTAGAACAAACAATTCTAAATTGTTTATGAAACAAGAAAAGATCCTGAATAGCCAAAGCCATATTGAAAAAGAAAACCAAGCTGGAGGCATCACAATTCTGGACTTCAAGCTGTGTTACAAAGTTGTAATCATCAAGACGGTTTTGTTTGGCACAAAACAGACACATAGATCAATTGAACCAGAATAAAGAACCCAGAAATGGACCCACAAATGTATGGCCAACTAATTTTTGACAAAGCAGGGAAGAGTATCCAATGAAAAAAGACAGTGTCTTCAGCAAATAGTGTTGGGAAAACTGGACAGCAACATGCAGAAGAATGAACCTAGACCATTTTATTACACCATACACACACGCACACGCACACACACACACACACACACACACCTCAAAATGGATGAAAGACCTAAATGTAAGACAGAAAACTATCAAAATTCTAGAGGAGAAAATAGGCAGCAACCTCTTTGACCTCAACTGTAGCAACTTCTTACTAGACATGTCTCTGGAGGCAAGGGAAACAAAAATGAATGATTGGGACCTCATCAAGATAAAAATCTTCTGCACAGCAAAGGAAACAATCAACAAAACTAAAAAGCAGCCTATGGAATAGGAGAAGATATTTGCAAATGACATATTGGACAAAGGGTTAGTGTCTAAAATCCGTAAAGAACTTACCAAACTCAACACCCCAAAAGCAAAAAAATCCAGTGAAGAAATGGACAAAAGACATGAACAGACACTTTTCCAAAGAAGACATCCAGATGGCTAATGGGCACATGAAAAGAAGCTCAACATCACTCATCATCAGGAAAATACAAAGATACCACCTCACACCTGCCAGAATGGCTAAAATTAACAACTTAGGAAACAACAGATATCATGGAGAAAGGAGAACACTTTCACAGTTGATGCAGCCACTCTGGAAAACAGTATGGCGTTTCCTCAAAACATTAAAAATAGAGCTACTCTATAACCCAGCAATTGCAATACGAGGTATTTATCCAAAGTATACAAAAATGCTGATTCAAAGGGGCACATGCACCCCAGTGTTTATAGCAGCTTTATCAACAACAGCCAAACTATGGGTAGAGTCCAAGTGTCCACTGACTACTGAATGGATAAAGAAGATGTGGTATATATACACAATGGAATATTACTCAGTGATAAAAGAGAATGAAATCTTGCCATTTGCAACAATGTGGATAGATTTAGAATATAGTATGCTAAGTGAAGTCAGTCAGAGAAAGACAAATACCATATGATTTCACTCATGTGTGGAATTTAAGAAACAAAGCAGATGAAGATAGGAAGGGAAGGAAAAATGACAAAAACAGAGGGAGGCAAGCCATAAGAGACTCTTAAATACAGAGAACAAACAAGGGGTTGCTGGAGGGGAGGTGGGTGGGGGATGGGTTAAATGGGTGATGGGTATCAAGGAGGGCACTTGTTGGGATGAGCACTGGGTGTCATATGTAAGTGATGAATCACTAAATTCTACTCTTGAAACCATTATTACACTATATGTTAACTAACTTGGATTTAAATAAAATTTAAAAAAGAAAAAAGATTTTTTTTTAGCCAAAAGCATCAAGAGAATGGAAGAGAAAAGAATCATGAGAAAAATGCCTGTAGGCAGAAAGAAGCTAACTTCTTTCCGAAACCAAGTCTGGAAACCAGCCAAGTCACAACAATTCAAGAATTGAGAGGGGGACATGGCATTCCTAAATGTGGGAGAGTATAATGGGATAGAAAACAAAAGTATTGGTTAAAAAACAGAGAAACCTCTGGGTTCCTGCTCCAGCCACATGCAGTCACACTGTGACCTTCCTTCACAGCAACACAAGACTGAAGGAAAAATAGGACCAACGACTAGGAAACACCAGGAATAACAAGGACTGGGCTGCTACACAAAACAGCCCAAGAACAAGAGGATTGAGCAAAAGCCTACATTTTGGATGAAGAGGTCCCAAGCCCCCTGTGTTGGGTCAATTAAACAGCCTCTGAAATGCCGACATCCTGATCCTCAGAACCTGTGAATGTGTTATATTGTGCGGCAAAGAGAAAATAAGAAACTAGAAGGAATTAAGTTTGCTAACAAGATGGCATTATAATAAGGAAATTACACTCGATTATCTAGTTGGCCCAATGTAATCACAGGGGTCCTTACAAATGAAAGAAGGAGGCAGAGGCAGAGTGGTTCAAAGGAAGATGAAATTGCAGAAGAAAAGCAGTTTGCTGGCTTTGAAGATGGGTAAAGAGGGCCATGAGCCAAGGAATGTGGGTGGCTTCTAGAAGCTAGAAGAGACAAGGAAATAGATTCTGTTCTAGGGCCTCCAGGAAGGAAGACAACGGGAACCTTGACTGTAGCCCAGGGTGACCCGTATCAGACATCTATCCTGCAGGATCATGTGATGGTAGGCTCTGTGTTGTTTAAGCCACCAAGTTTGTGGTAATTTGCTACAGAAGCAACAGGAAATTTATACATGCCCTGAGAAAGCATTAATTTACTGCAAGCATGTGAGTTAGAAATATGGAGTAAATTTTAGAATAAATAGCTGGGAGAATTGAACATAGCTGCTCCTGGGGAGAGGGAATTGGTAGTGGGAGAGAGTAGATAAGGGGTATGCACTTTCTTATCATAGATCCTGTAAAACCATGTAACCTTTAAAATAATGTTACAATATTATGGTAAAAAAGATACAACTAAAAAAGATTTTTATATGGTCAACTTGGGAACCATGCTCTGAACAACTGAGCTAACCACTTACTGCCCAACCACCCTACAACAAGCAAGTGTGTTCTGTATTACACTATTCCATTACATGGAATTTTTTTAAATTTATTTTTCATTACATTTAAAAATTTTTAACCTTTATTTTTGAGAGCGGGGGGAGGGGCAAAGAGAGGGAGACACAGAATCTGAAGCAGGCTCCAGGCTCTCAGCTATCAGCACAGAGCCTCACATGGGGCACCAACTCATGAACGGTGATATCATGAGCTGAGCCAAAGTCAGATGCTTAACTGACTAAACCGCCCAGGTGCCCCTATTTTTCATTATATTTTAAACCTATCTCTTATAACGGAGATATTCAGTTTTATGTGCCTAAAGCATAAACACTTTACATTATCATATTTATGAAACCATGAAAAAAATCATGTCTATGTGCATGCAACAATATGTCCTTTACAGTTTTATCATTTGACCAGCGAGACATCCTATAATCTCTTCGTTCCTGCCATGTTCAGCTCCTTATGATCACTATTGACATGCGGTCTTCAGCATTCTGAAGATTTGAGGTATAAAAGATGGCTGCTTAGAGTAAGACATTACTGTATTGAAGTATTTCTTGTCTTAAACTACAGACACTCTAACAAAGTATCCACAATAGAAATAGTCTTTATTTCTATCCTATTATTATTATAAAAATAATTTGCTATTAGGACTTGAAGCCCTTCCAGAATGATAAACTGAAATTCAGAAGCATGGTTATTTCTCCAAGGTCGTGTTGGGAATGTGGAAGGGGCATGCAGGAGACTCTGGTGTATTGACTACTACAGCTCTTCATTTGCTATATTTTCTTAAATTGTTTTTTTAATGTTTATTTATTTGAGAGAGAGAGAGAATGAGAGAGTGGGGGTGGAGCAGAGAGAGAGAGAGAGAGAGAGGGAGACACAGAATCCAAAGCAGGCTCCAGGCTCTGAGTGGTCAGCCAGAGCCTGATGTAGGGATCAAACGTGATGAACCCGAGATTGTGACCTGAGCTGAAGTCCCACACTTAACTGACTGAGCCACCCAGGTGCCTCATTTGCTACATTTTTAATACTGTCTAAACATTTTTAAGAGGCTGATTTTTCATTAATCTCTATTGTACACTTAAAAAGTGAATGTGGGGTGCCTGGGTGGCTCAGCTGGTTGAGTGTTCAACTCTTCATTTCAGCTCAGGTCACGATTCCAGGGTTGTGGGGCCCTGTGTAGACTTATACTACATGGTCAGTTCATTTCTGCAGTCAGCTGTAAAGGCATCAACCCAAATTTCAGCTCTAAGAGTTTTTAGTACAAGAAGTATGGTATATTTATACAAGCTGTTCTATTTGTACTTTAACCCATGTGAAGAAAAGTTGATTATTTTAATTATTACCAGTCTGTAGGGAGTTATAAACAGACTTAATATTATGCTGTCACTAAAGCATAATTAAAGGATTTTTTCCTTTAGCTGATATTATAAATGCTAGCATTTGTCCTAAGTATCAATTTTGAATAGAAATTTTACAAATTGTGATAACATTCCCATGTATAGATGTGAATGAGTGATTTAAGTTAATTTCATTTTTACTTTGATTTCAAATCCTTCTTATATTTTTTTCATTAAATAACTTAATTTTCTCCAAATGAGAACTAGTCCCTCTAACTCCTTCTTTGTATCCCCATAAGCACGTGTTCCTTTGTTAAGCCAATTCAACCACCTGGTGCTGAATATTTAAAGAAAATCTCCAGCATCTGGCATTAACTGTCAGTCTTTCTGCATCTGGTTTAGCTGTGATCTTTGTATATTTATGTTTAGTCTTTTCACTGACATTTTATAAAGAAAAAGGAATGTGGGACAAACTAGGAAATGAGAACGAGTAAAAGTAAAGCAACAATGATATGATGTAGAAGAATCTTTATAACATCTGGTAAGAAAAATGTAAAATTGAATAGATGATTATAGAAAGTTTTAAATCTCAAAAAAAATGTTTTAGAATTTATTGTGATAGGTAAGATTTCCTTATTTTATAGAGTATGGTAAATTAGACTGGTTGTCAAATTTGGATTATCTTCCAAAAGGAATGATCCATTCAGTCTGATGTTGAACATACCCTGAAGTGGTGGTTTTAGAACCTTTCTGGGGCAGGTAATATTAAAGATTTGGGGGTGATGAGCAACAAGAAGGTAGAAAGTGTAACTACTTGTGTTACCCATCTGTGTAAAATAAGTAGCTGAGCTTCACAACTGGGGAACATTAAGATAACAAAAGTCAGTTTTCCTACTGTATAATAAATGAGAGGACATTATCCACTAGGTCCTGAAAACATTACCAGGAGCTTTCTGTGTAAATAACAACTGAATTAATCCTAATGGAAATGAAAGTGCTATAGCTTGTACTTATCTGAAAATCCAATAGGTCACCGTTTGCCGTCGAACTGAGTCAAAATTGAGAACTATTTGTTAACTTAAAATATGCCACGAAATGATAAAAGTGTAAATACTTGGGACACAGATTGAAACTGACTGTAGTGTAATTCCACAAATTATCCTTTGCATTTAAAAAATACTAAAATATTGCCCCTTTGTCCAACATTTGCTAAATATCTTAATGGATATGGTTAATACCTATTTCATATGATTTTTCTGAAGATTAAGTGTAAATTTGCATAAAGCACATGTCAAGCACAGACCTTCACTCTTAGAAAGGTTTCTAATAAATTATAGCTATTAGTTGCTACCTGTTCGTCAGACTCCCAAATAAGTGGATATCTAAGTTCCAACCCAACTTTCCCTTGATGGAGACCTTGTCATTTCATTAGGACATCCATTCCATTGTTGGATCACTCTAATGTTTAGAAAGACAATTTTTATATTGAGTCAGAATCTGTATGGGTTTTTGTTCATTGGAGCAGCACAGAACATGTACTCTGTCTTCTACATGGCCACACTTTAAACATTTATATGCAGCTACATCCTCTTCCTCTAAGTCTTCTCCCTCTTGATAGTTCTCTTTAGAAAGCTGAACCTGGGAATGACCACAGTAGTCCATACGAGTGCAGCCAGGACAGTTTAGACTAGGGTTACCTCAGATTTAGTATTTCATAATTATCAAACCCTTATTCCTGGCACTATTAATTGGAGCTTAAGTTTGTATGTTATTAGGTCATTTTGCATTGCAGATGATGAACACATAATTAGCTTGGGTTAAAAGGGAAGTCATTAGGTTCCAATAGGTTATTAGAATAGAATGATAAGGACAGAGGAAGAATGCAGCTGAGCTACAGAAATAACTGACCAAAGAACCTAGATTTAGACGGAGGTCTCTCTTCCCATCTCTCATCTGTTGTGCTCTCCACAGACCACATTCCTCTGCTGCCCCAATGGTGGAGACAAGGCCACCTACAAATGCAGAGCTTTACTTCTTAGAACCCACCCTTCCCAAAAGAAAACAGCTTACCACTCTCTGATTCTACGACTGTCATATTTTAAAGTTGTATGAACTAAATAATCATTAAATCAGAACTTTAGAAATTTCCTATTTCAAAATCCTCATAGATGGATTCTTGCTCTTGAATCTAAATGTCCAATCCTAAACCCACCAAATGTGGCCAGGAGACAAGGTCGTGTTATGATTTAACTGCTTTGGTTGTAATCATTTGGGTTAGGTGAAGGGGCAATGTCCAGGAAATAGAAATTTTCTAAAACAGGACAGATAGTGCTGCATGTGTTACCAGAAAATAAATTATTTTAGTTTTTGTTTTTTGACTGGACTTAAACCCCCCTATGTCACTTATATTTAAACTGCAATGTAGTCTGATGTGTCCCATTCTGTACTTGTGACATTGGCTACCTGAACCTATGACATCATTTATGCTCATAGAAGTTCAGCAGGTCTTTGTAACCTATTGAAATTTTGTATAATTTCTCATCCAACATGTATTATTAACATATTCCAATTGTCTGAAGTCTGGCTTTCACATCTTCATGAGTGTGTGATAAAATGGACAGAGTCATGGACAACCTTGTTGCAGTCTATTAGAAACTTCTTTCAGGGTTGACCTGGATCCATTAATCAACACCTTTTGGGTACAATCATTCAACCAACCATGATGTCTTGGAGATGAGTCTTTCTAGAAGCACATAAATGTAAATGTCAGAGAAACTGAGGTTGGAAGATTCATCTTCTCATCCCATGGGTGGAAGCTATTTAAGGGGTAGCGTTCCTGCAGTATCAAGAGAGACATATTCTGAAACAGTGACCCGAAGTGCTGATTTCCCCCTCACAGAGGAAGTGGTTTTTGAAATACCCTGTAGCACTGTGCAGATCCTTTTCTCAACAAGTCATTTTTCTTGTGATAAGAACTCAGAAGTTTCCAAGAAATGCCAGTCCTGACGGGAAGGACAAAGGCTCTAAAGACCCAGGTAGAAGGAGTTGGGACGGTGCCTTCAGTATGACGTCCAGGTGCTGGCCCAAAGGCCAGTAATCTAGGCTACCTCTGTCCTGTGTTCTGAGAAACTAGCAGAACTCAATGCAAATTCATGCTTGGAAAGCTCTGATTTCCCTGAATATTTTCTCAGCAGACTTTGCTTGATAACATCTTATGTTCTAGGTACTTCGTTTTTAACTGGTGTGTCAAATTGTGTTGTCATTGGCATGAATGAACCTATGCCATCCATAAACTGTTAGGTACATTGGTGCTAAATATTCAGTCTATTAATCTACCCCTTCATTCATTCAGCAAGTATTAACCAAGCATTTAAAATGGGTCAAGGTCAGGGCGCCTGGGTGGCTCAGTCAGTTAAGCATCGGACTCCAGCTCAGGTCATGACCTTGCAGTTCATGGTATTGAGTCTTGCATTGGGCTCTGTGCTGTCAGCTCAGAGTCTAGAGCCTCTTCAGATTCTGTGTCTCCCTTTCTCTCTGCCTCTTCTCCTCTCGCACTCTCTCCAAAGTAAACATTAAAAAAATTAAAAAACAAAATGGGTTAAGCTCTGGTTACCAGAAGGGAGGCGAGTAGGGGTGGATGGGTGAAACAGGTGATGGGGATTAAGGAGTTGCACTTGTGATGAGCACCAGGTGTTGTATGGAAACCCTGAATTACTACATTGTATACCTGAAACTAATATTACACTGTATGTTAACCAACTGGAATTTAAATAAAAACTTAAAAGGTACAAAGAAATAATAATAAAATAAAATGTGTCAAGCTCTGGGGAGAATTTGGTTCACAAAACAGATATAGTCCCTGACTTGATGGAATTTAAAAATTAACTCTCGGAGCACCTAGATGGCTCAGTCGGTTAAGTATTCGACTTCAGCTCAGGTCATGATCTCAACAAAAATTAACTCTTTGCTTCAACCAAACTAGTCTGCTCACTGACCACTGAAACTTCTAACACTTCCCTGACCAATCCCCCAATCCTCCACTCCAGGGTCTCCTGTTTAAATCCATCTCAAAGATGGCTCTTTCACAAGACTCCCCAAATAACCCAGTCTACCGTGCTCCTTCTGCTGAGTTCTTGTAACTGAATTGCTTATATACTCATGGACAGCGTTACATTTGGTAAAAAGAAATTAGCTTTTGAGTGGAACAGATCCATGTTTAGAACCTACCTCATTGACTTACCAGATTGTATATTCATGGATTCTTTACTATTTCTGAACCACATCTGTAAAGAGAAGGGTAATGCCAGTTTCATAGAGAAGCTGTAAGAAATCATTTATTCCACATGGCCTTTCTTTAAATCCAAACATGTAGTTGTCTGGCAGTGGTGTAGAGAAAAGAGAATAGTATCTGGAGCTAGAGCATGAGTGCCTCTACACTTCTTGGCTTTTGCTCCCTTGGAAATATCACCCAATATCTGTGAGTCTCAGTTTCCTGGGAGGAAAAATTGGGATAAGAATTCTTCATAAGTTTATCATGAAAAGGAATTGAAGGAATGGATAGAAAAATCCTGCATGAGCTAGAAAGCACACCACACATGACAGATTCTGTCTTGGTGACTATTATGAAGGTTTCCCAAGTGTAACTGTTGTCAGCCCAATTGGGGCAGTGAACCCATCTCCTGATTTTCTCCTCTACCTCCCCTTTTCCTACAGCACACAGAAACAGTCAGCAATCCTGACTGGTGAATGCACACACACATGACTGTTCATATTCTATTTTATAAATTTTTAAATAAAATACAATATACAATATACAATATGCAATATGTGCACAAATGTTAACATAGCTTGATGAATTTTTACAGAGTTCATAAGCAGTCACCCGCTCAACTCACAAACATTACCAACAACTTGGAAGCTTCAACCTCATATCCCACCCACCCAAAGTTAACCACTATTCTGACTTCCATAACCAAAGATTAATCTTGCCTGTGTTTTTGTGCTTAATATAAATAGAATCATACAATATGAATTCTTATGTGTGTTCAGGCTTATTTTACTCAACATTAAATCTGGAGATTCACTCTTCATTGCATGTAGCAGTGGCTCATTCTTTTTGTTCGTCTGTGCTATTTATTATATGAATATAACAAAACTCATCCAATCTGCTGTTCGTGAACACATATTGTTCTGGTTTGGAGCTATTTCAAATAATACAATGAACATTCTTGTACATGTTTGTGTACACTGTGTATGTATTTCTATTGGTTAATACCTATGAGTAGAATTACTGGCTCATAGAATATGCATATGTTCAGCATTAGTAAAGACCACAAAACATTTTTCTAAAGTAGTTGCATTAATTTACACTCAATTGGCCAGCAATGGATGAGAGTTCAGTTGCTCCATTCCCGTGCTGAGATTTAGTATTTTCTGTCTTTTTTTGACTAGCCCAGTGACAGTATAATGGAATCTCATGGTGATTTTAATTTGCATTCCCTGGTGATTGATGAGGACAAACATGTTTGCATATGATTATCAGCCATTTGGATATCCTCTTTGATGAAATGACTGTTTCAGTCATGTGCCTGTTTTTATATTGGATTAACTATTTCATAATGATTTTTCATTCTTCCAGGTATGAGTCTTTTTATATGTGTTACCAATATATTCAATGTTGTTTGCTTGTGTTTTCATTTTCTTAATGGTGTCTTTTGATGAATAAGAACTTCCTAATTTTAATGTAGTCCAAGTTAAAATTTTATGGTTGGTACATTTTATATTATATTTAGAAAACTTTGTTTACCTGAGATAATAAGGACATCCTCATTTTTTCCCCAAAAGCTTCTCTTTTGTTTAACTTTTGTATATATAAATCTGTAATCCACCTAAAATTATTTCTGTAAGTAAAGATTAGTTTTTTTCCATGTGGGTAGCCCAACAACCCAGCACTATTTATTAGGAAGAGCATTCATTCTACACTACACAACAGTATCACTGTTAGCAAATATCAGGTAACTCTACAAATGTGGGGCTCTGTTCTATTCCATTGGTTTTTAATCTATCTTTGTGCAAACTTCAATCTGTCTTAATTTTAATCACTTCATGACTGTCTTGACATCAGCTAGTGTAAGTCCTCCAACTTCTTTCTTTTTACTAATGAAGCCCTTAACAATTCTTGACCTCTTTACATCCTTGCATGGATTTAGAATTGGCTTGTAAATTTCTACACAAAATATACTGAGATTTTGGGGTGCCTGGGTGGCTCAGTCGGCTGAGCGTCCAACTTCAGCTCAGCTCATGATCTCATGGCTTGTGAGTTCGAGCCCCACATTGGGCTCTGTGCTGACAGCTGGGAGCCTGGAGCCTGCTTCAGATTCTGTGTCTCCCTCTCTCTCTGCCCTCCCCTGCTTGCACCCTGTCTCTCTCTCTCTCAAAAATAAACATTAAAATTTTTTTTTAATCTACTGAGATTTTAATTAGGATTGTTGAGTGTAAAGATTAATTTAGAGAGAATTTACATCCTAACAGTTTTAACTCTCCTGACCCATGAAGAGAGTGGGGGAGGACTCTTGATTTAGGTATTTTAAATGTATCTTAGCACAGGTTTTTTTTTTCCATTTTTAAATCTTTTTATTTTTTAATTCTTTATTTGAGTATAATTATGCATAATGTTACATTAGTTTCAGGTGTACAACATAGTGATTCAACAACTCTATGTGTTATGTTGTGCTCACCAAAAGTGTACCTACCATCTGTCCCCCTACAATGCTATTGCAATACCATTGACCATATTCCCCATTCTGTGCCTTTTATTACTGTGGCCTATTCATTCCACAACCAGAAGTCTGTATCTGCCATTCTCCTTCACCCATTTTGCCCTTTGTCCCCCTTCCCTCTGGCAACCATGAGCTCTTTATATTTATAGGTCTGATAGTGCTTTTTGCGTGTTTGTTTACTTGTTTTGTTTTTTAGATTCCACACATAAGTGTCATAATATGGTATTTGTCTTTCTTAGTCTTACTTATTTCACTGAACCTAATATCCTCTAGTTTCATTCACGTTCCAAAAATGAAAAAAAAAAAACCACAAAAACAAAAAAAAACCAAAAAAACCCCACCACCACCAAAAAGAAAACCCTCATCTTTTTTATGCTTGTATAATATCCCTGTGCGTGTGTGTGTGTGTGCGTGCGCATGTGTGTGTATCACATCTTTCTTATCCATCCATCCATTGATGGACTCTTAGGTTACTTTTATATGTTGATGTTACAAATAATGCTACAATAAAATAGAAGTGCATATATGTATTCCAATTAGTGATCCAAAGATTGTTTTCTTTGGATAAATACCTGGCAATAGAATTACTGGATCATAGGGTATTTCTGCTTTTAATTTTGAGGAACCTCCATTATGTTCACAGTGGCTGCACCAATTTGCATTTCCACCAGCAGTGCATAAGGGTTATTTTTCTCCACATTGGTGCCAACACTTGTTATTTCTTGTGTTTTTGATTGTAGCCATTCTAACTGGCATAAGATGATATCTCTGTGGTTTTGATTCCTATTTCCCTGATGATTAGTGATGTTGAGCATCTTCTCGTGTGTGTGTTGGCCATCTGTATGTCATCTTTGGAAAAATGTCTGCTCAGGTCCTCTGCCCATTTTTTTTATCAGATTTGTTTTGTTCTTTCAGTGTTTAGTTATATAAGTTCTTTATATATTTTTAATATTAACCCCTTATCAGATACATCATTTGCATATATCTTTCCCATTCAGTAGGTTGCCTTGTTGTTTTGTGGATGCTTTCCTTCACTGTGCAAAAGCTTTTGATTTTGATATAGTCCCAGTAATTTTTCTTTTTGTTTTTCTTGCCTTAGAAAACATATCTAAAACAATGTTGCTATAGCTGATATCAGAGACATTAATACCTGTGTTCTCTTTAGGATTTTTATGGTGGCATGTCTCACATTTAGGTCTTTAATCCATTTTGAGTTTATTTTTGTGTATGGTGTAATAAAGTGGTCCAGTTTCATTCTGTAGCATGTAGCTGTCCAGTTTTCCCAGCACCACTTGTTGAAGAGACTGCCTTTTCCCTATTGTATTTCTTGTCTCCTTTGTCATAGATTAATGGACCATATAAGTGTGGATTTCTGGCCTCTCTGTTCTCTACTGATCTATGTGTCTATTTTTGGGCCAGGAGCATACTGCTTTGTTTACTGCAGCTTTATAGTATATCTTGATATCTGGAATTGTATATCTCCAGTTTTTTCTTTTTCAAGATTTTTTTTTTTTTTTTGTCTCTTGGGTTCTTTTATGGTTCCATGCAAATTTTAGTATTGTTGGTTCTAGTTCTGTGAAAAATACTGTTGGCATTTTGAGAGTATTGCATTGAATCTGTATACTGCTTTGGGCAATACACACAACTTAACAATATTAATTCTTCGAATTCATGGGCATGGGATGTCTTCCCATTTGCTTGTGTTGTCTTCACTTTCTTTCATCAATGTTTTATCGTTTTCAGAGTACAGGTCTTTCACATCCTTAGTCACGTTTATTTCTAGCCATTTTATTCTTTTTTGTGCAGTTATAAGTGGGATTGTTCTCTTAATTTCTCTTTCTGCTACTTCATTATTAGTGTATAGAAACACTATCAATTTCTGAGTATTAATTTTGTATCCTGCAACTTTACTGAATTCATTTATTACTTCTAATGCTTTTTTTGGCAGAGTCTTTAGGGGTTTGTGTATAGTGTTCTAGAATCTTCAAATAGTGACAGTTTACCTTCTTCCTTACAAATATGGATGCTTCTTATTCCTTTTTCTTGCTAACTGCTATGGCTAGGGCTTCCAATACTATATTAAATAAAAATGACTAAGTGGGCATCTTTGTCTTCTTCCTGACCTTAGAGGAAAAGCTCTGTTTTTCACCATTATGATGTTAGCTGTGAGTAACATGGCCTTTATTATGCTGAGGTATGTTCCCTCTAAACCCACTTTGTTGAGAATTTTTTGTCATCAATGGATGTTGTACTTGGTCAAATGCCTTTTCTGCATCTATTATGATGATCATATGATTTTTATCTTTCATTTTGTTGATGTGCTGTATCACATTGGTTGATTTGCAAATATTGAACCATCCTTGTGTTGCCAGAATAAAGCCCATTTGATTGTGGTGAATGGTCATTTTAATGTTTGGTTGAATGCAGCTAATATTTTGTTGAGGATTTTTGTACCTATGCTCATTAGGGATATTGGCCTGTGGTTTTATTTTTTTTGTAGTGTCTTTGTCTGGTTTTGGAATCAGGGTAATTCTGGTCTCATAGAATATATTTGGAAGCTTTCCTTCTTCTACTTTTTCAAATAGTTTGAGAAGAATAGGTATTAACTCTTCCTTAAATGTTTGGTAGAATTTACCTGTGAATCTCTCTGGTCTTGGACATGTATTTTTTGGTAGTTTTTTGATTACCAATTCAATTTTATAACTAGTGATCAGTCTGTCCAGATTTTCTCTTTCTCTCCAATTCAGTTTTGGAAGATTGTATGTTTCTAGAAATTTATCCATTTCTTCTGGGTTTTCCAGTTTGTTGGCATATAATTTTTTGTTGTATTCTCTTATAATTATTTGTATTTCTGTGATACAAATTGTTACTTCTCTTTTATTCTGATTTTATTTATTTTGTTCCTTTCTCTTTTTTTCTTGGTGAATCTGGCTAAAGATTTATCAACTTTGTTTATCTTTTCAAAGATCCAGCTCTTGGTTTCATTGATCTTTTCTATTGTTTTTTAGTCTCTGTTATTTATTTCTGCTCTGATCTTTATTATTTCGTTCCTTATACTCACCTTGGGCTTTGTTTGTTCTTCTTTTTCTAGTTCCTTTAGGTGTAAGATAAGATTGTTTATTTGAGCTTTTTCTTATTTCTTGGGCTAGGCCTATATCAGTATACTATTTCCCTCTTAGAATTATTTTTGCTGCATCCCATAGATTTTGGATGATTGTTTTTTTATTTTCATTTGTCTCTGTATTTTTTAATTTCTTTTTTGATTTCTTCATTGACCCATTGGTTGTTCAATAGCATGTTGTTTAACCTCCAGGTATTTGTATTTTTTTTTCTTGTGGTTGATTTCTAGATTCATATTATTGTGGTCAGAAAAATAACATGATACGATTTCAGTCTTTTCAAATTATTGAGACTTGTTTCGTGTCCTAGTATGTAATCTATTCCGGAGAATGTACTGTGTACTTGAAAAGAATGTTCTGTTGTTTGTGGATGGAATGTTCTGCATATATCTGTTATGTTCATCTTGTCTAACATCATTCAAAACAGTTTCCTTATTGATTTTCTACCTGAATGATTGATCCATTGATAAATGGTGTGTTAAAATCTCCTACTACTATTGTGCTACTCTCAGTTTTTCTCTTTATGTCTTTTAATACTCTTTTTATGAATTTAGGTGCTCCAATGTTGGATACATAGATATTTGTAATTGCTATCTCCTCTTGAAGTCTATTTTGTCTGATAAAAGTATTGCTACCTTGGCTTTTTTATTTTTCTCCCTTTGCATGGTAAATGCTCTTCTCTCCCTTCCCTTTAATTCTGTATGTGTTTTTAGGTCTGAGGTGAGTCTCTTGTAGGCAGCATGTAGAGCATTATTTTTTACCCCTTCTGCCACCTATGTCTTTTGATTGGAGCCCTTAGGTCATTTATATTTAAAGTAATTATTGATGTGTATGTACTTTGTGCCATTCTGTTATTTGTTGTCTGGTTGTTTTTGTAGTTCTACTCTACCCCCTTCTCCTCTTGCTCTCCTTCTTTGTGATTGATGAGTTCCTGTAGTGTTATGTTTGGCTTTCTTTCTATTTATTTCTTGTGTATCTATTATAGATCTTGGGTTTGTGGTTACCATGAGGATCATATATAATATCTTAAGTACATAGCAGTCTCTATTAAGTTGGTGGTCATTTAAGTTCAAACCCATTCTAAGAAAAAATCCAAAGTTTAGTTTTGAACTCCCTTCTCCACATTTTATGTGTATGCTGTCAATTTTACATCTTTTTATTTATAATCTTCTCATGTCTGATTATGGCCATTTCTCTTCCACTCAAAGAAGTTTCTTTAACATTTCTCATAAGGCTGGTTTAGTGGTAATGAACTTCTTTAACTTTTGTCTGGGAAATTCTTTATCTCTTCTTCAATTCTGATTGATAGTCTTGCTAAGTAGAGTAACTTCAGTTGTAGGTTTTTTTTCCTTTCAGCATCATTTTGATGATACATACTTTGATACATACTTTGAATGTATCATTTGGCAAAGTTTTATACCTTTTAAATATAGAGGTTTTGATCATCTACCATTAAATGCATTCTAGATTTGATGGGGCTTATGCTAATGTAAATTATATCTTTTTAATTTTAATTATATATATATATATATATATATATATATTTATTTATTGCTGGTAAGTAAAAATACAATTGATTTCATATACTGAACTGGTTCCAGCAGCCTGGATAATTCACTTGTCAATTCTGGTAGTTTGTCTCTAGATTTTTAAAAATATTTTTTATGTACACAATCATGTCTCTGTATAATGACAACTTTATTTTGTCTTTTTTGAAATTTATGAACTTTTTTTTTCATTGCCTGTTGCATTGGTTAAGATCTCCATTTTTCTTTTAATAAAAGTAATTATAGCAGATGCTAGTAATCTCAAAAAGAAAGTTTTAAATCACCATTAAATTGATTTATCTTCCTGGTCTGGTAAGAGTTTTTAATCATAAAGCAATATTGTGTTTTATCAGAAGTTTTTTTTTTTCCTGTGGCTATTAAGAGAAGTTTATTTATCCCCACTGTATTAATAAACTATTGTTAGCTTTCTTAGAATAAACTTCATCTGGTTGTGATGCATTACCTATTTTATATGTCACTGAATTCCATTTGCTACTATATACTATATTTTTACATATAGGTTCATGCTACATATTGGTCTGTACTTTTCCTTTCTTATAATTTTTGTAACTAATTTGGTTATCAAGGTTATGCTGGGCCCATAGAAATACTGGGAAGGGTATCTTCTTTTTTGAAAGAGTATACATAACATTGGAGTTATTATTTCCTTTAATATTTACTAAAATTCACCAATGAAACCATCTGGGCTAGGCACATACTTTGTGGAGAGGTTTAAAATAAAACTAATTTTTTTGGTAGATATAAGCTATTCCTATTACTCTCTTATTGTGCTGGTTTTAGTAAGTTATTTTTTTCAAGGAATTTATATAAATTGGCATAAAGTTATTTAAAATGTGTTCTTTTAAATACGTATAGGGGTCTATACTAATGTCTCTTTATTCATTACTATATTAGTTAATTTTTTTAATATCAGTATTGTCAGAGTTTTATTAATTTGACTCATCTTTTTCAGGAACATACTTTTGATTTTATTGATTTTCTTTATTTTTTTTCCTACTTTTTATTTGTGCTTTTATTTTTTATTATTTCCTTCTCTCTTTGGACTAATTTTGTATGTGTGATATTTTGTTTTTTCCTGTTTTTAAAGATGGAAACTTGAATCAATGACATATGGAATCTTATTTTCTTTCTAATATACACATATTTAAGAATATAAATTTTCCTGGGGCATCTGACTGTCTCAGTCAGTTCAGCATGGAACTCTTGATCTCTGGGTCATGGGTTCACATGCCACATGAGGTGTGGAGCCTACTAAATTTTTAAAAATTTATATATATTTATATATATATATATATATATATATATATATATATATATATATATATATATATAAATCTTCCTCTAGGCATTGCATGAATTTCTTACAGTTTTTGTTAATCTGACTATATGTTTATCTCAACTTTATATCTGAAGGACTTTTTTTTTGATCAATATAGAATTCTGGGTTGGCAGTTATTTCCTTGATATGATTTAGCTGTTTTCCACATTTGGATATACCATATATTCACTGTCATTTAGTTTAAAATATTTTCTAATTTCCATTCTGTTCCCTTCTTTGATTCATGGATTCATTATAATTTTATCACTTAATTTTAATTTTTTAAAGGTTTATTTATTTATTTTGAGAAAGGAGAGAGAGGTAGGGAGGGAGTAAGGGAGGGGCAGAGAGAGGGCGACAACAAATCCCAAGCAGGCTCCACAGCTATGAGTGCAGAGCTCAACATGGGGCTTGAACTCATGAACCTAACCGTGAAATCATGACCTGATACAAACCAAGAGCTGGACGCTTAAGTGACTGAGCCACTTAAGCTTCCCTTATTGCTTAATTTTAAAACAGTTGGTGCTTTCTTAGCTTTTGTTGTGTGTTTCAAAAGTAATTCCAGTATACTCAGCATATTCTTCATGATTTCATTCCTTTGAAATATGCTTTAGGTTGCTTTATGACACAGCATATGGTAAATTCTAGCAGAGTTCCGTGTGCATTTGAAAAGCACTGTGTATTCTGTCATTGTTGGATGCAGTGATATATACTGCATTAGATATCTATATCTATATACATCTGATATGTATATATTTATAAAATATCAGGTATATATATTAGACATATATATCCTAATATATTATTTAAGATACTTTCAGGTTTTTGCTCTTATAGGTAATTATACAATATACATCTTTCTATATATGTAACTTTTTGTTCTTGTTGAATTATGTCCTTAGAGTAAATTCTCAGGAGTGGCATTACTAGGTCAAGGCTTAGGAATATCTATATGGCTTTTTTTTTCTTTATACAACATTGCTTGCTAAAAGTATTATATCTAATTACAGTGTGAGTTATGATGCATGAAATCACCAAATACCCCACAGTGTTAGGTGTTGTAATTGTTTTGTTAATCATGTGGATACTAAGTTGTAATTTAAAGTTGATGGTAACTTTAATGTCCCTGTTAACTAGACAAGATAAACTTTTCCAAGTGTTCATTTACTATTTCAATTTCCTCTCATATAAATTGCGATGCATCTCTTTTACAATCTCCTGGGAACTTGATAGTTTTGGAATAAATTTGATGAGTAATTTTATAATATCATCAATTTTCCCTTGGCTTACAAATTTGGTGTGAATGTTTTTCCAATCTATTATCTTTTGTATTTTCGCTTTGCTGTTTTTCCACCAATCATGTTCATTTTGTGTCGATTTGAATCTATTCACTTGTTTATGACTACTCTTGTCACTTCAAAACTGTGACAATGTTTGATTCTGTCCCAACTGAATATTTCTTTTTTCTTCTCCTCCAAAAGTTTCTGTTAATGTATTGTATAGAGCAACACTGTCCAATAAGAATATGAGCCACATAGAGGATTGAAAACTTTCTATTAGCCACAGACTGAAAAGGGGAAAAAAATGGGTGCCATTAATTTTAATCATATACTTTATTTAATCCAATATCCAAAATATGAGCAGATTTTGCTTTGCCTGTCAATAGGCATGAATTTCAGTTACTACTATTTAGTTAAGTAATATTAGTTCTGCAATAACACAGTCCAAATTTTAGTTACTATGGCATAGTAACTATGAGTACTTGCATAAACTGCAAATTTTGCTGCTAGACTTCAGTCCACAGATGACTACATAACCAATTAGCATATTTATCAGTGACCAGTCATCTCATTTCTCTCAAAGTCTGTTGGTGATGGGTGACTACAGATCTGCTATTCAGTTCACGAAGAGACAGCAAAGTGTGTAGCTGTGTTGCCTTCTTGTATCTCAGTGGTAAAGCCAGGTAACGTTTTACAAGAATGAGTCATCAAAAGAGAAAATTGGCCAACAAAGGTGAAAGGGCAGTGAAGAAACAAACAAAAAAAAATACTGCCGGAATTGAAAGTAGGTGTGATAAGAAGACAGATGACTGGGGCAAGATGACACTTCACTGCCCAAAACCCTCTCGAGGTTCTGCTGGAAGAACCTAGTGAAGGCAAACTTGTCAACGCAGTAAGGAACGGGTTGTGATGAAAGGGTGCAGATGTTCCAGAGGAGAGGACACCAGCAAAAAGAAACCCTGCGTTTAAAGAAATTTTCAGAGATTTCTCACAACATTGGGAATGCAAAGGATAAAATGTCGGGACCTGATCTCAGAAAAGACTATGACAATTCACTAAGGCTCAGGAAAGACACTTACTTGCTCTAGACTAGAAGTTATGTAACAGGAAAGCAGCAAGCATTGTTCAAACCAAAGTTCAAACTTTGGTAAGTTTATTACAAAGAAAAAAAAGCCACTTTAATTCTCATGCTTCTAATATTTGTAAATTACTATGTACCAAATAAACTAATTCTATGATTTTCACTGCTGCAAAGGTTGATAATGGACAGTAAGAATTTTTCATATTTTGGGGTGCCTGGGTGGTTCAGTTGATTATGCATCTGACTCTTGGTTTGGCTCAGGTCATGATCTCATGACTTGTGAGTTTGAGCCCCACATCACTTGGGATTCTCTGTCTCCCTCTCTCCCTGCACCTCCCCACTTAACGCGCTCTCTCTGTTTCAAAAATAAATAAATAAACATTTAAGAAAAAGAATTTTCATATTTTGACAAGATTTTTTTAAAAGTCACATAATAATCATAATTTCCCCTCATTGATTAGTTAATGATTGTTTGTATGGTTTCAGTTTGTGCAGTCCCTTTTATGGTTCTGCTCAGTCATGCAGAGCAAGGACTGCCTATATTATCATTTCAACAAATAACATAAAATTTTGAAATAGATTGCATTCTCTTTTTCATACTAAGTCTTCAAACCACAATGTGTGTTTTACACTTTAAGAGCATCTCCGCTCAGACTAGCCACATTATAGGTGCTCAATAGCCACATAGGCTGGTAGCTACAGTATTTGACTACTCGAGTCTAGAGTATTCTTCCTTTTCAAGCCAGAGTGGAAAAGTGTTTGTGCTGGTTGGAATACAAGTAACTGACTAGAAACTCACTGTCCAAACAAATCAAAGTTTAATATGGGCAACAATAAAGAGATGTACTTTCTCTCTCAGTGGTAACAAAGGCACAGTCATTACATCAGCTCCCTCTGGAAGAAAGGCTGAGAAAATAAGTCTTGAATTGTTCTCATAAACTCATTGGAATCAGTCTTGTTGGAATAATATGGGACAGGGATGGGGGGAGGAAGAAGAAAGAACGAGTCTTCCAGGGAAAATACTGGCTCCTTAGTCCCCCACATGAGCTGAAGCAGCTTGGCTCATCTAGGCTGCAGGGCGATTTGTAAGCGCGTTGGGTTAACACATTATCTCTGAAATACCACAGAGTCTGAGGGCCTCTGAATAGTGAGTAATTTCCTTGGAGTTTTGAGAATACTTCTACAAGTTAGTGAAGTCAGCAAATTATTTATTTGATTTCCTCCTCAGTTTCACATTCTGGAAATTCCCAGCAGCCTAATAGCAATGGCAACAACACCTGCTTGGCTGTCGGGTTGCAGGCATCTTTCTTCCTAATATCCCCCAAATGATCACCCTGCCTATTGTCCTAATATCTCTAGATTTTTCCTGTGTGAACAAGATTACAACTTCTCTGCCACTTTCTTATCCCAGCTCCATCTGGGACAATTGTCCCATAAATATTTGCACACAGTTAACATGTGACGTTAGATGCAAAGTGTGTGTGGGCACGCACGCACTCAAGCTACTACACTCTCTAACGTATTCCTTATTCATAAGGAAAAGAATGTATCAGAGCAGTTTAAAGCACAATCTTTGAAAGCAAAACTGAGTTCAAATTTCAGTGCTATCACTTACTAGATATGTAATCTTGAACACGTTACTTAAATATTTTTGTGCCTCAGTATCCTCATCTATAAAATGGGAATAATAATACCTCCAACTTCACACAGCTGATAAAGGAATTGAATGGGATCATGCATGTAAAGTGCTTGGTTAATGTTTGTCACACTGTAACTGCTAAAGCAAAAGCCATTTTTCAATATTGGTGTTGTTATTATTGTCATCATTTTATTATTAGTGTTATTATTGCTGTTCCAACCTTTGCTTGGAAAGAGCAAAACTAAAAAAAAAAAAAAAAGTGGTATTGGGTAAAGATGTGCTTGGGCAAAGGGTGTCCTTGCAGAAAACCGTATACTATGCCAACTATCTGCACCACTTCTCAGAAGTTCTCTTCTCTGGTGTATCTTGTGGTAGTCCCGCTGCTTCAAAACCAATCCCTCCCCCCCCCTCGGGAAGGGCCTCACCCGCACCAGCAAGCATCTTCTCTCCTCTACCTTCCTCTCTTTGGCTCCAGTCTCCCAGCTCTTTTTAGTTTCTTTTAAGTTTAGACTTAAACTGTGGCTCACTGATACCTCCATATGGTACAAAATTTTAAAGACATGAAAAGGTAATACTAATATATCTTTCTCCCATCTCTGTCTTCTATATCCAGATCCCCGAGACAACCACTGTCACAGGGGATATTCTATGCATAGATAGCAAATACACACATGTGTATTTTCTTTTTGAAACCCCCGCACTTTGAAACCCCTGCACTTATTTAATAAAACTTAGAGATTATACCATGCTAGTGCCTTAAAAATCGCCTCATTCTCTGTAACAGCTGTATTATTTTCCATGGGGTAGATATACCATAATTTATTTATCCAATCCCCTAAAGATTGTTTCAATATTTTATTATCATAAATAATGCTGCAATAAGTGACTATGTACATATAATGTTTAAATACATTGTTTAAATATTTTATTATCATAAATTATAAATTTGCTTCAATATTTTATTATAAATAATGCTGCAATAAGTTACTATGTACATATGTAATCTTGTACATCTGTGAGATAAACTCCTAGAAATGGAATATTTAGATCAAAGTGTAGGTGCATTTTTAATATTTGTAGATTTGGCCAAACTACCCTCTGTGAAGGTTTTGCTAATTTGTAATCCCACTAGTAATGTAATAGAGTGTCACTTTCTCCACACACTCTACCTGTATAGATTGTATTCAATTGTATGAGCTTTTCTGTGCTTTTCTTTAAGCAGAATAATCTCAACTTATTCAATACTGTGTATCTCTGGTGATATGTTCTTATAAAAAAAATGTTTTTGTCTCTTCTGCATTTTCCTACATTGCTTTGCAATGTACCTGTGGCATCGAGGCTATCTTCTATCCATAGCCCCAGACCCTTGATCCTCCTCTTCCCCCTCTGTGCTTGTGAGGATCTCCTCCATGATGCCTGTGGGATCTGCATTGCATGATCTGGGTCAGCCCAGCTGGGGCTGGGAGACCTCTAACAGGCCTGGGAGCAAATGGCTTAGAGTGAGGTTCCTATCTCGCACCCTGAGTCTGAAGCACCTGCCAAGGGAGGTGCAGGATGGCCTTCACCAAATACATATCCTTGGTGATTTGGCCAGATGCCATTGACTAAATCATGGCATCTATCTACATGGGAATACCAGACATCCCTGAAAAATGAATGAACAACTGCATGAATCAACACAGATAGATCACAGGGATGTATGACAAGCATAAAAGCAAGCCACATAAAATACATGCTGCATAATACTGTGTCTATTAAGTACTAAAATGAGCAAACCAAATGATGTAATGTTTACTAATGTAAACATGTATGGTAAAGCTACATAAATCGTAAGAGAACAAAAAATGCAAAATTCGGGATCATGGTATTCTGGCGGCAAGAGGAGCAGGCAGGATGATCTGACCAGGAGCGTCAACACTGTTGATGATATTCTCTCTCTCTCTCTTTTTTAAATGTTTTATTTGTTTTTGAGAGAGAGAGAGAGAGAGATTGAAAGCATGAGCGGGGGAGAGGCAGAGAAAAGGGGGGTTACAGAAGATCAGAAGCAGGCTCTGTGCTGACAGCAGACAACCTGATGCAGGGCTCAAGCTCACAAACCACAAGATCATGACCTGAGCCGAAGTCAGACCCTTAACCGACTGAGCCACCCAGGCACCCCAGTGTCAGTGATATTCTTTTGCCTAATTTGCATGGTGGGTTTCTGGATGTTCATTTTGTTCCTCTTCTTAATAATTTCTATGCTACTTACATCCTTTTTTATGTGTAACTTTCATAATTTTAATGGAAAGCTACAGAAATATAAACTAGAAAGAAGGTCATGACATATTAAGGGAAATCAGACAACAAAATAATGTGTACATCATGATCCTTCCTCAAACTAGATACAAACACACACAGACATACATGCATACACACACAAATTCTAGATAGATATTGACCACAGTGATAATAATGGGATTTGAGTGGTGGAATTATAATTTTTTAAGACTTCTCTTATTTTTCTGATATGTATTTCTGATATGTATTGTTTTCAACATACATACCATTTTTTGTAATAACATATTTTGAAATATTTTTAAAATGTGCCAAGTACTACTACCAAGTATTTAATAACAGCTAACATGTAACCAAGCTCACTCTATGCCAGGTTCTGTGTCAAGGGCATTACAAACATTTTCTTATTCAGTCTTCATGAAAAGTTGGGTAATTGGCAGCAATATTCCCATTCCACTGAGGACAAAACAGAAGGCCTGACAGGTTGAGTAACTTGCTAACAGACACATAGATAGTCAGTGGCAGGGACAGAGCCCAACTCAGCCTGTCTTCCTGTCAAGCATGTGCTCCTGGCCAAACTGTCATGCAACTCACTGGCCAACAGAAGCCCGAAGGAGCTATACAATGCCAAAAAATGTTAAGGGTCTAGGATTTCACCTTACATTTCAAGCTAATAAGCTACCCTGTTGCTTTTTCATGGATATTGGCAGAAGACACAAGACTCATGGGTCAGAGACAAAAGCCTTTGGCAGTCACAACCAATAAAGCATGAACATTCTGTTGATTTGTATCCATTCCTCATGCCCCTCAAGTACCAGAGGGTGACACAGGCGGACCTTGATGAATGCCTGCACACACGGTGGGCAGTGCGGCAAGAAAGGAACACTGGAGGATCCACCACCTTCACAGCAAGTGGAAGCAACCTGCTTTTTGTCTAAGAGATTATCCCATTTTTCAAGTTGCTTGTTGCAAACACAGTGCTGAGAAATATCTCAAGAAAAGATCACTCAGTGCCTTGCATATCTAACAAGAAGGTGCAGGGCCCATGGTAGGTTGCTCCCCAACATATAACCAAGACTCTTTGAGCTGCAAATTCTAGAAATCCAGCTCAAATTTGTTGAAACAACAAAGGATGAAGAAAAATGAATTGACTTAAAACTCCTATTTCTTTGTCTTTCATCTCCTTTCTTCTACATTGTCCCCACTCACTGATAAGCATTCTCCTTAATATCATAGGAGGGCTGCCTGTAACAACAATCCCAAACCGGAACATGACTTGTTCCAGCCCTTCTAATAGAGGTCCTGGAGTTAAGTCTCAGTGGCTATGTTTGATCTGCATTGGGTCCCATGTCCATCCTAAACCAGTTGCTGGGACCAGGTGAAACAGTGCTCTGGGTCCCTTCCTGGGTCCCTTACCCACTTCTAGAGCCAATGGTGGGGTCCGTCCCACCCTAATCATCTGTACTGACGGTGGGATTTTCCCTACAGAAAATCAGAGTGCTGTTAACAGAAGACAAAGGTGTGGACGCTCCACAGACAAAATACACGCTGTGTCCAGGAATAGGCTGTCTCTAAAACATCACACATAGCAGACAGTAAGCTAGTTGGACTGACAAGATGAAATGTAAGGTATTCTGATAAGATTTGCAAAATTCCACATATCTCAGGGGTACTTATGCAGAAATGGTTCCCAACTACTGGTGCTCCCCATGACTTTCGATATTTGAGGCAATTATCAGAAGGTTGTAGCAGCTTGACTGCACCCAAATGCAGTGTGCATGGGGATTTGCCAATACAAAAAGGAGGAAGAAAAAAAGAATGAAACAATTCCAAACTAATTGGTTTATAATTGATTTCAGTGCTCTCCTTCAGTCTCATGCGTTCTTTCTTCTAAACTCCCCCTACAAAGAAGAACTAGGAATAAATAATATTCAAATACAATCATACCCAAGGGAAAAATTATCTAAATACCCAGGATTGCTTTTGTTAGAACACAATATTTTGGGTGAGTAGGGAGCATACCCTTATAGTGGCTTAAGTATCCTTAGCTAAAAGTAGCAGAGTCAAAAAGATTGCATCACTCCCAATGCATGGGCTAGGTTCAGGCTCTTAAGGAGGAATGATAATTTTCCAATGGAGATTTGTCCAATTTCTCCTTTATAGCTACCACTATCATCACCACCCCTTTCTGTTTTCAATAAAGTAGCACCTAAATTTGTTATAAATGTAGTGATGCCAGATGAGAGCCACTCACTCAGAGCTCCCCACCTCACAGAAGGGATAAGGACTAAAGATGTCTCTCACAGGTACAGTCCCTCCTGGCAAAGATGTCCTCAATAAAGGGCTATTCAGTGGAATATAGAACAGATAACAGGGCAGACAAGTATATGAGTATATGAGTATATGAGATGCACCTGAGTATAGAATGGGAGCCAAAAAAAAAAAAGTTGGTAGTTTGAGCTAAATTCAATAGTAGAACAGCCTGGCTTTCTCCTCTCTACCATGCAGTGCTACTTCTCCAACTCCTGCCAAGCCATCAAGTGAAAATGCAAATATTGTCATTTCAAGAAAATGAACTTCTGTAAAGAGAATGTGTTGGCTAGAGGAAACGCATCACAGACCTCAAAAGCCATTATTGCCTATTCAACGTTCTGAGTCTCCCCTCCTTCCTTTTCCACCTCCTGAAGCCTAACTAACAGAACCCATGTCATTACACCCAGCTCTTCCATCTTCATTCTCGGGGATGCTCTTTCCAAAGAAATTTCATCATAGAGAAAGAGTTACTGGAGGGCAAGGAGCATATACTACTTATTTATTGCTATGTAACTAATAATTCCAGAGCTTACCACTTTAAAACAGAAGACATTTGTAATCTGTAGTTTCTGAGGGTTAGGAATCAAGGTTGCTTAGCTGGGTGTCTCTCCTAAGTCTGCAATCAAGTTGTCAACAAGCACTGAATCATCTCAAGCTCTAACATGGGAAGAAGCCAAGCTCCCCTACATGGCTGTTGGCCAGGGACATGAGTTCCTTTCCACGTTGACCTATTTATGGGGCACCTCGCAACATGGCAGCTGGCTTTCCTCAGAACAAGCCAAAAGAGAATGAGACAGAGTGAACAAGATGAAAGTCACCTAATATTGGATTCTAATGTTGGAAGTGGCACACCATCACTTCTGCCTTTTTTTTTTTTTTTTTTTTTTTTTTTTTGCTAAAAGTCCTATCCAAATGGAGAGGACATGGTCATAAATACCAGGAGGTTGGGATCACTGGGGCCTTCTTAGAGGGTTCCTACCCTCTATCCAGTCATGTGATATGCCTCAAACCTAATAGGGAGCCAGGCAGATGGTCAGCTCAACAATACTTGCTACACCACAATTAATCCAGTCCAAAGGACTCATACAAAGCAGAATAGGATACAAGGAATAAACAATGGTGTGGTAGGTATGAATTTTATTCTGCCAACCCAAGTGTGCAAGAATTAAATCTTCTATATCTCAGCCTAATTTTTATTTGAGTCCTCATCCCGCCTGGATGGCAAAAATGTACTCTCAGTCCATGGGAATCTACTTCCCATTTGTCCTGGGCACAAATTTGTAGTCCCATTTGTAGTTTTTCATTTCAAAAGAGATTATTTAGTGGCAAGACCATGGGGGAAGAGAGTGGTGAGAGGGTATCTCCTGGTCCTTAAGTCACAGGTGTTGGAGGAATTATGTCTCACCCCATTTGCTCCTCAGTCACCCGGGCACAACCTGAGATGTGTGCCTTTAGGGGCCACTCTTCTCCGTTCCACTTATGACCCACTGTGAAGTTTCTGAGCCAGAATGGGACACAGAATTCTCTCTCTGGTCCATCTTGTGAGATACCTTGCTTAGACACCACTCATCTAGGCTCTTGTGGCCTCCCAGGACTATGGTCACAGAGAAAGTTTGCAGAACCCTCTGCTCTCCAGTGCCTCCAAATTCTCTGCAGCTGCACAGGCTCCCAGGCCCTGCCTTTGAAGTAGGGTGCACAATGGTCCTCTCAGACCTGCTAGCTTCTCTGCTCTCATTGCCACCCCTCTTTCTCTCTCCTCTTCCCTCTCAGCCCAACCCTTAGCCCAGAGGACACTTTACTATACACTGGATAAGAAAACAGAAGACCCGATTCTGTGTTGATCTTGGACATTTTCCCTCAGAGGCACTTTCACTTCCTCTATCTTCACACTTTCCCATTATGCCCCTGCCCTATCCAGGGCATTTCACCCCTTCTCCCTCATGGGTCAGGCTTCAGAAACATAAAGCCAGTGCCTGGCAGGCTACCTCCTGCCCTTCAAAGCCCTTACCTGAGGCACTGAACACAGAATGGAATCTTATTTGCACAGCAAGTCAGGAAAGAGAGAGGAGAAGGGAAATCAGAGGGGCTCTTCCTTCCTTTCTTTCTTTCTTTCTTTCTTTCTTTCTTTCTTTAGTGATTCTTTTTAAAAACAGATCATTTTCTACAAAGGCAAATAGTTTGCACCATGTTGGAGACCTCGGAAGTGTTGGTTGACACTCTGCAAAAAGAAAAGAGCAAGCTCAGGGAGCCAAAGAGCACATAAGGGTAAAAGTGATGTTAGTTACACAGACAGATGGGAGACTGGAAGAACAAAAACTGCTCTGCTCGTCTCTCTGACAGATGACACTTTCTGTCCTCTCTCTGCTGGCTCCCTTGGTCTCACTATACATGGATCTCTGGTCCACTGCCTTTAACCACTGCTGCAAGCAGACACTCCTGGTGTCTCCTGAGATTTTCATGATGTGGGCACACTCCTGAAAAGGTGCACGGCCTCCACTTGTCCACATAGACCCATGCCCCTCTGGAAATAGATGGCCCTCTAGAAGAATCTTGGAATCTCACGAGGTGGCAGGCACATTATTATTACTAAGGAAATAGTATACTAAAAATTTTTAAAGCAGCATTTAAATTACTAAACTACCTTACTGCCTTTAAGCTTCTCCCAATTCTCACATCCAAAAGTTAGCTATTAATAATTGTATCGCTGATAAAGAAACTGAGACCAGCAAGACTGGGATTCAAGATGTGAACTCAGATAGTCTCATGCTAAAATCAGTGATCTTTCCATTAAAATATGGCAAAATGAACCTTGGCAAGTAAAAAATAGTAAGGAGCTGAGCAATTTTTTGGACTAGTATAAGCAATCAATGTACTTAATTGATAGACATTCATTTTCTGCACTTTGTTCCAAATATTAAGAAAGGTGGTAGCAGCAGGAAGATTAGAATGTTCTCATGTGATTTATGTTTGCTTGCTTTCTGCTTTTACAAAGAATGGTAGCTGGAGGTATCAGAAAAAATTTTAAGGTATTTTTGTGGCTGATTTGTTCATCTGAGAATTATTGTCAATTAGCTCAATTGTTAGGGTATCTTGAGAGCAAGTATTCAAAATCCAGGTGAGGCAATCAGCATGGTCCACCCAAGACAGCAGGGGAGCAGCTCAGTATAGAAATTCCTTCTCCCATAAAAAAAAAAAATCAACTCATCACAAGTATTGGGTTAATCATGGGATAATTCGCATTGTTATTTAGTTCTCAGGGGCCAGTTCTGGCCAAGCCTCCTTCTGTGCCTGAGGAATTCTGTATAGAAAGATGGAACTGCTACCACAGAAGGACTTTCATGGGGCACCTGGGTGGCTCAGTACTTTAAGCATCTGACTCTTGATTTCGGCTCAGGCCATGATCTTACAGCTCCTGAGTTCAAGCCCCATGTTGGGCTCTGCACTGACAGTGCAGGACCTGCTTGGGATTCTCTCTCTCCCTCTCTCTCTGCCCCTCCCCTGCTCATGCTCACTCGCTCACTCTCTCTCTCTCAAAATAATAAACTTAAAAAAAAAAAGGACTTTAATGCTGACCAAAGGTTCTCAAAGTAGGAGCCAGCAATGATTTTGCAACTGGTACAACAGCCCCGAATAAACCACGTTTTCTGAAGACAGAGCATTTAATATTTCTCCACATTATCCTTTATGATTTCTCAATTATATATAGATACCATTATGAATTGATAAAGCACACATTCTCATAAAAAGCATTTTTTAATTCATAATAGATTTTGTCTTTGTGTACTAAGATAACAAAAGGTTACTATTATTGAAAAGTACAATTTTTATCCTTTGAGGAGTCAACAATAATGTTTTGTGTTATAAAGGGATCTTGATGCTTTAAACGATTGGGAATCACTGATGCAAGTTACCCAAAGGATCCATGCTCACACATTCTGGAACCAAAATAATTGAAACTGATCCTGGATTAATGCAATCTCTATCAAAATCCCAATTCTTGCAGAAATTAACAAGGTCAACCTAAAATTCATATGGAAATATAAGGAACCTAAAATAGCCAAAACAGTGCTGAAAAAGAAAGAACAGGGGCACCCGGGTGGCTCAGTTGGTTAAGTGTCCAACTTCAGCTCAGGTCATGACCTCACGGTTCGTGGGTTCGATCAAGCCCCACATTGGGCTCTGTGCTGAATGATGGCTCAGAGCCTGGAGCCTGCTTCAGATTCTGCGTCTCCCTCTCTCTCTGCCCCTCCTCTGCTCATGCTCTGTCTCTCAAAAATAAATCCATATAAAAAAAATTTTTTTAAAGAAGAGAAAAAGGAAGAACAAAGTTGAAGGACTCACATTTCCCAGTGACAAAACCTTCTACAAAACTACAGTAATCAAGACAGTGTGGTACTGGTATAAGAATAGGCAAATAGATCAACAGAATAGAACTCAGAATCAATTAATGAAGCCTAACATTTACAGCTGACTGATTTTTCAATGAGGGGGTAAAGACAATTCAATGGGGAAATAGTAGTCTTTTCAACAAATAGTGTCACATGCAAAAGAATGAAGGTGGATCCCAACCTCACACTATGTACAAAAATTAACTCAAAATGGATGATGGACCTCAATGCAAAAGTTAAAACTTTAACACTCTGAGAAAAAAAAAATGGGAGTAAATCTTTGGATTACTTTGGTTCTTTGATATGGCACCAAAAGTACAAGTGACAAAAGAAAAAACAGATAAATAGGACATCATCAAAATTAAAAGCTTTTTCTACTTCCAGGAATGCCATCAAGAAGTGAAAAGACAACCCACAGAATGGGAGAACATATTTGCTAATCTGATAAGAGACTACAATCTATAATATGCAAGGAATTCTTACAAGTCAACAATAAAAAGTCAAATAACCCAATTTAAAAATGAGCAAAGGATTTAAGAGACATTTCTCCAGAGAAAATGTACAAATTGAAAATAAACACATGAAAAAAATCAGTATCATTTATCATGAGGGAAATTCAAATCAAAGCCATAATGAAATACCACTTTACACCCACTGGGATGACTAGAATTTAGAAAAACGTGCAATAATAAATGTTATTAATAAGGTGGACAAGCTTTCTAAAACAGTTCACCAGTTCCTCAAAATGTTAAGTGTATAGTTATTGTATGACCTGGAAATTCCACACCTAAGTATATACCCAAGAAAATAAAAACTTATGTCCACACAAAACCTGTACACAAATGCTCATAGCAGCATTACCCATAATAGCCCCAAAGTGGAAACAACACAAATATTCGACACCTAATAAATAAACAAAATGTGCTATATCTACACAATGGAATATTATTTGGCAATAAAAAGAAATGAAGTCTGATACATGCTACAATATGGATGAACCTTGAAAACAATATGCTAAGTAAAAGAAACCAGTCACAAAAGGCCACATATTGCATTATTCCATTTATATGAAATTTCAGAAATGGGTATATAAAAGTATATAGTAGATTAGTGGTTGCTGGGGCCTGGGAGCTGACTGCTAATGGAGGTGTCTCCTGGAGTGATTACAATATTCTGAAATTTGGCAATGTAATGGTTGTATAATTCTGCAAATACACCAAAAACCACTGAGTTATACAGAGGTGGGCAAACCATTTCCGTAAGAGCTAGATATTAAATATTGTAGGTCTTGTGGGCCATACAGTCTTTGTCATAACTACTCAACTCTGTCATTGTAGAGCAAAAGCAACCATATGTCATGTGTAAGTGAATGGGTGTGGTTGTGTTCTAGTAGAACACAGCTATTATTTACCAAAACAGGCAGCAGTCATCAACCCACAGATGTAGTTGCCAACCCTTACTCTAGATGGTGAAGTCTTTGAGGCAGAGGCTATGCTTTATTCATTTCTAGGTCCCCTGAGTGAGTAGGGTGTGCTCAGTATATAACTACTTGAACTGAACGAGAATGCCCTTGCACCATTTTCCTTCCCTGAACATAAGGAGTTGCTAGTATTTCTTATTCCTCTTGCCCTCTGGAAGCATGTGGGGATATAACAACCAGCTGTCCCCTGGTTGGCTGTGGAAGGAGCACTGCAACCTGCAGACAGCTGGCCTTAGATTGAAAGGAAAGGGATGGAAATAGGATAAAAGCAAGTACCAACCAAGTGATGAAAATTAAACAGGAAACCCACTTAACACTTGAGTTGCTGCCATCTACAGCATTCCTACCTAGAGCAACAGTACTGGTCAGAGGAAATAGCTCTGGTCTAGATGTCTGCCTAGAGGTACAATTTAGTGCAGACCCATGCATCTCGAAAATGTCTATCACACCAAGTGGAAATAGAGTCTGTGTTTCTCCCCCAAGAAAGACTTTGACCCATTTTTCTAAATCCAGCTAAGGCTGTGTTACAGTCTTTACCCAGGAAGCCCACTTGCAACATTTATCCAATATCTCCAAGGAGGAAGGAGGGTAAATGCATTACATTTGCCATCCTGACTTAATGAGGTTGTTTCAAACTGTGCATGTCCCCAGACTCTTTGCTCCAGCACGGGCTAAGAAGAGAGATGGAGCAGTAGGGTTGTGTTCCTTTAAGGGCAGTGAGAGAAAATAGGGCGCATTTTCCCTCCCTGGGTTTTCCCAGTGATGAGTGATGAGGATGTTGCATTGATCATTTCTATTCCTCTGCATTCATAGGGCTCAGCTCTCTCCAAATAACACAGCCCTGGTGTTCTCCCTTTGGGAAGACACCACAGAGTGAGCAATAAGAACAAGCTCTGAGCTGTCTGCCAGTGGCAGGGATGGTCACCCTCTCCCTCTGATCTACTTAGAACTTAGTGACCTCAGTACAATGGCTTATTGTAGATACCACTAAGATAATTAAGGATAAAAACCAACCTCTATAACACCACCTTAGAGTTGTTTGCTATTCAAGTAGAGAATATGTTGGGGGAAAAATTAAGGAATGTATTAAGGAATCTTCTATGTCACAGAACATGTCAGAAATGGTGCTATAAGGCTGTGCTTCTGTTTTTGCACAGGGCTAATTTGCATGTTTGTTATGTCAAGAAAAAACAGAATATGATATTTAGAAGATATAGGTATTCAACATATTCAACATATTGATCTGTGTGTCTTTTATTATCTTTTTAAGTTTTGGATACCAGAGGGAAAAGTTAGCAGATGTGTTAGCATTGAGCTAGAAGGGACAAGAGAAGTATCTCTGTCTGGTGTCTCCTCAAAGGCACATGGGAACAAGGATAAATGGGTATTGCCAACTTGGTCACAAGCTAACAATTGGAATCAAAGATCTGTCTTTGTTCAAGACGAGCACACATAACTCATAATAATTCTGCATGGCTGCAATGCTCTGAAATTACCAGCCTGGCTCCTTGCTGCATCCTAATGGCAGGCATTTCAGAAATTGTTACTGAGGGTACCAGACTGGGATAAGTTGTGGACATGAGGATAGAGCCTCCCCATTGAAGACGTGAAGTGGTTTGCAAACATTTTTACTTACAGAATTTTTAGGTTGCAATAAAAACCCACATCATTGTGTGAATTTTACTTCCATAAATCAAAAACAACAAAACACAAGGCTATGTCATTAGGACACTTGCTGCTGCCAAGTAACTGAACTCACTAAGAAGCTTATACCACAAGTTATTAGATCACATAATATGAAGACCAGAGGCAGGGAGGGGACCAGGAGCATTGTATCAGAGTTCAGCTCTGTATCTCTGCAACTTCTTACTCACACATTCCTCTTGTGCTGCCGTCATCAATAGACTAGTAGCTAGATGGTTATAGCTGGTCAAGGCATCTGGACAGTAACAGCGCTGAAAGGAAAAGGTCTCTACCTTGCAGCCCTTTGTTGGGATCAAGAAACCCTAGATGCCTCCCTGCAGGATCACCTTCATGCTTCATAGGCCAATGGCTCAAGGGCCAATTCTGACTGAGATGGGAACCTTGTAAGTAGGAGGCCACGTGTTTCAGTTATCCATTGTTGCATAACAAACTGCCCTGGCTTAACAGGATAACAGGCAGTTAACCATTGTTGCATAACAAATGGCTTAAAGAAACTGTTATTGTGGTGCCTGGGTGGTTCAGTCGGTTAGGTGTCCGACTTCGGCTCAGGTCATAGTCTCCAGGTTCGAGGGTTTGAGCCGCACATCAGGCTCTGTGATGACAGCTCAGAGTCTGGAGCTGCTTCCAATTCTGTGTCTCCCTCTCTCTCTGCCCCTCCCCTGCTCATGCTCTCTCTCTCAAAAGTAAATAATAAACACATTTTTTAAAAAAGAAACTATTATTTTATTTGCTCACAATGCTATGAGTCAGGAATTTGGTTGGACCCAGTGGAGAAGATTCATTTCTATTCCATGATAACTGTTTCTTTGGACAATTGGATAAGACTGTTCAATCAGGGCTATATATCCGGGACCTAGAGTTTGGTTCTTGGCTGAGTTTCTTGGTTGTCCTCCATGTTGAGAGCTCATATGGTTAACTTGAGCTTCCTCACAGCAGGGTGATCTCAGAGTTCAAAGAGCATAGTTCCAGTGTGCAAGTGTTTAACAGACCTCTAGTTTATCACATTGCCCAATATCTCATTGGCCAAAGCAAGTTATCTGGCTGAGCCGAGAGTCAATATGGGAGGTAATATACAAGTGTAAATACTGACAGACATGGCTTACTGGGGCCATGAATACAACAGTTATCACATCAACAGTCTGGTTCATCCTGAGTCCTATCCAGCCCTGATCCTGTGTCCCAGTTCTGATGATTGTGCTTCTGTTGTCTCCAGTGAACGTCTACCTTTAGCAGCTTTCTCTATACCCACAATCTAAGTCACAGGTAATCTATAAAAATACAGCAACACCTTTCTCCTCTGCACCTCAGAAATTTTTCCAGACTCTACCTTTTTCACTCCCCTTTGAACCTTTTCTCTCTCATCTGCTTATCCATCTTTTCTATCTATGAATAATACTATATCCACCCTCTCTTCCTAGCATCTTTCAAATGACAACTACTACATAGGACAAGCTGTTTGAGTCTGGGCTTCAACCCAGATTCTGCCTCTTAGACTATCTCCTTATTTACATGCACCAGAGTCTACTGGATGTGATGCTCACCCCAGGGTTCTGCCTGGGCTTCTGGGTCCAGCACTTTAGACTCTGCGTGGCTGAGGAAAGCACTCAGATGTCTGTGTTTGCCTCATGATCCTGAGCCCTTGGAATTTATTTCAGACCATGTTCCTCTTAGGACTCAGCTACCCCTGTTCTCCCCACAGGAGAAGCCCATCCCAGATGTGGAGATTTTGCTGTTGGCTGAGACTTCTCCATGGTAAAAAGAGTTACCTATCTTTTAAGATGTCCAACATCCCCAGGTCCAGGGATCCCTTTATATACTGTCTGCCTGGGAGGACATGCCTGCTGCTTCATTATGAACAGGACACTCAAACCAGCTTAGGCAGGAGATGGGGATTTATGGGCTCACATAATGAAACCATGTGAAGGTGGAACCAGCTCCAGAAATAATGGATGCGAGGACTGGAGCATAGTCTGGACCTGCTTTCTAGTTCCACCTCTCACCGTGATGTCTCCAAATGTTGGCTTCACTTTCACTTTCTAAAGACAGCTTTCTCTAATGTCAGTAACTGTGGCCATCAGGAGTCCTGGAGTCTCTACAACACTCAGAGTAAAATTCTTTAGCTTTCTCTCAGAGCAGATGATTTTATGCCAAAGCTAGTTAGCAATAGAGACGAAAGACAGGTTTATATCTTCTTTTAAAGTGTTTATTTTTACTTCTTTTCCCACCCTGTTATGACCTGTATATGGAAGGGAGACGAGAAGTAGGAGAATGGAGAATAAGCAGCTCAAGTCCATAGGTCTCTCGGGTCCTAGGAGTCCCCATGGCAACCAGGTGGGTCCAAGACCCATGAAGCTTCCCCTCCTTGGGGTGGCTAAGGAAAGGCTTTTACACACTTGGCTGGGTATATAAATCCAAAAACCCTTAGCCAAGACCTTTAGAGTCAGATGAGTTTTAGAACTTCCCTGATTTTAGAAACACAATGTATAGAGTACATACCATGTATTATATATCACCCCCAGTGGGGTGTGAAGCCACATTCCATAATCAAACTCATTAACTGTTCTATGATAGAACGTATGAATATTCACACTTCTAGGATAAATGATGTTTATATGGATCCTCTTCTTAGGTTAGGTCAGCCTTTGCTACTAAATGCATAATGTAAAACCTTTTGGTTTTCAGAAATTGAGGATTTCAAAATAAGGGATAAGAGATTGTGGGTCTATAAGGAATGTGGAAAGTGATAACTAATACCTGGACTATTGGTTCCCAGTGTTAAAGACGATCTCTGATGGATCTTGAGTCTGTGATCAATTGAACTTGTGTCACGTGCTTATGCCTGTGTCCCACATCCCTATCCTACCACACCATGGCTCCACTATCAGGAACACCACAAAGCACCCCTTCCCCAATATTCCCTGCCTTACTGCTACCATCTGACAACAACCTACTTTCAAAAAAGAGGTGACACTTACAATGGATTGTCTGTCTCCTATCAGAAGATCATCAGTGCCACCTCCATATGGCCCTACATTCCTGTTTCCCTAGATTGTCATAAGATGTCCACAATCTCAGGTCTCTCTTCTCCACCTGGCCTCTCATCCCCATAAAGTTCAAAATATCCCCTAATCAAACCCAATTTCCTATTCCTTCAAACTCTCTTACTGTTCCCTCTGAAACTTACAGTACACCATCAGCAAATTCTCTCAACTCTTAAGCACTGAATGTTTCCTTCTCCTTATTCTGGTGAAGGTATGCTCTTCCTGAGGACCCCTTCCCTCACCCCCATAGTCCTCTCAAGTCATAGATTTATCTCACCCCACTCATACCACTAAGCCTGAGAGCAGAAAATGTCCTTACTCCTCACTGCCATTTTCAGACTTTCATTTTTCCTGTATAAACACACACATACACATACACACACAATTTCTTTGAAACTTATGCCCCATACTACAGCATCTATTGCTCCTCCTTATTGGAGTCATTTAAAGGTCTTTGGGTTACTCCTCTTCATTTCCCTTTCTCTCCCTCTTACTGCCCCTACACAACTTGATGATTTTGCTACAGATGATAACTCCAGGACCTTTACTTCTCAGTTTCTCGATCTCATCTCCACCTGCTTTGCCCACCCAACCTCTACTTACCCTCACGTTATTCTTGTCATTACCATTTACTGAACCCTTCCATAATCTGTATTTTGAATATCCCATTCTCCAAACACAGTCTCTCGAGCTTCTTCCCTCTGTACTGCAATTGTACTGATTTTTAGACCACATTGAGATCTCTAACCCTGCCATCATTTGACTGTCCAGTTGTGCCCCAACTTCCTTCATTAGATTTCATGCTCTATTATCATAAACATTCCTTCACAGATATAATCAACTCATTTGCTCCATTCTTCTTCTGTCATACTCACCTGGCAGAAAACTCAGTCCTGGTTAAATCCAACTTTCTGCCTGCTCCATACCCGCAGAGCTGAAAGTGGTCAGAGAAAAGGCATAAAACTAGGATGACTTGTCTCTGTTTAGTCACTCCAGTGAGCCTATAGTGCCATTTGTCACTCCTACCACATTCCTTAGTCAGCTCACTCCCACTCAATGGTGAGTAATTCACACCTTCTTTTCTCTTCTCAACTTGCCCACCCTCTTCCCATTCCTACTCTAAGCTGAAGACCTTGCCTGTTATTTCATGGAGAAAATAGAAATAATCAAGAGAGAACTTTCATATGCCTCCATATGGTTTTCTCACCCTCTTATACTCATACTTTTTTTTTTATTATTCTATGTGATCTTTCATTTCAACTTTTCTCTGGGTGTTTAGTTCAATCTCTTCCTTCTGAAGATCATCATTCCCATCTCACTTTTTCACTACCATGAATTCCACTATAGCCACCTCAAATAGGTAATGGTAACTTCCAAGACCACCTGACTCCCAGTAGGAAAACCTGATTAGTCCAGCTTGGGTCAAGTGTGGATCAAGTGCACCTCCAGTCCAATCAGCTGTGGCCATGGAAGAGGAGTTACATTGCACATGAGACTCTTAGAAAGAGACCTTGCTCTGAAAAGATGGTGTCAGGCAATTAAAAATAAAGGACGGGGAAGAAAAAGGGAGAAGAAAATATAGGGCAGCAAATAGCCAAAAACAAAACAGAAAACCACTCCAAAATTCTGTCTTCCACCGAAAAAAAAATATGAATATAAGGCATTTAACAATTTAAAAAACATGGCTTTGTAGAAACTACTGAGGAGAAAGGGAGCATTACAAGAAAAATCTGAGGAAAGCATAAGTATAATGAAATACATATTTTTTCTGCATCTCATAGACTGTAAGAGTTCCAGAGCCCATAACTGTCCCTACCGATATTTATAATATAGTATGTAACCTGGTACCTAGCATCCAGTATTTGTTGGATTTAATAGAATCCTCTAGAAAATAATGTGGGGGAGGGGGGTGGGAAATGACAGAATCATGAGCCCTGCAATTCTCCTCATCTATTGACAGCCAGAATTCAAGTTTTCCTGGAGAGGTGAATTTTTCTCTAGCACTGAGTACTGTAAGGAATTATGAAGATAAATCTTTATTTGGGTGACATTTGGTCACATAATGGACAATGGCTTCATCTAAAGCTTTGCAAAAGATTTAGAAGTGCCCTTCAACTGTCTGTTTCTTATATTATCCTTCTCTAAAAGCCAAGGGCATAACGCTACATCATAACTTCAGGATGGCATTTCCATGGAGAGATGAGATAATGTGGTGAAGTGGGCTGCTTTCTGACCAAAGGCAGGAAGAAAGCTGAGAAAACCTGGATATGTGGTACTGAGCTATGGGTGGAGGACCGGGAGACAGAGAGATAAATCAGAATCATCTGGGAGAATTTTTCAAAATGTAAATCTTCCTCCCCTGCCCCCAAACACTGTGATTCTAATATTGCCTGGGTCCCTGAAAGTAGGGGTAGGGAAAGATCAGAAAGAACACTGGCATATATATTTTGAAAAACACAGCTCCCTTTCCCCACTTCTCCCCCTCCTTTTCCCCTCACTGTCTTGAATACCAATGACCTAGACTGATGCATTTGTATTTGATACGTCTTTCTCAAATATCAGTATACATTTTATGTATGCATATATGTACATATTTATATGCCATCTCATTCCAGAAAGGATGGCAGATGGCTTACAAAGCTACATAAAATACAAAAAAGGAGCACAAAAAATAGAAACAAAATACCAAAGAGAAAAAAAGTTGGAAATTTAAATGTGAGTAGCCCTAAGTGCATTTTCGCAAAATTCAGTTGGCTTCGACTCAAGAGAGGCTGAGCTCACTGAAAGGAGACACAGAGCTGAATGCAAGCTGGGTATTCAGGGAGCACATAAGACTTAGGCACCAGAGAAACCGACCATCTGTCACCTGACTCTTGAGTTCTTACAAAATGGAAGCAAACTTACCTGAAAGAGAGGTGGGCAGCAGGAGTCCCATTTTGTAAAACCAGGGGTGTTTCAGGGCCCCCATTAGAAAGCCTGGCAAAGATAAAAGTTAGAATTTAAGGAGTTAGCAGACAAGGTTAAGGATTATTATTATTACTTGGTCTTCTTATTATCTCTCCTACCCAGAGAGATGCCTCAGATTGAGACATCTGGAATCCAGCCTTTATTTATTTATTTATTTATTTATTTATTTATTTATTTATTTATTTATTTATTTATTTATTTATTTTCAAGTTAGTTAACACTTAGTGTAGTATTGGTTTTAGGAGTAGAATTTAGTGCTTCATCATATACATATAACACCCAGTGCTCATCCCAACAAATGCACATCACCCATTTAGCCCATCCCGCCACCAACCTTCCCTCCAGCAACCCTCAGCTGCTTTTCTATATTTAAGAGTCTCTTATGGTTTGCCTCCCTCCCTGTTTTCATCTTATTTTATTTTTCCTTCCCTTCCCCTGTGTTCATCTGTTTTTTTTCTTAAATTCCATATATGAGTGAAATCATGTATTTGTCTTTCTCTGATTGACTTATTTCACTTAGCGTAATATACTCTACTTCCATCCCCATTGCCACAAATGGCAAGATTTCATTCTTTTTGACTGCCGAGTAATATTCCAGTGTGTGTGTGTGTGTGTGTGTGTGTGTGTGTGTGTGTGTGTGTGTACACATACATGCATACATACCACATCTTCTTTATCCATTCATCAGTCAATGGACATTTGGGCTCTTTCCATAGTTTGGCTATTATTGATAGTGCTGCTATAACTCAGATTCCATCCTGACCAGTCACTGAATTACAAATTAGATGTCTATGTCTTCCTAATCCAGGTTCTATTTGATTGATATTGCTTATTACATAAAACAAATGTATACCTGGAACATGACCAGGCATTTATGTGAGATCCCATGATAGGACTGAAAATATTGATATACATGCAGACTGTTAGGGCTGGGAAGGCATTTAGGTGAAGGAAGGCAGAGTATCAATTAATTTCATCCCTGGATAATAATGATTATACCTAATATTACTCATGACTTGTTTAGTGCTGAATAAAATAAACCAATCATGTATATGTCTTAATACTCTGGGAAGAGTACATTCTGGTTTGCTCTATGATTTCAAATCCTTCATGTAGTTATCATAAGGAATTGTATATAGGTATTAAAGATATAATTTACTGATTATACAAGTTTCAGGATATATAGGGACAAATTAACAAGGTAAAGCAAATACTTAAGAGTATTTATGTAAAAGGATGAGAAGAAATTTTTCTCTCATGGTTAGGTCTAATGATAAGAATAGATACTAAGTATTTACTAAATGCCTGCTGTATACCAAGCTCTTTACAGTGTCTCTAATCCTTACAACTTCCATGAAGCCATACCCCATTCAAAGAGGAAGAAATTGGAATCCAAGTTACATTTCTTACAAAAAAGGAAGAAATAGGAATAGAATCCAAGTGACAATAGCATCCTTTCCCAATTCTGTCATCAATTCACCTCAACACTGAAGGTTAATGATGCAAAGATAAACTAATTAAGAGAAAAATGAGCTGCCTTGTTAGTTTGGAGAGGTGCCTTACTAATCTCCTTGGGACCCAGTAGAATGTATGTCATGATATAAATGTTGACCAATGAGGTCATTAAATCATGTTGATTCTCTCTCCTAAATTCCTCCTCCACTCCTTCTCCACTCCTGCCTTAGTTCAGCTGGAAGAAATTTAAACTTGAACCAGGCAAAATTTACTGGTAAGGGCTCTCTAATGGTTAATTTTATGGGTCAACTTGACTGGGCCACAAGGTGCCAAGATACTTGGTCAAAAATTATCCTGTGATGATGTTTCTGGATAAGATTATCGTTTAAGTCCATAGACTGAGTAAATCAGACCTCCCTTCCTAATGTAAGTGTACCTCCTCTAATCAGTTGAAGGAATGAATAGATCAGAAGAGCTAAGCTTACCCTCAGTGGGGGAGAGTTCTCCTCCCGGAGAGCCTTCAAGTGAAAATATCAACTTTTTCCTGTCTTCATACTTGAAATGACACCTCAATTCTTCTGGATATCAAGCCTGCCCACCTTCAGAATGGGACAAAACCATCACCTCTCCTGGGTCTCCAACTTGCCAATTCACCTTACAGATCTTGGGGACTGGCTAACCTTCATAACTGCATGAGCCAGTTCCTTATAATAACTTTGTGTGTGTGTGTGTGTGTGTGTGTGTGTGTGTGTGTGCATGCACATGCACACACACACACACACATCTCATTGATTCTCTTGAGAACTCTAATACAGGCTCAATGAGCAGAGAATCGATATCTGATGATTTAGCTCAAGGAGATGGGAATATGGGAATAGGTATTAACATTTTGCTTGGTTGGTTAACAGAAATATGCATCCAAAGGTGGTCTCCAATAAATGATGAAATGCTATAATATCCTTGGTGTACTGTACAGGAAGGTATTCAAGGGCCCAAGGAGATTAGAATGCTAGAGTGGATTAATCGCATAAGACCTCCTCATCCATTCTGGAAGGACCCAGAGGACACACCCTTCGCTAAGTCTGTAATAATCATGAAGGGACCTTCTCCCCCAGCATCCTTAAAAGAGTTGGTGGCTGCCATTCTCTGTAGGTCAGATATTAAAGTGTGAATTGTGATTCCTAAATGCATTGGGGATTATAGGATTCTGTGGGGCCAAGTGACAGAAGAGTCAACACAGTAATCAAAATAGTCTGGCTCACAAGCTCTTTGGTATTGACTAGTTGATCATGCTGTCCTTAATACTAAAATAGGGAGTCTATTAAAGTCTTATTTTAACTGCATAGGCAGAAAAACTCTACGTCTAGTGAACAGAAATCTGGTTTAAGTCACCAAACTATACAGTCTATGGAGTCTACAGCCTCTCAATCAATTCCCAGGCTTGAGCCAGTTTACCAACACAGAGTCTGTGGGCCCTTAAAGAAAAGGTCTACTACACTGTTTATGTTGTTTACCTCCCTCCCTGCTTTCTCCAAAAGGATCTCTGACTATTTACCAGGGTGGCTACGCATTAAGGAAGGAGAAACAATAAGACTTATCAGGTATTAGTGGGACACACAGTCTGAATGGCACTAATTCCTGAAAGTCTGCAGTGTCACTGTAGTCTACCTACCAGAGTAGGGGTTTATGAAGGTCAAATGTCTAGTGGCCTTTTGGTTCAGGTCCATTTCATAGTGGGCCCAGGGGGTCCCTGAAACTATCCTGTTGTTATTTCTCCAGTTCTGGGGTACATCGTTGTAATGTACATACACAGCAGAATCCCCACATTGGTTCCTTAGTCTGTAGAGTGGGGGCTATTATGGTAGGATAGGCCAAGTGGGAGCCACTAGCCCTCTATACCTAGGAAAATAGTAAACCAAAAGCAACACCACATTTACGGAGAGGCAGAAGAGATTAGTGTCACCATTAAGAACTTGAGAAATTTACACATTTTTGTATAACTTTGTATAACTAGCCTGTAATAGTTTGCCTATAAGGAAAACAGCTGGGGTATGGCTGTCTTAAACAAAATAAGGTGGTGACTTCTATTGTAGCCACTCTTTTGATGTGGTTTTGTTGGTTGAAGGAAACCAACACACCTGGCATATGCAGCTATTGGTCAAAACTCTTTTCTCTATTAATAAGACCATCAGAACAATGCCAGCAATTCATCTTCACTGTTCTACCTCAGGGCTATAGAAACTCTCTAGTCCTATCTTATAATTTAGTCTATAAGGATATACCACCTGGTCAAGATGATGAAATGGCCTTTTGAAGACTCAGTTACAGCTCTGGGTAGGTGGCAAAATATTGAAGGGGTGGCACAGTGTCCTCTAGGAGACAGAAAGTGCTCCGAATCAGCATGTGATGCTATTTCTCCATAGCCAGGATTCACAGGTTTGGGAATCAAATGGAAGTGGTACCACTTACCATGACCTTAGTGATCCACTAGAAAACTTTTGCTGTCTGTCCCCTTGGCTTTAGATTCTGCTGGGCTAGAGGTCTTAGTTCTAAAGGGAGCAATGCTTCCACTAGCAGCACAACAACGACTCCATTGAACTGGACTGCCATCTGGCGATTTTAAGCTCCTGTTCAAGTTAATCAACAGGCCAGAAAATGTGAGGAAGGGGGAGTTACTTTCTAGGCTGGAGTCATTGATCCTGACTATCAAGGGAAAATTGGGTTGCTACTACACAAGAACAGTCAAGAGGAATATATATGGATTACAGATGATCCTCTGAGCCACTTCTTAGTATTCCCATGCTTTTAGATTATATTCAGGTAGGACTACTAATGGCCCAGACCCTTCAGCAATGAGGGTTTGGGTAACCCACCACCAAGCAAGGAAGCTCAATAAGATGAGGTGCTTGTTGAAGGAAAAAATATGGAATGAGCAGTAGAAGAAAATAGTTATAAAAACCAGCTACAACTCTGTGACTAGTTGCATAAAAACTGTAATATTTATGAATAGTCCTTATGTCAGTATGAATGTTCATATGCTTACTGACTGAATATGTTCCTTCCTGTCTTCCCCTTATCATCCTACATCAGCTGTATTCATAGATATTAACTTTATTTTTGAGTATTTAAAGTAGAAGATATACAAGAGGGAGTATGGATCTCCTAGGGGAAGAATGAACGTTATCCAGAGCCAAAAAAAAAAAAAAAGAACTTTATGTCCTCTTTAAGAGAAGGAGTATTTCTGTTTGCACACAGGTTAGTTGTGTTACAAGGGAACTTGGCTTCATTGTCTTTATTTGGAGATTAAGTATGGTTTCAGGAGTGTGTATGAGTACCAAATGGTCAAGAAGGGGACTGTGGTAACTTTGCAATGTGTCAACATGAGTTAGGCTGAGCTACATTTGCTGGAATTCCCTTTCCTGTGTGTTTCTGGTCAGGATGAGCCACAACAGCTATTCTTGTGGGAGACTGGGGTGGGTGCTGGCAAAGAAAGAAAAGCAGCAGGTGCTTTGTAGCTCACACATGTTCTCACTTATCTGCTGGCTCATCTCATTGGTGTGAGGGAGTGCTCAGGCCTGCAACTGCTCTAACTTCCCCTAAATCCTTCTTAAACTTCAGCAACTCCTGGGCCTGGTGTGTGTTTCACTCCCAGATGAAGAGCCTGAGCTTTTTGCGGGATGCCCATAACACCAAGGACAGAGGCAATGAGAACTGACAGGGGTTTCAGTTCATGCTCATGCTCAAGGGCTCCAATTTGCCCTTACTCACACTTCACATAAGTTTATATGTATATATAATGTATTACATATACTTGACTGTGTAGAACAGGACAGTCCCCACTATTTATTGGTAAGGATATACAGATATATAGATATATATACAGATATATATCTGTAGATATACAGATATATAGATATACCTAGACATATATTCCCCTGGTGGTTCTGCTTCTCTGATTGAATCCTGACTGGTCTGATACGGGATACTGGGGGAGCTCTTGGTGACAGAGACCTCAACCACACTGGTGTCAGGTTCTTGACTTTGTGAGAAAAAGATTCAAGTATAACAAAAGAAGCTTTACTGCAAAGCAAAAGTACATGGTAGAGAAGAGAAAGTTTGGGCACACTCAGAGAAAAGATCTGAGTCTTGTGGGTCTGGTGGATGTGGAACTCTGATTCTTATGTATACAGAACATTCACCTGGAGTTCTGGGAATAGTGGGGGGGATTTCCAAGAACACTGTGTATCATTGTGCATGTTCTATGTTAGCTACTATGTGTAGGTGCAGTCTGATTTTTCTGGCATATACACCAAATATACTCTGAATGTGCTATTGTCCCTGTAGTGTCCCCAGTGGAGGGGTCATTCATGGTCACTTGCAAATTACATGGGTCTTGTGCCTGTGCATGCCTTGGGCTTGAGCAACAGCAGGATTCTCGTGACACTGAAAAACTGCAGGTGTATTGCAAGGTTGCCTAATGGCCACAAACTATGTTAGGTGTCAGACTCAGTTCCCTGTTTTTTGTTCCTCGGGCAATTGCCCAGCATTTCCCTATTCTACCTGCTTCAGGTACATAGGTCTAGCTCAAAGGGCTAGAGACTCGTGACCACCAGGCACACATCCCATGAGACTTTGGAGAGTTCCCATCCTGGGCAACTGCCAGCAAAAAACTCCCAGCTCTGTGTCTAAAGGAGAAGACTTCACACCTTCACGGCCTCTTCTTCTAGCCTGATTCTTTTTCCCATTGCACTGTCTCAGGGAGTGGTTTATGATAGGGATGATTCCAGAGCAAGAAAAGCTGAGTAAATGAGAAATGACTGCCAAGACCCTTGAATTATGTCCCAGGACTAGAAAAATCACACATCAGCTGTGCTTTTCGAGGACGCAAATTTCCTTCCTTATCCCTGACCATCTTGAGAGAATATGATTTCCTGCTCCTTCCCAGTGAACCATGAGCCTCCTCCAGCCTTTGACTAAGAAGCACATATTCCTGTCATGTGAAACTGCACATATTCCTGCTCTTGTGTGATAAAAGGCTGTGAGTTCCCATTCTAAAAGACTTTTGTCCTGCCACCCACTATCTCTAGTGTCTTCTCAGTAAACTCCACTGCTCCCCCACACTAGCAGTTGACCTGACCATTCCTGGAGGGCCGATAACATCATCTTCCACCTTTAATCATCCTGATAATATCAGGTGTGTAGTCTCCCAAAGCTATTTTTCTAGTATGGATCAGGAGCAGGGAAGGAGACAGAATTTTCCACTCAGGAGTGAAGAGGAAGGCAGGACTCCCCAACTCTCCCCCCTCACTCTGGGTGTCAGAGGGGTGCGATAGGAGCCCCCTCTCTCTCCAGGACATCTCTACCCCCTCTGACTCCCTCACACTTCTCCTTCCTCTGGGACAATATCAACCGAGTCATAACCAGGGGGCCCTGTGTCTCAGCTACACTGCAGGGTGCACCCAAAGGGGCTTGAGAGACTGGCCAGAGTGAGGGGTGAAGTCCGGAGTAAGGTAACACCAAAGTCAAGAGCCCTATTTGGAGAGTGAATCCTTGATACTGACTCGCTTAGCATGCAGGAGTCATTAAAAATACCCTTACATCCTATAAACAAAAAAGTATATATAGGGTGTTTACCTCAAGCACTCTGTAGAATACTCAAAAATGCCAAACAAGGTGAGTGTTCAATAATAGAATATTGAGCAGCTATGAAAAATCATGTTTTCACTATTTTTGGTAAAAAAGAAGTGACCACAAAATTCTAAATCCTTTTTAAGAGTAAGTGAAAGAATGATATAAGCCCATTAGTTTATTTGCTTCAGATTTTAAATTACTATGTGTCTCCCCACCCCCCAAAAGTCTCAAGCTTTTAGCAGTGTTTCCTTTGGGGAGTACATTTGGAAAGGCAAAAATTTGTCTTTCTCATTATATGCAATTCTGAATCCTTGGGTTTACTTATCAATAATTATTATTATTGTATATTTTTAAATTACAATGGTTTTGAAGACTGGAAGAATGGTTTTAATTATCATGGTTTTGAAGACTGGAAAATGACACAAAATGTTTAGGACAGGTTAGTTTTTAAAAGTAGGACACAGAATACGTAAGGGCTAAAAACCCACGAAATATCACTAAGAAAAGGTGGTGGGGGAGTGGAGAGAAATGTATTGAAAAGAACGAAATAATTCAACACGTAAATGCAGATCATTTCTGGGTATTAATATTATATGTGACTTATGTCCTCCAGGATACTTTTTGTATTTTCAAAACTTATTTTTTTAATGTTTATTTTTGAGAGAGAAAAAAAGCATGAGGTGGGTGATGAGAGGCAGAGAGAGAGGGGACGGACAGCTGATTGCTGACAGCAGAGATCCCAATGTGGGGCTCGAACTCACAAACCATGAGCTTATGCCCTGAGCCAAAGTCAGATACTTGACTGACTGAGCCACCCAGGCACCCCTGTATTCTCAAAATTTCTAAAACGTAAATTACTTTTTAAATCAGAGAAGATAGACATTATTTATTTTTATAGTCAGGTTTTCTATTAATATAAAGCAAAGTACTAGGGCCAGGGCAGCTGTGTGGAGCTCACATTTCTTTATGTTTTTCCTCCAAAACAAAATTCTTTGGGGACAGTTTTTCTCACGGATACTGCAGTGGCTGTGTTCTTGTGGAGAAAGTTAAGGAAGAAAACTTGGGACCATCTTGCCCCGGGAGTCATCTCCATGGGCCACTTGGACTGTTGGCTGCCTGGTCAGGCACTCCCATTGTCAAGGGCAGCTATTGCCTCCACCTTATCAATTAACTAGTTGTTAATTAGCCTTCCTCTTACGCAGACTCTTTTTATCCAATTCTCTAATTCATTTCTGCTTTCAAGCATCACTCCCTGTATTTTACCCATAATATATATTGAGTGGACAGTATTTACCTCATTGCCAAAAAAGCTCTTTCATAGCAGGGCCAAAACCAGACATGCAACTCAATTATTCCACCATTTATTCAAGCTCCCAGTGTGTGCCAGTCATTGTTGACGCTAAGGATTTAAAACTTACACTGGCATAATCCTTGTCCTTTGGGTGTTCATAATAAGTAGACAGGGAAGGGAGCCAGGGAGGAGCAAGAAACAGGTTTAAAACTAATGGGAGGGGCGCCTGGGTGGCTCGGTCGGTTAAGCGTCCGACTTCGGCTCAGGTCATGATCTCACAGTCCGTGAGTTCAAGCCCCACGTCGGGTTCTGTGCTGACTGCTCAGAGCCTGGAGCCTGTTTCAGATTCTGTGTCTCCCTCTCTCTCTGCCCCTCCCCTGTTCATGCTCTGTCTCTCTCTGTTTCAAAAATAAATAAACGTTAAAAAAATAAATTAAAAAAAAATAAAACTAATGGGAATCACTAGTAGTGATGCTAATGAGCAAAGGAAGACCATAGTCATTGCCATAGAAATAGAGAGAAAACGTAGGATAGGGCAGTGGAGGAAAGCAGAGCTCAAGCTTATCCATTTTCTGAGAGGTGTGGTCCCAGAATCAACAGCAGCAGCATCCCCTGGGACCTTGTTAGAAATGCATATTACTGGGCCCCACCCCATCATCCTAGAAATCAGAAACTCTGGAGGTGGAACCCAGCCATCTGCACTTTAATACATCCTCCTCCTTCCCCCCTTCTGTCCCCTCAGCCCAGCCCCCACCGTCACCATGGTGTTATTCTGACACCTGCTGAAGCTTGAGGACCACTCATCTCAAATTTAGTGAGTGGCAGATTCTAAACTCAGGAATGCAAAACCACAGCAGAAAAAACCTGGCACAGATGAGTCACCTGCGCCTCCTGGAAAGACCAGAAAAGGTGCCCCTGATAAAGGCTCTCTCAAGATAAGCTACCAAAATGCCCCATTCCAATTGCAAATTGAGATCTGGGACCATTTATGATATGCTAGTTCCAAAGGTGAGTTCAATGCCTATTGGAACAACTCTGAGGAAGTACTCTATCGCCTGTATTTCAGCCTTTCCCAGGAGTGCTGAGCTTAACAACAGCCAAAGTCCATGAATCTAGAAAATCATGTAAATTCAAGCCTGCACAGGTGGTGGGATGTGATAAGTGCTTTATTAGAAATTTGAACACAATGCAACAGAGCACACAGGAAGCAATCACTGCTGCCTGGAGACAGTTAAAAGAAGGCTTTACCAGCAGATGACATTTAATATGGAGCTTCAATAACTGGTAGAATTTTACCAGGTAGAGAAAAGATCAGGAGCAAAGGTCAGGGACGTCCCAAAGGGCTCTGGGTGGGTGAGAAGGATAGAAAGGTATCCTTGGGCCACATTAGGAAGAGCCCAGTACCGGGCCAAGGAAGATAAACTTGCCTCTGCATAAAGTGGAGACCTTGGAAGGATATGAAGCAGAGAAATGGGGCGATGAAATAGACAAATAGATCATTTGGTACAGGAGAAAATGGGTTGTAGAGGGGCCAGTTAAATGAGATGCTGGGTGATTATTATTGTTAGTTCTTTGTATTTTTTTTCCATCACGAATGTAGTTTAACGACCACTTCCTTTGTAATTAGGAAGTGCAGCCTTGGGGCGCCTGGGTGGCTCAGTCGGTTGGGCGTCTGACTTCGGCTCAGGTCATGATCTCGTGGTCCGTGAGTTCGAGGCCTGCATCGGGCTCTGGGCTGACAGCTCAGAGCCTGGAGCCTGTTTCGGATTCTGTGTCTCCCTCTCTCTCTGACCCTCCCCTGCTCACGCTATGTCTCTCTCTGTCTCAAAAATAAATACAACGTTAAATTTTTTTTTTTTTTAAAAGAAGTGCAGCCTTGAAGAGAAGTGACAGAGGACACAGACGCCCAGGAGAGCCACCTAGACTTAGGAGCTGAGAAGAGCAGGGATCAGGGCCACAAGCGGAGCATTAGCATTGGCAAAGAGGAGGGGCCACTTGTCCTTTGAGATCAGGAAGAAGGGGATAAAAATTCATGAAATACAAATTTTTGGAAGTGGAGTAGAGTTGAGATCATTTGTGCCAGAGTGCTCTGTTTCCTCAGCAATGAAAACAGCAGGATCATCGCCCGAGAATCCAGGGCCAGGGCTGGAGGTGGGAGCTGGAGGGGAGCAGCAAAGATCTGGAACAACTAACAGCCAGCAACACCCCCTGTGGTGTGTGTTATGCATCAGGCACAGTGCTAAGTGTCTTATGTGTATCAGTTCATTTAATCCTCACAACAAAATCAGGAGGTAGACACTATTATTATCATACCCGTTTTATTTTTTTAAACATTTTTTAATGTAAAGTTTATTTACTTTGATAGAGAGAGAGAGAGAGAGAGAGAGCTGGGGAGGGGCAGAGAGAAAGAATGAGAATCCAAAGCAGGCTTCACACTGCCAGTATGGAGCCTGATGTGGGGCTCAAATCTACAAACTGTGCGATCATGACCTGAGCCGAAATCAAGAGTCGGAAGCTTAACTGACTGAGATACTCAGGCGCCCCTCTCACACCCATTTTATAGAAGAGAAAACTGAGGCACAGAGAGGTCACAACCATACAGGTGGTAAGAGCCCAAGGCAGGATTTGAACCCAGGCAGTCACCAACTGGTGTCAGGCTTTAGAGAAGGAGTACTCCCAGGATGACCGAAAGATCATAAAGTGGTATTGAAACCTCAGACGACTTTAAAAAGCACCTCTGTGCCATGGAGCCCATCAGAAGTCCTGTTTGACCCTCTTCTACACGGAGAAGGCTGAGAAGGGCTGTGGCAAGTTCTCTGGAGGAAAGACTTCCGGGCCACCTTCAGCGCTGCGGGGCGCAGATCAGCAGCCCCCACGGCCTGTGAGAAAGCCGGGGCTGGCGCGTTCCCATGGGGAAGGCCGACCGTGGGCAGCAGGCGCCTGCTGAGCAGCCGGCCTCGTCTGGTAGAGCGGGAGCTGCGGTGGGAGGAAGGCCGCTTCCCAGCCCGGAGTCCTCGCCTCATCCAAAATGCCGAATTGGAAGTTCTTCAAGTATTTGGGGGAAGAGCAGCTGCCAACTAAGCTGAATCAAAAGATCTAAAAATAGTTAAAGAAAACACAAAGACAGAATGTGAAAATCAGATTATTTGGGAAGCCGAGCCAAACTTAGGAAAACTACAAGATGGGGGGGGGGGGGGCAAGAAAACAGAAGGGCAGCCTCCCTCCGCAGTGACAATTACACCCTTGGCTGTTGTCTCTTTGCTTAGCTGTGCTCTCTCCACCGCTCCTCGTTGGTGCAAACTCTCAGGTCACCCTCACTGTACACCAAGGCATTCACCTTGGCAGCCCACCTTGTCTAGTCCTGTGCTCGCGGCGAACAAAATCCTGGGATGGGAAAGGGTTTCAACACCATTCTCTCCCATCGGTGGGATGGACCCGCCTTACATGCAAGGGTGCTAATTAAACCTAAAAAAGTGCCCAGGCCCTTGGTCCTTACATGAAACATTTTGAGGTGCCCACAGGAGACCCAGCTAAGGTTTGGGTCAGTTAGGATGCATTTGGCTGCCACATCAGAAAACCCTCCCAAACAGTGACTTCACCCATATATACATTCATCCTGCATTGTCAGTGCCTCAGTGTAGTGGGGGCCGGGGGGCATCCTCAGTGTCTGCCACCTGAGTTAGAGGAAGGCTCACAGTCTGCTCAGGCTGACTTCTTAACACCCTCCTCTTCCTAGGGGGTGACAACACGTTTCCCAGCTATGACCTGTGTTAGTCTCTCTGGCCTTCTCTGTCTTCTGGAGGCAACTTGCATTCCTCAGCTTATGGCCCCTTTGTCCATCTTCAAAGCACGTCACCGCAACCTCTGTTTCCAAGGTCACATCTCTTGCCCCCTCTTCTGACCTTCTTGCCTACTTCTTTATAAGGTCCCTTGTGGTTACATTGAGCCCACCTGGGCCATCCAGAACAGTCAGTCTCCCGATCTCAAGATCCTTAATGTCATCTGCAAAGTCCCTTTTGCCATGTAAGTTAAAACAGCCATAGGTTCTGAGGATTAGGACATGGACATCCTTAGGGGGTCATTATTCACCCTACCAGAAGGTCTGAAAAGTATTTTGTTAGCTATGTTCTCTCTGCTCTCACTCTAGGGAAACAAGCCACCCTTCCTAAAGATTTATGTCAGATAATTCTAGAAATTTCCACATGTGTTCCTTAGCCCTGTGGGCTACCCTGTGGCAGTTTGGCTGTCCCATGGCAGATATAATTAGGTTAATGGTGACCCTTTAATATGGATCACCATGGTGATGCTTCTTGACAGTGTGTGTCAGGGGTTTCCCAGAGAAACGGAATCGATTAGAATATAGACAGAGATTTGTTATTAAACATTGGATCACAGAATTATGGAATCCAACAAGTCCAAAATCTACAGAGCCCAGTTTGAGTCCAAAGGCCAAGACCTGCCATAGAACCAGGAAGAGCTGATGTTCCAGTTTGAAAGGTACCAAGAAGGAGAATTCTCTCTTACTCAGGGAGAGTCAGCTTTTTTGTTTTATTTGGGCCTTCAACTGACTGGATGAAGCCCACCCACATTAGGGAAGTCCATCTGTTTTACTCAGTCTGCCAATTTAAATATTAATCTCATCCAAAAACACTCTGAAAGAAACACCCAGAATCATGTTTGATCAGATATCTGGGCACTTCGTGGACCAGGCAAGTTGATGCCTCAAATTAACCATCACACAGTTTCTGTGACAGAGGTGGCAGATGTCCTGCTCAGGCCCCACTGAGCCCTGCTGGCATGGGTGTCACCAAGCACTGACACAGTCACTGGTACCCACTGGTCTGCACTGGGGGTGCTCAGAGGCCCCCAATACTATCGCCTATCAGCATAGTCGACACCAGTGGGCTGCTGCAGGCAGCCTGAGGTCCCACAAAGAAGGCAATAACATAACCAGTGTTGTTTGCATCAACCCCTTATTGGGCCCCCTGCTCCCAGCAGAGGCACGCAACATGGCCCACCTCACTTCATCTCCTTCCTTACTCTTTGAACCAAACTACGCCCTTGAACTTTCTCTTCCCTTGCCTCTCTTACCTCCTCCCCCACCATCAGGTATCCATGTGATCAGCAAGCCTGAATCGAAAGATAAAAACAATCCACAATTTCAACCAGATTGGGGAGCCTGCTGAAGATCTCAAAGTCTTTGACAGGAAAAGAATTAGTCTTTGATGTCAGCAGTGCCCTAAGTATCTGGGGGTGGAGAAGAAGTGGGAAGTTGGGAGGCATTGGGATAAGACTGGGGGCCTCAAGTTATACCAGATAGGCCCTGTCCTGTCTGCTGGCTGAACAGTTTTTCTAAGAACAATCCGGTTTACCAGCCACCCCCCACAGAATCCGGCCTCCGGCAGCCTTGCTGGTCTTGAGCCACCCTGGAAACCTGAGCATATGCCCTCAGGACTCGTCTCCCTCCCCTGACAGTGAAGGGCAAAGCAGCTGAACAAAAGAGTGGCTCTCCTCAGCCTGGCTTATCAGTCAGCCCAACTGATCTGGGCAGATACAAATTTCCCAAGACCATAGGAAAAAAGCATAAATATTTCATGGAAACATAATCTAGTTGAGCGTGTGGAGGTTGGATAAGAAAGCCCTCGGGGGTGTGCAAGCAGGATCAGCACAGTGCAGGTGGTGCCCTGAAAGCTGAGAGCTCAGAGGCCCCCCAGAAGGTGGCTGACTTCTTGGGCCTGGCCCGCAGAGGTAGGCGACAGCAGGGCCATTGAGCAGGTTTCAGGTTCAGGGAGCACAAGCTACTCAGAGGCCCTTAACAGAAACCTTCCAACTGGGTCAAGGAAGGGGCTGACTTTCAATCTGCCCCAGACAGGCACCTGTACAGCTTGTTTCCCAAGGGTGAGCCATGAGTACTCGGCTCGCAGCACAGGGTAGCAGCTAAGAGCACAGGTTTGGAATCGGCCAGCTCTTGGTCTCAATTCCTGCTTGGCCCTTTGTAGGAAGAAGATATGAAGCCATTTCATCTCTGAATTATGATTACATATCTATAAAGACCTGTCTCGTGTGAAATTTAATGCCAGCATCTTGAACAGCTCCACAGTGTCATTAGGGACCTAGATTTCTCTTTCTACTGTGTCTTCCTAGAATGTGGCTTCATTCTCAAGGTTACTAATGAACTAACAAAGACTTGGAGCTTCCAAATGGCAGGCTAGAAGGAGGAAAGTCAAATGGCAAAAAAAAAAAAAAAAAAAGAGAGAGAGAGAGAGACCTCTTCCAGTTTATTTTTAAGCAGCCTATCCTGCTCATGTGACATACATTTATGCTTCTCTTTCAAAGAGGGAGCCTGGTCTCATGACCAAGCTATAAGGTACAGGGGCACCTGGGAAATATGCTTTTATGGGATTTGTTGAATTAGGTTTATTGCTCACCACCTCCAAATAAAATCAGGCTTCTGTTACTAAGGAGGTAGGAGAAATGAATGTCCAGGGAGGCAACAAACAGTTGCCACAAAGCCTCTATCCTCATGAGTCCCCTTTTAGGTCACCCCATTACAGCTGCCCTGCTCACTTCCTCCACTGGCTAGGACCAGGGGCAGGCTTCCAGGGCAGGACTGGGGCTAGGTCACAAAATGTAAGGAGGCCGTCACTCTCAGGTTTGTGCCAGTGCTGACATTATACTTGCGTGAACCTGAGAGTGAGATCCTCCTTAAATTTTGCATCTAAGGCACCTGTTGGGGGGAGGGGGGGCGGGAATCTCGTCCCTTCTTTCTTCTTATTATGCAGAGAAACTTCTTTCCATTCCATCTGGTTTTCCACAATAAACAAACCTATGTGAACCTCAGAATTTAGGTTAGCTTAGAGTTCTCGGAGATCTTGGACCTCTTCTGACCCTCTAGAACACAGAGGTCTCACCCTCATACCACATACTCATGCCCCCCAGAGAGCAGATGAACATGTGTGGATGCTACCTTGCCAGGATGGGCAAAGCCAGTCAGCCCCATGGCACAGCTTCTCTTTGCTTTGGATTTCAGAACTGCTGCAGAAGGCTTGGAAAGAAGTAAGGGCTGTGGCTGGCATTGTTTCCCGCCCCGCCCCCCACCTCCCACCTCTGTTTCAAGTTCTTCCAAGAACACACCAACCACACTAACACTAGCATTTCTATACCAGCTGGCCGAAAACAACTTTGGATATGTTGTGGCTTCCATATACAGTGGGTTAATTTCCAGTCCAATTATAATAATGGTAATAATTGGCCACACTCAGGGAGCTAGAAATTACCACTATTTTTAACTTGCATCACTAAGGCAAATGGTTTTATGTACAGCTGGTTCCAAGAGGGCTGAGTTTTCTCCAGCTGGGAAAGTCATGTACCAGAGTTACAGCCCATCCCTCTTTTCTCTGATGTTCTTATTCTAGTATGGCATCACCCACAAGTCCCAGGCTCATGGGACCATCAACCTGTTTCTTCCTTCTTGCTCTTCCTTCCCAGCTGGCTCTCCAAACCAGCAGAGATCTGATTTATCCTATTACCACCAGTGGACACCCAGTGTCTCTTGAACTCTGAGCCCCACTCAGGGGCCCTATCCTTACCCCAACATTCCCAAAGAATGTGTATTCCTAGTTTTATTTTGACAACGCTCTTTCTGAACCCTGGCGTGGGTCTCCTGGCTCCAGGCATTTTTCTGACATCACCACAAGGCTGATCTCCTCTCTCACAACCTTTGCCAAGAGAGAGGAGGTGTTGGCAGAACACCAGGAGGCCCACACTTACTGGGAATCGGGAGGAAGGGAACAAGGCAAAGGAGACCCTGCAGCTTTCATGTCTTGCCCCATGGATGAGAAGGAGCGGGTCTAGAGAATTTCTTGTGAAGGGCCTAGAAGACTTCTGGGGCAGACAAAAGCCTCTGGGGAGGGGGAGGGGCCTGACCCTTGGTTGCACCATCTCTTTCTGTGATGCTTGAGTCTATCTCCTATTTCCCCTTCTATACCATGAACTCCTTAAAGGCAGAGATTGTGTATTTTGCTGTCATCAGCCAGGACATTTTCTGACCCTGTCTGTCCCTAGTAAGTGTTTGCTAAATGAACAAATACCATTGGGCACTTCTACAACCTGGATATGCTCAGACCTCACCAACCGAAGATTGAAAATAAGTCACATTAATATCATTCATGTATCATATATGTCATATTGGAAGAAGCCTACAGACAGTTTTCCCCTGTGTGTTCCTCACTGGTTGTAACAAATGGAAAAAGGAGAGGACAGAGAACACTAGGGTGAGGAGAGAAAGGCATTCAACTTGGGTACAAAATTTAAGAGGATACCAAAAACTTAGTGATCAAGATAAATAGTATTGTGGGGCGCCTGGGTGGCTCAGTCACTTAAGCGTCCAACTTTGGCTCAGGTCATGATCTCGTGGTTCATGAATTTGATCTCACATCAGGCTCTGTGCTGACAGCTCATAGCCTGGAGCCTGCTTCAGATTCTGGGTCTCCCCCTCTGCTCCTCCCCCACTCATGCTTTGTCTCTCTCTGTCCCTCAAAAAAAAAGTTAAAAATTTTTGAAAAGATAAAATAATATTTTATCGCACCTGTGTTAGTTTCCTAGGACCACCGTTATAAAGTACCACAAGTGGATAGCTCCAAACAACAGAATTGTACTTGGTCGCAGTTCCGGAGGCTAGAGGTCAGAAGCCAAGGTGTCAGCAGAGCCGTGCTTCCCTCAACAGCTCTAATGATAAATCACTCCTCGCCTCTTCCTAGCTTCTGCTGGTTGAACAAGTCTCTGGTGTTCCTCAGCCTGTCACTGTGTCACTCTACTCTCTGACTCTGTCTTCATGTGTAGGTCTTCTGGTCTTCTGTGTCTCTGTGTCTCATGTGACCCTCTTACAAAGGCACCAGGCACTGGACTTAGAGACTGTCCTGCCCCAGCATGACCTCATCTTAACTAATTACACACACAAACACCCTGTTTCCAAATAAGGTCACATTCTGAGGTTCTAAATTTGAGGGGGCATTATTCAAGCCAATAGAGCAATATTTTTTAATCAAAGTTAATGCAAAAAAAAATCCATTAAGAGGAAAATTTTTAAATTCTAAATAATTTTTTTGACTTTTTTTTTTTTAAGTTTTGAAGAGAGACCGAGTATGAGCAGGGGAGGGACAAAGAGAGAGGGAGACACAGAATCTGAAGCCGGCTGCAGGCTCTGAGCTGTCAGCACAGAGCCTAACGCGGGGCTCCAACTCATGAACCGCAAGATCATGACCTGAGCCGAAGTTGGATGCCTAACCGACTGAGCCGCCCAGGCATCCCTTAAAATTCTAAAGATAGGATCCGCCCCTGCACCAGCATGATGCACTTCATTCACCTCCCCACACGCCCAGCCCTGATGGAAAAAGCCTCCACAACAGTGTCGGGGAGATAGAAAGACACTATAATCATGGGTTTCTTCTACCAATTTGCTCTGTATACCTTCTCCTGAGGAACTGCTGTCTGTTTCTGGGATTTGACCTCTCAGGTGTCAGGGAACACAGGCAGTGTTGCAAATACTTCTTTTCCCTCTGCTGCCAGTTGTCCATACTCACAAGCCATCCCTAATGAAAGGCAGGCATTTTGGAGAGAGGCGGGGCCCATGCTCCCTGTCAGATGAGATATAATTATTGCCAGTGAGGGTCTGAGAGAAGAAGTCTGAGAGAATGAAGACAAGAAGAACCCTCCCCAAGGCTCCAGCCCTGCAAGGAACCCTAGGAAAACAGACCTGTGTTTGCACAGCAGACTTACCATAATTTCCAGAGAAGCCTACCCACCCTTTTACAGAACTCACAATTTCTACTTGTCCGTTGCTTTCTCAGCAAGGGAACATAAGAAATAGCACCACCTGGGTTGCAGTGATTCAAAAAGTAGGTCATAAATATCCTTGAATCAAATTACTGGGGCTAATGGCTGGCAGCGGACACCAGAGCGTGCAGCTTCCACATGGTTTGTTTTTCTTTCCGGAGTTGCGGAGGCAAAAACACCAAAATTTTCAAGTCTCTCTCACTGTGAAATAAAGAAATGGCAGATAACTCAGTATGTTTAATATCTACGGATTTTTTAGTACCTACAAAATTCTGTGTGCTTTCTAAATGTAATTTCCATGAAATCAAACCTATGAGGTTGATACTGAAATGAGGAAGTCTCAGAGAGATATCTGACTGGCCCAGTGTGGCCTTAAGCGTGGTGTCAGGATCTGAACCCAGGATGTAGGCCTTCCTCCGAACACCCTCCATCTGGTTCACAGACCCAAAGAAACTAGGAATTCTGATAGATTCATGACGCTACAGCTGACTGTTCTTCTGGGAAATTCAAAGACTGAAAACAAATTTGCTCTATATCACAAGCCTTTGAAATGGGCGTTCCATGACCCAAGCAAGTCCACTTCTGGGAATTTGCCCCAAGGACACAACAGATAGTACATACAAACTTGATCTATAAAGCTGCTTCTAGCCATGTTACCAATGATAGCAGAAAATGGGGGGTGGGGAGGGGAATATCCCAAATAAGAAATGTTTAAATAAATTAATATACACTTACGGTTAAGGTAACCCAGTCTTGGGTAGTTACCCTGTTATTTAATACTCAAGTAAAATAACTGGACTTCTCATTCTTTATGACACAAGGATTCCTGAATGTGTCTCACAATCCATGGGAGTAACTGTAGTAGTTGGAGGCAGCTGTCACCTCCTGACTTATGCTGCTCTTAACGTCTAATGTCTTTTGGCCATATTTTTACCTTCCTTCCACCTTACTGAAAATATGGAAACAGCCCCCCTTCCTTCCTTTCTCAAGGAATCAATGGGGTGTACAACTGTGTGGGCAATAATCTTTCCTTGATTTTTATGATAAAATAATATAAGATAAAAATAAAGCTTAAGTGTCAAAGTCAGACATCAGCATCCCTACATCCATCTTTTGTTCTTCAGTACAATGAGCTTCTTGCTGACAATCTCACCTCTTTGTCCTGGCCCATCTTCTTATTTTCTATCCAAGTCCTTCTCCCTTTCCTGGGTCCTAGGCCACAAATCCCTGACTCCAAACTCCCAAAGAAAGTCAAAACTCTACAACTCTCAGAACAACTCAAGGAGACAACATTTTTGCTGACATTCATCTCCCTTCTTAAAAAAATTTTTTTTAATCTTTTTTAAGTTTAATTATTTATTTTGAGAGAAAGAGAGATAGAGAATCCTAAGCAGGTTCCTCACTGTCAGCATGGAGCCTGATGTGGGACTCAAACTCACAAACCATGAGATCATGACCTGAGCTGAAATCAAGAGTCAGGTGCTCAAATGATTGAGCCACCCAGGCACCCCATATCTCCCTTCTTCATCTAAAACTTTGGCTCCAGTGAAGGCATTAGTTCTTGCCTTTGTATAATCTAAAGGCTCATTAAAGTGTTTCTTTTATCCCAATTAAACAATAATAATAATTTCTCCCTTACATAAATTGTGCTGCCACACCCTAGAGAAACCAAGAAAAACTGCCAATAGCTTTGAAAATAGCAATGTATTTTCCTTCCCACCAGACATTTAATTGAATTCCTCAGAGCCATTAAAAGTCATGTTGTAGAAAAGTATTTAATGACATGGAAACAGTGTTCATGGCATATGGATAAGTGACAAAAAAAAAAAAAAGACCCATCACAAAGTACGTGCAGCAGAATCCAAATTATGTGAACGTTGTGTATATATTTGATTATGATGAGAGGGTAGGATTTGGAAACATATTGTTGTGTTTTTCTATTTTGACTTCCTACATCCATCTGCCTCTGGGCCAGGCATTGTTACAGATGCCAAGAGAAAGAATTACTCTTCAGCTTTTGACATTCAAAATAGGAATTTCCACCTGAGATGAGCTTGAAAGCTGGGAACTAGTAAAAGAGGGTCATTCAATATATCAGTGGCTTTGCATAAGGGATAAGAGGGAAGAGAAATGGAGACAGTTGGGGAGATATCAGGGAGAAGAAGCTGTGTCCCCTGAGCTCAAGGGACCGAGGGCAGACAGAACCTTACCCTAGTCCCTCTAGAAACTTGGGGCAGAGACCACTGTGCAAGGCAAGCTCAAGGCACATGACCAGTAAGGCAAAGAGACACAACTGAGTCCAGCTAGCATCCCCTCAGGTCATGGACTCCTAGTTAGGACAGGAACAGGTGACAGCATGAGGGGACCAAGCCAGTCAAGAATAAATACAAGATACAGCAGAAACTAAGGGGTCTATAGACCTCTGGGAGCTATGGAAAGACTTAGCAAGCAGGGGAAGGTCCCTGGCCCCTAGCCAATCTGAGAAAGAACAGGGCACACATCAGCAGTCACAGATGTCAGGAGCACATGCCAGCAGAATGTCCAAAGATGAGACCATGCCAGCTGTCTCTCAGCACCAGGGAGGAACACCAGCACAAGGCCAGGGGTCCCTCTGGCCATGTGGACAAGGACATCCAAGGCCCATATTCCCAAATGCCATTTTGAGAAGACCTGGATGAGGCAGGCAAGGAAAGAATCTGAAAGACTGAGCAATTGTCCCAAGAAGACGCATTAAACGTGAAGGGACTGTATAAGTTATTGGCACGGACTAAGCTGAAACTCCAATGAGCTAAACTGAACATCTTTTCTAGCAGTCCCATGTAGCAGATGGAGTAGGAGTCAGAGTGGGGCACAGTGGTTCACAGGGTCAGATTATAGACAGTAGTTCTCAGACTTCAGTGTACATTAGAGTCACCTGGAAGGCTGGTTAAATCAGACCATCTCTGGGCCCACCCCCAGAGTCACTGACTCCTGAGAGGTCTGAGGTGGGGCCTGAAGAGTTATATTTCTAAGGAGTTCCCAAATAATGTCTATGTTGTTAGCCTGAGGATGACACCCTGAGAACCACTCTTATGGAGAGTCAAGAAGCTCCATTTTCTTGGCAAAACTAAATGTAATGATGTTAGGCTTGTCTATCTACCTACTGTCCTACCTGTCTATGACCAGAAGTACATATACCAAATGGTAGTGTGGCTATAACAAAGGTGTAGGATTATAGACAATTTGTATATTCTGAACTTTTCTAATGACCTAAAATGCACATGCACTACTTTTAAAATCTGGAAAAAAAAAATATATATATATATCTCAAAATTGTTATTCTAAAGATAAAAAGAATTGGTGGTTGGGAACCATCTTACACAGTCCAAGAAAATGAGACTGATCAAGGGGTCAGACTCTCACTCTTCCTTCCAGGCCTGGGCTGGTCCTTCCCTTATCTGAACCTTGTTCTGTGGATACTTTACAGGAAAGACCAGTCTCTTGTATAGATAAAGCAGTCACAAATTAGGTGTTATTTAAGTTATGAAGCAAATCCCACAGACCCTTAAATATCTCCTTCACCTGCCTGCTGTGGTACCAGAAATTATTCAGTAGACTAAGCCCTAAAGAACTGTTGGAGATGTCCAGTCCCTGACTTGGCCTCTGTGTTACCTGGTAAGGATCATTGCTTGCTTTCCAGACAGGAAAGCTGTCATATAATAGAACATCTGGATTGACGACAGGTTAGTAGGAGACAGCACGGGTCTAGGGGGCTGGGACAGGTGACAGAATGGTTTTTCTGGCAGGTTCAGTACCAAAAGTTCAGTGCACACAACCCAGCCTGAGGTGGACAGCTGTGGACATCCAGAGCTCAGTCCAGGGAAAGCGGACCTGGAGAGAGGGTCTAACGATGGACTTGCACAAACAATGTTAAGACTGAGAAGCTCGTGCCCCTGGCTTGGCAACAGGGCAACTTGGGATGTGCTGCAGTTCCCAGCTGGACCTGCGCTGCCTCAGGACAGCTAATGTGCACAGGGGTTTGGCAGAAGACTTGCTGCAAAGGCCAAATGGCCAACACAGGTGCAAGTAGTGCATTTCGCACACGCTTAACTTTTAAAAGCAGTGGGAGTGTTTGTCCTTTGAATGCATTGGGATATCTCATTTTCCTAAGGCAAAATTGTCCACACACGAAGTGGTGCTGGAGGCTCAAACCTGGCTCAAAATGAAAACCACAGAGTGTGTGGGGATTCTTTTTTAAGAGAAATTTCCAATCTTACAGAGACCCGACCTGCCCTCCACCAGCACCACCGTCCCACCTTATTTCCAGTCTGTTGCCTTTGTTTATAAAAACAGCTCAAATATAGATTTCTTCAACTCTGCTTCAGGGGCATCCCTGGCTTAGAGACTGAGCAGGCTGATGTATGGCTCTGAGCACACCAAAAGGAGCCATTTACTTAAGGCATTAGAATCCATCCTGTTTGGCTCTAACAGTCTGTTGATGTTATTGCCCTCCCTGCTCAGGGAACAAATCCTTCAACAGACAACATTAACAAGCTGTGGAGTGGTTCTATTGAATTCTGCCCCTGAGCTGACGATCCATGACTTCTGTATACAGGGTGACACATACATTGCACACAGGGACACGGACGGCCAGCTAGCTATACAGCATTTGTCCATTCCCTGCTATTCTCCCTACTTGTCTGTGAGCTTCTCCAGGACAGGGTAGAAATCATGTCTGAATCTTCACTGTAACAGTGAGTGCTTAGCCCTGAGCCTGGTGCATGGCAGATTGATTAATGTGTGTTGAAGGAAAGTACAATTCAGTAAATACATAATAATTATAATGGCTCCCATACAGACAGCATTTACTATGTATCTGAGAGTATGTTAAACAGCTTACTTTTGTAATTCCATGTAATCCTCCTAACAAATCATTATATGGATAAAAAAAATGAGTGGGGGTAGGAGAGAATTAAATAGGAAAAGAAAAAGAAAAGAGGGAAGAAAGATGAAGGGAGGGAAGGAAAGGAAGGCTGAGGGGAGAGGGAAGGAAAAAGGGGTAGGGTGGATAGAGAGGGAGGACAGGACAAGGAGGGAAGCAGTGAGGAGAGGTGAAAAAGAAAGGGATTAGAATGAGAGAGGGAGAGAGGGATGGAGGGAGGGAGAGATTTAGAGAGACAACAGCTGGCATGTGCAAGAAGCTTTGCCCAAAGGGAAGCCCTGGTCCAGCACAAGACACTGGAGATTCTAGCTGCACCAGCAGAGTGCACCATCTGGAGGGTTGACCAGAGGAGCCTGGTGCAATGCCAAGACAGCAGTCAGCACCAAGGGTCTGACGAGAGTGACCTGCTGGACAGTGGGCTCTGGCCAAAGGATTCTCCCTGCTGGCCAGATTTGAAAACCGAGCAGGCAGGCTCAGTACAAGTCTGTCAGCAAGTAGTGAAGCTGGACATGCTGGATTAGGAACAAGAGCCCACACTCTAATCCAATGTTACAAACAGAGAGGCAAGAATCCAGTTACAAGACAGAAGCACAAGGGGAGACTGTTGCATCCACACGACTCCTGAAACAATGCTACGGGCACCAGTGACAGTCACAACAAAGTTTATTGCAATGAGAGGCAAGGCCTACTGATCGGGACGGACACTCTTGACCAGAGTGCGGTCTCTAACAGCCGGGATACAGAGTTTTTATAGCTGACTACATCATCTTATTATCACCTGGGAACATCATCTTATTATCATCTTATTATCACCTGGGAACAGAACAAAGGAATAGTTCCCGGGTGGAAACAGTTCAAACAGGCCCTTGCCCCAATCCAATCAAGTGCTTAATCCATCCCTTGATTGATAGGATAAGGCTGTTATCTCTTAACCTATAGTGTTAAAACAAAGCTGTTATCTCTTAAGGCTACAGGTTAGCCCTACCCTTACAGAGACCAGGCAAGATGTCTCATCAGACAGGGGAGATAGTTAATATATTACAGCAAACTGTTCACCTATTTGTTTTTAAAGTAAGGGCTTCCTTGGGTGGGGTGGGGAATGTGATCATGATAAAATAAAATTAAGCAATACAAAATAGAACAAAGATCAAGTAGAACAAAGGTCACAAAATAAAACTCTTTAGATTGCATTGCCTAGGAGTAAACCTTGTTACTGTTAGATAGATTTCATTTCAGACAGCTCTCTAAGCACATATACACAGAGAAACATAACTAAATAGAGGATGGACTCACTTATGGAAACTTGGATAGGTAGATATTTAACAATTGTTACTTTCAGAATATTAAAATTCATTTTACTTGATTTTACTTAAATTTTACTTAAATTTGCATCCCAAATTCCTACTTCCTCATGGGTTGAAAAACCTTAAGCCCAAAACGTGTTTTCAAATCATACCAGACTGTGATATTGACTTAAGGCACTGAGCAGAAGCAAAATGCGTTTCTTCTTTGGAGGATCTGCCTTTATCCCGGGTCCCTGAGAATTACTCCAGAACAAATTCCAAGGAATACAAGCAGCTTAGAATTTAATGTCACAAAACAGAGGAAAACAAGGCATCATGTTTGAGAGTAAGCCAAAAGAAAAAAGGTCTGAAAAATATGAAATATTTTAGGTATTAGAATTGTCAGATGTATAATTTATAATTATGTTTAATATGTTTAAAGGAATAGAGGGGGCACTTGAAAATCAGCAAGAACTAGAAACATAGAGTATACCCAAATAAGAAGAGCTGAAGAGAATTCCAGAAATAAAAAATAAAAAATAACCCAATAATTGAACTTAAAACTTCAATGGCTACAAAGCAGATTAGTCACTACTGAAGAGAGATATGGTAGACTAGAAATTAAGCACAGACAAGGAGATGGGAAAATTAAAGAATAACAAAAAAATAAATAAACAAAGTTAAAAAGTATCAAGGATGAATTAGGAAGGTACAACATATGTATACTTAGAATTCCAGAATGGAGAATGAGGCAGAAGCAATCTGAAGAAATAAGAGCTAACACTTTCTAAAGGTGATAAATTAGTCTTGTCCACAAATTTTAAAAGGAGAATAGATAAAGAGAAATACAGCCTGGGATACATCATAGTCAAACTGGAAAATACCCAAAACAAACAAACAAACAAACAAACAAAAAAAACTATCATAGAAGTCGCCAGAGAGAAAAGACAAATTAATTTCAAAGGAATAAATATTAAACTACAAACCTCTTTACAACATAAACCAGAATGTAGTGGGATGAGATCTTCAATAGTAGAAATAAGCAATTATGTGGTATCTGTAATGTGCCTAGAAAAGTTCTAAGAGCTTAACTTGCATTAACCCATTTAATCTTCAAACTCACAATGAGGTAGGCATTATTATTACTCTCATTTTGCACACAAGAAAACTGGAGCAAAAACCTTAAATAATTTTTCCACATTTATACAGCTATTAAGTGTCAGTATCAGAATTCAAATTAAGTTAGCCTTGTTTCTGAGACTATGCTGTTGACTACTAAATTAATTTTCTATATTGAGAGAAATAACTCAATGTTTTACCTGTGAAAGTATCTTTCTATAATGAGGCCATAGGTAGTTTCCTCCTCTGGTAATGGCAGGCTACATAATTCAATTAAAATCTTGAATTTGTAATTAAAAGCTTTCCCACAAGGAAAATCCCAGGCCCATCTGGCTTCCCTCACAAATTCTAACAAATATTTAATAAAAAATGAAGCCAATATTACCCAAACTCTACCCAACTAAAGAAACTAGGGAACATCCCAAATTCATTTTTTGAAGCAAACATAATAATACTGATACCCAAATGTAGCAAGAACATTCTAAGCAAGCAAAATTATAAGTCAGTCTCACTCATGAACATAGATGCAAAATTTTTAACCTAAGCATTAGCAAGCCAAATCCACTAGGACATTTGGAAAAATCTGTTCAGTTAAAAATGGATTCATTCTATGATCAGGCAATCACAGTTCTGGGAGTTTGGTCTATAGATTTAACTGCCCTCATATAAAATGACAGTGTTCACTACAGTATTCATTGCATCATTGTTTGTATTAGAAAAAAATTGGAGACAACCCAAGTTTTTAACAATGCAGTCCTCATTAAATAAATCATTGTACATCCATACAGTGGAATATTGTACAGCTACATTGAAATAAATAATGACAATCTTTATGTATTGATATGAGAGATTTCTAAGATATACTGTTAAATTTTAAAAATCAAAGTATAGAACATATATTTACAGTATGCTGGCTGTTGTGTAAGAAAGTAGAAAAATAAGAATTTATATTCACAGCTATTTGTATGTGAATACTAAGAAACACCAGAAGATTACAAAAATCCATCTTTGTGGGAAAATGTGTGAGGAGGTGGATTGTAGACAGTGATAGGAGAAAGAATTTTTTATTGACCTTCCCCTTTTATACCGTGTTTTGAATTTTTGAACCATGGGACTATATTATAAAAACGAAATGAATAAATATCAAAGAATAATAATGTGGGAAAAAGTAAAACAAGATTACAATGAAAATATATGACAAGAACGTATAAGGAAAGAAAGTAGAGCATGACTGGAATTGATATCCATTATTTGAGATATTGAGCAAACATGTTGGTTAACTTTGGTTAACTTATTACATTCATAATAAGTTAAGTATTAAGGATTTTCATTCATGTTCATAGGCTTTTACCAGAAGAATAGATATGGTATTAATTAACTCCTGAATCCATAAGAGAAAAAAAAATAGAATAAGAAAAAAATATTCAACTCTTCCAAAAGAAGAGAAAAAAACCACAATGGAAAAGACACAACAAATACAACACACAACATAAGATGATGGAAATAAATCTAAAAATATAAGTAATAACAATATATGTAAATAGATTGAATGTTCATTAATAAACAGACTGCCAGAATTTTTTAATTATGTGCTGTATATGAGAGTATGTAAATAAAAAGTGCAGATACAGGAAGCTTGAAAAAAAAAACAAAAATAATAGAATGGAAAATCTATGCCGGGTAAATATTAACCAAAATAAAACTATGGAAGTTATACTAATACCAGAATATATCAATTTTAAGGCATAAAGCATTTCTTGAAATAAAGTTTAACTTATTCAACATTTGATATAAGATTTATTTAATTGAGGGCTGCCTGGGTGGCTCAGTTTGTTGAGCATTCAACTCTTGATTTTGGCTCAGGTCGTGATTCCAGGGTCATGGGATCAAGCGCCACATTAGGCTCCGTGCTGAGCATGGAACCTGCTTAAGATTCATTCTCTCTCTCTCTCTCTCTCTCTCTCTCTCTCTCTCTCTCTCTCTCTTTCTCTCTCTCTCTCCCTCCCTCCCTCCCTCTCCCTACCCCTCTCCCCAACTCACACTCTGTCTCTAATATCTATTTTAAAAAAGATTGCTTTAATTGGTATAATATGCATCTAATAGCATAACCTCAAAAAATATAAGGCAAAATTTGACAGAACTGCTAAGATATATAGATATGTATCTCACAATCATAGTAAGAGATTTTAATATACTTGGAAAGGTATGGTTTCAAGCAAACAAAAAAATAAGTGAGGATTTAAAAGATTTGAACAACATAAACTATCTTGACCTAATATCCATACATGTAATTCCAGACCCAATGATAAGAGAGCATGTGAAGCACACATTAGCATTTGTGAGAATTGACTTTGTACCAGGCCATAAAATACATCTCAATAAATTCCAAACAACTAGTAGCATCAGACTATGCTTCATTACTACTCTGCTATTAATATAGAAATTCACAACTAAAAATGCATATTACATTATAACATCTAAAGAAAATCAATTCCAATCTTACCTAAGCTACCAAGAGGTTATAAAATAAGAATAGCACACTCCAACTCATTATGAGGTGAAGATAATCTTGGTTTGGAAACCAAGCAAGATGCTATGAGAAAGTAACATTACAGTCCAACCCCACTCATGAGCACAAATCCAAAAGCTCTACAATAAACATTATGCTCTAGGAGCACCTGGGTGGCTCAGTCAGTTGATCCTCTGACTTCAGCTCAGATCATGATTGCACTGTCCGTGAGTTTGAGCCCCATGTTGGGCTCTGTGCTGTTAGCTTCAGACTTTTTGTCTCCCTCTGTCTCTGCCCCTCCCCTGCTCTCTCTCTCTCTCTCTCTCTCTCAAAAGTAAATAAAGATTTTTTAAAAATTTCTTTTTAACATTATGCTCTATTAGAAGAGCAAGAAAGAGTGGTAGAGATACCGAGGCCAGAATAGGGGATGGCATAAAGGCGGCATCAGACCAAGGAAGAAGGCGCCCATAGCCCCTGCTCATCACTAGAGGACTTCAGCTCCCTGTTTTACAAGAGTTCTGGGTCTCAGCACCAAACCCAACTTTAGCGTGTGTGTGTTGGGGGAAGGGCACAGAGGGGAGTCTGCACCTTTCTACTCTATGATCAACTTAGCTGTAAAATCTTGGAGTAATTCTATCTTTGCAGCAGAACTTTGTACGTGTTATCTCACTGTGTTCTTTCAGGTCTTGTTCCACCAGTTCTTTTTCCCACGGCCTCTCCATTCACCTGTTGGTTGACTCGATTTTATTACGAAGTAGTTGTTGACTTCTTTGCTTCCAGAATGGCTCACATGTACTTATTCTCTATTCTTTAATGTTTGTTAATTTCTGATATAAGTGTTTTTTCATCATACCTTCCCTCATATGATTGTAGATACTGTTTCACTGAGTGTTGCTATGGAAGGTCTAAGGATAACCTGACTCTTGTTAAAAAGACTTTCTTATCCTTCATGGCAACCTAAAAAAAAAAAAAAAAAGATTCTTTTTTCTTCTCCAATAAATTTAAAAGGATATATCTCAGGGTCTACCATCCAGACTAATGTTTTTCTACAACACAGTGGTCTTTTACATCCAACTCAGGCATTCCTTTCAGGGAATTTTTTCTTCTATTCAGTCTTTTAATAATTTTTTTTATTCCATTTGTTGGGTATTCTACTTCATATTTTTCACCACCTGATTATTACCACCTTTCTTTTGTAGTTGTTATCTTTTCTTTTTCTAATTCCTTTAGTTTCTTTCTAAATCATTTAAATTTATTGAAATTATCTCTAGCTTTTCCTGGATCTCAGTGATTACATTTTCAGGCATAATTATTATATCCCTCCCTATTTCTAATTTAGTTATTACTTCTATAGTGATAGTGCTTTCTTGAGTCTTCGTTTTTGTTCCTTAGCTTTGCAACCTTCATTTTTAGCTCTTTCACATGTTATTATCATGTAATTTCTGGGCTCTTCTAAAAACTGAATTCAAATTCTTGTTAAATGGTATTAATATAAATATTTGCAGAGAATTTTCCTCTGTTTCTTGGATTACTTTTCCCCAGAATAGAATCTTCAGCTGTCAACTACATTCTATGCTCCTTTCTCTTAGTGTTATTATTTATATTATTACTATTATTTTTGATTGCTATAGGACATTGACTTAGTGTTATTTGGTTTCTTTTTATCTTGCTTATGCTTACCAGGGATGATTTCTCCTCTGATGGAAGAGGAATGAATTCTGATTTCCTTCCTTCCTGAAATCTGTTTCCCATCACTCCAAACTTTAATTGAAGGGCTAAGTATGAAACTCTATCTACGTGAAGACAGAGGAAGGAATTAGTTTGATCTCTGTAGGGAAATTGGAAAATGTGTCTTGGTTGGAAGACTTTGTTGGAAAATGTGTCTCTGACCTCTCTCATGTTAGCTTCAGCTAAATGTCTTGTAAAGTGTTCATTCCACTTAATAAAGTGGGCAACATTAGTGCTACACATCAGCTCTGGATTATACTCTTAATACAGCGTGACTCCTTAGAGACTACATGTCATAGGAGACTGTTGGCTCCAGTTGCTTCCTCTTTGCACCCATGTCTTCCCAGCAGCTCCTCTTACTTCCCCACATGGAAATGATCCTAAGCTTCCTCTTGAGCTCTTATTCTTTTTCCTTACCAATTTGTGGATATTTTCAAACATTCTCAGGATTTTGTTGATTAGTCTTCTTTTCTCATGTCCTACTTCTTGGAGTTGGAAAGAGAAGTATTCAGCTTCTCAATCACCACTTTATGATGGTGTTGTGTGTGTGTGTGTGTGTGCGTTTTAATTTGGTTGCTGTTAGTTTTATATTTGTATTTGGTTTTGTTTTTTTGCTGCTTTTATCTCTTTAGACATAGGGGGAAATAAATCCTATGCCCCAACTTCATTCCACTACATCTATGTGGAAGCTAGATGAATACATACTGACATAGAGAGATAATATATAAGTTGTTGAATAAAAAAGCAGGTTACAAAATAGTATTTGCAATTATTTTGTTCTTGAAACATTTGATCAATTTAGGTGTGCACGTATCTCTATCTATATTGATGTGTCTAGATATAGATATAGAGATATAGACTGTATATGTATCAATATATATAGATGCATATAACTACAATATATACATATTATTTTTATATAAACTTATATTGAATAAATCTTACATATAAATTTGACAAGATATATACCAAAATGTTAATATTGGTATTCCCTAAGTGAATAGTTTTCACTTTCTCCTTTTTCCCTTACTACATTTCATAAAATCTCTGTAATGCACATTGCTTTTTTTTTGCATTGCTTTTTTTTTTATGAGACATGCTATTGTTTCCTTTTGTTCTTGATTTTATTTATAGCCTGTCTTTTTCCAAAATGTATTTTACAGGGTTTTCAGCAGAAGAAACATACAATGAGATTAATGAAATAGAAAATCGGGACCCAGGGAAAAACAAAGAAAGCAAATAAGAAAAGGGGGAGGAGGAAAGGAGCTGCAAGGGTGCTATAATTCTGTCGTGAAATAAGGTGCTACCATCTCTGGCCTGGAGGGGCCAGAGGCTGTGTTGGTTAGTCAGTGGGATCCACTTAGGAAAGGGGAGTCATGCAAGGGGATGAAGCGGAGACTGAAACTACCTCTGCCCTGGAGCTGGAGGTTATTTGCCCATATATCCCAGCAGAAATTACAATATGTAGCCATGTCTTCAATAAAGAAGCTGCTCTTTACGCCCAGAGGCAGCCCAGCCAGTGCCATCAAGAAACATAGAGAAATGTGCTTACAGGACAATTCAAACAAATCAACATTTGGAACATTAAATAGGACACTAAAACTGAAAGCTAACATGGAAACAGTTTCGGAAAATGGCTAATTATTCTCCGCTGTAGGAATAACGCCTTCACATGACTGTAATGTTTGAGGTAGATTATTATCTAGGTATGTGGGTTGGATGAGCAACCCAGCTGCCCTTCCCAGGCACACATACCTAGACTCTTCTCTTGTTTGATGCTGCCTCATGTTTGTTAAGCATGGCAGAGTCCATTTCATCACCTACCGCCTACCCAGCCCCAATCCTAATGCCTCCCCACACTGTCTACAGGATAAAATACAACTTCTGCAAACTGATATTTAAAGCTCTCAACAATCAGTCACACCCCATCCAACTAAATTATTTCCAACTCAATTAGCAAAGACTAAATTAGACTGATAGATGGGGGTGTATAATGCATAAGCTGCTCCCTAAAATCTGATTGCTTCACAGGAGAGATAAGTATACAAATGCAAATAATACAATGTAATGGTAGAATAGTTTATTCCTCTCTGTAAGGTGAAGGGGCTGATAGAGAACCTGAAGTGGATAGGTGTCATCTGAGCTGGGTCTTGGAGTAGGAGGGGAAATTTGCTGGTAGGTAAGCTAAAAAAGGTTATTCCAGGCAGGATGAGAAAAAAGTACAAAGGTGTGAATGTACATTTGGGGAGGGGGGAGACAGAGAGCAATCCAGAGATGGTAAAGTATAGCAAGGCTGTTTCTACAACACACATTCGATGTTTTCAAATATTGATATCGATGATATCACATTCAATGGGAGGCCATTTGTATGAAATACCATGTGAATGGTGCCCCATGAAGCTGTGCAGCATCAGTGGCCCCTAAGCATCCAAGTGAGAATAACTGTACATGTGCCTAAAAAGATAGGTTTAGACGAGGTTATGAGAGACTTGAAATTCTAAGCAATTTATACTGTGTTCTGCAGAAATTAAGAGAGCTATAGGGAATTGGTAAGTCTTGGAGTGACTCGATCATGTTTGAGTGTTCAAAAAGATATATTTCTTGAAAGATCATTCTTAAAGGAGGCAGAAGTGTGTGTGTGTGTGTGTGTGTGTGTGTGTGTGTAGTGTGTAGAGAGAGAGGGAGGTGGGGAAAGAAAGAAGCAGAGACTAGAACTCATTGAGGAGGTGATTATAATAGTTTTGGCCAGTGATCACAAGGGCCTTGACTAGAGCAGTGGCAGGAGAATGAAAGGAATGGGATACATGAGACTTTTCAAGATGGACTCCGGTGAAATCAGTGACCCACTGATGCGGTGGTAAGAGAAAAGGGGGAGTCAACACACCCAGGGATTGGGTGACTGAGTGCATGGGAATGGTATTCAGCAAGACAAGAAATTCCAGGTAGGAGCCCAGTTGCGGGAAAAGATGATGAGTTCCGTGTAAGATATGTAAATTTAAAAGGCTTACAGAACATTAGGATAACTAGAGAGGTTTGGGATTCATTAGCAAGGTCCTGACTCAAAGAATTGGGAATTATCATGTCAGTAGCAGTTGAAAGTCACGTAGTTAGGTTTCCAGCTTTCGGCTCTGATGTAGACAATTGCAGTGGATCATCACACTCTCTGTAACAACCAGAAAAAAAGTGGCTATGACTTCCCCAAACTGTATTTTTAGATAACATTAGAGAGTTGCAGAAGGAAAGAAGTCTAAAAGACCAAAGTACCAGCAAAGGGTGAGACCTCCCTGAGTGAGAAGAGACCAGCATGTCTCTCTCTGAGTCTTGACCCAAATCTGTGGAGAATCTAGTCTATGATAGGTAGAAGAACTTTATAGGGATAAGGAGAAACCAGTGGAGCTTAGAAAAACTTTGTGGCTGGCAAGAAAATTCCAATCTGTAAGAGCTTTAAATGCTGAACTAGTCCCCTGTGCACCAATTCTGCCTGTATCACTTTTGCTGGGTCTGCAGTCACAGCAGCAAAGGAAGCTAGAGCTGGGCTGGAGAGCAGAGAGAGACATCCACAGTCATACAATGCTTGGCATCCAGAGTCCTGCTGGAAGCAATGTCTTATATACAGGACAGTACCTTAACTTCTATCTCTCACCATGTGCAAAAATTAACATGAGGTGGATATGTGAAATGCGAAGGCTGAAATTATTTTTTAAAATTATCAAATTGGACTTGGTCAAAATGAAAACCTGATAAAACACCATTAAGAAAATTAAAAAGTAAGCCACAGCCTGGGAAAAAATAGTCACCATCTATATCTGACATAACTTGTATCTAGAATATGTAAAGAATGCCTTGGAAATCAATAAGTGAAGCTACCCAATTAAAAAAAATAGACAAAAGAGTTGAGAAGGCATTTCAAAAAGGAGGATATCTGGATGACCATAAAGCATGTGAAAAGGTGCTTAAAATAATTAGTCATCAGGGAAATGCAAAAGAAAACCATGGAAATACCACAATACAACCACCAGAATGAGCTAAAACAAAAAGGTGACAACTGCAAGCATGGTGAGGATGTGGGCGATTAGAATTCTCAGAAATGGCTGGTATGAATGTAAAATGTAAACCACTTTAGAAAACTAGCACTTTCTAAAACATGTAAGCATAAGCTTTCTCTATGGCCTAGCAATTCCACTCCAAGCTAATTATCCAGGATATTATAAAACTATATATCCACAAAAGTCTTATAAAAGGTTTTTCATAACAATTTTATTCGTAATGGCCAAAAACTACAAATATTACCCATCAACAAGAAAATGGATAAACAAATTGTGAGATTTTCATACAATGGAATACTAACAGACAATTAAAAAAAACAAAGAATGAACCAGTGATGTATACAACATAGAAGAATTTCAAAACATTGTGTTAAATGAGGGAAGTAAGACATAAAAGAGTATCAACTGCATGATGTTATTTACATGTAATCCAAGGACATGGAAAAGTAATATACAGTGATAGAAGGAAAAATAATGTTTTCTTGGCATGGGGGGTGGGAATAGGCATTGACTGGGAAAGGGCACAAGAAAGCTTCTTGAGTGGATAGAAATAATCTAGGTGTTTTTTTTTAAATGGAGCCCAACGCAGGGCTCGAACTCACAAACCGTGATATCATGACCTGAGCCGAATTCAGATGTTCAACTGAGTGAGCCACCCAGGTACCCCATGAAATATTCTAGATTTTTATTTTGTTGGTTATGTAATATACAAATATGCAAAAAAAGTTATCAAACTGTACATTTATGATTCATGCATTTTCCTGCAAGTAAATTATATACCTCTAGATATAATACTTTGAAAAGACTATAATTTTACCTATGTAGTATTCTGGCAGAGAATGCATAGCCTCAATCTACTCTCAAGGAAATATCAGATGAACACAAAAGGAGGACATTTCTATTTTTTAATAAAAAGTTAATGTCATAAAATATAAAGAAAGCCTGTGGAGAAGTCCAAGATTAAAGAAAGCTATAGAGACATGATAACTAAATGCAATATCTGACCCTAGATGGAATCCTGAATTGGAAGGAAAGAGTGCTATAAAAGACAGTTATTAGAACAACTGGCAAACTGGGATGTAGACAGTAGGTTAAAGCATTGTATCAGTATACATCTGTGAAGTTGACAACTGTACCATAGTGATGGAAGAGAAGAGTCTTATTCTTAGAACATACACCCTCAAGAATTTATAGATAAAGGGTCATGATATACATAACTTGCCTTCAAATGATACAGAGACAGAGCAAATGATAAAGCTAACAAGATTAAGATAAATCTAGGTGAGTTTACTTTTCATAGTATTGTTTTAATTTTTTAAATTCTTGTTGATATGAAATTATTTCCAAGCAAAAAGGTTTTTAAAACAAGAACATTTTAAAAGATGCCCATAGAGTGCCTGGGTGGTTCAGTTGGTTAAGTATCTGACTTCCACTCAGGTCATGATCTCTCTGTTCATGAGTTCAAGCCCCACATTGGGCTCTCTGCTGTCAGCACGGAGCCCGCTTCAGATCCTCTGTCTCCCTCTCTCATTGCCCCACCCCCCTCATTCTCTCTCTCACTCTCTCTTTCTCTCTCTCTCACTCTCAAAAATAAATTAACATTTAAAAATAAATAAATAAAAGAGGCCCATAGTAAAAAAAGAACAGGTTATGTTGGATATGTGTTACATGACCATCCCAGATTGTTAACAGTTGTTGTTTCTCAAAGGTGGGTTTTTGTAGAGATAGGGGATAAACATTAAATTTTTCCCTATTAATTGAAATTTTCTGTTTTTAATATTATCAGTGAAAAGGTTATTTCAGCCTTTCAGGTAAAAGGTTGGGTTTTTGGTTTTGGTTTTTGTTTTTTTTTTTTTTAAGTAAAAAATGATCATTGAAATGTGCGTTGACACATTTTCTCTGGTAGCTCAGGCTTGGAGCAAAAACCAAAACTTAAAACACCTAAGTCTGTTTCATCATTTAAGACTCAGCTCATATTCCACCTCTTTTGCAAAGCCTTCAGAAAGGATTCTTTTAGATTATAAGTCACACACACCCAACCCAAACTAATAGATACCAGTGGTGAGTATGTTGGCTGTTGAAATACAAGGAAGGCTTGAACAAATAATCCAAGGAAGGAAGAAGTTATGGCTGGGCTGTCTGAACAATGGGAACCATGGGATAAAAGGCCACCAGACTCTCCATTTTCTGAATCTCTCTTCATTTAAGCCCATTCTTTCACTGCAGCCCATTTTTCTCCAAATGGCAAGAAATATGCTGCCTACAGCGCATTGGAACTTTCCCTGTTATAATGTACACTCTTAGAAAAAAATGGTAACTCTCAATTTTAGTTTGAAATATTTTAGGGAAGGAAGTAGATAGGTCAAGCTTGGTCGAGTTCCCTCCCTGGATCAATCAACTATGAAATCGGAGGTATGGATCAGCTTTTGTGATGTCCCACCATTAGACCAAGAGTTGAAATTATATATAGAGTTGGAAACTCTTTCAGAAGACATAAAAGGAGATAATACAATAACACTCTCCCATAATTCTTAGTTTCTAGCTCTCAGATCTTCCACTTGTGTTATGCTATTTGTGTGTTTCCCATAACTCATCAGTAGACTGTAAGTTTATTGTGGTAGGGACTATGTCTTTTTCTTCACAGATATTCTCTAAACTAACAGCATAATGTTTTCCATATAACAGATAAATTACAAGCTACAAGAGGAGAGAGATGTTTTCCACCATTTTCACTGAAACTTGAACTGTGTCTGGAGCATGGTAGACAATAAATATTTGTTGACAAAAGAATAATATATACTCAATCTATATAAGATGGATGGGTGGGTGGATGGGTGGGTGGGTGGATGGATGGATGGATGGATGGGTGGATGGATGGAAATATGGGTATTCTTCTGGTAAAGAAGATATCCTCTGGGGAAACCAAGGTATGCTTCCTAGTCCTGGGTTGGTGGAGCTAATTGTGGCCACCAGGCAAGCACAGTTAATTAGCATTGGAAAGATTAGGCTCCACTCGTGACTTCATCATCAGCTACCTGTGCATTGCAGCCTTAGGACTGTGGGTGAATTGGAAGCTAAATCAGTCTTCAAAAACTCTCTCTATGAAAGATGAAAAGATATCTAAAAACTCAGCATAGAACACTTGATATATGTATGAATTCAATTAGCAAACTCTTTTTTTAATATGTATATTTTTAAGCTTATTTATTTATTTTGAGAGAGAAGTAGAAGGAGAGAGAACTTGAGTAGGGCAGGGGCAGAGAGAGAGAGGGAAAGAAAGAGAATCCCAAGCAGGCTCCACACTATCAGTGCAGAGCCTGATAAAGGCTTTAACCAACTGAGCCACCCAGGTGCCCCTCAATTAGCAAACTCTTGGATACCTACTGTGGACCAGATCCTATTCAATGTCTTGGGGCCTGGTAGAGACCCAGACAGAAATAGATGTGATAATGCTGTGAAAGAACAGTAAATATGCTAGCAAGGTATACAATAGAGAGATAAATCTAACCTAGCCTTGGGTCAGAAAGGTTCCCTAGAGGAAATGACATTTTAAGCTCAAACTTGAAGGGATAAACAGAACTTAACAAATTAGAGATCCTGGAGACAGGAAAGTGTTTCAGGTGAAGGGTATGAAAACCCACAGCCTGGCACTTAAGAGAGCTGAAAAATAACCAACTATGTAAATCAAGAGTTATCAATAAGAATGACCATTGTAGTCTCATTTATAAGACTGAAAAAAACAAGGGAATGATTCAATAAACTGTGCTGTAGAGAATTTTTAGGGCAGTGAAAGTCATGGATACATGTCATTATATATTTGTCCAAATCCGTAAAAAGTACAAGAGTCAGCCCAAATATAAACTATGGACTTGTAGTGATTACATGTGTCAATGTAGGCCTACCAAGTTTAACAAACATTCCACTCTGGTGGGAGATTTTGATACTGAGGGAGGCTATGCATGTGTGGGGTCAGAGGGTATGGAGGAAATTTCTGTACCTTTCCCTTAATTTTGCAGTGAACCTAAAACTTCTCTTTAAAAAAGTCTTAAAATAAATTAAAATGTCTTAAATAAAAAACCTTAAAATACATAAATAAGCCATGCTATCTACACAAAGAATCCAACAAAGCATTAAAAACAAGACTACAGGTGAGGTGCCTGGGTGGCTCAGTCAGTTGAGCATCCAGCTCTTGATTTCAGCTCAGGTCATGATTTCATGGTTTATAGGATCAAGCCCCACATGGAGCTCTGTGCTGACAGTGCAGAGCCTGCTCCAGATTCTCTCTCCCTTTCTTTACCCCTCCCCTGCTCATGCCCTCTCTCTCAAGCTAAACATAAAAACAACAACAACAACAACTCTACAGATGACAAGGTACATTAAGTTTTAAAAAAGTGCAAGGTGGGGTGCCTGGATGACTCAGTCGGTTAAGCGTCTGACTCTTGATTTCAGCTCAAGTCATGACCTCACGGTTCATGGGTTCAGCCCCACATCAGGTTCTTTCCTGAAAGTGCGGAGTGTGCTTGGGATTCTGTCTCTTTCTCTCTCTGCCCCTCCACTGCTCACTCTCTCTCTCTCTCTCAAAATAAATAAACATTAACAAAAACAATTTTTTAAGTACAAGGGTATACAATCAATATGATCAAAATTTTGCTCTATCTCAATTTTATTGTATGTGTGCATTGCACGTATAGGCTGATCATCCCACAACTCTACCTATAGTATCTGAGTAGTGGAATCCAAGTGACGATTTTCTACTTTGTGCTTTCCAGTATTTTTCAAAAATTTTTCAAATGAACAGATACTACTTTTGTTGCAGAAAAAAATGTTAAAGAAGAATCAGTCTTGCTTTCTTGCTCCCTCTCTCAGTGTGTTCTCCCCTGTGCAGAGCACCAGTATGCCTAACGAAGGCCAGGCTGATGGCTCAGCTAGCAGGCCGGGCTGTGCCACACAGCAAATCTGCATCCCTGGGGTCCCTGTGGTGCCACATTCCATGGGAGCCTTCACTCAGGGTTGCCGGGGGTTGTGCCGATCCTGTTTCAGCCTCCTGATATGCAGGCATTTTCTCCCTCATGCAGGTTGTTTTACCTTCACTGCATGAGTGCCAATGCTCTGAAAGTGACCTGGCTCAATTAAAGGAGCTTTACTGAGGGGCTTGACGGCAGGAGGAACACAGGAGATGGAGCCAAGCTGCTCCTAGTGAGTAGTCTGATGACAACGGCTCACCCCTGTGAACACAGCACCAGGAGCAAGTAGGCCTGAGTCTCCGCTGAGCGATTACAGGCTGCTGCCTCTCTGGTACCCATCACACCTCCCCACCCGATGCAGCAGGGGAGTCCCTCTGCCTGCAAACAATGGACTCCTTCCAAGATGGGAAGATCCCATGAGCAAGGCAGGAATGGGGTGGGTGGACGCTTCTGAATAATGTATGCATGCAAGTCTTGTTTCCAAGCATTTGCTCTCAGCCTTGCCCCACAGTGGGAATCCCTTGGAGACTTTTCCAAACTACTAAAGCCTGAGAGCCACACCTAGAGGTCCTGACCAAATTCAGCTGAGATGTGACCTAAGCCTGGGGATCTGATGCCCTTTTCACCTTCCCTTTAAACTTTCGTTGCATTTTCCCTGTTGAGCTGTTCCCTGTACAGGAATGCCCTTCCCATGTGGCATACTGCCGTCTCTCCCTCCTTTCCATCTTTTTTTTTTTTAAGAGAGAGAGAGCACACACCTGTGAACAGGGGAAGGGCAGAGAGAGAGGGAGACACAGAATCCAAAGCAGGCTTCAGGCTCAGCTGTCAGCACAGATCCCGACATGGGGCTTAAACACACAAAGTGTGAGATCATGACCTGGGGTGAAATCTTACGCTTCACTGACTGAGCCATTCAGGTGCCCCATCTCCTTTCCATCTTTTAAGCCAATTCTGAGATCCCATTTCCTGGAGGAATTTCCAGTTCTGCTGTTAAGGCTGTGTGGTCTTAAGGCAAGTCTTCCAACACTGTAGGGTCAGCTTCAAGGTGTCCCCTCCCTGAGATGTCAGTAACAGCCAGAGTGCAGCCCTCCCCTCAGCAGTCTGAGTTTTGGCTCCTCCAAGTGTTAATAATTCCAGCCCCTTCTCTTTGTTCCCCAGTTCTAGAGATATAAGCTGCTTCCTACAATGCTACCTCCTTGATACAGTAATACTGAGCAGGAGTAAGCAAATCTTTCCCTGGCAAAGGACCATATGGCAATTATATTACACTTTGCATACTACATGTTCTCTTTTGAGACTATTTAATTTTGTCATTATAGCACAAAGCAGCCATAAACAACATGCAAGTAAATGAGCATGGCTGTGTTCCAGTAAAACTTTATTAACAAAGGGGTACCTTGGTGACTCAGTCAGTTAAGTGTCTGACTCTTGGTTTTGGCTCAGGTCATGAACCCAGGGTCACGGGATGGAGCCCCAAGTTGGGCTCTGCACTGGGCGTGGTACACTTAAGATTCTACCCCTCTTCCCACCGGCTCATGCATTCTCTCTCTCTCTCAAATAAAAAGAAGGGGGAGAAAACCTTTATTAACAAACACAGGCAGTAAGCCAGATGTAGCCCACAGATTGTAGTTTGCACACCCCTGCCATACTCTCTTTTTATCCACTCAGTTACCTAGTTAACAACTTTATACCTAGTTATCAATTCTTCATATTAAATTCTTACTGTTCAAATAACTATTGTGATTTCTGTCTGCTAACTGGACTCAGCCTGATATATTTTATATTAAGTAGGGAGAAAAATTTAACGTATTCTCTTCAACACTACTGGATTGTTTGAATTTTTTATAAGCATATTCTTTTTTGGAAAAATTAGACCTAAAAATGCGTTTGCCTTTAATAAGCACTTAGTACTGCCATTTGTCTGCTTTCACAGCAGAGGGAGATTATTTGTGCTAAATACTTCATTTCATTTAAATTTTCCCTCTGAGGATGAAACAGTTATATTCTCAGAAGTATCGCTGCTTATTCCATTGTGAATTTTTGCTCAGATTTTGGCAAATTGTGTTTGAAATATATATTTTTAGGAGAGGAAGAAGTTAAAAAAAATCTGCCCTGTCAACCTTAGGGTGGTTGTGAAAAACCAATTAGATAATAGATGGACAAAAAGCTTTGAGAAGTTAGAGTGCTGCACAGATATGAGGAGGTAGAAGGAAACACAAAACCTTTTCAGCCTTCCTAATAGCAGCTCTTAATGTACCTTAGGGAAATACTTAATCTACTTATTTTCTGGTTTTTAAGTGCATTTCTTGTATGAGCGGATATTCCTTGTGTGTTCTTCCTAGTCACCTGCGTTATGTGTGCACAAGATGTGGCAGGCAGGGGCCACGTGTCCACCCTCAGCAGAGCAGAGCCATGGGTCACTGAGCACTTAGTAAAAAAAAATGCCTTGGGATTAAGAGTTGGTAGGTGATAGGGCCTGCATCCTACTTCTTTGTCTGTGATGGCCCCTAAGAGAATCCCCTCTCATGGAAACTTTGCATTCCAGGGTATTCTTTGCCAGGGAATGTCTGGGGAAGGAGGAAAGTTACATTACACCCTAGAGCAGAGTTCTTGTCTAGGATCTGTGTCCTTGGTTGAACAAAAATACTGAAGTAAAGCATTTCCTTTCATTCTAATATAGGTAACAGTGTTGGCAGTACCTGTGACCTTATTCCTGCACTAACAGAAATCACGGGCATTTTCACATCACATTACAATTGTTATATCTGGAAATATATCCTATGCTCACCATTGCTTTGAAATCCAGGATGGTTATTAAACCCACTGCTTTTTTTTGGGTAAAATGTTACTACGAAGCACATATGTTATAATATCTTAAATTTGGGTTTTTTATGTGTTTTGGTAATTAAATTTCAATATAATTGGTTTCCTTTATAATAATATATATTTCATGTTATGCATTTAAGGAGACCTATAGTCTTCACCAGACTGCCAAGGAGTACAGGGCACATAGAAGGTTAAGATATGGAAAATAGATATGTTCTCCAAAGATGTTTTGTTATTTTTGTTTTTCAGTATATATCTTTCATCCTCACTGGGTGTGCTCTTTAACTCCCAGATTCTTATATGCACTCATCCCAACTATAAATTCCTCACCCCACTCAACTACAGAGAGCATTCACCTCAGCAACCTTGTTAGGTTGCTCGACAAAATGAGGGTCCCTTCCTTTGAAGATGGTTGACAGATTATGGGTATTTTTTTTCCCTTGAAGAAGACCTTGAGGTCTTAGTTACTACATCATTAGCTTATTAAACTACTCTGCTCAAGAGTAATTTTAATACATTATTGAAGAAAATAAGACCTCAAATTCCAGGTTTTGAGGAAATCTTTATTATTTACCCAAAAGCCTTGGGGCGTCTGGGTGTCTCAGTCAGTTAAGCATCTGACTTCAGCTCAGGTCATGATCTCACAGTTCATGAATTCAAGCCCCAGGTCAGGCTCTGTGCTGACAGCTCAGAGCCTGGAGCCTGCTTCTGATTCTGTGTCTCCCTCTCTCTCTCTGCCCTTCCTCTGCTCACACTCTGTCTCTCTCTCTCTCTCAAAAATAAATAACATTAAAAAAAATAAACCAAACTGATCATGGCTAAATGTGCCAACATGGCAAGATAAACTCTGTGGTTATTTTATTTTATTTTCCTTTCCTTTCCTTTCCTTTCCTTTCCTTTCCTTTCCTTTCCTTTCCTTTCCTTTCCTTTCCTTTCCTTTCCTTTCCTTTCCTTTCCTTTCCCTGAAAGAGAGAGAAAGAGAGAGTGGGGGAAGGGCAGAGGGAAAGGAAGAGAGAAAATCTTAAGCAGGCCTCACGCTCAGTGCAGAGCCCAACTCGGGATTTGATCCCAAGACCCTGGGATCATGACCTGAGCTGAAATCAAGAGTCGGATACTCAACCAACTGAGCCACCCAGGCACCCCAATTATAATTGACATTTAAAACAGGTCACTCTATTTGTTCAGGAGAACTAGAACTTCAGGGGTTTGTTGTTGTTGTTTGTTTTCCAGGGTCTAAACCAGCAGTATGTGACATGCAGTTTTATTGCTGGGGGATGAAAAGAGAATAGATTTCTTCTGCAGAATGTCATGTCTCCATCTTACTATACCGAGTTTATAGTTCTTTGTATGAATGACACAGGGAAATGTCACATGGTAACTATCAAGTCAAGGAGTTGCAGGGCAGGGAAAGAACAATTTTTCCTGGCAAGCAGTGGCAAGCTACAAAAGCAAGCAAAGAATGTTGAGAATCACACAGGCCACATTAAAACCCAAATGAGCCTACCATTTGGGCCTCCATATGATTCATTGAGACTTCCTTAAAATCTTCACGACCTCTATAGTGGATGCCAGAAAACAGCACTTCGTGATTTTTTACCTCATCCTTGAAAAATATTTTCATTGGGTACATTGAGTTATAAGTTGGCGTTGTTATTTTGAACCAGATTGAGGATATGATTTTCTGGCATCCATGTTTGGTGTTGGGAAGTCAGGTGACAATCTAATTGCAACTCCTTTGGTTGTGACCTGTCTTTTCTTTTGGTCTTCTCTTAAGATCTTTGCCATTAGTTTTCTGTAGTTGTGGATTTCTTTCTTTTCTTTGTACTCTTCCTTAGGGTTTCTTATACTCCTAAATCTGAGGATTTGGGCAATGTTCTAAAAAAAAAATTTCATAACATTGCCTCTATCCCATTTTCCATCTCCTCTATTTCTGAAATTCCAATAGCATGTATGTTAGAACTTCTCACTATATTCTCCTTGTCTCTTCATTGCTTTTTCATATTGTCCACCTGTCTGTGTCTCTGTGTGGCTATCTGTAATTTTCCTCTCACTCAGATTTTGGCCTGAAAATTACAGGCACTCTTGTCATCTCTTCAATGCTTTTGAGAAGATTTTAAAACTATATTTTGTACAGCATTTCTGGTAGTTTTCATTAGTACGGTTAGTTTGTATCCTTAGGTCACCATATTCCCAGAGGCTAATGTCTGTGGTTGGAATCTGATGATTGAAGCTATACTTAGGTGTTAGAAAATTTGTCCCATTAAATGGAACCTGGTCTAGGTGATTTGTAGGGAACCTAAAATATGTAAACATTTTTGACCACATGCATGTGTTTATTTCTGGACGCTGTATTGTATTTCATTGATCTATGTGTGCTTTTATGCCAGTACCATACTGTTTTGATCACTATAGCTCTGTATTAGAGCTTGAGATCAGGAAGTGTGATGCCTCCAGCTTTGTTCTTCTTTCTCAAGATTGCTTAGTCTATCTTGGGTCTTTAATGGTTGCATACAAATTTGGGGGCTGTTTTTGCTTTTTCTTTGAAAAATGCCATTGGAATTTTGATAGCATTTGCATTGAATCTATAGATGGCTTTCAGACTATTTAGTAATATTTAATAATATTAGTTCTTCCAATTGATGAACATGGAATACCTTTCTAATTTTTTGTGTCTATTCCATTTCTTTTATCAATGTCTTGGAGCTTTCGGTGTACAGATTTCTCACCTCCTCGATGAAATTTATTCCTAAGTATCTCAATGTTTTTGATGCTGTTGCAAATAGAATTGTTTTCTTTGTTTTCCTATCAAATATTTTATTGTTAGTATATAGAAGTGCAACTGATTTCTGTATGTTGATTTTCTATCCTGCAACTTTACTGAATTCTTTTATCCTAACAGTGTGTGTGTGTGTGTGTGTGTGTGTGTGTGTGTGTGTGTGTAATCTTTAAAATTATCTCTATATAAAATCATGTCATCTGTAAACACAGATTGTTTTACTTCTTCCCTTCCAATTTGGATGCCTTGTATTTCTTCTTGCCTAATTGGGACTAGGCTAGAGTTGAGTGTGATGTTGACTATGGGTTTGTCACTTAGGCCTTTATTATGTTGTGTTATATTCCTTCTATACCCAATGTTGAAAACTTTTTTATCATGAAGTGGAGCTGAATTTTGTCAAACAATTTTCTGCATCTACTGAGAGGATAATATGATTTTATCCTTTATTCTATTAACATGGTATATCATATTTATTGATTCAGATATGTTAAAACATCCTTGCATCCCAAGGATAAATCCCAATTGATTATGGTGTATGATATTTTTAATGTGGAGTTGAATGTGGTTTGCTAGAATTTTGTTCAGAACTTTTGCATCTATATTCATCAGGGATACTGGCCTATAGTTTTCTTTTCTTACAGTGCCCTTAATTTCAATTTGGTATCATGGTAATGCTGGCCTCATAAAATGAATTTGGATGGGTTCTGTCCTCTTCAATTTTTTGGAAGAGTTTGAAAAGGACTTACATTCATTCTTCTTTAAAATTTGGTAGAATTCACCAGTGAAATCGTCTGGTCATGGGCTTTTTTTGTTGAGAAATGTTTGATTATTGATCCAAACTCCTTACTTGTTATTTGTCTCTTCATATTTTTTATGTCTTCCTGATTAATTCTTGGCAGGCTGTGTGTTTCTGCAAATTTTTCCATTTCTGCTAGGTTATCCAGTCTTTGCCAGGTGACATTTTTGTATTTTTTGTGGTATCAGTTATGTTTATTCTTTCATTTATAATTTTGTTTATTTGACTCCTCTCTTTGTTTTTCTTGTTGAGTCTCACTAATGGTATGTCATATTTGTTTATCTTTTCAAAAAACAACTCTTAGTTTCACTTTTTTTTTCTATTTTCTTTCTAGTTTCTTTAATTATTTCCTTCCTCCTGCTAACTTTGGGTTTACTTTGCTCTTCTTTTTCCAGGTCCTTGAGGTGTAAAATTAGGTTGTTTATTTGACATCTTTCTTTTTCTTTAATGTAGGCATTTATTATTATAAATGTTCCTATTAAAACTGCTTTTGGCTATATCCCATAAGCTTTGGTATGTTGGATTTTCATTGTCCTTTGTCTGAAGATACTTTCTGGTTTCCCTTTGATTTCTTCTTCTTTGACTCATTGGTTATTCAGTAGTGTGCTGTTTAATTTCCATGTCTTTGTGAACTTTTCAGTTTTCCTTGTGCTATTAATTCCTAGTTTCATACCATTGTGCTTGGAAAAGATGCTGGATATTGTTTCAGTATTCTTAAATTTGTTTAGGGTTCCTTTGTGGCCTAACATATGATCTATGCTGCCAAATATTCCATTTGTGCTTGAGAAGAATATGTATTCTGGTGCTGTTGGATGGAATGTTCTATATGTCTGCTAGGTCCATTTGGTCTGTAATATTATTCAAGACTACTATTTCCTGAATAACTTTCTGTACGAGTGATCTATTCAGTGTTGGCAGTAGACTATCGAAGTCCCCTGTCATTAGTGTATTGCTGTCTAGTTTTCTTTTCAATTCTGTTAATATTTGCTTTAAGTAGATGCTCCAATGTTGGGTGCATATATATTTACAATTGTTACATCTTCTTGATAAATTGATGCTTTCACCTCTACGTAGTGGCCTTCTTTGCCTCTTGTGATCAATTTTAGCTAAAAGTTTATTTTGTCTGATGTAACTACTCCTATTCCGTATTGGTTACATTTTCATAGAAGACCTTTTAGCCAGTTTATCTATGGGTAAATACAATATTAGGGTATTCTGAATTTGACTACATATTTATGTTTACTAGTGAGGGGTTTTTTTTTTGAAGTTTATTTATTTATTTTTGAGAGAGAGAGAGAGGCAGAGAGAGAGGAAGAGAGAGAATCCAAAGCAGGCTCCATATGGTCAGCATAGAGCCTGATGCAGAACTTGATCTCACAACTGTAAGAGCATGACCTGAGCCAAAATCAAGAGTCAGATGCTTAAGTAACAAAGCCATCCAGGCGCCCCATCAGTGAATTTTTTACTATTATATGTTTTCATGTTGTTACTAGTGTCCTTTTATTTCAACCTGAAGAACTCCCTCTAGCATTTCTTGTAAGGCAGGACTCATGGCAATGAACTCCCTTAGCTTTTGTTTGGGAATGTCTATCTCTCCATTTATGAGGGATAATTTTTCTGCGTATAGTATTCTTGGTTGGCAGGGTTTTTTCTTCTTTCTTTCAGAACTTTGATCATCCCGCTCCCTCCTGGCCTGCAGGGTTTCACAGAGAAATCCTCTAATAGTCCTGCTAGGGGCAGGAGTTCCCTATATGATGAATTGTTTTTCTCTTGCCACTTCCAGAATTCTTGTCTTGTCTTTGACATTTAACATTTTGATTGTGATGGGTCTCATAGTAATCTTTGTGATGATCACATCTGGGGTCCTTTGAACTTCCTATACTTTAATGGCCATATCTTTCCCAAGATTTAGGAAGTTTCCAGCTACTATTTCTTTAAATAAACTTTCTTCCCTCTTTTCTCTCTCTTCTTCCTCTGGGACTTCCATGATGTACATGTTCATTTTCTTGATGTGTCCTATAATTTACATAAGTTTTCTTCACTTTATTTCATCCTTTTTTGTTGTTGTTGTTTTTCTGATTATTTTCAAATGATCTGTTTTTGAATTCACTGATTTTCTTTCTTCTCCTGATTATCTGTGGTTAGAGTTCATCACTGAATTTTTCAGTTCTGTTATTTATTCTTCAGCTCTAGGATTTCTGTTTGGGTCTTTTGTATGAATTCCATTTTCTTTATTAAACTTCTCATTTTCATCATGTATTTTTTTTATTTTGTTTAGTTGTCTGTGTTATCTTGAATTTCATTCAGTTTTGCTAAGATAATTATTTTGAATTGTCAGGTGAACCATAGATGTCTACTCCTTTGGGGCCAGTTATTGAAGATTTATTACTTTCATTTGGTGGTATTATATTTAATGGTTCTTTGTGATCCATGTAGCTTTGCATTGGAGTCTGTGCCTTTAAAGGAACAAACATCACTTCCATTCTTTACTAGGCTGATTTCATCAGGTAAAGACCTTCTCCTGTCCGTTCCCTGGGCTGATGGGATCACCTCTGGAATCATAGTTGTGCTTGGTTGAAGCCAGATATGAGGCTGTTGTTTGATCTGCATTGGATTCCACAATTGGCCAGCTTGTTATGAAGGGCTCAAGCAGGCTTGGATCCTATCTAGTCCCCAGATGGATGGCACTGCTTCCAGTACTTTGTTCAGTTGATGGTTCTAGAACAAGAATTTCCAAGATAGGGTCCTCAGTCAGCAAACCTATTCCCATGGGCATGGTGGGTATAGCTCCCACCAGGCTCCTGGGAGGGCTGCTGACTCGTTACTGGATAGGTTCCTGAGTAGGAAGGAATGGCCCTGTACTACAGCTGGAAAGGGCTGGAACAAAGCCCCTAGGCCATTTCAGGTTTCACATCCATCATTCAGGTCTATAGACCTGGCTTTGTTACAAAGACAACAAAAATTAAAATAAATAACTAAGACTACATCGAACTAAAAAGCTTGTGCATAACAATGGAAACGATAAGAAAAAAGAAAGGCAATCTTCCAAATGGGAGAAAATACTTGCAAATCATATATCTCATAAGAGGTTAATGTCCAAAATACATAAGGGACTCATACAACTCATAGCAGAAAATCAGATAATCTGATTTTTTAAAAAGTCAGAAGATTTGAACAATTATTTTTTTCCAAAGAAGGCATACAGATGACCAACAAGTACATGAAAAAGTTCTCAACATCACTAATCAGCAGGGAAATGCTAACCAAACCATAATGAGATATCACCTCACACCTCTTGGAATGGCAACCATCAAGAAACCAAGAAATAGCAAGTATTAGTGAGGGTGTGGAGAAAAGGGAGCGCTTGTGCACTGTTAGTAGGAATGTAAAGTCGTACAGCCACTTTGGAAACAGTATGGAGGAGGTTCCTCAAAAAAATAATAATAAAAATAAAACTACCATATGATTCAGCAGTTCCAATTTGGCGTATTAATCTGAAAAAAAAACCACATGAACTTAAAAAGATATATACACCCCCATGTTTATTGCAGTGTTATTTATATTAACCAAGATATGAAAACAACCTAAGTGTCCATTGATGGATGAATGGATAAATACATACACACAATGGAGTATTATTCAGCCATAAAAAAGAAAGAAATCTTGCCATTTGTGATAACATGGGTAGACCCGAAGGGCATTATGCTAAGTGAAATAAAGCAAACAGAGAAAGACAAATACCATATGATCTTACTTCTTTGTGGAATCTAAGGGAAAAAAATACCAAGCTCATAAATACAGAACAGATTAGTAGTCACTAGAGGTGGGGGGTGGAGGATGAGAGAAATGGATGAAGGGGGTAAAAAGCTACAAACTTCCAGTTATAAAATAAATAAGTCATGGGGATATAATGTACATCATGGTGACTATAATTAATAATATCATACTGTGCATTTGAAAGTTGCTAAGAGAGTAGATCTTAAAAGTTCTCATCACAAAAAAAATCATAACAGATTTGTTGACAGATGTTAACTAAACTTCTTACTTCTTCATTTCACAGTATATACATATATTGAATCATCATGTTGTATACCAGAAATGAAAACAATGTTATATGTCAATTGCATCTTAATTTTTTAAAAAGAATAATAGAAAATATAACTGAGTTTAACAAGATAAAATATGTTGTATGATAAACAAATATTAGAAAAATGCAACAGATATTACACTGTGAAATTTTACTCAGAACAAGAGAAAGAACTACATATAATTGCTTAAAATGGAATGTACAAAACCTATACAGGAAAACTCTAAAACATTCCTGAAGGTAATAGGAGCAAAAGATTAGAAACAAGTAGGATTCCAGCAGTAAGAGATCAGGTGAATAGAGCATGGCAAAACCATGCAGTGGAGTACTCTACAGCTAGACAAAAAGGAATGCAGAGACTTTCTATGTACAAGAAAAGAAAGATCTACAGGTTGTACAGTAAGTGAAGAAGGCAAAATGTTTAACAGTGCCTTTACTATGCTACTTTTTTATGAGAGAAAGCAGGGAAATCAGAAATATTCATACTTGCTTCTATTGCAAAAAAAAAAAACAACTGGATAATAAACCAACAATTAATGTAAATAGTTACCTATGGGGAACAAGCTGGGTGGAATGGATGGAAAAAAACTAAGAGTGAACATCTCTTACATACTTTTTTGTGTTGTTTTGATTTGATTGAAACTGTATTACCTATTCAAATAAAATAAAATTTATCCAAAATGTTCAGGCAGGAACATTTCTCTAGATGCATATATTTTTTTAGACTCTACTAAAGGTTTTATTAGCACTAATTCACAAAAGGCGCCATTTTTTATAATTGTAACTAGCATAACACAATTTCAATTCGTTTCAACTGAAATCCCACATTATGTTACATTTGCATAAAGCAATTACTCCTCTCTTCAGAGAAAAAACAACAAATCACATTCTCTATATTAAAGTAAAATGTTAAATTTCCCATTCTCATTATATACTTGTTTTTTAACTACCTTCTAAAGTTTAAAGGGATATTACACAAAGTTCTCTATGTTAAAAAAAAAAACATGTTTTAGAATAACAAGATTCTGAAAGTCACAAAAATCTTTAAAACAAAACAAAACAAAAAATACCTCCACATTCTTGCTATTTCTAGAACCAGAAATTTTTATTCCTTGGCTTGTGTTCTTTTAGTAACAAGTTAAAGGTTTTTGAGCTTAACACTATGGTGGAAAATAAAATTCTTGTTTTTCAAGGAGTTTAATTCATAATTTTTAGTTTTATACAAATAAATTCCCACACTTTTCCTAGCCATGAAAGCATACATATTTTAGGAAAATATTTCAACAGAAGCACTTATAGCTTTATCAATAGAAGCTTCATATTTTCAATCAAGTATTTTTGAACTATTTAGTTGGAAAGAGTGTTCCAACTTGTCAGTCATCCTTGAGACTCTGCAATCACGAAATAGCATTTTAATTCAGTACTCAAACAAATCTGTGTTTGTTTTTCTGAATGATTGTATCTTTGGGGAATTTGCCATGATCCAGTATGTTCCATTGTGACCAGTCATATGAAATTTTGAGACCTAATGGTTATGCGTCACTCCTGTGAAGCTTGCTGGGCCTGTATGTGACCACGCGGATGGGTGTGCAGTAACTTTGCTGGCATTGTTCCACCTGTATTTCTATATAGAGGGCTTCACCCAACCAATGGAATTATTCCAAAATGAAATATTTATAGTAAGTCCATGAAGAGAAGACTCACCATCACCAAGGAGGCCATACACTCAGGCTCATTACTGACTTGTTTTCTAGTGCATATCTGCTGAGGTTAGGAAACTGATTACTAAACTATCTGCTGGGGGTATTGGGCACAGATGATCAAGATGAGTAGGAGCTCAGAGACACTGAGATATGAGGAATGTGACAAGAGGGCAGGAGGAAATGTCTTTCTAATAGACACAGCTAATGGCTAAAGCAAGCGAAGTAAAGATGGTTAACAATTCTATGGGAATATGGAAATTCAACACTTTCCAGTCTATGTCTCAAGTCCCGAGGTCATATGACCTGCATCTCCAAAGAGTTCTCTACTACTTCTTTGCCAGCTTCACATAGTCTCCACTCAGTGGATGCTACAAGGTGACCTCTTTTCCCTCTAAAGTAGGGGTCAGCAAATGTCTTTTCTATGGAATCAAGGGACCCTGGGTGGCTCAGTTGGTTAAGCATCTGGTCTTGGTTTCGGCTTAGGACATGATATCGTGGTTTCGTGGGTTCAAGCCCTGTGTCAGGTTCTGCACTGGCAGTATGGAGTCTGCTTGGGATTCTCTGTCTCCCTCTCTCTCTGCCCCTCTCCCACTCGTGCTGTTTCTCTCTCTCACTCAAAATAAATAAATAAATTTCAAAAACATCAAAAAAACCAGATAGTAAATATTTTAGCCTTCGTGGGTCATAGTAACAAAATTGCAACTTCTCAACTCTGCCAAAGACAACACAAAGACAATGGACATGGCTGTGTTCCAATAAAACTTTATGGACAGTGAAATTCAAATTTCATATAGTCTTCACATTTAATGAAATAGTTTTTTTTTTTCTCTCAACCATTTAAAATGTAAAAACCATTCTTAGCTTGCAGGCCATACAGAAACAGGTGGCAGGCCAGATACGATCTGTGGGCCATTCATTGTGTGCCAACTGATGTTAGCAGGAAAACAGGTAGAATATAAGTTGGAACCATCCTGGGCCATCCCCTTACAATGTTACATGGGCTGAGCTCTCTGACTGCAGAACCACATGTTCACTATGATAATTGGTAAGGTCTCAGACCATTAAAAGTCTGAGAAAACTTTAAGATCTTCATCAAAAAGTCTACCTAATTCTTGCTTAATGTCATAATTTTTGCTATCTGTCTTACCCAAAGCAATTCAAGCTTATAGATCTTGGGGTTAGAATTTAATGTTTAAAGCTTTACACAAAAATTGGAAAACATACCATAAAATTGTAAATTTAATCTGAGTCTATGTTGAGGTATGTGTTTTTAGAACAATGTCTTGGTAGGGGCCTCTGGGTGGCTGAGTCAGTTAGCCATCTGACTTCGGCTCACGTCATGATCTCGCAGGTCACAAGTTTGAGCCCCACATTGGGTTCTGTGCTGACATATCGGAGCCTGGAGCCTGTCTCGGATTCTGCTTCTCTCTCTCTCTCTCTCTCTCTCTCTCTCTCTCTGCCCCTCCCCCACTTGTGCTCTGTCTCCCCCTGTCTCTCAAAAATAAAAAATGTTTAAAAAAATAGAGCAATGTCTTGGCAAAGTAAAACATCTGTTTTCCTCTAGGGCAATCATTCTCAAAGTGTGGTCACCAGATCTATAGCATCAGCATCACCTGGGAATTTAGAAATGTAGATCCTTAGTCCCACTTTAGACCTATTAAATGAGAAATTAAAGATGAGGCCCAGAAATTTGTGTTTTAACAACCCCTTCAAGTGGTCGTCATATATGCTATAGTTTGGAAACTACTCTCCTAGGAAAATCTTTGGACCCTCCAAAAAATAAGCATATTATAAGTAAGACTTGGGATTACCATTTCATAAGAGAAGGTTGAATGTGTTTGACCTGCTGGTGGGTGAAAGGCATCCAATTTCTGGTCAAGTCTGGGATGGTTCTGGACCAACCTTCCTGCACTACAAGCAGAGAGCACACATGATGACAAGCTGCTATACTGGATAATCCAGGCACACTGGTGGTCCTGATTTGTTCTGGCCCATCTCCTTTCCCAGGTGTCCCCTCCAGCTGATAATATTGACTATTAGAAGGGGCATGGAAGTTAAGGGATGACTGTATGGGTGTAAACAAGCTGTAAACAGGGTAAAGGAGACACACTGCTGGCTTTCTGATGGACTGTTTCTCATCAGGGCCCCAGTCTTTAAGTCATGTAGTTGTATCATGGTTGGTAAGTGGCAAGAGGAAATAGATAATCCTTAAGAAAAGCAGCTTTAGTGGTTGCAACAGCCCACACAATTTCCTGACTAATCTCATCTGTGTAAGTGATATGAGATATTGGCCATGGGAGAAGAGTTAAAAGGTATTGGGAATGAGAATATCCTGGAGAGGAGAAATAATGCATTGGTAAAGTGAAACACCAGAGACCTGAGTTGGGATCCTGAGTTAGGAACGATGGCATGAACAGGGTGACATATGCAATAATGTGCTGTAGGTTCTCAAAAAAGCAGAAGACTCCTCTGCTCACTTTGAACACAGGTGTTAGGGCATCAAAGTGGCCACATAGACAATTTGACTTCGGTTAGAGCAGAGGGTGCTCTAAGCTGATTTCTTATCTCATTCAGGTAGCTGCCCACAAACAAATGAGACTTCTGCAAGGGTTAAATACAAGCTGTATAGTGCTTGTGCCTTAGTCATTGTTAGTTTTCCACGTAGTTTGTCCAGATAGGAGAATCTGGTCCATATATTCCATGTTCAAAGTGCAGAACATAGCTATATTTAATTTACAAAGTAAGTATAAATTCAGTATACATAAAAGCCAAGGAGTAAGGTGTGTTCCTTCATGAAAGGTTCAGAGATAGTGTGAAGTCATCTAGTGAGATTATGGCTTATTGCTTTCCTTTTGTTCTTATAGCAATAATCATATAACCATATAGTGGACAGCATACACAAATGACAACATTGAAAAAGAAGCCCAAGTGTAAGAAAACTGGGTATTTCTATCTGTGATGGGATGTAGGATTGGTAGGTGAAAGGCGAGAGAAATGTTAGCAGGAGTGGTTGAAGCAAGTTGGAAGGACATCTTACATCCTGTTTAAATATAGGGCCAACATGTGGTAGTTTCTGAGGTCTCCTAGGACATTGATTTTGCCAATGCCCTGAGTTTTAAAATAGTAGCAATTTATGGATGGGGTTTAGAGAAGAGTTACCTTCAGAGTGTGAGGTTATGATCCATTGCTCTTGTAAACTTTTAACTTGGAGGAACTTAAAATTAGCTTCCTCCCTTTCTTTAAGTTTTAAAGCAGGATGGCTGCTCAGATGAATTCAATAGTCAGTCTTGGCTTATTGAAGGCTGCATTTTGAATTCTCTCAGAAACTTGGGGAAACTGTCCATATACTAAAATTTGGAGAATGTCCCCCACAAGGCCTTCAATATTCTCCACCATGGAAAATTGCCTGTAGAATTTCAAGCATAAGACTGAGATAGGCAATTCCCATCCATGATATTTACCACGACCTGGGATAAAAGTACAAATGGATATCCACATATCATTTCTACAAACACTTAAAAGTTATAAATCAAAGTTGCAAATTTTTAAATAAAAGATGTTCTATCATCCTACGTAGAAAAAAGATACTTTTATAGTGACCTGGAAGACCATATTCAAGTTAAAATTCTCAGACTCCTGAAAATTCCATATCAAACATGGGAACATGGACAGAGTCAGGCTCAGGTCTGGCCTTACTCTTCCCAGCCATGCTCTGTTGCATAGTCCCAGGGACTGCTCCATGTGCATAGACACCCAGCCATCTGGCTAAGCTCCATCCAGACACTTGCAAAGATTCCCCTTCTCCCCACACACTCACTGTGGGCCTACGTGAAGGGAAACCAATGGTACAATCAAGAACAAACTCAAGAGAGAGCACTGTGCAAGTTCCAAAAGCAGTCTTGGACCTATTTGTACAAGGAATTCTGGGTACCCAAGCACCCAGAGCATGATCTAAAAGATGATACTGGTGGAGGTGGCGTGGGCTCCTGGAGGAAATTAGGGTGACCAAACTGGTTTGTCTGGATCTGCCTGACATGCTTTTAGCTCTGAAAGTCCGCTTTCCTGGAAAACACTTCAGCCAGATGCCAAAAGTCTCACTTTTCAATGTTACATCAAAAGATTAAAGACAAATTCAATATCCATAGGACAGCCTTCAAAATAGAAGCTGAAAGCAACACTGTTTTTAGTGTCAAATGAATATGGTATAGATTATCCATCTTCCACAATCACTGTCTCATTTTTCCCCTGGCCCACCCCCACCAAAAAAAAAAAAAAAAAAAAAAAAAAGAGGAAGACTTTCCTAATGTGATTTCAAGAACCTTGAGGGCATTTGTCTGACTTCTGTTTATACCCCACTAACTTTTGGATAATTATCTCTAATATAGAACTCGTAGGTACACTTTCCTTATGTCATGTATTAATTTTTTTCTATTTCAAGCTAGCCTAACACAGAGATAAGGAGTTCTAAAGGGATCTAAAAGTTCTTCAGATGGGGGGACAAAGATGTGGCTGGTTGACCTCAGGAAGAATTAACACTCACCCTTGTTGAGGCTCAAAGCTCCTGCCAGAACCGTTTTAACCTCCTCCTCTGTAAGATCTGCTATATCAAAAACACTTTCAAGCTTTGTAGTGAGTCTTCCCAGTTCCTCTCTAAGTTTTGCGAACATTGTGGACATGGCTACTACTTTAAACCCAGCCCAGGAGACACAGGATCCTGAGGGACAGGACAATAGATGGATTTTGACAAAGGGGTTCTTAGGGTATAAGTTTAGAATTATAGATAATTATAGAATATTATATATTATAGAATTATAGAATATTATAGATAATATATAGAATTATAGATAATTGTAGAATTATCAACATTAGTATAATATTCATTCAGTGGAGGCCTCCATATCTATATAATATGCATTCAAGGACTCTTTCTCATTTACCATGAAAAATAGAACTTCCTAGTGTTACCAAATGATCTATGCCAGCTGCTAACTCAGGAAAGGAACTTGTGAGCCCTGGCACTTCCCCAGCCAACTGCTCCGACCCAGGGAATCCCAAGGGGGCCGGACAAATCGGAAGCACAGCTCCTGGCTGGGTTTGCCAACACTGTCGCCAAGCAAATTTGGATAAACTCCTCGACAGAGAAGCCAATCTTCAAGAGTTGAAGATTTGGAAAACAGAAAAGGAGAAATTTATTTCAGGTCCCAGCAGCAGGGAGAGGTGGTTGTAACCCACCTCTCCGCCTGCAAGATGGATACTAGAGTTTTATAGAGAGAGATTTGGGGGTGAGGGTGGGAAGGACAGGCAGTGTGTACAAGAGAGCAGGCCTAGAGCTTGTGGTCACGGGCGGGGGTTGGTATGTGTTCAGCTCACATTCATGAGCAGGGAAGGGGATGTGTGGGGAGTCGTCTTGTGGGCATTCCATTGCAATCAGGGTTTTTCTGGCTTGGCAGTTGGAATGATTTAATCATTGCAAAACACCTTCATCAGTGCCTCAAGAAAGCACATTGAAAAATATGAACAGTGGGTTTTGATTAGAGCATGAGTTAAGCAATCTTGTCTATTTCTGGTTTCAGCTGTTGGGGTCTATAGATGAGCAAGAGGGCTTGCTACCCTAGGGTAAAAAGCTCAGTATTTTTTATTCATTTTATCTAGATAATGTTCTCTAAGGGAATTCTCAGCTCTTATCAAGATGCAGAGGCCAGGAAACAGTCCCAGGGCCATACTCTGGTGGGGCTGTGGAAAAAGCACTCAGGAAGTCTTTTCTGGGTACCTAAGAAGGCCTTTTTTTTTTGAGTGTCGAGTCAAGTTTTACACACTTTCTAGGGTATTTGTGTGGGAAGCACTCCAAAATGTATCTCATGTAAGCATCTCTTCCTGCTTCCATCTTAACTCCATCTGCTCAAGATAAATACTCCACAGGTTTGCCCTACATTATGACCCATCAGAAGGAAAGCATAATTTCAAGTCCTCCCTTTCCATATTTTAACCAAATTTTTAGACCAAGTAATCTAGTGGCTTCACATGAGCTAGGTAGTTATGGGAATCTTTTTCGAATCCTTGGACGCAGCAGTGCCCTATGTGTGGTCAACTGATTTCGACCAGGGATAAAAACTGGACACTCAAATGTTTTATGGAGTTATTGGGGAGGACAAATTTTTCTTTACCTGTCAAGGTAATTGTGGCTTGTCTAAGAATAAAATTGATATGAGACAGATTAACAGGAGAAAATAGGATTTAGTTGTCTACTGACAGGGTCTCCGTAAGAATATGAGGCCCATGGGTAGGCAGGCAGGCAACTGAGGCTTGCAGCCACCCAGAGTTAAGGAGAAGAGGGTAGGGAACTGCGGCTTCAAGGGGAGGAAGCCAATTCATAGGAAGATGGAAAAGAGTAAATGTTTAGTAAACAAATGTTTGCTGGGCCATCCAGAAACAATAGGACAGAGAGGAATTTTAACAAACACACTTTGCAAAGTTGCCCCCTGTCTACCAACCCTTAGTTCATATTATAATGTAGCTATCTATGGTGTTGGTTCCTTCCTGGGACAGCATCTCTAAATTCTTTCAGGCAGTTAGGGGACGGAGACAGATTCTTCCCTTTATTTCATAAAAATCATCAGACTAGGGAACCCTGGGTGTCTCAGAGGGTTAAATGTCCAACTTTGGTTCGGGTCATGATCTCATGGTTTGTGAGTTTGGGCTCCACACTGAGCTCTCTGCTGTCAGCACAGAGCCTGTTTTGGATCCTCTGTCCCCCTCTCTCTGCCCCTCCTCTGTTCTCTTGCTCTCAAAAAATAAAAACTTTTTTTTAAATTTTATAAAAAAAAAATAATAATCAACTAAAATAATCTGGCTAAAATAACCCACATGCCCAAAGGACACATTTTGTGGTGGCAAATTTTGCTTCCTCCCAGGTTTTTACAGAAAAGCTATCATAGGTAGAAATGGGTAACAAAGAATAAAATCAAGGACAGCCTCTGTTTATGACCAGAATTGAAATGACCAAGCCTTGGGGCGCCTGGGTGGCTCAGTCGGTTAAGCGTCCGACTTCGGCTCAGGTCATAATCTCACGGTCCGTGAGTTTGAGCCCTGCATCGGGCTCTGTGCTGACAGCTCAGAGCCTGGAGCCTGTTTCGGATTCTGTGTCCCTTTCTCTGACCCTCCCCTGTTCATGCTCTGTCTCTCTCTGTCTCAAAAATAAATAAACGTTAAAAAAAAAAAGAAAAGAAAAGAAATGACCAAGCCTTCCAAACTGAAACTGTGTGGGTTCAGCGACGGCAGCATGGACCTCAGATAGTAAAGGGAAGTCAAGAGTAAGAACTGAAAGTCCAGCAGTGGAAGGCTACAGTGTCTGCCCTTGGTCCCCACGGTGCTGTCCTCTTCACTGGCCTCTGGGGCCACAGGGTCATAGTTCCTGCTGACTACCTCAGATTGGAAAAAAATGCCAGTGCCTCATATTTTTTAGTAAATTCTGTTACTCACTAAAATCAGCAAACAGGACAAGGAAGGAGGAGCACATTATTTCCCAAAAGCAAGTATTTCATTTCCCCGGTTTTATTACTACCTTAAATTTGGGGGTCAGCAAGCCTTCTTTATAAAGGGCCAGAAGGAGAGTAAATATGTTAGCCTTTCCAGGCCATATGGTCTCCATCATGGCTGCTTAACCCTGCTGTTGTAGTGGAAAGCAGCCACTGAATGAGTGGGGTTGTGTTCCAACAAAACTTTATTTGTGGACGCTAAAATCTGAATTTCATATAATTTTCAGATGTCAGGAGATATCATTCTTTCGATTTTTTTCAAAAGAATTAAAAAGTTTCAAAGCGAGGTGCCTGGGTGGCTCAGTCAATTCAATGTCCAACTCTTGGTTTTGGCAGGTCATAATTTCACGGTTCATGAGTTCAAGCCCTCTGCACTGACAGTGTGGAGCCTACTTGGGATTGTCTCTCTCTCCTTCTCTCTCTGCCCCTCCCCTACTGGGTCTCTCTCTCTCTCTCAAATAAATTTTTAAAAAGTTTAAAAGCCATTTAATTAAATTATGCAATTTAAAATGGTTAATGGTTCTTTTTTTTTTTTTAAGTTTTTATTTTAATCACCCTGTGCTCATCACAAGTACACTCTTTCATCCCCATAATCTATTTCACCCATCCCCACCCACATCCCCTCTGGTAGCCATCAGTTTGTTTTCTATAGTTAAGAGTTTGTTTCTTGCTTTGTCTCTCTCTCACTTTTTTTTCTTTGTTCATTTTCTTTCTTAAATTCCACATATGAGTGAAATCATGTGGTATTTGTCTTTCTCGGACTGACTTATTTCACTTAGCATAATACTGTCTGGCTCCTTCCGTGTCATTGCAGAAGGCAAGATTTCATTCTTTTTATGGATGAGTAATATTCCATTGTGTATAGATACCACAGTTTCTTTATCCATTCATCAATGGGATGATGGATCAATGACTACTTCCATAATGTGGCTATTGTAAATAATGCTGCTATAAACATAGCATATATATATATAGCACATATGCTATAAACACAGCATAGCTATAAACATGTATAAAGGGGTACATGCATCCCTTTGAATTAGGTGTTGTTTTTTTTTTATTTTGGTGTGTGTGTGTGTGTGTGTGTGTGTGTGTGTGTTCTTTGGGTAAAGACCCAGTAGTGTGATTGCTGGATCATAGGGTAGTTCTATTTTTTTAACTTTTTGAGGTATCTCCATACTGTTTCCCAGAGGGGCTGCGCCAGTTTGCATTCCCAGGTTAATGGTTCATTTTTATGTTACAAGAACTTCAACTCAATTAAAAAAAAATAATTAAAGCTATTTTAGCTTATGTGCTCTACAAAAACAGACAACTGGCTAGTTTTTGCCTATGGGCTACTGTTTGTCAACTCCTGCCTTAAAGATACAAATGTTATTTTAGATACCTTTATGCAGAACTAGATTAATACTTAATACATTATTTTATGTAAGATCTACTAAGTAAGCTATGTGTGATAATCAATATTGTTTTAGAAACGAAAAAAAACAAGTTATACATAGATTCATTAATCTCCCCCAGATTAGGTCCCACAACCTAATTGTCAATGACAATGTAAGGATCCTAGGTCTTTCTGTGTAACTTTTCTTAATGAAAATTATAAAAGCTAATATATATTGAGTATTCAGCATGTGCCAAACACTGCTCTAAGTGCATTGGAACAGTGCTTCTTAACCAGAGACACTTTTGCCCCTCAGGAGAGGGACATTTGGCAATGTCTAGAAGCCTTGTCAGTTGTCACATTGTGGGGAAAAGGTGTTTACTTGCATGTAGCAGGTAGGGGCCAGGGATGTAAACATCCTGTAATGTACAGAACAGCCCTTCATGACAAGGAATCAAGCCCAAAATGCCTATCAGACTGAGGCTAGGAAATCCTACCTTAGATATATTATCTCATTTAATCTTCAGCATAACCCTAAGAGATAAGTGCCATTGTTATTCCCCATTCAACAGATGAGGAAACTGAGGTATGAAGAAGTTAGGCAACATGCCCAATGTCACCCAGCCAGCAAACTGAATTTACACCCAGGAAAACTGGCTTCCCATGCTATACTTCAGAATCACAACTGAAGTTGGTAACTATGCATTAGTTGGTGAGATTATTTTATTCTTCCCCTAGACTCAAAGGGGCTTGGACCATATTCTTACCATTCTCTTCTTACCATTGTATCCCCACTACTTAGCCCAGGGCCTGCTCCAGGGTAGATAGTTGGTGAATGAATGAATGAATGAATGAACGAACGTATACTTTAAACACAGGTGACTTCAGAACCTCTTTTTTTACCATCAGTGGAACTTTCCATTTCCCTCTTTTTGTCAACAGATAGGTAGGTAAAATGATAGATAGATAGATAGATGATAGGTAGATAGATAGATAGATAGATAGATAGATATCCACATAAGTAGATTCTTCACTGAACTAAAAATCACCTCTTTCCCTTCCAAAACCCTTTCCTCCAGTTTTGGCGAGAGCTATTTTTAAATCTTACTGCACACATTTCTTCGCCTTAAACATTGAGCTGAATAATTAAACTCAAACATTTACTTAGTGCTTTTAAACTCACAGAGGACTTTCTATCTATATTATCTTGTCTTCACAAGAACACTGTAGCAGGTATTCTACTATTATTATACACCTCACCCCCATTTGGCAAATGTGAAACTGGGGCTCTGAGAGGGACAGTGACTTGCTGAAGGTCACACAGCCAGTAGATGGTGGACCTGGGACTGACCACCATGTCTTCTGAGTCATTTCCTCATTTTCTCTTCACTTAGGCCTGCTTCTGCCTCCCATCAGATAACTCTGCCTTGAGAATTCAGGGTCTCCTTCTGCCCGTGGGTTGCCATATGCAGGATCCACTGGGCTACATGACAAGTGGTTATGCCCCAAACAGTTCCAGGTACTGTGTTTTCTGTGCATGTGCATTTATTATGTATATAATAATACAGGTTCTTCTTCCCTCAGTCTTTCAGTCAGCATGCCCATCTACAGCAGCACCCCCCCCCCACACACACACACCCTATATTGGCCAGGGTTCTCCAGAGAAACAGAACAAACAGGATACGTACGTAGGAAGAGATTTATTGTGAGCAACTGGCTCATGTGATTATGGAGGCTGAGAAGCCCCGTGACCTGTCTTCTGCAAGCTGGAGGCCCAGGAGAGCCAGGGGTGTAATTCTACTCTGTGCCCTGAGACATGAGAACCAATGTGGGGCCAATGGCATGAATCCTAGCCCAAGGGCAGGAGAAGACGGATATCCCAGGATTAAGGGATATCTGTCAAGCAAGCAGGAAACAAGAGGCAAATCCCTCCTTCCTTGGCTTTTTGTTTTATTCAGGCCCTCAAGGGATCACATGATGCCCACCCACACTGGGAAGGTCCATCTAACATTACTGATCCATAGATTTGAATGTTAATCTCCTCTGGAAACACCCATACAGACATACCTAGAGATAATGTTTAATCTGGGCATCCCTTGGCCCAGTCCAGTTGACATGTAAAATTAGCCATCACATATCCCAATCCCTTCTAACATGATGCTTCTAACCTGCTTCAAGATAGAAAGCCAGCTATGTGGACTGATCAAAGCTATGTGGACTGGGTCAAAGTCACCCAGGTTTGAGTGAAGGCCTGGGAGGTGGTCTTTTGAGTAAGAAGTAGGAGCTTTGAAAGCGCCTGGGTGGCTCAGTCAGTTGAGCACCCAACTCTTGATCTCAGCTCAGTTCATGATCTCACAGTTCATGAGATCAAGCCCCACATGGGGCTGTGCACTGACAGTGTGGAGCCTACTTGGGATTCTCTTTCTCCCTCTCTCTCTGCCCCTCCCCTGCACATGCACTCTTTCTCTCAAAATAAATAAATAAAGGGGGAAAAAAAAGAAGGAGTAAGAGCTTTCATGCCTGGTCTTCAATTAGTTGTCATGTAGCTGAGTATGCAGGATAAGGACAACAAAGTCGATAATCTGTATGCTGGGTCAGGAGCATGGGGTTTGGTAGAGCTTCATAAGGTGGCCATCAGGAAACAGGCCACTAAACAGTTTTAGCCTGGGCTTTCTAGAGGATAAAATTGGTCTCAGAGGTGGGAAATGTTCAGGCCAGCTCTCAAGTCTGAGTCAGAGATTCATGTAGGAAATGCTCTCTATAGTCTTGGGTAGCTGTGGGAGCAGCAGATTTCCATCTCCTTTGTCCTAAAGAACCTAGGACTCCTGCCATCTGCCACTGTCTGTCCCCCCAGCCTGTCTAGATTTAAAGAGACATCTCTACCTGAAAAACTCCCTCCTTCACCACCAACATGATTCTGATGGAGGCAGAGGTCTCCCCAAGAAGAACTGACATGGAATCCATACAGCCCAGGGCTTAGGGTTGAATGATTGTGTTAGGGGTTGTAACTATTGTACGGGTGAGATGAAAGTATGCACATCAACGGCTTCAAACCATACTTGAACATTCAGTCAACTCCAGTTACTATTGCTGCTTCTATTATTTTACTACTTACTATTCCGTAGAGATCAGTCTATTAAATCCATGCCAATAACTCCACAGCTTTCGGGGAGCTTCTCAGTAGAAAGTATCTTCCATTTTGTGTCTTGCAGTGATGTTGTGAATGGGTAGAAACTCTGGACAAATGGCCTTATAAGTGATGTGTGTAAGAAAGTATAATGTAAGCAATGTGCCAGCACCACATACTTCCTATGTGACGAGGCGCTTTTCAAAGTGAGTTCTACATAGGTGAATTCATTTAATCCTCATATCACAAAGAGGGAGACGGTATTATTATCCTCATTTTACAGATAAGGAAATAAAGGCACAAGTTTATTCATTCACTAAGTTTTGCTGTCAGGATCACACTTCATACTTCATCCGCCTGGAGCATTCTCCTTTTTCCTCATGCTTTCTCCCCCTTTATCCCCAACTCACTCAGTGAGTTGAAATCTCACTGAGATTTGGAGGTAGATTTCTGACAGCAACCTCCTCCCAAGTGACCTTTCATGATCTTGCTAACTCAGTGGGTTCCTTCCCTTTTGTGAATCCTCCAGAACTTTCTTTCCTTTCTCCACCTCACGCCCCAAACCTGACACTGCCTTATAACATAGCTATTTGTGATTTTGTCTATATTCTATAGTAGAGTTTGTCAAAGCACAGGTGTGAAACCAACTAATGTGTACTGAAATGAGTTGTGAGGTCGTGATCAGCATTTTCAAAATTAATTAGAATAGAGTAAGAGTAAGAATAAGAATAAGAATAGAGAATAGAATAGAATAAAAGAAAATATCAGAGTGTGTCCCATGCAGTGAGAGCAAGTATCATTTCATGAGATTTTTATATCAGTGAGCTGTATGTATGTGTGTGTGCACATGCTGTGTTGCAACATAAAATAGACTTCTACTGGAGTTGTTGTTTAATGGGTATGGAGTTTCACCTTTGCAAGATGGAGAGTTCTGGAGATCTGTTACACAACAATGGGAAGTACTTAACACTATTGAAGTGTATACTTAAAAACAGTGAAGATGACAAATTTTGTATTATGTGTTTTTTACCACAATTACATATAAAATTTTTAAAACGTATTTCTTGCTATATATATCAAGGTCCTAAAATTTTGAGAAATGTTGTTCTACTAGACTGAAATCATTTTAGGGCTTAGAACATGTGTGATTTCTCTTTTATTCTAAGCAACATACACCTAGCACAGCTCAGAGTAAGCTCATTAAATGTCCCTTGAATTGAGTACATCACTTATCATGAATGTGCTTCAGTGGCCCATTGTGAATAATCCATGTTCTCTCCCTCCCATAGTTACAGCTGCCACAACTGTCTCTGACAGCAAATACTGGGGTAGGAAAATGGGGAAACCCAGGGTGAGGTATATGAATGGAAAACAATTCTCTGGTCCTCTATGTCCCCTGCATTGCATTATGGTAGGTAATCTGTTTCCTCTTGAATGGGGATCCTTCCATACAGCCCTCAGTATCCCGGCTGTGTACTGGACAGTGTTAGCTGCTTGTGCTTCTCAAGAGTTCATGCTGTCCCTGCCAGGGGAAGGCATGGCTTCCCTGGGTGTGGAGAGCCCCCTGAAAAGCTGATGCCTTAATTCCTCCCAGGACAGGTCCCCAGTGACTGCCTTCCTGCCTGCAGAGCTGAGAATGGGCATAAAGGCTGTGCCTATGTTTCCTCATGGAAACTACAACCACGTGAAATCAGAGAATGAGTGTCCCTCCCTGGAGAGCAGTATTCTTTGTATTGCCGCTAATGGATTAGTGGTCTCTCAGTGACACTATTCCTTCGCAAAGGCCCAGACAAGCCTAGAAGGATTGAGGTGGGGTGGGCAGGAAGAGTGTTCTCACATGACCATAAATAGTACTAGAAAATAATATAACCTACTGTGGGATGGGGCCAGTGCATGAATAAATGTTCTATGTAGGGAGATATTTTACTTTATTAATATGGACTAGAGAAATTGTGATATCTGAGAGAATTAGTGTATGTCTTTGGGAGTTGAGTCCGTAATTACCCCCAGGAAAGCAGAAAGAACAATCTGTGTGAGTAAACCTCACGTTGACAACAAGAGCTCAAAAGTGACCCACCTCGAGTGCCAAGGCCCACAGAAGACAGTCCTGCTCTGCTTAGTGCTGGAGATGGCTGTCTCCAGAGGGGTTGGATGGAGGAGAGGGAAGCGGAACTTAGGTAAGCCCAGCCCTCTGGGCCAAGGCAGTGGGCCTTTCCTGAAGCCCTGGAGGTCTGAAGGGACTCCTCTTCAGGCTGCTGCACTGCACAACTCCAGGGGCACTGTTTCCACTACACTCGAAGTAAATGGCACCTCTTGAAAGTGAGTAGCGAATATACCAGTAGCCTCTGGTCCTCTTTCAAAGGAAGCTGACCTGAGGGGAGGGAACAAGGCTAGGACCTGGGGCATGTGTCACTCTAGGAAGAGCTAGTGGGCTTTTCTCACAGTTACCACAGATGGTAATATAAAGTACAGTGTGATAACTGTTTTCCTCCCATGTCGCCATTTCCTTCCTTACCCCTCCCCACCCCTCAGTGAAATCACACTTCCCCAGATGGCCTTAGGAGAGGTTGCTGGGAAAAATAAAGGGATAGGGTGACAGGTCAGAGGCTCTGCCCAGGTTCCTGTCCTCCGGGTGGAGGCAGTGACACTATGGGGCCAGGAGCAGGAGTCCAGGGCTACTGAAGCTGGCTGGTGTGTGGTATAGGAGGAGGCACATGGCTGTGCTGGGGGAGGGGAGAGGAGCCTGACTCACAGAGGAATACCTCAGGGATGCACATTTGACAAAAGCTTCTTCCCCCTGCAAATATTTCAGAGGAAGCACCCCTCAAAGGGAAAGGCAGACACTTGGGTTGCACATGCCTTTTGGGTCCAAGGGGAATGAATTCACTGTTCTCAATTTTTCAGAACTGTGGAATGTTGTCTGACTTTTGACCTGGGGAATCTTTTACCTTTTTTATTTTTTCTCTTTTTAAGAGAATGGCATTAAAAAAATTAAAAAAATAAAAATCTATGATCTTACAAATCAGAGGAAAAATTTTTTTTCCAGCTATTTTCTCTTGGAAACAAATTTCCTGTTCACATTTCATTACTTCAATCTTCCATTGATGTATCCATTGAGGAAAACTCTTTTTTATTTTATTTTTTTTTTTGAGAGAGAGAGAGAGTGTGGGCTGCAGGCAAATGGGGGAGGGGCAAAGAGAGAGAGAAGAGAGAGAGAGAATCCCAAGCAGGCTCCGCCCTGTCACTGCAGAGCCCAACAACCCATGAATAGCTAGATCATGACCTGAGCTGAAACCGAGAGCTGGACGCTTAACTGTCAGGGCCACCAAGGCACCCCAAGACTTTTTTTAAGTTGATTTATTTATTTATTTTGAGAGAGAGAGCATGCACACGCAAGTGGGGGGTGGGGGGTGGAGCAGAGAAAGAGAGGGAGAGAGAGAATCCTAAGTAGGCTCCTCACTGTCAGTGCAGGGTTTGATCCCACAAACAGTGAGATCACTACCTGAGCCGAAATGAAGAGTCAGCCACTTAACCTACTGAACCACCCAGACACCCAGAGGAAGACTCTTAATAAGTTGCCCCCTTGCTAGGTCTGCTAAGTGCAAGAAACCAATAATGGCAGACCAGGTCCTAACATAGGAATTGCTGATGTCCGTCCATTTGGAGCCAAATAAAAGCAATCAGTGGCCAATGTCAGCCTCTCATAAAAAAGAGCATGTGTCCCTCACAGGAATTCTCTCCATGGAGGGAAGGAGCAGTGAATCAGAATCTCAGCTCTGAAGGGAATCTGGTATGCCCACCTGCAGGAGCCTTGTTCCCAGGCTGGGAACCCCTTGTTCCCAGTACTGAAGGAGCTCCGTCCCCAGTCCTTCAGAGGAAGTGACATTTTAGCAGTCTTGAAGTGAAGGAAATGTTTCTCAGGTAAAGAAGGCAAGGAAGGCTGTGACTCAGGCAAAGGGACCAGAATATGTATACAGAGGCACAGACCCTTGGAAAAAATGTGAGCATTTAGGAAACTCTGGGTGCCCAGATGGGTGGCAGGTGGGAGCGATGAGAAGCGAGCCTGAGCAGGGAGAACCTGATCAGATCCAGGCTTGAAAAGCTGGAGAATCCATGCAGCTCTCAAGTGTTTCCTATGTGTTTGCAGCAAACTTGTTTTCCCCTATTTGGATAATAGTAAGTATTCAGCTGCCAGAGAGGGGGGGCGGGGAGAACTTTCAACAAGGCTCGAAGAAACCCGTACCTTGACGATTCACTCTATCTGATGAGCACTAAATTAATTTCCATATTAATGCATTGTGTGGAGATAAGACACAGAAACACGAATTTCAAAAGATACGTAGGACTCCTACTAAATTTCTGAGCAATGTAGCGTGTGCATTAGTCTGAAGCCCAGGAAACCTAATGCAAGAGAGATTTGCAGGGAGCAGCTGAACAGAGATGGATTACCCTGAGAAATAGGTTTGGCTCTGGAGCCGATGTTTTCTTTTCCTCTGTGAATGGAACAAGATAAGACACATTTCTTACAAAATGTAACCATTTCTAGCATGCTTTCTCCCAGATTGCCACCCCCCTGGTAAGTGCTGCCAAGCACAGTGGCCTGCTCTCAGCAAGACCCAGAGAGTTCATTATCCAGCCTGGTGGGCCTCCCCAACCAGGGCCCCGGCGACCCCTGCTGATGAATTGTGCAAATCCAGGGAAAATGCCAGCTCCTGAGTGTCTCAGGCTTGGCTCTGCGCTCTGTCAATCCAGCTTTGGATGATGAATAGATGAATTTCCCATGTGGCCAGAAGCATCAAGGCAGCAAAGCACCATCGTCACTGGACTTCATCCTAATGCCCTTTTAACCAGGCACCAAGGAGAAAAGATTGACTTGAAAAAAATTCCCCAGACAGGCTCAACGGAAGCCAGCAGGATAAGCGCCACTTTCTTGGAAAGGCTAATGGACTGGGGGTAGAAGAGTTTTTAGAAAGTACCAATAAGGGCTTCAGGCCTCCCTGGCCAGGGCGGAGACTGGCTGGTGGCACCCTTAGGACTGCTGGTGGCCTGCCTGGTACCTTTCTACACTTCTGCAGAGAGTCCCTCACATGCAGAGCATGTGAGCTACCCTGTCCTGGAAAGAATGGATGGAGACCAGGACAAGAATTTTGTCTGCCCTGACCTGGCCGTGTGACCTGAGGCAAGCCATTGAACCTTTCATTTTCCTCTCCCATTCAATGAAGAAGTTGCCCTGAATGATCTTTAATATCCTTGTAAATGTTAATATCCTATTATTCTTATTATCCTGTTAATTAACAGCACTTTGTGCTTTCACATTGTGGAGACACTGTGATGAGCCTCCTAGATGACCCTTCAATGAAACCTTTAATTTCCTAGTAGTCAAGAACATGAGTGAGAAGATTTGACCCTGCAGAGAGAGCTGCCTTGCCAGAGTCCCAGCTAGTCCTGAGACATCTCACGTGGATGGATGCGGGGTATAAAGGCCTCTCCCCCCCTAATGACGCTACACCAAGAGGCATTCTAGCTCCAGAGCTCTCCACACAATTGGCCAAGGCCTTCATTGGGTCTCAACTTCTCCTTCTGTCAGTCATGCTCCAGCCCCTTGCTTCCACAATGGTACTCCTACAACTCCTTCTTAACAAGCAGCCTGCATGCTAACCCCCTTCTCAGAGTCACTTCTAGGGAGCCCAGCTTGCCACGCCATTTCCATAGAGGCGTGCAATCTGAGCCTCTGACTTCACCCCTACCCAGTCCTTCTCCTTCATTGTACAAATGAGGAAATGAAGACTCAGAGAGTGACTCACCACATTCATTCCATTGGCAGAACTAGGGCTACATCTTTAGTCTTGGTCCTGTCACCTTTCCATCATAACCCGCTGCCCTCCCCAACCCATCTCATTTTCCCTGAGCAGTGGAGAGAGATGTGTAGGCAGAGAGACGAATCAATTCATCCATCCATCTCCACGGCAAGGAAGAATAATAAGCAAATGCATGAATTCATGAGTTATTCACTGCCTTTACTTTAAATAAATAAACCATCAGTTTTCATTTGGGAATTTTTTTTAACCTTCTTGAGAAGCCAGATCACGTAGTCACAATGAGCTCTGGATTAGGAACCAGGAAATGAAGTTTGGTCTCAGCTCCTCACGCTTGCATTGCAAACATGCTGCTGTTTGATATTAGGCTTTTTCAGATTCCAAGACAGACTTCTGGGGGAGAGGGGGCTGGGGAGGTGGTTAATCATGCTGTCAAATAATAACCAGTGATGATGATTATGTAAGATGTCATTGGGGGAAGCCGGGTGAAGGGTACATAGGAACTTTCTGTGTCATTTTTGCAATTTCTTATAGTCACAATTATTTCAAAAGAAAATAGCTTTAAAATAATAGTAACCAATGATTTCATTTATTCCAACAAGAAATGGATAACTTGAGGTGGGTGAAGGGGAAAGGTGGGCGGGTAACAGAACATATTCAGATTCCTTTGTTGCAGGCCTAGTATATTCTAAATGCCACTCAGAGAGATGGGGAGTAAAGAAGATTGTACCATCAGGCATGTATTTTTAAAAGTATGTCCTTCGCTGGACACCTGGCTGGCTCAATCAGTGGAGTATATGATTCTTGATCTCAGGGTTGTCAGTTCAAACCCCACATCGGGTATAAAGATTGCTTAAAAATAAAACCTTAATTAAAAAATTTTTTCAAAATATGTCCTTCATGTCTGAAAAATCTAATGACTGACATTCTTTAAGTCAAAGGCTTGAAAGGTGTCTGATGTAGCATGTGCTATCCTATTTGAGTTGAATCTCCAAGTGAGTCTCCCCTGCAACCAGGACTCCCTTCCACTGACAGGCTTCCTCATTTTCCAGGTGAAAACCTGAAGCCCTGAGAGGTAAACAGCTTGTTCAGGTTGCCCAGAGAGTAGCTGATTTAATATAATAAAAGCAGACAATTCCAAGTTGTAAACAGACACCCAGCCAATGGTTTGGAGAGCATCTTGTCATGTTTCAAGAGCCTAGTGGGGGCAGCGGGAGCCACACACAGCTGGGACCACTGGCCTGTGCAATGGCATGAGGGATTGTCCCCTCCAGCCACAGTCTCCAGTGAGCACCACCAACAGCACAGTCAGGCAGGGTGTCCAGGGCAGTCTCCTGGGAAAGCAACCTGAAAGCAGGAGCTGTTCACGAATCACTCAAGAACTGAGCATTTTCAGTTTCGAAACCGAACCGCATTCCAGCGTACTGTCAACTATAAATCAAATGTCACTTTGAGAAGAAAAAGAACCTAATCAACTGAATGGAGACCGCTGCCTCCTATTACAATGCCATGCAATAAAAGGTCCATTTCTTCCCTAGCTCTAATTTCCTCCTAGGAAAAGTCATGTTTTTGCAGTTACTAACTGCAGTTAATTTTTGCAGTACTAAACAAAACTGCTTTTGAGTCAAAATATAAGTTACCTCGGCAGTATTTAACATCCAGGAAAATAACAATGGCCTCTATTTTGTGTTTCAAAGTCAGAAGTCCTAAGAAGAAGGGTTTGAGGTTTTATCCATGCACATTTAAAAGCATATATATATAAGCTTTTAAATACATATATATATATACACATACACACATAACACACACATATATATATATATTTAATGTTTATTTATGTTGAGGGAGAGCATATGCACATGCACAAGCAGGGGAGGGGCAAAGAGAGAGGGAGAGATAATCCCAAGCAGGCTCCGTGCTGTCAGTGCAGAGCCCGACACAGGGCTTGATCTCACAAGCCGTGAAATCATGACCCGAGCCAAAATCAAGAGTTGTCCATGTAACCACCAATTGAGCCACCCAGGTGCCCTGAAGGCATATACATTTTTCTTTCTTTAAAAAAACATTTTTTTTAATGTTTATTTATTTTTGGGAAAGAGAGAGAGAGAGAGAAAGAAGGCAGGGGAGATATAGAAAGAGAGAGGGAGACACAGAATCCAAAGCTGGCTCCAGGCTCTGAGCTTTCAGCACAGAGTTCAACGCGGGGCTTGAACCAGGAACTGGGAGATCATGACCTGAGCTGAAGTTGACGCTTAACTGACTGAGCCACCCAGGTGCCCCAAGGCATATATATTTGTTGTTGTTGTTGTTGGAAGTTTATCAATTATAGATTTATAGTTAATTTACATATGGCATATAAATTTTTAACTACTTTTTTATTGAAGTATAGCCTCTATACACCCAAGTGTACAGAACTGATTATACATATTATATACCTACCAACAGTCTCTCTGGCCAAGATAGAGAACATTTCCAGCACCCCAGAAGGTTCCTAGAGTGCACAAATGTTTACATAATATGTAAATATTATGTAAATTGAGGCCACCATCCTTCACCATCTGGTTGGCCATTTCATCTGAGACCTGGGATAGACCCCGCCCCCCCCAAGGTAGCCAGCTGAGATGGGAGGAAAGATTTATCCTAAAGACACACTAAAGGCACACTACTCCAGCACTCCCCACCCATGACCTTTAGGACATTTTCTTGACAAAGTAAAAGAAGCTTTAAGGCAAGGAAAAAGGGGTTGAGTGAGGATGGTAATGAATGTGAAATTTAAGGAAAACCCAAACTTGGGCGACGGCAGAAAGGTAACAGTGAAAACTGAGAGGCTCAGTGTGTAAATTACGGTTTTCAATTAGGAATAATAATGCTTATAAGTTTGTTTAATAGCTACTGCGTGGTAGAAACATCCGTCTCGGTATTTTTAAATCCCTGAATTGGCATTTGCATTCAGCTGCCTTATCTCTCTTTTTGATTGTTGAATCAATGACTACGCATCAGTCTTCATTTTTGTTTTTTCCAGTGGGAAATATTCTTAAACTCTGAAGTGAAGATTGAAAAGCACACAAAGCCGCTGTCAACCCAGGATTTTGGATCTGACTTTGCCAACCTTCTTCATTTTAGGACACATTTAAAAATCCTTCATAATTAGAATCTTCTCCCCGGAAGGTTTCCTCTATGGGAGGCACAACTATATACTCCTCAAATTTAAAAACTTATCTCTATCTTCCAAAATTCAAATCCTAGTTCAAAACAGAGGTTTAATAGCTTTCCCCACCTCCCAAAAGCACAGCCTCACATGTTTCCCATTCAGGCCTGGTTAGCTGATGAATTGAGCCAAGCTGTATTAAGGACCTTTTTTTTTTTTTTTTTTTTTTAAGACTTCACGCCCAGTGTGGAGCCCAACACAGAGTTTGAACTCAAAACCCTGAAATCAAGACGTGAGCTGAGATCAAGAGTCAGAGACTTAAGCAACTGAGTCACCCAGGTTCCCCATATTAAGGACAATTTTTTTTAGTTTTTAAAACTTTTTAAAATATGATTTATTGTCAAATTGGCTAACATACAGTGTGTATAGTGTGCTCTTGGTTTTGACGGTAGATTCCCATGATTCATCGCTTACATAACAACACCCAGTGCTCATCCCAACAAGTGCTCTCCTCAATGCCCATCACCCATTTTTCCCTCTCCCCCCTCCATCCACCTTCAGTTTGTTTTCTGTATTTAAGAGTCTCTTATGGTTTGCCTCCCTCCCTCTCTGTTTGCAGCTATTTTTTCCCCTTCCCTTCCCCCGTGGTCTTCTGTTAAGTTTCTCAAGATCCACATATGAGTGAAAATATATGACATCTATAAGGACAATTTTAAATAAGACACCTGACACTGTGGACTGGAGGGACGCCTTTCATATCAGGTGGGATTATTACCCCATTAGGTGACCCCTGACCAGCAAGGAAAGAAGACAATAAGAAGACAGCATTTCTCAGAGGAGCCCATTCATTCTTACAATCTGTAAGCCCACTTAGCTTCCCTTGCAATCTACTTTAAGTGAGAATTTTGAGGAAATACCACATCCCTAGGAGCTCAGAATTTTCTTTTTCTTTCCCAAAAGTTGGGGTTTGAGTCATCCTGTTTCAATAGGGATGGAAGACTATGCACAGGCAGAACAAGGGATCCCAGTTGAGTTCAAATTGAAGTCTTGCCCCTGCTATGGAGCTAGAGGGCTCTGGTCATGCCTTGGAATTTCTATTTACATTGAACCGATATATACAGAGAGATCTGTTTTCTGGCTTCAGGAAGGAAGAAGTGTTTTGTGCACAGATGTTTAGAGAGAGAAATCCCACCTTGGCCTGAAGTCTTACTTTCTTTCCCACCAGTTATTTCTTACAATGTTTTTCTGATCAGTATACATAAATATCACACGTTTATTATAAATATTTCAAACAATTTATAAAAATACAATACAGCAAAACCTTGGTTTGCAAGCATAATTCATTCCAGAAACATGCTTGTAATCCAAAGCACTTGCATATCAAACTGAATTTCCCCATGAGCAATAATGGAAACTCAGGTGATTCATTCCATACCCCAAAAATATTTATATAAAAATGATTACAATACTGTAATACAATACAAGATAATAAAAAAAAACAAATATAAAGAAAAAGAAACAAATTAACCTGCAGTTTGCTTTGAAAACCTTTGTGGCTGGTGTGAGGGAGACGAGAGAGGAAGGTTATTGTAGGACGACTTTCACTGTCACTAACTGAATCACTGCTAGCCTATTGGCTCACTGGAATCTTTTTTCTTTTCCATGCAGCTTTAAAAAGGAACCTATCCAATGACACTTGGTTTTGCCTCCTTTTGAGGATTTCACAGAAATGTGATAATGCATGGTCGTTAAACAGATTCATTGATCACACTGCTACAGCCTTATTTGGGTGGTGATTTTCTACAAAATTTGCACGGTTTCCCACATTTTACACATCTCCTTAATCTCATTTTAAGTGAGGGATTCCTCTGCCTTTTCCTCCTCCTCCTCTACACATGAGATCTCCTCCATAACCTCTTGCTGTTGCTCGTGATGCAGATCCATCAGTTCGTCAGTGGTCCGCTCCTGGCCATGTTCCTCCACCATCTCTTGAATGTCATCCTCATTCACTTCCAGTCCCATGGACTTCCCCAAGGGCACAATTTCATCAACACCTGGTGGCTCCCATTCACGGCAAGCCCCTCTAAGCCATGTCCAAGAATGCAATCAGGCCACAGTTTTCTCCTAGCAGAGTTGAGGGTTCTCTTTGTGACCCCATCCCAGGCTTCATCGATGATCTTGAGGCAGTTCACAACATGGAAAGGATTTTTCCAAAACTCTTGGAGGGTAAGGTCTGTTCCTTTGGTCCCTCGAAGCATCACTGAAATAGTGCTTTGGTGTAAAGCTTTTTAAAGCTCAAAATAACTTGGTGATCCATGAACTGGAGGATTGGAGTGGTGTTTGGAGGAAGGAACTTGACCTTCATGAACTCAGATTCCTCCAGTAAATCGTTCTAAGAGCCTGGAGGATGAGCAGAAGCATCATCTGTAACCAGCAAGGCTTTGAGTGGCAGATTAATTTCCAAAAGGTATTTCTTCACTGCAGGACTAAAGACTTGGTTGAACCACTCAGTGAACAAGCTACGAGTGACCCAAGCCTATCTGTTGGACCTCCACAGACCATTTAACTGGCTCTTCTGCACCTTGCATTTCTTGAAGGCTTGTGGATTCTCAGGATGATATATGAACAGGGCTTGACTTTAAAATCCCCGCTTGCATTAGTACAAAACAAGAGAGTGAGATGGTCTTTCACGGGCTTGTGACCGGGCATTATGTTCCCTTCTTCGGTAATGTAGGTCCTCTTTGTCATCGTTTTCCAAAAAAGCCCCATCTCATCTCAGTTAAGAACTTGCTCCTGCAGGTAACAGTTGGAAACCATGAGTTTCTGGAACTTGTAGCGAATGCCTCAGCTGCCTTAGCGTCTGAACTTGCAGCCTCTCCATGCCTCACTACTCTACGGATGCCACTTCTCCTCTTAAAGCTATCAAACCATCCCCTGCTTGCCTTGAAGCCTTCTTTGTTTTCTGTTGACGTACCTGGCGGTTTATTTACAAGGTCGGTATACAAGGCCTCTGCCTTCTTGCAGATAAAGTTCTCAGTCACAGTATCACCTGCTAGTTGCTTCTCGTTTATCCAAACCAGAAGCAACTTTTCTACATTTTCCAGAATATGTGGTCATTGCTTTGATATTCTTGTGACTTCTTTTGCTACATCTAGGCCCCTTATTTCTTCTCTCTTCTTTAATATTTTGCAAATGGCCAACATAGACTTCTTATAAAATCTTGCAATTTCAGCCACTTGCATACCTCGTTCATACTTCTCAATGATTTCCTTTCTTAACTTCCATGATAATCATCTCCTTCTGCTTACTGCCTTTCTGTTCAACCTCCTTCTGCATGGGAGCCATTGTATATGCTTGCACAGATGTTGACTACAGTCAACTTTTGTCATACACTGTAACTGGTAATAAGACAGCAGAGAAAAGGATCTGTGTCTGCAGGCAGCCTGACCTAGAATGAAGCAAAGCGTCCCTAAGCTTACTCTTGTATGGGAAAGCAAAGGACTGTCCATAGGTGCTTTGAATGACAAAATATACATAGTGCCAGTTGTGGGCACCTTCCAATGTTCTGAAAAATCACTGATTTCTTCCAAACACCATGGCCTGAGACCGAACATCTGAGCACGGGAGATGATCACCCACAATCTTTCAGTGAGAGAGACAGAGAGGGAGAGAGAGAGAGAGAAGCGATTGGCTCAGTTGTGATCATGTGACATTCAGCATCACGTAATACTCGTATTGCAAGACATCCCACATTTATCAAGTTAAAATTTATTAGAAATGTTTGCTCATCTTGCAGAACACTCACAGAACAAGTTACTCACAATCCAAGGTTTTACTGTACTTTTAAAGTATAAAATATAATAAAATATATCACACTATTCTAAGATAACCAACACGAATGTTTGGGTGGCCATCTTGTAAGCATCTCTTTATGTCTACATACACACAACAATGTCATTTTGCAAAAATTGGACCTAGCACAAATGATGATTTTTCCTGAGGATACCTTTCCCCACCTCTCTCTATCCTGACCCATATCAGCAGCCCACCCCCATTTTCCACAAGTAATTCATGTGTCTTAGCCAGAAAGCAGAGCCTTTGGCAAGGGTTTGCATGCAAGTTTACTTGGGGAAGTGGCCCAGGGAACAGGAATGAGGGGAAGTGACCCAGGGAACAGGAATCAGGAAGTGGAAAGAGTATAAAGCAGGGTAGGAAAAAAAGCAAATGCAAGGGTGCTTTATTGAGCTGGTCACTCCATGAGCAACCAGGGCTCCCTCTAAGGAGTTGTGTAGAATACGCCTCAGAGTTGTCCACCTGTGGGAAAGAAGGTGGAAGCACATATTCATTCACCAGCTTCTATCTCTCATTGGTTAAGGATTGCCACATGGAGTATTAATGCTCTCTTAGAGATTGTTCATGAGTGAGCAGATGCCAGACCGGTTCAGAAATCACCTATAGGGTGGCTTCAGAGAGGCCCCCATGTAGACATTGAGAAATGAGATGCAGCTGAGGGAAGATGCTGGAAGGTTATATATCTGCACAAAGCTGGTCACTGCAACAATAGACACAGTTAAAGGTAGGCTGGAGAGATGTAAGGCATGAGGCATGAGAGATGTCAAATGTGGTTTACTTCTTATACCACTCAGAAACACTCATGCCCTCCTTGGAGTCTGGTCAGTCACAGGGTCCTTAATGTGGTAGCCAACAGAAATTTCTACAGAAGGCATCATGCAGGACAGTTAGTGGACTAAGCTTCAGTCCTCCCAGCTACAGATGGTCCCAATACCATTGGTGTTGAGTGTCATGTCTCCCCCACACCCATTCCAGACTTCCCTTACCTTCAGCCAGACCTTCATCTTTGCAGAGTTGGGCCTTAGTTCCCTTACCCCTATTGGGTCATGGTTACTGGGATGGACCATTTATACATAGCACTTGGATTGAAGCATAAACATTTCATAGCTTCCAGACATGCTCCTTTCTTACCCCATTGGGAGTGGCAACCCTAGGTCTTCATAGTATTCAGAGTCAATTATCCCTAACAATAGAGTTCTTTATGATCCACTGACTCAAGGAATCTAAAATGACTAGGCAACAGTTGTAATTTCGAGTTCATCAGAACCCTCTGGTGTAAGCGTGCCTCAAAACCACTTACCTTCAACCTGGGAAACTTCTAATCTAATACAATATAAAGTTAAAAGTGGGAAGTATAAATTCCTCAAGTGGATCACTGGGAGTAATGGCAAGAGTGGCTAATCCTTCTTTTACCCCTTGGTTCTAAGATCCATGTATCTAGCTATCAAGACACAAACCATTGCTATCCTGACCATTGGTTCAGTGCATATAACACATCCTGAAAGCTACACTCCAACACCACTGAGTGTTGTGCCCAAGATTACATCTTAATGGAGTCTTTAGCAAGTTTTCATCCTTCTATTAAGCTGTAAACTTCAAGGTGATGTGCATTATAATAGAACCAGTGACTCCTACAGTTATGCATTCAATGGCACACCTCCTTTACTTATCTGAAGCAATGCTGTATATGCTCTATGCTTGTAAATCGGGCATTCTGTAGGCCCTTGGATGGTGATGCTGACAGCCGGGAAGGGGATCTCATATCCTGAGTAGGTGTCAATTCTTATAAGAACCAGTTGCTACTCCCACCAGGGTGAAGGCATCTGAAGAGATCTACCTGCCACCAGAGAGCTGGATGATCTCCTTGAGTAATGTTATCACATCAAGGGCTTGTCTACAATTTATTTGGCTGGAAATCTGGCATTCATCAGTGGCAGTAGCCAGATCAGCCTTCATAAAAAGAAGCTCATGCTGTTGGGCCAGATGTATAGCCTTGATCTCTGTTACTCTGGCATTCAGGGAACTATTGAAGAAGCCCTGGGGTGGCCAAGGAGAGAGGCTGGCTGTTATTCACACAAGGTGGACATTCTCCATGGGAGATGCTCTCTGGTGAGAGTTAACATGAGACCCAAAAATCTTAAAACTGTGCCCACTCCAATGGGCAGTTATGTCCTTCCATTTGGTTCTTTATACTAATAGAATCTTACATAAAGACAAAAGTAAACAACTCCTTTACATATACGCATATACTAAAACATATGTTGGGTTGAATTGTGCAAAAATGGGACCACATTTCATATACATTTCTACAGCTTTTATTTGCAACTCAAATCCCTCCAAATCATCCAAAAGATTTCTAATTCATTCTGATGTCTGCATATTATTTCACAGTACAGATATATCACCATTTATTCCACCAATTTCTTCTCCTGATGGAAAATCAATTTATTTCCGGTTCTTTTTTTATGTGAAATTTATTGTCAAGTTGGTTTACATACAACACACAGTGCTCATCCCAACAGGTGCCCTCCTCAATGCCCATCACCCACTTTCCCCTCCCACCCCATCAACCCTCAGTTTATTCTCAGTTTTTAAGAGTCTGTTATGGTTTGGCTCCCTCCCTCTCCAACTTTTTTTTTCCTTTCCCTGCTCCATGGTCTTCTGTTAAGTTTCTCAGGATCCACATAATTTCCAGTTCTTTAATATTAAAACACATCTGCAACATACATTCTTATGCACATTTCTGACATGTGCATAGTCAGAGTTAAGCTCTATGTGCATAGTGTTAAGCTCTATGGAGAGAGGGATTCAAGGCTGAAAGTCATAAGGACATATTGAGACTAGATACAAGCACTGATGCTTCAGGACCTCAATGATAAAGCACAAGAGCCCACCATAGACCATCCAGAAGTCTCATCATTGGAGGACACAAATACCCCAAGGGTTTAAGGAACAGTGGGTCAAGAAGAGAGTGTTCTCTCAGGGACATCGGCAAGCAGGCAGGACAGGAGCAGATGTGTTTCTTTTTCTTTCTTTCTTTCTTTCTTTCTTTCTTTCTTTCTTTCTTTCTTTCTTTCCTTTTGCTGTTTTTTATTTATTTTTGACAGAGAGAGAGAGAGAGAGAGAGAGCAAGCATGAGCAGGGGAGGGGCAGAGAGAGAGGGAGACACAGAATCGGAAGCAGGCTCCAGGCTCTGAGCTGTCAGCACAGAGCCCCATGCAGGGCTCAAACTCACAGACCATGAGATCATGACCTGAGCCGAAGTCGGACGCTCAAGCGACTGTGCCACCGAGGTGCCCCATAGCAGACGTGTTTCTGAGCATAAGTGAAGCACTCCTGGAGACTCCCAGAAATCACCGGGGAGACTGTGCCCAAACCTTGCATTTCCACAGTTGCTCCATGACAATTTGTACCATTGGGTTGCAGCAGCTTGGGGACATCTGGGTTAAACAGGAAAGGCCCCCATGTTCCTTTTCAAAGTAGCCATGGTTCACATCTCTGTTTTGAAAAATTCAAGGGATTTTAGACACTTGAAATCATCACAGGGGTTCTTCATTTTGCAGAGCAATCTAGAGAATTGCCTAAGCAGCTTTGTTTCTCCTCAATAGTAAGAGTAAAATAAATCTGGCAGGCGAGGATGCTGGGAATATACATGGAAAGTGTCAGAATGATAAAAGATTCCATAAAGTGTGTGGTATGAATAAGAGAGAGAGAGAATTTGGACACGTTATCCATTTTCCCTCCCTCTTGTTGGCTCTTAATTCTCCATTTTATTATCATCCTTTTAAAATTAAATTCTCCATGAGGGACTTCCAGTGGAGGAACTATGTCCGGAAGACCCTGCCCGGGGACCCACTCCATTCACGTTTATCAGTCACTTGGGTTTATCCTTAAGCTCACAGTGTACTTAAGTAGCCAGTAGAATGGTCAAGTGTTCACTCTGGGAACAGTCTGTGTAACTGCTAAGTCATTTACATAATAATTTCCATGGATCTCTGTGCTGTCTTCACCTGATTCTACTCTTCCTATGCATTCAGACATAATTACAGCATTTTAGATATCTTTAAAACTCAGAGGGTAGAGAAAAAGACAAGGCAGAGAAAGAAAGGAAAAAATAATTAATTTCTGAAATGGCCACAGATTTCCTGCCCTACTACCTGCTCATTGCTATCTTTGCTGCCTCCCCCTTTCAACTAGAAGCTTGAATCCTATCCCCAGGGCTCTGTGATGCTTGCAGGATAACATTCAGTCTCCCCTACCAGGTTTTCAAGGCCACCCCCAGAACTCACCTTTCAATTTGATTTCCTGCTGCTCCCCTCCCTAAGCAAAAACTTGTCTTGACCACTCCTCAAGTCTCTCATTGCTTCCCACTGTAAATATTTCTTCTGTCTGGATTTTATACTCTTTGTCCCCCCTCTGATGTCTTCTCTCTATCCATCAGGCTCCCCTTCCTTTAGAATCCAACTCAAGCCCCACTCCCTTCAAGAATGTTTCCAAGAATGTTAGCTCCCCACAGGGAGGGACTTTTCAGCCTAATTCATTTACAGATCCTTCCCCATGGTGCCTGACACATAGTAGCTGTTAAATAAATACATTTGCTAAATGAGTGAAAAGCTAAGTCTACTCCTGACTCAGTCCATCTCACCACCCACCAACTATGAGAACATCTTTCCCTCTTACCACCTGCACTTAGATCCTTCATGGTACATTGCCTCATCTGATCAGGCAACTGTTGCACATTTTGTCTTCTTGTCTTCCTTGTAGACAGAAGGATCCTGGAGGCTAAGGATATCTTTCAATTCACCTTTCCTTTGAGCTGTCAATTGCTAGCACATCACTTGGTTAATGCTGTCAGCTCTGTACTTTACTTTTAAATTCTGCAGCATCAACAGTGTAATAAATACACACATTAATTTTCATCCTCTACCACCCCCAAGGACAGGGGTTAGTTAGTTTGAAATTTCTAATCAGGCATCCACACACCATGAACCTTTAACCACTGTTATATCCAGTCAACACTAGAGGGTTTCCTGAGAGCCTAAGGGATGCTAGAAAGTTTTTTTTCATCTCTGAAATGTGTAGTGTTCCAGGTATGTGAATTGCCTACAAATATTGTTCAGGCATCTCTGACATTGCTTAAACAGAGCACCAGCCTCTCTCTCTTGGAAAATAGCAACAGCTTCCTAATGCAGTTCCTTGAACCCCTCTCTCTCCTGTATAGTCTTCAAGGAGACTATCCAACTCTAATCCAATCTTCACCATGCAAAATAATATTTCAAAAACATGAATATAGCTGCTGTTTACTCATTCTCTTAAAGCTTCCAGTGGCCTCTGTGTGATGCACAGCAGCTGAAGAATTTTAAGGCCACTGAGTACCCATCCCATGCACACTTCTCTATCCTCATCTGTCAACATTGATGCCCTGCTGTGCCTCCTCCCACCACACACACATACACACAACCTTTTTGTTCCACATGCACTTAGACCACTCATGCTGTTGGATGAACAGAGTTTGGGGATTCAGACACATGCCATTTCCCACCTTATCTGTGCCTGCCGAATGACAAGTGGTGAGTTGTGTCTAATAAGCCTCTGTAAGGCACTTCATCTGTAAAACAGAAATACTTCTCTCACTGCTAATTCTTCCCTGCAGGGATTTCAACGAATCCATCGAGGATTCTATGATTTTCATTTCTCAAAGTTTGGAACATAGGGTGACTAGAAAAAAAGAAGCTTTGAGCAGAAAGAGAAGTTGAGGGTGAACTCTGTATCTTTGCTTCTGTGTAAATTCTTTTCAGTCTTGGGATATAGAATAATATACTAGTCAGGAGAAGCTGTATTCAGGGATTGAATCTCTGAAGCTGTATTGTTTGAGCTCATATCCTGGTGTCATCACCCACTTCCTGTGAGACCTCAAGCAAGTTATTTAATAGCTCAGTGACTCATTTTCTGGATCTGTTAAATAATGGTAGTAACAGCATCTATTTCTCTGGATTTTCATGAGAATTTAATTAATTAATTAATTAATTAATTAATACCTGTAAAGTACTTAGCCTAATGCCCGGCACATACTGGGGAATCAAAAGGGCATTAATTATACAGCACTCAACTGATAATCCAGAGATCACTTTATTGTTACCTGGATGGTATTATCACAGGCAGAGGGCAATGGAGCTTGGTTGAAAGAACACTGTGTTGGAGACCTAATTTCCAGTCTCACTCTGCCACTTACTGTGTGACATTTGCTAAGCCCTTCCCTAACTCTGCCTGATTTTCTCATTGAGAGTATTGCAAGAAGCAATGCTATTCAAATTTTAGCAGTGGAACCCTTTTTCTAATGATACCTTTTTTTTTTAACGTTCATTTATTTTAAGAGAGAGAGAGAGAACATGAGTGGGGGAAAGGCAGAGAGAAAGAATCCCAGGCAGGCTCCCCACTGTCAGCATGGAGCCTGATGCAGGGCTCGAGCTCACGGTTTGTGAGATCATGACCTGAGCCAAAATCAAGAGTCAGGCACTTAACCTACTGAGCCACCCAGGCGCCCCTCTGATGATACCTTTTATGGAATTGCCGATACAGAAAACAGAATAATGCTGTTGCTACCTTCCAGCTATCCCTGCCCAAACCCTCCAAGATCCCTCTGGGCACCTCAGAAGTTCTGGCCACATAGTTAATACTCAATAAATATTAACTATTATCGTTGTGGTTGGTTGTGGATGATGACAAGGGAAGCACTGCTGTGCTTGGCATCCTGACTGGCCATTTATTCATGCACACTTTCAACAAATATTTTTCAGAGAGTTGGGTCATTTGAGGCACGTCGTCTTTCTCCCATGAGGGTGGTAAATTCTCTCTATGGCCCAGTCTCAGTCATGAGTCATAAAGAATCTAACACAATGATGGGCATCTGTAGGGACCAGTGCCAATTCCAGGTGCATTCCACAGTCACTTTACTAATTGTTCAAAAGCAAAACCAGTCTCTGCCAACTAGTCATTTCCTTTTTTAGGAATAGCTTTGCAGGAGGTAACACTGAGGAAACAGCCTGAGTTGTCAACCCAGGAAATTCCTAGATGACTCAGTGTGCAAATAAGTCAACAGTGGGGAAGTGGTCCCATCTGGTTGCTTGTATATACCAGGGAAGAGAAGAGAAAAGCAATGACACCTTTGGGAAGGACATCCTTAGGAGGGAGTAGAAGTCCCTTCGTGGCCACCATTAGTAGGGAGAGGCTTCTGGAGAGAAGGATAAATCTTTGGGGCCCAGTTTCCAGTGATCACTGCACATGTGGAGTTTCTCCCCTCACTTGCAACCATATAGGATGGGATGGCAGTTTATTAAGGAAACCAGGGAGGTCTCCTCACAGATGCTGCCCTTTACTATGTATCACCCTATGTGACACACAAAAGCTGTGTGTTTTCCACCTGTTTCTACATTGGTCTGTGCCCTTCCCATCTCTTTAAAGAACTGGTCCATGCAGAGGCAGGTGGGGTGAGGGCATTGGCAGGCTGACCCCACAGAGAGATTGGGCTCTCCAAAATTCAGTTTTAGGACACTGCTAGGGAGTGAATGGTGTCCCCCTCCCCCAAATTCATATATTGAATCCCTAACCTCTCATGTGACTATATTGGAAATAGGGTCTTGAGGAAGTAATTAGGATTAGATCAGGTCATAAGGGTGGGGTTCTAATCTGATACAGTTGGTGCCCTTGGAAGAAGAGATACCAGAGAGTTCCCTCTCTTGCTCTCTCTGCACACATACTTGGAGCAAAGGCCAAGAGAGGACAAGTGGGGACACAGAGAGAGCTGCCATCTACATCACCACAAAGAGAAGTCTCACCAGAAGTCAAACCCTGCTGACACCTTGATCTTGGACTTTCCAGCCTCCATAACTGTGAGAAGATAAATTTCAAGCCACGCAGTCTGGTATTTTGTTATGGCAGCCCAAGCTGACTAAGACAGAGACGTTTGTATGGTTTAAGGGGATGTCTCGCATAAGGCTTGGGCTGCTGAGCTGGCTGAGGAAATGTATCGGGGTGTTTTATCATTCCCTAGACAGAGACTTTATGCTGGCAATCAGAGCTGACTCCATTCCACTCTTTATAACTCTCTGAAAGCATTCAAATCCTCTCTGGCAAGGCATTTGTTCCTTTGCAATGTGGCAAATAGAGCTTCAAAAGCCTCTGTGAGACCAGGTTTTTGAAAACCTGGCTTAGAGTATAAATGACTCTCGGGGAGGGTTTGGGTTTGTGCAGCATCACTGCTAACGAACTCAGAGTGGGCCCCAGGCTCCTCCACACGGCAGGGCTGAGTGCCTGGTGGATGGTGGTAGAAACATGCTTCCAGTCCAAAACAAACCACATTGTAAAATAAATAGCAATGCATCCACATAGATGAGGCTGGTTATGACTGTAAAAATGCTCATTGTAGAAAAATTGAAAAATTCATTTAAGCATGAAGAAATTTTAAATTGCCCATAATTCCACTGCCTAGATGCATTTCCTTCTAGTCTTATGTGTATGTGTATGTGTGTATGTACTTTTTTGAGAAGAATTGGGATCATACTATGTAAAGTAATATATCTTCCTTTGTCATTTCATGTTATGTATTATAAGCATTTTATCAAGCCATTAAGTCTTCTCTGGGAAAAAAAAGATAGTATTTTAGTGACATTTAATAATGTCATGTGATTTTTACCTAACTCTCTATATTTACTAATATAAAAACATGAACGGGTACCTGGATGGCTCAGTCGGTTAAGCGTCCAACTCTTGATTTCAGCTCATGTCATGATCTCATGGTTTGTGGGATTGAGCCCCAAGTCAGGCTCTGTGCTGACAATGTGGAGCCTGTTTGGGATTCTCTCCCTCTTTCTCTGACCCTCCCCTGCTCACTCTCTCTCCCTCTCTCAAAATAAACAGTTTTTAAAATTTATAAAAAACACTAAGGGTAAAGGGAAAGGGGATGATTGTAGCTGAATTTCCCCATGTTTAGCACTCCTTAGTAGTGACCCCCAGTTACTAGAATGGGCTACCAAAAGAAACTGTATAATGTTCTTTCTCTAGAAGAGTTTGAGAACAGAATGTAGCAGGATTCTTGCACAGAGAGTCGTGACACTGAGGCTTTTCTTTCCAGGAAGCAACTTTACTCTCGCCGGCATGGCACGGCTCAGTTGGGTTTGTATCCGAAGAACTGAGCCCCGAACACCATGTTGCATAGTTTTTTATATATTTTCTACTTCTTTGTCTCCCATATATGGTAACACACAAACATGCGGTCTGATTAAGTGGTCTCATGTTACAAGGTCATGAGGGATATTGTCACATATGCATATAGCCAGGTTGCCTTGAGGGTTTTTTTTTTTTTCTTTCCTTAGGGAGGGGACCCTACCACAGGAAGAGTTTCACCCAGCTGAAATAGCTTCAGCAGGTGCTGCAGTAGCAGATCAGGACAATTTTTTTAAAATATCCAGGCATGCTAGGCATTTGGGTTCTACTTAGCCACTTAGTTTTTTACTTTTTTCCTGTTGTCCAGACACAGCATTAGGAGGATGCTGACAGACAGGCAGGGGCATCGGTCTTCCTGCAGCCTGACACCCAAGATCCTAGATTGACGAGGCCAACCCTTAATCTCATGGGTCAGAAAATGAGGCCAACAGAGCCAAGGGTGAGCACGTGTGGGGGCAACGCTGAGAGCTCAGCCCTTGCCCTTGATGCTGACTTCCTGTCTTGGTATATTCCAGCATCTGTAACAAAAATGCCACACACTGGGTGGCATATAGATAACAGACAATTATATCTCACAGTTCTGGAGGGTCTACGTCCAAGATCAAGGTGCCAACAGGTGTGGTGTCTGGCGAAGGCCCACTTCCTGGTTCATAGATGGCTGTCTCCTCACTGTGTCCTCACATGGTGGAAGAGGACAGGGAGCTTTGTGGGGCCCCTTTTATGAGCACTAATCCCATTATGGATTAGTTCCATTAGGAGCCCTCATGACCTAATCATGTCCCAAAAGTGCCACCTCCCAATACCATCACTTTGGGGGTTAGGTTCTAACATATGTAACATAGATTTGGGGTCACATTCAATCAATAGTACCCTCTTTCTCATTTTTTATTATAATGAAGACTTTTTCAGGCATAGAAAAAAGCACAGTAAAATAAGGCAAGTACTTTGTGGCCACCACTCAATTTCAGAAATAAAAATATAAATAAAGCCTCCCATGTTCCTTTTCTCCCATCCTGCTCTTCCTCCTCACCTGACACCCAAGTGGTGACCACTGTCCTGAATGTCATTCTTCATGCCCACAAGGATTTCATTATCTTTACTACACCTGTACATATTAGATAGTATATATTCTGCATGCTTTAGTTTATATACTTACTGTCATACTTTGGGCTTCTGCAACTTTCTTTTTTTCATTCAACATTTTAAAAACAATTTACCCATGTCTTAACACCTGTAGTATTCTATATTAGGGATATTTCATAGTATTTTTACCTATTGTCAGGTTGTGAACATTTAGGATATTTTCACCATGAATATGGTGAAAACGAATATTCTTGCACGGGTCTTCTGATACTTCTAGTGCTTTCCACTAGGCTACACAGCCTGTGAAGATAGTAGTGACTCCACAAATATGTGTAGATTCTAGTTACATACATGCTGTCAGTAAATGTGTGTTGTGCCATCCTGGAGAGAGTGGAGAGGGAACAGAGCACCAGTGGAATGGATGAGCTGGACCCAGAACAACATGGCAGGTAGAACTACATGTAAGAAAAACCCTGCTAAAAAGTGGAATGAGGATGTTTACAGCAGTGTATTGACAAGAACCAAAACATGGAGAGAGCCCAAGTGTCCATCGATGGATGAATGGATAAAAAAGATGTGGTGTGTGTACACACACACACACACACACACACATACATACACACACACAATGGAGTATTACTTAGCAATCAAAAAGAATGAAATCTTGCCATTTGCAACAATGTAGATGGAACTGGTATTATGCTAAGTGAAATTAGTCAGAGAAAGACAAATATCTTATAACTTTACTCATATGAGGACTCTAAGACACAGAACAGATGAACACAAGGGAAGGGAAGCAAAAATAATATAAAAAAGAGGGAGGGTGACAAAACGTAAGAGACTCTTAAATATGGAGAACAAACAGAGCATTACTGGAGGGGTTGTGGGAGGGGAGATGGGCTAAATGGTTAAGGGGCATTAAGGAATCTACCCCTGAAATCATTGTTGCACTATATGCTAACTAACTTGGATGTAAATTAAAAAATAAATAATTTTTTAAGTGGAATGGGTACAAGAAGCTCCAGGAAAAAGTGTGTACCCCACCCCACCCCTGATCAATTCCTAAACTCCTCTCCTGGAGGAGCTCTGAGGCCTCTAAGAGATGTAGGGTCATACATCAGTATTTACTGGTTAGAAAGGGTTCAGTCTGACTCTGATTTTGTTGATTATTAAATTAAAAATGCCATGAATGTGAAAGTTCTTCTGAAATATTTGACTAATTACCTGGATCTGAAACTTTTTTTTCCACCACTGTCTCTGAATTTTTTGGAATAGCTATTTAAAAAAAATTGTTTTTAATGTTTATTCATTTTTGAGAGAGAGAGAAAGAGAGCGTGTGCATGAGCAAGCAAGTGGGGGAGGGGCAGAGAGAGAGGGAGACACAGAATCCAAAGCAAGCTCCAGGCTCTGAGCAGTCAGCACAAAGCCCAACGCGGGGCTTGAACCCACAAACCATGAGATCACGACCTGAGCTGAAGTTGGAGGCTTAAGCCACTGAGCCACCCAGAGGCCTCTTGGCATGGCTATTTTTTAAGAGAATGCATGCTCCAGAAAACTTCAAGTAACCCTGTAACCTGATGTTTATTCGTCTGAAGTTCTACATCCATCACCCTCTGATTTTTGTTTTGTTTTAATTCCAGTGTAATTAACATACAGTGTAATATTGGTTTCAGGTGTACAATACAGTGAATCAACACTTCCCTACATCATCCAATGCTCATCACCACAAGTCATTCCTTAACCCCCACCACTTACCTCACCCAGCCCTACACCCATCCCTCTATTCTGTTTTCAAGATTCTCAGAAAAAGTTAAACATTTATTATTCCAATTTAGTCTGCTATAGCAAGTGCTCAGATTTTTGCCCTGAGTTTGGAGTTTTTAATGAAGCTAAAATTAAAACTGCTCTCTTGACCCAGCTACAAAGGCCCTTCCTTTATGTAATGGCCTTCACTCACATGAGAATCAAGCTTATTAGTCAACCATCCCTCACAGTAAATGAAATTCTCTAAATCTCAGTGAAACAATGTTTGCCTTTGGCCCTCTTTAACTAAAAGAGAGAACGGTTTAGACACAAAGAAAACAGTTAAAATTTGGGTTCCTTTCCTCCCCAGAATGTGCTTGCTCCAAAGTAGGTCAGACTGTGGTGTTATAAATCTTAACAATTCTCTTTAATTCTTTCACTGCTACACTTGGGGGCTTGGAGGAAAGGGGAACTTGTCCAATTAATTAAAGAAAAATCACAGTAGAAAAAGAAAGGCTCCTCAAGTGTTGAAGTTCTTCATCTCTACCCCCAATGAGTTCATCAATGTGAAATTTATTATCGTAAGAATCACTGGTGCTGAGGCAATTATACAATGGATGCTTCAGACCGCAAACATTCAATCTCCCTCCTGGTGTCTAAGAAGGAGGCTGACCCAGCTCCGGAGAAAGGGCAAAACTGAGCTCCTACAAGGGGAACCTATAATGAACCTTCACCATTCTGAGCTTGATGTTCCTACCCAGAAAGCCCAGAGAAGGGCTTTTCCAACTAAGGATTCGGCAGAAGCTTGCTAGAAAGCATAGAATTTAATGGAGGTGTGTGTGAGTGATGTGAACACGCTAAACACTTTGATATTCTCTGTGTGCATATTTTTCCTGAATCCAAATCCTTTCTTTTCTTTGGCCCCTAGCTTATACTTCTACCTTAACCGTGGAGCGGTACAATTGTTCCCAAGAGCAACCTTGCCAGAAAGTAAGTAGTATAGTTTTGCCACCTGATCCAAAGTTTGTCAGTTAAATTTTTTTTTAAGGTTACATATCTGTGTCTTCAAAAACGTTTAAATTCCTTTTTCTAAATCATAACAGGCCAGCAAAATCTGCAGGGCTTTAAGGGATTAAAAAAAAAAAGAAAAAACCTATGGCGTATTCTCTTACCATGTCTGAGTCTGCAAAAAATTATTCCAGAAAAATGACTCCTCATTAAACTATCCTGGAATAAAACCTTCCAGTGTCCCCCAATTAACCAATCCAGGACAACGCAGTTATCATCAACACTCTCACTTCTATGTGTCTAAAAGATAGAGGCCCTTTTATAGCTTTCACTGAAAGGAAATACATTATTCTAATTAATGTCTATAAAGTTACAATCTTAAATACATTCATCAACTATTGCCCAAAATATGTGGCCTAATAAAGAATCCCAAAACTCAGTGATGTAACGGAAGTATTGATTTCTTGCTCAGGCATCTGTGTGGGTGGTTAGATTGACCTCAGCTAGGTTGGCATCAGGCTGTGGGTTGGGACTTGGGCTACTCCATTTGTCCCTCATTCTCCTCAGATCAGTGGTTTCAGATGATCTCCTGGTGGGGAAATGCAAGAACACAAAGAATGAGTCCATGCCTACCGATAGATTTAAAGTTTGTGCTCGCTCTGTGGGTGAATTGTTTTTGTTTCTTTTGTGGGGGGTGGTATTTTTAGTTTAAATGAAATACTTATTTTAAATCAAAAAATAAAATAAAGTCTATGCTCACTTTCCAAATATAAACATTTCTTTGACCAAAGCAAATCACATGGCTAAACCCAACATCAGTGGAGTAAAAAAATAAACTCCACTTCTCATGGAAAGAACTGTATACTCACAAGTCAGAGGGTATGGATTGAAGAACAAGTGGGGTAAATAATGTGATCTATCACTCTAATGTTTTCTAGTTTATTTTTTAAATTAACAAAAAATTTTTTAGAGAGAGCACAAGCAGAAAAGAGGGGCAGAGAGGTAGAGAAAGAGAGAGAGAGAGAGAGAGAGAGGGAGAGAGAGAGGATCTTAAGCAGCCTCCACACTCAGCATGGAGCCCATTTCAGGACTTGATCCCACGAGTCTGGGATCATGACCTGAGCTGAAATCAAGGGTCAGACATTCAACCATTCAACCAACTGAGCCACCCAGGTGCCCCTTTAAATTTTTATTTTAATCACCTGGTGCTCATCACAATAAATGCACTCTTTATTCCCCATCACCCATTTCACCCATCTCTCCCACCCACCTCCCCTCTCTAGCCATCAGTTCTCTAAGAGTTTGTTTCTTGCTTTCTCTCTCTCTCTTTTTTCCCCTTTGTTCATTTGTTTTGTTTCTTAAATTCCACATATGAGTGAAATCATATGATATTTATCTTTTGCTGACTGATTTATTTCATTTAGCATTATACTCTCTAGCCCCACCTCCATCCATGTCATTGCAAATGTCAATATTTTGTTCTTTTTTTATGGCTGAATGATATTCCATTATATATATATAAATACACACACACACACACACACACACACACACACACATCCCATCTCCCTTATCCATTTATCAATTGACAGACACTTGGGCTGCTTCTGTAAGTTGGCTATTATAAATAATACTGCTATAACATAAGGGTGCATGTATCCCTTTGAATTAGTGTTTTTGTATTCTTTGGGCAAATATCCAATAGTGTGATTACCGGGTATTAAGATAGTTCTATTTTTAACTTTTTGAGGAACCTCTTTACTGTTTTTCAGAATGGTTGTACCAGTTAGCATTTCCACCAACAATGCAAGAGGATTCCTTTTTCTCCACATCCTCACCAATGCCAGTTGTTTCTTGTGTTTTTGGTTTTAGCCATTCCAACAGGTGTGAGGTGACATCTCACTGTGGTTTTGATTCACATTTCCCTGCTGATAAGTGATGTTGAGCATTTTTTCATGTGTCTGTTGGAGGTCTGGATGTCTTCTTTGGAGAAATACCTGTTTATGCCTTCTGCCCATTTTTAAATTGGATTTTGTGTTTTTAGGGTGTTTAATCTTTTCTACTTTAACTAAAGCAGCAGCCTATAACCCTTTTAGGCACCTTAGAAGACTCATACAATCTGATAGACACCCTGGATTTGAATGTTGGCTTTTCCACTGACTGACTAGGAAAACTATAGGAGATTATTCATTTTTTCCAGGCCCAGTTCCTGAATCTGTAGAATGGGAGAGCAAATAACTTTATATGACTATTCAAGCAACTGAATGAGTCAGTATATATATAAAGCTTAGAATAATGTGATGTCCATAGTAAAATGGGCTCAGTTGATAGTAGCTGCTGGTATAGGGTTATTCAATAGACATTTATTGAGAATTTACTACATGCTAGGCATTTTGCTAGTGTGTGGTGATAGAAAGATAAATGATACAGTTCCTGAAGATGAAGAGTATTAATTATGTTTGAAACAGGTAGCAGTCACTAGGATAGAAATGTATGGGGAAGGGAAGAGGTACCTGAAGCATCGGGAAAAGACTCCCGGTAGAGATGACACATAGAGTCTAAGAAATTGAATAGAAATTTGCCAGATAGGTGAAGAAGGGGATTCAGAGAGGGCATTTCAGGCAGAGGAACAGGCAAATAGCTCAGATGACAGAGTCATTCAGTGGATATGTAAGAAGGAAGGAGAGAAACTGAAGAAGTATGGTTGTGACAGGGGACAAGTTCAGTCATCAGAAGTTTACTTTACTAAGAAGTTAGATTATATTCCCAAGTCCATTAGCCCTCCAGTTGTGTTCAGACTGGAACTATTTACTTAATGACATCTTCTCCAATTTGCATCAATGCTACATCATCCCATTTAAACTCCTATGACCTGGTACAGAGAGAAGTTTGGAGTCTGTTGGAAGAGAGATCTTCAGCTATAGTTGCTAGAAGAGAGACAGGAACTTGGCTGCACCTTCAATTCTATGAAATTCAGCAAGGGTTTAATGGAGTGTCCTTTTGTGCCAAGCACTCTCCTTGGCACGTGGGATGGGGGATTGGGGTGGGGTGAAAAAATGGGAACAGACATGAGCTCCACTTCCAGAAATTCCAAGCCTAAGGGTTGGGTTCTAGCTATAGGAAACCCACAGTATGTCCCATAGAATTGCTGCAGCGGTCACATGTGCCCTATTCCTTCAGCCTCCAACAAGCTCCATTCACTTTGGGGGTTACACTTCCTGCATCAGTAAGTGGGGATCACCTCCACTGGGCAGGATGGGTGAGAAATGCTTTCCTGGGTTCCACCCAATGCTGACCTTTCCTCTCCTCTCCACACTCCCCACTGTTATCCTGAGGAGAGAAGATGGAGTCAGCAGGGGGAAGGTTGAGGAATAGGAGAGGCTTGGACACAGGATATGTTGCCTCTACTTTGGAAAGATAAACTGCTTGTAAAGCCCAATTCTGTACCTCATGAGCATTGAAGACACAGATTTTAGGAATGAATCAGCAATGAGTTTCTGCTGAATTTTTAAGTTTTAGCTGTCACACCATTCAGTGGTCATTACCCCTTTTTGATGAATCCGCAAGGTTTAGCTTTGTAATTCCCAAGAAATTCTGAGCTTCAAGAGACACTCTGTATTGTATGCTAGTGAATCCCTCAGGCCATGATTTTTATTTATTTATTTATTTTTTTGTTCTGTTTTTGGAGAGAGAGTGTGTGAGCAGGGGAGAGGGGCAGAGGGAGAGGGAGAGGGGAAGAGAGAGAAAGAGAGAGAGAGAGAGAGAGAGAGAGAGAGAGAGAGAGAGAGAGAATCTTAAGCAGGCTCCATGCTCAGCCCAGAGCCCAACACAGGGCTCAATCCCATAACCCTGGGATCATAACCTGAGCCGAAATCAAGAGTCGGATCTTCAACCAACTGGGCCACCCAGAAGCCCCCATGATTGCTCTTTCTAACAGTGGATCTATACCTCCCCATCTAGAGTGCTCTAGTCCCTGGGGACCCCTCATGCTGCAGCATCCTCCTGCAGGATCCACCTCCCTAGATCCTCATCAACCTTTAGGCCAAAACACACTCTGCTTCAGCCACCTGAGTTCATGCCCTTCTTTCTCACCATAACTGGCCCCAACCCTTAATGCCTGGACCTCTAAGAAAATGGTCTTGTCATCTCCTCTTATGAATATTGGGTGCCATTTTATTTCATCTCACCTCAAGACATCTGGAGCCAAAGATCAGCTCCTGACATCTGGAGCTCCTTCTAGGCCAGTGGATAGGATTCACCCTCTTTATGGATGATGTTGATGGAACTGACCCCCACTAGGAAGACATTGGAGGCAGGCCTTGCCTTGACCCGAGTCAAGCAGGATCCAATTTTCCAATTCTGTTCATTCCCTGCTGCAGCTGTAACAACTTACCACACGCGTGGTGGTTGAAAATTGTCCAAAGGGATTATTTTACAGTTCTGGAGATCAAAACTCTGAAGTGGATCTCACTGGGCTAATACCAAGGTGTCAGTAAGGCTGCATTCTCTTCTGGAGACTCTAGGAATCCTTTCCTTGCCCTTTACAGCTTACGGAGGCCACAGGCAGCCCTTGGCTGGTGGCCCCTTCCTTCATTGTCAGAGCTAGCAATGGTGGATTGAGTCTTTTCCCTCTGCATCACTCCAATGCTGGTTCTTCTGCCTCCCTCTTCCACATTAAGGACTCTGAGATTACACTGGGCCCCCTCGACAATCCAGGATAATCTGCTTTAATCAGTCAGTTGATTAACAAGCTTAATTCCTTTTGCTCCTTTAATACCCCCTTGCCAGGTAATCTACCATGTGCACAGGTTCCTGGGCTTAGGACAGGGACATGTCTGGGGAATCACGGTCCTATCAAGCACACTAATCAAGGAGAGGTGCAGGACAGACATTTCCCAAGCCTGGTTAGTGGGACAGACACAACCGGAGACAGCCACAGGGTGGAATGCTTCCAAATCGGAAGGGCAGAGGAAATACAGTAAAGCATTTCCTCCCCTCAAACTTGTCTTATCCTCAGTATTTCAAGCTGCCAAAAAAGCTGTAGCGGGGGTGAGGGGTGGGGGTGGGCTTTCCCTTTGTTTAAAGCTGTTGCTCTGACATGCTAATGATGGAGAACTTCTCTAAGCCTTCAAAGAGTGGAGAGGGCAGATGAGACAGGAGCTAAAGCCTGCCCTTCTTCCATCTGCTAGGGGTTACTTAACATTGTTCTGCGGAGGTGTTCCTCACATATTCCAAGAGGATTAGGCCATCTGCCTCCCTGTCTGTAATTACTTGCATACTTGTGCTTCTGCTCCTAGTGCACTATGTTATTATGTTTTGGGCTTTTAAAGTATGACGTGTGCCTCCCTTTTCTGAATTCAGACTTCCTCAGACGATGGCACAGATTTTCACTTTGATTCTAAGCCTCTGCCCCTTCAGTGCCCGAGAGAGGGCACTGAGCTTAGTGGGTGCCCAAGCGGCTATGGCACTGGCTGTATAAGGAATCTCTGGGGGATGTTTGGAGTCCTCGAGTGGCAGGGAAGCCATAAGCATGCTCTCGCTTCCCGGGAAGGAGGAGTTGCAGTAAACAGGAAATCATCTGCCATCAGTTGTTAGCATTGTGCGAGCCATTCTGCTTTATAACCCAGGACAGCATGGAAGGGCTGCTGGGCATCTAGAGCAGGAGAGACTAGGAGGGAGGGGGGAAGGGGATGGTAAGCTGAGCGTGGTACATCTCACCACTTTGTCAGCAAAGAGAAAAATACTGGGATGAGAGCCAAGCAGAGGAGTGGACAGATTGTCCCCTGTGTCCCCAACCTTAGAGGCAGGGACAGTGATGGCAATGGCTTCATAGGTGATTGGAGAGTGAACAGGTTAGAAAAAGAGCAGCAACTTCCTCTGCCAACTTTGTCTGGTGTCACATGCTCTTGTTATGATTTCCACATAATACTAACAACCAGCAAATCAACAAATTACCTGGTGGGAGAAATTATTGAAAGAGCTTTCCTTTTAGAGAATGTGCTCAGAGAAAGTAACTGCTGCCCTGAGCACCGGCCCCAGCCGCATCTCTACATCTCTAGTCCATTCCACCTACCCACCCATCCACCCATCTGCTCACGTGCACTCATGTGTCCACCTGCCCATGTGACCACCCCTCATCATTCTCCACCTGCCCACGCCACTAACCTACACCACCACAGCATCCAGCCTCCAACTGCCCGCCCCCCACTGTCTCACACCATCACCCTCAGCCAGCATCCACCTGACTGCCCCCTCCTCCCCTGCTAACCCATACCACAGCCAGTTCATCCATGCTCCATCTTTTTTGCTGAAAAGAAGACTACCTCAGCAAGATGGCAGGATAAGAGGTCTTCATTCCCAATTAGGAGGACTGGAAGACTGGAGGGCAAGAGAGTCAGAGCATGTAGTCTGTGGCTCTCCCAGAGGCACATGCTCTTGCGGTGTGAGGAACCACACATCCTACAAGGATGGACATCTTGTCTGAGTGTGTGTGCTGGGGAGAGTTGACCTGGGACCTGCCCTAGTCCCCAGCCAGGATTCTGTTGCCATTTTTTTTGTTGGAAAGGCACAGAAAGCCCCAAATGAGTATTCAGAACTCACCTGTATCATAAGACTTCAGCTAAAGCAAATTCTGGGTGTGAACATAGTGTCTATAGGTGAGATCTTTTCTTTTTGAGTATATGACATAGTCACATGCTATTAAATTTAAAAGGAACAAAAGGATACACGGTGAAAAATCCTTCCCCCACCCAACCCCTGGCTCCAGGTACATAATTACTTCACTGAAAATAGCTAATGCAATTAATTTCTTGCATATCCTGCCAGAAAAATGAAATGCATGCACAAGTAAACGTGTATAAGTATTCTCTCCCCTCCCTTTTTAATCTTATTTTTAAATTTTTAAAGATAGACTTTTTTTAAAAAAATCAAAATATATTAACATACAATGTTATATTAGTTTCAGGTATACAGCACAGTGATTCAACAATTCTACACATTACCCAAATTCACCATGGCAAGTATAGTCACTGTCACCATACAGTGTTACTGCAGTATTATTGACTGTATTCCCTATGCTGCACTTTTCATCCCTGTGACCTATTTATTTTATAACTAGAAGCTTAGAACAATTGTAGGTTCAGAGCAAAATTGAGGGGTAGGTACAGAGATTTCCTATATACCTCCTGCCCCCACACATGCAGGGCCTTCCCCATTAGCAATACCCCCCGCCAGGGTGGTACATTCACTATAATTGATAAGCCTACATGGACACATCATTATCATTCAAAGCCCATAGTCTATATTAGGGTTCCCTCTTGGTGTTGCACATTCTAGGGGTTTCGACAAATGCCTGTTGTGTACCCATCTTTATAGTATCAGACAGAATAGTTTCACTGACTTAAAAATCCCCTGTACTCCCCCTATTCCCACGGACCCCCTGGCAACCACAGATTTTTTTTTTACTGTCTCCATAGTTTGGCCTTTTCCAAGATGTCATATAGTTGGAACCATACAGTATGTAGCCTTTCCAGATTGGCTTCTTTCACTTGGTAATAAGCAATTAAAATTCTTCCGTGTCTTTCCACGGCTTGATAGCTCATTTCTTTTTAGCACTCAATAGTATGCCATGGTCTGGATTTACCACAGTTTATTTATCTATTCACCTACTGAAGGACATCTTGGTTGCTTCAAAGCTTTGGCAATTATGAATAAAGCTGCTATAAACACCTATATCCAGGTTCTCATGTGGACATTAAGTTTCACCTCATTTGGGTAAAAAACCAAGGAGTATAACTGACGTGTTGAACAGTCTCCCGTCTCTTTTTATCAAAACAGTAGCTTCCCATGCACAATGTTCTGCATCTTGCTTTTTAAATTTATGTTTTGGAGATCACTCCATATCAGTTCTGCTTAATTCTTAATGGCAGTTAAAAAAAATACATGGAAAGGATCACGAATCTAAGCCTATAATAACCAGGACAGCTTTTCCTTTGGTGGCTTTCTTATGAGACATAATCTGGAAGATGAAATTTCCTGTTGAGGAAAAAAACATGGTACAAGTAGTTCATCAGCCTTAAACAGTTGGGCAGGGGATTACTTTCTGGAAATAGGGACATCACCATGGGGTACACAGGATGGTAGCAGGATTTGAAAAAAAGAACAAAGGATCTGGAGACTGAAGCTGATTGAGAGTCTGGCTTCCTCTCTTACTAGCTGTGTGGCTTTAGATGGGTCATTCATGAATAAGGACCCTCCGTTTCCTCATCTGTAAAATAAAGCCAATAAAAGTGGATATCTCTGAGGTTTTGAAAGAACCAAAGGAGATAGCACCAAATGGCTCGCTCTGTTTATTCTCGCAGCAACATTTGCCAAATGCTGGCTGTACATCACACAGAGTTCCAGGAACTGGGATGCTGGGTAAAAAGATGGCAAATTCCCTCATGCCGGTGAAGCTTCTGCTCTCCTGGTATGGGGAGACTGAACATATAAGCAAACAAAAGATTTCGAGATGGGGAGCTATGAAGGAAATAAAACACGGGGACCCAGTAGTGAGTGGTTGGACGGGGAGGTCGTAAAAGTGGCCTGCTCAAGAGCTCCCTGCAGGGCTGGCACCCCACCCCTGCAAGGAAGGAAGGGTGTCGAGGCTGTGAGCAAATTCTCCGTGCCCACTCAGTGCCCAGGGAATGCCACCCTCGGGAAGGAAGGTTGGTATCTTTTTTTTTCCAACAGAATCTTCTCTTCCTAATACTTTCTCTGCCATAGGCATGTCTGGGGCCGAGGGCATGAAGCAGGGCAACAGAGGCCATGGGCCTGTGTAATACTTCTCTGGAACAGATCTGGAACAGGAGACCAGGGGGTGAGCTCCCCCAGCGAATGCATCTTCAGTGCTGCCTCTGCAGCTGGGACAAGCTGCTTGTTGTTTTGTTTGCATTGTAAGGCTTTTTTTTTTCCCCCTGCTAACACTGCAAAGCCGTGCATTTGCGTATATCTGTGCTTGTAAAATGGTGTGCATCTAAAAGGGGAGAAACCAACACATATATAAATGTATACACATATGTAGCAGTATTTCTAAGCTCTTGTGTACTTTTGAAGTACATTGAGAACAAAACAACTTCTCAGATTCACCCTCCATTCAAAAGAAGGACTGGAGCAGCCCCAGGGGAGGTGAGAGAGGGCTGGTGTGTCTTAAACGGCAGTAAACTAATCCGCAGAGGACTCGCCTGGACTCCTATCCCCAAATACCCCAGAGATTACTGAGAGGCTCCCAGCCCAAATCCAAGTCATCCCCTAGCAACCTTGTAAATAGTAGTAGTAGTAATAACCATCCTTTATTGAAGCATGCTGTACACAAAGTCCTCAGGCTAAGTATAGTCCATACATGTCTAATTCTTACAACAAAACTCCAAGATTATTACTTCTGAGGTGGGTCTTAGGAACTTGTAGGCAGGGGAGAAATCAAAAGGAGAATCTGTGCCATTCTCCAAGGAAGGCTTGATTTAAGTTATATAACTTGACTAAAGACACAAGCTAGTCAGTGGCAGAGCTGGGATCCCTACACAGACCTATCTGATTGTGAATTCAGCATCTGTCTACCTGGAGGACTCCATTCAGGCCCATGTCTCCCCCTACAAGTCACCAGAACTGTCAGATTGCTGATCTGCTCTCAGGGATCCCACTAGACCGCCAGGCAGAGCCAGTTTCCTACACAGTGCCCGTGTTCTGGCTCCTGGTGGTGAGAAGTTGCGTGTAACCTCTGACCTCAGCTTGCAGCATGGAGGGAGGCCTGGCCCTATCTGTGTTGCTATCCCATGCGGATCCCTGCCTCTGTCTGCCCTCCACTGACCAGCCTTAGCAAGATGGAAGACAGAATAGAAATCTATTCCAGTCTTTTCTTCTTCAATCAAAGCTTACCTATTCCAAAAGTAGTTTAGTTGTTGCCCAAGGCCAGGTGAGTGGGGGAATGGGGCATGACCACTAATGGGTAGTGGCGTTCTTTATTGAGGTGATGAAAATGTTCTGGAATTAGATAGTGGTGATGGCTGTGCAGCACTGTGTACTAAAAATCGCTGAATTGATCAATTGTATGGTATGTCAAATATACCACAATAAAGCTATTGAGAAAAAAAAAATCCTTAGCTGCCCCATTCCCCATCTTTTCATGGCTAATGGGTGATCAGGTATGGTGAGTTTTAAATATGTCTACAAATCTTTGATACTCTTCCGTTCGACAGATGGCATTTAATTACCTTCCCCTTGAGTATGGGCTGGACTTAGTTACTTCATCCCAAAGAATGGCGTATGCCCGCAGTGAGAGAGTGTGATTTCCAAGACTAGGACATGGACAACATTTGTAGCATCTTCCCTACTTCTCTCTCTCAGATCACTCACTCTTGAGGAGAGCCCACAGCCATGTTGTGAGGATACTCAGACAGCCCCCCAGAGAGGTACACGTGATGAGGAACTGAAGCTTCTTGCCAAGAACCATATGAGTGAGCCATCTTGGAAGCACTCAAGGCATCACATGCAGACTGCAGCCCCCGCCAGCATCCTAACCACATCCTCATGAGAGACCCTGTACCCGAACTGCCAGCTAAGCTGCTCCCAAATTCCTGACCCACACAAACTGTGAGATATAAATTTTTACTGACTTAAGCCACTAAGTTTTGGGACAATCTATTACACAGGAAGAGATAACTTTAGATACAGTAAAATACACATTAGGTGGTTCATTAGATTTTATTGGCTAACAATGTGGACAAATGTTGGGTTACTGTTTTATCCTTCCAGAATAACGCCTTTCTATTTTAACAGAGGGACCCTGGAGACACAGTGCCCCAATTCAGAAGCATCGTGACAATGGTGAGCATTTCAGGCTTGGTGGCAGATCTGTTGGGAGGTTATTTTTGGTCCAGGGCTGGGAAGTTTATGTGACTTCTAATCACTCCATGCAGCCAGCTGCCTGTTCTTGGTAGGAGTGTCCCTGCCCATTCCTCAGGCGTCCCAGAGAAACAATTCCTGTCAGAGGCAACATGGGCAGAGACTCAATAATGTCACCACTGTCCAAGTGACAGGAGAATGCTCTTCTCTCTGCAGGCTCTCATTCCCCTTGCTTTTTTTCATGGCACCAGCTCCCTTCACTTTATCTCATCTCCCATGAATAAAGGTCAGTCATTCTCTCCTTTATCTCCTTCACTGAGGGGGTCTTTCTATCGCAAGTAAATTATGTCTTTGCTGCCTGCTGACTTTTTCTTTTTTCTTTTTTTTTTCATTCCCTCTGTCTCCTTTGACATTTGTTTCTGCTACAGTCCTCTGGAAATCCTAGAATTCTGCTAATTTACCCAAAGCTGGTGATTGGGGTATAAGAGCCCCGGAGACCATAGCAATTACTTCAGAGGTTTTTATGCTTGGCTGAAACAGAAAAGATGAGCACACGCATGCACACAGCACACCATCACAAAAACAGCAAAAAGGGGAGCGTAATGGCTCAAACTTCGCCGTTGACAGGTCTTCCTCCTCACACTGAGGCTGAGGATTGTCACTGTATAACAAAAAACAAAACCATTCCTAAAGGATTAAAAATAATCTCTCAAGCCTATAATATCTCCTTCTCCATAATCTGTACCTTCCAGTGTTTCATTTCTCCATCTACTTTGCATATGTTCATAAATTTTCTGTCTTTCCCTAACAGTATAAACAATTGCTCAGTATCCTAACTCCAGGTTTTGAGTTTCATGCTTTCATTGCTAATCCTCTTTTAGAAACCAAGAACTACGTTGTGACCCCAGGTTTCCCATATTGAGTCCTCAAAGAGCACTGTAGGGAACTCATAGGGGAACACAGGATATTTTACCTCTTTTGATGGAAATGCAGCAAGACTCCACATGGGGGGACAGTAGTCTGAGATAGTTCACAGTTTCACATTAGACCCAAATAGATTCTTTTTGAGAACATTATGTATTTAAAAAGCTGAGGTTTTCGTGGGCATGATGATAAAAAGGAAATGTCACCCCAAATTCAATGTGGAACAGAAAATGAAAATGGCAGTCCCCAATCTGATTCCAAGGTTTGAGAAATTATATAGTATCCAACAGCTACATATGCCCCATTCATAAGGAATTGTGATCTTTTAAGAATGGAATCATGATATTAGTTTTTTTCATTAATTTATGTGAGTTTTTTTCACATGGCAATGATTGTTAGGACGTAAATACCTATTAAGCTGCTTCGACCCACCTACTTACCACGTGGTATTTCTTTGGGCCTCAGGGCACTGGGGAAAAATAACTGACATACTAAGAGAGCAGTGAACTGAGAAAGTTTAGGAATCTCTCTTGTGACCTGTTGTGCCCTGGCCTTGCCCCATCCATCTCTATATTCCCCTGTCCTCTTCATCCTATGCCTTGTCATACGTAGAGCACTGGGCTCTGTTCCTCGCACTCACCATGTCTCTTTGCCTCTAGGATTTCACGCATGCCCTCCTCTGTGTTGGGAATGGCTCTTTTCTTTTCCTTGCTGTACCCTCTCATAACACCTGTATTTGCAACTATAATAGCACCTATCACATCGTGTTGCATTTATTTGCTTGCTCCCACTAGGCAGCGAGCTTCTTGAGAGTGAAGAACAGATCATGTTCGCCTTGGTGTACCCAGCATTGGCTGACAAAAGGATAGGGGGTGAGCCTGTTACTGGAAGCTTAATTGAAAATTCTGCTGGCTAGATGCTGCCTCTTACCCTCTCCTACACAGACAATCCTATTATCCCCAACCTCCCCTGCATCATCTGTACTGCAAGCACAGAGACCAATCATGGATCAGGTGGACTTTCTTCCCCCAAAAAGAACATCATTTAACATTTAACATACTAACAAGGTGACTTTCTGTTCCTCTGAGCAAGGCTCTTCCTCCCTTGGGTGCTCAGTTGAATTACCTGTGAAGGTGAGTATAAATATGCTCTATCTGCCCAAAGAGAAGGCAGCTACCAGTTCACCTCTGAAGGTACACTCACTCCAAGAATCCAGGATTGTACAGTGATTTATGAACTTAGAGTTTCCAAACCACTAGAGCAGAATTTATGTGCAAGACAAATGGACCAATCACGTGCAAAAAGAACTTGTTCTTAATGTGAGTGATGAAATTCATTAAATAAAGGAAACTCTTTTTAATTGGTATGTCCAGATAATTGAGGACTCAGTTCTTTGTCCTTGGCCTAAATCAGTAGATATTTTGCATGGGTTTAGGGCAGGTCTGAACCTTCAGTGAGACCTTCCCAGGGCCCAGGTTTATTCCCAAGGCCAACTTTGAACCCAAATAATTAATTTTTCCCTACCTTTCCCATGGCACTTTGCTCAAAACCACACGATGGTCTCTGTCATTGCCTTCTTTGATATTTTGGATTGTTTACTCACAAATTTCACCTTTTTTCCCTGAACTACTCTCTCCTAGACCTTCTACTCTCTTTTTCAGGTTTTAGACCCCATCCCAACTGGTTCTTTGCCGAAACTTGTATGCGTATTTAAGCCTTATCCAAAAGATAAACCATCTTCCTTGGTCCCTACACGATCCCGTAGTTCTCCCTCCACCCCGTACACCCAAGCTTCAGGAAAGAGTGGTCTGAGCTTGCTTTAACCAGGGTTGCTAGGACTTACCTAACCTCCATCTAGAACATACCCTCTTCAGGGCTGATGTACCCGACCCTATGGTCAGATGTCCATAGCATCTGACCTCAGCCTCATCTGCCTCTCTCTTTTCTGATACTACTGGTTCTCAGATTTCCCTGGGAGGGCTCGTTCAGACAAAGATTTCTGGGATCCATCTGAGAGTTTCTAACTTAGTATACCTGGTCTAGCACATACGTTCCTAACAAGTTCCCTGGAGATGCCAAAGCTTCTGGTCTTCGGGCCACACACTGAGAAGCATTATGGGGAATAATTTTGTCTACTCTCCTGTTTGCAGTGCCCTGACCTTCAAACATTTGGAAGTATCTTGAGACATTTCTTGGTAGTCACAACTTGGGTGGGTGAGTGGTACTGGGATCTAGTGGGCAAAGACCAGGGATGATGCTAAACATCCTAAAATGTGTGGAACAGTCACACACTTACCCCCAATAAAGAATTATATGGCCAAAACGGTTAGTGTTACTAAAGAACCCTTGAGAAACCCTCCTCTAGAGATTCTGTCCCAGGCTGGCTGGTCTCTGGTCACCTGCTCTGTTTATCCACTCGATCCCTATTGCCCTTTGTTCCTCTTTGTGTATATGTCTTATCCGTCTCTAATTTTTCATGTCACTATCCCTCCTTATTTAAGATTTCATCATCTCCCATATGGATTACCTACTGCAGTAGCTTCTTCGAGGACTTTTTGACAATAAGGTCATCCCTTCCAAATCGATACAAATTCTGAGCATGTGGCATCCCTACTTAAAAGCTATCAATGCCTCCCTTCCCCATCAGTGCCTCAATGAGAAGATGTCAGGACCTTGGAACATGCTGACTCCTTCCAGCCTCATGAGTCTGTTCTGCCCCTTCCCCACACACCATGTTTCTGCCCTGCAAAGCTAAACACAGTTGCCCATAGATGCCACTTGCTGCCTCATCTCCAGGTACATATTCTGTTCCTTCTTTCTAGAAGACTCTTTATTAATCTCTGCTTGGCTAATTCTTTTCCAACCTTTAAGACTCAACTCTAAGTGCCACATCCTCCAAAGAACATTTTCTGAGCCTACTCACTGGCTGAGTTAGGAGTTATATCTGTGCTCATCTATCCCAATATGAATCTCATGGAAGGGGCAGCATAGCACAGTATTCAACACTATACCTCTGACCTGAATTGCCACGACTTAAATCCCAGTTCTGATGCTCACTAGCTGCATGATCTTGAATAATCTACTCAACTGTCTGTGTATCAACTGTTTTGTCTGTGAAATGGCAGTGATATGGTACCTACCTCATCAGGTTGTTGTGAGAATCAACTGAGTTAATATGCAGGCATACCTTGTTTTATTGTGATTCACTTTATTGTGCTTCTCAGATATTGCAATTTAAAGGTTTGCAGCAACTTTGTGTCACGCAAGTCCATTGGTGCCATTTTTCTAACACCATTTGTTCAGGTCATATCGCTTTGTCACATTTTGGTAATTCTCTCTATCTTTCAAACATTTTCATTATTATTACATTTGTTATGGTCATATGTAATCAGTGATCTTTGATGTTTCTATTGTATTTGTTTTGGGGCGCAGTGAACCACACCCATATAAGATGGCAAACTCAATAAATGTTGCATGTGTTCTGGCTACTCCATGAAATAGCTATTCCCCATCTCTCTCCCTCTCTTTGGACCTCCCTATTCCCTGAGACACAACAGTATTGAAATTAGGCTAATTCATAACCCTCTAATGGTCTCTAAGTGTTCATGTGAAAGGAAAAGTCACTCATTTCTAATTTCTTAAATCAAAAGTTGGAATGATTAAGCTCAGTGAGGAAGGCACATCAAAAGCCAAGATAGGCCAAAAGTGAGGCCTCTTGTGCCAAACAGTTGGCCAAGTTTTGAATGCCAGGGAAAAATCCTTGAAAGAAATTAAAAGTGGTACTCCATGGAACATATGAATGGTAAGAAAGCAAAACAGACTTATTGCTGATATGGAGAAAGTTTTGGTGCTCTGTTTAGAAAATCCAGCCAGCCACATCATTCCCTTAAGCCAAAGCCTAATCCAGAGAAATGTCCTAACTATGTTCAATTGTCTGAAGGCTGAGAGAAGTGAGGAAGCTGCAGAAGAAAAGTTGGAAGTTAGCAGATATTGGCTCATGAGGTTTCAGGAAGACTGTATCCATAACATAAAAGTGCAATATGAAGCAGTGAGTATTGACATAGAAGCAATCCAGAAGATCTAGCTAAGATAATTAACAAAGGTGGCTACACTGAACAACAGATTTTCAATGTAGATGAAACAGACTTCTATTGGAAGAAGACACCATCTTGGATTTTCATAGCAAGAGAAGAGAAGTCAATGCCTGGCTTCAAAGCTTCAAATCATAGGATGACTCTCATGCTAGGAACTAATGCAGCTGGTGACTTGAAGTTGAAGCCAATGTTTATTTACCATTCTGAAAATCCTAGAATGTTTAAAAACTATGCTAAATCTATTCTGCCTGTGTCCTATAAATGGAACAACAAAGCCTGGATGACAGCACATCTATTTGCCATATGGTTTACTGAATACTTTCAGCCCACTGTTGAGACCTACTACTCAGAAAAAAAGATCCTTTCCAAATATTACTACTCACACTCAATGCACCTGGTCTCCCAAGAGCCCTGATGGAGATGCACATGAGATGAATGTTGTTTTCTTGACTGCTAAAACAACATCCATTCTGCAGCTGATGAATCAAAAAGTCATTTCAACTTTCAAGTCTTATTATTAAGAAACACATTTCATAAGACTATAGCTACCATAGAGAGTGATTCCTCTGGTGGATCTGGGAAAAGTAAATTGAAAAGCTGTGGAGAGGATTCACCATTCCAGATGCCATTAACGACATTTGTGATTCATGGGAAGGGGTCACTATATCAGCATTCACAGGAGTTTCAAAGAAGTTGACACCAATCCTTATGGATGACTTTGAGGGGTTCCAGACTTCAGTAGAGGAAGTAACAACAGGTGTGGCAAAAATAGGAAGAGAACTAGAATCAGGAGTTGAGCCTGAAGATGTGATGAATTGCTACAATCTAGTGAAAAACTTGAACAGATGAAGAGTTCTTCTTATGGATGAATGAAGAAAGTGGTTTCTTGAGATGGAATCTACTCCTAGTGAAAATGCTGTGAAGGTTGTTGAAATGACCATAAAGAATTTAGACTATTGCATATACTTATATGATAAAGCATCAGCAGGATGTGAGAAAACTGACTTCAATTTTGGAAGAAGTTCTACTGTGTGTAAAATGCTGTTGAACAGTATCACATGCTACAGAGAAATCATTCATAAAAACAGCAAATCCATGCAGCAAACTTCATTGTTGTCTTGTTTTAGGAAATGGCCACTGCCACCCCAACCTTCCACCATCCTCATCAGTCAGCAGCCATCAACATCTAGGCAAGGCCTTCCACCAGTAAAAAGATTACAACTCTGATTATGACATCTGAAAGCTCAGAAGTTGGTTAGCATTTTTTTTTTTTTTAGCAATAAAGTGTTTTTTAATTAAGGTCTATACATTTGGGTTCTTTGGAGATAATACTGTTGCATACTTAATAGACTCTTGTGTAAACACAAGATTTACATGTACTGGGAAACCAAAAAAATTTATTTCACTCACTTTACTGCAATATTCACTTTATTGCAGTGTTCTGAACTGAACCCACTATACCTCAGAGGTAGGCCTGTACACGTAAAGCACTTAGAATAGGGCTTAGCAATTAATAAGCAGTTTCATAGTGATGGCCATTATGATTATTATTTACTTCTCCCTTTACCTCACTGAATGGTAAGCTCTGTGAGGATAGCAACATGTCTTTGATTTGAGGCTTTGCACCTCAAATAAGGATAATAGAGTTTCTCGCTTTCTTCTGCTACCATAATGGAAAGCCATCAGGAGATAATGAATGTATGAAAAGTATAGAACAATCATCAACTGTAAAAGATTTATTTTCCTTACCCACTTTTTTTTTAATTAATCTGGAACAAGGACTAACCTATGATTATTTGCATACTGCTCTTCACAGAAAAGTTACAGAAAATGTTAAGTGAGAAATAAATTTGCTGAGGCTCTAAGAAGCTAGAAAATGCAGGGAACATCTTCAGGTTACAAAATCATGCTGGTCAGTGATCAGCATTTTCCAAGGAGTATGTCAAATCATTGTTCCAGATGATACTAACAAATGTTTTCTGCTTTTTAGTTTGGGGTGGGAGAGTGGATCTATAGTGAAATAAATTTGAGAAATACTAGATTAAACAAATCTAAACAAGTTCCTTTGTGGGATGACTTTTCAGAGACTTTAATAAGCTAATCAGCACCATGAATTTCTAGGAGGGGATCTCAGATTCATCAAGGGGACAGAATTTCCTAAAGCTATCTGACTTTAGAACACTTTTCCATCAAGGGTCTTGGGAAACAAGTGTTTCACTGTACACACTTTCAAAACACATGGTGGAAAACATTGATTCAGGCTAGCTCTCATGGATATAACATATATATTTTATGTTATATCCATGTCTGTAAATAACTTAAGATATTAAATAACTTACCCAATTGACACAGCCAATGCAAGAGTCTGAGTCCTGCCTGGATTTTTCCAAACAACCATACTAATGCCATTCTCTTCTTAAACTCTCAGAAAATAAAGGCCTGAGGCTTCTGATTTTGTTCCAAAGTGGTTTTCAACGTCAAATTCCAGATTCTCAAATTCTCAAGAAATTTCAATGCGAAGTTTGTGAAAAACATAAATGAAGTATATTTCATCTACTTTCCAGTCAAATTTTGAATGATCCTAACTTCTCTGAAGTTCTAAATCTAACCTCCCTCTCAAGACCTCTTCTTTCAATGCCTACATATAAGAGGAGCTCAGTTAATACTCACTGAGCATTGAATCTTCCATAATTTTTCCTATCAGTGAGAGACCATCTCCTTCCCCCCAAAATACATTTTCTGTGCTTTTCAATGGTAGTTTTCATAACCTCCCATATAACTATTTATACATATTCTCTTTCCAGTACTAGATTACAAAATCCTAAAAGAAAAGATCTTTGTCTCATCCATCCCTATAAATTGATACCAAAACTTGATCCCAGAGAAAGAGCTCCTATAATCATTTACACATTACTATAAATTAATGTTCATCATTTCTCATCCCATATTAACCCAAGCAGATTAAATTTATGTTGCAGTAACAAACAGCCCCAAGATCGCAGTGATCTAAACCAATAAAAGTTCCTCACATGTGTTACAGGTCTCACGTGGGTCAGCAGAGAACTCTGCTCCATACAGTCATTCAAGATCTAAGCTCATGGAAGGCTTGACCAGTAACCTCCTCGGTCACTATAGCTGGGAAGAGTGCTAGCGTCTCACATTCAGCATCTCCTGTCTTGACCCAGAAGTGACACAAGCTACTTCTGCTCAAAGCCTGTTGGTGAGAACCAGTTGTATGGTCTTTCCCGACTGCGGAGCTGGGGAGGGGGGCAGAGGAGCCTAACCATCTCATGTGACCAAAAGAGAAGGAAAATCAGGTGTAGGTAAATTCTGTAAGTCTCTATCATACTGTGAGTCTGTAAAAATTAAGCTTTATTTCTAATAATGGAATGAGGACATTATACCCTTATTAAATGCTTAGGGTAACTTGACTAATGAATGAATTGAAAGTTAGAGGTATTTCCAAGAACAGAGAGTGTTCTCTCTGACCTTGGGCAAGTTTGATCACCACTCTGGATCCTAGTTTTTTTTTAGTCTGTAAGACAAGAGAGTGGATAACATTACTTCTAAGATCCTTTCTTGCTCAAATATTCTAATATTCTATGGTGTAGTAGGGGCATTTATCTCCCAGATTGCCCTCTTTTTATCTATAAAAGAGATCTTGTTAACAAAGGCCCAGCCACACTGGACAGAATTATATCTTGAACACCAGTTGTTTTTTTGTCCAAAATAAATGGGAAACTACAGAGGAGAGAACAGTGCAGAAAGAAAGGATCCAGAAATAGCCTTTCCTTTCAAGCTGGAGTCAAGCAGGAGCCTTGAGCAGACTGGAGACATCCACTTTGCTTTGGGGAGATGCCAAAGTTGTCTCTTCAATCAAAGAGGATTTTAAGAGGAGCACAAAAATTCTTTAACGTTCTCTGAGCTGCTCTCTGGCCCTGGCCCAGGAAAGAATGTTATTGTAACTGAGAACCCAGGACATCTGGCAGTGTTATATTCTTGTTTGGCCCAGTACAGTTCTTTATTTATTAAAGCCTCAGGTCTCCTCAGGCCATGGTTCAGTGTATTAATTTATGTAGTTTGCCTCCCTAGAGAAAAGACCGATTTGAATACCCTCAGCTTCATTATGACCAGGTTTGTTGCTGAGATATTAATGCTGAAGCTTTTTATTTCCTCTCCTTTCTTATTATGTCTGTAATAGGAATGTGGGGCCCACTCTAGGCAACATTCAAGATCCAACACCTCTCCCTTCCCCTTTCAAGTGCCCCTTTCTTGCTTCGCTGTACCAATATGAATTGGACTCTGGATTTAGTTCATTCCATTGTAAGTTAACAAACCTGATATTTCTTGAGTGCTAAATATATGCAAGTCTTATGTTAGTGTGAATTAAATGAGACCCAGTCCCTGCCTTCGAGGGCCTAGGAATGGACAGACAGTCCCTGACAATAGTTCAAGTTATAACTTTTTGACTGTAGGATGGTATGAAAGCAATAAGAATTCAGTAGAAACTGTGCTTTGAATTTTGAATTTTTATCTTATCCTGGCTATATGTTATACAGTATGATATTCTCTTGTGATACCACAGCTCCCAGTCAGCCATGTGATCAGAAAGGCAAACAACCAATACACTTACAACCATTCTGTACCCATGCAACCATTCTCTTTTTCTCTTTCAGTACACTGTTCAATGATGAGATAGCCAACACTTCATTATAAAATAGGCTTTGTGTTAGATGATTTTGCCCAACTATAGGCTAATATAAATGTTCTGAGCACATTTAAGGTAAGCTAAACTAAACTATAATGTTTGGTAGGTGAAGTATATTAAATGCATTTCCACTTATGATATTTTCACTTTAGGATGGGTTTATCAGGACATAATTCCATCTTAAATTAAGGAAGGCTTGTACAGGGGAGCCATACATGGAGACAAACTTCTCCAGGAGCGTGTGGCAGGTGCAGAACTAGAGATTAGTCCAAGAGGAGGGTTGGGGAGGAGGGAGTGGGCAACCCTGCCCAAGAGGTACAGGTGAGACAGATTTCTAGAGAAGGATACTTGATCCGGGTCCTGAAAGATAGGTAAGAGTTTAGCAGATGTGGAAGGGTATGTGTCTGGGACAAAGTGTGATGGGGTAAAATAACATTCCATGCTTGAGGAACTTCAAATAATTTCAGTTGGCTCAAGCATGAATTCACTCAAGCATGAGTGAGAAAAAGTACAGAAGTGAGAAAGGGGCCAGATCACAGTGGACCTTGTTCTTTGAAAATGATTTAAACCGTCCTTCCCAAGAGTGTTTGGAGAATGGGTTCCCAAAGACCAAAATGTCTCCTGAGGTCCTAAAATACATTTTGATTGTCAAGCAGAGTCCCAGGGGAAAACAGCACTCTCACATTATATGTTTATTTACAAAGGGACCATTGGGAGGAGCATGGTATAGAATAGCCACAGGGAAAGTTCAGTGTCCAGGAGGCCAGTGGCAAAGGAGCTATCATCACCATCAGGCTGAAGGGATGAGGGGAAGGTGTAAGTCTTGGACCTCAGAAGGGGAGAGTCATGTAGAAGAAAGATGTGTAGAGTGTAACCAGTAGAATAAATCCCCCAAACACCATCTCCCTTTTCCCTCCAGTCTTCTGCCAAGTCTTATCTGTAGGCCCTAACTTAACCAGAAGCTAGAGTCCATTGACATACCTAGAATCTACTTTGCAGGGTATGAAAGACAAAATGCACCAGACAATTAAAAAGATGATATGCAGGCTATTGCAATAGAGAAAACATTCATAATGAGAAATGACTCCAATAACAGGAAAGGGGTCTGGGTTTTGTAGAAGCAAGTAAATAGGGGAATTGTGAAGAAGAGTGGAGATGGGTCTTACCTACATCATATGGGAAAGGGTGATTTTTTGTGGTCAGTCATTTCCCTGAACACAGAAGGATGGGAGAATTTCTTGACTGTAACTTGAGCATAGACCTCAGATGAAGTTCAATATTATTGATTCCTCTGTCATTCAAGATGAATGCATATTATTCATTCCTGAACATCTCGGAAGCAATCATAAGCCTCCTGAGTGGGACAAAGCAAAATCTAAGAAATAGTCTATCAAGTGGGAATGCAAGCTGGTGCAGCCACTCTGGAAAAGAGTATGGAGGTTCCTCAAAAAGCTAAAAATAGAACTACCCTACGACCCAGCAATTGCACTACCAGACATTTATCCACGGGATACAGGTGTGCTGTTTCGAAGAGACACATGCACCCCCATGTTTATAGCAGCACTATCAACAATAGCCAAAGTATAGAAAGAGCCCAAATGTCCATCGATGGATGAATGGATAAAGAAGATGTGGTGTATATATATACAATGGAGTATTACTCAGCAATCAAAAAGAATGAAATCTTGCCATTTGCAACTACGTAGATGGAACTGGAGGCTATTATGCGAAGTGAAATTAGTCAGAGAAAGACAAAAATCATATGACTTCACTCATATGAGGACTTTAAGAGACAAAACAGATGAACATAAGGGAAGGGAAATAAAAATAATATAAAAACAGGGAGGGGGACAAAACAGAAGAGACTCACAAATATGGAGAACAAACTGGGGGGTGACTGGAGGGGTTCTGGGAGGGGGGATGGGCTAAATGGGTAAGGGGCACTAAGGAATCTACTCCTGAAATCATTGTTGCACTATATGCTAACTAATTTGGATGTAAATTTTAAAAAATAAAAAATGAAATTAAAAAAAGTCATTTGTATAAAATAAATTAATTAATTAAAAATTTAAAAATTAAAAAGGAGTGCACATCCTGTGATGAGCACCAGGTGTTGTATGGAAGTGTTGATTCACTATATTGTGCAACTGAAACTAATAAACTGTATGTTAACTAACTGAAATTTAAATAAAAACTTTAAAAAAAGAAAAAAAAATAGTCTATCAAGGATTGTTGTTGGCATTGTTCCTATAAAAATCAGTTGAACCATTTGTTAGGGGTGATGGCAAAAATCAGGGTTTTTTTTTTACTTGTTTTTTGAGAGAGAGAGAGAGAGTATCTGTGTGTGAGATCCAGGGAGAGGGGCAGAGGGGGCGAGAGAGAAAATCCCAAGCAGGCTCTATGCTCAGCACAGAGCTTGACATGGGGCCTGATTCCATGAACCTGGGATCATGACCTGATCAAAATCAAGAGCTAGATACTCAACCAACTGAGTCACCCAGGTGCCCCCAAGATCAGTTTTTTTGAAGTTATGGATATCAGGCATCTTACATGAAAAAGAGAAATATTAATATAGAAGGTTGTATTAAGTAGTCAGGAGTTGAAACTTGAGGGTAACCAGTCTAGTGGAATCCAGGTCAGTGGAGAAAAAATCTTTCAGTTATGTAACACCACTCATTGGGTTTCTTAAAGCTAGAATGTCAGTGCTCTGGGGATGTGCATGACATTGGTTACCTCTCATATATGGACATGCATGACCTGAGCATTTCACTGGACCTGCTTCCTTAGTGGCCCCGACAGCAGCTTGTCCAAGAAAACATCTGGCTTATGGTCTGCTACAATGATGACTCCTCCAAGGCTTATATCAAGTCATTGGACTTTGGCTCTTAGGGCTTCTTCAAAGGCCCAGAGCAAGGCAACTTAGAGTTCCAATAGACAAGAATCTGGCTGGTCAGGTTTTAGTTCTCCATGACACCAGGTCAGGTGCAAGGGAAAAAAATTGAAAAACTTAGTGTGGAGTATTGTAGCTAGATGCCTAAGGAAATGAAAAGAATTGAAAATTTGGTATTATTGACAATGTGAGCAAAGTGACAGGATCCAATCCAATTTTCAGATAGATACCACAAGTGGTTTTTCCAAGGGATGGAGAAAGAAGAAAGTCAACTAAATTTCTAACACATAGTGACAGAATTTGTTTATCAAATTATCTGCTCTTTATGTAGGAGCACAAAATAGCTCAAAGGCAATGAATAACAGGGCCAGAATCTGATAACTGGGAAAAAAGTGCTCTGGGCCATGCAGTTTTCTACTGACACAAAATTTCCCTTTACACTCACCCTCCTCTTATTCAAAAATAATCTCAAAGAAAGGCTATTCCTGATCTGCAAATAAGGATAGTCTCATCAGATATGGCCTGATGATTTATATAAATGAAGCAAGAATCATAATTTACCATTATATAGGTCTTCTTAGGTTTGCTCTTCTGGAAGCTTTCAAAAAGAATCTCAGACTGGACTTTTAAAAACCTTAGGAAGCTAGGAAGTCAAGGCAAGAACTTACCACAGATCTCGTCTGTAGTACCTATAGATTTCAGTGAAATCCGCTCTTCTTGGGGTTCCCAAAAAAAATCCTAATTTGCTGGTCTTCCCAAATATATGACTTTTTATACTCACCTGTTACACTAGAAACTCTTAGTATAAGGCAGATATAAGGACAGTTTTTCCAAGACAGCTTTGTAAGCATTGGCTCCCTAAAGTCAACCTTTGTTTCTTATAAGTGTTTGGTCATGGAGCATCAAGGTGATTTAGTCAACTGAGTGTCCAACTTCGACTCAGGTCATGATCTCACAGTTAGTTCAAGCCCCATGTCAATCCGAGCCTGCTTTGGATTCTGTGTCTCAGTCTCTCTGCCCCTCCCCGACTCGTGCTCTGTATCTCTCTCTCTCTCAAAAATAAATAAACAGTAAAAAAAAGTGTTTGGTCATATATGGTTAAATGAGCATCAGTCTCAAATATGTCATTCCAAGTAAGGCCATGGTTGCATGACTAATGTTTCCAATTGTGTTGCTAACATGGAAGACTGGTAAGGATTGAACGTATTCAAATAAGTATATTGCCATGAAGAGAGAATATTTAATAGTTCCTGAATGCTGGAGAGCTCAGGCAGGGAGAAAAAGTTAAATGTGTTATTTCTGGTTTTTGTTTTTTTTTTAATGTTTATTTATTTTTGAAGGAGAGAGAGGCTGAGTGTGATCAGGGGAGGGGCAGAGAGAGAAACGGAGACACAGAATCTGAAGCAGGCTCCAGGCTCTGAGCTGTCAGCACAGAGTCCGACACGGGGCTCAGACCTGCAAACCGTGAGATCATGACTTGAGCTAAAGTCAGACACTTAACCAACAGAGCCACCCAGGCACCCCTGTCATTTCTGTTTTTAAAAGCATAATCTATTAAATTGTTATGAGTTATAGACAGCTTAAGAGAAAAGATACCTTAGTGGCTTCTTTATATCCAGAAAATAGGATATTAAAATATGAACACTATTTCTAACACAAGCCACAATCATCCTTCATCAGTCAGTACTATATAATAAATTCTCTTTCCACTGCAACTTGAGTCAGCAATCTCATGAACCCATCTGTTTTTTGACTAATGTCTTGGAAATTCTGATTCAGTCCATTTGTCTCTAAGTTGTTTCAGTGAGGCTTTCAGAAGTCTGTGCCCAAAAGTACCTGGCAAAGTCCCTTTCCTCAGGTCTCCTGTTGAAGAAAATCCACTTGGGCATGTACCTAAGTGGTACAGGCAAGACCATTCATGGAAGCATCAGAGTAAAGCAAAACTTATCTGTAGGTGACAAAAGACTCAAAATGATTGTAGTTAATTTATTACCGATCATGTTCAAAAGTGAAAGATCTGGGGGCATGTAGCTTGCTCAGTTGGTAGAGCATGTGACCCTTGATCTCAGGGCTGTGAGTTCAAGTCCCATGTTGGGCACAGAGCTTACTTTAAAAAAAAATTCAAAAAATTAAAGATCTGATGAAAGTCCATTATAAGAATAATGTAGCTGAAAAGTAAATTGAGATGTTTCTGTGGTGTGCAAAACAAAGTGAATCTAAGACATGTTTTAGATAAACTATAAACATGATGATTCATCCTATTTTCAAAGAACAGTAGATATTGCATCTTTTGTTGTTTTTCAATCTTTATTTATTCATTTTGAGAGCGAGAGACCGAGAGAGAGAGAGATTGAGAATCTCAAGCAGGCTCCACGCTGTCAGCCCAGAGCTTGACATGGGGCTCAGTCTCTTGAATGGTGAGACCATGACCTGAGCCCAAATCAAGAGTTAGATGTTTAACCAACTGAGCCACCCAGGCTCCCCTTCATCTAACTTTTAAAAATGAATGAACATAATCTTTAAGAGAAAAATATCATCAGATATAGCATGTAATAATCCTGGGACATAATATACAATGAATATTAAGTGCATAGTTAAAATATACCAGGAATATACTGATAGCATCAAGTAAAGAGATTCAGTAAGTGTGGAGTAGGTCCTAAGTATCTGTATATTAATAAAATTCTGTAGGTAAGTAATGTGAATCCTCACTTGAAAACCACTGGCCTGGATGCTAGATTCAAATTAAAGAAGTAAAGTTGTTACCAAATTAACATTAAAAAAATAAATTATGACAACAGTGTACTGTTGTTTAATATTATGCAAAGTAGCACTAAGACTTTCGTTAATAGAAGCATATCACAGATGGGGAGCCTGGGTGGCTCAGTCCGTTAAGCAGCTGACTTGAGCTCAGGTCATGATCTCAGGATTTGTGAGTCTGAGCCCTGCATCAGGCTCTCTGCTGTCAGCAGAGCCTGCTTCAGATCCTCTGTCTCCTTCTCTCTCTGCCCCTCCCCTGCTCACTCTCTCTCTCAAAAACAAATAAACATTAAAAAAAATAAAATAAAGAAGCATATCACAGACAATGAGGGAGCTTCCCATACATCATATCATTTCTAAACATTTATATTAGTAACATTTTACCCATACAAATTTAACCTAGGGAAGGTTAGCTATCTTTTCTGATTTGACAATGTTTTCCATACAACTCATCTATGGTAACATATCAAATAAGCCTAATTATTTCCAGCACCTCTCTTCTCATAAGGGAAAAGAACAAATTGCTTGCAATTTTTCTGGGGACCCTCTGGGAAATCTTAAAGACAGACTTAAAGACACCATTTAGGATTCAATTTAGGAAATGCAAAATGCCAAAATTTGTCAGGAGAATTTGAACACTGGTTAAAATTAGGTCATGGTGGGAGTTGGGGGGGGGGCACCTGGATGGCTCAGTTGGTAGAGTGTCCGACTTCAGCTCAGGTCATGATCTCGCGGCTTGTGAGTTCGAGCCCAGCGTCGGTCTCTGTGCTGACAGCTCGGAGCCTGGAGCCTGCTTTGGATTCCGTGTCTCTCCATCTCTTGGCCCTTCCCCTGCTCATGCTCTGGGTCTCTCTGTCTCTCAATAACAAATAAACGTTAAAAAAATTAAAAAAAAAAAAGATTAGGTCATGGGTTACTGAGAATAATACATGGCTACCAATGTAATCGAAGTGACAGTAACAGAATTAAAAAGCAAACATAGGAGATACTGTGATGATAAACAACCTAAAATAGCTCTTTCAGAAGTGAAAGACTTTGTTCTCAAATAATCACAGACATGACAAAGTCAACATAAAACACAGGAAATTATTCTTATAATACACAGAATCTTTGTCATCTGGGCAGATTACACAGAAGGTACCAATAAACTTTGATAAAGCAACCAATAATCTCAGAAAATCTTGTCCTTTTGTTAGGGAAAAATCTGTCGTATCATGGCCCACAGGACTGATAAGGGAATTTCAGTCCTTGCCTCAAGACGTCCCTTCCCCTTCCAGGTTCTTGTTCCCACCCTGCTTGCTTCAGGCGCCAAATTACTACTAATGAGGAATGCGGAAATGGCAGACTATAAATTGTCCCCTCTGTTGATGCTCTGGGCTCAGATCTCTGGAGAATGATCTCCTCTGGGCCCACCAGTGTAAAATAAACCTCTTGCCTTCCAAGATCTCCGTGTGCTGGTTCTTCTGCTGGATGATCCAGACCAGTTTCCGGAACAATTTTAATTGAGAAAAAAGCAAATTCTAGTTTTCATCAGTACAATTGGCGCTAAAGATTTAGAAAAAAAAATTTTAATGTTTATTTTTGAGAGAGACAGAGTGTGAGCAGGGGAGGAGCAGAGTGAGAGAGATAGGAAGATACAGAATCTGGAGCAGGTTCCAGGCTCCACACTGTCAGCACAGAGCTGGATATGGAGCTCAAACTCAGGAACCGTGAGATCATGACCTGAGCCAAAGTCGAGGCTTGGTCGGTTGGGCTTTGGCTCAGGTCATGATCTCGTGACCTGACTGGGTTCATGAGTTTGAGCCCTGCATCAGGCTCTGTGCTGACAGCTCAGAACCTGGAGCCTGCTTTGGATTGTCTCCCTCTCTCTCTGCCCCTCCTCCACCCTCTGTCACTCTAAAAAATGAATAAACATTTAAAAACAATTAAATTTTAAAAAAATCTTGTAAGTAAATTATAAACCTTAGCCAACTTTGATCATGTCAAGTAAAATTCCATTCCTTCAAGCTTTCTATAAGCTTTTATACTTATTGAGGTTTATCCTAAAAGTTCCTATTTCTCATTTTGGAACAACCAATCATTTTACTTTAGGACAAAACTGCTGTCTCTTTCTCTCTCTCCCCCCCTTTTTTTTTTAAACAAAAACAAAAACACACCCCCTTTAGTACAATTTCTCAAAGTGGCAAAAAGTAAACAAGTTTGTTAACAAACCCAAAGATATAGCCTCTCTGTATCCTGTGAGAACTTTAGAAATATTCATTTCATGTAAGTGCTTCTTTATCTTTAAGCCAATCAGAATAGAGTTCTTTTAAGAGATTTTATAATCTAATTTGATAATACCATCTGAATTTTAAAATATATTATAAACTCACAGGCACATATACACATGAATCCAGATAGTGTATAGATTCAATTTTAAATTTCACATAAACACAGATATAGAAAACTTCATATCAAAGAGCTGTTCTCTTATTGAGTATAAATTCTTAATCGATTTGAGCTAAAAACAGACCAATTGACAATGGAAAAGAGTAACACGATAGATTATCTGTCATCGCTCACCCATCAGAGACAAGAGCTCTATAAACCATCAGTCTATTTGCAGAAATCACAAATGGTCAGATCATAAAACTGGATGAAGCGGGGATTCAAGCAAGTAAAGGTACCTCTGCTTCCCGCAAGTTTGTGTTCTGCCACTCCACTGTCAGGAAAGACCTACATGAGAACAGTATCGGCTTTTTCCATAAAACTGAAAATCCTTTTCAGATTTCTTCCCATTACTAAAAACAGGTACTAATGTAAGTCTTTCATAAAAGCAAAATGGCATAACTCGAATTTTGGGAAAGTGGACATGTTCTTTGTTTTATACCATTTCAGTTTACAAAAGATTTCATAGGAGCGCTCTACTTTCAAATAGTGGGGGGAAACTGTCCTCAAAAAGAATCAAAATAAACTCCTTACTGTACTGTCAACGGGCAAGAGTCTGCAACAGGACTTGAAGTCAGACGCACCAATGGGTCCCCCAGTCACCAGTCACAAATGGAGCACAAGGGGTCAACACAGGGGTCTGGTTACTTGGGTGGAGTAAGTGAGCATCTGAAGGAGAAACCCAACCCTATCTGCGTCATGGCACCAAACTGTCAAAGACAAAATGCACTGGATGATGGAGGAGGTGGGTTGATTCAGGCTGTTGCAGTAAGGAGAAAGTCTATTAATGGGGAATCCCAAAGAAAAGGAAGAAGATCTGGGGTTTTATAGAGCCATGTAGGTAAGGGAATTGTGAGGAGCACTGGAGGCTGTTGTGATCTAAGTCATAAAGGAAGAGGGAAGGGTTCTTTGCCTTCGGCTGTTTTCTGAAACTCCAAAGGGTGGGGGATTTCAGAAAACCAAAGGATAGGAGGATTTCTTAACCATTGTTGTTTTCCTTGGGCTCAGGTAAAATTTAACATTGTGAGGGCTCATCAAGCAAATACACGTAAGCTGATGGTTATTATTGTTACTTTAGTGGCTTTGACTTTGGCATCATACCACAACAATCATTGTAATCCATTATAAGATGCAGCATCAGATTTTTTCTTTTACTGTATATAATTCAAACACTAACATTTAAAGGTGATTTATCTTTTGAAACAGGCCCCATGGAAGCACATAGCTTGTGCAAAAGCCTCCACAAACTGTGCTGGAGCTCCGGGGCCTTGAGAGTTAGGTGAGAAAAGGTGAGGCTGGAGAGACAGCTAAGGACAGGGTGAGGAGGGCCCTTTGGGCCCCTTCACTAGTTAACAACCCAGGCTACAGAATAAGGGGCATGATGCCATGTTTCTAAGAGCCTGAGACTTGGGGCCAACCTCTCTGGGTTTGGAACCAGATTTTTGCCTCTTACTGCCTCTGTGATCTTGAGCAAGTTACTTAACCTCAGTTGTCTTTAGTTGTAAAATGATACTAACAGCATCTGCTTCCAAGGACTTTTGTGATTTAACACAAATAAAACACCCAGAACTGTGTCTGCAATGTACTGTTAGCCACAACGACTACCAGAAATTTGATTGTTGTTGTCACTCTTTTCTACTTTTCTTGGTTAAGTGTTGCTCTCTGGGAGCACTGTCACAATGCTGATATTCCCCTATAGGTGTGGCTCATTGACCCAGTCGGGCTGGATTTGGAGTTGTGGGGTGGGTAAGGGCTCCACTTGATACTGCCTCTGCATAGCTATTTAGGCAACAGTGACTAGAGTAATTGATCAAGTCAAAGAGTGAGGTTTTGGAGATTGGGGTGTGGGTTAAGTCCTGTTTTTGTGAAACAAAGTGTTAATAAGGGTTTGCACTATATGGCTCCAGGAAGCTTCCCTTGACATCAGTATCTACCCAGTGCCCCTGTCTTAACTTCTGCTACAGTGAAAATGGGGAATTCAAGTGAAATGGACAGGAAGAAGCACCAAGGGCCTAAATATGCTTGGAATGCACAGAAAGTCATGAAGCAAAAGCAAACGTTCAGGGTGCACCTGGATGGCTCAGTCGGGTAAGTGTCTGACTCTTGATTTTGGCTCAGGTCATGGGATCAAGTCCCACCTTGGGCTCCGGCACTGAGTGAGGAGTCTGCTTGAGATGCTTTCTCTCTCTCTCTCTTTCCCTTTGCCCCTCTCCCTCGCTTGCACACACTCTCTCTTTCTAAAATAAAAATGATATATATATATATATATATATACATATATATATATATACATATATATATTTAAAAAATCAAAGCGTTCGGTTTGTTTATCAAAATACATAGTGTGTTTCATCAAAATATAGAAATTCAAAGAAAAGCAGCATCTCACCCTTCTCCTAAGGGTAGACACACAAAAGTAGATTTGAAGATTCTTGTCTGACACAGAGATTGTTCCAGACTTCATTACCAATGCAAACTTGATTTGCATCTAGTTCCCAGTCCAAGAGAGCTGGTGAATTATTCTGGAGCCTGAGGTTTCTTAGATCACTGTGCAAGTGCCTGCTGGCTGCAGACAAGAGCCACTAGCATGGTTCAAAGCCAGCTCTGTCCCGTCTCACTCAAGAATGGCACTGCTGGGGCATGGAGCATGGACTGAGAGAAGGTCAGCAGGGACCACCACTGTCTTTGGAAGTCATGTAAGCAAAATCCCCATTCTTTCCCCATTACTGACATAAACTGTAATTTGTAGCCTGAAAACATTAGGGTGAAATATTCACACACGCACACATACACACACACACACACACCCTATCCCCCAGCTCCTGCAGCTGCATGGAGGACAAAGAGCAATACAGAAACTGAACACCCACAGCAGAAACATCCATAGAAAAATGCCTATTTCCAAATTAATTTGGGTAGTGTCACCATTTGCTTTACTGCCGTGTCAAGCTCTGTGTCCAGGGGCAGAAATGTTGTACACAAATAGATTGTTAGTACTGCAGGGAGTTGAAGTTTACTCAATCACTATGAGGGCCATGGCCTTCCAAGCTTTTGACCATGACCCAGAGTAAGAAATACACTTCCTATTAGGACCCAATGTGCACATCCATAACTGAAGCAAGATTTCCATGATCTAAAAACTCCCACCATGGCTCAATGCTAGCTATCATCCTGATGTCACCAAACCACGGAACACGGAGTCAGTGAGAGATGCACACAATCGGCTGTTGGCACACAACTGCTACACACCCACAACAGTAACAGCATAATTAAGACAGCTGAGGGGCGCCTGGGTGGCTCAGTCGGTTAAGCATCTGACTTCGGCTCAGGTCATGATCTCATGACTCGTGGGTTCAAGCCCCATGTGGGTCTCCGTGCTGACAGCTCAGAGCCTGAAGCCTGCTTTGGATTCTGTGTCTCCCTCTCTCTCTGCCTCTCCCCCACTCATGCTCTGTCTCTCTCTCAAAAATGAACATTAAAATAAATAAATAACTTTTTTAAAAAGACAGCTGAACAGTATTGCAAAAAACACTTTCAGAAACCCTTTCTAATTTCCAAAATTTGTAAAACAAAGAAGAGCATCAACACAAAATGCCTGAAAGCGTTCTTTAGATAATTTTCTGGTCTTTGGAAGTCTTTTTCAGTAAGGCTGAAAGTCTCCCTCATTATTTTAACTTCTGTTGAGGACATTCCAAGAAAGATGATCCCTCTCTTTTACATCATTGCCTTCTCCAATTTTTCTCTGGTCCCACTTTGATTCAGCCCAGACATTTTCTTTGGAAGCAGTTTTAGCAAAGCCCTGACAAATTAAGTTTAATAAGCTATAAAATGAAGAGTGTGTATGTGTGTGCTAAATTCACATGACTCTAGGTATTCTGAACAAATGTGGCCATTGGTAGCTCTTCCTTAGGCCTTAAAATTATTGTGCAAATAAAAGAATTATATTGCTGTTTAATAAACTACCCTAAAACTCAGTGGCATTCAACAATAAGCATCCATATCTCAGATCTGAGTGTTAGCTGTGGAGACTATCTGCTCTTACCTGGGCTTACTCTTGTGTTTGTGGAGCAGCTGGGGGCTCCTAAGCTATGTTTGCATGGGGAGGCTTTTCTCCACAAAGTCCCTCATCCAGCTCGTGGGATCACTGGACTAGACTCATAGAAACACTCCTCGGGACAATGGAAATAGCTCAAAAGACAGGAGGAGATTTGAAAGACCCATTGAAAACATCACTTTTGCCTCCTGTCTATTAGCTAAATCAAGTCACAGGGCTAGGCCCAGAGTTCAAGGGTGGGGAGGACACCCCACCCACAGAGAGAGGGTGCTACAAAATGACACCACAAAGGACATGGTTCCAAGGAGGGGTGAAGAATTAGGGCCAGTGGTAGGCTGAATAATGCATGCCAGAATGGCACATCCTAATCCCTGGAACCTGAAAATATGACCTCATATAGCAAAAGGACTTTTCAGATGTGATTAAAGTAAGGGTTTTAAGATGGAGAGATTATCTTGGATTTTTGGGTGAACCCAATGTAACCACAGATCCTTCTAAGAGGGAAGTAAGATCAGAATTAGAAGAAGAAGACGGGGGTGCGCCTGAGTCGCTCAGTCTGTTGAGTGTCTGACTTTGTCTCAGATCACAATCTTGCGGTTTGTGAGTTTAAGCCCCACATCAGGCACTGTGCTGACAGTTCAGAGCCTGGAGCTTGTTTCGGATTCTGTGTCTCCGTCTCTCTCTGCCCCTCCCCTTCTAACGCTCTCTTTTTCTCTCAAAAATAAATAAACATTAAAAAAAAGAGAGAGAGAAGAAGGATATGGGAAACAGAAGGAGAAAAGGTGATGTGATGCAGGGCCACGAGCCAAGGACTGAGGACAGCCTCCAGAAGCTGGAAAAGGCAAGGAGACAGAATGTCCTCCAAAGTCTCCAGAAGCAATGTAGCCCTGCCAACATCTTGATTTTAGACTTCTGACCTCCAAACTATAAGAGAATACTTTTATGTTTTTTTAAGGCACTAAATTTGTGGGTTTTTTTTTTTTTTTTTTTTTGTATAGTGGCAAATGAAAAGCAGTACAGATTTTGGTATCTGAATGTGAGGTGCTGCTGTCACAAATACCTAAAAATGTGGATGTAGCTTTGGAATTGAGAGCATGATTTAAAGTTTGAAAAAGACTAGATTGCCTTGACCAGACTGTTAGTAGAGATATGGATGTTAAAAACTGCTTGTAAAGGCTCAGGAGGAAATGAGAAATATGTTGTGGGAATATGGAAGAAAGGAGATTCTTGTGGTAGAAAGGTTAGCTAAATTGTGTCCTATATTTATGTGGAAAGAATTTGTTAGTGATGAACTTGCATATTTCACTGAGGAGATTTTTTTTTTAAGTTAATTTTGAGAGAGAGAGAGCATGTGTGAGCAGGCAAGGGGCAGAGAGAGTGGGAGAGAGAGGATCCCAAGAAAGCTCTGTGTATTTGCACAGACCCTGACAAAGGGCTCAAACTCATGAGCCATGAGATGCTGACCTGAGCTGAAACCAAGAGTCAGACACGTAACAAACTGAGCCACCCAGGCACCCCAGCTGAGGAGATTTCTAAATAAAGTGTTGAAGATGCAAACTACCTGATTCTTATTGTTTGTAGTAAAATACAAGAGGAAAGAGATAAATTGAGAAAAGAAATGTTAAGCAAATGGAACCAGGAATTAATAATTTTGGAAATTCTCAGCCTATCCAGATTACAAAAAAGACCAAAATTAGGAGACTTACAATCAGGAAAGAAAGCCTGGAGAGGAAGCTGAGTGTGTAGGTGGGCAATCTTCTGGAAGTACCTGGGAAGAAATAAAATGTCACTATATTCTGTCTCACAGAGGGCTCCTTGAAGAGATAAAGCATGTGACTAATGGATTTCCTCAGCCATCTCATGGGCCTATCCAGGAAGAACCTATAGAGGAGACTTTTGTCTAATGGTGGGAATCTCTGTAACATACATGGGAGACCCACAAGGTTCTTGATGATGTTATATAAGAAATGTTGTCACTTTGAACCAAAGGGGACACAGAGGGGACAAAGTAAAAAAAACCACTCTTGGACTTCCCAAGTTCCATAGGCAGGAAACAGGTAGATCAAACTACTTAAGTGAAAACATGTTCTACTCTTCATGAAAAAGAAAGAATGACTCAGGATAAACTCCCATCCTCAGGGATTTGAACCAAAAGCCACAGAGGTTTTTAATCACAGCCCTTGAAATAGTTTTCACAGGTGGATTTCAAAATTGTTTGGGATGAATGACTTCTTCTTTCCCTCTATTTTATTCCTTTTTGAATGGGAATGTCTATAACTATTGTCCTAGGTCTGTCTTACCATTGTATTTGGGGGAGCCAATAACTTGTTTGCTGGTTTCACAAATCTATGGATGGAGAGGAATTTTGCTCCAGGATGAATCGTACCCAGAGTCTTACTCATTCTTGATTTAGATGAAGTGATTTGGGACTCTTGAACGGATAATATTCAGAGAGATTTTGAGCTTTGGTTTGATGCTGTGACAGGTTGAGAATTTGGGACATAATGGAAAGGGGTAAATGTATTTTGCTGTGGGATGGATGTGAATCTTTGGGGGCCAGAAGGTAGAATGTGGTAAGCTGAATAAGGATCCTTTAAATATGTTCACATCTTAATCTCTGGAACCTGTGGATGACCCTCTAAATGGCAAAAGGGAATTTGCACCTATGATCGTTAGACTAGTTAGATGAAGAGATTATCCTGTTTTTTCCATGTGGGCCCTAAATATAATCACAAGGGTCCTTATGAAAAAGAGGCAAAAAGGTCAAAGCAGGGAGAAGGTGATAGGATAACAGAAACCGGGATTGGAGTGATGCAATGAGGAGTCAAGGAGTACCAGAGCTTCTAGAAGCTACAAGAAGCAAGGGGCAGATTCTCCCTTGGACCATCCAGAAGGAACCAACTCCTGTTGGCACCTTGATTTTAGCCCATTAATACTCATTCTGGACTTCTGATCTGCGCTGTAAGATAATACATTTGTGTTATTTTAGGCCACTATGTTTGTGGTAATTTGTTACAACAGCAACTGGAATATATACATAGGACCAATATAGGACCATTAACACAATCTTATGTAGAAATAAGCCTAGCTCCCCCACTTTTACATACACAGTAAAACTTTGGTTTGTGAGCATAATTCATTCTGGAAACATGCTTGTAATCCAAAGCACTCGTACATCAAAGAGAATTTCAAGAACCATTGGCTCAGTTGTGATCATGTGATATTCAGTATCAAGTACTACTCTTATTGCAAGACATTGCTTATTTATCAAGTTAAAGTTTATTAGAAATGTTTGCTCATCTTGTGGAACACTCACAGAACAAATTACTCGCAATCCAAGGTTTTACTGTAATGCCATCTTAAGCATTAGAATTATTTTTTAAATATAGGCTGTTATTTCTAAATATAGAAATATATTTAAATATAGGCTGTTAATGGGGCGCCTGGGTGGCTTAGTTGGTTGAGCGTCCGACTTCAGCTCAGGTCACGATCTCGTGGTCTGTGAGTTCGAGCCCCGCATCGGGCTCTGGGCCGATGGCTCAGAGCCTGGAGCCTACTTCTGATTCTGTGTCTCCCTCTCTCTCTGCCCCTCCCCTGTTCATGCTCTGTCTCTCTCTGTCTCAAAAATAAATAAATGTTAAAAAAAAATGTAAATATAGGCTGTTAATATAGGCTGTGCATTCAAAGATATGCACTTTGTGGACATTTGACATTCTCAAATGTGACTTGGTCTTCTACTGGAACCAGCTCATTTTCCAAGAGAAGGCATCTTTACTTTAAAAATGAAAGTCAATGATAGGGTGTCTGGGTGGCTCAGTTGGTTAAGCTTCCAACTGTTGGTTTTGGCTCAGGTCATGATCTCAGGGTTTGTGTGTTCGAGGCCTGTGTTGGGCTCTGTGCTGACAGCACGGAGCCTGCTTGGGACTCACTCTCTCTCCCTCTCCCTCTCTGCCCCTCCTCCACTTGTGGTCTCTCTCTCTCAATAAATAAATAAATAAATAAATAAATAAAATAAAATGAAAGTCAGTAATAGGATCTGAAATACAGAAATCTATAAGCAACTGTAAACACAATTAAAAAGTTAAAGTAAAAAATTATATGTGATGGAACAAAAATTATTGATGTAGGAGTGCTGGGCATCACTGAAAGGAATTTTGCAGTTACAAGGCCCCTTCCTCCCTTTTCATTGTTGCTTGTTGGAAGCCAGGAAATCTACATCATAAAGGTGGAAGCAGTAGGAAAGGAGCAAGAAGAAAAGAGAGAGAAAAAGAGTTGGAGCAAGATGCCCTGGAGCTTTGTAGGCTGTGATCAAAGTGGATAGAATATCGAGAAAGGGAATTTTTAAAAATATATTGCTGTAAATGATATAAATGGATCCTCTTTAAAGTTTTCAGGCAAGACAGAATAGCAATATATACAAGTTTTGGATTTCTTCTGTGTGTTGGAATGAAGATACATAGTACATATCTGTATTGTTATTTTGGATCCTTTCTCAAGAGTTACTTTATCATTGAGGAGTACTTTGGTTTGCAAGTGTTAGAAAAGGGAGATAGATTATATCTTAACAAGTAGGGAGGGATTTGTTTCCCTCACATAACAAGAAGCCTGGAGGCACATGGTTTTGGGCGTGGTTCTTCAAGAGCTCAGGTTCTTTTCATCATAAGTACTGATCACCTGAGTGGCTTTTACATTTAGACTTATATCCTATATTTGAATGATGGCTGCTACAGTTCCAGGCATCATGACCTCATTCAAAGGCAAGAAGTACAAGGGTGGCCAAGGTGAGCACCTATCTCCTCCTACATCTCTATTAAAAGGAAACAAATCATTGTTTTCAGCATCCCTCAGCACACTTTTCCTTAGATCTCATTGTCCAGAACTGGGTCACTGGTTGCCCCAACACCCAGTACTTGTAGACAGGAGAATGCAAGAATCTGGCTTTCCAGACTCTGTAGTAGCATGTAGTAAAGAAGATGGGACTGGGAATGGCTTTTGGATGGTTCTCCATTGGGGTTTGAGGAAATGAGCAGTCTCTTTTATTTTCAAGGGGCTCCTGGTTGGTGGTCAGCAGATTTGGGAACTGAGTGAGGGCTACAACTCTGTTGTGAGGTCTGGCCTCCAGAGAAAAGCCACAGCAGTGCTTTTCAAAAATGCTGGCATTCCCTTCCCCAGTGGGCTTCTCAGTGCTGAGACAAATATGTCTTCTGGGGCATCTTGGAGAACATACTAGTGGAATAGATAAGTAGGTGACACCTGCTGAATCTTTTATGTCATTTTCCCTAAATTGTTGGATTGCTTTCCCTACATAGTATCAAGGTATTTCTGGCATGTTGCCTTCATAAGAACTTCAGCATAGATCTTAAAAATCAAGACTCTAGAACCAGGCTAACTGATTTGAATCTCAGCTTCACCACTTACAAGCTGCATATGGGAAATTGTTGTGTTGCATCCACACGACTCCTGAAACAGAACGCCACGGGCACCAGTGACAGTCACAACAAAGTTTATTGCAATGAGAGGCAAGGCCTACCGATCGGGACAGACACTCTTGACCACAGTGTGGCTTCAACAGCCAGGGTACAGAGTTTTTATAGCCAACCACATCGTCTTATCATCAACTGGGAACAGAACAAAGAAATAGTTCCCAGATGGGGGTAGAAACAGTTCAGGCATGCCCTTGCCCCAATCCAATCAAACACTAATCCATTTGATTTTCCTTGAACTTTTGTTCCCTTGATTGATAGGACAAGGCTGTTATCTCTTAACCTATAGTGTCAAAACAAAGCTGTTATTTCTCAAGGCTACAGGTTAGTCCTACACTACAATTTAACCCTTACAGTTGAAGCTCCAAATGCCTCAGTTTCCTCTTTTGTAAGTAGGCATGATAATATATATCTCAAACTTATTCTTAGGATTGAATAACAATATATGAAAGTATTGCCTTTTTTATAACTTTTCTTCTTAAAATTTTTTAAGTGTTTATTTATTTTTGAGAGAGAGGGTGGTGGAGGGGCACAGAGAGGGATCTGAAATGGGCTCTAAGCTGACAGCACAGAGCCCAGTGCAGGGCTTGAACTCATGAACTGTGACATGACCTGAGCCAAAGTCGGATGCTTAACTGCCTGAGCCACCCAGGTGTCCCAATATGTGAAAGCATTTTAAATAGTGCTTGGTACCTAGCAAAAGCTACATGTGTGTCAGCTAGCATTATTATTTATGCTCCCCATGAAGTCTGGATTTCAGCACCAACTGAGCAGATGATTAATATTATCCTCAACTGCTCACATAAGCACTTTGGGTCTAGAATTTTGATAACTGCTTCCATATCAATAGAGTCAGCCCAATCTAAAGCTGCCTTCTTCTTTTTTTGGTCTAGAATTTTCAGAATCTCTTGCCACATGTATTTCCCGGACTTTGCTCTTACAAGTTAGCAGACTGTCAAAACTCCATGTGATGGTTAAGTTTTCTTCAGGGTTTATCTTTTCATTTGGTCTCTTGAGGTATGCTAGGAACCTCATCATTGCCTTCATTTGTTTGGCAAGGGAAGCCAACACATAGAGGGGTGTGATGTACATTAAGTCATCTGAATTTTCTTGTGTCTCTCCATTCAATCATCAGAGTTCTACTCTGTTCTAATCAATGTCCTTGGTTTCAGATAAAGAGTGTTTAGGCTGTGAATTTAAGTGATTTTGTAATTCAGTGACCCACAAGATCAATTTTTGCTTTTAGTTTTCACCTATCTTGACTTCTAGTTGCTAGAAAAAAGAAACTTTATTGTTATTGTTGTTGTTTGGTTGTTTAACTGTATTAGAAATCACAGAGAAGTCCCTCATGTATATGTCCTTTGAGCTGAAAACTTAGGAGTTTGAGTTGAGAAATTAGGAGTCAGAGCTCATTGTTCTCTTTCTCTAAGCTAACTCCAGGAAAAAAAACGACAGCCACTTTACTCCCACTTTAGTTCTTGTGTTCCTAAGCTGCTACTTGGTTTCCCCAGAACTGTTTTCAAAGGGTGCTTCATTCTAGGTGAGCACAGTGTTAACTGAATAAAGCATTTTGCTACTCCATGCCCTAAACTGCCTGCATGAAAACCCTGTCAACCAGCTGGACTTTCAATCCCCTGTCTTATTCAAACTAGATAACCCAGCCTTAACTTCTGTTTTCCTGAGGGTTTGTGTCTGTCGATTCTAATGTCTGTATCAGTCAGGCTACTTAACCACAAGGAACAGAAACGTACTCTACCTGATTTAATGAGAAGAGGAATTTATTTAAAGGAAAGCTTAGAGTTGGGCTCAGAGGCATATGCATTTAGAAACAACGGCTCAGATCTTTTCATAGAACTGGTAAGGTGAAGACACTGCTTTCTCTACCACTGTATACGAGCCATGCCGGCTTCCACTATCAATACCATGGCACTGGTCATTGTTACCACTGTCAGCAGTGCCATCTCAAAAACTTGATCACCTTTGCCATTGGAGTCTTTAACTTCCACAGGGATTACATAGTACATAAATCCCAAGCTTTTAAAGATAGTTCAGGTCCTGAGCAGGAAAAAAAAAAAAAAACAAAAAAAACCAACCAAAACATATTTTTATTTCACAGAGACCTGCTTTAAGACTGAAGCACATAGTCCCAGCTTTATAAGGTTTATGTACACAATTGTTATTTGTTGCTTATAACTTTCATACAACTTGAATAGGTTAAGAAATGTGATTTGTGTTTCTTACCTTAAATATCCCCTTTAGATTTTAGTGTACTCTTCAGAGTGATTTCTGCCCTGATCTTCATTTCTTCTTAGTTTCCTGGGGGTGGGCATCATAGTGTAATGGAAAGATTTGAGCTCTGGAGTTTGGAAAACTTTGGATTCAATCCTGACTCTGGCCCTAATCAGCAGTGCCTGTTGGTGGGCATATTACTTAATTTTTCAAAGTCTTGGCTGCTTCTTCTATAAAATGGGTATAGTAAATCTGCTCCATGAGTTGTTATGAGATCAGTGTAATTCACACAGAGCTTAGTAAGAGATGCTGAGAAACAATGGGCTTGATTGTGTAGACAGAATTGTGTTTTCTACACTTATAATTGAGCAATTATCTAAAGTATGTTACATGGGACGAATATATGGAAAGAAGTAGAGCAGACTTAGCAATACCAACAGACACTGTTGCATTGTTGTGAAGTAATTCCAAACATCTTCCTTCTTTTAACCTAACATCCATTGTTCACAAGTGGTGGAAATGCCAAAAATCAACCACAGTTCATCCGGTAAGCATGACCTTGACCATCAGCAGCCAGGGCTTTCACTATTGAAATCGCACTGTTATTTTCTTCCTCTCTAAGTTTATAATGAATTCTCTCTTGAGAGGACGTGATGAAATACACAACTCCATCCTAGTGAGTATCTTTATGTTCATAAGCAGTATCCTTTAGTAATTATTAATATAAATTATCATGTTAACTCTATAAGAAAAATACTTGAGATAGTATTAATTTCCTTCAAAGGCATTGTAAGTATATTATTTATATAAATAGAATATATATATAATACAAATATATTTGTATCATATAAATACATATAATTTGTGTACATAGGAATATTACACCCTTTAACTTTATTTCTCTATATATACATATATTTTTTAAAAGGTCCTGAAATAATCACTGTATGTAATATCCTCTATAGCAGTGGGTCTGTGATGTTTAAATGACTGATGTCTTTCAGAAATCTCTAGGCAACCCGGTGGTACAGTTATTAACCACCCGTAGGAACTTGGCTTTGAAGCAAATCTACTAGATTTAGAATTTGTACCATCCATATTCAAAGCCCAGAAAGTCTTGGCCACCAGATGTCACTCTTCTTCTATTTCGCTTCTAGTGCCCTAAGCACTGTGAGACCTTATTTTCTAACAAGGGACTGAGAAAAATACGTGCCTCGCAATGTTCCTGGGATTTCACCAAAAGGTCTTATTAAGAGGAATAGTCCTGCCCTTACAGATTTCCTTGTGGCTCTTGAGTATCACCTGGACAGTTTCAGACAGCTGAGAATTGGGGGCTCATCCGTTCAAAAAATGTGAGAGCTGTTTACTTGAGCTTGAAGTAAAAGGTAGGACTGACCTAATGTGCTTTGAGATGAGAGCTAGCTAAATGTAAGAGAGGCCATGAGGTGTGTTCTACTAAGATCCTGGGGTCAGAAGATTTCCCTAACCACTTGGGTGGCCCTGAGAGCTCACAAAATGAGAAAGTGGGGCTAAGTCATTTCTAGGGTCTAAAAATTCCATGATCAGTTTTTAAATGCCTCTGTCGAGGATTGTGGACAGTAGAGTGGGGTGATCTAAATTCAGGACAGAAGACCCTAAGGAGGACAGTGAAGTAGAGATGGAGAAATCCCACAGGGAAGGTAAAGGGAAGTTGAACCTGATGTAGTGACTAGTTACAGGGCCTGAAACTTGCTGCGGTTATGAATCCTGTCATTTTGACCCCTAGGTGATCCACCAGGCCACTCTTCTTCCATTCTAGATCCTACTTAACAATGATCTATAATGCTCAGCGATGCAACTGTACAACATTGTCTCTCCCAGGGTTTGGTTGGATTTAATATGTCTTCTCAGTCAATGTTTGTGGTACCTTCAGGGCATGGGATGTGTTTTATTTCGTTTTGAATTTACAATAGTACAATGTTCAGCTAGCTCATCCGGAGTGTTTGTAGAATCCAGGGAGGGAAGGAAGAAAAAGAAAGAGAGATGGGATTCATTTATTGAGCGCCTACTATATGCCAAGTATACCTAAATACTTTTCACATATTTTATTTCATCTCCAAAATAGACTCCTGAGGCAGCATCATGCTCATAGATAAAGAGGCTGAATTCAAATGGCTAAGTGACTTGTCCAAGGTCAAAAAAAACCAAGTGGTAGACTCAGAAGGCTACCTATAACCCATTCTGCAAAGGACACTGAGACTCAGGACATTTATTAAAGTTGCATGCACCTGTAAATGGGTGAGCCCCCAGTCTTCCCTCACTGGGCTTCACTGCTGGAATGCCCCTAGTGCTTAAAAGCCCCTGGACTGCACCACTCGGGAGGATGCTTCGTCATATGAACATTTGCACACTAACCCTTACCTTGCTAGAATATTATTTATGGCCACGATTAACCTGTCTCCCTCGCTCCATTCTCCCTTTGGGCTGCGGAATTGAAAGGTTGCTAGAAGTCCTCTCCCACAGAGTTGAGAGTTTGCAGACGGCCCCTGAAAAGCTGGGGCGTTCCGAATTGGCTGAGCGCTCTGCCTGGGAGGGCGGGGAGTTTGCCCAACGTCTCTGACCAGAATCCTTGCCTTCAGGAGCCGAGAGCCCAGAAGCGGGGAGAAGTTGGAGAGGTTAGGCAGGGGGGTGTTGGAAGAAACTGCGGACAGACCCTCGCCCTGGTAGGCTAAGCCCCCGAGGAGTGTTTCTGCCGCGTCCGGGCCGTGTGTGGACGCGCCGCGCGCGGCCCCGCCAGGGCTGGGAGTTTGTAGACCGTCCCTGCCGCGGCCCGCTCGGCGGCGGCCCTGCGGCTCCGGCGGCAGCCGCGGCGGCCCCGGGCGCGATCCAACCCAGGTAGCCGCGCCGCAGGCTCGGGGCGCCGCGACCCCGTGCCCCGCCGTGTCGTGGGCCCCGCGGGGACAGCGGCTGGCGGGAGCTCCCTGCTGCTACTGCTGCTGCTCAACAAGGAGGTGAGAGCTACTGGGTCGGGGAGATCGCGTCGGGCTTGCCATCCCCGCGGAGAGATGCACGCAGAGGGGACCACGGAGGGCGCGGGGAGCTGAGCGCGGGCGGCGAGAGCCTGCACCGAGGGCGGCGCGGCCAGGGGCTTCCGCTCGCCTCCTGCGTGGGTGCCCTGGCTGCAGCCGCTCTGCGGGACCGGGGAGTGCAGCGGGGGACGCGCCTTGAGGCGCCCACCTGCCCGGGGCAGCCCTCCCCAGGGGAGACAGGAGGCCCCCCAGGGCCCTTTGGGAAAAGGACTGACCAGAGGAGGCTTTGGTAGCGCGGACCGGAGGCGAGCTGCCGGGGATGGCAGATGGGCGCTCGGACCTCGGAGGAGGCTGGTGGGGTCGCGCTGCGGGTGTGGGCCGAGCTGGGGTCCCCGGGACCCGGGCGCACAGGGCGGGCTCCGCCACCGGCCAGGGGAGAGGAAGAAGGGAGGTTGGCCCCAGGCCCAGAAGAGAAGGGATGCGGCGGCCGGAGCTCCTCCGGGCTGGGGGACCAAGGAAGCCCGAGGAAACCCCCACCCCTAGGGGCCGTCCGCCGGCCCCGCGATCCCACTCGCGCGCTCCGCCAGGCTGCCTGGCCGAAGAGGCTGCGGGGAGCGCAGAGCCCACACCCGCGCACACACTCCCCGAGAGCATGCTCAGTGCGGCCCTGGGAACTTCCTGCCGAGTCGCGAGCCGCCCCGGCCCCCTCCGGGTCGGCTGCGAGCTAAGTTGGGGGAGACGGAGCGCGTGGGTGGGGGGCGCGGCGCCCGCCTGTAGCCCTTTGGTGCCCCTGGCCCCTGCCTAGCCTTTGCTCAGCTCCCGACGCTACTCGCGCCGACCGCCCCCGCGGCTGGGAACGGGGGTGTGAATGTCATCCCTCTCTCCCGAGGCCAGGTCCGAGGCTGGGAGGCCAGAGGCCTGGCGGTGCGGTCGGACCCGCTCTCTATGCACTCGCTGAGCGCGCGGACCTCGCGCAGGGAGCAGACTGGGTGGAAGGGGGTGTGTGAGCCGGGGACGTTCGCGCACACACTTGCTGTCACACACAAAGCCGTGGTTTCGTAGCTACCGCGCGCAAGAGGGAAGAGGTGGCGCTTGCATTGTCCAGCCGCGTTGCGAGCGCCAGCGGGGTGCTCTGCGGGAACCAGGCGATGCTTGAGATTCTCAGATGCCGGGGTCGGGGTCTAGAGCCCGGTGCTCCTGGTTCTGACTGCCAAGCCCGGCGCAGGGGAGGGCACAGTTTGTTTGCACCTGGCTGTGGCCGCCCGTTTAGGGAAGGTTGGGCATTTATGGAGCTGTGAAGTTGGGGAGGGGAAGGCTAAGGTTTGTACCGGGCTCGGTGGGATGGCCCGGTGCACCTGGAAACACAATTCAGATTCGAGCATGAGCAGCAGGATCTCATTGTAAAGAGAGGCAAGTGGGGGGCTGGTGCCCCTGCCTGTGTTCATTATCAGGACCTGAGCAACTTGGCTGGGTTTTACTCCTCGAGCACCCCCTCCCCACCCACCACCATGTTAGCTACTGCATCACGCTTATCCTGATCCTTGATGCAGGATCAGACCTGCCTTGTTTTGATTCAAGAAATCAAAAAACAGTTTTTCGCGATGGGCAAGCCCATCACAGATCTGACTTAATAAATGAGTTTTCACCACCCCTCCCCCCCCACTTCCTGCTTTCCTACAAATTCTTCTTGTTCTTGTTCTTGTTCAGGGCTGAGGTAAGCAACCTTAACTTTGTCAGGATTAGAGTGACGCTCCATTTTCTAGAGGCCTTTTTAGTTTTCTCCAGTTACCAACTCAACGTAGTCGGAGTGAAGTGGAGAGGTTCTGAAAAAGGCCATGATAGAGGAGGGTGAAGAGGGTGACCCTTCTGCCCTTCTAGGTGCTGCGACAAGAGGAGAAGCGAGTGCCTCTGCCTGACACCCACACTCTGGCAGAGCTGGGTGCTGGCTTTTCCTTTGGTCTCCACCTTTGTTCCAGCTTGCCTGGGTTTGGGACACTTGTGACCAGAATCACTAGGAGAAAGGAGTCTGCAGGCCTGGGTTGGGGCTTTGGGGGTTTGCACCTACAGGAGCAGTTGCCGGCTGGTGTTAAGGCGGACTGCGATGGCGGGAGACTGGGGGCTCAGATTCTGCCCATATCTGTCAGTGGCATCTGGGTGCTCCAGCTGTGCTGCAAAGCAGCCCACGGGCTTTGTGATCCCAGCAGTGCACATTTCAAGCACTTTGTGTTCCATGTGTGAGTAGAGCAGACATATACACTCACACGTATGTATGTATATGTACATTCTCATAAAGAAGTATGTGCCTATGCAATGTTCTTCAGTAGCATCTTGGAGCTGGAAGGGACCTCATTTCAGGAGAGCACAGGAATTCAAATTTTCTCCCTTCCCATTCAGTTTCTTAGTTTAAAAATAACTAAGCCAGCCTTCTGCCCAGCTGGCCTCCAAAAGCATTGAAATGCTAGTCCCCCTGTGATTCTAGCCCAAGGGGAGGCCTTTGGTTCCTCCCTTAGAAGTGTGGCTCCTCAGGGTCCATTGTAGATGTCCCTCACTTAACACCACCTTTCCAAATGCTCCATGTGGCTTGGGATCTAAGTCATTGCAGAGTCACCCTCAGATTGATTTTGGCAGGGGACAGACAGTGACCGGTATGTGCAGCAGAGATGTCCAGAAAACTGCATAGAGCGGTCATCATAAGACTTGGGTTGGGAGGTTCACGTCCTCTCTCACACTTGTGATCATCCAGGTGGGTAGTTGCCCTGCTCCTTGCCAAGAGATGTAAAAAGTAGTGGGTACTCATTTTATTCCGTCCTCCTTGTGTCTTTCGGCCTTCTGGGCCCAGAAAGGAGGGGTGGTGGTGGGGGGTGGCTTTCTTTGTTGATATTATTGTAGTAAATATCAGGAAAGCATATACTGCCAGGAGCTTTGTCTCAGAGGGTTTATTGTGATGAGTGTCAAAGTTTGAGAAAGGGTCCTTGTGTCAGGTGATCAGTTAATTGATAGTTTTGGCTGAAGGAAGATGTATGTGTTCCAGAATCCAGGTACTTTTTAAAAAAGAAAGGGAATAATTTTATATTGGGGGAGGATGCCATTGTGGGTGACAGTTGAGAGGTTTGGGTCACAAATAAATCTGGTACTTGTCAATGCAAGTTTTACTAGGCTGCCTTGAAAGTTCTCAAGTGCTTTGAAGTATAGAGTCACTCCTAATAACCAGAAGATAATTGTACTTTCTAATTTGTTTGAAATTGAGTAAAGATCTCCCGACCCTTGTTAAAGTTTCTTTCTTTAAAGATTTTTTTAAATGCTTTTTTTTTTTTTTTTTTGGAGAGAGAAAGAGAGAGAGGGAGAGAACTAGTGGGGGTAGGGCAGAGAGAGAGGGAGACACAGAATCCAAAGCAGACTCCAGGCTCTGAATAGTCAGCACAGAGCCCAACATGGGGCTTGAACTCACGAGCCGTGAGATCATGACCTGAGCCAAAGTCGGACACTTAACTGACTGAGCCCCCCGGTGCCCCTTAGAGTTTCTAATCTAAATCTTGTCTCTGTGGTATCTTGCATCTTGTGTCAACATCAAAAATCTGAGCATGGCGTGACCTCTGCCAGCTGCAGGTGTGTTCATTGAGTGTTTATATGGCAGCTGCCATGAGCCATGCCCTGTGCCGGTGCTGAGTATAAAGACGTCCTTCTTCAAAATTACCTTCTCACTTTTAATTTATCTGACCTTCTCTTTCAGTGTGTTAATGCAAACTAATAGCTCTTGGAAGGTCGCCAAGTTGGGTCCCAGGAGCCTTAGTGCTTTTAACCATGTTCTCTGTTGGCTGGAAGCATGGGGACTTGAGCTGTGTTTGCCCACTTGGGCTGTGTTATTTATTCTTTCATTGCTTAAATTCATGTTTCCCTGACTTTGTCGCATCTGGAAAGCTGTATGTGTGCAGGAGAGGGGCTGGAAGAATCACTTTATTTCTTCAAAATCCCGGAGCTGTCTTGTCTGAACACATAACTTTCTGCAAAGAGAACAGGAGCCTTTCTGTTGAGGCCGTTTGTCAGGTCTGAAAAATCTGGACAGGCCATGGGGATCAGCTTTCATGGCTGGGTTTGGTGGGGTTTTCCCTGTAAACCGCCCCCACCCTGCGATGCTTGTGTTAAGGCCTGCTGGACCTTGGCCCCAGCTGGGGAGGTTATATACGATGGCTAAGGAGTATTTCTCAACCCTGTTGGCTATGGCATGAATTTAGGAGTGAGGTGTATCTAAGTACTTTATTACTTGCAGGAGTTAAATACTGGTGTTTGCATTTGATTCACTTTTTACCCCTAGAACAGAATAACAGCGTCACTTTTGCATCCCTCTGTGATTTTTGTGGCTGGCCCTGGAGGGAACGTGTGCCACCTACCCACTCCTGTCTAAGCTGCAGTCCTTAGTGTTGTAGTTCTGAGCACAGACGGCTTCTAAGTCCTGTCATGCTGGTGAGATGCTTTTCATAAGTATCCTACACAGAACAGTCTTCCACTATAATAGTTTTGGAAGTATAATAGTCTTTCATGTCTCAGTCCACCCATGGAAGTGTGTTGTGTTGGTGATCATCACAGATATTATGTGTCTTAGTGGAGAAGTGTCAAGAAGAGGTGAGCAAGAAAATAGAGATGGGATGAAAAAAAATTACCTTCTGTAATTGACATGGTTGCAAATGTTTCTTTTGTATTTCCTTTACTCTTTGCTAGGACAGTAAGGTGGATACTATTGTTATTCTCATTTTATATATTGGGAGACTGAGACCTTTGCAAGGTCGTGAAACCTGGCCCAGGTCACGTACAGCTGGCAAGTGGCTGGGCCAGGATTCGAACCCAGGTGGTCTAGGTCCGGAGTCCATATTAGCTGCACTATGCTTAGTTAAGGCTAGCAAGCTCACCCTGTTCCAGCCAGCCCTTCCTTTCCAACCAAAGCCAAGAGGAAGCTTAGACACTCAGGGGTTGAAAAGCAGCTCAGGGAGATCCCTCCTGATTCCTTCTCTTTCTAGCTGAGGGCATAGAGGTGCAGAGGGAGAAGGGCTTATCAGCCAGTGGGCAGTAGTGACAAAGCTGGGTTTCACTTCTGACCCTTGGTCTATAGGAGCAATTGATAACAACTGATAACAGATGTGTACCTGCTTTGTCTTCAGAAATGATTCAGGAAGCAAATGTGATAGTTTGTCATTTGACATCTGTCTCTCCCACTCCTAGAACCCCCTGTAGGCACACATCCGACTTCACCTTGGAATCTGGTGGGGAGCAGGTGGTATGTCCACATCTTTTTACCATCCCCATGTGGGAGAATCTGAGCAACTTATATTATACCTTTAAGTGAGGTGTTCCCTTCTGAATGTTAAGGTTGACATTTTAAGAATACAGTCTGGAATCGATTTTACATTTCACTCTTAAATTCTCTCTCTCTCCTTTTCTGTGTGTGTGTGTGTGTGTGTGTGTGTGTGTGTGTGTGTGTGTGTCTGTCTGTCTGTCTGTTTCTGTCTCTCTGTCTATGTGTGTCTCAGGGCTTCTGGCCCCACTCAGCATTGATTTCCATTCTATAGGAGCATGGGGTAGGCAAGGGGTGACCTGGCAGAGGCCTCAGGGCTTCTAATAAAGGGCCCATGAGGACAATCCCACAGTGTCTGTGGATTCCTGGAAGGATTGCTGAGGCCCTGAAGAATATTCCTCTGACCACTGGAATTACCATACTTGGTGGAATCTTCCAGTTGGATGCAACAGCAAGCACCATTTCCTTTCATTTTATTCCTTGCGTATGACTAGCATTGCATTGGGCATCCCGGGGCTCCTGCCTGTTCCAGATTCTGAGTGTTTCTGGTTAATAAGTAGTCCCTAGGTGCTCAAGGAGTTTAAAGTCTAGGCCTGGTCAGGGCCACACAGAAGAGTTAAGTTCAGTTAGGAGGCAGTATGCAAATGAAGAACACATTAAGTCAGCCCTTGTGACCACTTTGGGCCTCAGTTCTTCTGTGGAAAAGTAAGAGGGGATTGAATGAGCTCCAAAGTTCTGTTCAGTCCTAACGTTGTATAATCCCATACATATGGCAAAGGAGGTGTGGCATGAAGAAAGAAAATTCCCTTACTGAATAAAAAAAGATTGAGGAAAACTCAAGTTGTTTTTGCTTTTGCTGGTAGACTCCCTGTAGTAGACAGTTGAAATGCTTACCTAAGAGGAACCAACCCTCTATTATCACTATTCTTCTGGGATGTTTATTTTTGTATATTTAGAAATAAAAAGCCTTGGTCCTTACTACTCTGCCTAGAAATAACCTGTTTCCCCTAGTGAAGCTGTTTTTTCCTTTGGGAACTTGAGATTCAAAGAGCAGAAGATGACCAGGCTCACGGAGTTCTGTGGTTATGTGGCACAGTGCCCTGGGGAACGAGGCTAAGGATTTACCCTGCCGCAAGCTGGGCCAAATTCTGTGTACATACGTTCATTACAGCTTCCCCACCAAACAACTACATTAAAAGAACAGGCAGTTTGATATCAATCTCCTTGTAGGTCCTTTTTTTTTTTTAACCATCTGTTATTTTCACTTCCGATTTTTTTAATTTACTAGTGCTCCTGCCAGTGAGTTTTCTACATGACCGACTCTTTCTCTTATGCATGTTTTTTTAGGAGAGCTCCACCTCTGCCTCATGCTAAGTAGGATCTTTCTGTGTTCCTTCGGTGCATTTCTTGATATTTCTTTCCTATTTCTGTGGGATTTCTCTCACCCCCTCTCCTGTAATTTTTCAGAGCCACTGGGGTTAGAGGCAGAACTAAGTGGGGATTTGGAGGGGAAGGGCCTCCCAAGGGGACATTATGTGGGTGATCTTTCACTAGCCATCATTTAGGACATACAGATGTAATTCTCTTAGGTGAATGTTACCATTTTCTTCTATAGTTTCACCATTCCTTTTTTTGTTTCTTATTTGCTTTTCTGAGGTCCAATAAGCTTCAGAAAGGGAAAGTTGTTTCCTAGGTTGGCTAAAAAAACCAATGCATCTAGCCCCAAGGACTTCTCAGAAAGGAGTACAGAGCTCTAGAAGGCACCCTCCCACAAGGCCTGTGACCCTGGCCGCTCACATAATCAGCTGGGCATCCTGGCATCCTGGGTAAACTTCTACCGTGACAGGCGGGCCTGTCTGCAGTTAGCCGGCTGTCTCCATGCAGGTCAGTTCAACGTTCTGTGATTCTGGTTCTTCGTGTGTCATACGAGGCATCTCTTAGCTTCTCCTACATACGTGGGATTCTTCTAGTATGCCTTCTTGGCTGGGCTCAGCATGCTTATCAAACTCTTCTTTCCTTAATTTGTCCTTAATATTCTAGGTGTTTTCCTAGTTTTGAGGGCCTCTTTGGTTGTGCTTGTTTACAGTTCTGTTGTTTAAATCAATCAGAGGACTTCTTGTGGACATTTTTTCCATCGTGAGAGCACAATTCTTGGGCTCATGAAACCCAACAAACTGGTACTACTGTGTGAAATTGTGTGTGTATTCATGTCTACGCTGTTAGCACTCTTTGCCTCATTGTTCTGTTATCTACAACAAGAAGTAGGAGTGGTCAGATTGGAGCTGCAGATCTGGAGTAGCCCTCAGTTAAAAGAAGTCTCCAGAAAGTTTGTGTGGAAGGATTTTGTTAATACTGTTTTTCTCCTAGCACAGGCTTATCAGATGTAGCTAGGATGTCTTTGGAGATTGTATGGCTAATGATTTTATTACACTCTCCTATAGACTGCAGTAAAGTGTTTTCCATGATAATGAGTTGCTTATTCTATCATAGTGCCTTTTCTCTAATTGCCCCTAAAACAGAATCAGATACAGCTTTCCATTTTTGATGCCGTGCCTGGTTAGTGTTCTCCGAGTTCCGGTTTCTTCCTCCCACTCCAGTGACTTTGAGAGAGACTTTTCTGTTTCCTCATCTTCAGCCTTTAGTATGAAGATTATAAGATTATGCAATCTTTCTATATATAACCACAAATTTAGTGGCTTAAAGCCACACAAATTTATTGTTTTATATTTCAGTAGGTCAGAGAGACAACACAGGCCCCTTTGGCTAAGACCAAGTGTCCACTTCTCCTGGAAAGTCTAGGGAAGAATCCACTTCCTTGCCTCTTTCAGCTTCTAGAGGCCACCCACATTCGTAGGCTTGTGCCCCCTTCCTCCGCGGTCAGAACCAGTGATGCTGAGCTGAGTCCTTGTCCCTCTGCCATCAACCTGGCTCTCTGATGATAGCTGGGAAAGGTTCTCTGATATTAAGGATCTATGTGATTAGATTGGGCCCTCCTGGATAATCCAGGATAATCTCATCTCAAGGTCCTTAAGGTAATCCTGTGTGTCCTGTAAAGTAGTGTGTTCACAGGTTCCAGGGATTAGGATGTGAACATCTCTGGGGCCGTTTTTCTGCCTCCCACAGTGCTCTAAACTCTTTGTAAAGAATTGTTTTTTGTTTGTTTGTTTGTTTTACTGTTTATGTAGATCTCCTTCTTTCTGTTGAGGAACTTTACTGTCATAGGAAATTTAGGCAAGTTCCCCTCATCTTTTTGAATATATTAAAGTCAGCTATTTGCAAAACACTGTATTTAGGATTTGAGTCCTGCTTTGGTTGGACATTGAGCTATGCACATTTATGTGTCCAGCCTTGTGTAATTATCACCAGTCCTACTTCTGTGAGGAAACTGAGGTACTAAGGAAACTTGCCCAGGGTCATGAAGCCAGAATGCAAAAGTGGATCTCATTGATTGTGAAGTCTGTGTTCTTTTCACTCTGTCTTTCTGCCTCAGAAGTGATAATGGAAAAACAAAATGAGAAATGGTAAGGGAAATGTAAAATAATGTCAAATTTCTCTGCTTCTGCCAACATGATAACAGACAATAAATATTGCCTGTGGTAGATTAATTGCACTGATGGCCCCAGTTAATGGCCTCCCTGTCTCTACACTTTTTGCCTTATAACTCTATAGTCCCCATTTCTTCCCTCCCCCACCACTGGGATTGGCCATGTGATGCTTTGGCTAGTGGGATGTTAGCAAATATCCTGTGAAGAGAGTTTAAAAGAGCCTGCATGTTTCTGATTGCCTTTTACACAGCTGGACTTGCTCTCTTAGATCCCTGCCACCACCTGGCAAACATGCCTAGGCTAGCCTAATGGAGAGTTCTGAGAGACACACAGGATGAGCCAAACTGTGTCAGCTGAGGCCATCCTAGACCAGCCAGCCTCCAGCTGAACTGTTGGGTGCTTAGAGTCTCCTGAACATGCTTTGGCAAGGTCAGGTGAATCTGTCGTAGATCACCAGAACCATTCAGCTGACCAGTAGAGCTGTAGAAATATTCAATGATTGTTGTTTCAAGCCACTGAGTTCTAGGGAGCTTTGTTACACAGCAACTGCTAACTGATACACCCCTCATCTCAGATGTTTGAATAGTATAAGAAGTATTTTTAATGTCTGTTTGAATATCATTTTGGACTACTCATAACTAATTAATATTTTTATTTTTTAATGTTTATTTGGGGGGGAGGGGCAGAGAAAGAGGGAGACACAGAATTTGAAGCAGGTTCCAGGATTTGAGCTGCCCGGCCCAAGAGCCCGATGTGAGGCTTGAACTCACGGACTGCGAGATCATGACCTGAGCTGAAGTGTGACGCTTAACCGACTGAGCCACCCAGGCACCCCTAATTAATATTCTTGTAACACATTTAATACATTTTAAAATATTCTTTTAAGGTTATAGTTTAGGCTGGAGAACTTGCCCATTGTATCTACCCTTTTTCTTTTTTTTCTTTTCTTTTTTCTTTTTCTTTCTTTCTCTTCCTTCCTTCCTTCCTTTCCCTTCCTTCCTTCCTTCCTTTCCCTCCCTTCCTTCCTTCCTTCCTTCCTTCCTTCCTTCCTTCCTTCCTTCCTTCCTTCCTTCCTTCCCTCCCTCCCTCCTTTCTTTCTTTCTTTCTTTCTTTCTTTCTTTCTTTCTTTCTTTCTTTCTTTCTCACCTGAATGTCCTTTAAATTCTTATCAGTTTAAGTCCAAAACAGACTTGCTTTTCCTCTTCAAAGTATTTGTTATTTCTAGTACAGTGGGTTTGACCCCAACCTACAGTAATAAACACATATTAACTCTTAACTCACATATACATGTATGTAACAGTAGGAAGAGTTTCAAGAAACAGTAGCTACTCCCCTGCCACTGATGTCCTCAGATGTTTTCTATTCCAGGGGGGCCTGGTGTCTTGATTTTGGCTTAGATTATGATATCACAGTTTGTGGGTTTGAGTCCTGTTATCAGGCTGTGAACTGACAGCACAGAGACTGCTTGGGATTCTCTCTCTCTCCCTCATTCTCTGCCCCTCCTGCACTGTCTGTCTCTCTCTCAAAATAAATAAATAAACTTAAAAAAGATCTATTCCATTCCATTCCATTCCATTCCATTCCATTCCATTCCATTCCATTCCATTCACTTAAAAAGTGCTGGTCAGGAGACAGCACTATGGCCTGCTGCTTATTTTGTAAATAAAGTTTTATTAGAACACAGCTACTCCTATTTGTTCATGTATTTTTTGTTGCTGCTTTCAAGCTCCAATGGCAGAGTTGAGTAATTGTGACAGAGATCATCTGGCCTGCACAGCCTAAAGTATTTACTACCTGGCTCTTGAAGAAAATGTTTTCTGACCCTTGCACTGAATTGATTTCATAACCCATCAGTTAGTTGCAAACCTCCATTTAGAAGACACTGTTCAGGTGACCTTTAGCTCTCCTGATACTCTTCTGCAGGTTACACTAAACAAATCTGGCACATGTGAAAACTACTTCTTTTCCTGGGTCATACTCAGACTTTCTTTTCTATTAACTTAGATTCAACAATTAAGTTTTTGTGATTTAACATTATACCTGACTGGGTTATATAGGAAACTTTTTAACCATTTCTAAAATGTTTCATTTATGGGGCGCCTGGGTGGCTCAGTCGGTTGAGCGCGTCTGACTTCTGCTCGGGTCATGAACTCGCGGTCTGTGAGTTCGAGCCCCGCGTCGAGCTCTGTGCTGATGGCTCAGAGCCCGGAGCCTGCTTCGGATGCTGTTTCCCCCTCTCTCTCTCCCCTCCCCTGCTCGAGCTCTGTCTCTCTCTCTCTCTCTCTCTCTCTCCCTCTCTCTCTCTCAAAAATAAATAAACATTAGAAATTTTAAATAAATAAATAAATAAATAAAATGTTTCATTTTAAGAAATATTATCCACCCCCTACCCCCTTTTCAAATGTAAATGAGGCTTTCTTGTGGAAACTAGCTGGAATTAAAATGGACACAAATTCCATTCAAGTGCTAGTTATTTATTCATTAGATTGCAGCAGTGCTTTTTTTTGTAATATAATGGAGTCCATTAGTGAAAGAGGTAGAGAAACAGTGATCCTGGCCTCTTTCACCACACCTTTCTGGCAACTGGTCCTTATTGCCACATTTCTCAATTAGGGTGCTATTATTCCTGAGCATAATACAATTTAAACACATTAAATCATGGACTTTTGGGGTTGGAAACACTTTGGGAAAAAAAGTGTTTTTTCATTCAGACCCCCCCATTGGGCCCTTAAAGGCCAAATTTTTCTCACACTTAAATTTTCCAACTCTGTCAAGGAAGGACAAAAGTGTTATTTATGTTGTAGGGCTAACGTGATTGATGAGAAGGAGCTGAGGCAGGAAGGGTTTCAGAATGATCTGGATATATCTTTCTAGAATCTGAAATGCCAGGTGAAGAATGGTTGGTCACTGGCTCACTTATTTATTGGCAGTAAAAAAGAAATCAAAACAAATGAGCTTCAACTATAGCATGGAGAGTTTACGTAAAATCTGAGAAATGTCCCCCAAATGAGGTAGCTTCTTTGACATTAGAATAGATTCTCCTGAGAATTTTTTTTTTAATTTTTAATATTTATTTTTGGAAGAGACAGAGAACACATGGGAGAGCACAGGAGACACAGAATCCAAAGCCGGCTCCAGGCTCCAGGCTCCAAGCTGTCAGCACAGAGCTGGACACGGGGCTCACACTCACAAACCGTGAGATCACGTCCTGAGCCGAAGTCAGATGCTTAACAGACTGAGCCACCCAGGCGCCCCTCTCCTGAGTATTTTTGATCCTAGCTGCCTCCCTTAGTTCAGGTGGGTGGTTGGACAGTTGTTATTAGTAAGACCCTTCTGGCAACAGAAACTTGATGGAGCTTGCTTCAATAAAAGTGGAGAATTCACATTAGGGCTCCAGGAGCAGGAGGCCACAGTCCATCTTAATTCTCCCCCTGCTTTGTGTTTTTTTTTTTGTTTTGTTTTGTTTTGTTTTGTCCCAAGGACAGGTCTCTTGGTAATAGCATTCATTAGCTACAGGGGAAGCCACCCAGCAAGACTAATCATTCCCTTGTAACACAAATTCCAGTTTCCTGGGCAGTATCTCTTCAGTGGCCCAGCTTGACATCACCCAGAAGTGGCCAGAACTGGAAATTGCATTGTGGATTTGGGCTAGCTCCAGGGAGTCTTATGGGGGGCTTTTTAGAAATTTCTGGGGGGTAGTTTTGGTTGTTAATGATTGAGGAGTGCTACTAGCATTTATTGGTGGGGACCCAGGATGCTAACCATCTATGATGGATAGGACAGTCTTGCACTCCAAAATGTATCCCATGTCCCACTATGAGACAGTCATGGACAACAAAGCCTGTTTACTACCAGAACCTAGAAACCTATTTTAAAAGAAAACAAAGAACATTTTGTATGTTTTACTTAGCATTGACTTTCTCAGCTGAAGAAGAAGGATTGTGCTTTGTTTTGTTGGGAAATTTACCAAGAGGTGTTTTCCATTTTGGAAAAACATACCACCCATGGCATCACCATGTTACCCGTGTCAGTCCACATTTGTAGCTGACCCGTTTGTTTTTGTTATTTGACATTAATACACAAGCATCTAATGACCCCATTATGATTTCTAGATTTGTCTTGCCCAACTATTTGCATATGGAAATACACGTTAGGTTTGTTATCAGTTATTTTCCTTTTATTCTCATTTATGTTACTCTTAGGGCAACAAGTATATATGTTTGAAATTGTGTTTAGGAGGGTTATCTAAGAATTTGATTTCAGTTAGTAAAGGGATATTAGAAGTTTGTATAAGCTGGGGACTTTAAGGCTGATAGAGTTTAGAACACAGCACTAGGAGAAGTCATTTGTAAAGTCATTTTTTCCTGTAGCCTAATGATTCAACTGAATTAAATACTCTTGGCACTAACCATTTAGAAAAAAAAAAAAATGTGTCTCCTGCCTTTTGTGTAGCTGACCGTGAAAAAAGGAATAGAGATGTTGGCCCCATACTGCTTCTGTCTGTGGGTGGTGGACTCTCCATGGTGCAGACCCTCCCCCCCCCCGCCCCCACCTCCACCTGCTCTGTTTGTGGTTTCTGGCTCCTGCTGGGCCAGGGCTTGCTTGTGGGTCTCCTCACCATCCTCTCCTGTGGAAGAGCCATAGGAATAGAGAATGAAATCAGATTATCACATAAGTTTCATATGAACTACTGCAGTCCACTCTGTCAGGTTTCAAGCTCAAGCTGTGAACTTTCATGGGAAAATATTCACATCTTGATTTTCACTAACCTCTAACCAACATGGAGCAGTCCTTAGCTCTTGAATATTGGCTATAAATTGCAGTAATATTGGTATTGTCTATGACTTTGTCACCCGTAGAAATTCAATGTTTTCATATCATAGATGTCTGACAGATATCTGAAAATATCAATACTCATTATGACTTTAAAACTATGGTGGCTATTACACCTGCTGCTAGATAGTGTTATTTAATGAGTGAATAAAGGAGCATATGTGTTATTATATCACAACTGAAAAAATATTTTGGTAACTGTATTTAAATATAATTGACTTCCTCCTTAATCCTGTGTGTTTCATTTTATGCATTTAAAAAGTCCTGAGAAGGGGTCCATAGATCTCCCCAGTCTGCCAAGGGGATTGATGGTGCAGAAATCCCAGTGTAGAATGGTAGAGTGCTCTGGATGGTGCTGTCGCTGTCCTCTCTCTTCTGTATCTTGGTAGTTGACAAGGCCTCTTAACATGGCCTTTCCCCAGGACTGCCAGATATGGGTGTGGAAGGGATGTGGGTTTATCTCCAATTGGCTTATTTTCTTCTTAGACCAGACCTGGTCAAAGGAATGAGCTTGATTCACCCTTGGCTCATTCTTTTATCAGACATGAGGAGACAAGTTTGTCAGAACATTCCTCTGGCAAGGCTGTATTGATCAGTACAAGGTACGTGATGCATTTAAAGCCAGAACATACTGGTTATCTGAATCCTAAACAGAAGTGTGATTTCTGGTTCAGTTTTTCAAGTAGAGAAAAACCACAGACATTCCGCAAGAAAATTCCCTATGTACATAAGAACTTCTGTCTTCCTCTTTGTCTGCTTCAGAGTTACATAATCACGACACAACTCTAAGAAATGCCCCTTGCCTAAGAAATGTGTTGCACAAATGGTTGTCAGGGGTGTTCTTCTGTTACTGTATGGCTTGTGGGGGAGAGGCATTTCCTAGAAGTTAGGGTTTGGGGTCCAGGTAGAAGCTCCACGGATGGTCTCATTGCTGCCTTGCCACCCAGTGAGCCCAGCCTTAGGGGTGCTGTGCTGTAGCTGTAACTGGATTTCTGGGAATGGCCTCAACCTTTTTCTGTTTCTGGAAACTTCTCAGTAGGAAATGACTTTGCCATGGAAGAGCCCACTGCACTGTTCTTTGCTGTCCTCCAGACACAGAGTCATTGTGCTGCCATGTGCATCTTTTTCCTCTCACAGCTTCTAAGTCTATATTTAGAGCATGAAAATGCTGAACATTTCCTTTCTAATTTTTTAGAGGTTGAGCGTCGGGAGGAATCTTCACGCATACAACATTAATATCCTGGACAGCCATATTACATAGTAATGGGCATAACATTTTTTTATTCTTTGTTTGAAAAACATATGCTGAAGATTGGAACTGAGTAGTTTCAAATTTTTAACCTCCTTTTTCCTGTGGGTTTAGTGATTGCTCACATTTCTCATGGAGCTGCCTACCCCTGCCCCCCGCCGTTACCTGATAACGTTTCTGTCGTGTTGGACTGAGGAGAACATACGTGTATGTAACAAACTTATTAATGAAGTGACAGCATCTCTCTCACTCTCTCTGTCTCTTTGGAAAAGGGAACAATAACATTCTATTGATCGTGAGCTACCAACTGCTGTAGATTTATATGCAAGATTGGGGGTACCACTTGGCCTAATTTTGTTTTTTTTAAGTTTTAAGTAAGTTTTTATGCATAGCCTGCTTATTATTTTTAATTTTAATTCCAATATACTTAACATACAGTGTTCTATTAGTGTCAGGTGTACAATATGGTGGCCAACAATTCTACGGTATTCAGTGCTCAGCATGGTGTGTATGCTCTTAGTCCCTTTCACCTATTACACCTGTGCCCCCACACACCTCCCCTCTGGTAACCATCAGTTTGTTCTCTGTAGTTTAGAGTCTGTTTTTTGGTTTCTCTCTTTTTTTTCTTCGTTTGTTTCTTAAATTCCACATACGAGTAAATGAAATATGTTATTTGTCTTTCTCTGACTGACTTATTTTGCTTGGGATATATACCCTCTAGATCCATCATTTGGCCTGATTTTTATTTTATTTTATTTTATTTTATTTTATTTTATTTTATTTTATTTTATTTTTTAATGTTTATTTATTTTTGAGAGAGACAGAGTGCGAGAGCATGAGTGAGGGAGGGGCAGAGAGAGAAGGAGACTCAGAATCTGAAGCAGGCTCCAGGCTCTGAGCTGACCGCAGAGAGCCTGATAGGGGCTCAAGCCCACAAACTGTGAGATCATGACCTGAGCTGAAGTTGGATGCTTAACCAACTGATCCACCCAGGCGCTCCCGGCCTGATTTTTAAAGTGAGATACCTCAGATCCTTTTATCAAGGAAACTGCCCTACATTGGATCCATAGGCCAGGATTCTTTTGGGGAAAAGTTTGAGAAAGCAGGAAATTCACCAACTTCATTGGCTGAGGAGTGGTGATTTTTTGCTCATTTTGAAGGCTCTCTTACCTCTCCCCTCCCATTTTGAGCCCCATTCACTTGGTCTGGTGTAGTATGAATTTTGATCTTAATCCTGACTTTGTGGAAAGAATCAAAAACATGCAAAAGACCTGGAGGACAGAAACTTAAATATCCATGAGTGATTCATCTCCTGGTCAGGTGAATGACAGAGTCAAATGTGCAGCTGCTGGGTTCAGATAGATCCTGTTACCATTTCATAGATCTTATCACAATGAAAAGTGGAACATCTATGTGCCGTCTTCAAACAGACAATCGGAAGGTGAGGACCTCCCATACAGAGTAATACCTCTAAAAGTGGACCTCTTGAGCATTTAGCTGGTGTTCAGGGGAAATACCAGGCACTCCTGGGAACCAAGCCTGGAGCATATTGTCTAATTTCATGCTGATGACAGTCCTGTAAATTAGATTCCCTTTTTTTCATTTAACAAATGTGAAACGAGGTTCGGAGAAGTTAAGTATCTCATCTGCAGTGAGTCACATGATTGTCAGGTGGCCATATTATTTTATCATCCAAATCTGAACACTTTTGAGTGTAAAAGAGGATGCTAGTAATGATTATGCTGGGATTATAGGCATCCGTGGTAGTTATGGCCCCCTTGCTAATAAAGTGCAGATTGGGAGTTTAATTCAGGGCTCTGGTTCCAAGGCCTGCCTATTCTCCATGAGATGTATTAGATCAGGTTGCCTCATCTACAGATAAGTTGGTCAGGCATACACTGAATAACCTTCTAAAGAGGAGTTTTACGCTAGGTATAGAGCCAAAGAGAAATGCCTCTGAGGCTAGGTAAAAGTTCCCTTTGGCAAGAGAAATGTCTCCTAGGGATGTTCTTTCATATAAAAATGTAGAAAGGGTTTTCTTGGGAAGGCAGATGGTTTTTCTCTTCCTCAAAAGTGGTTTTCCATTATTTGTTTAAAAGAAGGGGTCTGCTTTAGCATTTATAAGAAAGATAAAGTGAGACTCATAAACTCTCATATCCAGGCAAACATCTTCATAGCCAGTAGCTGTGATGATACAGAGTGATATAGTAGATTCTTCCATAGTGAGGTGTGTAGATGAAATTTACTACCCCTGTTTTTAGCACTCTGTCCATGACTGTTATTATCAAGGCAGATTTGTGTGGGATAATCATTACTGTGGGATGTTAAAATGAAATCCCAGCACTTGAATATATAGCACTGCCAGTATTGGACATTTCGGCTTGTGATGAGCCTCTGTGCCTCTGTGAGCCTCAGACACACACATGTGAACACACTCAGCAGAGGTGCAGACACAAAGATAAATGAAGCTCAAGGTACTTATAACTGACATTACAGCCCAACCATGAAAAGTAATAGAGAACATCACATAGCTTCCCAGGATTATTTATTCCCTATGTCATATTCTCTTGCTGCCTTCTAGGCCCATTGAGGTGTGAAAGCAAAAGTTTCCTAACATCAGTTCTGTAAACACCAGGCCCCTAAAAAAGTCTTGCCGGATTGCCATTCATCCAGTCAGCGGTGTCAAAGAATGACATGCCATTCAAAGGCACTGCTGGAAACCTAGACCCTGCAGGCGGATGGGTAAGAGGTATGTGGTTGGAAATTTGGGACTTGACTTTCAACTGAGAGCTGTTAGTTGGCCTTCCTTCTACACCCAAGTGCCTTGGGGCTCTGCCTTCTGAACCTTGGAACACCCCTAAAAGACAGTCCCCGAGTGAACAAATGAAACCTTCGGTGATGAAGCCTTCCGCCATCAGGAGTGACCAGTGGGCCGGGAGAGATGGACATTGGGGGGCAGGGGGCTCAGGGATTTGCACCTGCTCCTGTGATTTGTTTAAGCTGCTCCCTGAAGAATACAACAATCTCTGGTTGTTGTCTTTCTAACATCCAGACTGTAAAAACTACAGATCACAAGACGAACAAGAAAACAGGGCTGGAGGAGAACTGTGAGAAGGGGAAGCAGGGGATAAATGAAGTGGCCTAGGTAGCAAACTGCAGCCTTTCTACTGTGGGAAGTGACAGATTGTGGAAGCTGCAGAACAGCTGTGCTGGCTTGGGTAACGAGGGTCTTCTGGAAATGGAGGCGGAAAGATCAGCTGGGAAGTCAGAGGTCTGAGGACTCATGCTTTCTCTGCCACTAACTAGCTCTGTGAGCCCCTGTCTCTTCTGCAAAAGTGGGCAAGTTGGGTCAGATGCTCTCCAGCGTGACTTCCAGCTCTATAAGTCTTTGATGCTGAGCCACCAAACCGTCTTTGTAGGGCTCAGCAAACATTTCCTGAGTACTTAGAGGTCAGGCATAGGGACACAAAGGTGAGTGCAATGTCTGACCCTGTGTCTACAGTGGGGGCCTCTCATAAACCCTCCCCTTGTTCCCATAGTAATGAGAACAGCTGAGTCTTATCAGTGTTTGTTATGTGCCCGGGAGTTATGGATACTTCCCTTTGATTTATATCTGTTAGCTCTTTTAATCTCCCCAAAAACCCTGTAAGGTAGGTACAATTGTCCTAGTTTTAGAGATTAGGAAACTGTGACACCGAGAAGTGAAGTAACTTGTCCAGATTTTACAGTTAACATGTGGTGGAACCAGGATTTGAACCCCGGGAACCTGGCTTTAGAACCCACACTAGCTCCTGTGGTGTGTTTGTGGTGGGGGTGGAGGTGGGGGTGGGGGTGGGGCGTCACACCTTCTTGTTGTCACCTTTGCTGGACTGTCAGCTGCTTGAGGGCAACAACCGTGTTTGCCTTGTTAACTTGTATTCCTGGTGTCTGGATTAGTGTAGGCTCGGGTGTTTTTGTTGAATGGGTGGGTGGGTGGGTGGATGGATGGATGGATGGATGGATGGATGAGAATGAATAGGGTCTTCCGGGGAGCTTGTAGTCTCAAGAGGAAGACAGATCCATAAACACCTAATGGTGGGCATTGTCAGGTGGAAAGAGTGCTTTGTCTAATCTGGGGCATCAGGGAAAACTTCCTTGCAGATGATGCCTCAACTGAGCCTTGAAAAATGTGCTGCCGAATTTGGGGACATCAGGTGGGAAAGGCATGCCAGGCAGGGAGATAACTCTCAGAGATAATGTGGGATAACTCCGGCATTGCTTCAGTGGTCAGCTGTTCCTGGAGTACCTCTAGAGGGCAAGGCAGAGAGGCTGTTGGAGGTGGGGCTTTCCCTAGGAAGGTGATTGGGCTTGCTCCTGAGAACTGTGGAGAGCTCCTGAAAGGGTTTAACCAAGGGGGTGACGTGGGCAATTTTGATTTTCAGATGGGGTGTTCTGGCTGCAGTGTGATGGGTGGAAGGGACAGGAATGAGGTTGGGGCAGGGGAAAAGCTCCTGTGGTGGTCTCAGCAAGGGATCATGGCAACTTGAAGTGGAGGTGCAGGGAAAGAAGGAGGCTGGAGGAGTGAGAGGGGAGGGTGACTCTTATCTTTGGACATGGTAAATTCAAGGCATCCTAGGTACTTCCACAGGAGTGCAAAGGCTGGGCTGAGTCTGGGAGGCTAAGGACCGGGGTCAGTGTGGGTTAGGCATTGCTCATATCAGGTGGTGGTTAAAGCCTAGAGAGTGTATGACATCACCCTGAAAACAGTGTTACCCTGGGAGAGACAGTCCCTGGAGGCTAAGCCAGAAGGAAACCCTGTGGGAATATCTAGAGAGGCCTGGTCCTGCCAGAGCAGAACATGGGTTTTATGAGATGGATAATCCTCATTGTAGTGATAACATTTTTTTTGAGCCCTTCCGGGGTGTTGGGCATATTTATGAGGACTTTGGGTACTTTTACTTCTTCTTCATAGAAGCCCTATGAGGTAAGTGTTCTGATCCCCATTTCACAGCTGAGCAAAGTGAGGCACAGAGAAGTCACAGTTACCAAAGTCCACATGCATTACATGACCAAAAGGCTCTGGTGAGATGAGGCTGCCTAAGTTTTTAATGTGGAAATCTCTGAAGACCTTTGCAAATTCCACCAAATGAATCAGAGGCTGAGAAGAGAAGGGAGGGTATTGGAGCTGTCTTGAGAGCAGGAGGACTTAGGGTCAAGGTGGTTTTAAAGAATGAAAGAGCCAGCTCAAAAGGGGATTTTGAAGATGTAGTCAGGAGCTGGTCTGGGGTCTCAGGACCACCGCATTAGGTGAAGGATCATTACATGCAGGAGGAGGGAAGAGGCCTGTGGGAAGGGGGAGAAAGAGGAAAGGGGGAGGGGAGGGGAGAAAAGTCAGGGAGGGGAAGGAATAAGAAGGGGGAAGCCTGGAGGGAAGAAATCTGGAGGAGCAGATCTGTGGTCAGCCAGGAAGTATCCAGAAAGGTAAATCCCCCTAGACAGACTGAAGGCAGGTTAGTGGTTTTCAGGAGTTGGGGTGAAGGGGAAAATGGGGAGTAACTACTTAATGGGTTTTTTTTTTGAGATGATTAAAATGTTTTGGAACTAGACAGAGGTGGAGGTTGCACATTATTGTGAATGCACTAAATGCGACTGAATTGTACATTTTAAGGATTAATTCAATGATAAGTGATTTCTGTCTCAATAAAAAAAAAATTGGAAAGGGGAGAGGTGGGAAGGAAGCAAAGTGGGTCACATCCGACGACCAGATTTTTCTGGCCCCTGCCCGCTCCCTGTTAATGTAATGGTTTTATTTTCATCACCTCCCAACAACTGACAGAATGCTAGCACTGTGAGATTCAGTTCTGTCTCCTACAGGAACAGCATGGGAACAGCACGACACACAGGGAGTGCTCAGTACTGAGCACTGTTGGAATGAATGAAGGAATGTTGAGGGATGGATGAAGCAAGTCAGGCAGGCTTCTGGAAATAGACCCGGGGAAAGGGGTGCTGGTTTGGAATCGTTGGCTGAGGATAAAGGGAAATTGGAGCGCCCTGAGGACAAGAAAAAGCCCGAGTTTCTGGTGTCAGAAGAGCTGAGGAGGATGGGAGCGTGAAGTCACCTGGTAACACTGTTCATGTGCTTTCTGTGTATTCATCTCCTTTTTCTGGTACTGCTCAACTGCCTGAGTGCAGAAGAGAAGGTAGACTCTTGCGTGAGATCAGATTTGTTGGGCATTTTGCTGGCTGATGAGAGTGGGAAGACAAGGACTTGGGAAGAGAGGGCTTTGGTAATAATGGCTCAGGGAGGTAGGGGAATCTGGGAAGGGTCGGCTCTGAGCCCTAGAAAATGGAAACAGAACTCTTAGGTGTGGGGGCAGGCCATCAGTGTTGGGAGTGGAGACCAAGACAGCTGACCTGGATAAGGTATCAGGGATGTGGCTCAGGTGGAATGAAGGTGAAGGTCACTGGGCTCCAGGTGGCTACTGCGTTGCAAGCCCAGACCAGTGATTTCCAAAATTTGGGACTCAGGATAACCCGTGGGGTATGGGAAAAAAATGTGAACAGTTTAACTTACATTTATTTCCATTAAAATCAAGGGCCTATGTGTTAGCAATATATACGTGTTTATTATTTTAAAGAGAATGAACAAATCTTAGGGGTGGATGCTTACTTCTTACTAATGGGATAGGTGACCAAAGTAGTGGTGAGGACTACTGGTTTGGTCAGTTGGACAGGTCCTTGGATAGTCATGTTTGGAGGTGAAGTCATGTAGAAGAGCAGGTCACATGGCTTGCTGAAACAGAAGTTCTGTGTCTCCTGTGTCTCTGTCACCATTTTCTGGTTGACCAAGTAAGGGTGGATACCTACCAGAAGGGCATAAGGTTTCCCTGGAGTGAGTGGCTCTTTGCAAACCCCTTATGTGCTACAGACCACCTTTTTTAAGTGACTACAAACTATGTGTTCAACATTCCTTGTAGAACTTGAATACCCACCAACATCACTAGTTTCTAGAATTCATTTCCACCCCTGAAACCTGTTTTTGGGGTGTTGGGTTTTGGTTTTTGTTTTTTTAAATTGGATCTTTTTTCCCATTTTTTTTTTTTTCTGACTTTCTGGATATTCACTGATGTTCTCCCCTCTCCCCAAGAGATTATGACTTAGGGAAGTTTTGTTTTGTTTTGTTTTGAACCTGGGATACCTTTTTCCTTGCAATGGAAATTTGAGCTGAGACTGGCTCACAAGATCTGAGGAGGGGAGGGGGTGGGCATGGAGGAAGAGACTGGCCCTGAGCCAAGGTGACCTGGCTTCTAATTCTGACTCTGCTGTTCTGTGCTTCTGGGCAAGTTGCTTCGCCTCTCTGACATCTGTTTCATCTTAAAACTGGAGGGGTGATTATTTGATAGGTTTGGGGGGGAAATTAAAGGAATTAATGATACATGCAAAAGCCCCTTAAATGTGCTAGGACTCCATATGCTAGTTCTTTCTCCTTGACACTTCCCACCCCACCTCCAGTTTCCTCTTAGGCTCGCCTCTAGTGGACTTCCACTCTGACGGAAGAGACGGATAAGAAAGAACAAAGGGCATTATCTCTGAGACTTCCTCTGGGGCTGGATTAAAGGTGTCCATGATGTGGGCCAGCCCATGTTTTCCTCGTGATCTTTGGTGTGTTCCTTGCCCCAGCCTTTATTCTGATTTAAGGACAGTTTGGGGCATCATCCCAAGTTCTTTTATGGTGTTAATGTTGAAACAGCTCATTAATTATGAACCTGCCCCTGTGTCGTTAAATGTGTTCATAAGGAACCAATTTCATAGGGGGCAGAAGAGAAAGTAATGTTAACCTCTACCCCTAACCCCATTTCAGATATTAAATCAAAGGAAACGAGTTCTGAGAATATTTTGAATTAACATGTTTGAGTCGGGTCATTTCAAAAGCCCTAGTGTGGTTTTGGAATAGGAAGCTTCCTGTTTGAAGATCATCATGTTGTCCGTGGCCAGGAGACCCTCCCCAGCCTGTTTGCGACATCCTGTAGCCAGGCCCTGGGGAGTGCTGGGTGCCTGTCCCTGAAGCCAGGTCTTTACCTCTGCATGAAGACATGTGCTTGCTTGCTGGATCTGACTGTGCTTCTCTCTGCATTTATTTGGAGTATGGTTACTCCTTCAAGAACGGAGGAAGAATGGCAGAAGTTTAAACATCATTCTGGAGTCTTTAGAAACATTGTGAAGAAGAATAGGCCTGTGAGCTCCAGGTGGCCAGTGATTTCCAAAATCTGGGACTCAGGATAACCCTTAGGGTATGGGGAAAAAATGTGAAAAGTTTAACTTATATATTTTTTTCATTAAAACCAAGGGCCTGGGTGTTAGTAATATATTTATGTTTATTATTTTAAAATGAATGAACATATCTTAGGAGTGCATGCTCACTTCTTACGAATGGGATAGGTGACCTGTCTGTTGCTAGGATAATTGGGTGTGAAGGTCCCTTCCTACCCCAGGAAAATATTTTGTTGTTTAGTTAAAAATGACTACCTTTTCATTTATAACTGGAATTTCAACACAGATATTAATGTATTTGGGGCTTCCCCCCGCCCCAAGAGAGTTATGATAACATCAGGCTCTGTTTTGAAATTCCTAATCACTTTACTTCTGTATTAGTAAGTGGGCTAGTAGTACAACATAGTCGTGAGCATCAGAACTAACTCAGGAAGAGAGCCTAGCACTGTCCCTGAAGTATAATGGTCACTCAAGACATAATAAGTGGTATTCTAATTTCAGTTTAAAGAAAAAAAGCACTCCGATTCTAAGCAGGCAGCATAGCAGTGTATGAAAAGGAACCAATTGATTAAACACTTAGAAAGTTTCGAAAACCTCCTTTTAAATCCCAAGATATTGGCATTCATGTGATGGATGTCTTGAGGAAGATAAAAACAGTTGAATCTTTTTAGTGGAAGAAACAGATCCTTTCACAGGAAGTGGTACTCGAAAAATATTGCTGTAATTAAAATATACAGTGGAGTTAGCTTCCAGGAAATGTACCGTTTTCATGGGTTGAAGGAGCCTAACGAGTTAGGGAAAAAAAAGAAAGAAAGGAACAGCCTCTCCTGGAAATTAGCATTTTTCCCCCCTTCTCTCCTGTTTGAGATCTTTCACCTGGTGATAGAACTGATGTTGGGATGAATGGCTCCTGGAACTCTGTTGTAACAGTGCCTCCCCTTCCCCCTCTATTCCTGGGAATCTGTGAGGTTGAGAGGGAAACACATTCCATCTTTATGCATAATGAATGCTAACTGGAATTCGGCATTTTATTCATTTGTGAACATAGGCAACAGACCACAGTAGTATTAGAAGTATCCTGACATGGTGTGCCTGGGTGGCTCAGTCAGTTAGGCATCCAACTCTTGATTTCGGCTCAGGTCACCATCTCACGCTTCCAGAGTTCTAGCCCCACATGGGGGGCTCCGTGCTGCCAATGTGGAGCCTGTTTGGGATTCTCTCTCTCTCCTTCTGTCTCTGCCCCTCCCCTGCTCGTGCAATCTCTAAATAAATAAATAAAATAAATAAATAAATAAATACTTAAAAAAAAAATTTATGGAAGTATCCTGATTTTGTCACCAGTAAGTTCATGTCACATTTTGGTGGTTGCAGATATCCCCAAATATTATTACACTCCTCACTACTTCAAAATGATTATAGATAACCGCTGCTATTAGATCTTGTTACTTGGTGTCTGGATAAAGAGCACCCATTTTTGTATCACAGTTAAAAACTAGTGTGATAACTAAATCTGAGTATAGTTTGTTTACTCTGAAATTCTTTGAATTTCATTTGATGCCTTTGAAAAGAATTATTCAAACGTCCAGGGGTCGCACTCGTTTGCCAGTGGGGTCCATGGCATACAAAAAGTTAAGACCCTCCTCTTCTCCTGGGGTTTAAATTTTACCCTAACAGACTAGGACTGGTGGAGTGGCTCTCAGCTCTGCCTGCCCATTAGAATTGCCTGGTGATTCCCAGTGCCCAAGCCATACCCCACACCAATTAATTTGAACTCCTGGAGGTGGGACCTTAGTGATTACAGGTGAACCCAGTGTGCAGCCCAAGTTGAGAACCATTGGTCTGTATGTTCAGATCAACCATTCTCCTTCTCTTTCCCTTCCTTCCTTATTGTTTAAATAAGAAATTAAGTTTTATGCTCATGGCAGAAAATTCCAACAGCACAGAAGAGCAGAGCTCTCCCACTTTTCTAGGGATAACTGTTGCTAACAATTTTTATGCATAAACAGTCATTAGAGACCCACACATCCACACGGTATATCTACAGTGGGATTGTATGCATGTGTTACACCATACAGACATATTTTACACATTGTTTTCACTTCTATCATAGAGAGCTCTCATTACAATTTCTGAGCTAGATTGGTCCTTGAGATTAGAAATTCTCTTTCAGACTTTGGTGTTTTTGATTTGCCTAAAACTAGGGAGCCTGATCCCTGTAGGCCCAGTTCAGGAGTAGTTTGGAGACCATGTATCCTTATTTCCTTCTTTTAAGAACTGGTGCAGTAGAGAGGAAAGAACAGCATTGGCCCATCTGGGGTGTGGGACTCTTGGGGGGCATATTGCTTATCCGTGTAAACTTCTTTGAATCTGTGTGCTTATCTGTCAGTTGGAGACAAAGAATGCCTCCTCACAGGGCTGTTGTGAAAGGTGTACAAGGTCCGTGACAGGTAGCTATTATCATTATCCTCCTTGCTGATTGTGTTCCCCAAAGGAGGTTGAAATGTTCCTTGGGCGCCTCAGAGTTCCTTTTCCTATTAGTGTGCAGGTAGTGGAAAGCACAAGGGAAATTAAAAAAAAAAAAAAAAAAATCCTCGCCTACCTACTATAGAGACTCTACAGACCCTACCCCTATATCTTGGGGTTGCTATCCTCTGGTTGGATTAGGAGTTAGGTTCAAGGCCACACTGATGATGATTTCGCTTTATCAGCTCTTCTTAGCTTAGTGCATATACCTGGTTAATAAACTCATAGAAAGGCCTCCACATGCTTATTGACCCACATCTTTGCATTTCATCTCACTTGCAATTTGTGTTCAGAGTGAGAGCCAGTGTCAGAGCTCCTGGCAGGAAACAGAATTCACCCCACATGGTTTGAATGAAGACTAATGAAAGGGACAGTCAGTCACAGAGGTGCTGGCCAGACATGATAAGGCACCCAGGGACTGCCAGTAGGGGAGAACCAGTATCAACACTAGGGCCAAGGAGGCAAGAGGAGGAAGTAGGTTCACCAGAGCCCAATGAGATCTAGGATTGGAAAGGGGCTTCCCAGAAAGAGCTGTAATCTAGAAGAATGGTGCCCAAAGATGTGGCATCCAAGGAGAGAGGGAGCTTGGAAGGAATGCCCTCACCTCTTTCACCCTTTCTGCACTCCCCTACTGGGCCTTTGGTTAGCTGCTCCAGTGGGAAGGCCAGCAGGCAGGGGAGCCCAGGTGATGTAGTCTGCAACTGTTGGTGGTCAGGGCACAGAATAGGTCTGAGAATGGGTCGGGGCCTGACAAACAATAAGCACGTAACCGGCACAGAGCCGTTAGATGTTGAAACTGTGTGAAGTGCCTTCCAGAGAACGGAGTATGTAGATGGTGCACAGTAAAATTTCCTTCTCCTTGCCTTGTAGGATTTGGATGGCAGCTTATTTACACTTTTCTTAAAAGAGCACAAGGCCATTGAGGCAGAGAGCAAAGGAGGAAGAGCTTCACTTACTAAAAAGCAAACCCTTGAATCAAGATTTGTCATGTTTTTCTGAGCTCAGAGAAGCTGTCCATGTAAGTTGTCCCCCAGTTCATGGCTGCCACAGGGCAGGCAATATCCCAAAGACATGAAGGTCCAGTCGAGGAGATGTTAATTTGGAAATTCCCTCTCTTGCTCCTCGTGACACCCATGCCTGGAGGTTTCCGGTAGTCATCTCTGGTAGCTAGGAAATCACACCGGTGCTGGAGTGGCCTCCCTTTCACTCTACAGGTTGCATCTCAGTGCTCAAGACACTGGGCTGCTTCCGTAAGTTGAGCCTTCCAATGTATTTGAAAAGTGAGCAAATTCATATTAAGATTAGAAACACCATAGGGAATCTTAAATGTTTGCATAGAAGAACGGAACGCTTTTTAACACAGGGCAACATAATACAACTTAATCATGCTTCTCGCAAGTTAATTATAGGAGTTACAAATATATGGAGACAGCATGCTATAGGCAGTGTGGTCTGGTAATGAGGTACTAGTTCAAAGTTAATGACAAAATGCCTTCTGTTTCAACTCCATTGTATTTCTGTGAGGCTCTGTGACTTCTAAGTGTTACAAGTCTGGATTTGAGGCTGCTGTGAATTGGGCTCTTGCCAAATCTACACCCCGTCTCTCCATGTTCGGTGTCCTTTGATTCTCGTTGCCTCTGTGCCTTCTCTGACTCAGGCTTGGAAAGAGTCAAGGTTGGAGTGTGTCTGCATTTTGCATAATTATCCGGCTGACAGAGCATGAGGAAGTGAACCTTGCAGGAACTTCCCTTCCATGGGGACAGCTCTCCCTTTTGTCTCCAGATGTTGACTTTTTTAGATCACTGCTAGTCCACAGAGACCTTAGTGAAGGAAAAGAAATGAGGTAAATGTAAAATCAATGTCTTTTTATTTATTTTTTTTTTAAATAATTAACTACTGTTGAAAGATGTGGGGCCCAAATCTTGGCTGATGAACATGGAGAACTGTTTTTTGTTTTTTGTTTTTTTTGTGAACTGTTTTGTCTCCAAGTTACATGCAGGTGTGACTGAGACCCTCTTTTAAAAGTAGAATGGTTCTCTGACACCAGCTGTAGATCATCAGTGCGTTAATGAAATAGGGAAGGGGTTTGTAGCATCAGTAACATAAGGACTGAAGGAGCTTGTTAAAAAGGCAGGTAGGTCTCAAGCCGGTCCCCCATTCCAGTCCCAAGGCACGGTGGTGCCCCATCTCAGGTGGTTCAAGAAACAGAAACACTGGGGCACCTGGGTGGCGCAGTCGGTTGAGTGTCCGACTTCAGCCAGGTCACGATCTCGCAGTCCGGGAGTTCGAGCCCCACGTCAGGCTCAGGGCTGATGGCTCAGAGCCTGGAGCCTGTTTCCGATTCTGTGTCTCCCTCTCTATCTGCCCCTCCCCCGTTCATGCTCTGTCTCTCTCTGTCCCAAAAATAAATAAACGTTGAAAAAAAAATAAAAATAAAAATAAGAAACAGAAACACTGCAACATAGGACGTCGACCCCCTTTAACCTTTTTAAAGGTGCCGATGCTTGATCAGATCTTTGGTCTTTTTTTTTTTTTTTTTTTTTTCTGGTCATCTCAGCATTGTAAAATTACTCTGCACCTTCCTCCAGACTACACTTTTTTGTTGAGTTTCATTTTGACCCCCTGAACTTCACACAGCCTGTCATTGGCAGGACAGATGCTCAAAGGCTAATTTCCCTGGAGAGGGATCCTGCTGTCACATGGTGGGAGATGCTGTCTTGTTTAAAAACAGAGAAATAAAACCCTCCATTGAACTCAGTGGTCTCCCTGAAGAGGTCTGAAAAGTAATCCAGTGGCGTGTGTTTGTTTCAAGCCTGTGTTGTTATTAATCCTGTTACAAATGATAATGCTTTCCATTTACAGGCTTGCTGTCTCAGAGGAGTTTTATGTATTGCATACTAGACCCTGCTGGGTGATTAAGCCACTCACTCGGCATCTTACAGGCCACTCGAGGACTATTTGCTTATGGCAGACTACCGCACTTCTTGGAGCGTTTGCTGAGTGGCGCATTCACTGGTGGTTATGGCTCCTTGGGAAGGGAGTGTCCTCGGGGCCTAATGCTTTGGGGGTTGAGTGCCAGAGAGATGGGGCTCTCCTTCTGATCCTATCCATTTATCTTTCCTACATCATTAGAAGCTTCTTTGTGGGGCAGGGGCAGGACTGTGGCTTTGTTTTTAAGGTCTCTTATCCCATAGGGGAAAAAATATGGGAAACCTTTAAAAAACAAGAGGTGGTTATCTCAGTACTTTTGTAAATAAGAGGAAGACACAGCATTTTCCACTCCGTGTTAAAGTTTCAACCTAGAAGACAGAGAGACCTGCTGGCTAATTAAGGCAGTGAGGGTAAGGAGGAAGAATATGGGACACATGAATGGTGGGGGGATGGACAGATATGCAAGAGAGCTTCCGAGGGGCAGTTTGCCCACTTCTGTAGTGTTTTAAGACACAACCCTTCCAAGCTCTGAAATCCATGTGGCCCTTTCACAACTGAAGCAGGGAGGCTGTGACTGATTTACCTAAGGAACTGGTGCTATCATTGCCCACCCTTTCCCCAGGCTCCGTGCTTGACCAGTCCATGCTGCGACCGGACATGCCAGGCAGAGGGCGAAAGCAAGTCTCATCTGGGGAGACTGGAAGCCCAGCAGAACCCCCATTCCACCTGTCATGGGAGACAGGAAACCCAGCGGCTCCACTGGTTGGTTGGCGTGTCCCCACAGCTGGCACAGATCTCAGTCAGTGGCTCTGATTCTCAGGCTCTGTAAGATGACCCTTTCATCTGAAGTTGCCTAACAGTGATCACACCCCTCAGACTCTAAAAAAAAATATTTTTTTTAATGTTTATTCATTTTGGAGACAGAGGTAGCATGAGCGGGGGAGGGGCAGATAGGGAGGCACAGAATCCAAACCAGCTTCCAAGCTGTCAGCACAGAGACTGATGTGGGCTCGAACTCACGAACTGTGAGATCATGACCTGAGTCGAAGTCGGATGCTGAACCAACTGAGCCACCCTGGTGCCCCAGCTCTCCTCAGACTCTAAATCTAACCCAAGAAAATGGCCGAATACGAGCTCTCTCCAAGACCTGTACATTTTACCAAGTCAGAGGTAGATCTTTTGCAAGCCACTCTGACAAATGTGCTGTCATACCCTCACTAATGAGGGGTGAGGCAATCCAGGCAAATGAAACTCCTTGCTCAAGTATGACCGAGAAGCCTCTTTCTACATCTAAGTTTGATTCTGATCATTGTTTATGAGGGTCCTGTGTGAGGCTATCTTGGCCATGTGTGGCCTTTCCTGGTGAGTAACCGCATCCATTCTAAACAGGGAAGGACTTTTTCCTCAAAATGCTAAAGTTTAGGGATAACAGTGGCTCAGATTGAAGAGGCCGAGTGTGATATTTCTGTCACAATGACAGCCCTGTGTTTTGGGTTAGTCCCACAGGATGGGAGCCCTCTTTTTAGCCCTTATTCTAATTCTGTGATGGGAGATGCAGGGGTGGGTTAGGACACGTACTGACTTTGTTCGGGACTTTTAGAACTTGGCAGGCAGCCTCTGGGAGAATCCCTTCTTTCTCTGCCACCTGGGCATTTCTCTTGCCTGGACAGCTGTCTCCACCACCACACTGGCCCAGGCCACTACCATTTCTTGCCTGGAGGATGCAGTGGTCTCTGCCTCCATCTGTGTACACAGCATCCACAGAGAGCTTTTGGAAATGCAAACCAGATCACTGCCATCAGCCCACAGCTCCTCTCTCCCTCTGAGAGGCAGCCTGTCGAGGCGGTTGAGGGCTTGAGTGCTGAAGTTGGTTCAGCTCTGTTCTAATTTTCACAAGCTGGGTGACATAGGGCAACTTAATTAACCTCTGTCCTCATCTGTGGAGATGATGATGCTATTAGAACCTGCATATGAGTGGTTATAAGGATTACATGTTTATTGGAGTATTTAGACCAGTGCTGAATGTTAGTTAGGTTTATTGTTAGGATTCTGCCTAAAATTCACAGCATCCTTACAAGCTTAGACTCCATCTCATGCTCTTGATGAAGCCTATGGGGTACAGCAAGATCCAAGGCCAGGCAGCTTCTCTAGGCCAGTTACTCCTGCTTCCTTCTGAGTTTTCTACCCATGCTGGCTTCTCTAAAGCACCAGGCTCTCTTCTTCCCCAGGGCCTTTGCACAAGCTTGACCTCTGCCAAGAATGTTTGCTTCCTTTCCTCTTTTCTTGGTCAACTCCTGCTCCTCCTTCCTATGCCAACGTAATTGCTTCTTCCTCAGGGAGGCCTCCCTGGATGACTGAGGTGAAAATAGGTCCACATCATTCTCTGTGGTATCCTTCCCCACCCCCATTCTTTTCTTTCATAGTGTCTGCCAGAGTTGGTAATTCTGTATTCATTTGTATGTAGGGTTGCTTGATCTTCAAGCTCTCCTGTGCTTTAAGCTTCATGAAGCCAAGGATGGGCCTACAGCACCCAGCACAAACCTGGCTTAGGGCCTGCACTACTCCCTAACCTGTGATGAATGAGTGCTCCTACCCTAGCTGGAATTGTGAGCTTCTTTCCTGGACCCTCTGTTGTTGTATGACATGGTGTTTATTTGCAGAGACCTTTCCAAGTAACATTTCTAGGTCATAGGTCAGCCGTGAGGCCAGGAGATAGAGCTTAGTGGTTCTCAAACTATAGCATGCATTAGAAACACCTGGAGGGCTTGTTAAAGCACAGATTGCTGAGCCCACCCCCACAGTTTCTGATTTTGTAAGCATGGTGTGGGGCTCTAGAAGTTGCATTCCTTTTTTTTAAATTTTTTTATTTTTTGAAGTTTATTTATTTATTTTGAGAGAGAGGGAGAGGGAGACAGAGAAAATGCGAGGGGAGGAAGGGTAGAGAGAATCCCGAAGAGGCTCCACACTGTCAGCGCAGAGCCCAACCATGGGGTTAGAACTCATGAACTGTGAGATCATGAGCTGAGCCCAAATCAAGAGTCAGACACTGAACTGACCGAGCCACCCAGGCGGCCCTAGAATTTGCACATCTGACAGGTTTCCAGGTGATGCTGGGGCTGCAGGTCTGGCGGCCATGCTTTGAAAACCACTGCTAGGGGAACTCCAACAGTGCCCAGAGGCCTGCTAGGTCATGGAAGGTCACGGAGGGAATAAAGGGCTAGGAGAAAAATAAACAAGCTGGCTTGTTATGGGCGCTTCAGGTAAGTTTGCCCTACTTCCTGCCGTCCTCACTGAGCATAATTCTCTGCGGTTAACAACCTCAGAGTGGGAACACCTGCTCTTCCTACTTCTTTTATTGCTCGGGTGGTCAAATGCAGGGGCTCTAGGGGTTTGAGGTCTGGGATTCCTCAGGAGAAGAATGTTTTAAAGGAGCTTGTTGTAATCATGCTGTTAAGACCCCAAAGCTAGGACCCCAGGGGTTTGGATTGAAGCTAGATTTAGCATAGTTCTTGACGGCAGCTCCTTCTGCAGCGTGTTCTTGCAGAAACGCGCCTTGTGAAGGACACTTGAGTGGGCCCTCTCGGGTTCCTTTTCACTGACTGAGAGCGACAAGAAAGCTCTTAGTTTGCAGTGGTCCTAGAATAGGTAGGCACTTTCCAGAAGCGTGATCTCCTTCCTCGTCATCACAGCCGCCATGCTGTGTTCATGGCTTTCAGGGGCTTTACATGGGCCCCAGCGGCAACTTCTTCCCCCGTGTCGGAGCGGGGGACTGGTGTTGCCGAAGCCAGGCCTTTGGCATCCGGTACATCCAGGTTTGACGTCACTCCTGTGGATATGCCTTCAGGTAACTAGCGTCTTGGTCTTTCCTAGCTTATAAGATGGGGATGATGCTACACAGGGCAGCTTATGGTGTAGGGGTGAAAGCAAAGGAATCAAGTTGAAAAGGCTTGCCACTTCCTCACTGCTGTGACCCCGAGCAAGGTTGAATGTTCTGTAGTCTCCACATCACCCTTCATCGTGTGGGGATTAGAATGGTACTTGCCTCTTGGGGTTCTTGGGAAGATGACATACTTGGGAGAGCTGGTGGGATCCAGGGCAATCTGTAGTTGAGATAATGGTGTTGTGCCGACGTTGAATGCTTGGTTTTGAGAAACGCATTGTGGTTGTGTAAGATGTTCACGTTAGGGACTCTGGACAGTATACAGGGAATCTGTACCGTCTTGGCAACTTTTCGGGAAATGGGGAATTATTCCCAAAGGAAAAGTGTATTTTATCTTAACATTTATTCATTTTTGAGAGAGCGTGTGAACGGGGGAGGGGCAGAGAGCGAGGGAGACACAGAATCCGAAGCAGGCTCCAGGCTCCTAGCTGTCAGCACAGAGCCCCACGTGGGGCTGAACCCACGAGCCGTGAGATCATGACCTGAGCTGAAGTTGGATGCTTAACCAACTGAGTCACCCAGGTGCCCCAAGGAAAAGTATATTTTAAAAAGTGTGAAGCATCCAGCAAAGTGCTTGGGATTTAATAAGATCTCCGTAAACGGAACTCAAAGGGTCATTTTAACCAAAGCGTATTGTCTGGCTGACTACTTTACAAATGATATATTAGGGGGCACCTGGGTGGTGCAGTCAGTTAAGCATCTGACTTCGGCTCCGGTTTGGTTTGTGAGCTCGAGCCCCGCTTTGGGCAAGCCCCACTGCTCTGTCTCCACCCTCACTCATTTGCATGCTCTCTCTCTCCCTCCCCCCTCTCTCTCCCTCCCCCCCTCCCTCCCCCCTCTCTCCCCCCCTCTCTCCCTCCCCCCTCTCTCTCCCTCCCCCCTCTCTCTCCCTCCCCCCTCTCTCTCCCTCCCCCTCTCTCTCCCTCCCCCCCTCTCTCTCCCTCCCCCTCTCTCTCCCTCCCCCCCCTCTCTCTCCCTCCCCCCTCTCTCTCTCCCTCCCCCCCTCTCTCTCTCCCTCCCCCCCTCTCTCTCTCCCTCCCCCCTCTCTCTCTCCCTCCCCCCCTCTCTCTCTCCCTCCCCCCCTCTCTCTCTCCCTCCCCCCTCTCTCTCCCTCCCCCTCTCTCCCTCCCCCTCTCTCTCCCTCCCCCCTCTCTCTCCCTCCCTCCCCCTCTCTCCCTCCCTCCCCCTCTCTCCTCCCTCCCCCTCTCTCCCTCCCTCCCCCTCTCTCCCTCCCTCCCCTCCCTCCCTCCCTCCCTCCTCCCTCCCCTCCCTCCCTCCCTCCCCTCCCCCTCCCCTCCCTCCTCTCCCTCCCCTCCCCCCTCCCTCCCCTCCCTCTCCCTCCCCCCCTCTCCCCCCCTCCCCTCTCCCTCCCTCCCCCCTCCTCCCTCCCCCCTCCCTCCCCTCCCTCTCTCCCCTCCCTCCCCCCCTCCCTCCCTCCCCCTCCCTCCTCCCCTCCCTCCCTCTCCCCTCCCCCCCCTCCCCTCCCTCCCCCTCCCCTCTCCTCCCTCCCTCTCTCCCCCCCCTCCCCCCCTCTCCCTCCCTCCCTCCCCCTCCCTCCTCCCCTCCCTCCCTCCCCTCCCTCTCCCTCCCTCCCTCCTCTCCCCCCTCCCCCTCTCCTCCCCCCCTCCCCCTCTCTCCCCCTCCCTCCCTCCCCTCTCCCTCCCTCCCTCCCCCTCTCCCCTCCCTCCCCTCCCTCCCCCTCCCTCCCTCCCCTCTCCCCCTCCCTCCCTCCCTCCTCCCCCTCCCTCCCTCCCTCCCCCCTCCCTCCCCTCCCCCCCTCTCCCTCCCCCCTCCCCCCCTCCCTCCCCCCTCCCCCCCTCCCTCCCCCCCTCTCTCCCCTCCCCCCCTCCTCCTCCCTCCCCCCCTCTCTCCCTCCTCCCCCCCCCCCCTCTCCTCCCTCCCCCCCTCTCCCCTCCCCCCCTCCTCCCCCCTCCCCCTCTCCCCTCCCTCCCCCCCCCTCCCTCCTCCCCCCTCCCCCTCCCTCCTCCCCCCCTCCCTCTCCCCCTCCCCTCCCCCCCTCTCCCCTCCCCCTCCCCCCTCCCTCCCTCCCTCCCTCCCCCCCCCCTCCCCCTCTCCCCTCCCTCCCCCTCCCCCCCTCCCCCCCTCTCCCCCCCCTCCCCTCCCTCCCCCTCCCCCCCCTCCCTCCCTCTCCCTCCCCTCCCCTCCCTCCCCCCCCCCCTCTCCCCTCCCCCTCCCCTCTCCCTCCCCCTCCCTCCCTCCCCCCTCTCCCTCCCCTCCCCCCTCCCCTCCTCCCCCCCCTCCCTCTCCCCCCCCCTCTCCTCCCTCCCCCTCTCTCCCCCCTCCCCCCCTCCCCTCCCTCCCCCTCCTCCCTCCCTCCCCCTCTCCCCCTCCCCCTCCCTCTCCCTCCCCCCTCTCTCCCTCCCTCCCCCTCCTCTCCCTCCCCCCCCTCCTCTCCCTCCCTCCCCCCTCTCTCCCCCCTCCCCCCCTCTCCCTCCCTCCCTCCCCCCCCTCCTCCCTCCCTCTCCCCCCTCCCTCCCTCCCTCCCCTCCCTCCCCTTCCTCCCCTCCCTCCCCCCCCTCCCTCCCTCCCTCTCCCTCCCCCCTCTCCCTCCCCCCTCCCTCCCTCCCCCCTCCCCTCCCTCTCTCCCCCTCCCTCTCCTCCCTCCCCTCCTCCCCCTCCCCCCCCTCCCTCCCTCCCTCCCCTCCCTCCCTCCCCCCTCTCTCTCCCTCCCTCTCTCCCCTCCCTCTCCCTCCCCCCTCTCCTCCCTCCCCTCCCTCCCTCCCTCCCTCCCTCCCTCTCCCTCCCTCCCTCCCCCTCTCCCTCCCCTCCCTCCCTCTCTCCCTCCCTCCCTCCCCCCCTCTCTCTCCCTCCCCTCCCCCTCCCTCCCCCTCCCTCCCTCCCTCTCCCTCCCTCCCTCTCTCCCCCTCCCTCCCCTCTCCTCCCTCCCTCCCTCCCTCTCCCTCCCCCCTCCTCCCCTCCCCCCTCCCCCTCCCCCCCCTCCCTCCCCCCCTCCCTCCCTCCCTCCCCCTCCCTCCCTCCCCCTCTCCTCCCTCCCTCCCTCTCTCCCCCCCTCCCTCCCTCCCCCCCTCTCCCCCTCCCTCTCCCTCCCTCCCCCTCTCCCTCCCTCCCCCCCTCTCCCTCCCCCTCTCCCTCCCTCCCCCTCTCTCCCCCTCCCCCCCTCTCTCCCTCCCCCTCTCTCTCCCCTCCCCTCTCTCTCCCTCCCCTCTCCCCCTCCCTCCCTCTCCCCCCTCCCCCCCTCTCCCTCCCTCCCCCCCTCTCCCTCCCTCCCTCCCCTCCCCCTCCCCCCTCCTCCCTCCCTCCCCCTCTCCCTCCCTCCCTCTCTCCCTCCCTCCCTCCCTCCCCCTCCCCTCCCTCTCCTCCCTCCCTCTCCTCTCCCCCTCTCCCTCCCTCCCCCTCCCCTCCCTCCCCTCTCCTCCCTCCCCCCTCTCCTCTCCCCTCCCTCCCCTCCCCCCTCTCTCCCTCCCCTCTCTCTCCCTCTCCCCCCTCCCCTCCCCTCCCCCCTCCTCCCCTCCCCCCCTCCCCTCCCTCCCCCCCTCTCCCTCCCTCCCCCTCTCCTCCCCCCCCTCCCCTCCCTCCCCTCTCCCTCCCCCCCTCTCTCTCCCTCCCCCCTCTCCTCTCCCCTCCCCCTCTCCCCTCCCTCCCCCTCCCTCCCTCCCTCCCCCCCCTCTCCCCTCCCTCCCCCTCCCTCTCCCCCTCCCCCTCTCTCCCTCCCTCCTCCCTCCCTCTCTCCCTCCCTCTCCCCTCCCTCTCCCTCCCCCCTCTCTCCTCCCTCTCCCCTCCCTCTCTCCCTCCCCTCCTCTCCCTCCCCCTCCCCCCCCCTCTCTCCCTCCCCCCTCTCTCCCTCCCTCTCCCTCCCTCTCTCCCTCCCTCTCTCCCTCCCTCCCTCCCTCCTCCCTCCCCCCCTCTCCCTCCTCCCTCTCCCTCCCTCCTCCCTCCCTCTCCCTCCCTCCCTCTCCCTCCCTCTCCCTCCCTCCCTCCCTCCCTCCCTCCCTCTCTCCCTCCCTCTCTCCCTCCCTCTCCTCCCTCCCTCTCTCCCTCCCCTCTCTCCCTCCCTCTCCTCCCTCCCTCTCTCCCTCCCTCCCTCTCTCCCTCCCTCTCTCCCCTCCCTCCCTCTCCCTCCCTCTCCCTCCTCTCCCTCCCTCTCCCTCCCCTCCCTCCTCTCTCTCCCTCCCTCTCCCTCCCTCTCCCTCCCTCTCCCTCCCTCCTCTCCCTCTCCCTCCCTCCCTCCCTCCCTCCCTCCCTCCTCTCTCTCCCTCCCTCTCTCTCCTCCCTCTCCTCCCCCTCCCTCTCCCTCCCTCTCTCTCTCTCCCTCCCTCTCTCTCTCTCTCCCTCCCTCTCTCTCTCTCTCCCTCCCTCTCTCTCTCTCTCCCTCCCTCTCTCTCTCTTTCTCCCCCTCCCTCCCTCCCTCCAAAACAAAACACAAATGATATATTAGTTTTCTACTGCTGCTATAATAAATTGCTAAGGAGTAGCTTTAAATACCACAGATTTGTTAACTTAAGGTTCTGGAGGTCAGAAGTCCAAAATAGGTCTCATGGAGCTAAAATGAGGGTGTCAGCAGGGCTGCATGTTTCCTGGAGGCTCTGGGGGAGACTGTTTTTTCCAGCTTCTAGAGGCAGCCTTGTATTCTATGCCCCATGGCTCCGTCTTCGAAGCTAGTAATCAAATCACTTTGACTTCTGCCTTCATCGTTATATCTGCTTCTGACTCTAACCCCCCCCCCCCCACCGCCTCCCTTTTTTAAGGATCTTGTGATTACATCTGGCCCATTTGGATAATCCAGGATAATCTCCTTTTAAAATCCTTAACTTAATCATACAAGCAAAGGCCCTTTTACCTTGTCAGGTAACATGTTCATAGGTCCTGGACAGAGATATCTGTGGGGGAGCATTCCGCCCACCACAAGTGGTACCTGTTCTTTGATTTCCTTGGGTGAAGTTTATGTGCAGGGGGCAGAGAAAGGAGCTTTGCTCTCCAGCTGTTTACCTTGGAGGTGTGGGCTCTGTGTGGGTGGGTGCCAAGGGTTCAGGCCACTGTTTAATGTCTGTAGATGTGTGTGATGCACAGCTGAGCGTAATGTTACTGAGTGTCCATACGGTCCGTATTCTTGACTTGTGGGCTTGATACTTTTGGGCACAGAAACGGGGATGCCAGGTATGTCTTAGCAGATCATGCTAATGTATGTTCTGTTGAGTCTGAAAGCTGATAACCCCAAACCCCTTCTAAGCACGGGTTGTGGGTCATAGATGAGACTGGATGCCACACTCCCTTAGTTCCTTGTTCAAGTCCCTTTTCCTACTGCTTCTCTTTCTCTTTACCTGCCCCTCTGTCTGTCCGGGCTGTCTAGCATGGAAGCCACTTAGCACCATGTGTTTGGCTGTTGAGTACTTGAAATGCAACTCATCTGAATTGAGATACGCTGAAAATATAGAATACACATCGAATTTTGTGAGGTAAATGTGCTAACCACTATACTAGGGACAGAAGAATACACATTGAATTTTGAAGACAGTGTGGAGAAAGGAATGTGAACGAGTTCATTAATGATTAATATCAATTACATGTTTTACAATACTTTGTCTACGTAGGGTTAAATAAAATACGTTATCAAAATTAATGTCACCTGTTCCTTGTTACTTTGTAATGTGGCTTGGAGAACATGTAGACTTACATATGTGGCTCCTATTATATATATTTTTTGGACAGTGCTAGCCTAAATTCTGCTAATCTATGGTCTGTGTATGAAGGGTCCCCGTTATTTCTGTCCGTGTCATGTAAAAGCCTTCCCCAGAACTTCTTTCTTTCTTCCCTTCCCCCCTCCTTCCACCCTTCTTTTTGTCTTTTCTCTTCCTTCTCTTTCTCACTCCACACTCCTTTTCTGTTGGCTTGCAAGGAGCCTGCTAAATGAATCCGTGGAGTTGGGAGTGTTAAATCATTTGAATCATGACAAGGTTGCTCAGAGAGAAAGGTGGCAGGTGCTTTACGCTGGCTCGCAATGTCAGGAAGTTAATCACTATTTGCAGCTCACGATTCTTCTCTTTCCTTCCTAGAAGATTCTGGGTTTTTTGTTTATTTTGTTTCAATTGGGGGTGGTAGCATTTTTTTTTTTTTTTTTTTTCCTTAAGAGCTCCCTCCTCCTCTCAACTGTGCCTTGAAAATAGCTGCTCTGGAGAAGGGCAGTGGTCTCGTGCTCACAAAAGGGCTGCAGAATCATCTGGGGAGCGAAAATGCAGATTCCTGAGCTCTGTGCTGCTGAGTTTTGCCCAAAATGAGGCTGGATTTACACCCAACAATTCAGTAAGCACATGTGTCCAACTGGTGTGGCCGTACAGCCCGGGCTAGCGTGGTGTGCCTCAGTTTCCACTCCTGCAAAGTGCCCACTGGTTTGCCAGAGCCGCTGGTGGGAAATACTGATGAGGAGGGGCACCAGCTGTCCCTGGGGATGGGGTTGGGGGGGAGGGGTCAGCCAGTGTCCTGGGGACACAGGTGACCATCCCTGCTCCCTAGCACCCAGCACCTGAAGATGGCTTGTCAAACCTGAGACGTCATTCTTCATTAGCACTCAAGTGAGAGGTCAGTGAAAGGGCACACGGTCAAGAGGGGCCAGTCCCGAGGTGATGAGCGAGAGCTCTGTGGTGAGACAGTTGGGGTGCATGTGCTTGGCTGGGCCACCTGTCAGCTGTGTGACTTTGTGAGGTTGTTCTGACCCTGTGTCGCAGTTCTTGCTTTGGCACGTGGTTGTAGCTCCCAAATGGGGCCGTCCTGGAAACTGCACGGGGGCCTTGGCGGGTAGGTGAGCGTCCAGCAATGCTGGCCGCTGCTCTGCTGCCCCGCAGCTTTCACTGATGTTCTCCGATACTTGTCGGGAGCGTCAGGCTTCCACCGGCCCGGAGGGTGCAGCTGACTTGGCTGTGTGAGCGAGCCCCACCTGCGAGCCCCGAGGTGGGTGTGGGCCGGGGGAGAAAAGGGAGAACCCGGCAGCTGGAGCAGGTGAGGCGGCCCAGGGCAGAGAGCTGCCTGCAGTACTCACAGATGCGCAGTGAGTTGGCGGGTCTTCAGAGAGATGGAGGCCCTTGTGAAGCAGCCTGGTTAGCTCACGCCCCTTGGATTCTGACAAGCTCTCCCACCTAGGGCCTGCATCAGAGGGGAAGCTTCTCTCTGCACCAGATGACTTGGTAAGGTAAGAGCTCATGTGCCCCAGCAAGCCCAGTGTGATGAGCCTGCTGGGCCCTGCTCTGGTGGCTGGGGCTGGGCCTGGGAGCCCCCGGAAGAAAGTGAAGTCATTTTCCAGCTCTGTGCAGTAAGGCTGTGGCCGAGAGGACACGTATTTCTAGCGCGAACCTGGTTACCTGGTAACTCCTATAACTTCTGAGCGCTGGCCTCGTGCCCTTCCTCTACCCTCCAGCAGTTGAGATCTGGGTCAAGGATTCCACCACCTCCCACCCGCGATGCCCCATGGGCCCCAGGACAGGACCTTGGAGGAGCAGAAAGAAACTGAGTAGCCCCCGGGGCCCTAGGTAGGCAGAGAGTAGGAGCTCCGGGCCTCCCTGTGCCCTGACTGCCCCTCTGAGTTTGCAAAACCTTGCAAAATGTATCTGAAAGAGTTTTATGTTTCTTCCCATTAAAGGGTATCCTCCTGGCTGGGACTGTCTTTAGTGAAGTTTGTAACATCTTATCCACTGGAATGTTCATTCCATATCTGTGAATATTTTTTCTCTCTGCACTTGGGGCTCTTTTTTGTTAGACTGGTTTCAATCACAGATTCATTTTTCAAAAAGTAACCAATAGTAGCAGTGTGTTTTCCATTCAGGAATGGCCTTGCTAGTGTTATGTGTAAATATGAGCAGCTATGAATATTTAGAGATTGACAAAGCTATAAAAATGAGGAGGCACATATTTGCCTTGAGGAAATGAGTCTCCTTGCAGCTCTCAATGTAATTTTTATGCATTCCCTGTGTGAGGACTCTGGCTCATGACCCAGGAGGTGGGGGTTGTCAGCCGAAAGGCCGGCCTGGTTTACGAGCTTAAAGAATGTGACCGGAAGGAGATGACAGATGTGAGCAAGGAGCACGACGGTTTTTTTGTGTTTTGTTTTTTGTTTTGTTTCCTTTTCCAGTTGTGTTTTGTTTTGAATTAAAATCCTCTTTAGTAAATGCCATTAATTGAGCTGCTCACCATGTACTGGGAATTTCAGATATAGTCCCCCACTTAATCCTTAGACTGACTCTTTGAGGTTGATTATTTATCACATTTTAGGGATAAAGATACTGTAGCTTAGTGGTTGAGTAATTTCCCCCGAGGTCCCACGGCCAGGATCAGAATAGAGTTGGGATTTGAACACAGGTGATTTTAATCCTTGTAACCATGTTGTTTCTATGCTACATGTCCCCCCTGCCCTTTTAAATGTTTATTTTTGAGAGAGAGAGGCTAAGCAGGGAAAAGGGCAGAGGGGCACGGACAGAGGGTCTGAAGCAGACTGTGTGCTGATAGCAGAGAGCCCAATGAGTGGCTTGAACTCACAAACTGTGAGATCATGACCTAAGCCAAAGTCGAATGCCTAACCGACTGAGCACCCAGGCGCCCCTCCTGTCCTCTGAAGGAGGCTTACTAATAATAGGAGAAAGAAGGGTAGAGTAACATTTGTTGAATGTCTACTGGGTGCTAGGTGCTTGGCTACGTGCTTTACCATTGTCTCAAACCCTCCACACTCCTGGGGGTAGGTACTATTATTACCTGGGTTTCACAGAAGGTAAAAGGGAGGTGTAGAGGTATTAAGTGCCTTGCCAAGCAAGTGGTGGAGCTGGAATTCATGAGGCAGAGGCAGCCCAGAGTCTAGGCTCCGTCCTGCAGCATGGAGCCTCCATGGGCTTATGGTGAATAAACTGTGTATTGAAGGGGTCTTAGTGGTCTGAGAATCCAGTCAGACTAATGGGCTTACAAGCATGGATTGGGGCTCTTTTCAGTGGATTATCAAATATTTGAGAAACATCAGTTTTGTGTAAGATTCTGAGTCTAACATGCTCCTCAGAGATCTGGAAAAGTATGACCTGCCCTGTTCTTGAGGAGCTGACATTCTGGTTTTGAATGTTACCACACATAGGAGGGAACAGCACTTCAGGTTTGGGAAAGTTTCCCAGAGTAGATATTTGTGATGTGGGAGGGGTAAGTTGGATGTGTTGGGGGCGGGGAAGACATGGTGACAGGGAGAAGAGAGACTAGTGCCTTGTCTGCCCTGATTGAGGAGGGCGGACAAGGCCAGGGTTTGATCTTAGAAATGGTGGCCTAAGCCACCTTGTGAGACGGTGTGCATGTGTGTGTGTGTGTGTGTGTGTGTGTGTGTGTGTGTGTGTGTGTTGGAGGGGGGGGGGTGGGTGTTCCTGAGGTGCATCTGGCAGGTTATCAGGAATGGATTGGGAGGGAGGGGGATGAGGCTGGAGAAGGTCCACCAGGTCACAAAGCTATTGTTGTGAGCCACTGAGCAGGAAGGGTTAATGCTGGAACTTTCATTAGGTCTTGTAATTCCATGGGCAAAGGTGAGTAATGCCCTGAAGACAGGCAAGGGTGGGCCTTACTGATATGACTGAGGTGAGAGAGGAACATTTATCCAGGATCAGATGATTTTCATAGGCTCTAAGAGAGGAATGTGTTAGTTTATCTCCCTTTCACTCCACAGGAAAGAATTGATTTGCATTTTTATTAGAAAACTCTCCACCTGGATTTCTTTTCCTAGCTCTACAGAGTTCCCATTCATTACTTTCTCATCGTGGTGAGAGAGGCCCAGGTGTGATCTGGAGTCTGGGACTGATAAGGGCAATTACCTGAAGGAGTTGGCATTGAAGGTGGCACGTGGACTTGGGTCCACCACTTTATAACCCATGTTGGCAGCCATGGAGACTGACTTGTCTTGGGCATATTGTGCAGATAGGAGGGAGCATGGGAGAGGAAAGCAATGAAGAACTGACCAAGGGAAGAGCTGCTATGCTCAGTGCACTTGGAGGTTGTAATCCTCAAAGGTCAGGTCAGTGACCTTGATGTTTAACACTCTGTGTGCTGTACCCCAGGCTTTCTAATCTAATAGTAACCAACAGTATGTTCTAGGATCTTGGCCTAGATGGGAGCTGTACCCAGAGTTTCTCAAGTTTTTAATTCCTGGAAATCTTTGAAGTAACTCCTTCCAGGTCAGATGTCACCACAGGGACAGAGGCTCTCTTTTCTAACCTTCTGTCAGACTTTAATTGTCACCAAAGGCTTGTCTCATTGCCAATTATCCAACTTTTAGTGAAGCAGTTGGGTGAGAGTGATTTGAGAAGTGGTGTCCTTGCATTGATTTCTTTAATCATTAGAAACAAGAGACCAAATTTGGGGATTTTGTCTTGCCAAGGAGGAATAGGGGAGATTAACTTCTTGAGTGTTTCAGTGAGGGTATGCCTCAGGGACGCCCTTGTGCATGTGGCTGTGGTTGCTGCTGAGTCTTTCCTGACCTACAGTTGGTTAGCATGGTTATTCTCAAATGGAAGAGTTTATGATGATTGTTTGTTCTCATTTCTCTTCTCCGAGGCCTGTCCTTTATTTCTAAGTCTACAAATGACCTAACTTGTCACGGAATGTTATTCCTTAAAGGCTGAGCTCCAAAGACCCATAGGTATGGCCACAGTTGGTCTGATGGTGGCCTTGATGAGTTCTATGGCAAACAGACTCAGTACTCCTGCACACTGTTGGTAGGATATTAAATGAGAGCATGCCTTCTTAGAATATCTCTGCACCAGCACCACCCAGTAGTACTTTCTGCCATGACGGAGATGTTGTGTAGCTGAACTGTCCAATATGATAGCCACTAGCCACATGTGGACATTGGACCTTTGAAATGTGGCTGGTGTGTCTGATGAACTGCATTTTTAATTTTATTTTGTTGTGATTGAATTGAGCCACATGTAGGAAGTGGCTACCATACTGGACAGGACTGCTTGAGACCATGACCAGAGATGACCGATCCCTGTGTTAGGACTTGGATATAGGTCTCAGTTGGGCAGGCTTGTCTGTGCAGGGAGGGTTAAGACACTGCATAGTCTAGTGGACATTAGTCTAATAGCACAGAATCGTGACATTGTATTTAAATGTTGAGATGCAAACAAGACTTAGGTCAGTTGGAGCTAGAGAAGGCAGGGAAGTTTCTTAGAGGAAGATGGCATGTCTATAGTTTTCAGGTCTTCTGGAATAATGTCTAGGCAGCCATAAGTGTTCTATTTACTCATGCTCTGGGGAAGTGGTGTGGAATGGAAGACTCCAGGCTTGGGAGCTTGACAGATCTGTATGAAGATAGTGGTCACTTAAGCAAGCTAGGTAGCTTTCTGAGCTTCAGTTTCTTCATCTGCAAACTGTGTATAATTGTACCTCAAAGAGCTGTGGTTATGTTAACTTATACAAGGTACCTGGTGTCTTGGTACGTAGCAGGTTCTCAGTTAATGTAGACATTATCCTAGAAAATAGGAGTAGTATGTATGTGCATACTGAAGCTGCATGTTGAGCCTGAGTTTATGCTCCTTTTTATCCTCTGTAGAAGGCGACCTGCCTATTCAATACCTATTGAGCTAGGAGTCCTGAGACTGTTGTAGAGAGTCTAGAAAACACAAGGATGGGAAGAGACAAGTAATACACAGAGGGACCCTTGGAAAAATGAGAATTGTAGTGATAAATCAATTCATCTCTGGGGTCAGTGGTAAGGGCACAGGTTTATTGGTGCATATTGCAGTCTTCAGAACTCTGGCCTTTATTTTCCTCCCCTTCTGGAGGAGTAGTCAGTGGAGTTTATAGCTTAAACACTCTGGGTTTCTGGGCATTTATTTGCATGGCACCTTAAACACATCCTGGAGACAATTCCATTATCATTTCCTTATCTGCATTCTGTTTACTTGAACATGAGGTTGATTTAGTATCTTACAAGAACTGAACACTGTCTTGCAGACATCATTAATCTAACCTTTCTTATCCAGCATAAGTGTGAAATTAATCAAAAAGGAAAGGGAAACTAATAATATGCTGGTATTCACAATTCATCAGGAGACCTCACAACAAGTATGAAATTAACTTCTCCAAATTAATACACATATCAACAAATTAAAGGTAGGGAAAAGGATTATTTATTATTTAGGAAATGCTCCTTAATGCTTCCTGCTTTGATAATTAGTTAGATGATGGGTGTTGTCTGGTGATAGCTGTTGAGTATTGTGAGGTTACCTTAGGACCACAGAATGCATTAAATCACCTCCCCCAGCCCCCATATTTCACTTAAATAAATGACATACAGCAGGATGGCTAACGTGTACTTGTTTGATGTCAATTGGAAAAGGTGTGCCCAAACACTTGGAGTTTTGATTTCTGTTTACAATAAGCTAAATTTGATCCTGGGTTCTGTGTTTCCTTGTTATGACATGTGGTATGATCACTTTCAAAGGATACATTATTGTGAACACATTATGGGAAAGAATGGAGTGTTATAATTATAACTCTCTATTACAGCTTTTGCTGAGGTTGATAAAGGACAAGCTTTTGTTACTGAATTGTTCCTGTAATTACAGCAGAAATAACAGGCAGCAGTCACCTTCCATTAGGGGTGGGCAAGAAGGATCCTTACTATTTAAGTGATCACATAAGGTGCTGAATGAATCATCATCAGCCTCATCATGAAGAATTAAAAATAAACGGAACAGCTGACATCATCCTATAGCAGGTTTTATGGATCCGAGAAATGCCAGATAGTTGAAGGAAAAGAGCTGTATTTTCTGATGCCCCAGCCCATGTGTTAATAGCCTATTGGAAGTGGTTCTTAAACTTGAGCCAGCATCCGACTCTCCTGGGCCCCAGCCTAGTGTCTCTAATTCAGTAGGGGTGTGGTGAGGTCTGAGATTTTGCATTGCTAGCTTCACAGATGATGTTGGTATTGTTGATTTGAGACTGCGTGTTGAGAACCTTTGGGCCAAAGGACAGAAACAGGTGTAATTTGGGGAAGGTTCAAGCAACTGAATTCCAAGATTAATTCCTTAGTGCCTGTTAAAATAATCTTGATGAAAATACTAATCACTCTTGGGGATGGTGTGCAAGCTTTGTCAAGGGATTCTGCTCTTCCTGACGTTGTGAGTGAACCATAAAAAACAGGGGCAAACCTAGATAAATGGTGTCCCTGGCTCTCCCAGCCCACTGTCCTCATGTCTTGGCAAAATCTTGGATAAATGTGTTTTTTTTAACATTATTAAAAAAAATTTTTAATGTTTATTTCTGAGAGAGAGAGAGAGAAACAGAATCCGAAGCAGGCTCTGCACTGTCAGCTCGGAGCTGGACACAGGGCTCAAAGTCACAAACCATGAGATCATGACCTGAGCAGAAGTTGGATGCTTAACCAGCTAAGCCACCCGCGTGCCCCTGAATCTTGGATAAACTTTGATGGATACAAATACCTCTAGAATTCAAGTTACCTATGAATTCTCAAGTTGCAAGGTTTGAATTTTTTTTACTTGTCTATCAAACACATTTTACTTGGGGACCATCTGGAGGAGAACAGTCATTTTAACTAAGGGTATTGCAAGTCCCCGGTCACTGAATCATTGTTACTGTCACACCTGCCGTGCAAAATAGCTGTTAGCAAAATGAAAATCTGATGTAACCAGCATTACGAGAGGCTGTGGTTCCAGGCTTCTGACTGGTTCTAGAGCTGCCTTTTTTTATCCTATGAATGATTGTTCAGCAGTAGCAGCCACAGCGGTAAGAATCCCTAATGTTTGTGGAGGGTTCCCTGTCTGAGGTGGTAGCTGTGGTTCTGGCTGTGTTGTGTTAGCTCAGATGAATCCCACTGCCGTTCTGTGAATGAGACACCATGATCACCTCTGTTCAGACACAAGAAGATGGAGACTCAGAGAGCCACTTGGTGGTCCTCACACAGCTTGTGAGCATTGGACTTCTCTCTTTGAGTCCAGGCAGCATGAGCAATGTGGGGCAGATTTAGATTGGACTGTATTTGGGGGGAAAGTTTCAGTGGCATTGCAATGAGAGGCCTCCCTGAAATGGAAAGGTGCTAGAAAGTTTTGAAGTATGTTGCAACCAAAAGTATTTAAGGTTAAGTTTGTAAGTTCTGATGTCAAGGATCGCTTTAGATCTTTCTAACTGTGCAAAATTTCACTTTGTGGTGAATTTAGCTGCCCTGCCCCACAAAAGATGAAAGCCATTTGAAGCCAGCATTGCCATTGTGGTTTTGTTTTGTTTTGTTTTTTTGCTATGTGACTATCTGATATTATCTGATATTTGATCAGGAAGATTGAATGATAAAAGCTTATAAACATGCTTATGATTCTCTCGTGGGTACCAGTAAGTACATCTTATCATTTGAAATGATTTCTGTGGGCATGAAGATACTTTGGACAGAGCCATATGCTCCCTTCAACTATTTTCTCACATGAATACATGTATGGAACAGCGTTGGTGCTGTCCGTGAACTTATTAACCTCCAGGAAAGGAGACAGGGAAAGACTGTTTTGAGCTATGTCCACGGTTGTTTGGCATCATGATTCTGAGACGTGGAGAGACATGGTTCATAGGGAATAAGACAGTGAAAAACTTGAGTGTAAACTTGAGAAGGGGATCAACCCAGAAGATTCTGGTGCAGAAGGACATGAGGGGCGAGGAGGTGTGAGACCCCTAGGTCTGGAATTGGCCACCATCGTCATGTGTTACTGGATCCAAAGGAGGTTCTGTGGTGGTGATTCTCAAACATGCAAGGGAAGGGGGTGGGAGGCAAGAAACTCCAGGGCAGATTCCTTATAGAATACCACCCTAGAGTGCAGAGCTGGTCAAGTAGGGCATTTTGCTACCCATTTGTAATCTCTTTTATCCAAAATAACAAATCATGGGGTTAAATGTTGGTTGAAAATGGGATTCCAGCTTTTCCTGTCTACTTTTTCACTGACTTTGTCTCCTGTGTTCACCACCTTTTTCTTTTTAGAGTGAATTGAATTCCCATGATGCTTTACAAATGCTCTCCTAATTTAGGTGTAATTAAGAAAGGGAGGAAAATCAAAGCGTGAGCCCAAGAAGAGAGTGAGGGAGCCTATTAATGCCCAGAAAACAAACGTGTGGGTGAAATCTTGATGAAGCTGTAAAGTGCTGCTGTTCTGAAAATGTGGAAGGAGAGGGGTGCCTGGGTGGCTCAATGGGTTAAGCATCAGACACTTGGTTTCAGCTCAGGTCATGATCTCATGGTTTGTGAGTTTGAACCCTGCATCAGGCTCTGTGCTGACAGTGCAGAGCCTGCTTGGGATTCTCTCTCCTTCTCTCTCTGCCTCCCCACTGCCCATTCTGTCTCTCTTTCTCAAAGTAAATAAATAAACTAAAAAACAAAATAAGGAAGGAGAAAGGACTTCCTTCCATGTTTTCTTGATCTAGAGACCTAACTAGAAGTGACTATAAGTTCTCGTTAATGTTTTACTTATTTAGCTCCTCAGCAAATGATAATTTAAGATGAGTTGAACATGAAAGTTTGCTGAGGATAGGAATGAATGTCCCTTTGGTTTCATAGTGACCATGAATTTTGCTAATGATAGAGCCAAGGGTAATGCACTCGTTTTCATAGGACTTGAGGAATAGCTTGTCTGATGCTTAAGGAGAAATCAAGGTTGAGTTTTTAGTTAATGTATTATCAAAGAAAAATTCAGATTTGAGAGCATTGAACTTTTTGTGGGGGGAGGAGGCACATCATGCACATTTAAAAAATCATACAGTCTTAACTGCTCGATCCCAGCCCTCACTCGGAAAATTGCCCTGTAATGCACCAGTTGAGATGTTGATGAAAACAGACAGAAAAGAGCAAAAACACAGAAAGTAGGCCTTTATCATTTAGGCCTAAGGCACATGGATATTCATTTTGCTAGCTTATGTCACTACACATGATTGAAGGGGTTTTGGTATTGACCAAAATGCTCAGGATTGTTTTCTTAAAATACATCTTGATGACTGGACTTGGTGGAATTAGCAGCTTCTTTGGTTTCACAGTATTGCATCCCTGTAAACTGTTCTTTCACCTCAGAGCTGTGTCCAAATGGAGACTGATATAAAAAGGGGGCCACACGATCACTGACATTGACGGAGTGCTTTCTAACCTTCCATCCTTCCTTTTTTTTTTTAAATGAAGTCCACTTAAAAAAATTTTTTTGATGTTTATTTGAGAGAGTGCATGCAAGTGGGGGAGGGGCAGAGAGAGAGAGAAGACAGAGGATCTGAAGCAGGCTTTCTGCTCTCAGCACAGAGATGTGGGGCTCGAACTCCTAACCATGAGATTATGACTTGAGCCGAAGTCGGCTGCTTAACCAACTGAGCCACCCAGGTGCCCTTGACCTTCTGTCCTTCTTCAGTAAACATTTCTGAGGTAGGAGTGATGGCTGGAGTTGGTGGTTTGGAATGACCGCTGGTCGAGCCTCTTCCAAGTGCCCTGGCACACAGCTGTCTGGTATTGCTCAGAGATCATTGACACACAGGTGTTAATGCTGCGAGGGGTAATTAGTTGTATGCTGTAGACCATATAACAATTTTGATGTAAAAGATTTTGATTTAAGAAATAACCAAACTCAGGGGCGCCTGGGTGGCTCACTTGGTTAAGCATCTGACTCTGCGTTTCGGCTCAGGTCATGGTCTCACTGTTCGTGAGTTCAAGCCCCCTCCATTGGGTTCTGCATTGTCAGTGCGGAGCCTGCTTGGGATTCTCTCTCTCACCCTCTCTGCCTCTGGCCCTCCCCTGATTGTACTCTCTTTCTCTCTCTCAAAATAAATAAATAAACTTAAAAAAAAAATAGCCTAATTCAGACATTTTGTAGCAGAAAATGATGCATCATGTTCTTCCATGAAGTTCTTCAGTGGTGAAGCAGTTGGTTAGTCTTAGAATACTTCTGGGCAGTCCGCTTGAAGATGGGTCTGTGCAGCATGGTTTTTATTTTTTCCTCCCTCCTCCATTCCCCCTGTCTCCTTCCCTCCCTCACTGTTGAACTATTTCGGTTTTCTAATTCTCTGCTGACAAATTCCAGGAATATCAGAAACATGCAGTATATATCTGTTAAAGGACATGTACCCCCCCCCTTTTATTTTATAAAGGAATATTATAGAGGGAAAATACTAGCTTTATCAGAAGCACATAGATCTATTTCTAAAATGCTTTTCACTCTTTTTTTTTTTCTTCTTCTTGAAGGTGAAGTGGCTACAAGTAATCTGTTCCATTTGAATGAACAGACATGTAATTCAATTGGGTTTATCATCTATTGCAAACTCTTTAGTTTTTGGTAATAGAGCTATCTGTTTTTAAAAATGTGTGCATACATATATTTGGAACTGTGTGTGTATATTAATGCAGTTTAGTCCGGAAAGCATTAGAATTGGTAAAAGCTTGGGTTTAATGCCTCCCAAGATTTGGGGAAGCCCCATCGTTGCCAAACATAGTCTTGCTCCTACTGAGCTAATAATGGATGATTTGGGGTCTTAACACGTGCGATCATATATATATATATATATATATATATATATATATATATTTTTTTTTTTTTTTTTTTAGGTGAATGCCTTTGGGTGTTGAAGTGATCGGGCTTCCCAGCTGGCTATTTTTAGGCTATCTCTTTTTGGGAGACTGTGTTGAAAGGCAACTGGGTTCCAAAATGGGAGAAATAAAGTCCATAGAAGGTCTTTGTCAACCTGTTGGCAATAGGTCAAGAAGTTAAAGAGGAGAAACTTAACAGTGTCTTTGTCTTTGTGATTTCAGGAGTGATTACTGTTCTGAAGTGAGCATTGGAGGAGGATCCATTAGGCCATGTAAGTACTGAAGTAAGCAGATACTCACGTGGCCGATTACAGACCCAGGATATTTGCTGTTGGGAGGGAGAAGTGCAAATAGTTGAGTCAGACGTTAGCATTTGGAACTGTGAGAATATAGACACCTAGTCCCAAAGGGCTGAGAGGTGGCTTTGCTAGTGCTGCTCTAATCCTGAGGGGACATCTCTCGCTATCTGGTTAAGGCCTGGTGGAGCTTAATCTTTTGGGATAATTGGGTAAGGATATTTTAGCTGGTTAGAATTAGTCAAGTGACTAGAGCAGAAGTCCATTGATTATTTTTTTCAGTCATTATCAAACACAACTTGCTTTAGCTTGATCATGGCCGGTTACCCTGACATGGAATGGCTGGCTCCTTCAGAGCCAGTCATCCCAAACCTGACACAGAGGGTCATGGGGGGAATAGAAGTCAAACCGATGAATCGGACAGAATGATTCCTAAAGACTGCACAGTCTCCGAACTGTCTATATCAAGGAGCCATTGCTCAAGAAGTACATGTACTAAGTCCTCAGTTATGAACATATTTTATGGGGGAGGAAATGTGCTAAGTACTTTATTATTTGAACTGTCTGAATAGCCCGTAGCAATTAAAATCAGTGTCCAGGCCACCCTTGAGAGTTACCTTGATGAATGAGATGTTCGACTTGGGAGCAGAGTATTTGGATTTCACAGTCTGATAGGATTTGGGTGTCAAGGTTATGGGGCTAACAAAATGAAATATTAAATATACTTAATTCCTGTTTCTTTGATGTATATGGGTCTTTGAACACACTTTGTCTCTAACAACATCACAGGGGAAAAAAATACCACAGTGGGGGGAAAAAACACCCCAGCAACTCACGAGCAAACGAATGTCTGATAGGAATAAAAGCCTTAATGTTAGAGCTAGAAAATCATATGACCATGTGACTTTTATCAGAGGCTTCTCTCTAGCTGTCACCTTCAGAGTTTGTCCTGCTGGGAGGAACCAGAGAAACAAGAAGTGTCTCTTTTGGAACCTCAAAGGGATTCTGAATTTCTGAAGATGTGGAATTTTGTCTAAGATTAAATAGGCATCCATCTCCCCCACCCCACCATGTACACACATGACTTAATTGTAATGGGACTTCATTTCAGGGGCTGGACAACTGAACAGTGTATCTTCAGGAGTCTGTTTGGAAGTGAGTTTACTGCTGACAGAGCAGTTCGTTTACTGCCCTCTGAGACTTGGCAGGCATGGCAGCTGGGGGTAGTGGCTGACGTCCTGGAGACCTGGAGCTGGGTCTGAGGTCCCTGATCCCCAGCTGCTGGGGCTTATGCTGTGGGAACGATGAAGATCTTTCTGCCTATCCTGTGCTGTGATCCCCTCCTCCCACCACCCCGTGTCTGTGTCTGCCCTTACCTCCTGCTCTCAGCTGAGCACTCTGTGGGGTTGACAGCCTTCATGGAGCAGACAGACGTGTTGGCATTGTGTGGCACCCCTGGGCTTTGTCTATCTGCCACCAAATATGTTGTCACCTTCCCTTTTGAGCCTGCCATATCTAGCTGCCTTTGAAGGAGGCCTGTTGGCTCCTTTGGGAATGACTACTGAAAGAGCAGCTGTCTGTCAGCCTCCTCCAGAGTCGTCGAATTGGGCTATTGTCAACCTGTTGTTGGAAGGGTTCCCAACACAGCAGACTTGGCTGGCATTGACATTTGTAACTGGGAAGCCATATCACAGATGAGTTTGCATTTCTTTTTTTTCTTAAAATTTATTCATTTATTTAGGGAAAGAGAGCAAGCATAATCAGGGGAGGGACAGAGAGACAGGGTGAGAGAGAGAGAATCCCAAGAGGCTCTGCAGTGTAAGTGCCGAGCCCGATGTGGGCTCAAACTCACGAACTGTGAAATCATGGCCTGAGCAGAAACCAAGAGACTGACGCTTAACCGACTGAGCCACCCAGGTGCCTGAGTTTGCATTTCTTATAATCCTTTTAAGTAGCCTTCAGAATAGGAAGCAGGTGACTTTCACACACTTAGGCACCTCCCAAGAGTGTGGACATTGTTGGGTCTTCCTGAAGGCAGAGAAACAGATCACCATTCTTCCCACACCATCTCCATTCTCACTTAGGAAGTAGTTGCCCTGGCTTTATCTTTATGTTGATGCGTAACCATATGAATCAGTTTAGGTCAGGCTCTTAAGAACAAATAACTGTTTAACTCTGATTACCACAGAGCCTGTGAAAAGAGAGGAAAATAGATGTCAGATAAGGCTTTTCAGGGGTACCTGGGTGGCGCAGTCGGTTAATCGTCTGACTTCAGCTCAGGTTATGTTCTGATGGTTGGTGAGTTCGAGTCCCACATCAGGCTCACTGCTGTCAGTGCAGAGCCCGCCTGGGATCCTGTGTCTGTCCCGCCCCCCTGGCCCCATCTCTGTCCCTGCCCTGCTCTCATGTTCTCTTTCTCTCTCAAAAATAAGAAAACATTAAACAACAACAACAACAACAAGCAAACTTAAAGGCTCTTCAGATGGGCCTTGTAGATCCCATACCTGGTTTTTTTAATGCCCCAATTTTTCAAAGAACCACCTTCTAACTTTCATTTCTTAAGACCTGACCTGAAGAGAAAGATGCAGTGTTTGTGGTAAAAATAAAAACCAGAGCCACACCAGGAGATCTTGTGAACACATACAGCCAAAGAAAGTGAAGAAGGTGTGAAGTGGAATCAGAATGCCTTTTACTTACTGTGGGTCTAGTAGACTGTAAATTCCTTGAGGGCTAGGATTGGCCTTAACTGTTCTTCTCAGCACTAGTGGCTGGCACAGCTCCTGGCCCATGGCAGCACAGCGAGCTGAAAGAATGAGTCTAAAGCGGGAAAGGTTTTTGGTAGAAAAAGGTGTGTGTTTTATTATTCCGGTAGTATAGACATTGAAATATGTTCATCAAATGAAGATTATGGGATTTCAAGTTAATGATGTTTTCCTGGTGGCGTCAAAGATGAGTAATCTTGGAAGAGGTGGGGGCTTAGATGGCAGGCCTGAGATGTGATTGAAATGAAACCCCTTCTCTGCCTGTGCTCAGATTTCTTTCTGCGGTTCCCAGGACATTAGTCATGTCTTAGGAAATGTCAGTGCCTGACCTTGGCTGTGTGCTGTGCAGTCAAGTCCAGTGTGTAGGTGGCTAGCCTGCCTGCAGTGGGGTAGGAAGAGACTCTTGAGCCAGCTTGATAGTGGCCACAGGCTTTGGGAAGACTGGTACCTGAGGAATATCTGTCACCATCCTGGCCCTTTGCCTGTGGTGCACATTGGCATCTCATTCCTCTCTCTCAGAGCCCAGCGAGTGCCCCAGAGACGGTAGGACTGCATGCCGGGTAGCCCCCGCCCAGTACTGATGGGCGGGCATGGTGGATGAAACCCTGCTTCTCTCCCTGCCCGAGGGAAGGGACAGATGTGGCTGCGGGGGTAGAGGACGTGTCATCGCCAGGGCACATGTGTAAGGGTAGAGCAGTTGTCTTCATAAGACATGCCTGGCTTTGACTGGACCTAATCACAATTCTTGGTCCCTGGCAAGAGCTTTCAAAACAATGTCATGTATCTTTCTCTGATTTTACCTGAAAAAAATAAAATGTTTAAATATTTCAAGTATCCAGAGAAGTGCGGAGACTTAACTAAAACACTCAGGTACCCCCTCCACCCCTTCCTCACCGTATCTGGTGGCTCCCTTTCTGATCTCCTGATGACACATGTCTTAACTGTGAAAGGTGCTTCTGTTAAAATTACCATACTTCTGTCCTTGGACATTAAAAAAAATTTTTTTTTTTTAACGTTTACTTATTTTTGAGAGGGTGAGAGCATGAGCAGAAGAGGGACAGAAAGAGAGACACAGAATCCGAAGCAGGCGCCAGGCTCTGAGCTGTCACCACAGAGCTTGATGCAGAGCTCGAACTCATCAGCAGTGAGATCATGACCCGAGCTAAAGTCAGACGCTTAACCAACTCAGCCACCCGGGTACCCCAAGTCCCTGGACATTTTTAAAAATGGGGTCTGCCTGGAACCTAGACCTGTAGCACCCCCCCTAGCATACCCACACTCTGAGGATGGTTGGTGCTATCTGGATCTACCCTTACCTGTGGTTTCCTTTGTTCATTCTTTCCTTATGTCCTTGCTATCAATTTGCTTTTCTCTCCGTTCAGTTTCAAGAAGATGTGTATGTGTTTAAATCCCTCTCCAGCTAGTTCAGGACTTCCTTGTTTTTTGGTTTTTTTTTTCGTTTTTTTTTTGAAAGTTTGTTTTTTGAGAGAGACAGTGTGAGTAGGGGAGGGGCGGAAAGAGAGAGGGAGGCACAGAATCCGAAGTAGGCTCCAGGTTCCAAGCTCTCAGCACAGAGCCCAACGCAGGGCTCAAACCCATGAACTGTGAGATCATGACCTGAGCTGAAGTCAGATGCTTAACCGACTGAGCCACCCAGGCGCCCCTAGTTTAGCACTCCCTTGTAACGGGCAATTCAGTTTGCTGCTTGGCACAGCTAATGCTGTCTCCACATCCTATGGCCTTGCAATGATGAAGGCTGTTCACTTCATCATACCTGGTGCCACGCACAGAGACGATTCACTCTGTTGAGAGCCTCTTATGTCTCCCAAAGCCAGTATGTAATTTCCCATGTATGTCAGCCTCCCTGGAGGAGAGAGGTGATGGCCATTTTATTTTGTCCCTTCATGCTTGGAGTGATGGATAGACAGCATCTGTGGGGCAGGCTGAGGCTCTCCCTCAGGTTAATTAACATGGGTAAGGCCCATGGACAGGTTTCTAGTCATTTATTCTCTTACCGTGACCATTTTCTGGGACCAGAGTCCTGTGTTATTTTAGCTGTGTTGATTGATCATTCACTTAACTCTTCATTTTGATCAGAGCCTCCTGATAGCTTACAGGAATCAGTGCCCACAGCTCGTGTATCAAAAAGGCTTCTGGGAAGTTTGCCGCCACTTATCTAATGAGATACCATCTTGAGAGGGGGTGGGTGAGCGAGTTGCCCAGCCAGGAGGTTGGAGGACAACCCAGGTGAGGCAGGGAGGATTGGGGAAGGCCATGTGGGAACCCTGGGAATTGGGCTGAAGAGTTTGGGGGTTCTTGGTGACTGGAGAAACAGCGGTTTTTAAAACTTCTAAATCATCATGGATTGGTACAACAAAAATAAATGATTAGGAAGTGAAATTAAAAGAAAAAGAAAAAAGTCCAGAATACAAGACTTCAGTTTTATTAGTGGATTCAAAGCCAGAAAATTATCCTGTCACATTGCCATAAAAGCTTCCAAAACACTTACCCTCAAGTTTGGTGCTTATTCTTTACACACTAAGTACTTTGTAGACTGGCCCTGCTCTGTGAACCCCCCACCCCTAACTTTGGGTAGCACTGGTTTAGGAGATGTGAGTCTTAGCTCTGTACCTCATATGCTGGGAGACCCACCTTTGCATCTCTGCCTCTTGGTTTTTATGCTAGAAGTTGAAAATTGGTTAGCACAGCACTGTTCTCCCTGACGGGAAACAGGGGACCAGGAACAGGTGCTTATTCCTGAGTCTCCCGCCCAAATGGGTTTCCTTGTAGAAATCTTTATAGAAGGAACATGCTGGGGATTATTTCATATGCTCCTTTGGTCATCTCAAGCAGATGTCTGACCAGTTCTTCTGGAAGGTATGTGTCCTGCATGAGGGACCTTCTGTAACAAATGGATCTCCCTTCATGTATGTGTGTGGCTGTGTGTGTGGTCGGTTTGCACCCAGTGTAAGTTTTTTCTAGTTCGTAGTTTTAGGCTAGTGGTGGTGGTGTGGGGTAATGATCCTTTTAGAAGTCACTTGGTGACCAAGACCAAATCGGTCCTGACATTGAAGACAGGCCCTTCCAGATGCACTCTGCAGGGATGTCTGTTGTAGTCTGTGGTTTGTGGGGAGCATGCAGCAGCCAGCCAGGTAGAATATTTCAGCCAGGCTTGGTAGCACATAGCCCCTTTCCATTCATATTCCATTACCCAGAACTCAGTCACCTGGCCCACCTTGCCAGAAAACATAGTCTAGCTGTGTGTTGGGGGAGAAGAGAACGTGGATTCACTGAGTAGCGAATGTTGTCCATAGCCTCCCTTCTCCCGATTCTCTGATTCACTTAGCAGAATCGTGTTCGCTGTTACATTCTTTTATCCACGTGAACTCATTTATTCCCCCTTTTATGCCTGCTCATGATGATGGTCAGGCATTACATTTTTATGCAGTGGGGTGAGAAACAACGGAAAGCAAAGAGAATGGAAGTTGCCTCAATTCACGGACAGTGATTACACAGGCTGCTGTCAGCAGCCAGGAATGACCAGTGCTGACTATGAGAGAACATTGGCTATGTGCCATAGGCCGCATTTGGGTTTTTTTCAATCCAGGTATTTATGAGTTGAGAGTAATGCTTAGTATTTAAAAAGTAAATAGCACTTAAGCAGAAGGAAACCATTGGTGCAGGGGCAGCCAGTAGCCCATGTTGAAAGGTGGCCGTGGTGATGTAATTTGATAAAAAGCTGAAGTAGCTCTAATGTTTCCATACGTACGCTTTTTCTTCCTGCAACAGTGAATTGAAAAGCGCACACACATGCAAGAAACCCCCAAACCCTGAACACTTTTATTTGCTCTCTATCCAGGGAAGCCAGAGAGTCAAAGTAAGGGAGGTGAGATTGTGGGAGGGTGCGGGGTGCAGGTGAGTATGGGGGGAGAGTCTGGGCAGAGGTGCAGGGCATAGCATCCTTCGGGAGCCTGTGTGTACTTGAGTGGCGGGAAAACTCGACTAGAAAAGTGAGTATGGAGGACGATGGAAGTGGTGAGATACCAAAAAGGCTATCTGTGGCAATCCAGAGATTAGCAGCCAGGAGGCTGTCACACCCCTGGGGCTGCAGCATGGTGGGAGCTGGTGGTGGAATCACAAAGGTAACGCGGGGCCTTGTGGGAAGAGCTGCATCCATGGAGGAGATGCCGCTGGGCAGAGACCCTGGCTTCCTCCCTGTGCTGCCCTCCTGGCTTCTGCTGGTGCCTCACGTAGGCCAACCCTGCATGGAAACCAGATGGCAGTGGGCTTTGGGAGATGTGGTTTCCTAGCATATGTTGCAAAAAGGGCACGGCGTGCAGAGAATGGATCTAAGAACAAAAAGGTGGATGGTTGCCACAAGGTATGTACCTCTTGGTGGAAAGGAAGGGAAATAAATAGATACAGTGAGAGATTGAGGGAAAGAAATAGGAGTTTTGGGACCTTTCCTCCATGCCATATTCCCTCTGTGTTTCTCTGTTACCACCTATGTCCCCCTTTCATCATTTTGTTAGGCTTGTTACACCATGTAATGTTTTTTGGAGCCTTTTGTCTCCCCAGTAATGGCTAACAGCTATTGAATACTCACCGTGTGCCATGATGGTAGAGTTCTCAGTGCTGTATCTGTCTTAATTCATTGAATCATCCGAGCAACTCTGTGAGGCAGGTTCAGTCAGTCCTCGTTATTTGAAGATTCTGTGAGATATTTGCCTCCTTGTTATAACGTATCTGTAACGGCAAAATCAATAGTTGCGGTGCTTTTGTGGCCATTCACAGACACACCCAGAGTGCAGGGAGATTTGAGTTGCCTGATGTGCACATTCCTAGCTGACAATGACCAATGCAACGCTCTACTTTCTTGTTTCAGGTCTCACACTGTGCCTAAATATTCTCCTTGTGGTCTAATTAGTACCCCTCCTTTGGGGGAACTTTTGAACTTTTCTTGGGTGATTTTATGGTTTAAAATGGCCCCTGAACATAGTGTTAAAGTGCTGTTTCGTGTTCCTAGGTGCAGGAAGGCTGTGATGTACCTTACAGACAATTGATGTGTGTTAGGTAAGCATCATGAGGCATGAGTTACAATACTGGCTGCGTTAATGAGTCAACAATATGAAATAGGTGTCTTAAAACAGAAACAGAAAACATGATTATGAATTGATCAGTTGACAGAAATGTGGCTAGAGGCTCACAGGAACCTAATGCTATGTTTCCCGTGGGAGCTTTGGTTCAGCATTCCCTAATTCAAGGTTCACTGTGACTTTGTAGAACGTAACTGTGGCAACTAATGACCATCAGCTGTACTAGTGTTATCCCCAATTTCTAGACAGGCTGTGGGGCATGTAGAAGTGAAGGAAGTGGCCCAGTGTCACCCAGTAGGATCAGAACCCAGGCAGTCTGGCACCCATCACTTTGCAGCTCTGTGCTCTACTGGCTGTGTTACCTGTTTCGTACTTGTTTCCACCCTTATGGATCTGCTGTTGCTGCTGGTGAGTCCAACCCTAGGGCTGTTTTCAATGATACAACTCCTTGTGGTAAAGCCAAGGGTTATCTCTGGTTGGGAATCATGATGTGTATAACTCTGCAATAAAGGTAATAATATTTGACATGTGGATAAAAACCTCTGCGTGTTTCATGTGAGTTAGTTCTCACAGAGGTGCTATGAAGTGCACGTCAGCCTCCGTTTCATAAATAAAAACTGGCGTCTGGGGAGGTTGTGATTTGGGCAGGGCCCCAGGGTGAGAAGGTGGTAGAACAGAGTTTCAGAAACCCAGGCTTCCTGGCTTCAAATCCTTTGCTCCTTTTGCAAAATTGATGAGGGCTCTCACTGAGGCCCTGGGGACTGGATGCCTGCCTGGCCACGGATACTGTCCTTTTCTGTTTTCATTCCACCCTGATCTGGAGCAAGCGTAGAATTATGTGTAAAATAAGTGATTCCAAGGACGGACCAGAAATATTTTCTTTAAAATGACTGTGTAGGGGCACCTGGGTGTCTCATTCGGTTGTGTCTGACTCTTGATTATGGCTCAGGTCATGATCTCATGGTTCAATTTGTGAGTTTGAGCCTGGCATCGGGCTATGCCCTGTCTATGCAGAGGCTGCTTGGGATTCTCTTTCTCTCTTTCTGCCTGTCCCCAACTTGGGTGCATGCGTGCATGTTCTCTCTCAGAATAAATAAAAATAAAACTTAAAAAGAAATAAAATGACTGTTTATTTCCATGTATGTAGAAAGTCTTTCATGGGCTAGAATGAACGTTTCGCAAAGATGCTGATTTGTTTTTTCTGTTCGTGAGGGAAATATTTGAAAATAAATAACAAATAAAGGAAAAATAATTTGAGAGGGCTGCGGGCATTTCCACAGTGGCATACTCTTGCCTAAATATTGTTCCTGCCTTGTCTCTTTAGTTTTCTTTTTGTATTTAAGTTTATGTTTCAATAAGAAATAGATGTGCTTGTGAAGAGTTAAAAAGGTACTGTGGAAAAAAAAAAGCAAACCAAAGTGCCCCTTCCCAGGGGCAAGCGCTGTGCCTGATTTCTTGTGTACTTTTCCAAAGGTGTTCTACCGTCCAACACAGTGATTCTCAGCTGGTGGTGATCAGGGAACATTGGCACATAGTGGGTGGAAGATGGGAGAGTGTTACTGGCCCTGAGGTAGGTAGAGCCTGGGGGTGCCCATGCACACCCTACAGTGTTCAGGACAGCCCTACAGCAGAGTATCAGCCCCTATACTCAATAGTGCTGAGGTTGAAGAACCCTTCCCCACCTTCAGAGTAAACTACAAGGGCCTCCTTAATGTGTGAAATACAAAAGCTTTTATGTTTGAACTCTGACATGTATTTTGTGTCTTCAGAAGGCTTTTGTTTGCTTTTTTTTTTTTTTTTAAGTTTATTTATTTTGGGAGAGAGCATGCACGTCCCCACCCTGTGTGCATAAGCAGGGGGGCAGAGAGAGAAGGAGAGAGAGAATCCCAAGCAGGTGCCTTGCTGACAGCATAGAGCCTGACACGGGGCTGGAATCCGCAAACTGGGATCATGATTTGAGCTAAAATAAAGAGCTGGAAGCTTAAGCGACTGAGCCACCCAGGTTTTTTTTCCTTCTGGTTGTGCCGCAGCTGCTGCTCCCTGGTGGGTCACTTGGGCGTGGTCCTCTCCAGGTGTGCACCAAGGGGTGTGTCAGCTATAGAGACTAAAAGCAATGAAACTGACATCCGCTCACCTGGTCTGCTTTTTTGTTATCATAGTGCGTGGTCAGTTCTAAACAAAGCCAGTGATAAAATACTCATAAAATACTTGGGGGGGGGGGGGGACTCTGGTTTGTCTAAGTTCTCAATAATTACTGCTGTTAATAATGTTATGTAAATATATGTTAATATTTGTACGTACACGCTTAAGATTAGTATATGCTATTACATAGCATTTAATAAACGTTGTATTCTGTATGAAAATTAATTGAGAGAATTCCCTGTCCTGGCATTCCTGACACTCGCTGGACTGAGGACTGAGCTACAAATGTTGCTTTGATAGTAACTTCCTAACAGTTCAGAGCTGTCGGAACTTGCTTTAGGTGCACTTGCTGTCTCCAGCCCTTGTGGTACAACATATCCCTGTGTTTCCAGAGAGCTTTACAATAAATGGTAGCGCAGTTTAAGAAGAAAAAACTGGAACTTGAGTTTCTTCAGTTCTGTCACTCTGTGTGACCATTTGGAGTTTTTACGTGTGATGGAAATTTAACTGTGAAAGATTGAGAACTCCTAAGTGTAATGTTGTTTGGTAAGTATATATTTCACTTCATAGAAGAAGCATTGTACTGAATTTTAGAAGTCACTTTAAAAAGTGACAGGTTAAAAAAAAATGTTGGTTTAAAAACTAAAGAAAGACTCAAGAATGTAATGATGGTGGATTATTGTATGAACATTGCTGGAAATAATGTTGTCAAATGGAAGTGGGACTGTTAAATAGTGATCTACCCTGAGTATCCCCTATACTAGGTATGCTGTGAGGAAGATTGAGATCTTTAAGAAAAATAGAGGCGCACCTACCTGGGTGGCTCATTCAGTTTAATGCCCAACTTCAGCTCAGGTCATGGTCTCGCAGTTTGTGAATTCGAGCCCCCATCGGGCTCTGAGCTGATAGCTCAGAATCGAAACATTCTGTCTCTCTCTCTCTCTCTCTCTCTCTGCCCCTCCCCTGCTGTCTGTCTGTCTCTCTCTCACAAAAATAAACATTAAAAAAAAATCATTAAAAAGAAAAATAATTGAAATGAACGTGGGCCAGGAAAGCACTTGGTTACTTCTGTTGATCTGGTTTCTGTTTGTGTAAAATCAGTGCTCTTTGAAACGCCACACAGGATTGAAGTTCTGACCCATTAAGGTCTTTGTGAAAGTAGACATCTTGCCCTCCATCCTAATGTTTTATTTTTATTTTTTAAAGTTTATTTATTTTGAGAGACAGAGCACACGAGCAGGGGAGGGACAGAGACAGAGGGGGAGAGAGACAGAATGCCAAGCAGGCTTTGTGCTGTCAGCGTGGAGCCCAGTGTGGGGCTCAAACTCGGGAGCCAAACTGTGAGATCATGACCTTAGCCGAAACCCAGTCGGATGCTTAACTGGTTAAGCCACCCAGATAAGCCCACCCTAATGTTTTAAAACTTTGTTGATTTATACATAGAGAACAGTGTACAAGTTAATTGTGTGCCGTGTGATTGTCACACCTAAACACTGCTGTGTCAGTGTACCCAGATCAAGAAACAAAACGTGAACAATACCTGGAGGCCCCCTGGTGCCCCTTTGTAGTTGAGATTTCCAGTGACCCCCATCTCAAGCATAACCACTGGCCTGACTTCTAACAGCACAGATCAGTTGTGCTGTTTTTGGATGTTACATAAATGGAATTCATCATACGGTACATAAAGAGAAGACTAATTTTAACCCATCTCTCAAATTTGATTGTGACTAGAGACATTTGAAATATTTCAAAATGTGCCAGTTAAACATCTTGACGACTTTCAGTGGTAGATTAACAAAAATTTCCAGTCTAGTTCGTGTGTGGCTTGACCAGTAGAAGCGCTGGCCTTCAGGGTAGTACCATTTAATATTCTTGTTTCTGTAATGAAGAACATAAGCAACTTAATTATGATGTGACTTGCTGGGCTTTGGAGTTTTATGCGGAAGGCAGAGAATTGTATGGACATTAAATCGGAATTTGTGTATTGAAGTAATCCAGTTCATTGGAGGCTAGAGTAGCTTACGGGCTTATAGTGTGGTCAGTAAGTTGCATGCACCGTCTAGAAGCTTGTAATTGGATTTAGATTGGAAACCATAACATGGCAGTGGAAATGTATTCCATCAGTGTATTGGTTTCACACTAACGTTTTCTGAGGAGTAAGCATATCTTGTCCATGGAGACAGAATGGATGGGCCGTTGAATAGTTTGGGCCGCGAGGGTCTGAAATTGCCCTTCACGTAATGCTAGGAATTCAGCACTCAATTTGAAGGCCCCTGGGAATGTTGAACTCTTCAATTAACATAAAAGTATTATTTAGAAAAAAATAGCCTTGTCTGCAACCGTCATCCATGGTGAGAATCTGTCTTCTCACCCATTTCTGGATCTGTCAGAGGCTGGCTCATTCACCATGAGCTGTGGCGGCCAATTCGGGAGGTTGGTGTGGCTCCGACTGAGGTGTTACGTGGCAGCGGGCCACACAAGATGTGAAAAGTGTTTGCCGCACAGCTTCTCTTAGTCCCAGCAGAGATGAAAAGGAACAGCTCTAGCGAAATTGCTAAGTCAGGGATGTTTGTCTCTGGGAAGCTGCTTTTTGCTCACTTAATTTTTTGGTCTATAAAAAAACATTCTTTCTTCCCTGCTTACTGGTGTCTAGCCATCTCAAATTAAAACAGGGAAGAATCCTATATGCCTTATTCTTTGAAACTTCTTTATATCCCCTTGCGAAATACGGGTTTTTTGTGTGTTGGTTGGTAGGTTGGTTTTTTTGCATCTTCAAGCCTCAGATGCAGGAGAGGCAGTGCTTGCGAATAAAAACCAGTTCAGGAAATTGTATCTGAGAGGGGAATTGGATCATGTCACTCCTGGCCTTCAGGCTCCACCCATTCTTCAGCTACAGGGGAGCCGCAGGTCCTGCTGTGGCATTCAAGGTCCCTGGTCACCTTGTCTTGCTGCTCAAGCCTCGACCTGGCACCCCTGTTAACCCCCTGCATCCCAGGCAGGTAGGGGAATATGCCCTTGAGTGTGACTGTTGATTGGTGCCTCTGTTCCATGCACAGGCTTTTTTCCCTGTTGGGGATGCCTTGCTCTGCCATCCACATTTCATCTTTCAGGGTTCCTTCCAGGGCTTTCTTTTTTCAAAGAAGGCTTCCTTGATCCTCCTGGATAGGATGAAAGGCATTTCTTCTGTGTTCTTGTGATATCCTGCATATATCATGTACTCTTTCGTGCATACAAGTCCTGCTGTGTGTCCCGCATCTAGAGCAGTACCCTGCACATAGTAGGTGCTCAAATCACTTGTTGAAGTGAGTAGACTTAACTTTTTATGTTCTAATGGTCAATGGATGTGTCTGTCCCCTCATGACAGTGTGAGAGCAGGGCTTGTGCCTGTTCATTGTCACATACTCTATGCCTGGCGAAGGTACTCAGAAGTGTTTGAATGGAAGGCAGGGGAGAGCATTGGAGAGGTAAGGGAGAGTTTTCCCTGTATTATAGTCATCTGTATTAAGTCATGAGTGTATGCACAGAACCTACTCCTGTGGCTTTGTGGTCAGGTGTATCAGAATCCCAGAATGCTGTGGGGTAAGAACTCTAATATTCGTCCCACCCCAACTGCATCCCCACCCCTTGTTTTCCAAATGGGAATGTCTCTGCGTATGGAAAAGTGTTGATGAGAGTGTTGATCTCCCAGAGAAAATGCTTGACAGTGATGATGTTGATTAACTTGCTGATTGCCAATGCAGGAAAATAATCAGTAAAAAAGAAAAACTAAAAAAAAGGAGGAGGGAGGTAAAGAAAAAGTGGGTTATGTAAAGGCAATATTAATTATCATCCTTTAGAAGAAATGGTTGTCATTTTCAATATAATTACTGTGCAGCCCATAAAGGCTCTGTGTGTGGCATGTCTTATTTTGTTTCTATAGTAATTTTGGTGTTGTGTCCCCAGTTCATTATAAAGGTGTTCTTTTTTCATTCCAGAAAAAGACAGTAAGTGATGGGGTAGAGCTTTTCTATATATTTGAGTCTTTCTTTCCCTAACCTGCTCAGATCTTTGGCATTACTTGCCAGTGAGTGCCAGTGGGTAATGGGATGAAAAACTAAGGAAAAAACAAATTCTGTAGAAAAGCAGAGAGAGGTGACTTTTAATATTGAATGCATTCTTTGAAGATGCAGAGGCCCCTGCCCATAAGTGCCCTGTCCTGTCGGTTGGATTGTTCCTGGTTCAGAAGAAGGGATTCCATGTTGCAGGATTTTCCCTGGTGTCCCGAGAGCCCACCGTGGTAGAGGCTCTGCTGCCTTCACAAGTTTGAGGACCCCTGGATTACAAACAAATATCAAAAGGACATTTCCTTTCCCAGGCCTGAGCTGGGAAGGCTCTGTTAGTCATGGTGAGCCTGTCTGCTGCGTCACTACCATTGTCCAGGGAAAAGTTGGCTTTGACCACCTTGAAAGTATCGAAGGCAGCTTTAGGGGTGAAATTTCAGGCAGCGGTGAGGTTTTCCTCCCCGTCTTTCTTCCCCTTCCCCAGTCTGTGATGAGATCCCCACTTTTCACTCAGGCCTGTGTTCCATTGAGGGGGCCTAGGACATACCCTCCCAGACCAGAACACCTGTCAGTCACTGATTCCTCACAGTAAGATGTAGAGACAGATACATGTTTTCCCCAACAGCGGTTTTAAAGTACAAAGCATTGAGGTATATAAGCAGTGAGCTGAAATATCACCAGTCTTGTCTGTCTCCCCTACTAGACTTCAGGAAGCCCTCTGACCTAGGGCCTGTTGGGGCTTATCATGTTTCCAGGTCTGGGACCACAGTCACCACATGGAAAGAGCTCAGTGAGAGGTGGCTGAGTCTGTGCATGAAAGGTGGGCACTGGAGACATTTTCTGCCCACTTGGAAATTCTGTCTATCCATTTACTCATGGAAAGGATTTGAAATGTCTACTCCTTACTTCACATTATGGGTGAGTTTATCAACCGAGTGGCTCTTTGGGGTCTTTGTGTAAATGTTGGGCTGTCAAGTGGTTTTGTAGGGTGACCTTGTCCTCTTAGTATTGGAATCATAGGGTGATGGAACAGCTGGCTCTGTGGAAGGGAAGACGTTGCCTTCTGAGTTTGCATCCAATAAAAACTGATCCAAGAGTGGGTTGTCCCTGAACAGGTGGTGTGGACAGCTTGGATGCACAGGATTGAAGATCATGAGTTTGACCGCATCATCAAAGTCATTCATTCCTTCATTTGACATGTATTTATTGAACTCCTACTTTGTACCTGGCTCTGTTCTAGGCAGTGGGGATGCAGAGGTGAACAAAAACAGAGGAAGTAGAGAAACTGGCGAGTCACCTGTCAGGTGGAGAGGTGGGAGAAGAAGAATGAAATAAGACAAGGGGTAGAGAGCGAGTGTTGGGTGCCGTGTTAGATGTTGTGGCCCAGGAGGCTGCTTCAGGGAGTGATGTTTGTGCAGACACCTGCATGGCAACAGAATCCAGGCAGTGTCCTGGGTGAAAGTAGTTCCAGGTGGCGGACACAGTATGTATAGGTGCTTGAGAAAGGAACAGACTGGACCCATCATGGAGGCATGTGGGTAGAGTGAAGGGAACAAGGTGCTAAGTCTAGAGGTGAGTAGGGATAGAACATGCAGAGCCTTGCTGGCCAAGGTACAGAGTTTGGGTTTCATTCTGTGATGTATATGTACAGAGTTTTGAGCCTGGGGGTCAGGGTGACCTGATCTGATTTGTATTTATAAAGGTCATTTGGCTAGTGTGGAAAACTGGCTATAAGGGGCAAGGGGCATAGAGCTCAGGTAGGAATGACAGTTGTCCAGTGTAAGGTGTTGGTGGCATAGACTCAGGAGGGGAGGGAGATGGTGACAAGGGGTTGGGTACCTCAAGTCAGAAGGATGTGACCCCTCTCTGTCTTTATCTCCCACTACCTTTCCCATGATTGATTTTACTGCAGCCATATACATCTTCTTGTATTTCCCCCACATCTATACTCATTCTGTGTCTCAGAAACATCACTTATCGGGGCACTTGGGTGGCTCAGTCGTTGAGCATCTGCCTTCTCCTCAGGTCATGATCTCATGGTTTGTGAATTTGAGACCCCGTATCGGGCTCACTGCTGTCAGCACAGAGCCTGCTTTGGATCCTCTGTCCTCTTCTCTCTCTGCCCTTCCCCTTTTTGCTCTCTCAAAAATAAAAATAAAACTAAAAAAAAAACCCCCCAAAATGTCACTTGTCATAGCCTCGAATTCTACACATGTATGCATGTACACATATGTGCTCGCACTCACTCGTTGCTTCTTTGTGTCTCCTGCGGACATGTGAGTGCCATGGTGTCAGGCAGTACTTTTTGTCATATTTATTGTGGAGCCTGAGTGCCTTAGAATGCTGCCCAGCACGTCGTAGATACTCAAAATATTTACTGAAGGCGTGCATCAGGTGGAAGGACAGCCAGCTGTGGTCTTTTCTGTATAATTTCTGCTTGAAAAATCAGCACCATGACTGCCCGAGGTTCTAATTGCAATGCTAAAGAAACCGAAAACATCAAAGTGTAATACCAATTTAATCAAAAAGGGGAGGCACACTGAAGAATATAAGTAATAGGGAAAAAAGAGGGGGGAGGGGGTTTGTTGATCATGGGAAGGTTCTGCCTATGGTAGGGGAAATAACCAAGGAGCAACTAACTTTGAATCTGTTCATCTACTGCAGTGAAATTTGCCAGTTTCATTTACATCTAGTACTGTCTAGCTGTTTGTTGTCGTTGGAGAAGACTTTCGGGGATATAATTAATCTCCCCCAGTGTTACCTGTGTTCTCAGTTAGTTTTCCTGAGCTACAGTTGAAGCTGGATAATTCTGTCACCAGAATTGACACATTGTACAAGGAGATCAGCTTGTGCCTGTCCTAAGGACAGAGAATGGGAGCAAGTGGGGGTAGAGAAGAGCGGTGACTTGGGGCCCCTCAGAGGGGCGGGTGGCCAGCATTCATGAGTTTTCCACCAGGCTTGTGACTAGGGGTCAGCTTCTAGAGACAGAGGGACTTGTTTTGAATCCTGGCCCCTCTACCATGTGACTTTGAATAAGTTCCTCAACCTCTCTGTGCCTCAGCACCATCGTCTATAAAACAGGAGTAACAACAGCACAGACCCTATGAGTTTACTATGAGGAGTGAGTGAGTTAATACATGTAGAAATTCTTAGAATTATGTCTGGGATAGCAGTTACTCGAAACATTTCAGTTTTTATTAAATGGGGGAAACTTTATGATCATCAATAGTTGGCATAAATTTTAGCGGTTAAAGGTTCTGTCATTTGAACCTGGGTATTGGATCCCTGTACAGCACCTGAGTCAACTGGAAATGTGTGTGTTTGTGTGTGTGTGTGTGCGCGTGCACGCGTGTGTGTGTGTGCGCAAGGTGGGGATGGACTCTGATACCAAATGATATACTGCAATAAATTTCTGATGCTAACCACCTGGAATTAGTGCAGCTCCCATAAATTAAAAGGTACAGTCCCAAACAAGACAACTTCTACTTCAGATGCCAGCTGCAGGTAGGGTCCCCAAACCACTAACGCTTCTAACCAGCTGGCTACTAATCTAGGAGTTCATGACTCCCTCAAGTTTGATAACTCACTAGAATGACTCACAGAGCTCAGGGAAGCACTGCATTTAGGATTACAGTTTTAATCTAAAGGATGTAAATCCAGGCCATCCAAATGAAGAGACACAAAGGGTGAGGTCTGAGAGGATTCCAAAGCTGAGCTTTCATGCCCTCTCCTTCTGGGGTTAGAGTCACCTTCCTGGCACATCAACATATTCATCAACCAGGAAGCCTCACTGAGCTTGGTGTCCAGAGCTTTTATTGGGCTTTTCGTTGCATAGGCATGATTGAGTTCATCCACGTGGCCAATGATTTAATCAATCTGAGCCCCCCTCTACTTCCCAAGATTGGGCAGGCTCAAGATCCAGCATTCTAATCGCATGGTTGGTCTTCCTGATGATCAGCTTCCAGTCTGAGTCTTCTCATCTCTTAGCATAAACTCAGGTGTGATCCAAGGGGCTTGTCAATAACAGACACTTTTGTTACTCAGGAAATTCCAAGGAGTTAGTATCCCTTTTAGGAACCAGGGACAAAGGCCAAATTCTTTATTGTACAATAGGGGATATTTGAGAGAGCAAGGCACAAGATGGTGGCCTGGGAAGGGAGCCCAGCTCTTTGCTTGTCTCTTTGTTAACTGCTCTAATGCAGTGTCAGATTGGACTTCCTGTGTCAGGTTGGGCTGATGATGAGGTAGTAGAAACATATATTAGCTTTGATAGCTCTAGCTTTCCTTTCTTTGGAACGACTTTATTTAGTCTCATGGTGATGAAGTGGTCTTTTGGGATTTTAGAATGACCTTCTATTAAATAAGTCACTAAGACAGCTTTTTTTGAATTTGAGTCTTTAAAAAATAGAGCTTTGAAACTATTCTGTGGTGCTGTGTGAATAGAGGAAGCTGCTGACCGAGTTGTCTTTTTGAACCCTAGAGGTAGCCTTCTCAATAAGTTCACCCCAAATCTGATTGGACATGGGGTGCTAGCATTTGGATGGGCAGTCTTTCTGCATCAGATGTTCTAAACCACTGATGACCTCAGCTCTGTTAATCTATAGGCTTGTGATAAGACCTTTTCCTGGGGCTTCTTTGTTATTCTCAGTAGTCATTCCTGAAGGCTCACCTGATTTTCCCATTTGTTCTTTGGTTCCTGTAGCAAATGCGGTTTTTACTATTTGATTCTGTTTTTCCTTTGGTATTGCAAAGAAAATGTGAACTCACTTAATGTGAGCATCACAGTATAAGCTGGTCCCTGCAATTAAAGATTTAGTGTTTCCAGAGACTTTTTTTTTTACCTTTTATGAAGCATTTATACCATGCTCCCCAACTTCTGTTTGATAGCACTTTCCAGAAGGGCTTATGAGGATCTGATTTGGGCCCAAGTGGCTGAGGCACCCTAAATAGATACAAAACTCATAGGAGGCCCTTTGTTTCCAAATCCTGTTTTGTTTTTATTGTGGTAAAATATATATAACGTAAATCGTATAATCATTTTGTAGTGGTCAGTGGCATTAAATACATTCACCTTGCTGTGCAACCATCACCGCTACCATTCATCTCTTGAACTTCTTCATCTTCCCAGCTGAAACTCTGTACCCATTAAGCAGCTCCCGTACTTCCCACTCCAACCCCTGGCAACCACTGTTCCTTTTCCTGTCTATGACTATGCCTATTCTAGGTATGTAACGTAACATAGAATCCTACAGTATTTGTCCTTTTGTGTCTGGCTTCTTTCACTTAGCATGTCTTCAGGGTTCATCCGTGTTGTAGCCTGTGTCACAGTTTTCTTCCTTTCAAGGCTGAATAATATTCCACTGCATATATATACCACATTTTGTTTATCCACTTACCTGTCACCGGACACTTGGATTTCTTTCATCTTTTGGTTATTGTGGATAATGCTGCTGTGAACATGAGTGTGCAAGTATCTGTTACGGTCTTTTCAGTTGTTTAGGATATGTACTTACAAGTGGAACTGCTGGATCCCAAATCCTTTTTTACACAAGAAAACAAGCCCATTCTCTTTTGTGTGGTTAGTGTGAACAGGTATATTGTTACATGCCAAAGGAGTAAACCCAGGTGACTTTTTGGTGAGTGAGCCAATGAAAAGTTAATAGTCTACTTCCGATTTAGTTTGCTGGATCAGAGGACGGTGTCCATCACTTAGAGGACGACCACACAAATAATCATGTTGAGTATGTTGAATAAAGATTAGGGAGCGATTGGCACGCTACATTTTCATTGATCCCTCTACCACGTGTTAATCTTGTCCTTTCGTCTCATTCTTTTTGATAGTTGCCCGTGTGATTGCATGGTGTCATGGTTAAGAGTCTAGACTCTGGAACCAGTGTTTGTGTGGGTACAGACTTCAACTCCAGTTTGCAGGTGGACACATTACCTCACCCTCCTGTGCCTCATTTTTGCCATTCATATGATGGAATTAATATACCTCAAACATGTAAAACCCATAAATAGTACCTGGCACATAAGTGCCTAGTAAATGTTGTTGTTGTGGTTTTTATTAGCAATAGTCATTTACACCTATTTAGTTGGCAAATAATTTAATTGGCACCTATCTGATTGGCAAAAAATTGTCAAATTTAAGGGACAGTAGAATATAGATAATGGAAGCTTTGGTAAAAGCATATGGGATACGGGCATTCTTACACTTTATTTCTAAGGAGTGTAAATTGATATAAATTTTCTGAAAGAAAATGTGGGAATATTATGACATCAAAAGCCTAAAAATCTTGTTAGTTGACTTTGCAATTTCTTTAAGGAAATATCTGAAATTGTAAAGGTAGGACTGAAAATTTATTTTTTAATATAGAAGAATAAATGCCTAATACTGTGGGATTATTTAAGTAAAACATGTATGTGTAGCAGAGTACTATTTAGTTTTTAAATTGTGGTTGAAAAATATTATCATGGCAGTGTTTAAAATGTGTTAAGACATAAAAGCAGGCTATAAAAAAAGCAAGTATAATAACGTGATACATATATACGTGTATGTACACACTGTGTGTGTGTGTGCGCGCGCGCGCGCGCGCGCGCGCACGAGAGAGAGAGAGAGAGAGAGAGAGAGAGAGAGAGAGAGCGAGCGAGAGTGAGAGAGAGAGGAGGTGGAGGGGTGGAGAGGAAGTAAGAACTATCCCAGAATCTTACTAGTGATATCTGCAGGTGGTGGGATGATAAATGGTTTTTAAATTTTTTGTGTGTGATTTTCTGGTTTTTTGGCATTGAGTAAGTGTTATGTTTCCATTAGAAAAAAAGGCAGTAACTTCACTTGGGAAAAAGAAGATTCTTGTTGGTTAAGTTGAGGTTCAAAGACAGCAAGCCCCAGAGGGAGAGCACTGCCAAGTGGGTTCCTGGCACCCAGCGATTGGCTGGCTTTGTGCCCAGGCTGTGCTGTCCTTGCCCCTCTGGCCCTTCTGCCCAACCAGACTCCTGAGTCTCGGCTTCAGCGTGAGCAAACCGTCCCCCTCACCAAGTCTTTTGGCTTCTGTGAATACAGAGCAATCTCTCCTTTACATGCCCAACGTCTTCGTGGTTTCTTAAAGAGTTTCTAGCGGAGACACTGTGGTGTTTGCTGGGATTCCTGAACGTTGGAAGGACGTTGTTTAATCAAGCACGATGGAAACTGGTTTTTGCGGGATCCCATTTTTGGATCTCATTTTCCAGTCTCGTTAAGTCTTCCTGGCATGCCTAACGCAGACACTTATGTCCTTGTAGTTTTGTGCATAAAAGGGTAAAAATAAACTTGCTTGCTGCTCAGCATTGATCCTGAGCAATATATCTTCTGCTGGACACGGGCACCAGATGGTGTTGCACCTCCTACTGGTTTAATGAATAGGCATTTGCCGAGAACCTTGAATTGCTCTTGAATCGTTCTGTGCACCATAAATGTGAAACTCTGCCAGTGGCAATTTGCATTTGTTTCTGTTTTTTTTTTTTTTTTTTTTTTTTTTTCCTCCCTGTCTTGATTTTAGGAAGGAGAAAGAGGTGACATTGTCTCTCTGGAATGATTTCCTATGAGTTGAATTAGTTTTATTGCTGGTGTTGTATAGATAAGTCTTCCTAAATAAACATATGCTGTGCCAGCTTCTGGGAAAAGTAAATTTCTTCTCTGAGCATTCTGCAACGGAAGCTTTAACACATACTTGTACTTCTGCATTGGGTGGAACAGGATGCATTAGGTGTGCATGAAGGGGGCCAGAAAAAGTGGTGCTTGTGGCTGTAATATCACCTCTGTTAGGATGCCCCACCTGCTTTTGGGATCATTCATTCTCAATAAAACCTTGGGCAGTGACAAGGAGGCAAGTGGTAGAATATGACCTCTTGAGTCTACCCAGTAGTTGGCCAGCAACTTGAACGAAGATGAGGTGTCTTGCAGTAATAAAAAACGTTTGAATCAGTCTAGTCTTTGGCGCACAAAGTTGTAAAATAACAATGGGGAGGATGTTTAGAATTAAGAGTTTTGGTCTTCCCAACATGAATTCATTTCCTGCTCCTGGAGGTGTAGACTCTTCAGACTACATATGGAATTACGGTTTTGCTCCATTCGTTCAAGTGGGTTCTGAAATCCTGCCTCTCCCCCCCTCCCCCGCCTTTCTAGAATCTTCCTCAATATGGCCCTCATTTTCTGTACTGGTTAAGGCCCTGGTGAAATACCTTCTGTGAGTGTTTGTATCTCTCCTTGTAATTGGTATTTTGTGGTTCTCAGGATCCATGCTGCCCTAGGAAGCCAGTACAGAGCTGAAGTTGAGGGCTGTTGTGTATTGATGTACAGGAGTCTCTTCTCCGTGGTCTGTGTGAGTTGCCCAGGCTCTTCAGGTCCAGCAGTATTTTATTAGTGGCTGTGGCTGTGGCGGTCAAGTGTCCATTTTACTTCCATGGTCTTTGATCTCCCCAGAACACAGTTGCCATTGGTGGTGTGCTGAATGGAGACTGTCAACCTCCAGGACTTTGGAATATTCCTGTCCACATTTGGGATTTGTTCAGGTTCCCAAACCAGTGGTTCATTCCTCACCCGCCCAAGAAGGTACTTGGTTCTCAATTAGCAGGTATTGTATTTCATTCAAATTCGTTTTTGAACTTGACTTAGAAAAAATTTTCAAGTATGAATTTCCTTTTTTGGAGAATGATTTATCTTTTCAAACGTTCTGAAAGAGTCTTTTGATTTCAGTCTGGGCCTTGTGTGTAACAGTTGTTACTTTTTAATTCACTTAAGTTAGAGTATAATTTTCTAGGAGCTACCCTAGAAATTAGAGGGAAGAAAGATCCAAACGTTTTAATCATGGAGTCAGAAATGTCCCATAATACCCTGTTTTTATCTCCAGTATTGGCCATAGCATGTGGTTTTGTAATTCATGTAGGCTCTTTTCCCCTTCACTTACTGTGAGCTCCTTGTGGAATGCATTTGCTTTGGTCTCCTTGATCTTTGAATTCTTAGTACCTGCTGTATTAAGTGAATCCCATTGTAAGGTTGCCCTTTTAAATGTCTGTAATCTTTATTGCTGGGATGTGTGTGTGCACCTGCCTGTGTTTTGGAAAGATCTTCATAATGGGCTCTGTGATCACCTTTACCAGAATTGGTTTTGTTTGTGAAGATGGTATTGTGGGAGCCTATTAATCAGTGCCGTGCCGGAGAAGATCCCGGGTTAGATCTGTGAGCACCTGGGGTTGGGGGGTGTGGTCTAGGCTTTGCTGTGTTTACCACTGGTGTGTGTTCTCCAGCAAGTCACTTAACATACCTGGGCATCTAAAACAAGTGATCTTGAAAGTTAAGATCCACCTTTAAATGCTATGATTTTAAGAATAAGGAAGATCTGTTTTACTTTTGGGAATTCCAGGGTAAAAGGTTAAGATGATCCTCGCAGAGTAAAAAATAACTTTATCCCAGTTTATCATTTGAGGTAGCTCCTCTTAGGCCTCTGTTTAGTACCCTCGACATGGTATTTTTTAATAGTTGAATTTTCTCAGTGGCTGTATTGTTCTCTAACCTTTGTTGGAAATTTGTTTAGTCCCTCTGCCAAGCTATATGCAAATAACAGAAGTGGAAAATTTCTGAGCCTAGACTTGGTCCAGACAGACTTCCCTGTGCTTGGGAATTAGGACCTATGACCTATCCTTAATGTTTGAAATAATAGTTTCTTTTCTTTTCTTTGAAAAGATTTTAGGCTGTTGCTCAGGTACTAGCATGGGATGTATGTAAGATTTTTGTTTCCCAGATCTTAGTGTTAAAAAAATGGATATATCTAAGAAAGCTTTTTAAAACAGTGTTTAATGTATATATAAGTGTTTTCTTTTTGATTCAATGTAGGATTTATTTTCAAAGCAAAATGATAACAAAATGACAGCTCAGATTTCGTAGTGTGGTAGCAAATTGTTTTTCTGTTAGATGTAAAATTGCTTTTCCATTAAGTGCAGCTTCTAATAAATAATAGTTGATGCTCATAAGTCTCATGGATCTTTAGCTCCATGTTTATCCTTAAAGGCTGTGTTTTCTAAACAGACTAAGGTGAAATAGTTTCTGGGGGATACTTGTATTTATTGGATTTGCAAGATTTCGTTAAGTCATAGGCTGTGCCTTTGAATTTTCAAAATTCCTCTCCAGATAACACAGTTAATTCAACAGTTTCATTCATTAGTTGACTGAACATTGATGGTGTTCCTGCTCTCCCAGGTACTGGCATGTAGTGGTGGAGGTCGGGGGGTGTGGTCAAGGATATAAGGATGAATAAGTAGTTCCTACCATCGAGAACCTAGCAGACTCAAGGGTTAACAGGAAAATACTCCACAGTATACTTCAGTACATTTTTTAAAAGTCCTCTAAGCCCTTAGGAGTTGGGACATATTTACATTTTAACTTGGCTGTGATGTTGAGGAATTTTCTAGGTCAGGAAGGGCCTTCTAGGCAGAGGGAACAGCATTAGCATTGGCAAAGCCATGCTAGACTTGTTCCAGAAATTGTGAATAATTTACATGGTAATTATTGGAAGAAAATTCACTTCAAAAGGTAGATGGAGGCATTCATTGGCCAAAAGAGGAAAGCTTGTATTTTCAGGTGGGTCTAACACTTCAAATTTGAGATTTTGGATTTTAGAGTGGTTTTGAGGTCTCCTGATTAACTTGCTATCCTTTGGAGTCAAGGACGATAGTGTCCGCCATATTGTTAGGTGAAGGAGGAAGAAGTGAGTATGGAGGGACCGTTTCTTGATATCAGTTATTCTTACCATATTCCCTGTAGAAAATAAAGCCCTTTTATAGGATTTTTGTGTAGCTGCTTTAACAGAAACCCAAGACAGCAGTGACTTATACAAGATACAGTTACACTAAAGTCACCTAGGGTGGCATTCTAGTGTTCTGCTGAAGTCTCCGGCCCAGGCTTCTTCTATCAGGTTGCTGTCCTGTCTCCAGTACTGCTCTTTGTATGGCCCAGGATAAGGGAGGAGAAAGGATGGGTAGACAGGAGAAGGGGGGGAATATGACCCAGAAGTTGCACATATTTCCTTTACCCCTATTACACTGGGCAGAATTTGATCTTGTTGCCACCCACTGCAGGAGATACTTGTGCTCTGCTCACTTTGTGATTCTATAGAAGAAGGAGAATTTGGGGGAATGGTAGCTGTCTAACACAGCTCTTTTTGAACCTTGTTATCCATAGCCGAATCTGTTGGTAACTAGAAATAAAAGGTTCTTTAAACCCTGAGTAACCAAGAAGGGTAGCCATAGCCTAGTTTCTTGGAGTTCCTTGTATTAAAGAACGAAATAGATTTTATTATCTCTCCCTCTTCAGACTCACTGAGTCTATTAGCCATCGTCAAGCAACCCTCCATGAGCTTCACCATCCTGGGCCATGCAAATGCAGTGCTGGGCATGCATATTTCTTGCTCTCAACGTCTGAAGATTTCCAGCTTTCTGATGCAGCATTCTGCAGACCTGTCAAGCAACTGGTAGCAGTGTCCAGGAAGTTTACTGGAGGATGTCTTTTGCTCTTGAGTCCAACTGGATGTGAGGCATGGCTGTCTTGGGCCATCTGGACTCCCTCCAAGGTGGCTGAGATCTTTGGGGGCATTTGGGTGGAAAGCAGCCTGTGAACCTGAGTTCTGTTAGTGTGGGTGGACACAGTCAACCCACTCTTGGCATACTTCTTAAAGCAGCTGCTCACAAACCTGTCTCATGATCAAATCACCTGGAGGAGGGGTGGGTTAAATTTGTGGCTTCCTGTCATCCACCATAGCCAACCAATCAAGCAGGTTCTCAGGGGTGTACAGGAATCAGTAACATCCTCTGCCTTGTGGGTTTGGTGGTGGGCCAGATTTGCCAGCCACCGCTTTGTTGTAACCTTTCTCTTAGAAAGGTTACAACAAAGTTACTACTTGAAACTCTTAGTAACTGTGTATATCACATTTTCCCTCCCACTGAAGAGTGTATATTACAGCTTAACTTGTGTTAGGCACTGGGCTGTTTCTGACCCTCAGTAAGTATGAAAGAGACAAAAGTTGATTTTCTGAATGAATGGTATTTGCGTGTAGCTCCCTGGTTCCCTTGAAATGTATTCTCATGGCATACTAAGTTGTCTTAAAACATTTTGGTTAACAGAAGGTAGAAATTAGCACACCAGGAAATGTTGCATGTGTATCATTTCAGAGAAATTAAATACTTATCATATCTTCCAAAATTGGTGATAGCTCTGAAAGTAAACATTAAATTCCATTCTGGAGTTTTTCTGCGAAGCCAGTGTTTCTTAGGGAAATCTTTGCCACATCATTTGACTACATTCTTCGAGTACTGAATTCCCTTCCTTTCTGAACGGTGTGTCTGTGCCTCCCTTCCGTCACTGCTCACAGGAGGGCAGTATGTTTTCTGGTTTGCTCCGAGGACTCTGACGCTTGTGTATCCTGTAAGACAGAATCTCCTAGGATGGGGCTGGGGAGTCTTGCTGCCAGTCAAGCAAAGTGGTAAAAGCTTTGGGACCAGCTGTTGATTGAAAGCCACTTTCTTTTTTGTGCCACCTGTGGACCGTCAGGCTGTTCTCTTCTGGAAGCTGGCTTTTCAGGGCTGGTTGCTGGCTGCAGCTGTATTTCGTGTGCTTGCTCCATTTTTTTTTTCTAAAAGCAGTAGCCAGTACCTCATTCTTCCATTCGCTCTGTGGGGATGGAGCATTAAATCTCTGTTTAGAAAAGCATAATGATTTTTACCCTGTTCTGCATGCTGGTCCAACAACTCACAAATCACATGTGTGATTTTTTTTTTTTTTGTAACTGATCATTCAAATACTCATCCTGTGGTTTTGTTCCTCTCCCCAGTCAGGATTTTCTTTTGAGGGCTGACCTGGATTCCTTTGCCTTCCTCCACCCCCCCTCATTATTAGAACTTTTAACTTTGGGGAAGGTTACCCAGAAATCCTTCCCTTGGGAAATGTCTCTGCATAATGGTTAGTATCCATTGTTGCTCATCAATGTTGGTGAGTGAGGGAAGCAGGTATTAATTGGGTACCGACTGGGTCTCTGTATGTGGAGGTAGAGCATATGTCAGTATTGAACATGGTCCTTGCTTGCAAAGGACTTCAGTAGCCTGACAAAAATAGCGCCCCATACCCAAGGTCTTAAAGTCATTGACTGAAAGTATGTTGTGGAATACTTGAGGATTTATTTTCTGTCTCAGGTCCATGCCTTTGAGATTAAGAATTGGTTACGTAGTCCTGTGCAGACAGCAGTGTCTTTTGTTTGGACAGTCAGGACTATTTTACCTGGCCCTCCTGCTCCACAATAAGGGCTGAGGAAGTCACAAGTTTGGGGAAGTATTCCAGAAATATGTGGATGACTGACCTTGGTAAGGGCATTACTAATAGTCAGGCTTGAAGGGTGTTAACAGTTTTTGTGCCAAGGGAGTGGAGCCTTTGGCCTGAATGCTCCAGATGGGGCTGCTTGGAAGTCCTTTGATATCATCGTCCTTTGTGAGTTCTTCTGGAAACTTCTCTGATACCTGAAGTGATGCTGCCTTGGCAGGGAGGGGCACAATTGTTCTTCTGGACCATGGCAGGTGTTGGCAGTTACTCTGGTCTCTCTCTCTCTTTTTTTCCCACTATTTAGATGCTCTGTCCTTCACCTTCACACTCTGTGCTTCTGTCCTTAAATGTAATTTGGTTCAGGTCAAGTGTCCTTCAAGATGTCACCTCTGATAGCTATTAGCTCTTCTCCATTCATTCACTCACTCACTTAAGGAATAGTTGGTCATACTGTGCACGAGGCCCTGTTCTCAACACCAAGGATGCCGTGGTGAACAAAACAGATGAGTTCTCTGTTCTCGTGGAGCTTACATTCTGGTATGCAAAGTAAACAGGGTAGTTTCAGATAAATATCCACCTGCGAAGGAAAGGGAAAGTTAAAGAGGAATAGGCATTTCATACAATGGTCAGGGAAAACCTGATCCCCAACACTGGAATTACGAGTCCAAGAGGAGTCAGCGTGGAAGGGACTTGCCGTCAGAGGAGAAAACATGCACAGAGACCTTGTGAGGTGGGAGCGAAGTGCTTTGTGTCGGGGTAAGAGAGTAGGATGGAGTGAGGTTGGTGAGGTAGCAGAAGGCCAGATCTCCACAGTCTGCCTGTGGCCAGAGGAAGGAGTTTTGAATTTCCCTCAGGGGCAGTGGGAAGTCCACGGAACAAAGAGGACAGCCCTAGGGAAGCCGTGTACGTGGCCTCACGTCTCCGTCAGTGCCAGTGTTCTTGGTTAGCTGCTTGTGTGTGGACATTGGAGACCCACGGGCCGGTTACAAATTCTCTTTCCTTCCTGGAAGTGACATGGCCTGCCATCATCACTGCCTTAATAGATTGATCCCACACAATCAAGGCCTTGATCTGCCACAGCAGAAGCTGTACTTTGTGATCATCTTGACTAGTAGAGGTGCTGTGGAAGGAAAGTTTGGGCCACTCTGCCTGCCTGCCTGCCTATCCCCATGTTGCTGTGCTCCTTCTTAACTCCCACTGGTGTGGTGACAGGAAAGGGAAGGTGAATCAAGGATGTCTAGGGCCAGTCACTGTTCCCCACATTCCCAGGGCTGTGGCTCTCTTTGTGTGTTCTCCTCTTCCTTTTCCTTCCCCATTTGGGGCTCTGCCTAGTTTTCATCTCCTCCTCTATGTTTCCTATAAAATATTATCAGGGCTCATAAAGACCGAAAGGGCTATATAGCGTAATAAAACACACGTCCACGGACTTTCAAATTACAACACTGCCTGGGTTTTATATAATCTACTTTGGATTTTGAATACAGATGGAAAGAAAAATGGATTTACCCTTCAATTTGTGTGTGTGTGTGGGGTGCTTATTTACCTGTGGTATTTATTTGTTCAACTGCCTTTATTAAAGGCCCTCTTTGTGTTTGCTCTTAGTCTTGGTGCCGTTTCCCAAATGGGTACGGGCATGGCCTGATGCAGGTTTACCTGTGAACCAACTGGTGGAATCAAGTGTTAAGTGATAGTATAAAGGTGGGGTCTGTGGGAGCACCAAAGAGGTGCTCTTTGGTCTGCTGTCTTTGAACTGGTAGAATTGGGAGGTGGGATGTTAGAATCCTCTCTTAGGCTTTGGCCATAGTAAGTAAATTGTTTTTGCCCTGCCCTTTGTATTAACGAGCTTCTTTGCTTTCATATTTTCTCTCTGGGAACCAGTGAGTAGGAGAAAAAGATGGGATGATGGGGAGGGTTGGAGGAGAGTACGCAGCCACATGCCCCTTCAAAGCCCCGGGAGGCCCCTCGGAAAAGAAGCCACTGTCTTTTGCCACACCCAGTCAACCTATGACAGCTCAGAGTCAGGGTGGAACAATTTTTATGATTTGTCTTCAGATCCTTTTCTCCTTTTGCCTTCAGGGTGACTTGTGCCTGTCAGATCCCCGGAGGCATGTGTTATTGTCGAGTGAGGTAACAACTGCACAATGCTAATGAGAAAACTGAATGGTGGTTTGAGGTGGCCTTGGTGGCTGCCAGGCGCCAGCATCTTTATCTGCCTGACACATGGCTCAGGAGTCCACGTTCCCCATGCCAAGTGCCTGCTGCTTTTTCTTTTTTTATTGTTACTAATATGAGAACAGCAACTACCCATCCCTCCAGAAGCTGCTGATTAACACTCGGGCTTAAACTGCTCCAGGCTAATATGTAGTTTGCTGTTTGTAATACAAGCTGTCAGCATTGGGTATGGTTGTTACAGTATTTTCCTTTCTATGATTATTAATATAATAGTTGAGTGATACTAATGAATACATGAAATAGTTTTATAACATTATTATTATTATTACTGAACAGCCTTGAACCCACCTAATCTAAGACCTTGGACTTGCCAGTAACCCACATCTGTGTGTTCCTGTTCTCTTCCAACCCCTGCCTTCTGCCCCAGCAACTGCTGATGAGAATTTGAAGTTGATTGTGCTCTTGCCCAGCCTGTCCACCCTGTGGCTGGCCCAGGGTCTGTACCCTGATAGGAGTGCAGCTGTGGGTGTCCGCCTCTTGCTGCCAGCCTGTACGGCCGGCTCACTTTTTCTTTCTTTTTTTGTGAGTCGGTAGGTGGGGAGTGACTTGGGACTTCCCCTGATAGTGAAATTAACAACAGCATCTCAAAGAATAGATTTGAGCCACGACCTTTTTTTTTTTTCACTTAAAAAAATGTAAGTTTATTTTGAGAGAGAGCACGAGCAGGGGAAGAGCAGAGAGGGAAGGGGAGAGAGAGAATCCCAAGCAGGCTCTGCACTATCAGTGTGGAGCCTAATGTGGAGCTCGAACCTGTGAACCATGAGATCATGGACCCCAGAACCCCAGAGTCAGACGCTCACCTGACTGAGCCACCCAGGTGTCCTGAGCCAGGACCTTTTAAAATCCTTAATCCTGTAAGGCCCATTGTTTGCTTCTACAACAGTTACTTTGTAATGCTCTCTGTGCCATCCCAAATGCAGGTGATAAATAATATAACCTATTAGCATGCACAATTAAAAACACCAGTGCAAGTTCCTGACTAATATAAAAGAGAAATGAAAGTAATGTGTAATCATATAGGTAGTTCATTATCTAAATGCTTGCCCCTCCCATCCCCTGCTACACTGAGAAGATGAAAGGAGGTAGTCAGATAGATCCCGGTACTTACTGCTAAAATCACCTATAAATGTAACAACTCTGAATACGGGGTCAATTTGGTGACTCATATTTCAGAAGTGTCATTGCCATCAGTGATGCAATTTTATTTTAATGGTTAATAGCTTGGGGTAAACTTCAGAACAAATAAAGTATATTCTTGGCTCACTGTACATGATAGTTGCATTCTGGGAAAATTGAGATTATGTTAAAACTGTGCAAAAAAATAGTTTGTCCCCATACATGCACCTGTCTAGTAGGTCCTAATTTCCACAGCAGGTCAGAATCCCTGGCACTGCTTCTCATTATAATGCAGATGCCTGGGCTCTACCCCTGGTGATTGTGCAGCAATGGGCTGGGACTCTGGAATCCTCATTTTTAGGGAGCATCCTAGGTCATTCCTGTGTAGTTACTGGGTCCAGGGACACGATTTGACACACTATGTGAAACCGTCAGTCTTGACTCACCTTGAGTGCTCTCTGAGAAATGTTCTAGGGAAAGGGGCTACTGAGGGCTTAATATTTGTTAGGAACAGTTGTCTTCTGGGGTGCCTGGGTGGCTTAGTCGTTTAAGTGTCCGACTTGGGCTCAGGTCTGATCTCACCATTCTTGAGTTCAAGCCCCGTGTTGAGCTCTGTGCTGACAGCTCAGAGCCTGGAGCCTGCTTCAGATTCTGTGTCTCCCTTTCTTTCTGACCCTCCCCACTCGCACTCTGTGTCTCTCTCTCAAAAATAAATAAACGTTTAAAAAAAAAAAAAAAGTTGTCTTCCAAGTAAGCCTTGGGTCAGTCATAGGAGGAATGATCAGAATTTTGGTGATTCCTGTAAAGTACATTTCTAGCTCATGATTCTTGAATTTAAAAAATCCATTTCTTCTTTTTTTTAAATGTTTGTTCATTTTTTGAGGGGGGGAGGGGCAGAGAGGGATGCATAGAATCTGAAGCAGGCTCCAGGCTCTGAGCTGTTAGCACAGAACCCGACGTGGGGCTTGAACTCATGAACGGTGAGATCATGACCTGAGCCAAAGTCACACGCTTAACCAACTGAGCCCCCCAGGTGCCCCTATAGTCTGATTTTAGAAGAACAAAAGCATTTTTGTGGGCCTGTGAAAGTTTCATGGACCCTAGGTACTGTGCGTGCTAAGCTCTGCGGGTGACCAGGCCTTGTACTTTTCTGAACATTGATTTCTGCACCTGAAGAAATAAGATAGTAGTTACTTGGCTGGTATGTTGTAAGCATTAGATAGTATGTGAGCACAACCTCCAACATAGCTACTACCTGGCACAAATGGGAGGGTTGTATAAGGGCCAAGAGGAAGCATTGTATGTAAGAAGGAGCTTTTGTACAGGCACTTATAAAAGGATCAAACTTGTCCTTTCACTGCTTAATTTTTCTTACTTAATCATGTTTGCATGGAGGTCCTTTTCCTTATCTTCCTTCTCATTCACACCAATATTCATTGCATGTATCCTCGTGATTCCCACCATCTGTTAGGTTTGACACCCCTCCCACCCCTTTGAGAGGATCCTGCGGTCACGTACAAATCTTTTAAGGGAGAGTGAACCAAAATGCATTTGCTCTTACTACTGGTGGGAGTGTTTTTCATCTCGGTACTAGAAATTCTAATTTCCGCCTGAACGCACTTGTGCTGTACTGTGTCTCCTCCTTCCCAGGCCGCTGACGTGAGCTCTTGGGAAGGTAAATTGAGAGACTAGAAAGAAAACTTGAGTGTTTGCAAGTGGTGTGGTGCCCTGGGGTTGAGAACCTGGGCAAGCCAGAACTCTGTGAAGGAACAGAAACAATACAAAATGGAACATTAGGGAGCCAGCTGGCTGGTGGAAAGGAGAGAACGGGTACACGCGGGGCAGAGAAGCCAAAAGAGGGAGTCAGGATGAAGGGCATGACCCCAGGATGGAGAGCTTGGTGCCTTCTTGTAGTAGCCCAGGAAATCATTCTTCCTTAAAACCAAAGACACACTAAAACAGTACCTTTTAAGCTAATCTGATAGTGCCCTTGGGTCGTAAATCCACTCAGCAGCTCATGAGCAAGTATTTATTGAGCTCTCGACAGGTGCCAGGCGCTGGGGATACTGTGGCACAAAAGGATCTGCCCTCAATGAGTGTGTATTGTACTGGAAGGAAGTCACACCCTGCATCAGTAAACTAAGACCATTTCAGGTATCCCTGTGTGTTCTGAAAGTGGCAGAGTAGGGCAGTATGAAAGCATGTGACTGAGGGGTTGCTCTCACTAGGCTAGAGTGAAACACGTTTGAGACCAGGCTTTAGGGAGGGAAGACGGAGGACAGTAGTACCTAGATCTGGAGGAAGGGTATCCATGGCAGAAGGGGCAGCAAGTTCAAAGGGCCTGAATCGGGAACAAGCCTCAGCATGTTCCAGGAGATGACAGGTGGCCAGTGCATGTGCCTGCTGGTAAACAGGGAAAGGAAGGAGAGATTGAGGGCTAGTCCGTGGCCAGACCACATACATCGTGGCCCAGTGTGGACTCTGAGTGTATCTGGAAGCCCCTGGATAGTTCACACTTGGGAGTGACCTCTGATTTATACTTGAGAATGGTGACCACCTGCTGTGTGCAGAGTGAAGGCTGGTGGGTGGGACCTGTTGCTGTGACCTGGGTGGGTGGTGAGGTAGCTGGGATTGGGATTGAGGGGGTGCAGATGGTGGAAAACAATCAGATCTGGGGGAAATATTGGAGGCGAGCTGAAGGAATTACTGATGGAGTAAATATGAAAGGTGGGATGGAATGAGGAGGATGTGAGGGAGGATGGGGTTTTGTTTGAGCAGTGGATACCATTTATTGAGCTGATGTGTGCCTCCGCATGAAATCAGCAGATCTGTTTGGGGCCGGCTGTGTTGAAGATGTTCCTAAACGTTCCAGTGGAGCCGATGAGCAGGCACTTGGATATTTGGCTCTGGTGCTCACCCATGTGAGGGGTCCAGGCTGGATAGATGAATTTGATGTCATGGGACAGGGTGCACACACTAGAGGAGAGAATAGAGCAGAGGTCTGAGGACAGAACCTGGGGGTGTCCCAACGTGATGAGTTCTGGGAAAGAAGTCAGCCAGGGAATTGCTGTAGTGTCCTGAGAGGGCAGATGAGTGAAAAGGAGCAGTTCTAAAAATAGAAATAACTACAGATGACAAAAACCCAGCAGTATAATGTGCCCTGAGAAAGATTAGTGATTAATAGGTGCTTAAAGCGAGGATGTTCTAGCCCTGGAATGCTCAAGAGCTACCTGAAGAGGCTCTTCCTAATTGAGGAATATGATCCTGTAGAGTGTTACATTGTCTTATATTTGTGGTAGGGATTATTGGCTTTCTGAGCAAAGCCCTTTGACATTTGTGGATGGGAGTATATTCATTATTATTAACAGGAATTCCCTGAAACGAATGTCAGTTCTTTTTTCCTCCTAGGCTTTGCTGTCTGAATTACCATAAAGTTTATTTAAGGAGCTTGTGATTGGTGAGAGGAAAGAGGGAAGGGTGATTTCTGAAGCTTCTAATGGCCACTTCCTGCCAAATCTTGGCATTCTTTCACAGCGGATGGGGAAGAGGGATGTCATCTGTAGATACAAAGGGCCCCCAGGGTAGTGTTGGGAATAGCAGGGACGGGCTAACTCCCTCAACTCACCCAGGCCCTCTCTTGATCTGTAGCATATTTGAGAGAAAGGGCGGGTGTACTAGTCTCCTATTGCTGCTGTAAGAAATTACCACGCTTAACGTCTTAAAACAACACAAATTTATCTTAAGGTTGTAGAGGTCACAGGTCTGAAGTGGGTCTGTAATAGGCTGAACAATGCCTTCCAAAGATGTTAGGCTCCAACTCCTGGACCCTGTAAGGGTTCACTAGATGGAAAGAGGCTTTGCAGATATGAGTAAATGAAGCATCTTGAGATGGATAGAGTATCCTGGATTATAGAGATGGACCCTGAATGGCATCACGACAGAGCAGCAGAGAGAGGAGGGCTGTAGAGACACAGAACAGGAGAAGTGTGGTCATGGAGGCAGAGATTACAATGACGGAATCACAAGCCAAGGAATGCTAGCAGCCATCAGAAGCTGGGAGAGCAGCGAATGTAATGTCCCCTCAGGCCTCTGGTGGGAGCATGGCCCTTCTGACACTTCATTTCAACCCACTAAAATAGATTTGGGACTTCTGAATTCTAGAACTGAGAAAGAAAAATTTCTGTTGTATTAAGCCACTAAGTTTGTGGTAATGTGTTAACGGCAGCAGTGGGGAAACTAATACAGAGTCGCACCGTGATTTTTTCTGGAGGCTCTAGCAGAGAAAGTTACCTAACCTTTTCAAGCTTGCACGGGCTGCCCCCTTCTTTACCCCGTGACCCCCTTTCATCTTCAAAGCCAGTCTTTCTTGACACTTTTTATTGATTGATGCTGAAATCTGGGTCAAACATTTGTTGACACTTTTTATTATTATTATATGTATTTATTTTTTAAATGTTCATTTATTTTTGAGAGAGAGACAAAGTGTGAGCAGGGGAGGAACAGAGATAGAGGGGGAAACAGAATCCAAAGCAGGCTACATGCTCTGAGCTGTCAGCCCAGACCCCGACACGGGGCTCAAACTCATGAGCCGAGACATCATGACCTGAGCCCAAGTCAGAGGTTTAACCGGCTGAGCCACCAGGTGCCCCTTGTTGACACTTTTTAGACATTGACTCTTGTGCTTCTTTCATCCACATGTCCCTTACAATTACGTGGGACCCACCTGGATAATCCACTATAATCTTCTTAAGGTCATGTGCTTAGCAGCCTTCATTCCGTGTGTACTTGTAATTCTTCTTTGCCATGGAAGACCCTCCATTCACAGGTTCTGGAGTAAGGACAGGGACATTTTGAGGGGCCATTATTTGACTTACCACAGGGTGGCAGGTATTCAACACTAGTATGTCAGGTGAAGAACTAGATCTTTCTGAGAAATCTAACTCACTCATCTGTGGTTACACGGCATGTTTTCTCCTCCTCCACCTGAGGCTGACACACTTTTACGTTTTGGCCTTCCAGATCAAGCTTTCTTAAGGCACAGGGCAAACCCCATGATGATCCTAACAGGACAAAAAAAGATAGTTGCCTTCTGGAGACTCTAATCATTTGCTCCTGCCAAGCTCAAAAGTGATTTTAAGAGCCTAGCAATGAATGAGCTTGGAAGGCCCTGCCTTGCACAAGTGTCACTGAGATGAGACACCAGGCTGAAATGATAGGTCTTGTTTGTGCTTTGCTCCGTACTGTCCCCTGCTGCTACCAAGCCGACCCCAGGAGGTCAGTGCCTGCAGGCTTGGCGGAATGGCTTTCCACAGCTCAGGGAAGCTGCCAGGAGAGGGGTCCACTTTTACTCTATTGGCTTGTTACTTTGTGGTCAAAACTCAGTAAAGGTTCATGAATCTTAGCTGGACAGCAGCCACACCTTGTTTGAAGGTGAAAAGACCTTGTGTTCTATTTTTCAAAGATTTCCTATTTGTCACACTGTCTCCTAACCCCATCAGTTTTGTTGCTGTCATTCTAGTGAGGCCTGCCTGGGGAAGATAAGTGAAGGATCCCTAAGGACACAGCCAGTCAGCCCTTAGAACCAGTGGTTTCTGAATCTTAACTGATTTTTTTTTTTTAAGTGAACCATTATTTTCCAAACTTCAGCCACAGTTTTTATTATGTCTGTGTTACTCCCTGTGTTAGTTCCTTAAAATACTTGTTTTCACATTTATTCTAAGTCATTTATTTTGTTTTATCTCATTCTCATTGACAGCCTATGCACACTTGGGGATTTGATGTGCTTGGGCATGCTAAAATAAATACTTCACTGTTAGAGTAGAGTGTATATATTGTGTGTACCACAGTTTAAATGTACCACACTCAGAAGAAACTGTATTAGACCATGCTGACTTTCTCAGGAGTCCAGTGGCCAGGGAAGATAGTCTTTGATGACTGAGTCATCAGACAGACTTGTTTTAGCTTCAGCAGCTAAGCAGGTGGCAGCCTAGCCAGTTAGGAGCTTTTCAAGCAGAGTACCTGTCAAGCAGGGAGTGGACCTACCTTTATTCCCAGCAAGCAAAGGGGTGCAGCTTCTTGTTCTAGTATTTGCAGTATAAATAACATGCATATGTACATACATGAAAAACCTTTATCTCTATCTCATTTGGGGATAGAGCTAAGGGAGAACTTAGATTACTTCTGTATGAAATGTTAAAGGAAATAGGGTCAAAATAGAGCCTTTGCCTGAGCCATGGTAAGCCGTGAAACTCAATATCCAAGGGATGTAAAAATTTAATAAATGTAACTTGCTGTATCTACTTGGTCTTGTTGGCTGGGCTTTTAAAAAAAATTTTTATGGGGCACCTGGGTGGCTCAGTCAGTTAGACATCCTACTCTTGATTTCAGCTCAGGTCGTGATCTCATGGTTCGTGAGTTTGAGCCCCACATTGGGCTCTGCACTGATAGTACGGAGTTTGCTTAGGCTTCTCTCTCTCTCTGTCTCTGTCTCTCTCTCTCTCTCTCTCTCTCTCTCTCTCTCTGTCTCTCTTTGCCCTTCCCCTGCTGTCACTCTCTCACTCTCTCAAAATAAATAAACTTAAAAAAAATTCTTTTTATATCATGTTTGTTTAAATAAGACTTTATCTGACTCTCAGCCTCTGGTGAGAATAAAAGAATTAAATAACAAAGAGAATCAGGAAAGGAAAGGCCCCATTGGTGTGATCAATGTCATTTTTTCCAGGTGTTGCCTATTGGTCACTGTTTTCTCAGCATAGAGGAAGCTACGTCCATGGAAAGACCTGTCCTGGTACCCTGTGTCACCAGCATTTACCTGTCTTCTTCTTTCTGTTGCTTTGGGGTCTTCTTTAGGGGCAGGGAAATTGTGCATAGGATTGGCTTCTTTGTACAACATCCTAGAACACCTTAAAATAATGAACTTGATTTCTGGGCCTCTTTTGGGCCAGCTTTGAGAGAATGTAAAATCAGATTTCTCTGGAATTGGGGAGCATGCCCAACTTCTTTAAAAATTAAGGACCTCCTTTTACCTGGAAAATTATGAGCAAGACTTGGATTTCCCATGCTTGCAGTGTGTTTCCCTCCTCTCCATCGTCTTCCCATTCTTCTCCAGAAATACTCCTTTATGATTCAGTTGTGACGTATTATTTTTTAAGGAGATGTCAATAAGACCTTGAGACGTGCGTGTCTGTTGAGTGACCGTAGTAAATGGACCTTCTGGGATGCTGAGCTCCACGTGGCATAGTTGCTGATTTGCTGAAGCTGATGCTTAAGTGAAATGTTTGACTCCTCTGCTCCTTGACATTGAGATACTGTTTTGCTTTTTGGAAACGCTCCGTCTGGACAGGCCTTTTGAATATTTGCATTTTATTTCCATAGAGCCTATGCTGCTGACTTGGATAAGGGCCTCATGTTGCATACCCTCTCACTTAATTTTCCTGGAGGAAAGAAAGGCAGCCAAGTGACAGGCTGGCAGCAAATTGGAGTACCGGACTGAAATTGCAGGGCCATAAATAGGTGGCTTGGTGGCTGAAGTGCCATTTTGTCTAATCAGATATTGGCTGGCTTTACGAACGTTAAACACATCCAGGTAGTGAGACTTGGGAGTCTCTCCTTTGAAATCTTGCATTCTGAGATAAGGAGAGTCATTGTCAGATGGTTTTAGGTCCCAGCTGGACCCCAAACCCTTGGCCTGCTTCCACCTGTGATTCTGATGCACATCATGAAATCCAGGATTGGGGGAATGAATGAGAATCTTAGAGTCTTTTTTTTTTTTTTAAATGTTTATTCATTTTTGAAAGACAGAGACAGAGCACAAGCAGGAGTGGTGCGGAGAGAAAGGGGGATACAGAATCTGAAGCAGGCTCCAAGCTCTGAGCTGTCAGCACCAGAGCCTGACGCGGGGCTCAAACTCCCCAACTGCAAGATCATGACCTGAGCTGAAGTCGGACGCTCAACCGACTGAGCCACCCAGGCGCCCCAGAGAATCTTAGAGTCTTGAAAAACTAAAGCTGGGAGCATACCCAAGCCAATATTCATGTTTTGTTTTGTTTTGTTTTGTTTTGTTTTGTTTTGTTTTGTTTTGTTTTGTTTTGTTTTGTTTTGTTTTGTTTTGTTTTTAACCAAATGAGGGAGGTTCAAAGAGTGAAAGAATTGGCCCCAGGCCACAGCACCAGGGAGTGCCTAAGCTGACTAGGTACTTTTTCTAGAGTAGCCATCATCAAGAACCTTGGACCCACCTAACTAATCCGCATTTTGATGGAGAGTCACTGAGGCAAATAGTCACATAATTAAGAAGCTAGTACCCTTGATTTTATTTTTAACTTTTTATTGAGATACCATCTATGTGCAGAGAAGAGAGCCCCACAGGTGTGTAGCCTCATCGGTGAAATTCCACGGACTGCACACACACTCCCCCTCACCACCCAGATCAACAGGACTTTTGCCCGCACTTCCAACACCCCCTCGTGTTCCTTTTTGGTCACTCCTTGTCCTGTGCCTGCAACCACTGTCCTGATGTTTAACAGCACATGCTACTTTGTTCTGTGTTTGTGTTCCTTCTGTAAATGAACTCATGCAGTATGTACTATTGTATGTTTTACTTCGGCTAAGCGTTTGTAGGATTCATCCATACTATTGTGTATAGTTGCAGACCATTCTTACCTCATTGCTGTAGAGTATTCCATTGTGTGAATATGCACATTTATTGGTCCATTTATTGACGTGTCCATTCTACCACAGATAGGCAATTGGATGATTTCCAGTTTTCCACGATTAGGAACAGTGCTTCTCGAAACACCAGTATATTTCTCTTGGTGAACATAGGTCCACATTATGGTTGAGGATACCCTGACTGGTGGAGCTTCCGGGTCACAGGGTATGTGCATGTTCAGCTTTTGAGATATTGCTGGTTTTCCTCAAAGATTGTACCAACTTAGACTTTTGCCAGCAGTGTCTGAGCACCTCTGTCCCTTATATCCTCAGTACGCGTAGCATTTGCTGTCCTTTTTCACCTTGGCCATGTTGGTGGGTTTGCATTGTTCCAATGTTGGGGATTTTCAGCTGACCCTTTATATTTGATTCTGAAGGAGTTGCTTATGGGCTTTTGTTTTGTGCTTATAATGGCCTTTGTAATCTTCACTGTTTTTAGATCCTGACCTTAGAAAGACATTATTAAGTTTCCAAAGACGCTGATGTGTTGTAACAGACTTCATGATCTTTCAGCTGTTCAGCCAGAGAGAAGCTTGTGGAGTTGGTGGCTTTGACGAAATAACATTCTGCTCTCACCATATGTTTGGTCTGTTGCAGTGAGATCAGGAGGAATAAGGAACAAGGTCCAGATCAGGCTGGCTCAGTTTGGTCTGGTTGAATTTGTTAGCACCAAACCTGGACACTTTCAGTTCTACATGGGGGACTCGGCAGGTGAAAGATGGCTAAGTCTGAAGCTTGTTCACATCCAAGTCCTGAGACTAAACTCGATTTGCAGCTTTTGAGTGGGAAATTTCCCCTGTCTTAACCATGCCAGAGGGGTTGCAAAGACAGAAAATGAAGATGAAGTAACTAAAAACCACTTGACAATTGAAAACACTACCATAGAGCTGCTTGTTAGTCCAGGCTTTTTGTTGTAGTTGTTGTTGCTGTTGGTCAAGGCAGTTTAATGATCTAAAGACTTTAACGTGAAGATTCTGGACACAAATTGAAGCTTAGGTAGAAAACAGTGCTGGTACGTGAAGCCTGCTGGAGAGACCCAGGTCTCCTTAAGTAAGCAGGTAATGAGTCATTTTCCGGCTATTTTCCTGAGAGTTTCACACCCAGCATAGGAAGGTGATTAATGAAGACAGATCTGGCATTGTTTTTAGGCTGCTTTCCCATGTCTGCTCTTCATCTAGGCACTGTCTTAGGTGCTCTGTGAAAGAGGGTGGTGGGAGTTGGGGTGAGGTCTCTAGAGATGTGATTCCTGTGTTTGACATCCCTTGAGTTGGGGGCCAGCTGGCTGAATAGATTGCAGGTCTGGTCTGCATAAGACAGGAGTCTTGCTTAGCATAGGGATGCTTTTGCCAGAAAATAAAGCCACTGTGGGCTTGGCAGAGAGACTGCCTTCAGTAGGGCAATGGGATGCTGTTTCCTAGGACCCTGATGACTTGTTTCCTCATTAGCTACTCTTTGGATTGTGTAAGGAGGTTGTTAGCCTTTCTAGGAAGAGAAAAGTCCCCGGAGGTTGGTAGGATCCTTAGGGGCTCCATGTCTGTCATACCCGGCATGGCGTTGGGGAGAAATTGAATGAATATCTATGTTTTCGGGATATGACTTTCAGGACTTGGTTATTACTGTCATTACAAATGTGTCATTAATATTGGGTGGAAGGGGATGAGTGTGGCCTGAAGGAGTGTGTGTGTTGGGGTGTGTGTAGTGCACTATAGCAAGTGTGTTTTTGTAGCTGAAATGAAGGAAAGAAACTTTTTTTTGAGTACTGATAGCTGCCAAGGACTGTACCAAGGCTTTGGATTTTCATATTCTCTCATTCAATCTCATTTGATTCTCCACTTGCATTATGTGAAACTGAGGCTTGCAAGGCTTCCTAATTTGCTAGAGTCTCCTGGGAGAGTGTTGGGAAATAGGTGTGGCTAATAGCTGAAACTGAACTGAAAGCCACCCTCAAGAGGAAATACATCAAGGAAAGACACTGTCAGCCCCCAATGCATTGTGTGCCCTCAGCAAGGCCGTTTGTTAACGTATTTTATTTCAGAAATTTGGTGGAGTTCAGAGGCTTGCTGCACCACTGCAGCTACAGCCAAGGCAGGTTTGGTCACTAGGACTTTTTCAATTTTGAAGGCAAGCCCTGGGGTTCCTGACCTGCTGGGCATTTCTGACTTTTACAATCAGAAAAGAATAAAGCGGGGCTCTTATCTAACCTCTTGCTGAGAGAAGAGGTCCACCAGAGTGAGTTTGCCGAGTGCCGAAGACCTGTCTGTACTGAGACATGTGGAGCACAAAACTAGGCATTTTACTGACTAAAGGGGGGAAACAGGGAGGGAACTGAAGGACAAAAAGGGATCCTGACTAGAAAAATGTTTTTATACATTGCCCTTTCCACAAGGATTTGATGGCATCACCAGAGACTGTTGGGTAGGTTCACTGAGAGCTGGCTCATGGGCAGGTGGTGTGTGTAGAGGGTGGACGAGATCGGCCACCAGTACATGTGAACCACTGTTACTATTGGCTGCCAGGAAGGGTAATGGGAAGTGCGTTCTTGATGGTCCTTTTATACTTCCTTTCCTCAAGAAAGCTGATCAGAATGCAGAGTGGTAGTGTTACAGATGAGGGCACTGAGGAAGCTAACTTCAAGTAAATCCCTCGTGCAGTTTAGAAATCGCTTGTTCAGTTACCTTCCAACAGAGCACGTCCTGAACACCTCTTAACATGTGGCCATGCCGCCCAAGAACTGTGGTTCTCAGTGCGGCACAGAACAAAAAACTCCTAGCCCTTCATTCTACAGACATCGCTGCCTAGAAGTGAGACTGTTAATTCATTGTCAGTTAGCTGTTGCCACATGACAAGCTACCCCAGCACTTAGCGGTTGGAAACAGGAAGACTTTTATTGGTGTTCCTGGGTGTGGGGTCAAGTGGTTCTTCTTGTTGCAGCTGGATTCACTCATGACTGGGGGTCAGTTTGCTGGTCTTAGCTGGGCTTTCTTACATATTTGGGGCATTGGCTGGCTGAGTCTGGTCTAGGATGGTCTCACCTGGGATAGATGGACTGCCTTCCACATGGTCTTCCCTCTTGCAACAGGCTAGCCCAAGTCATTTTTGTTATGCTTATAACATATAAGCACATATATGTTATAAGCTTGTAACAAACAATAGGCTTATAACAAACCACAACATATATTTGTGGGGTTTTTTTTTAAATTTTTTTTCAACGTTTTTTATTTATTTTTGGGACAGAGAAAGACAGAGCATGAACGGGGGAGGGGCAGAGAGAGAGGGAGACACAGAATCTGAAACAGGCCCCAGGCTCTGAGCCATCAGCCCAGAGCCCGACACGGGGCTTGAACTCACGAACCGCGAGATCGTGACCTGGCTGAAGTCGGACGCTTAACCGACTGCGTCACCCAGGCGCCCCATGTGGTTTTAAGAGGTAAACAGAACCATGCAATGAAAATCTTTTGATACCCAGGTTCAGAACTGGCATACCTCAACTTCTGCTGCATTATCATTCAAAGCAAAGTGCAAGACCAGGCCAGATGCATAGGGTAGAGACCCTTTTCGATGTGAGCTGCTATAGAGTCTCATTGCACAGGCCATGGGTATAGGGAGACCCTTAATTGGGGCCTTCAGCCGTTCATTCTTTTATTATTTATCCCATAATCCTTGGGATTCCTGAGCAATCCTTCATTGTCTTGTTCCATTCCTTACTCATTAAAACTCAGGAGTCGGGGGCACCTGGGTGGCTCAGTCCATTAAGGGTCCAACTTCAGCTCAGGTCACAATCTTGTGGTTGGTGGGTTTGAGCCCTGCGTTGGGCTCTGTGCTGACAGCTCATAGCCTAGAGCCTGCTTCAGATTCTGTGTCTCCCTCCCTCCCTCTCTGCCCTCCCCCACTCATGCTCTGTCTCTCTCTGTCTCTTAAAAATAAACATTAAAAAAAAGAAAAACTCAGGAGGGACTATGTACCATTTATTGTGCATAGTCTCTAAGGAAGCCACCAAGACTAGTAAGGTACCAGCCTTGCCCTGCAGAAGGTCATAACCAAAGGGATGGGAGAGATGGACATGAAGGCGGCCATGAATGAGAGAATTAGAGGAAGTCTGGAAGTCTGTGTCCAGAATGGCTGGGAACCCAGACGGAGTGCCCCAGATCTGAGTGGCAGCTTCCAGAAGAGGAACTAAGTCACCCAGGAACTGGGAGTAGGACATGACTGAAGAGAAGGGCTGAGAGAGAGGGTGTCCAGCAGGTGGAGCAGTGCCTGCGTGGGTAGGGGAGGCAAAAGAACCTCAGGAGCTGCTTCCGGAATGCTTGGTTTCCTGTAGGGGGGGAATGGTGGGAATTAAGGTTGAAGAGTGTCCTTGGGCCAGGTGGAAAAGCTTGCCATCAAGGGCTGAGACCTAATTGATGGCCAAAAGGCCATTGTTAGCACAATTTTTTTCTCCATCCCAGTGACTCATGCACTAAATTTAAAGAAGAGACAAGACTATGATTGTTGTACCCTAATGCTCTTTCCTGATCAAAAAGAAGAAGACAGGGAAATGTAGTTCTCTGGATTCCAGATCATGTGCTGAGGGGCTCTGTGGGGATCACAGGAGAGTCACAAGGGTGCCATGGGATATTCCCAAGTTTTGAGGAAAACACAGCTACATCTGCCAGACACTACTCAACTATTAGCATTGAGTTGTTTGGACCTAACTGCATAGGAAATGGAGCTTTTACTATTACTTTTGAGCCTAAGGGTATCATGAAAAACTACTGCATCAGTAACAGCGCTGTAAAGTGAGCAAGTTTGAGCTTGGGTATCTCTGGTGAAGTCATTAAGAGTACTTGGCTGGAATCCTGCCCTGTCCTTTTATTAGAGGTGTGACCTTGGGCCGTGCATGATTTTCTCTGACCTGTTTCCTCATCTGTGAAGAGTGGAGATGGCACTCTCCCCCCTCCCCCACCCCCTCCCCTCGCCAGGTTATTTGGAAGGAATAAATGAGTTCACAGAAGCAAAGAGCTTTAAATGGAGCCTGGCACAGTGTAAGCACTAGTAACAGTGGCTACCTTACTACCCTTGTTAATTCAGCATTGCTACCGTAACTGGACTCTTGCTAGGTCAGTTGTCTTTTCTTGAAGGCAGGGCAAACACAGCACAGGTACCCCTGTTGGGGAAAGGAACGTCTGCAGAGAAGTTCATGAGCCTTTGAGCAGCAAATAGGACTTGAAGTTGTGCCTGAGATTGGAGCTGAAATGGGACACTGCTGCACGTCATTATCCTCATCCAGAGGTTCTCCCTCCCCCCACCCCCCCAGGCTCTCATTTCAGGAAACTTACTTTCTAAACACAGCTCTGGTTTCAAAGTGATATACTCAGGCACATGCATTCATATTTTGTCCCTTTCCTATGTACCACTTCCCCCACCCCAAGTCAAATGACCCGTCTCTTTAGAAAAAGGCTCAGATGAAAGGAGCACGAGATGATGTCTCTGCCTTGTCAGGTTGTGCATTAATGGAAAGGAGCAGGACGGCCTGATGATGTGGGGGTGCGGGCAGGCGGGAAGGGTTCCTGCAAGTGCGGGCACATCCTCTCTGCACATCAGGTAGGCTTTTGTCTGTAGGTATAAGCTGATTTGTGGCAGCTCAGGCGGCTCATTGTCCCCCATTTCCAGTTGGTCTCCTCTTTTTTTCTGATGAGAGCATCAGCTTGCGGTGGGGTAGATTCGTGGGCTGTGTGTGTGTGCACACGCAGGCGCACACATGTGTGAGCCTGTGGGATGCTGTTGTGTTTCGTTTTCTGTAGCAGGGATCTACCCACTTTCCTCCTCATCCCTCTGTCTCCGACAGTCAGTCCCCTTTTGTCCAGGGAACTTTTTTCTTGCCTTGTCCCACAAATGTCGCTCTGACTGCTTCTGTCTCCAGCTCGTAGCTGGGAGTTGGCTGTGGCCTCATTTCTCATTCTGATCGTGTTCCTTTCGGATTCTGCCAAATCTCTTCTGCATTTGTTTTTCACCTCGGTACTCTATTCTGTCAGCAGTTCAGTGAGCCCTTTCCAAGCTAATTTTTCCCCATTTGCTTTTTAATTAGTTTTCCTCTCCTGCTTCTCCTCTCCATACCTCCATTCCGCCGTCCTTCTGTGGATAACCAGCACACATCCCACGATTTCTTGCACGCTTTGAAGAAAATGTGGGTTGGAGCAATGCCAATCATAGTTATTGTTTCCAGGCTTGTGGCTTTGTCTTGAAATTTTCAGTTCGTTTGTCATCTTGCTCTGGAACAAGGTATGCGACCTGTTTGCAGGCATTTCGTGATCTGCAGTAAGTTTCCAGAGACAGGGACTTGGTATCTCCCATGGAGTATTTGTTGGAAATGATTTGCATTTTAAAAATGAAGTGCTCTGAGTGTTAACCGGTATCTTTAAAACAAGCCTTGCAGAAGCCAGGCTTTATTGTATAGATTCAGGCACAGTCTAGGAAACTCCTGAGATGTTAAATAACCTTTAGTGTCTGTGTGTTTTTGGGGAGAAGAGTGTTCATAGCTTTTATCAGATTCCCATAGGAGCCTGTGGCCTCCAGATATTAGGACGCCCTGCCTGGGTTATTTAGAAAGCCTACAGAGACTTGAAATTATAATACGTGATCTGGAAGCAAAGGATAGAGGCTGCAGGAGCACACAGAAACCTGTTTCTAGGGAGGATGAAGCCCTTTTGGGGCATCTGGCAAGGCACAGGTCCAGGATCCAGAACTATGACATTTAAACAAAGTGGTACTAAAGGAGCTTGAGATGAATTTTTGAGAATGTGTCCCCCCCACCCCTACCCTCTGTACTAATCCCTTACCCCTTAAGGGGTGACTTCTGATAGATTGATTAAAAAAAAAAATGTCGTTGCCTTAGGAATTTCCATTCTAAAGCACACCTCACCAAGCTCTGTCCTCTGTGGCAAGTTTCGATCCAGCCCCCAAGTTAGAGCAGGGTGCAGCTGCAGGGAGCAAAGATGGCAGTGACCCCTGCTGGAGCTCCTTGGTCTTTGCTCCTCAAAGTGGGGCGCACAGAATGGCAGTGTCAGCAGCACCCGGGGCCATATTAGATAGGCAGACTTGGAAGGCCTAGTGATTCACAACCCACCGAGTAACCAGATTCCGAGGTGATTCGCAGGCACAGTAAAGTTGAAGGAGTCAAGTTCTCTTGCAGCCTGTTCCTTGGGCAGCAGCCAGATCTCTCTGAGGCGTACTGTCATGGGTCTGTCCCCTCGGTGTCTCAGGTGAAGTTCTGATTGCCTGTCATGTTGATGATGAATTTTCATGCAAACTGATTTAGACACCTGTCTATATGCCTGTATCTGATTTTGTACCTTTGGTTTTGTACCTTTCTGTGAGCGTTCACAGGCAAATGCATTAGATCAGAAAAATAATCCTTTTTTGACTATCTCCTTGAGGTGGGGATAGAAAAATAACATCATGCCTGCCAGGTGCAATCACCATAGAAGGTCTGGAGGATTCAAGCACTAAGACACTGGTTTGTGTCTTAGTCACACTTAGTCACACTTAGTCACACTGGCTTGTGAGAAGCACAAGTCTGTTCCAAGGAGATAAACATAGAAGAGGGTAATTTCATCTCCTTGTATTGTGTCTTGTGATGGCATAAGGGACAACACAGAAGAGAAGGTGGCTCTTTGTCCTACTGCCCTGTAGTCGCTAACACCAACATACATTGGTAGGGATGATTAAGACATTTCTAGAGCTTTTCCAGACTTCTGACCTCTTCAGGGAGCTGCCCTCCTGCCTCCTCAAACTGAATGAATAGCACCTTTTGTGTGTTCACATAAGTAGCTTAAGTAATCATTTGTTTGCTTACCAGCCTGCTGGTGTGTGGCTTGAGAGACAACTGTGTGTTGAGTACTTGTTCCACTGCTTTACCCCTTGGCTAAGAATTCCTGCTTCCCATTAAGGGGAATGACTTCCCCTACTAAGACTTTGTGTCTTCATGATCTCCAGTTGAAGGCATGTTACGTGATCTCCAATTAAAGGCATGTCACGTTTAAATTTAATGCTTTTCCTTCTGAATTGCCTAGCGGAAACATGGTCACTAATCTCTGTGGCAGAATAAACCCCATTTGAAGATGGAGGAGGTAGATTTTGGCTCTCTTGCAAGATTGTTAAGAGGTTTGCAAATGACCCTACCTTATATTTACTTTCTGGTTACAGTTACGGAACAAAGACTATCTGGGAAACAAGTCTCTTGTTTGTAAATCAGCCTTTCATTTTTTTTTTTTCCTCTTCTTTTTGAAGTAGGATCTCTTTTTCTGTACCCTGACTTAATTTTCCACACCTCTTCCTTTGCTTTAGAGTCCAATAAACTTGGGATCAAATTCTGGAATCACTTACTTGCTGGATATGCTTTGGGAGTACAGTTAGCTAACTCTCTGAATGTCATATGTAAAGTGGGGAGCAAATATTTTAACAATGATAATTAAGAATGAAATGCGATGGTGTATGCAGAGGGTCCAATAGAATTTAAGCAATCATTTATTTGATACTGAGCGCCTAGTATTTAGCAGTTGCTGGAACTATGTGCTAAGCACTACATTGAAATATACTTTGAACGAAAGCAGCAAACACGACCTGCCATCATTAGATCTTACAGTGCTTTACTGTCCAACTAAACCAGCATGTGAGTCAGGGAGCACAGAGGTGTGATGTAGCCTGCGTTAGGTTCCGTGGGAGGTTGGAGAACCACGACCCAGTACTCCATTCCTGCCAGGGTCCCCTCATAGGAATGAGTCCAGTCTTACTGGCTAGTCCCATTTTTCAGGAGACGCCAGAAACCCAGATTTTTATGTGAAATCTCCCTGTTTTTCACTTGTTGGTAACTAATTAAAAAATAAAGAGTCTTCCTGACCTGATTTCTAGTCTAGCATCAGATAACAAGGGTGTATCCTTATGAACAAAAGTATTTTTGATGTTCTGCCCTCTCTGATTCATTGCTTCACCACAAAGCACAGCCCTTATCTCCCTCCCATCTTTTCTTCCATCCTCTCTCCTACCAAAAGGATACGTACCCAGGGTCTGGGTCCCAGGGCATGGTCTCTACTCTCCTTCTTGGGAATCATGGGTTGTAACAGTAAGAGACTTGACTGTGGAATTGTCATAGTCTGTGAATCAAAACAGTTTAAAGGGCGTATAGTGGATTGAGCTCTGGATGTCGTCTTTTTATGACCTTTTTTTTTTTTTTTTACAATTTTTTTTTATGTTTATTATTGAGAGTGCGAGAGAGCACAGCAGGGGAGGGGACACAGAGAGAGAGGGAGACACAGAATCCAAAGCAGGCTCCAGGCTCTGAGCTTGTCAACACAGAGCCCGATGCAGGGCTCAAACTCATGGAACTGTGAGATCATGACCTGAGCCAAAGTTGGACGCTTAACTGACTGAGCCACCCTTGTGCCCCTTTATGACTCTCTTCTAATAGCTGTTTATGCTTGAACCCCAAAATTAAAACCTGAAATGGTGAGTTTTAGAGACGAGCTCATCTTGGCAGGAGCTGCATTCATTCTCCATAGGGTCTTGCATTTATGAGCCCTCAAGTTCTGAGGTACAGCTTTTGCCTTAAACAAATAAAAATGCCATCCCCCCCCCCCCAAAAGTTGGCACCAGCCTCTCTGTTAGTAGGATGTTTTTAATAGGCTGTATTCTGGAAAAGTTCAACTCTTAACACACACTTTCTTACCTTTGAATCTCACTGCATGGTTTCTGAGGGTGAACTGGGCAGGGAGGGCTTCTTCAATGAGACACAGCTCTTGGTTTACTCTGGGATAGCATCTCACATGGCCTCAGAATGTTTGGTGAGCTTATGGTGGGTGGGAACTGCACATGCTTCTGTCAGTGCATGCATTCTGGAATGGCAGCTGCTGGTGCTAACAGGTTGTCTGGTCAGTAGCTCTGGAGATCGCAAGTGGGAAGGAGCCATGTTCCTTTTACCTAGACCAGGGCCCCAGCATAGATTTCCACTCACCTGCTACCCGTTAGAGAGATCAGGCACAGCCTGGTTTAAAGGCTCCAGCAGGGAAGAATTGGATCCAGAGAATACCAGGCTCGTGGCAGTGGTTTCCAAGTGAGAATAACAGCACAAAATTGGAAGGATTTATACAAAGAGAGTAAGCTTTCTGATAAAAGAGGAAAGGTCAGAGATCTCTTGGTCACTGTTTCAGGGCATGGTAATGAGAATAGCACAGAATTAGCATGGGATCAGTCACAACAGTAGCACCTGTCGTTATCATGTGTGTGTGTGTGTGTGGTGTGTGTGTGTGTGTGTGTGTGTGTGTGTGTGTGTGTGTGTGTGTTTAGGAGGGCAGGGACAAAAGAGTCAAGTGGAAGTGAAGAAGGGTGTTCCTTTGAAAGAGACTTGAGAAGGATTCTTAGTATTAGAAGGTAAGCCTGTGACAGATGACAGGGCAAAATAGGCCCCAGCCAGAGGGTAATACACAAGTGACCTTCCCTAGATACATGTCTGCCATTTCCTAACTGTATTTGAGAAATGTGTCATTACTGACTTGTGGCCTCTCAACTTCAAATTTGTTGCTTTGTCTGTTCTGTGAAACTTGATCTGGGCCCTGAAATAGTTTTCCTTTGCAGCTGGCACCACGTTAAGCTTTGCCAGTAGAGGGCACTGGAGAAGCATTGCAGGAGGCAGGAGTTTTAGAGTCTGATTCTGCTCTCTGGAAGGGCTCTTCCAGAGTGTGTGTCTTCTCCAGTGCCCTGTTCTAGTGGCAGCCAAGAGCACATATTGACCAGCAGTTTCCCCTGGAATGCCTTTGGGTGATATTGTAGCACAGTGCCCCCATTGAGATACCTCTTTGTTCCAAAACTGTTCTAAAAGGTTAAACACGTTTCTTTAGTACCCTAAACGACACGTTTCCAGATGGCCAACTGGCACCACAATGGCTTCTGTGTCATATAGCAAGTCCTAGATGTACCCTTTCTTAAAAAATCAGTATCTCTACCCTGTGGTGGGTACTTCTTCCTTATGTGTTCTGTCTCATGCCTGGAGTAATAGCCAGTCTTCATCTATGCTTTAGAACTCCTTGTATTACTTGGTGCTAGTCAGCCTCTTGTCAGCCCAGTCCCTGGTTGGAGTTCAGGATCGTTTATGTTAAGATTTTCTTGTTCACCTTTCTTGTTCAGTTGCTGTGTGATTTCCATTGCATGGTTGAATGCTGAATGATGTAATACACCTTAAAAAAAAAAAAGAAAAGAATTGTCAGGAAAAACTGTGAAAGACTCTGAAATAGGCAAAAAAGATCACTTAGTATCCAGTGCACCTTTCTGGGTTATCTGTGCCTTTCATTTTCTTTGAACTGTGTTTAGTTTGGCAAGTTATAGAAAAGGATGAGTTATAGTAATGGATGCAAGTGATAGTAATGAAAATGATTCTTGTTCAGAGAAATTGAAATTAATTCTGTTCAGTGGAGGGACTACTGATCCCTCCCAAGAAACCAGTTTTATATGAACAAATTTATTTTAACTTTCCTGATTGCGTACATATGTGTGTGTTATTGGTATTCTCTTTGAATCTGTTGTGATAGCCTTCTGATTCCCTTTTAATTAATGAGCTAAATAAAATCTTTGATAGATGTTCATTTTATATTTGTAAGAGTCATGATTTTATCTTTAAAAAGAATCTTATAACAGTATGATGTGTTAAGAAGCTCATGAGATATGCCCATTTAGATTTAAAAAATACCACAGCAGGGGTGCCTGGGTGGCTCAGTCGGTTAAGTGGCCGACTTTGGCTCAGGTCATGATCTCACGGTCCATGAGTTCGAGCCTCGCGTCAGGCTCTGTGCTGACCGCTCAGAGCCTGGAGCCTATTTCGGATTCTGTGTCTCCCTCTCTCTCTGACCCTCCCCCGTTCATGCTCTCTCTCTGTCTCAAAAATAAATAAATGTTAAAAAAAAATTAAAAAAAAATACCACAGCAAATGGTGATAAAAATAGCTAGAAAACAGATTTAAATGCATTTTTAATTCTTTATAACTGGACACAAATGAATAAATAACATCATTTTATTTATAAAGAGAAATATTACAATCAGTTTTGAAGATGGAAGGTAAGACTTATACCCACAGAATGGGAGAAAATATTTGCAAATTACATACCTACTAAGGAACTTGTATTAAGAATATATTAAAAACTCTTAAAACTCGATAATAAAAAGACAAGTAACCGAATTAAAAATTGGGCAAATAATAGATAATCCCCCTAAAGAAACACAAATAGTCAATTAGTGCATGAAAAGGCGCTCACCATCATGAGTCATCAGGGGTGTGCAAATCAAAACCAGAGAGATACCAGTATATACCCACTAGGTTGACTGTGGTCACAAAGAGATAAATGTTGTTGAGGGTGTGCAGAAATGAGAACCTTCATACACTGCTGGTGGGAATGCAGAATGTTGGAGCCTGTTTAGAAAACATTTTCATAGTTCTTTAAAAGGTTAAACATGGAGTTACCATATGACCTATGTTAGGTCATATGGTATAAAAACAAGAGAAATGAAAATATGTCCATACAAAAACTTGGACGTGAATGTTTATATAGCATATTTAGTCATAAGAGCCATCAATTGATGAATAAACAAAATGTGATCTATCTGTACAGTGGACTGTTATTTGGTTATAAACAGAATGAAGTATCCATCCATGCTAGAAGAAGGATGCACCTTAAAAACATTATGCTAAGTGAGAGGAGCCAGTCACAAAAGACCACATATTCTATGGTTCCATTTATATGAAACGTCCACAGGAGGCACTTTTAGAGACAGGAAGTAGGCTAGTGATTGTCTATGGCTTGGGGTAAGGATGGAGGTGATAACTAAAGGGTATAGGGTGTCTTCTGGGGTGGTGGGTATGTTCTAAAACTGTTGTCATCATTGCCCAACTCTGTGAATATACTAAAACCTGGTGAATTGTATCCTTTGACTTGGTGAGTTGTATGGTATGTGAATTGTATCTCAATAAAGTGATAGAATTACCAAAGAAAGACAAATAAACATCAAATAGGCCACATACCTCAGTGGTGGGGGTGGGTAAATGCTGCTTGTGCATGAATGTACAGATATATTGTCCACATGTCAGAAGATCACCATAGATTTTCTTTTTAAGATGTCTTCTCATAAGGAGCTTTTCTTTTGTTTTTTAATATTTTAAAGTTTATTTTTATTTTTTTAGAGCAAGTAGAGGAAAGGGACAGAGCGGGGGACAGAGAGACAGAGACAGAGAAAATCTTAAGCAGGATCCATAGTCCGTGCAGAACCCCATGCAGGGCTCGAACTATGATCATGACCTGAGCAGAAATCAAGAGTCAGACGCACAACTGATTGAGCCACGCAGGTGCCCTGGAACTTTTCTTTTTAACTGGGGATACCATTCTTTCAGGGGAGATTACTGCACAGTGAAATGAACAGTTGCATGATTTCTTGATGGGTGGACTTCCCACCCCCTTCAGCCTCCATGGGGAGCACTTTGGAGAATTGATGGTTTGTCTGAACTGTTACTTTTCCTCTTTTTCTATCACTACTTAGTTGTTTGTTTTATTTTATATCCTCTTCTCTCAGGATCTTGTGATAGTGATTGCTGAAGGAATCTAATTTAAAATTACCTAAGTTACAAGTGATAGGTAAAAATGACATCTAGAATTTGGATCTACAAAATATTCAAAGAAAACCAATGGGCTAGAACAATGGACCACAGTAACCATATGAAATGTATTGGGAATAAATAGGAAGTTTTGCACCTACATTCGGAATAATCAATTATACCAATCCGGAATGGAGAAACCTGGCTTAACGACAATTCCAATGATAAATAAAGCCATGTTGATTTTTAACTGGGGTATGGCGAGGAGGAAGGTTGAATAAGAGCCAAAGTTTGCTGTGGCTTTCAGAAAAGTTAACTCCGCTTTGTTCAACCACTTACTAACTGAATGGCCTAGGGCAGGCTACTTAACCTTACTGTATTTCCATCTCCTCATCCGTCAAATGGGGTAAGAGTATTAGCCTTAAAAGATTATTGAGACTTTAAGCCAGGTTAATATTTTGAAGCCTTAAGGTTGTACACGACATGTAGTAGGTGCTATATGATGATGATGGAGATGATAGAAAAGTTACAGAAGTAAGGGATCCAGATTAAGGGATGTGACAGTGCCAGTACCAGTGCTTGGCAAGACTCAGGCCCCACTGGGAACACTGGGATCTGGTTAATGGGATCATTGATTTAAAGAGCCTATGGGTGGAGGGTGGCCCTCATGGGGGAGGGGCTGGGAGATGTGAATGCAGTTTAAGCAAATAATTACTATCTTTTGTAGGAAAGAACTTTTGTGTTAGAGGACATGGGCACAAAAACCTCACACATCACATATGTGATGTGGAGTACACTAGGGCCTACCAGAATGGCAGTCTGGGTTAGCACAGAGGGTAGGGGCTGTGCCCTATAGTAGTGTCTCAGCCTTGGGTTTCTCATCCATGAAGTGGATATTATATTGGCTGTGAGGATTAATTCAGATGTACATGAAGCACCGAGGTGGTACATAGCAAGTGCTCAAGAAATAGTACCTCCTTTTTTTTTTTTTTTTTAATGTTTGTTTATTTTTGTGAGAGTGCAAGTTGGGGAGGAGCAGAGAGAGGGAGATAGAGGATCTGAAGCCAGCTCTCTGCTGACGGTAGAGAGCTCAATGCAGGGCTTGAACTCACGAACTGCAAGATCATTGACCTGACCCGAAGTCTGATGTTCAACCTACTGAGCTACCCAGGTGCCCCAAGAAATAGTACTTTATATACAGCATCCCCAGTAAAATAATCAGAGAGATAAGATAAATACAGAAACAGCCATGGCACAGACATTTAATGAAGGTCAGGAGAGCGATACAGAGTGCTCTGGGATTTGGAGAAGGGACAGATTGTGTCTGTTGAGGACTTGAGGTGGCAGTGCTTCATTTGAAAATGGCCTCTCTGTCGATGAAGATAAGGGGGGTAGAAGATGAAGAACATGGTGAAGAGGCTAATTTCTGATAATCAGTGACATTGTAGAAAGAATCCTTTTAGAGAAGGTAATAGGGGCTGGCTATTTCTCAGCCCCCTTCTACCTTTAGGAATGTTCCTTTATTGAAGGGCTTCCTGGAGTTTTGATTCTCTTCTCAAAGAAATGCATTTCTAAGTGAAACTTGAGCTGTGGTGCTCTGCCTGGGAAGTGTTTGTGCAGGACCCTCTTCCCGTCCTCCATAACTGGACTCCTACCAGAAAGAAAAATGTGAAAACATTGGTTGTAAGCAGTTCAGTTTTGAAGAGGGGGTGGGGGAGTCTTTTTTACCTCTGATTCCCCGTGGCATTTAGTTCCTTTTATAGGAATACTAGAATCCAAGAACCTCTAGATCCTGTGGGGCATCTCAGTTGGGTAGTTGGATAGCCCTTTTCTAACCGGAGGTCTGTGGGGTCATGTGACTGCATATGTGGTTGGATGGGAGAATGAACTGACCACGGCTGCTGTGGCAGAGCAGTGATCGCCCTTGGCACCTGCTGTGCCAAGTTGTGCATCTCCTGGTACTTTATGCCCAGTCAGCTGAGGGAGGGGGAATTTTTACACTCAGGAAGAAGACTGTTCTGTCAGCAATATATCATAGAGTGCTGTAGAACCTTCAGGCAGTTTTCTTAATCCTCCCTCACAGACTGGCTCCTCCCATTTCCTGTCTTGGTGAATGACACACTACTTTTTCTCAGCTGACCAAGCTCTAAGTCTAGTGGTCATCCAAGCTTCCTTCTCCCCCATTCCCTCCACTGGTTGGTCACTGCCCATTGTTCTGCTGATTTGACCTCTTAAATGTTTCTGGCTCCTGGTTTCTACCTATTATGCCCACCACTACTCTGTCGAGGTCTTTATTTGACTCATTTGTCACCCAGAGTTGCACGAACTGCCTCCCTGGGCTCCTGGGCTCCAGCCGTGTTTCTTCTTCAAATTCCCTACACAGCAGCCAAGATCAGATATGGAGTTCTCTCCATTCTTAAAAGTCTCCAGTGACTTACGTTGTTGGGGTAGTGGTTCTCACTGAACAGGGGAGGTTTTTCAGAATCCCCTGTAGACCCTTTCCAAAGTATTTAGGGATAGGTCCCATGCTGGACCCATAAGTAGAAGGGGAGCACAGGGAAAGGGGTTTGGGCTTCTGTGTCATGAAAAATCTTCCCAAATAGGTAAATAGGCAATAATTAATGCTTTTTTTTTTTTTAAAAAAAAGCTATATTTATAAATAATTATTTCATGAGAACTTGTGAGAAGAGTGTCCCATGAACCTAGTTTTTCCCCGATGGTGTCATCTGATATGCTCTAATACAATGTTAAAACCAGGAAGTTGACGTGGAGATCTTGCTGTTAAGTAGACTACAGACCTCAGTAATGCATTTTAACGCCTATTTCTCTTGCCAGGTTGGAATGTAGCACTTCCTGTTTCATGAACTATTGGATTATTTCTTGACTTCATTGGCAAACACTTTAGGAATAGTATGGACAAACTTGATTCTGGGAGTGGTGGTAGTGTGTGTAAGATTTTGACAGCTACTACTTGTTTATCCTTATAAAGTGGATTATATCCCAAAGAGCTTGCCAAGAATAAATTTGAGCAGCGTAATTCTATCTGGTGACCTAAGGTCATAACTTTCTTATATGAAAAGTCGAACTGCCACAACAGGTTTTGTGCTAGAAGAATAATACAGACATTTATTCTTCTTGAATCTAAGATGCAGTTCTCTTAAAATTATGTCAGTGTGAGTTGTTTCCCAGGCATGTGTAAATCTTGTTTTGTTTTATCTTGCTTAGATTGTAAAACATAAAGGCACAGGGCTTATTTTATTGTTGTTTTTTTGGTCTTGTTTTGGTCATAATTCTAAAATACAGCATCCGCCAATGTATGGCTCCATACAGTGAATCATAAAGAGTAGTTTTGCTGGGAGAGATGGAATATTACTATGGGTTATAATGAATTCAGTGGAATGCATCTCAGACTTGTAGGTGCTAACCTAGGAGATGGTTTGAAGTAGCCATCTTTATTAATACTGGGAATTCGTTTTGGTGACTGAGTTCAGCTTGGCTTCCTTATCAAAACTGATGGACCAGATAGAAGCATCCTTTGTATCAGTTGTGGTGACATTTTGCTGACACTTGCCTGCATTTTTTGTGTTTCACACAGATGTGCTTGCATCTTCTGAGAAAGGGAAATAAAGAGCAATAGGAAAACCACTATCTGCTTCAGAATAAAACTGGGTCAGAGAAAGCAGATAGTAGGTTTTTAAATGAATTCTCCCATCTGAATCTCAGAAGCCTTTGGGGCTCCTTACAGGAGTCCTGAGACTTCTTCAGGAATACCCATCTGTTATCAAGGGCTAAGCAATGGACTAGACCCTTTGCAAAGTAGACAGGATCTCCATTTCTATAACTTTCCAAAGGAGAACAGGGCCAATTCATGCCAGTGCTGAGATTTGAATCTAGATCGAATTCTCAAATCTTTGTACCACTTCCGATTTCTTCCCTGTCCAAGCAAGATACTCTGCATTCAGTTCTGACCCTCTTGAGTAATTCTAACGCAGGCTTCTGAGAGGAACACAAAGGCAAACTTCTTTCATGGGTGAGAAGCTGCCTTCTGAGGTATATCTCTGAATGGAGAATTGGGAACACACTAGGTGCCATTTCCCTTGTTGGTGGGTAATGACCTCATTAGAGGAGAAGGAGACTTCATGGCCCAAGGAGACAAAGAGGCATCCAGCTTAGTTACTCATTTGATTCATTTCTCTGTTTCTCCTACTTCGTGTTAGTGAAGTAGGAGAATGCCTATATTTTCCAAGGACAACACCAGCAGGCATCTTTATTGACCAAGGGACTTCAAGGACTTTTCCCACCGTATATGGAGTCCATTTGCAGAAGGACATGAATCTCTTCATTCAAGGAGTATGAATCTTAACAGGGAGCAAACTGTGAGACCAACATGTATGTTCATATAAAGAATTATCAGATTATAGGGGATGGGCGGGCATGCACAAGGGACAGCAGTGTGGTTCTGTCTTTCCTCTAGGGTGACTGACCATCTTACCCTGCCTGTGATGGGAGGGTTTCCCCTGGGGGGCATTTCCAGTGCAAACACTGGACAGGATTGGTCATCCTTAACTTCAGTCTTTGGTGGTCCTGGGCCTGTCACTTAGACTTTCTGAATACTGGGGCCTGCATCTCTCTTTTTCTCTAGATGACTTAGAATCAGTCATCTTTCCAGTTTCTTAGGATTGGCAGTTAGATGTGACTCATTCACAAAGTTGCACTGGGTAGAGCATGTGGACTAAAACCTAGTGCTCTGTAGCCACTGACAGTGATGATCAGAAATCGTTTTAAGAACAGTATTGTCTGCTGTTGAGAATGTTAAGAATGGTTACACAAATAGGATAAAGTAACACACTTGTTATGATGTGGACTGAGCAGATGAGCAAAATTGTAAAACTCCCTTAAACTTTGGCCCACCTAGAATTCAAAGAAAAAAAATGAAAACAAACAAACTAAATTAGTGCTACCATTTATAAACAGATCTGACCCAAAATGCTGGGTTTCTGGATTCTCTGGAAAGTGTGGACAATCTGGTCACCCCAGACTATGTTCCCTTAAGTTATCCAGGGGCTGGAGCTGAGAGGTGGTTCCCTTTATAGATGGGGCATGTGGTCTCTGGCTCATCCCAGGCCCCCCTCCTTCACCCCCCCCTTTAGACGCGTTCCTCCTCTTTTCTCCCTGCTTACTTAATTATCCATCTGGTAAGATGTATACTTTAAGTCAGTAATTCTCAACTCTAGCTGCACCTTAGAGTTTTGGGGGTGCTTAACATTTATAATGGTTTCCTGACCTTCTCAGACCAATCGAATTGTAATCTGGAGGAGGGGGCTGGGCTGATAGGTACATTTTAAAAGTCTGTCCTGGTGATTTTGATGCCCAATAAGGATTGAGAAAGTGCCTTAGCTTGATCCAGTGCCTTCGCTTGACCCTGGGGTGTGGTTTTTGATGGGGAGAATGCTCTTGGAGGAAATGAGGAAGCAGTTTACCTGATCCCATTGATTTGGGGGCAGTCACAGTGTCAGTTAAATGTTAACTCACTGGGGAAAAAACTAGGAACTTTTAAAAAGTAAATATCCCAATAGCGTATTCACAGCACGTTTTGCTAAGGTATTAATAAATTCCCCCCAGCTGCTGCTGTACTGCTGTAGGCATTTAAATCATTATAGTAATGACCACGGTTTTTTGCATGGAGTGATTATAAAAGTATTTTTAATGGGCTTGTAAATCTAGTGGTTATGAGAGGCAAGTGACATGAATTTAGTGTATTTGAAACAAGGGATAAAATGGAGGGGGCACAGTTAAAATGAACTTTGGTGGTTTTCTGTTTGCATAATGGCTTCATTTGTCTATGATTCTCTCACTGTAGATCAATTTCTATAATCTGTTGCCCCTCCCCCCCACCTCCTTCCACGATCATATTCTGGTCATCCTGAATTATTAAAATAGCTAGCATATAAAATTTTGTTCTTCTCATTTGATACTTAAAATGGTAGGGACTTAGCACCTATTTCTGCTGCTTGATTTTAAGGACAGACAAAACAAAGTCTTCGAAATGTTAAGTGGCTGGTTCAAAGCTCTGCCCCTTGTCCTTGAACTCTTTGCCTCATAGTTCCCTCCCTTTAGTCCAGGGTGGTTCCCCCCAGGTCTGTTACCTGCAGAGAATCCAGCTATCTCCAGCGCTGTGTACCTTTTCCTAAGCTTGTCACTTGCACTCAGTGACTTCAAGAACTTTGTTTTATTCACCTTTTATCTCCTGGTGTCTAACCTGGGGCCTGGCAGTAGCTGGAGTTCTGGAAATGATGGATAATGAAGAAAGACACTCAGTTCAGTTCATGGGTCTCCATGAAACCTCCTGGGGCTTCTCTCCAGTCCCTGAATCTTTGAGACCCACTGGTAGTGAGCCCTGGCTAGAGGTCCCAGTTGGCAGCGTTCTGTGCTGCCCTGTGTGTGTTGGGGGGAGTGGGAGTTTTCTCCAAGGGCAGGGACTATCTCTTGAACCTTCAGTGTTTTCTCCATGATCTGTAGGACCCTGGAGAGCACACATCGAGCCCTTTCATAAATGTTTGTCTGATGGGGTCTCAGTTCTCTAGTTGGCCTCTCATTGCCCTTTTGTCCATTGTTCTGGAAAATACTCTAAAATGCCACTCTGATGTCACTTTGATGAAATTGCAAAAGAAAAATAGATTGATTTCTCTTTCTAAACTGGTGACATGTGTTAGTAATCTCATTTTCCCCAGGATAGCTTCTGCAGTTGATGGGATGTGCCCTCTTGCTCTGTACCTGGCTGGCTAGTCCTAGGAGCATACCTGCTTTTGCTCACTGCTTAAATTTTACTTGTTCCTCCTCATCTCTTTAAAATTAAGTTCCCACCATGAGGTTCCATACTCAATTTGTTCTGGGTTCTTCTCTCTGTCATGGGAGCCAAGACACCTTGTAGCAGAGATGCTTCCCTGACTGGGCTCGGGGTTAGGGGGAAATGAGGGGGTGTTTGTGGGATCACTTGGGAAGTTGTTTTCATTTAAAATCCCCAGAGAGAAGCCCAACCCAGAATGAGAAAAACTGAATTTGGAGAGGAGGATAAGCGAGGCCTCTGCTCAGAGCTGTATTCTTTTAAAAAAATTCCAGGTTTTGAAAAAAATTCCAGGTGATTGTTACATACCTTTCCGGTTCCTCATTTGAAAATGTTTGGCATACAGGGTTTCCTTGAAGAAGTGGGGGCAAAAGCCCAATCCTCAGTGGAAAGCAGGTCATGTTGCTGAGGTGTTTATTGTTATATGTCCAGTCACGTGATTTAATCCCTTTGGTTTTTTTTCAAGGTTGCTCCATGTATTTATTTCAAAAATTTGGATACCTTCTGGACATCAGGCTATCTGGCTAATGCATCCTAGAGCACTGGTCAAGAGGCTGGACAGCTAGAGTCTCTAACAGCTCTACCACTTGGTAGCTGGCTGACCCTGAATAGACTGAGTAGTCTGTGCCTCAGTTTCCCCCACTGTGAATGGGGGCTGTTGTACCACCTACCTCATAAGCTGAGAGGATATATAAAGGCGATAACTGCCAGCTTTTACAACAGTGATGATTAGGACAGCCCCACCTTCATGGAGCAGATCGTTTGGTCGCAGTCAGGGTTCAGAAGAGAAGCCGCATGGTCAGCATATGTGACATACGGGGGGCTTTTGACCCCATCAATGCTTTTCTTGTCTTATCATACAGTCTTCTCTCCTTTCGCACCCTGTCCCCCTCAGTGCCTTATTTATCTATAGATGAAGAGCTCACTTATATGAATTTTTCTAGAAATCTTCCAGACCTCTGTATTTACATCCTGTTAATGAGTGATGTGGTGTCATTATTATGAAAATTGGCTTTGGTTGGAACCTACTTAGAGTGGTGCTCCCAGGCACTCCTGAGATCTCTCTTGCCCTTATGCTAACTGGCTCTCAATGACTGTCCTTTCCTGCAGCTACCTTTTGTGCTGTAGTCTTCATTAGGGAACCCTCCATACTTTGAAGATTCCTAATCTGTTACTACAGGAGTAGAACCAGAGGTTAGCAGTAGAAACTAAATGACCAGACTTGTTATGTCAGGGTCCTTGGTTTTATACAAACAACTTAGTAAATAGTCTAAGATTTCTTGAGGAGAGACTATTCTGTCTTTGTGATCTATCTTCTTCCTTTTTCCACTTTGAAGGGCTCTGTGATTACATGGAACCCCCCTAGGATAATCCAGGATAAACCTGTGTTATGGTCAGCTGCTTAGCAACCTCAGTTCCATCTACACCCTTAATTTCCCTCTGCCATGTAATATAACAGGTTCTGGGGATGCGGGTGTGTACATTATTCTACCTACCACAGCTGTCTTGCTCTTCCTTGTTTAATTATGTGGTATCATGATATGTTCCAAAGAGGATAAACAAATAATATAGGAAGATAAAAATACATTTAAAATTTAGTCAGAAAAAAAAAAAAAATGAGGCCAGGAGAAAAGAAGGATGGGAAAATAAGAGTCAGGAATAAGGTTTAAATCCAAAATAGACACCAGTTTACCTTCTGGAAGGGGACTTTGATTTTTGGCTCTGAGCTTTCCCTAGAGGCTCTCATGAAGAGGGAAGCAATGCCAGTTAGAGTGTACTGTGTGATGGAATAAAATCTGACCAGTTGTTCAGATGCCTGGATGGATATTCTTCCCATCAAGATGAAAGAGAACTTCCTTCTCTAGGTCCTCCTGGGTGCATGCAGTATAATCAGCAAAGCCTTTGCCAAGTTAAAAAAAGTTTTTAATGTTTATTTTTGAGAAAGAGAGTGTGAGTGGGAGAGGGGCAGAGAGAGAGGGAGACACAGAATCAGAACTGCTGAGCTGTCAGCACAGAGCCCGATGCAAGGCTCGAACCTATGGACCGTGAAATCATGACCTGAGCCAAAGTTGGACGTTTATCCAACTGAGCCACCCAGCCGCTCCAGCCTTTGCCAGGTTTATAGTGAAAACCTAGTGATTGGTTTTACCCCTCCCTGCTTTTAACTGCTTTCTATTTTAGGTCAAATATGCATTGCTTTGAAGACTTCTTTCGAGATCTGTGGTCAGCACCAGGGCAAATCCAGGAAGATTAGAAATCTCCAAAGCCAGTGGTTCCCATCTGGTAGTTCTCAGGCCCTGGGGATTCTTGAGGGTACCTTGCCTGAGCTTTCATTCCAAATGACAGTGATGTCTGTCTGTTGTACCTTTTGTTTGTTTATTTGTTTTGAAGGCCATTAAATAAAACGTGTTTTTACATACACAATCTTGATCCCTTTTTAAGATGGGAGAGTTGGAAGACCCACCAGCATTTACCGAGAGCTGAGATCATGGTTAGTAGCTTTCAGAGGAGTATTCTGCACTAGGAGGCTGGGAGGTGTTTGAAATGATATGTTATAATAAAAAAAAAAAATGTTTATTTATATCCCTAATGGACTGTTGGTTAAAGGCAGGATGCATTAGGAACCCTCAGGTCAAAGTATGAATTATTGAGCATTGAGCTGATAATTCTGCCGATTTTCCTCCGGATTATCTTCCCTCTCGCCAAACGTTGCATTCATCTGATCAGAATTCTTTTTTGGCATATCTTACAGTATTTCTTAAAAATCAATATTTAGAAAGAGAAAATATTATGACTGTGATAGTCATTTCATCTTTTAATTTATTAGGATTAAAGATTCATACACCTGCAATGTGTTATTTTGGAGAAATGCTTTCATATTTCTACTGGAAACCACCTGTCTTACCCTGATATTTAGAAACCAAACAGAAAAAAAATATAAAAATAAGCTTCTGGGGGTTTGAAGATGCCAGTTAATCACACCCTCCCTTCTGCGTTCTGAACTAGAGGAAATAGAAGAAGCCAGACAAAGATGAAAGTACAGTGCCAGGTACATTAGAGTAAAGCTGAGTTGGAAGATACGTCTAGGTTGCAAAACTTTCTGATCTGCCCGAGATGGAATCCACACTTGTGCCCAGGTGATGGCCTGGTAGCCAAGGGTGGGCTCTGCTGGGTGGGGAAGCCCTGTCCTTTTGACCCTTGGAGGCCTGAAGAGAGTGAGAGTGCCCCTCCCCCCCCCCCCCCCCCCCCACCAGGGCAGGAAACCCAGCAGCACCCCCTGCCACTCCAGCTTAGATGCTGTCCTTCCTCCCCTCCCCAGGGGCCTATGAATGTGCTGATGTAGGAGCAAGAATAGTCCTCTTTGTGGTTTCTTCTGCAAAATGGAGTGCACGTTCTGCAGGAAGACATGTCCAGAGGAAGTGAAGAGTCCTTCCTTTATAAACCATTTGGTTTGTTTTTAAACTCAGATGTAAGAAATCCAAACATCGGGCAGTCTTGTTTTGATGCTTGTCTTGTTTTGATGCTGGGGCCATTAATTAGATTGCTATCTAGTTTTGAATATACATTGGTTCCCACACCAAATGCATACTAATAAGATATACTTTTGGGGCTCCTGGGTGGCTCAGTCTGTTAAGTGTCTGACTTTGGCTCAGGTCATGATCTCACGGTTCATGAGTTTGAGCCCCATGTCTGACTTTGTGCTGACAGCTCAGAGCCTGGAGCCTGCTTCGGATTCTGTGTCTCCCTCTTACTCTGTCCCTTACCCACTGTCACTCTGACTCTGTCTCTCTCTCAAAAATAAACATTAAAAAAAAAAAAGACATAATTCTGGGGGTGCTTGGGTGGCTCAGTCAGTTAAGCATCTGACTTCAGCTCAGGTCATTATCTCATGGCTCATGAGTTCAAGCCCCGCATCGGGCTCCGTACTGACACACCCGAGCCTGGAGCCTGGAGCCTGTGTCAGATTCTGCGTCTCCCCCTCTCTCTGCCCCTCTCCTGCTTGCACTCCATCTCTCAAAAATAAGCATTTTAAAAAAATTTAAAGAAAAGATATAATCCTGGAATTGATTTTATAGACAAATCATACTTTTTTCTTACAGAATTAAGTGCTGTGCGTTACAGACTAAATGGGCAAAAGGTGATTTGTCATTAATCATTTTGAACATTAACAAAGATGATATCAAGATGACTGAACTTCATAAACCTCACTGTCTTGTTTTAAAAATGAAATGTGATTTTATTTTAATGTTCCATCTTGGCCATATATATGTAAAAATTAAGACATGACTAAAAAGTTCTAAGGGGTGTGTGTGTATGTGTGTGAGGCGGGGAGGAGGGAGAGAATGTTAAAGGAGATCATTGTCACAAAAAGTTGAGCTAAGTCAATCTGGAACAGTGGATGGATTGTGTATCTCTTAAGTCATCCTTCAGATACAGTTTCTTTCAACAAAGCTTTGCAAGGCTTTCAGTGGTTCTAAAGTCATTTATGTGCCCTGGAAAATATCAGATATAGAGGCATTTCCAGAAACTCAATATTGGTTGAGATCGTCTATGCCAAATTAAGGCAGCTTATGAATATGGTTACCTTATTTGAAGGCTATTCACTTTGAATTCAGTTGGGAAAGTACTAGTGACTGGTAAGTGGGTGTTCTAAAGTGAGCCCATCAGCAATTATAAAACAACAACTCAGCCCCAGTGATGTTGAGCTTTGAGCAGAGCAAGGTATATGTTGAGAGGCTACCTGGGGTGACTCTCTGTATGGAATTATTTGCTATAACAGAGTTAAAAGTTGGAAGACATGTATATAAGCTGTATTTGATTTTAGCATAGTGGGTCAACACCCCATGGTCAGAAAGCATGACCAATTGTGTTACATGTCCTTGTAGTTCACAGTGATAAAACCATGCCCTCTGTATTTATAAGTCTCACTTCAGCTGGATGTTTTTTACAGTAATAAGAGTGTAAGACAGCTAGTCTTAGTGACATGACTCCAGCTTATTCAAAAGTAATATCAAATCACGGAGTTCTGTGTACATTACAAAAAAGGGAAATTGCACCATATTCATCATCCCCTCCTGAAAACTAGTGTCTGATTTGCCCCCATTCGTACTATACCAGATGAGAGAGCAATGCATGTCAGACTTTAATGTGTATCTTGTTGTAAATACCATTTCTGATTCATTCAGTCTGAAGTTGGGTCTCAGATTTTGCATTTCTTTTTTCTTTTTCTTTTGAGAGAGAATGCAAGAGCCAGGGGAGGAGGGCAGAGGGAGAGAGAAAGAGAATCTTAAGTGACCCTAGGGTCGTGACATGAGCCAAAATCAGGAGTCTGATGCTCAACCAACTGAGCCATCCAGGTGCCCCAGATTTTGCATTTCTAACTATAGTCTTCTCAATGCTGCTGGTCCACAGACCAGATTTTGAGTAGTAAGGTTAATAGAAGTGCTGGTAACTACAAACATTGGTAGACATTGAGGGTGTTAGAATAACCTCAAATAACTTCTCATCTTTGGAGCCAGATGCCAAGGAGAGGTTGATAAAAGCCCTAACAGTCCAGTTTTATTCTCAGTAAGTCCTTCCATGGTCTGGTGGTGATCTAACAGGGCTCTGTATCTCTTCCTGAAAGGCTGCCTCCTTGGACAGGGTTCCTTGTTCATTGGCCTGGTAAGAGCAGCTTGCAGTTCTTTAAGGAGAAAATCAGTGTACCTTGCAGAGGATTGTATAGTAAGCCAGTGGATCTACATTTGGGAGCAGAGAGTTTATCACAAGATAAACTCTTTTGAAATGTTCAGATAAGGTCACATTTTGGGTCCCACTGGATAGGAACCACAGAGTTGATAAAAGGAGCATCTTTCCAAGGATGTCATAGTTCTCATGTCTGGCCTGGTATTAACATCATTAAAGAAGCTTTAAAATAAGAATACCCCTGCTTGGGCCACACCTCAGACAAAGTGAATCAGAATCTTTTGGTGTGAGACCTGGACATCTATGTTTTTTAAAAAAAGAGTCCAGGTGATTACAGATGGCATCAAAGTTGAGAGAGTCCCAGGTTTAGGCAATCTGTAACTTGGAGAGCAGGAAACTCTACTGAGATGCTTCATTCTAGCTTGAGTTAATTTATCATTTTGTGTAATCTGAGGGTTTATAACCAGGTCACAGTCAGGTTGACCCAAGATACTTAGTTTTTTAGGAGAGTTAACTTAAATTTAATAATTGGGGGACAAGTCAGCTTATCAATTAGCACCCGATGATTGAATTTTTCCCTAAGAGAATCCAGTTTTGGGGGCACCTGGGTGGCTTAGTTGGTGAAGCATCTGACTTTTGATTTTGGTTCAGGTCATGATCTCACGGTTCATGAGTTTGAGCCTTGAGTGGGGCTCTAAGCTGACAGCACGGAGCCTGCTTGGGATATTCTCATTCTCTCTCTTTCTCTCTCTCTCTCTCTCTCTCTCTCTACCCCCCCTCCTGCTCTCTCTCTCTGCCTCTCCCTCACTCTCTCTCTCTCTCTCAAAATGAATAAATGAACTTAAAAAAAACTCCAGTCCTGAAGCATTTATAACTTGGATCGGCCAAAGCTTAGGGGTCTGCGCTCCATGTGGATTTGCTGTAGCCCCATTTTAGAAGTGATGAGAAGTTCATTATAAGTTTTAAATTGGATAAGACTCTGGCCATGTCACATTGTGTGTGTTTGATATGCATGTGTTTGCACCTTCTCGCTTACCAGCTAGTTTAAAAAACAAACAATTTAACTTGGTTGTTTTTTATCAAATCAAGTGCTTGGAAGGCCATCCCATTTCTGCAGACAGTGCAGCTGAAACACTCATGGGATAGGCCAGCACCCAGCCTATGTCCGCCAGCTGGAGAAGGAGGGGTCTTACGGGTGGGGTGATTGGTTTCTAGGGTTCAGGGAGCATTTAAAGAATAATGAGCTGCTATCTCGAAGGCATTGCCCCCCTTTTTGGAAATGATTTTGATGGTATTTTTGACTTTTTAAAATTAGTGATGCCATTTGGGGCCTGTTGTTTTCACGGGTGCTTTCTAGATACAGGAAGTTGCCAGAGTCTGATCCTCAGAGAAAAAAGTGTATTGTATACTTACCATAAAATTATTTTGTAGCTTTTCTGTCCTTTGGCTTTCAGTGAAAGTGAATCTTTTGAGCATTTTAACATTGAGGAGACCTACCTAACAAATTTACACACTGTGATCTTTTCACAGACCATTCCTTTCTTTCTCCTTAGTCATCAACCTGTGATAATGTGAGTTCCTGGTTTCTTGGGCTAGAAGCCAGGTGACAGTCCTGCTGGATTTTTAAAAACTGATGCAGCTCGTTTTTGCCTTCTCCAAGACTTCTTCCCTGTGTCTGTTGATTTATAGACTAGGGTCTTTGTGGGGTAGAGCCCCAGTGCCATATACTAATTAGTAAACGGTGGCACAGCCAGCCTTGGAATGAGCTTCTCATCTGGCACCAAGATAGTTTTGGCAGTAAAGGATGTGAAAGAGAGACTCCTCTGTCTGTCAGGCAGCTAGGGGCAGCATCAGGAATCAGCCCTCCTCCCTATGGCCTTCAACCTTAGCACAGGGTCTGTGCCTGCTCATCTTCAGGGCTGGTGATTGATTCCTGAATTTACCTTGGTTTGCTTCTCCTCACCTTGCAACCTCGTCCTTGGGGCTGACCTTTTTGGAGTCTCTTCCTGCTGAGTGGGTAAGGTCCTCCTAATTGGTTAAGACAGTAGTTCTTAACCAGGATGCTGTTTTCCTTTAGGGAACGTTTGGCCGTGTCAGGAGGCATTTTTGATGGTCACAGTTGGGAGTGGAGGGTTCTAATGTCGTCTAGTGGCGGAAGTTCAGAGATGGTGCTACACATCCTACAGTATGCAGGACAGTGCCCCATGACAAAGAATTATCTAGCCCCAAATGTCAGTTATGCCAAGGATTGAGAAGCCCCTGGATTAAAGGAACTTACTATGTTTTTCAAAAAGCTGTGCTTTTTGCTTTGTTTTAATAGATGTTTTCTGAATTCTTGGAGTTGCTGTGGTTTCACTTTTTTTGGATGGGAAATTCTGTGAACTGTGAATAACCTATGGGCGTGGTGAGCGAAACTTACAGAACATGTGACGATCTTATCTGATCCACCAGTGACAGCTTCATTCTTACTCCTTTGTCCACCTTCCACTTTGTCCACCTGTCCAGTAGTGTGCACACCCAAAGAGGCCAAGCCAGAATGAGATCAAGTGTTGGTTTCCAACTGTTTGCCTTCCCTATCACGCCCTCTGGTGGAGATGGCCCTCTGTGAAATGGCCAGAGGACGGTTGGGAGTGAGAATGAGGGCGGGGTTAGAATAGGGCAGGCAGGAAGGAGGGCCTGTTCTAGATGCAAAGTCATTAACGTTATTACTGTATTCGAAAATTAAGTGTGCTATTGATGCTGGATATGGAGCCCTGAACTGCATTCGGGAGGCAATGTAAGTGCAAGGCAAAATACCTACTTCAGATGGGTGGGGTTGGAGGTTTCTCCTTCCCCACCCACTGAGAATGCAGGTGCAGCATAAGAAATGAAAACACTGGGCACAGGACTGTCTTGGTTTGATTGCTTCACATGTAAAAGGGACTGGGCCATTTAAAACCCAGACATAAGAGAAGAACAACACTGAAACCCAGACATGAAAAAAGCTTCCCCAAGTATCCTAAAGGTGTGTTGTTTTAATGGGTGTCTTTCAGTTAGTGACTCAAAATAGGACTTATTTAACCAGGTCTAAAGGGAGGAGGCTGTTTTCACTGAGAATGTGTTTTTCCTGTTTATAAAGAAAAGCACTAGAATGGGTCAGAGGGCCAAGTCCTGAAAGTGGAAAGGAAGGGCTCCTGTTCACACCTGTTGGAGCCAGCACTGCAGTTAGTTCCTGAGATCCTTTGCTCCCCAGGATGGGAGGTGAGCTCAGTGGTCCTCACAACTGTCAAGGATTCCCACTTGAGATTTGGGGCTCTTGCTGGGGGGGCCCTGCAACTGGTTTCAAGATGGTGGTACTGGGCCTATGTGTCAGGGCCCTCCAGGTTAGTGAATAACCTCAGAGCCACTCCCCAGGACTTTGGACTTACTTTGGAGGGAAAACGTGCCTTCTGTTTCCTTCTGTTCTCCTCAGCCTCTACGTTTAATGGCACGAGGCCACCCTATTTAGAGCAAGAATCTCCCCCCAGACCGTCTCTATTCCCTACACTAGTAATGCCGTTAATGTGTATTTTTCTTCCTATCTGTTGATTCTTCCAACCGCTTGAGGTTGGTGGGACATGGCATTAGACTTAGAGTTCCTGCATATCACTGGAGTGTGATTTCTGATTTGTGTTTCATATTGGTAAGTCTCTTCCATTTTGAGTTTGTGCAGGCAGCTGGTTAGATGTGGCTAGGTATGCTGGAGACCACATCGCGTTAAGAAGCAGGACCTGGCTTGATTCTGACTCTAACTGGAAGACATAACATTTTCTGGTCCTCAGTGTCCTCTTTTGTAAGTTGAGGGTCTGTACCTAGTTACTGTTTTCCTAAGAAAGACCTAACATAGTGTCCCAGTCTGTCTGAAGGTATTTTACATATTTTAATTTATCATATTTCCTTTAAAAGTCGATTAGGCCAGTGAGTTGCTCTGGGGAATGCAGTGGGTTGTTTGGTAAGATGGTGTATGGTCTTTACAAGGTTAGGACCCACTTGATTTCCGTATCACATTTTGGTTGCAGACTTGTGGAAACACAGATTCATCTCGATGGCAAATGGTAATGATGCCTGTTACTTTTTAAAAGTAGTTTCCCAGAAGCACCTGGGTGGCTCAGTCAGTTAAGCACCTGACTCTTGATTTGAGCTCAGGTCATGATCTCATGGTTCGTGGGATCAAGCCTGCATCGGGCTCTGTGCTGACAGCATGGAGCCTGCTTGGGATTCTCTCTCTCTCCCTCTCTGGGGAGTCAGACAAAGAAGTCTCTGAAACTTAAAATTTATGACTGACCCACATCTAGCATTTAATTAGGGTATCAGACAGTTCTTTGTCATATAGTTTTATATGAATAGATATGTAGTCTTGAATTTTATAGAACAAATAAGCAAACAAAACCACTGCCAAGCCTTAACATTCTGACCAAATAACATAGAAATTCAAAGTTCAAACTCCGCATGTACAAAGATAGCTAAGGAAGTTTTGTGTAAAAATTTTCCTAACAGATTTTTTTAAAGAACATATTTTAGGGGTGCCTGGGTGACTCAGTCGGTTAAGCATCCAACTCTTGGCTCCTGCTCAGGTCATGATCTCACGGTGTCATGAGTTCGAGCCCCATGTCAGGCTTTGCACTGGCAGCATGGAACCTGCTTGGGATTCTCTCTCTCTACTCTGTCTGCCCTTACCCTACTCGTGCTGTCTCTGTCTCTCTGAAATAAATAAATAAATAAATTAAAAAACAACACACTTTAGTTTTTTTATTTTTTATGTTTTTATTTTTGAGAGAGAGAGAGCATGAGCAGGGGAGGGGCACAAAGAGAGAGGCAGAGAGAGGGAGCCACAGAATCCAAAGCAGGTTCCAGGCTCTGAGCTGTCAAGACAGAGCCTGACACAGGGCTCAAACTCGTGAACTGCAAGGTCCTGACCTCAGCCAAAGTTGGATGCCTAATTGACTGAGACACCCAGGCGCCCCCAAACGAACATACTTTAAATGAAGAAAACCAAAATTCAAACGAAAACATTTCTGGAGCCTCAGAGATGGAAACCTCTCTGGGAACCCTGAAGTCCTTTAAGCCGCAGTTTGAAAACCAGTAACTAGGATCCTTTACCCCCTACTCATCCAGCTCTGACAGTGTTCTGTGCTTCTGTGACTTTCCCCCTTTCATACATGTAGAAACTGAGACGGACTCATCTAGGATAACATGGCGCCAGTGAGTGGAGCAAGCTGTAGACCCAAGGTTTCCAGTCCTGGGAGCGCGTATTCTTTTGGCTCCTCCTCACCACCCCTTCTGGCATCTTTCTGTGATCATACCATCTTGGATAACCGGTTATGAAACAAGCACCCGCCCCCTCCTCTCCCCCCCTACTTTTTCCCCTTCACATCTCTTGTCTTAGATACCTTTTTGTTCCCACAGTCATTGTCCCTTCTGGAACTTTTTTTCTAGAGGTTTGTGTTTTTTTGTTTTGTTTTTTTTTCTTTCTCTTTTATTACCTATCTGCCACCATATCCTCTGTAGTTTAACCCCATCTAATCAGGGCACAGTCATTTCCCACTGTGATGTGACAAGATCTTGGGGTAAAAACTTCTGACAGGTAAGGTACAAATATAGACTCAGAGTGCCCAGGTTCTTTGTGGTTCACACCAGAAGGAGGTCTTGGAGGTCATTGCTCACTTGTGTTTCTTCATCTCATTTCCACCATCCTGCCCTTTCATCTAGCAGACACTTAATGACTATCCACTGTGTGCAAGTTACCACTATTCCTTGCGTTTCCTGTCTTTAGGGTGCCTATACACCCTGTAGCAGAGATGTAAGAAAGGATTATCCTATACAGTAGTAGGTAAGAAGCCCCTCAGAAGAAGCACAGACTGCTCTGAGTGTCCCAGGGAGGATAAGCTCTCTTCAGTTTAGGGAGTCATGGGAGGCTTTATGCAGAAGGTGGGGTTCAGTTGTGAGATATGGGCAGGATTCCCCAAGGTGACATGGATGAGCATGGTTGACTTAGGATTTATTGAATGTTACTGCACAATAGGAAGGAAGATAGGAAGTAGTTGAAGTGATACGTGGTGCATGGCTAGGACAGAAGAGGGATGTGGATGACTTGGTTTGAGCACACCTGGCCCATGTGAATGTTGGACCAGCCAGCTGTGAAGGGATTGTCCTGTGGGGCCGTAGGAAAAGATGAAATCTCTGTGGTTGGGGTTGGCATTGCTCCTGAAGAGACAGGCAATCCTAGCCTCCTTCATCTTCTAAAGAGAATGCTCCTGATGTAAGAAATGGGCCCCCCAAGGATATTGGATGGGTTCCTGAAGGAACTGCTTCCTCAGTCTCCATTGGAGCTGGGCTGTTGTTCTCTGTGTTCGCACATGGTTTGAGAAATTGGCATCTGGCAGGCAAAGCAGGCCTTGCCTTGTAGGGCAGCGTGTGAGGTTGATTGGGAGCTTGTAAGAGCAGCCATGTCTGGTGAGCTGGTGGCAGATTTCTCCATGTAATTTCCTTCTCTTAGTAGGCCTGTGGTCAGCCCTTAGTAATGGTACCACTGGCCTTGACTGGGCTATGGGGAATGGGGAGGCGGGGAGAGGTGGGTCCTTGCTGGGTCTGCAGTGGCCCATGCCACTGCCTTTCATCTGCCTTTCTCCTAAGTACAGCTCCTCTTCGTGCCCCCAACTTTGGAGGTGAGTTTGCTTTTTACAGTAACAGCTTTATTGAGATATGATTTATATATCCTAAAATTCTCTCATTAAAAGTCTATAATGCAGTGTTATGAATACATGCACAGGATTGTGCAACCATCACAATTAAGTTTGGAACGTTTGCATTATCCCCCAGATAAACCCTTGGTCGTCACCTCCCAATTCCTCCATTTTTGCAAGCCCTGAACAATGACTGCTATATTTCCTGGGTCTGTAGATTTGCCTCCTATAGACATGTTATAAAAGTAGAATGATACAATATGTAGTTGTGTGTGTGTGTGTGTGTGTGTGACTGCTTTTTATCGCTTTGCATAGTGTTTTCAGGGATCATCTATGTTGTAGCACATATTGCAACCTAACTTATTCTTACCAATTTAGTAGTATTCCATTATATGTATTTTTCTCATCTATTTGTTGGTTGAGGGACTTTTGAGTTTTGGGGGGTTTTCTGGTCTATTATGAACAAGGTTGTTGTGAATGTTTGTGTACAAGTTTTTATGTGTGGGCATATACTTTAATTTCTTCAGGGAGAATTTTAGGAGCGCAGTTATCTGGGTCACATGGTAATTCTGTGGTTAACCCTTTGAGGAAGTGCCAGAATATTTTCCACACCAGCTACACGGTTGTACATTCCCACTCATAATATATAAAGGTTCCGATTTCTGTACATCTTCACCAGTACTCATTCTTGTCTATCTTTTTGGATTATAGCCATTCTAGTGGGTATGAATTGGTATCTCATTGTGGTTTTAATTTACATTTCCCTAATGGCTAATGATTTTGCTCATCTTTTCATAAGCTTTTACTTTTTAAATGAAGAGAACTGACATATTTCCTTGCCAAAGATCTTTGATCAGTTTTGGAAAGGTGGAAGCCAGATTTTCTTGTGTGGAGGAGTGAATGGGAAGGAAGGAACTGAATGCTGCTATTTTTGAAGCAAAGGAATGGAAGAAATGGGTCTTAGGGCATGGAGTGGCAGTGATGGACCTAGAAGCTTAGCTCATTGCAAACACACTTGGTGCAGACTTCTTCATGGAGTCATGACCTTGGGCTGGCATTACTCAGGTTGGCAACAAGGGCTTCTGAGATAGACTGTCTGCCCTTTTAGTGTCTATTGGCTCCATTTTGCCAGAGGATTCTACCTACATTAGAAAGTCTGGAGACAGGCAGATTCTCTGCTGGATTGACTGCTTTTCGATCACTATTCTGCAGCCTCTTGATGAATTTTGTGGCCATTACTGATGGTGATCATTAAGTCCTTTCATGGCTCCAGCACCTTCTGGTGAGAATTGCTGTCCTGTTGTCCTCCCTTTACTGTGGAAGTTAGGGGTGTCTTCCAGATAATGATTTGGAAGAGGTTTTTAAAATTCTATGTTGGTAGGAATTGTACAGATGAGTTCTAATCCTCTTCTCTGCATGTGCTGTTGCTGTGCTAGAATAGGTGCTGTTATTTCACACTGTAGATTCCACTGGAGAAGAGACTATTCTGACAGCTCTGTGGTTACTTGAAATCTGGGCCCTCAATAATCAGAGCTATTCTCTGAGTTTGGGATTGGGGATTTTCACTCCCAATTTGTATGTCTCTGAGCTGGTGTCATTTAACTTTGGCTGGCTTTCTCGACCACCTTTTTTGCCCTGCATATGTGCCACCTGGGCAGTTGTGACTCTTCCCAAGGTCAAGGCAGAGAAGCACGCCACCTTCTACTGGGGGCCCTTGTTCAGTTTTTGGACCTGGCCTTGCCCTTGCTTCCACTTTGCAGCTTTTAGCAGCTTCTTCAGGGGATTCACTGATGAAGTGGAGTGGCGTTGCGTGTCTAAAAGTTAACAGGTAATTCTTGCATACATTTGGGGTTCCCCCTTAAAATAGTAAAGAAGATTGCCAGATGACTGTCATTTTAGTATAGCATCTAGTGTACTTGCCCTAGGAAAATCCCTTCAGCCCTGGGGTACAGTTGACTCACTGCTGTGAGTTATCAAACAGGAAGTGCAGTCACTTCCTAAGGACCCAGGGGCAGCCCCCAGTTCGAGTGGTGGCTTTAAAACAGAAGCCCCATGAGGCTGAGATCTCTCTTGTGTTGCTTGTTCAGTCCCTGGGGACCGGTGGCAGGAAGTGCTCAGGATCCACCATAGAAGGAGTGGAGGAAAGAAAAGGCAGGTGCTGCTCACCTTTATTTAGAAGGGCTGAATAGGGGCATCTGGGTGGCTCAGCCAGTTAGGCGTCCGACCCTTGGTTTCGACTCAGGTGGTGATCTCACAGTTGGTGAGTTTGAGCCTCATGTCGGGCTAACAGTGCAGAGCCTGCTTGGAACTCTCTCTTTCCCTCTTTCTCTTCCCCTTCTCTACTCACGCTTACTTGCTCACTCTCTCAAAATAACTATATTCAAAAAAAAAAAAAAAGAAAAAAGAAAGAAAGAAAAGGAAGGGCTAAATAAAGTGCCAGAGTGCCTGGAGGACAAGTTCGCTGGGCAGCAGGTGGTGTATTGTGCCCCTGGGGCTGGTGTCTTTCTCTGAGAATGCACATGGAGGGAGGGTCCCTTAGAGGATGTCATGGGATCCCACTCAGGTGAAACTGGCAAATAATCTATATAGACAAGTGTTTTATTTTACTTTTTATTTAAGAGAGAGACTACACACATGGAGGGGTAGAGAGAATCTTAAGCAGACTCCACAGTCAGCACAGAGCCCAATGCGGAGCTCAGTCTCATGACCCTGAGATCATGACCTGAGTCATGATCTAAGAGTCAGATGCTTCTTCGGGCTCTGTGCTGACAGCTCAGAGCCTGGAGCCTGCTTCAGATTCTGTGTCTTCCCCTCTCTCTCTGTCCCTCCCCTGCTCATGCTCTGTCTCTTTCTCTCTCTCTCAAAAATAAATAAACATTAAAAAATTTAAAAAAAGAGATGCTTAACTAAGCCACCCAAGCGCCCTAACAGACAAGTGTTTAAACTGAAGACTAGCAAGGGACCTTATGGGCTGTCTGAAGGGCTGTCTGAAGCCATTGTGACCAGAGTTGGGGCTTGGGGAACAGACCAGGTTTGGATTTATCAGTGTGATCTGCAGAGGGCCAGCCAGGTAGGGAGAGCAGCTTGAGTGAATACGGGGAGACCCTGGAGAAGGAGTTATGGTGTGGGGTTATGGTGATAACTGACCAGCAGGTGCAGGGGGTGTTCCTGGGATGGAAGAATTGAAGTGTTACAGTATTGCAAAAGGGAGTTTGAGCCACACTGTATAGACAGTGCAGTGGTATAGCATAGAGGTGACATCCATCTGCCTGGGTCAGAGGCTCTCAGACTTGAGTAGGCATCAAAGTCGCCTGGGAGACTTGTTGAAGCACTGATTGCTGCCTGCCCCTCACCCACCCTCCAGAGTTGCTGATTAAGTAGGTCTGCGTTGGGGCCTGGGCATTTGCATTTCTCACTGGTGCTTCTGCTGTGGAGTTAGGGACCATGCTTTGCAGAGCCAGTTGCCTAGAATTCAGAGGGTGGTAATCTTGCTCTGTTAAGGGCCAGTAGTAAGTGTTTTAGGCTTCTGAGCTACATAGGATTTCTGTCACATTTTCTTCTTTGTTGCTTTTTACAACCCTTTAAGCGTGTGTACAAACAGATGTTGGCCACAGATAAACAGGCTGGTGGGGAAAGAGGGGTGGCATAGGGGAGACAGGGCATGGTGGGACAGGCTGTACTATCCTAGGCTTTCCCAGCTTATCCTTCTGCCTCATAGCTGGTGACCTTTGGCAAGTCCATCTCTCTGTGCCTTTGTTTCTTCATCTCTAAAACAGATGATATTAGTAATTTTTACCATGTAGGACTCTTCTAACAATTTAGTGAACTAAGGCACAAAAAGCATTTATCCCACTCCCTGGGACATACCTAGAATTTATTTATCATTGGCTGTTGGCAGTGATACTACAAGCTACTAATGGCTGTTCGCAGGTGAGGAAACAGTGAAAAGGAAGACCAACACAGATCTACTGTATTATAGATCCTGAAAGCCAAATGCTCCAAGAGCTCACCATCATTTCTTCTTAGATGGCCTACAAAGAAGAATGCTTTGAACTAAAACATAACGCACACTCTGAATACATCCTGGGTTAGTACCCCATAGGAGGTCACTGCTCAGCTTTTCCCTTGGCACACTTAGAAAATGGTGCCATTTGTAAGCTGGCTGGTCCTTGGGCCCAAGACTCTGATTGAGGGGTTGGAGAGTTTGGCCTACTTATAACCCATTTACAACCTCTACTTGAGCCTCATTTTTTTAGGAAGACTGATTTAAGACCTTGGCCCGAATAGGGCACCAAATAGGATCTGCCTGATCAGGATCGAAACTGTGCCTTTGTACCTCCCATTTTGCTGCATGGTGTGAGTGAAAGTGAGAGTTACAGGAAAGGAGTCTTAATCACGTGCTCCATATTTTCTGAGTTGAAGTATGCAAATGAGTGCCGAGGTGCCTCTTTCACTCATGGTAGCTAAAACAGGAAGATCACCGGGTACCCTGGCATAGCTTCTCTGCGCTGGTGCCCGGGGAGAGGCCACCTGGTGGTTCCTGAGAGATCCAACTCCTCTCTCTCTGGACACTGCTAATGAGAGCTGGCCACACTTACGTAATACGGGGACTTTCTCCCCTTTCCTGGTCTAGCCCCCTGAGGAGGCATCCACTTTCTTGCTCACCTCTCCAGCAGCATGCTCAAATCTTTGCCAGAGCACATACTAATGACTTTGTAAGCTCAATTTACAGATGCACACGACTACCCCATGTTGATAGGGCTCTGCCCTCCACTTGGGTTTTTGCTGACATTCAGTAGAATACCCTTCCATCTCCTCCCCACCTTGTAAAAAAGGCTTCCTGTTTTTGAACTTGGTCCAGACTGGAACAGCCCTGCTACACCTGTTAACATAGTCAGACACACATTTCCTCCTCTGTATTTGTGCAGCTTTTGTCGCCTAGCCAGATTTCCCCTCTCAGCTTACAGATCTGGAATCATAACATAAGATATTGAACCAGCAAATGAAGAAAAAAGGAAGTTTGCATTTTGGAGCCAATTGAGTGAAAACGTGGCTTCTGGTTTGTTTCACTGTGTTTGGCCACGACCACTCTACTAACTTTCCCCCTTCTTCACAGCAGAATGGAAATGAGGAAAGGAAATCAGCTGACGCAGGAGCCGGAGTGAGACCGACGTGCCCACAAACCCAGCCTGCACCATGAACTTGTGTCTCCCTTCTGCGCTTTAAGAGCCAAGGGCAGGTGAAGTTGCTGGAGAGCAATGGCTTTCTTTACTCCGTGGAAGTTGTCCTCTCAGAAGCTGGGCTTTTTCCTTGTGACTTTTGGCTTTATCTGGGGTATGATGCTCCTGCATTTTACCATCCAGCAGCGAACTCAGCCTGAGAGCAGCTCCATGCTGCGTGAGCAGATCTTGGACCTCAGCAAGAGGTACATCAAGGCGCTGGCAGAAGAAAACCGGAATGTGGTGGATGGGCCATACGCCGGCGTCATGACAGCTTACGGTAAGCGCGGTGCTTCTGGGGCTTCTCGATGGGATGTGGCTTTGCCTCAAAGTGACTCCAGAGGCTTGCAGCCTTGGTTTTTATCATGGATTGAGTGCCTCCCTTGCCACTGCCTTCGTGGCAGGGAGTTGCACACAGAGGGACACTTTTAGAAAGTTAAAGCCATGTCCCTGGGGAGACTGAGTTCTTGTGCACACTGACACTCAGTCCCAGGACCAGTGGGGGCAGAGCAGTAGCACTCAGTTGGTTGTATGTGCAGCTAGCTCCCTTTCCCGCAGCACATTTCTGGATTGCATGATCTCATCCGGGAGTATGATCAGGGAATGTAGAAAAATATTCTTGTTATCTTTCCCTAAACAAAACTTAATTAAGGCTGTGTGGTGGTAAGGTACAGAGGGTGGGGAGGAATGCAGGGTCGAAGGAGGACTAGGGGAGGAGGGTGAGGTAAAGACAGGGGGGGTGCGGGGGGGGGGGGATGAGAAACTCAGAGTGCAATGTGTGCCTCCCTCTGGCTGGTATGTAGGACACTTGGTCTTATGTGCTAGCTAATAGCTTTAGTCTTCAGCTTCTTCAGTGTTGCCTGCTCTTGTTTCTTGCCCTTGCCTCTCATTGCCCTTATTTCGAAAGAAGTCTTTTTGTACATGTTGCTTTTTTTTGTTGGGTACCTAAAAACTCTTCTAGAAATGAGGTTGAGGGGAAAAAAATACATACAGAATATTATTTATTTTTCTTTTGGCAAAAGTTATGCTTAATATAGAAAATTTTGGAAGCAGTAGACATGCAAAAGAGAAACCCAAGAATAAAGAAAATCACATATAAACCTACTCTAGGAACTAACCACAATTAACATGTCACTGTATATTTTTCTGATATTTTATGTATATGCACAAAAATATGTGTATATGGATATATGCAAAATACTTGAAAAAAAGCATACATATACAATACAAACAAAAATTGTAGATGAAATTTGGATCATAGGACGTCGTGGGGCGCCTATCTCCCAGCTCTCCTATGATCACCAAGGATGAGAATGGACTTACTCCATAGAAGATGTCCTGTCATTCTTGCTCATTAACAAGTCTAGTCACTGAATGCAGACCTTAGTGCATTACACCCAGAGGTGTAATATAAATGAGATGCAAGAATGGATTTGGCTGAGGTGGAGAGGTTTGCTGTTATACATTGTGACACCGCAGTTACGGACTCTAAAGTATATGAAGTTCAAATGGTGATTTCCTGAAAATATATAGCAGCATTTTGAAGCTTGAATTCAAACACAGGAAGTTATACTTAATTTGACATAATTTGTTTTTCTTTTTGAAAGGATCCAGGAAATGTGGTTACTTTTAAATTTCAGCTATATGTTTTGGTAAGGAGAAAATGGTTGCTTTTAACGTAGAATGTGGAAATTTCTTTTTCACTGCCTACTGAACACTGTCAGTAGTGCCTACTGTTGGAATAATCACGCTGTCTGCTTTTAATCTGTTGGATTTGGCAATGTCAATAGGCATGGGCTCTCAATATGCCTGAATAAATGCCACCTTTTTTTGATATGATGGATTAAAAAATGAGACTCCATTTTGAGAGTCCACACTGAAAAACAACTAGGTAGTTTTTCAGAGTGGATTTTTAAATAAATCATGGACTTCAGTCTTCTGTATTTCCCAAATATTGTAGGTAAGCCATCAGAACGAATAAATAAAGCAAATCGTCACCATTAGTGTCACTCATGTGTAACAAGTCCATATAACAAGTAAAATAGACCCCTCTTTCAGGTTTCTTATCGGTACATTCCATGTTAAATATTTTGGGGAATAGGGGAGTAGTTCCTTTGTAATTTCCTCCTTCTGTTTATCTCAATCTGTCACACTTTTTCCATGGGAAAGAAGAAAACCCATAAATGATAAATTTATAGAATTAAAATTTTCCTAGTTGTTTTGAATGTTTTTACTTCTTGTTTGCTGCTGAACATCTTCCTAGGCTAGGCTTCCTCGGTTTTCTAAAGGGTAGTGATCTGGTCTTAGCTTTCAACCTCACAGACCTCATGTGTTGTAGAAAGTTACCAGAACCCCAGAGTAGTCTGTTAGAACCTCAGCCCCACATTATATGCTTATAAACGTAGGAGTTTGGAGCTCAAAGATACTATGAAAATTGATTCCAATTTCCTTTCACAGATAAACCTTAGCAAAGTAATTTTTCTTTTTCTCAAAAACAACAAAGAAACAAACAAACAGGCCCTGTCGGCAAATGCAACACACACTGCTGTTTTTCTCTTTTCATCTCATCAGCTAGGCATGTCAATCAAAGTGGTTTTTGGAGCTGAGTTTGTGGAATTTAATTGGACTGTGCCTGTGCGCTTGAGGCATTGGATCATCATGTGGCAAAATCCCACTAAAACAGTTTGTCACCTGGGCACTTGTGGCATGTGGAGCTAGATAATTCTTTGTTGTGGGGATTGTTCGTTCATGCAGGATGTTGAGCAGCATCTCAGGTGGCCCTACCCACTAGATGCCAGTAGCACCCCCCCTGGTTGTAACCACCAAAAATGTGTGTAGACATGGGGGGCAAAATTGCCTCCCTCCCCACCTTGGAGAATCACTGCACTAAGAGTGAAACAGCAAACACTAACAGCATCTTATGGAAGTTTTCAAGCAGATACCTGGTTCCTGTCACTTAAAATTGGACAGCTTAGCTTTCTCCATTTCTCAGTTCTGGGCACCAACAACTGGGATTTAGCAAGGCGTATAGTCCAGGGCCAGTCATAGAAAGCTGGAGAGCCATTCTGCTGATGTGTGCTTCCCCTGGAATCCATCAGTACCAGTTGTGGGCACATCAACAGCCAGGCAGCTCTGGTGGTTGATGTCAGAAGATGATGCCGGGGAGCCTGGGTGACTCAGTCAGTTAAGCGTGTGACTCTTCATTTTGGCCCAGGTCGTGATCTCACGGTTCATGACTTCGAGCCCCCCATAGGGTTCTGCACTGACAGCGTGGATCCTGTTTGGTATTCTCTCTCTCCTCTCTCTGCCCTTCCCTTGCTCGCTCCTTGTTTGTCTGTCTCCCTCTCTCTCTCTCTAAAAATAAATAAATAAACTTAAAAAAAAAAACACATGAAAAAAGATGCAGGGACTGCAGGATGTTCAGTGGTTTAGTTGGATTGGTGGAGTGGGGATGAAGACGCATGAGACATGGGTTTGCAATCTCTTTTTCGGCCACAGATGCAGCCCGTGTACAGAGCGCTGGCTAGACGTCTGCTCTGAGAGAATGAAGAACTGATCCTTTATGGCTGGGATCTGTGCCCACTACGAAGTAATCCCATTAATAGACCAGAAAAGAAAACCACCCTCTTTCTCCCATCCCCATATTGGCATCATCAGAGGCTCTCAGTATGCTACAAACGTGTCTTCAGTAGCCCTGGAAGGTATTTGAGGAATCGTAATAGCTAACTTTAGATTATTACTGATTTTTTAGAATCCCTGGCTTGAGGTCCTAGAGCTGAAGAGTTCAGCAAACTATTCCCTGTGGGTCAAATTCGGACTTCTGTCCGTTTGAGTAAATCAACTTTTACTGAAACAGAACCACTCCCAATTATTGATAACAACTGTAGTAACAGAGAAACATGGTAAAACAGGATTTATTTTATGGGACACCTAAAACCTGCAGACTCCATCTTTCAGTAGTCCCCATGATTCAGTCTGAAACACTCATTGGAGTGTCCCTCCTTGACTCCACAGTTTCCCAGGACTTCCAGGGTCTGAGCTATGGTCAGCAAGCTCACTGTGGGTCAAAGCATCCTGTTCTTATTTGTAAAGCCTTTGGAATCCTCCTTGTCTCTCGGTTTGTCCTCTAGGGGTTTTTGCATTACAATGGCAGAGTTGAGTAGTTGCCTCAGGGACTAAAGCCTAAAAGGTTTACTGTCTGCTCCTTTACCAAAAATGTTTTTTCTTTTTTTTTTTTTTTAAAGTTTATTTATTTTGTGAGAGAGGGAGTAGGGGAGGAGCAGAGAGAGAGGAGTGGGAAAATCCCAAGCAAGCTCCTCACCACAAACACAGAGCCCAACTCAAGGCTCAAACCCAAGAACCATGAGACGACAACCCAAGCCAAAGCCAAGAGTCAGTCCAACCTACTGACTGAGCCACCCAGGCGCCCCCCCCCCCCCAGCAAATGTTTGTTAAGCCCTGATCTATCCCCAGGGGAGTCTATCTAAGGGATTTTGTTTGGTATGCTAAGACTCATCTCTGCGTTTGAATTCACTGAAGACATCCTTATAAGATGTACATCAACATGTCTTATTTCTCTGTCCTCTGAAAATGCCTCTGAGTGGCAGGTATGAGGTTAGTGGTTAGGGGGAGCCAGCCAGTTTGGCTTTGCCACATCCTGGCTGCATGGACAGGGCCCTAGGGACCCATACTACTTTGAGAGTGGGTATCCGTTCCTATCTTACCGTGTGATTGTACCATGTGAACAAGGTGCTGCATGTCAGGGGGTGTTAGTTTGATTAGTCCTCAAACGATAGCAGGACTTTCAAACTTCTCATCCCCCATCCTTGTTCTGACTTGAAAAGAGACTTCTCAACTTCTTTTGGGGTTTGGTAATTCAGAAGTAGTGCCTGGAACACGTCCCGGGTAGCCCGTGTAGAACAGTTGGAACATTCGTCCGTGGGGGATGGAGGGCGTTTCTCGTGTGCTCGTCTGTCAGTCCATTCTTGGGGGAATGTGCACAGCCAGGGCCTTCTGTGCAGCCTGAACTGCCTCTCCCAGGCCCGTGTGGCAGGGCCATGCCTGTCGCGGGGATTGTGTCATGAATTCTGTTACCCACCCTAGTCAATGCCCTTCTTATTTCTGAGGTGAATTGATCTCTGTCTCTGGTGGCCTGACCCAAATTCTGATGCTCAGTGATCACCTCTTAGCTATGACACAGGCCCGGTCCACCTGTGTTCTCTAAGTTAACAGGAATGGAACCCGGGGCAGTGAGAGACTACCTCCCTTTGTGGCCCATCCACATCTTATTCACGCTGACCTTTCTCGCCTGTTTGCTGCTCTGGATGCCAGGACATGGCTCTGCACTGGTCACCAGCTTTTCTGCCACCCCCTTCCCCTATGCCCAGTATTCTGTTTCCCTGCTGCTGGCTTCCCTGCTTGATCTCCTGCTCTGCCTTAGCTCCTGTCTCCTGGTCCCCCCTGACTTCTTGAGCCTCTGCTGTCCCCTTGATTGGCTGTTAGCCTTCAAGCCTAGTGCTTTGGGAAATGACTGTGCCCTTCACAGATATATAGCAGTGCTGTATAAGCTTTGTACATACAGCTAGGAAAAGATGAACAAGGTCCTTGCTCTCATGGAGTCTGTGCTCATTATGGAAGGGAGAAACACTAACTGACATAACCATCAGATAGTAATAAATTCCAGGAAGAAAAATGACACAGGGATATGTGATTCTATTATTTTTTTAACGTTTGTTTATTTTTGAGAGAGCGAGGTAGAGAATGAGCAGGGGAGGGGCAGAGAGGGAGAGAGAATCCCAAGCAGGCTCTGAGCTTTCAGCACAGAGCCCAGCGTGGGGCTCAGTCCCAGGAACCGTGAGCTCATGACCTGAGCCGAAATCAAGAGTTGGATGCTTAACCGACTGAGTGACCCAGGCGCCCCGGGATATGTGATTTTAAAAAAAAAGCACTTGAGGAGCTACTTGGAATGAGAAGGTCAAAGAAGGCCTCTCTCGGGAGGTGTCTATTAGCCCTACTGACACCAGAGGTTGCCGGGTAGGGTGCAGAGGTGGGGTAGAGCTCAGTTGAGGCAGACGGCAGGGTGTGTGCCTAAGGCCTGCATGCACCCTCTAGGGACCCATCAGACTTGCTGTAGCTGAATGAAGTAAGCCAGGACCCATGTGGAAGGTGGGCCCTGTGGGCTGTGGACCTCAGTGTGATGGGAGAGGGAGGGAGGAAGGTGAAGGGGGATGGATGTTTCTTGTGAGTGAGCCTGGCCTGCCCCTTCTTGGGGGCTTTGACCCTGCACTGTTATCCACTGTTACCTCCACCATGGGAAGGGAGGTAAGTAGAAAGGAAGTGCTTCCTGTTACCTTAACGAGGTGGGGCTGCATACCGCAAGCCCTGGAGAAACATGGTAGGGTTTTTGGTTGCAGATCAAGGTGCAGCGGAGCAGTAACTCCTTTGGGCTTTAGGTGGCCCTCATTGACCTGGGGATTCCCATTTCTGAGATGTTAACATCACTTGGGGTTCTGCTCATAGGCTAACAGGAGACCCCCACGGTGATGCCAGTGTGGCTGCCTAAAGTAGCTCATAAAAGGTAGCCCCTGCCCTGTATTACAGACCGGGTTAACGTTTGGAGAGTCAGAAGAGTCTTTACATGTGTTTCATTCCACCTCTGCTATGAAAAAGAAGATGAAGAAAACTTAGGTTGGATTTTACTGGAGATAAAAAAGCCTGTGGGGACACCTGGGTGGCTCGGTCAGTTAAGCATCTGACTTCGGCTCAGGTCATGATCTCACGGTTCGTGGGCTCTGTGCTGACAGCTCGGAGCCTGAGGCCTGCTTCAGATTCTGTGTCTCCCTCGCTCTCTGCCCCTCCCCGACGTGCGCTGTCTCTCTCTGTCAAATATAAATAAACATTAAAAAGGAAAATTTTTAAAAGCCTGTGAATGGTGTTTTAAAATTTTACTTATTTGCTTTTTCCTTTTTGCCTCTGTTCCTACAAATAGGATCAAGGGCCTGTTGTGTTGGAGGGCTGGGGTGATGGGGAGCACCACCACTGTCGAAGCAACGATGCTCACCCTTGAGGGAAACACACTGATTTGGAGGGACGCTGGTAGGCAGAAAAAAAAAAAAAAAGAGCTGGGCTGTTTGGTGTGTCTGAGGAGGACGTGATTACAGGGATGTGGCTGGTGTGATTAAATAAAGGCCTTTTCTGCTTTAAAAAGCTTAGGACCTAAACCAGGGCTCTCTGGGCTTGGGGCTTCTCCAGGGGTGTGTGGTGGCTGTCCCCCCACGTGGCTCTCCCCTTCAGGCTCCCCACCTCTGCAGAGCCAGGCCCGGTTCCCAAGCACGCCCAGCGAGGCCCCTCGTCTGAGGAGCGCCTCAGGGGTGACAGAGTGTGTGTCTCCGGAAGGGACTGGAGCCTCTTCTGCTCCCCTGGTTGATGAGGCCTGTTGTTTCCTGCTTCACTGTTGCTTCAAGTCCCAGCTTGAGGAGAGAATGTGCGTGGTGGGGTGTGCCTCTTGGACTCAGGGTGTCCTGGGCCCTGAAGTGAGGTTGCTCCCCTTGCCTGGCGGCCTGTCACAATGGCGTGCCAGTGTGGCCACCCTCAAGAGCTGTTGACCCTTCCCCATCTGCCTAGAAGCCACAGCTGTCTTCTGGGACCGGCTGCGTGGTGGTGACTGAGCGATGCTGGTCCCTGAGAATCTGCCTTTGCTCTTCCATGTGTGTGCCTTCCCTCCCCCCATAGCTCCTCCTCTCCTTCTGTTCTTTCTCTCTTTCATTCTCGGTCTTCATAACGCCTAAATCTCCTATCGGCACATATTCATTGGATTTGTTCATCGTCTCTCTCCCCCACGTAGCATGCAAGCCCCCAGAGGGCAGGGGTTTTTGCCTCTCTTTTCCCGCTGTAGCCCAGGGCTTAGTGCGTACCTGGCACTTTCTAGTAGCCAGAAGTGATTAGTAGCAGCCCCCTTGTCCTCACTCTACCTGTGTGGAACAGTTACAGCTGGGGCTAATTTGAAAGTAGTGTTTTTAGTAAGACTGGGAAACAGAAAGAGATTGCCTGTGGACTGTCTGTCCAGGTGGCTCCAAGTAGCTGTTATGCATGATTCTGACCTGGGGGCATTTATTCTGGAAGGCAGTTAGAGAGCATTTATAGGTGGCTATAGAAGGATTCCTTACCAGGTGTGTGATCTTGGGCAGGACACTGATGTAGTGTTTTGTTTGTTTGTTTTTTAATTTTTAATGCTTGTTTATTTTTGGGAGAGAGAAGGAGACAGAGTGTGAGCAGAGGTGGGGCAGAGAGAGAGAGGGAGACATAGAATCTGAAGCAGGCTCCAGGCTCTGAGCTGTCAGCACAGAGCCTGATGTGGGCTCCAGCCTACAAACTGCCAGATCATGACCTGAGCTGAAGTCGGATGCTTAACTGACTGAGCCACCCAGGTGCCCCGGTAAATGAGGTTTTAAAAGCCTGCTTCCTCTTTTTAAAAATAGAGATACAATAATATCACTTGCTTCATAGGCTTGTTGTAAGGATTACATGTTACAAAGCTTATTTAAACACTTAGATTAGTGAAATGCATTCAGCGTGGTGAATTATCACTAACCTTGGCCTGCATGTACCTACATCTGTTACCACCCAACCAAAATTCTTCATGTGAACCGGACACTGTTTCTGTATTTGAACACAGGCCTTCAGGAACGTGTTCCTGTAGCTGTCCTCGGCATTTACAGGGGATGACCTGAGCAGAAGTAAGCTCTCCCCCAGAGGGAGGAAGGCAGGCTTGCCACTACCCTCCTTCACAAGACTGGGCGATGCTTGTCTGCCAGAATCACCAGGCAGGCCTGCCTTGGCAGCACCCTTGCTGGGTCCCATGCTGGCCAGGCTCGAGGACAGCTGCCCTGGTCTCCAGACACATGCTGTTTGGCTCCTCCCTGGATCCCTTTTTAAAGCGTGTTCGCTCCACAGAGTGACTTGAGCATTTTGGAAGTGGGAGATGTGATGGTCGTTACCCTGTTCAAAAGAGAAGGCTTTCCCTTGTGGGCTGTGAGATGAGCTGGATTTGGTGAGCTCACTTTGTCTCTGAAGAAGGCATTGCTATGGGTCCTGTTCCTGGTACAGGAGGTGAGGGAGAGGGAGTAGTGGGCTGTGGCTGCCCTTCCCTGACAGGGAGGTGTGGGCCCACAGGTCAGATCGGGACCCTCCATACCAGTGGGCTTGACCTCCCAGAGCCCAAGTTCATTTCTCTTCTGTAGAAAGGGCTGAAATGCTTGACTCCTATTACGTGCAGCTGGCTAGGTGTAGGAAAATTGACACAACAGCCCAAGAGTTCCATTCTGGATATCTGTAGATTCCATAAAGCACTTGATATCGTCAACAGGCCTAGATAAGATCTTTTCTCAGATTCCGCTGCCTAGAAAGTTCCTTGAAATACTAGCGACACCCCCTGTAGCACCTCAGGAATAACATTTGCTTCTGGTATGCACTGGACTCAAAGCTTAAAGTGTGTCCTTGCAGCCTAACCCGGGAGAGAGCAGTAGTCAGCAATACTGAGCATCTGAGACATGGTGTGGGTGCCTGTGACAGCTACGGGAAGAGGGCATGTTTGTGACTTTAAGTACAGGTGGGTTACCCACCAGGTGGCTTTAAGAATTCAAATGGGAGGGGCTCCTGGGTGGCTCAGTCGGTTAAGCTTTGGACTTTGGCTCAGGTCATGATCTCTCCCTTCATGGGTTTGAGCCCTGCGTCAGGCTCTGAGCCTGGAGCCTGCTTCAGATTCTCTGTCTCCCTCTGTCTCTGCCCCTCCCCCACTCACACTCTGTGTCTCTCTCTGCCTCTCAAAAATGAATAAATGTTAAAAAATAAATAAAAAAGAATTCAAATAGAAGGCAGTGAGGGTCAGTCACTGAAATGTTTCTGGAGGTGTCTTCTTATCTGACATCAGGTCTTGGGGCCACTATCTTTGAGTTGTAAGGGTAGAACTCACTGCACTATACGTATTTTCAAATAGCGATTTTTTTTTTTTTTTATGCCTTCATGATTGTTAGAGTACAGTGAGTATTCATATAAAACAGAGGGCACGTAGACTGGAGGTAATGAAAAACCTTGGACTCTTTTCGGCACTTAACCTGGGTAGGCTTGTTTTCTCTCCTAACATGAAAGAAGAAAAGTTCATTTTCAGCTTATGCAGCTGTTTGAGTCACCATTTCCAAACGATTCAGCACAAGATAGAAGATGCTGTCAATAAAACACACAAGGGCAAGGATGATCCAAGCCCATTTTTTTAAATGTTTGTTTATTTTGAAACTGAGAGAACATGAGCAGGGGAGGGGCAGAGAAAGAGGGACAGAGGATCTGAAGCAGGCTCTTCATCAACAGCAGCGAGCCCCAACGCGGGTCTGAAACTCGCCAACCGCTAACCAAGAGATCATCACCTGAGCCAAAGTCAGACACTCAGCTGACTGAGCCATCCAGGTGCCCTTACCATTCTTAGAAATAAAGAAGAATATAATGTAAAATACTTCTCACCTCCAAATCCAGAAAAATTTTGATTTCCCTTCTGTCCTTTTTAAAATGTGGAGAGATACATGCACATCTGCTCATTTCTAAAAAAAATTGGAATACTTTATGTGCAGCTTTAAAAACTCTTCTTTGTTGTATTTCCTTATGCCATCAGGTATTTTTAATGGCCATACGTGTGTTTTTCATCCATCCATTCAAAAAATAATCAGTGAGCTCCTGATGTTAATAGCCAGTGGTGATAAACAGAGATGATAAAACACCTGCTCTGCCCTCCCTGAGTTCCAATCCAGTGATTTATTCTCTTATGAATGGATGGACATAGATAACTTAATTTTTTTCTTGGGCATTTGGGTAGTGTCCCGATGTGTCTATAATAAACAACACTACAGTTGTCCTTGTATGCGATGAATGGACTGTATTTTGCGTATTACTAAAACTGTATTATCTTTCTGTGGAAAGGTCATTTTAAAAATACATAACTGATGAAAGTTGACATTCCTGGCAGTGAGTGGAAATGAGAGGTTGGGGCTAATTCTTTTTTCATTAGCACCTTCCTTTCTCATTAGCGCCCTGTCTTTGCTAGTTTCTCCCAAGCAGCAAGTGAAGCCGTTTCTTGTTGGCACTCTGCCTCTCAGGGCAGCCTTGGTGAAGAGGGACTTGGATGAGGAGCAAGCACAGATGCAAATTATTTTTTGAAGTTCATATGTAAATCCTTGTTCATTGCACAGTTGGTTCTGTGTCAGCGAATCATGGTGGCCACATCTTAAACATAGCCAATCGTGGCTGTGCCCAGAGTCCTTGATTCGTGGGGTTCTATAGATTCTGATGGAGTGCCTTGAGGACAGAGCCTGGTAAAGGTTGGCCTGGAGGACAGCAGGCTGGAGAATCACTGCTTTGGAAGCATGAGTCAAGGGAACGGAGTAGGATAGCATCGGCCCCAAGTGCTGCCTTTCTTGATCATTCCCCAATTACTGATTGCCTGGGTGATCTGGGCAGTCGGGGTTTGCTGTCCTGTCTCAACAGCTTTAGCCAATAGACCTATATACTGATAGACCTTCTTCCTACCAGTAGGACTCCCTTTCTACTGAAATCCCATCTCCTTGGGCTCCAGCTCAGGCAGCAAGTCTAGCTGACAGTGCAATCTCCTTGGCTGTCCTTTTCAGGAATGTGGTAGCATCTTCTAGCTCCTACTCACCCCATAAAGTCATGGCTTTCTGAATGTGAAAACTTAAAGAAGCTGTCAGGGCACCTGTTCTGAGATTTTTGTCGATCTTGCCCTTGATCAAAGCACTTCTGGCATGATAGAAAGCAAAGCTTACTTTCCCCAGAAGGACATTTTATATGTTTTCAATTGCTTTGATCTCATCTTTATCATGTACAGTAAGTTTTAGGAATACAGAATTGCGGTAGTGATGTTGGGATTAAATTTTTATGGCTAAGGCTTTGAAGCACAAACAAAATTTTAAAAGCCTTTTAGTAATTGAAAATTGTAATCCTGCTGAGGACACATTTTACTGCTATAATAACTGTAAAACACAATGATAAATATAAAAATGTTACACTAGAATTTGGAGGAATATATTTGCCCTAATTTCTTTGCTAAGCTCTGTAGAAATTATTCTTGGGTGAACAGTCTTATTGGATAAATGGATTATCATTAAGACTAAAATACAAAATGTTCTAGTATTAATTTAAAATTGCAATAAGACTTGTATTTTTTGCAGGTTTAACTGTAAAATGCAAAGGTGAGAAATAATTTCATCACCTACAGAGGTATAATTTCTTTAGCTTTATTGGTGGGAAGACCATAGTCCACTTACTTGTTGGTTCATTCATTCATTTGTTCATTTACTTATGTAACACACACATAACTGAGGACTATCATGTGCCAGTTGGTAAGGATACAAAGATGGGCTTGAAGCCCTGTGCGTTTTATTGACACTACTTTTTATCTTGTGTCCAGCTATCTTAAAATAGTGACTCAAATAGCTGCTTGTTGAAAATGACCTTCTTTCATATTGAGAAAGAAAACATCCCTGTCCAGGTAAAGTGCCTAGACAGTCCAACTTTTCTGATTGCTTTATATTCCATTTTCATTTCAAGGCTGCAGGTTTGGAAATGGAGACTCTTGATTATTTTTGGTGTTGGGGAGTTGCTCACGGAAGAGTGGCATCAGTGAATCTTGAGGATGGTTGGCATATGATTTAACAAAAACACATGGCAGAAGCCCAGAGGTTAGTCCTGAGAAGTGTGTTCAGAAGCAGCAGGTCAGAGATGCTTGCTGGCTGGCAGGTCCATAGTGGTTCTTAAGAGGCAGTGTGGCATGGTAGGGAAGAGCTGTTGGGTCTGGAACCAGACTGTTTGAGATTGAACCCTCAAGCTGCAGTCACCTGGAACAAATTACTTAACTTCTCTGCTATGTTTTATCATCTATGAAGTGGAGATGGTAACAGTGATACATTCCTCATACTCTCATGGCAGGACTGCATGTGTTAATCCGTGAGAAGTGCTGAGGACAGTAGCTGACACACAGAAAGAGCTCAATCGATGGCAGCAGCGGTGGCAGGGCAGTGGCGGTGGTGGTGGTGGTGGTACAGGGTCGTAGTTGTGATAGTGACCGTCGGCATCCTTCTCATCATCGTGACTTCCTTTAGTTGCACCATGTCACACAGTCAAAATGGTCACTCTCTGGTAGGTGGCGTCAACAAGAGATGGTGGGTCACCCTTATTGGGGACTGTATTTTAGGAATCAAGAAAGACTAGCTTCTATATATTTTGACTTTTTTTTTCTTAAGTATAGTTGATGCATGATGTTACATTAGTTTCAGGTGTATGACATAGTGATTTAATGAGCTTATTCGTTATGCTATGTGCACCACTAGTGTACCTACCATCTGTCCCATCACGTTGCTGTTACAATATCATTGACTCTATTCCTTATGCTGTGCCTCTTATTCCTGTGACTTACACGTTCCATATGTGGAAGCCTGTGCCTCCCACTTCCCTTCACCCATTTTGCCCATACCTCGCCCTCTCCTCTGTGGCAGGTATCTGTTCTTTGTATTTATAGGTCTGATTCTGCCATTTTGTTTTTCTTTTTTCAGATTCCACTTATGAGTGGAACTATATGGTATTTGTCTTTCTTAGTCTAACTTATTTCATTTAGCATAATGCCCTCTAGGTCCATCCATGCTGTCTCAGATGGCATGACCTCATCCTTTGTTATGGCTGTGTAATATTCCTGTATGTGTGTGTTTGTGTGTATGTGTGTACCACATCCTTACCCATTTGTCTATTGATGGCACTTAGATTGCTTCATAATTTGGTTACTGTAAATAATGCTGCAGTAAACATAGGGGTGCATATATTTTTTGAATTAGTGTTTTCGTATTCTTTGGGTAAAAACTAGTAGTGTGATTACTGGATCATAGGGTAGTTCTATTTTTAATTTTTTGAGGAAACTCCATACTGTTTTCTAGAGGGGTGAAGCAGTTTGCATTCTTAGCAGTAGTGCACGAATATTACTTTTTCTCCACATCCTTGCTGACACTTACTGTTTGTTGTGTTTTTCATTTTAGCCATTTTGACAGGTGTGAGGTGATGATACCTCATTGTAGTTTTGATGTACATTTCCCTGATGATGAGCTATGTTGAGCATCTTCTCATGTGTTTGTTGGCCATATGCATGTCTTCTTCAGAGGAATGTCCATTCGTGTCTTCTGCCCATTTTTTAATTGGCTTATTTGCTTTTTTGTGTTGAGTTGTGTAAGTTCTTTATATGTTTTGGAGATTAACCTCTTATTGGATATATCATTTGCAAATATCTTCTCCCATTCAGTAGGTTGTCTTTTTGTTTTGTGGATGGTTTGTTTCCTTTGCTGTGTGAAAGCATTTTATTTTGATGTAGTCCCAGTAATTCATTTTTGCTTTTCTTTGCCTTGCCTCAGGAGACATATCTAGAAAAATAATACTATGGCCAATGTCAGAGAAATTAATATCTGTGCTCTCTTTCTTTTATGATTTCAGGTCTCACATTTAGGTCTTTAATCCGTTTTGAGTTTATTTTTGTGTACGGTGTTAGAAGGGGATCCACTTTCATCCTTTTATGTGTCCAGTTTTCCCAACACAATTTGTTGAAGAGCCTGTCTTTTTCCCATTGAATATTCTTGCCTCCTTTGTCATAGATTAATTGACCATACGGTCATGGGTTGATTTCTGGGCTCTGCATTCTGTTCCATCGGTACGTGTGCCTATTTCTGTGCCAGTACCATACTGTTTTTAGTACTACAGCTTTGTAGTATATCCTGAAATCTGAAATTGTGATACCTCCAGTTTTGCTCTCCTTTTTCAAGATTGCTTTGGCTATTCAGGGTCTTTTGCAGCTCTGTACAAATATTAGGATTATTTGTTCTAGTTCTGTGAAAAATATTGTCGGTGTTTTGATAGTGATTGCATTAAATCTGTACATTGCTTTAGGTAGTCTAGACCTTTTAACAATATTCTTCCAATCCATGAGCATGGAATATGTCTTTCCATTTGTTTGTATAATCTTAATGTTGACGTGACAGTTGTGTAATCTACCTAAGAGGGTGCTCCACTAGTGACTGTCACAGTAAGTTTGGGTTAGGGGGCTCTGTCCAGTAGTCCTTGTTGCCTTTTAACAAAAAGGCAAAAAATTGCAAAAGATTACCAGCCCTTGAGAGACCATCACCCTGGGCTAGGCTTCAGGAAGCCCCTGTAGGGAGGAGGGCCGATTCTTTCATTGTTTTTCCCATTGTATTTGTAGCAATGCCTGCAACGCCTCAGGGGCATCAGTGAGTTGAAGTCACACATAATGCAAGTTCAGTGACTGTTCTCATACTTCCATTTCCTCTCTACAAAGGGGCAGTGAGGAAGATGAGGGTTGGGAGAATATGCTTAATTCTTTGGTTCTCAAATGGGAGCAGTTGTTTCCCCCCCTCCCCCTGGGACATTGGCAATGTCCAGAGACATTTTCTGTTGTCACATGAAAGGATTGCTACTGTTATTCACTGGTTAGAAGCCAAAACACCCTTCGGTGCACTGGCTAGCCCTCCACAACAAATAATTACCCGGCCCAAAGTGTCAATAGTGTGAAAGCTGAGAAGCCCTGATTTAACCTGTTCTAGAGGTTCAGGGCTTCTGTGTCTAGCTAATCTCAATTGCTGGTAGTAGTTAAATACCATTTTTACCTGTGTGGACTCTGGCTGGTGCGAGAGCCTGCAGGCAAAGAGGCTGGAGGTGGAGGATGTTGCTGTCCTTTATCTGAGGGGTGGTTTCTTAATACTGTGGCTGCTTCCTCGTGGTACCATTGCCCCCCTCTGCCTGGCTGGCCCCTGGCAATCTTCAGAATTCTGGAAAAGCAGTTGATGCTTTAGGTTCACTGTAAGAGCAGAGCTGGTGGCTGACCCCTGCTGTTTCTGCCAGCTAAGGATGTGCCAGGGGCAGACTGTGAGTCATGCAGACCGTGGGACTGCAGCTCTTGGAGGAGACGAGCTCATGACCCTTTGGATAAAGTGGCAAAGCTCTCTGCATCACTCAGGAAGAGATTTCTTGAGGAAAGATGAGAGCATTTCCCAGAGGAAGGTTTCATTTTTTTGTCTGTGTATCGCAGGCTGTTACGTAGTGATTATTAAGGACATTTTATACATAGTAACTCGTTATGCCCATGTAACAACCCCAAAGAGGCAAGGGTGCTTACCACTCTTTTACAGGTAAGGAAATAGGAGTGGAGAATGAGGACGTAAACTCAGAAACCTTGGCTCCAGAGTCTGGGCCCTTAATCACAATGGTATGGGTGAAAGACACTGAATTTCACACTTGGTTTCTTCTGCTCTTGCGCTTGACTTTTGGCTGGGCCAGTGAGGCAGCCGGGAATTAGGCCAGCCTGACTCAAGTCCCCATTCCGGTTTATTATTTCTATAGCTGTGAGCATGTTATTTCATGTTCTTATCTGTAAAATGAAGTCATTTTACCTCACCTACCTCACGGAGAAGGGGGTTTCTTAGATTTGCGTGTGGCTTGCAGTGGGCATTGGGGCAACATTAGTTCCCTTCTGCCCTTCTCGGTTATAATGATATTTTTAGCTCTGTTGCTCTAATGTTGTGGCCAGCTTCTTCTTACCTGTAGGAAGTATACATGCTGAAGAGCAAAAATAGGCCCGCTCTGGTGTTTGTTAGAATGAACTGACGAGTCACTCCAGAAGTTAACAGGGTGAACAAGTCTAATGTTCAGTTTGGGGAGGGTGGTGGGGAGACCATGCTTCTGCCCAGCACAGAACACCTGGCTTCCAGGATGAAGGTGTAGGCTTGGTTTCTGCTGGTAATTTTTAATCCGCTCCAGCCATGCCTCCCATCTGTAAACCACTAAGACACACAAACTTCCATGCTAATGACATACCTTTGCTTCCATTCTGATGACTTTCCTGTCCCCTTGGCAAAATGGGACTGCCCGAGTGCCTCGCGGCCGGGGTTCAACGTCAGTTGGCTGTGTTCTGGGGTTGGTGAATTGATCTGGTGTATACTTCTTTCCTGGCCAGGTGAGATCACCTGCTCGGCTCAAGTTCACCCTGTTCCTAGTAGGAGGGGAAGTGGCAACCTTGCGTTTGTCCCTGTTTAGGACTTTGCACATCCTACTACCCACAAACTAAGTGTCTGGACAAACTACAGACACTTTATCCTCATGTATACGTAAATGTTTACTAAGTTTGTACACAAGGTACACAAGGTATTCCACATGTACAAGATTAATTTAGCTTCTCTTCTCTGGAAACTCATAATTAAAGAAAGATATTGACTTGTACACGTGAGGAAGTCAGAAGGACAACAGGCCAGCCACCCATGTGAATAGAATCGAGCGTCATTAATGAATTGGAAGCCGTCCAGGGGAGAAGAGCAGCGTTTAATGCAGTCAGATGTGTAGGAAAGGAATCCAGCTCTATTTTTTACTTATGTGTATTTTGAGAGAGTGAGAGCATGAGCAGGGGAGGCGCCGAGAGAGGGAAAGAGAGAATCCCAAGCAGTCTCCGTGCTGTCAGCACAGAGCCTGATGTGGGTCTCGAACTCATAAACCATGAGGTAGTGAATGAATGACCTGAGTTGAAATCCAGAAGTGGACACTTAACCAACAAAGCCATCCAGACTCCCCAAAAGGGAATCAGCTCTTAAACGTAAGCATCACGAGAAAATAGCCCCAGCATCTGGAACAGTGCCTGGCACGTAGCACTTGTTTCGTAAAAATTTCTTGCATGAATGAATCTGGTCTTAATTTAAGTATCTTTCTAAATTTCACTACAGATACCTTTGAGTTACCCAGCATGCCTAGAAACTGTAGTTTCTATTATTTCTGTAAGTAACCAACCGAAATAAAGACTTTGCAAAAAAAAAAAAAAAATTAGGACATACTAGAGTATATAGCACTAAAAATAACAATGAAATTGATCCAGAAGTTACTTCAAGATGTTATCTACACTTTGGAGTTGGGATTCTGTGGGTCAGACCTTCATGCTATAAGGAGGAATTTAATAGAGTGCTTTGATAGGATGCTAAGTAACCCAGAGTTTTCTGTATCAACTTAGTAGCTGGAATTAATTTTATGTCACTTACTGCCTTACATGGACTGCAGGACAGACTGATTTGTGCTCTCTGGGCCACTGTCATCTTTAAGGCATGGTTTGTTAAAGGGGCATCTGGATGGCTCAGTCAGATAAGCATTTGACTTCAGCTCAAGTCATGGTCTCACAGTTCATGAGTTCCAGCTCTGTGTTGGGCTCTGTGCTGACAGCTCGGAGCCTGGAGCCTGCTTTGGATTCTGTGGCTCCCTCTCTCTCTGTCCCTCTCCCCTGCTTGTGCTGTGACTCTCTCAAAAGTAAAATAAACATTAAAAAAAAAAAAAAAAACAGTTATGGTTTGTTAGGGCAGATGTTTAAGCAGTACTTTTTGATTGTGCCACCCTTTGTTCTTCATGTCAGAGACAGAGAGGTGGTGGGGGGGAGAAGAGAAAGAGCGAGCGAGCGCATGACCCAGACAAACATACAAGGGCCAAAGAATTTTTCAACTCTTTGCATTTTCTTTCACAGATCTGAAGAAAACACTTGCTGTGCTTTTGGATAATATCTTGCAGCGCATTGGCAAGTTAGAGTCAAAGGTGGACAATCTCGTAATCAATGGCACAGGAACAAACTCGACCAACTCCACCACGGCTGTTCCCAGCTTGGTAGCACTTGAGAAAATTAATGTGGCAGGTAAGAGCAATTGTCCCTGACATGGAGTCAGACCCCACTTACAACTGGGAAAAGAGTAAAGCAGTACAGTGGTTCTTACTGGTATAAATCCCATAAACGTGGTATGGCCCTGGAAAAGCTCATTTTAAATTTATTTTTGATGAACATGTTAAAACACGTTTTAAGTCTCATCATGATGTGTAATATCTGGTGGTTTCTGTGACACATTTCATGAAATGAGCTCCTGGAATTCACATTTAATGAGATTTGTAGCATGAATAAAGATGAAATGAAACAGGTTATCTGGGAAGCTCATGCCGGTTAGAGGTTCTTTCTCCTTCCCATTTTTATCAGTTTCAAAAGTCTGTTCCATATAATAGACTGTCTCCTTCCTGTTGTTCAAGAAGAGCCACCGTTGTAGAAAATGCCTCCTATGTGTATATGGGGAAATGTAAATTCTAGAAATGGCACTTAGGAAATAAATGGCCCCTGCCTGATCTTGGCCTGATTCTGTAGCCGCTCATGGACAAAACCCTGCAGTTTTCACTGGGATGCATTTTGTCTAGTCCCTTCTTAAAATTGGATGAGAGAAGAAAAATGGATTAAAAACAATGCCCAAGTCACACACAGCACGTATTGTCCATCGCTTACATCAGATTCCCCATTGCACTGCCTGGGGTTGGCCTCTGGGTCTTTGTGGTTGAGCCAGGACTTGGTCTTCTTAGGGTGACCACTGTCATTTCTTAGAAACCCAGGACAGCGCGAAGAGTTCAAGGTTAGGATGAGGTGCTTTGGGTGAACAGTTGTGAGTTGTCTACACTCGTGGTGGTGGTATCCAAATTCTAGTTAGTGGCTAAAATAAGTAGCTGGGTTATTTTTTGGTACTTTGAAAATCTAACTTAGTACTTTCTGGTTTACCTCTACCCATTTCTTGTAGAAGTGCATGGACTTAAGTGGGAGCAATTCTTTTCCTTTCCTACCTCCCAGTGTCAAAACATTTAATTGTTTCACATTATGCAAGCTTGTTGTATTACCTTTTTGTTCTGTTCTGCCCTTTAGCAAGTGTTAAATTACAAAATATATTTCTAATAATCCAAAGTATCCAACTAAACAAAGGTATTAAAAATAACTTTTAATTACAACACAGAGACAGTGTCATCTGGGCCATAAATCCTATCTTCCCTGCAGTTTCCAACAGCTTCTGTAATTAGACAAGAAAACCTCCCACTGTGTTGAGCTGCTTATTAATAAATGGAAGCCATGCCTCTCCGGTCTCTACTCCCCCATTCCTGTCCCCAGTAGGAAATGCTATTGAAGAGGTCCTTTCTGAGTTCATGGCATTCTGCATTATCCTGTTTCCAGACGTGGAGTGGGGTGTTCTGCCTTTAGCTTTGCTGCCTCCCACTGCCTCTGTTCTATGAGGCCCACGTAAACATACCTGTTGTCATTCTCTGCCCTGGTAAGGGATCTTGCTGCCGCTGACTGTCCTGTTTGTGTGCCAGGCTTACAGGGAGACTTCGCTGCCTGGGCTCCAAGCCCCAGGGTACAGAATTGTGGGTAGATGTCCAGGAATGAAATAGGGGAGGGAGGGAGTTGGTGGCTCCTTCTTTCACATGGGGTTCCAGCCCCACGTATGGAGCTAGCTTACTCAGGTAACACAAACCTCTTGAACACATTCTCTAAGTTGTTGGCTCTGAGTGGGTCTCCTTTTGATGTGCCACTGGTTCTGTGTTTACGAATAATTAAAGAACCAAAGTATTTAATGTGTTCTTTTAGCGGGGAGGATGGAGAAAATTTAGAGCTGTGTCTAATAATTAATTAACCTCATTGTCACTCCTTGGTATATTTTGTGTGTGATACACTTTGAGATTTTTAATGGACACTTAGGAAAATAATATATATGCATAAAATCACACAAATGGTGATCCTGTAACTGGAGGTAGCTGTGAAGGCTTCTCACACAGGAAGGTAAATTTTGAAGGTGGGTAGGATTGAGGCATAGGGGCCTCATGGAAGAGTTACAGACTAGAAATGCATCGTGACCCAGAAAATAATTGGAAGGAAGGGGAGGACACTAACATCTAGCAACCTCCCAGTTAATAACCAGTTACTGTTTGGAACTCTTGGAGGCACATGATTGTACTCTGTCTTCTCAACATCTACAAGAAGCTAGTGGTTTCACTGGTTTCATGGAGTTTAAGTGTTTGGGCGGGGTGGGGGGGGGGAACCTTTGATAGGGACCTGGAACCCCCTGAGCTCAGCTTAAGACCAAGCACCATATAGAGTGTGTGCTCCATCTTTCTTATAAATCATCTTGTAAATCATCACAAATGGGTGAGTTTAGAAAAATAGGTTACTATTTTCTTAGAGGTTCCTGGAGAGCTGACAGTTTTCTGGGATATTTAATAACCTGTCTGATAAAAAAAAAAAAAAAGTTCTCTGTGTCTAATTGTTTCTTTGACCAACCTTTGCAAAAGCAAGCTTGTCCCTATGTGTGCATGTGCTTTCCTCCCTTAGCCACTGTGATGGCCACAATGGATATAGAAGTGAAAGAAAGAATGGAGGCATCCTACTTTATTTCTCCCAGAGGGTGGTGGGGACTTTATATTTTGTCAGTCAAACAACATATTTCTAAACTATTTGCCATACCTGTAGATTGTGGTGCCAAAAAGAAGGACAGAAACTTAAATTTATAACCCTTGTTCAGGAAAAAAAAAAACAAAACATTTATTGCTGCTTTTGCCCTCTCTCTGATCTGTGGCCATACGGTCCTCATTACCTCTCTTGTCGTAGCAGAAATGGCACTTGAGCTGTGAGAGGGTTCATTTTTATAGGGTTCCAATGCTGATTGAGTGAAGTTTTTCTTTTTCTCTTTTTGCATTAAGACATGTGGTAATTGCTCAGAAATGTTCTCCCTGGTGTGTCTTTACTGCTTACTCTGGTGTCTTATTGCTTGCTGATGTTTCTGATTGCTTACTGTTGTGTCTTATTGCTTGCTGATATATCTTCTGGTTGGCTATAAACTGCTTCTAAATTGGGTACCATAGCAGTTGAAGAAGGGTTCCTTAAATTTATTTTATTTTTAGGGATAGCTCTGTGTGTGTGTGCGCATACACGTATGCATGTGTGCACGTGCGCGTGTGCACGCATGCGTGAGTGCTCCCTTTCTCTATTTAGTTGTGTTCTCTGTACCTTTTATCCAAAATGGCTTTTCTTTCCAAATTTATCACTCCTGGGCTTTTTTATTATGTTCAAGTGATGTTCCCCTAGAGAAGTTTAGCTGGAAATGAACTTGATTGAAATCAAGAATTAGATTTGAACTGCATTTTCGAGCTTGGTTTATCTTGTTGAAGATGAAGGTGAATTGAAGAAATGAAAACCTAGATTTAAGAAAAATTCACACCCTTCAACCAATTGCATAGTAAATCAGTTTCTCTAGATATATTGCCTGAAAGAACTTAAATGTTTCTTTGCCAAAATTATCCACTTTCAGAATGACATTTTTGTTTTTGGAAAGACCAATTCCTCTTTTCTCTACTTTTATTATCTTAAATGATGAAGTGGAGGGAATGGCATTGGAACTGGAATAGCATCTTTGCCATGTGCTAACATAGGGAGAAGGTAAAAAAAATATGTGACAATGACAATGCTGGCCTTCTGGGGACTGACCGTGTCCACTTAATCTGTTTTGTCCCTAACGTCTTATTCAAAGCCTCCCTGTTGGGAGTGCTCAGTAAATGCCCACATTGATTGGATTATGCTGGAGGGGATGGCATTTGGTTTCACTGCTAAAAGAAGTTTCTCCTTCTGGTTTCTCTTTTCCATTTCTGCTCGTGGGGAATTGCTTGGAAGTGGTGCTTGATATCTTATTTCCCTTTCTCAGACCTTAGAAGACATCATCAATGAAGTCGAATTTTTTTTTTTTTTTGGGGGGGGGGGGTCTGTCATGTCTGAGCTTTGTAGAGATACTTCTGTGCTGTGGAGCTTTTATAGAATGTGATGGGTACAACTCTAGATTATAATATTTTGGGTAATGGGCGCATTGTGCCTCTCTCTCCATCAGTTGAGGCAGTAAATGCATGTGTCCCTCTGCATTTATTTATTTATACTTTAAAGAGCTGGTTGTTGTCATTCAACATAAGCTGAATAACTGGCCAGCATTCAGGGTTAGCTAGAAGGCACAACTTAATGATAACATTTCTTTCCTGTTACTATCACTTACAATTACAAGGTCATTTGGGAAACACAGCCACAAAATTGAAGTTGCAGGCACAACTCCAGTGGCTGTTTTCTAATATTTAGTCTAAACTGAATGTTAGCTAGCCCAGCATTTTCCAAACATCAGTAGCCACATGCAATGTATTGCAGGTGAAGTGCAACATATTTGAGCCTGGATGCTGTTCTCAATAATAATAATAATAATAATAGAACCATAATTATTATTCTACCACTTAAAAGTTGAAAATGAAAAATGTCCCTGCTGAGTTTCAGGACTTGCATTTGGAAGTGCAATTTTCCCCCTTTTGTGCTGCTAATGGACCTTGAAATTAAGTTGCACCTGTGTTGTTTCCTTGTTTGGGTTACCCACACTGTCATTTGTGGGTTGGGTAGCACCTGAAGTGCCCCAACCCTGTGCTCAGCTTAACAGGTGGCTTTCTCAGGATCAGGTAACAGCCAGGCAGTGGCACCCCCCCCAAATGCTGCCAAGAAACGGGGCAGAGAGCAAGAGACAACTGTGTCTTTCTCCTGCATGTCTCTTTCTGTTTCATTCTTTGTAGGGGCAGGAATAAATATGTGGCTACCTGTCAGGAACAATTCTTGTGGTATCTTCCTAGAAAAATCTGTCATTGTTGGTGTGGTTTTCACATTGTGTGTGGTCATGGTGTTTTGGTTTTTATCATGAAGAAGGAGAAGGAGGGCAGGAAGAGGAAGACAAAGAAAACTATAGTTCAGAAGAAGTGATGCTGACCTTTGAGCATGGTATTTATAGCTCTCATTCTCAGCTGCAGGCGATTTTGCCCCCCTGGCCATACTTGGCAGTGTCTGCAGACATTTCAGTTGTCAAACTGAGGAAGTGTTATTGACGTCCAGTAGATAGAGGCCAGGGATGCTGCTGAACATTCTACAGTGCACAGGCTAGCTGCCACTACAGAGAACTATCTAGCCCAAAATATCACTTGTACTGTGGTTGAGAAACTCATATCTACAGGATATTGTTGGAGGTGTTCCACTTATTACCATTGCAGAAACATGCTGGAGATGTTGCACTTTCCTGATGAGCCAGCTGAGACCTAAAGTCTCCTCCTCTCTTCCTAGCAAGGTTTGTTGTTGTTGTTGTTGTTGTTGTTGTTGTTGTTGTTGTTGCAAGTCCTCAGCCCCAACAACTGTTAGCTTTGCAACTGATCTTTGAGACCTCCAAGAAAGAGATTTTCATAAATTCCCAGAAGGCACTTTTGGGCTCCTGACCTTAAGAAACTCCTTTCCTGGACCCAAACCAGTAAATTTTTGGCAACACACATTTTACTCCTGCTTATATAGAAGGTAATTATTTCTTTTCATGAAAGAGCTGCTAATTCAGAATAATGATGGCAAAGTAGTCTGAGAGAGTGGATTTAAATTACAAAAATGTTTTAGAGGAAATTCTATTTTATTAATTTTAAGCAGAGTATATAATTATCAAGACATGAGAGAGTAAATTAAATTAGTTAAGGAAAATAAGACAGGTCCCCCAGTATCTACTTTACAGCACGGAACACCCTACACAGCGTGTTTGGAGCAGTAGAAAAGGAGACCATTCTGAAAAGGTAGGTTGAGGGAATATATGAAGAGTTTTCCATGTAAAACTCAGGAGTTTGTATTTGTTCTGTAGGCAGTGACAGCTGAGGAGGGTTTAAATAAAGCAGGAGGATAATAAGATGAGACCTGTATTTTCAGAGAAGAATTGGTGGCCATGTGGAAGTGGGGTGCTTTAAAGGGGGTCCTCTGGGAAGCCAGGTGAGAGAGTTTAGTGCACTGGGCAGGGGAAGGCCTAAAACGAGGCATGTGTGTGATGCCCAGGGGAAGGGGGGGGTTGGAAACCCATGTCTGGTGGAGCTGATGTGAGCAGGACTTGGTGGACCATGAGCGAGGATGAGGGAGGAGCTGGTGTCATGACTGGGTGATGCCTTTATTGATGAAACAAGCCAGCAAAGGCGGGATCTTGTGAAGACAGTACCCATATGTCAATGTGGATTGCTTTGTTGTGAGCCACTTGTTTAGGAATATCAGTGTAAAGGAAGTTGGGATATTGGTTTCAGTGCTCAGGACATGAAAGACTTCACGGAGGGGCAATGTTTTGCAGCCAGGCTGCCCTGGTTCAGCTCTCGGCTCCGTCAGTTCATTCCTTTGTGACTTTAGGCATCTTTCTTAACCTTTCTATGGCTGTACAATTGGGGGAAAAGATAGTAGTTACCCATTTCATGGGGATTATTTGTGAGGATTAGGTGAGATAAATAAACTACTTAGACCATGCCTCATACAAAGTCAGCACTAAATGAGTGTTTGTTGTTTATTAGAATATCACCACTGATAGTGAATGAAATGACTAATATTTGTGTAGTGCTCTATAGATTAGAAAATATTTTCATACATGTTTCTTCATTTGAGTGCTTTAAACTTTCAGTTTCCAAATAGACCTTTTTTTGTCAATCCTTCCTGACCTTTATGAAAGGCTTAGTAGGAAACCCACCTGTTTGCAAGAAGCAAAAAACCGTAAACAGAAAGGTAGTTCAGAGCCCATGCAGTTAGCTAGTTCCAGAGATGGTGCCGAGCTCAGCACTGCTGGCTACAGACATGGGGACCATCTTTAAGAAACTCAGCTGTACCACCTTCTGAGTTGGCTTCATTCTAAGTCCATCTTCCCAGGGTGGTGGCAGAAAGGGTCACAGAAGCCTGTAGGTTTCTGGCAACATTCTCGGGGAAGATTCTGATCAGCTTGCCTATCCATGACCTAGTCACAGTGCTCAGTGACATCTTGATTGGATGTGACTGGATCATGCAGGTCACCCTGGGATTTCAAACTGGGGACAGGGTCCCTAAACAGATTGCAGGCAGCAAGCAGATAAAATAGGAATGACTACCAGAGACCCTTACCACACTGTGGTTTGGATTCCCACGGTTGTCCTAAGGTTGACTCCAACTTTTCTTGAGGGTTCAGAGGACGAAGCTTCTAGAATGCTGACCTTTCGTCTCCCATTTTATTTTATTTTTTTAGATGTTTATTTTTGAAACTGAGAACAAACTGAGGGTTGATGGGGGGTGGGAGGGAGGGTAGGGTAGGTGATGGGCATTGAAGAGGGCATCTTTTGGGATGAGCACTGGGTGTTGTATGGAAACCAATTTGACAATAAATTTCATATATTAAAAAAAAAAATGTTTATTTTTGAGAGAGAGAGGGAGGGAGGGAGAGAGCATGAGCAGGGGAGGGGCAGACAGAGAGAGAGACAAAGAGAGAAAGAAAGAATCCGAAGCAGGCTCCAGGCTGCGAACTGTCAGCACAGAACCTGTTGTGGTACTGAAACTCATGAACTGTGAGAACATGACCTGAGCCGAAGTCGGACGACGCTTAACCAACTGAGCCAGCCAGATGTCCTCTCCTGTGTTAAAGGCTGCTGTGGCTGAGTGCACCAGCTGTGCTCGAGCCAGCCACACCCATGCCATGCTGTTTGTTTATGCTCTTATACATTTACATGTTTTTGTCCTCAGCCTGGAATGACCTTCCGTTTTCCTGGCTCTAATTTGCCATCTTTTCCAAGACTCATCTGAAGCACTGTTTCCCATAAAAAGTCTTCCTGAGATCCTTCCAAGCCTTCTGGTGCCCTTGCTTTGTATTCGCACGAGTGCTGTGTACATCCTTGGACTTTCCCATGCTTTGCCTGTCTCCATAGCCAGGCTGTAAGCTCATTAAAGGCATGGGCAAAATACCCTACATTTTTCTTTTGGACCCAGTACCTAGCTGGGAGTCTGGCAAGATAGCAGGTTCTCAATAGGTGTCCAGCTGAATGCCCTTCTCCCTCTCTGGGACATGTGCCAGGTCAACCACCGTCTTAGAACTTTTATCAGGACGGTGACAGCCACGTGGTCAGTTCTAGATCACTGTGTCTGCCACGGCCTGCTTTGACAGTTTCCTGAATAGTTTAGTAAGTCCCAGAAGCACCTGGAAAGCTGACTGCTAACTTGTTCAAAGGGGAAAATGCTTTTGCTCTACTACACTTTCTGAAAACTAAGGTGTTATAATAAGATAATCTGTTTTGTAACTTTTGGTGGCTCGTTATTAAGTAGGATTTCAACAGTTCGAACTAGCTATACTACAAGAGATTGCCCCGAATGAATAGTCCTTACAGAAATGCAGGAACCTACCAATCTTAATGCCTTTGGACTTCTTACTGACCTTTCAAAGAGTACGTGGCTTTTCTTCATTTCAAAACATCAGGGTATGTATTCCTGTGGAGAATCCTGTTCTTCCCAGCCACTTGAGGGTGAAGAACAGGAGCCCTTAGGAACGTGCACTGTGGGACTGACCTTGACACTTGTGTAGGCTTTACTTTTGTTTATAAAAATGTACCCACACAGGGCTGTTGAGTGGATCAGAGATGGGACATACTGAAATAGATTTGTTTGTTTTAATCAGAAGGCAACCGATCCCACTTAGTCTAATTTGGCTAAATGAGGTATGTATATACAGTTGTGCTATCAGTCTACATATTGTATTGATTTAGTAGACATTCTGCAGCCACAGCATAGCATGTGGTTTCTCACAGATACTCCCTTGTCTTGGGCACTCCATCCTTTACCTGTTTGTTTGTTTGTTTGTTTGTTTAATGTTTATTTATTTTTGACAGACAGAGCATGAGCAGGGGAGGGACAGAGAGAGAGAGAGAGAGAGGGAGACACAGAATCCAAGGCAGGCTCCAGGCTCTGAGCTGTTGGCACAGAACCTGACCTGGGGCTCAAACTCCTGAACCATGAGATCATGGCCTGAGCCAAAGTTGGAAGCTTAAATGACTGAGCTAAACAGGCACCCCCATCCTTTACCTGTTTTTATTGACACATATTTTAGTAGAGGCATTCCAAAGCCTGAGATTTAAAAATTGGGAAAAATTGTAGAATTGAAGTTGTTTCAATGAGGGTGGGGGACTGTATCTGTTTCTGGGTAGTTAAAACAGTTTCTTAGGTACAGAAGCTTGTGGGGTTTTGATGGATTTTCTTTTAAGCTGTGCTTTTTGGCTTTGCATACCCATAGCTTCTAAAATTAGACGATCTAAATGAAAATCAGTTACTAGTTTTTGTTGATGTCTTTTCCTTCTCAGTGTATCTCAGAAAAGGAAGAGAGAAGGCCAATGTGGTGAAGGTGGCCTGAAATTTTTTGCTGAGTTTAAAAAGGAAGCAAAGAGGTATATAGTTAGATGTGTCACTCAGAAGGACACAGCTGCCTCACAGTTCTGGGCAGCAGATGTCATCTTCATTACTGGCCACAATGGTCTCCTTTTTCTGTGTCTCCTTTACCTTTGCACATTCAGCAGACCTCATGCTCAGGATCACAGCACCCAAGTCCATTTATGTCAAGCTGAGGACCTGTAGCATTGACAGAGCCAGCAGGGGGACTATGTGTCTGGGGTCGACAGAAAGTTGAAACTGCATTTTGATTGGCCTTGTGAGAGCTGGCCGATGACACTGTTAGCTGGTTTCAAACTGTCTTGACCTTTCATGTTGGTGAGCTTTTTAAGTCAACATTCACAGTGGGAACTTTCTACCTCCATGCAGCTAGAGATGGGCTCTTAAAACAGTCATTACAGAAGGGCTACAATGAGCGTCAAATGAAGGATTTGTGCTGATGCTCTCCCTACACTCCCTTGTTGGTGACAAGATTGAATGGCAGCTATAGGATTGTGGTTTAGACACAGACTGGATGCTGACAGCCTGGATCCAGTTCTAGCTGTGCTACCTATCTGTGTGTCTTTGTAGACCCAGTCAGTTTCCTCATCAGTAAAATAGTGATAAAGTACCTGCACCAGGGGATTGTTTTGAGGATTATAAATTCATACATGGAAACCACTCAAGGCCAGGCACAAATTAAGAGCTTGGTAACTTTTGGCCATTGGGACATGCACTTCTTAACCGGACTGAGAATTTGACCTGTGAGCCAGAGTATACATGGTCATTGCTTATTGAGTATGTAAACTACCCAGTCCTAATGCTGTATTTTGTAGGGAAAATAGTATAGACAACCGGGGGAAAGGGATTTTTGGAAGCTGCTTGGCAGTCACAGGCTAGACCTAGTCTTTGGCGTTAGACACTCTTGAACAGAACTCCTGGCCCCCTTTTTTTACTCCTTGTTGGCATCTAGTTTCCACTGAGCCTCAGCCTCACTCTCTGTACAATGGAGATAGTGATGCCAACGCTTATCCTCACATACCCATGAGGATGCAGTGAGATCATGTATCTGAGAGCCTGGCATGGTGTCTTAACCCCACTTACTCACAGACACTGCCCTTTGGGGTTAATAACCTCATTAAGAGGGAGGGGGCACAAACATAATCTGGCAAACACTGTCGTATATTTTATACAACCAACACTGCCTGGATGGTGCCAGGCCTTGAGTCAGACAGCGGAAATGCAGCCATGCACAACAGGGCTTCTGTTGTGAATGGAGGACCACACCGCGTACTGGAGGAGGAAGGAGCGAGTATTTGGCAGTGCTCACAATACCTTTCTTGACCCTCAGCCTAGAGCTTCTTTCACCCTAGTTCAAGAGGACCTGTTGGCTTTTCCTGACCTTTTGGCCTTGGGAATGACCTTTAAACTCTGTAGCCATCCTAAGGACAAGGATAGGGATAGGAGTGACTGACAGGAATTGGCACAGAGGAGTTTTCATAATCCTATGGTGGAAGTCATGCAGTCCTGGTGACAGCAAACTGCAGAAGTCTGGAAACTGTGCCTGACCCCTCCCTGTCTTCTCACTCCATAGTAGGGAGGATAATTCCTGTACTGTAGGGCTCAGCTCTCAAGGGAAGACAGTCATTAACCTGTCTAAACTTTATGCTAATAGAACTTTCTCAATAATTGCTTTCATTAAGTATGGTTAATATGAGCAGTACAAGTTATGGCAAGATTAGCAGGAGAACAAAGTAAATATTTAGGACTTTATTTCAGGGTTCATTGGGGTTGGGGCAAAGAGAAGATTAGTAAAAGCTTAATCTAATGGTGTCTGCCATCGAAACATAATAGACCACTTGACTGAAGTTCCAGTGGTTTCTCCTCAGTGGCTCTCTTGATCCCAACCAGGTGTCTTATAGGTGATGGTTTGAGCTATGTTCTCTCCTTACATTTTGGCCCCTATCAAACAGAATAACATGGTGAGAAACTGCCTTCCCTCTACTTCCAGCAATGTTGTGAGGATTAACAAGGTGGGTTTTGGCCCATGGCTATGCCATGTAGGGAGGACTGTTATTCCCTTAAAGTAGAGGGCTGTTAGTAGCAGCTGAGTTGGCCAAGAAAGCCCATGATGAGTGCTTGCTTGTGGCTGGACATGCTGACCTGTCATCTAAGTGTGCCGAGGGGTTCCCTTAGCTGTGGTTTTCATGCTTCTAGGCTACCAGTGACGAAAAGTAGCCACAATCTCTATCTTTGACTTTATGTAATAATAGGGTGGTGTTTTCAAAAGGAAAGACTTTATGCACTTTTTTATTATAAAAAAGGATAAAGTTCTGCTAAAAATTTGCAAATCAAGCATTAAATCAGGTGAGGAGAGAGTGGGGAAGGGGGTAGTGTTTCACATTGGGTAGGTTGTCAGGGCAAACCTCTGAAATGACACTGAACAGACACTGAAATGAGTGAGGGAGAGAGCCATGAGGATCCCTGAGGGAGGTTGTTCCATGTAGACAGAACATGATGAGACCCAGGTGTTTGCAGCGACAGGAGTACAGGCTCCATGCTCAGGCTGCTGGGGTTTGAATCTGAGTTCCAACAGTGGTGTGACTTGGGCCAGCATGTGGAGGGAAGTAACATCTCTATCCCCTCATCTCTACTGTAGAAGCTAGCTCCCAGGACATTGGGAGGCCACATGAAAAAGTGCATATGAAGAAGGGCTGGCACACAGTGCTCAGAAAATAATGGTCATCATTATAATGATCAAAATGGTTTCGGCAAATGGTTTTAAAAGGCTCTCTGTGTGACTTTATTCCATAGACCTTTTAACCAACGTTAAGGAGCTTTAAAATTGTATGAGAGGCACCAAAGTGGGGGAAAGTTCTATTTATTTCAAGGAATAAGCTAAATATAGTCAAGACTTCAGCAGAAGGATCACACATTTTGGGTGGGATTTGGGCTTTTGGTCATGAGGTGGGCATAGTTTGTGGAGATCAATTTCTTGTATATATGTTCCTGTCTATATTCAAATAAAAAAACATTATTGAAAAATGTGGTGTTCATTTTTTTACAGAAACCATCCTCTGGTTTGGGAGTGTTCGTGTGTGACCTTGAGTCCTCAGAAAGCCACAGTGAAGTTGTCATTAGTTCTATGTGGTATTTGTGAGGCTTGACCTACACTGGGTTTTTGGTCATGGTTTAATGTGTCCTGAAAGATGGTACTTGGATAAGTAAGTCATAATGGTATGTCTAGATCCAGGGTCCAAATTTTCTTACTGTTTGAGTTCAACTACTCTGCTCCCTTTGACTTGGGTTAAAATCTTGGGAGTCATGGGGTGAAGGTCTGGCCCTACCTCCCAGTCTGCACAAAGCTCCCTTCTGTAGATGACATTCAGTCTCTGACAACTCTGGTCTTAGTCTCCCAGTGGGGAGACTCACAGATTCCCCTGCCCACTGGGTTGTCTCTGTGTGTTGGCAGGGCAGCAAAGACTGGCTTGGTGGCTGGCTTGGCTAGGTGGCATTAAGAAGATTTCAGAACATCAGCCAGCCACAAGCTGAAGGATACCAGGCTAGGAGCTGTGAGCTCTGTTGAAGGAATATAGGACCAGGACCCAGGAGGTCTGGGTTTTGGGCCTGCTGCTGTCAGAACTGACTGTGAGATCATCCATTTTGTCTATTTCTTTTTTCAGAGCCAGGCTTTCATGGCCTTTTATATTTTTTATTTTTTTTAAGTTTATTTTTAGAGAGAGAGACAGACACACACATGCAGAGGGACACACAGAATCCAAAGCAGGCTCCAGGCTCTGAGCTGTCAGCACAGAGCTGGATGTGGGGCTCACACTCAAGAACCACGAGATCATGACCTGAGCCAAAGTCAGACACTTAACCGACTGAGCCACTCAGGTGCCCCTCATGGCCTTTTAGAAGTGAAAGAGATTAGCATGACCTAATCTTCCCTCCGAAATGAGGAACTGTGACCTTCCAAAATCCTTGATGCATGATCCTCCAGCCTTATCTGAACAATTCTAGATGTCACACGAATTCCGTGGACCACATTTGCATCATAGTCTCCGTCAAGGAGTAGCTGACTGTGGCCCATGGGCCAAATCTGGTCCACCGCCTATTTTTGTAAACACAGATTTAAAATACAGTCTTGCCTGTTTGCCTTCCTTACATGGCTGCTTCTGTGCTTGTGCTCCAGAATCGAGAAGTTGTGGAAGCTGTCATGGAGACCTTATGGCCCCCAAAGCTGAAAATACTTATGATCTTGCTCTTCATAGAAAAAGTTCTGTGGCCCTTGGTCCAAATGAATGGTGCTCCCTGGAGTGCAGCACCAGCCTGTGCCCTGGGGCCCTGGGAAGGCTCAGCCACTGTAAAAGATAACTGCCTAGGTTCTTCGGGCAGCTCTTGGTGGGTGCTTCCACTTGCTGATCCTGGCTTCACCTTCCAGACAAAGTCCTACTCATCTTGGCAGACTTGGGTGATGTGTCCCGTGGCATAATTCTTTTCAGGCATACGTACTCACCATCCTCGGGTCTGCCACCGGGCCATTGCTGGTACAGAGTCTTGATCCCTTCCCCTCCGGTTGCCCTCATTTGAGCACACTCCAGTTTGCCAGAATCCAGAACTGTGTTCGCTCCTCCAGAAAAGGAGGGATCCAGAGCTCAGAGGAAAAGAGGGGCCTTGCCCTCTGGTTCTGTGCCCTGGGCCTCTGTGTAACCTGAATGCACAGCAACCACAGCATGCTGCAGCTGTGACTCCAGGACCAAAGCTTCCAGTGTGTTCTGTATGGGCTCTTGTTAAGCCAAGTTGTCTCCCTATCCCTGTTCTTCTTTGGCCCCCCCGTCACACTCATGTCAAAACTTATTTATATTCCCGGAATATGGAATTTTGCCTTGATCCCTATTAAGTATTATTTTTACTTATTTTGTAAATATTTAAATGTTATATTGACTCTTGAACGTTTTTGTTGTCTGCTGAATTGTTAGTTTTTTCTTCCAGGTGGGTCTTCAGTATTTCATTTGGCTTTCAGTCCACACTTGAGATAGCTTCCAAGTTGACATGTTTCCATAGGTGAACATTGTTTTAGTATAATTGCTCACCCCGAACAAATATAGCTAGCTAGTCTGTCACTCTCCCATCATAGTGTGAAGGGGTTAAAGTCAAGATGTCCTGTCATGGGACATTTCCCTTTTTTCCCCATTCCTGGTCTTAGTACCCTTTTAAAAAGGTGCAGGGAGGCAGCTGTGGATACTGTTAGTTTAATTGGTATTCTCAGTACTGTTAAGTCATCTGTTTAATAACCTTCTCTAGAATTTTGCCAGAAATTCATGAGAAGCTTATTCTAACTTTTCATAATCATATGCTTTACCATGTTTGAGTATGAAGGAAACATTTTACTATCTCTGGTCTTCTCAACACTTCCTTAATCATGGTGCAAACCTTCCTCATCCTTCAAATCTCATCATACTTTGCCGTTCTATAGATTTCGACAGTAGAAATTCAAGGCAGTTATTGAAGGTGATACAGAAAATACTTAAAGCATTATATGAAATTATGGTGAAAATAATCACCTAGGTATGCCTCATGTGGCTCTAACACATTGACCTCGGTAAATGCCAATCCAACTAATATAGCTCTGATTCATTTGCTTTCTAACCGAATAGCTTGTTACTTTGCTGCTAAACATCTCTTGTGTCTCTTGAACCTTCGTTATTTGCAGAAGAGAGCTCACACATCCTTTCCAAGTTGATCAAGTTCCCTTTGAAACAGCCACTTTCTTAGTAAAAGCTGCAGTTGTAAACATTTCACACGGTGGGCAAGTCACTGCCCAGTACTGGTCTTTGTAGCCATTCTCCTCTCACCCATTCTCAAACCTGGCACTTGTGGCACATCGATTCTGAGGAGTCCATGGAGGGCTGAGTACACGGTGTTTATTCCTGAATGTAGCTGAACAGATCAGATCTGTGGGTGTTTACAAAACAGAACCAAAAAAGATAGGACCACTGTTTATTGATGGCTTATTGTGTAACAGACACAAATAATCATTTTAAAATACTTTATTTTTCTTAGAGCAGACCTACAAAATAATTACTCCAATTTCAAAAGCAAAGCAGGGTAGGACATGGTGTCAAATCTGCCCAAGCTGGTGAAAGCCTGAGAGGGATTCAGACCCCAGTTGGATTGAACCTGAGTCTGTGTTCAGAAACACTGCCCACAGCTGGGATGATAGAATTTCACTGAACATCATGCAGAAAGATGACACATGGGGTGTTTTTAAAGACAAGAATAGTTTAAGCTCAGGAGGGAAGACAGTCTAAGAGCCAGGACCTTTTTGTGATTTGGATGTGATGGTAAATGTTTCCAGTGCTAAGCATACTTTGTTTTCTGAGTTTTGATTTTTTTTGTCTTCTTTTTGTTGTTGTTGTTGTTTTTGTTTTTTGATGTCATGTATTAATTGCCATTGAATTTTCTTCTTGCCATTAAATATTCCAAATGAGATCATTTTCTCTCGAGAAATACTAAGAACTGTTTTCCAATTTTCATTTTTTTTCCTGCCTTAAAAATTGGAAACACTGTAAAAATGCTTGATAGTGATGCAAAGTCATTGTAGGAAATTTGGAAAATAGAGAAAAGAATAAGTAACAAATAAAAAGGACTTGCAATCCTATTGTGTAGAGCACATGACTGTTAACATATGATTATTGTTTTCTACTCTTTTTCCTATGCATAAAAACGACAGTTGTACTCCGTGTAATTTTGAAGTCCTGATCTTTAAGGGAGCATTCTCTCATTTTTTTTTATTCTTTAAAAGCTTTAATTTTTCTTAAAAAAAATTTTTTTTTAATGTTTATTATTTTTGAGAGAGAGCAAGGAGGGGAGGGTCAGAGAGAGAGTGAGACACAGAACTGGAAGCAGGCTCCAGGCTCTGAGCTGTCAGCACAGAGCCCGACGCAGGGCTCAAACTCACAGACCATGAGATCATGACCTGAGCCGAAGTCAGCTGCCCAACTGACTGAGCCACCCATGTGCCCCAGCTTTAATTTTTTCTTAAGTTCATGTATTTTGGGGGATGAAATGGGGAGGAAGGGCAGAACAAGAGTAGAAAGAGAGAATCCCAAGCAGGCTCCACACTGTCAGTGCAAAGCTCGATGCTGGGCTTGGACTCAGGAACCATGAGATCATGACCTGAAGTCGGACACTTAACCGACTGAGCCACCCAGGTGCCCCTAAAAGCTTTATTTTTAAAGTAACTATGTAATATAATCTTATTTCCTTAACTAGGTTCCTATTTTTCAATCTCTCCTCCCTTTTTTCCTGTTACAAAGATGATTGTAGTGAACCCATATCCCTATATCTGATTATTGTCTTGGGAGAAATTCTTAGATCTAGAATGACTAGGCCTGAAGTATAAGCATTTTTTAGGTTTAATTTTAATTTTTTATCAAATTAGCACATGTACATAATTTTAAACCTCAAATACCATGGGCGTATAACAGTCACAGTCCCCTGCCCTATACTTCTGTTTCTGCCCCCATTGCTGACTTCAGTTCCTCAAATACAAATATACCTTTAACTTTTTGAGTTATTTCTTCTAATATATGTTTTCATATTTCTCATTAACGTGTTTATCCTGCTTTTCCTTATCTTGCAATTTTCAACATTATCTACTGATTTTCTGTAACGGGGGATGGGAACTTAGCTTTTTGACACTACTTACAAACCTACATTGTATTTTGTGGTTCTACACCATTGCCCACACATTCTCCCTCATCCTCCAGAACCCTGTTATCCTGATGCTGTTGTTGTTGAATGAGGGGTCAGTGCTTACTCTATAAAGACACTGCTTAGCCATCCAGTTAAATGGTATGATAATGAATTGCCTTTTTGGTACATCTTTTTGTTTCTCTCAGAGTTAATAATTCTTAAATTTCTTAGTTTTAATTAATTAGAGCAATAAATATTTACTAATTACTTTCAGGATGCTGGAAGTATATCAGTATGAACAAAACAGACAAAAATTCTTGGCCTTACCAAAATTCAGCTCTGAGTTTTTCCATCAGAATTGCTCTTCATATGGCCAGCAGATCAAAGAGTCCATTAGATACATTTTTTATTGAACACCTTTCTTCCCAGAGCCTTTTACCCTGCTGTAGTCTGACCTGGTGGCTTTCTGGACCTGCTGTTCAGTTCTCCTGGGGTTGTCTGTTTCTGTGCCTTGGGAAGAACCTTTCCCTTCTCCTGTGTTGTTGGGTCTCCTAGTTCCTGGATTCATGTCTTCCTCTTTTTTGGTTTATTCCCTCAACTGGATAAAGCTCATCTTCTAGTAGTTTCCTCAGTACAAGGGGAGAAAATTTTTGAAGTTTCTTGAGTATTGGAAAATAAGATTTTAAAAAATTGAGGCATAATTGGCACATTATATTAGTTTCTGATAAACAATACATTGATTTGATATTTGTAATAAGTCTAGTTAATGGAAAATATTTTTATTCTATCTTGAATGATACATTGGTTAAATGTAAAATTAGTTGAATGTCAAATTCTAGGTGTAAGAATTACTTTCCTTAAAAACCTGAAAACCTGTTTCTTTGACTGGTTTTTGGTGTTGTTTTTGGGAAGTCCAGTGGCATTTTCCTACCTGGGTGTGACCTGTGGCCCTTCTGAAAACTTCTGGAATTTACTCTCTGCCCTGTGTTCTGACATTTCTTGAGCTGGTGTGGGCCATATTTCATCATGATTCTGACCCCTTCATGGACTCCTGCCATTGAGATGTTTGGGTCTTCCTTGTGTGGAAAGTTTTCTTGAACTATTTATTTAATCATCCTTGCTCCTTACCCTACCTCACGTTTCCTTTTAGAACAGTAATTAGAATTTGCACATACATGATTGATTTCCCCTCTCTTTATGCTTAACTTTGCTCTCCTCTTACCCTTCTTTTCATCTTTTTGCACTATTTTCACAACTTTGTATGCAGCTTTTCTCCTGAATGTGTTAATTCTTCTATTTTAGTCTTCATTTACCAGAGTGCTTGTTCTCTCAAGGTTCCTTTTTTTTTTTTTTTAAGTTTGTTTATTTTTGAGAGAGAGTGAGAGAGAGCAGCAGAGGGGCAGAGAGAGAGGGAAACAGAGGATTCAAAGCAGGCTCTGAGCTGTCAGCCAGCACAGAGCCTTAATGCTGGGCTCAGACTCATGAACCATGAGATCATTACCTGAGCTGAAGTCGGATGTTTAACCTACTGAGCCACCCAGGAGCCCCATCCTTCTTTTTCTTTCTTTCTTTCTTTCTTTCTTTCTTTCTTTCTTTCTTTCTTTCTTTCTTTCTTTCTTTCAATAGCATCCTTTTCTTGTTCTGGTTTTATGAATCAATATATTTTTTGCTTATCTGTTAGATATTTATTCCAAGATTACCGTATCATTAAATAATTTTGTTTTCTGCATTATTGCTGTTTCCTCTAAGTTTTGTTCTTTTTCTCTCTCTTTCTCTTAAGGAGTTCATTTTGATTTCTTTCATGTTAGAGTGTTTTCTTGAATGTTTGGTAACCTATCGGTGTTACTTCATATTTGAGGGAAGGCCGTATGCAGTGCTGTGGTTTGCCGTGGATGAGGGTTGACAGCTACTGGGTCTTCTCACAGGGAACCAAAGATGGCATGAGAAGACCCCAGATGTTTGTACTTGTCTTTTCTCTCTCTGGTTAGTTTCCTCAGAGATGAGTTCGCAAGTGCCCAGGGGACCAAAAGTGTCACTGCTAAAACTCTGCTGCACAGCTGGAGACAGGGGCCTTTGAAAATAGGGAGTAGAGACCTCACTTGCACTTTAGTCTCTCTGCTACTCTAGGTCTAGAACCTTTTTTGTTCCAGCGTCTCCAGAGAGCCAACCTTTGCTCTTTGTGACCTGAAGTCTCTCTTGTTAACGTGTTAAAACTTGATCGACATTACACGTTACACTCTCACCAATTAAATGAGTATTCCTGTTTTACATTCTCTAAATACTTGGTATTTTCTTAAAAAAAAAAAAAACTTGCTGATAATATATAGAAAATGATATTTTACAAGTGTTTCTGTGATTACTAGAGAAGTGGAATGTTTTCCCTGTTTCATGGGACTTGTATATTATATGACTGTCCTGTTCTTGTCTTTGTTTTTATTCTCCTGAGCACCCATTGAAGTTTGGATTCTGTTGCTGCTGTCTGGAAATGAAGGCCTCCTTTATTTTGTTGGTTTTGTGTGATTATCTCCCCGACATGGCATTAGCAGCCTCCTTTGAGGATAGAGGCACTGAAATGCTTTATCTGGCACATGATAGGCATTTCTTATCAGAGAGGTCAACATCAATTCAGCTAAAAGCCTCAGTGGCCGTTCTAGACCTGTTTCTGCCTCTTAAGGTGCTATATATGAGTTAGACCAGATGGCCCATAGGCCAAAATGGACCCCACAGCCTATTTGTGTAAATAAATTTTTACTTGAACACAGCCATGCTTATTGGTTTAGGTATTGCCTATGGCTGCTTTTACATGACAGTGGCAGAGGTTGAATACTTGTGATAAAGATCATTAAAATCTACAACATTTATGGTCTGGCCCTTAAAAAAAAAGTTCACCAACCCTTGAACTAGACATTTGTTTGTTGCTTAACACCATGTAAGTATTTACAAAGGCTCGTGAAAATTGATGGTTCCTTATTCTCATGAATAAAAACTAATAAGTATGATTGTCAGGCCTGCTGCAAAAACTAATAACTAAGCTGACACTGGCAGTTCTTTTTCTTCAGACGATATATGTGAGTGAAATCCTACCCTTCTGTAAATTTCCCAAGTACTTGGTTTCCAGGAATATTGCTTTTGTAGCCAAATGGTACCCCAAAGCCATCCCACTTGCATTTTCCCTCTCTTTCTCCATTCCCCACACCTTCTAGAAATACCAGATATACAAAAGGGGCTTAATGTGCTCAAACCTCTCGTTGTTGATGTTTTCACAGCACTGCAGAAAGAAATTGTGTTTAAACAATAATAAGCAGTAGGGGCCCCTGGGTGGCTCAGTAAGCATCTGAATCTTGATTTCAGCTCAGGTGATGATCTCACGGTTTTTGAGTTCCAGCCCCACATCGGGCTCTGCACTAACCATGCTAAGCCTGCTTGGGATTCTCTCTCTCTCTCCTCTCTGCAGCCCCTTCTTAAAACAAATGAACTTAAAAAATAACAAGCAGTAGACAGATGCCAGTGGTTAGCATGTGGAAGATGAAAGACTCTTCACATGTTTAAACCACCAGTGGTTTTTAGACATCCTTCAGCTCACTTGTCTGTAGGGCCCCAGGCTTCCTCCTGTGGCTTCACCATTGGGGCCATCACCTCCATTTCCTTGGAATCCAGAATTCTCAAGGGCTGTATTTCTGCCGGGGTGGAGCACCCTGGCTTGGCTGTCACCTGTTGCATGGTCATTGCTCGATGGGGCTGCTTTTCTGCCGTGTAGACCTGGCCCTGCCTCGCGGACTTTAGGAGGAGAATGACTGCTGGGCGCCATGCTCTCGGAGACTGCCTCTCTCTTGCTGTGTGCTCACATCCCCTCTGTGGCTCTTCCTGAGTATATGCCAACACAATGCACGTCGTTCGTGGCCTGGACCCAGAGCTGTCAGCGACTGCTTCTCACGTGCTCACACGCGCTGTGTGAGGCAGGGCGTGCTGGCGGCAGCACACTGTGTGTTAACGGATAGGGATGTATATGCAGAAAGGGTCAGCACAGCAGGTCTGAGAGTGCTGTCCTTGGAAAGCCCTGCTGACAAGGTTGGCCCCATGGCTGGCATCTGGGAAGTGGGATATTAGGAGCGTTCCTGCCATTCCCCAGTAAGAGTGGCTCACTCTGCCTAAACTGTGCAAGTAATATGTTTATGCCAAACATGTGCTTTCCTCCTGGAAGTCATTACGCTTGTCATTTGTGAGTCCACTAGGAGAGGACTCTAAAGCTTAGGCCTGGTGACCTCTGGACTGCACCCCCTGTGCCTTTCCCTTTGCTGACCTCATCTGGCATCCCTATGCTGTGATAACTCTTAGCTATGAGTCCTCCACCAAAGTTGGGAGGGGTCCTGGACACCTCCCTCTGGTAAAAGGCCTTATTCTCAGAGCTGGCTCTCAGAATGTCCAGACGTCTCCAGGCTATGTGAATTCGAGACAGACCAGTTAGTGTCTGGTCGTTCTACACACGTATTCTTACGTCCGTCCTCTCTTTGAGAAAGCGTACACTTGAAACCAGTGGAGCGATATCCAGAAGAGCCACCCCCACCAGGTTTCTCGTGGCCAGTTGATGCCCGGTGGTGTGTTCTTCTCTTTGACTCTTTGACCATTTCTGGTGGGAGCTGTGTGTTCGTTCTTTCTCTGGTTATGTGTCCAGAGGGGGTTTTGTGGGAAATTAAAGCAAGTGATAGAGACCATTTCCACTTAACAGTGCAATAAATTTGGGGGCTGGTGGTTTGCTTGCCTTCTTCCTTCTTGTTTTGTCTTCACATGCAAACCTGCATTCCTTCCCGCCTCGTATTGTGTCTTAACACTTTGTTTTGTACTGAACTCCAACCCCATAATGGTCCCTCTGAAACCTCTCCGGATCTTCCTTTAATTCCCCATTGGACATGTGGCTTCCATGGCTGTTTTTTTTTCTTTAAAAAAAATTTTTTTTTCAACGTTTATTTATTTTCGGGACAGAGAGAGACAGAGCATGAACGGGGGAGGGGCAGAGAGAGAGGGAGACACAGAATCGGAAACAGGCTCCAGGCTCTGAGCCATCAGCCCAGAGCCTGACGCGGGGCTCGAACTCCCGGACCGCGAGATTGTGACCTGGCTGAAGTCGGAAGCTTAACCGACTGCGCCACCCAGGCGCCCCTCCATGGCTGGTTTTAAAAAGGGCGTTCCCTCCCTTCCCATGCCCCCCCACCCGCCACCCCCACCTGAAAATGGCCACCATCAGGTTGTCCAGGCATAACTAATCACTGTGATGGAGGGGCTTGCCAATTCTGTGGCTTTGTCTCTATTTGGTGTCTGCTGTCAGCAGAGAAAGAACACACCAGAGGGACCGAAATGCAAAGCAAGACCCAACTCGTTAGCAATTTACCATAATGATAAAAAAGCATAGCAGAAAACACTTCTGTTTGGTGGAGCCAAGTAGAGCTAGAGCAATCACTTGGTGATTACATAGGATACACGGAGTCTGAAAATTAATTGAGCCTCTATTAGCTGCTGGGGCCATAATGTAAGATGAAGGCGACAAAGACATCACTTTCAGGGAGTTACATTCTAGTTGGGGATACAGGCAGTAGACAAACAGGTTTGTGTATGATAATAATGTCAAGTAGCAATAAGAGCAATAAAAACCAACAAGGTTAAGAGAGAGAAAAAATTACCTCAGACAGGGTGAGAGTGCATTTTGCATGGTTGGGGAAGGCCTCAGAGAAAGTGCAGTGTGAGCCAAAATCTCAATGAACTGAGGGAGCCACTAGCTGGAAAGACACTGAAGACTGAGGAGATGGCCAACTGGGAGACAGATGGTCTAGGAGTCCATTCCTTGGCATGTCCATAGTCCAGAGTGAGGCCCCAATGCCCCAGTGCAGCAAATGAGGGCAGGAGGGATTGGAGCTGAGGTAGGAAGCTTTGTAGGCCAAGTTAGGGTCATTCATTGGCTGGTGTGAGGATATTTTTATGCTAACTATGGAGCAGCTGCCAAGATTACTTGTAGACCCAGTTTTTCCTAGAAGCTTATAAAACTTGGGCCCTGCTAGAATAATATGATGTTCTTTATTTGGTGGTCACTCAGGCAGCATCAAGCGTTGCTTCGTCTCCCCCTTGTATCAGACAAAAACTGGTCCTCTTGGGACCTTCCATGATTATGTATCTACAGGGTTCCCCTCACAAATTTTTTCACACGGAGGTTGTGTCAGACCAGGATGGGATGACATATGTGATTATATCATCTTTTCTTTGTTTGGCATTTGACATTTTTAATTTGTGAAAGTGTCAGGCTCACTTAGAATGAATGAGTAAAATGGAAGCTTTCCTTCACGTTGGCAGATAAACAGTGCCTCATTTAGTGAGTCCTTTTTAGGTTGTGTCTGTGTCTTTGGAATGAAGTGTCTACCAGGAGAGGTAGAACAGGAAGCAGTACTAGAATGTTCCACCAGTGGTCTGTCTTGGAGAACAGTGAAGAATGTCATGTGCTCAAATGGTCCTGCCCTTAAGCAGGAGAGCTGGCTCCATGCTCCTTCCAGTCCGTCGTGTGGTATCTGGTAACAGGAGGGTCTGCTTCTGTTGCCAGCCGTAATCAATATCTTTTTTAAAAAAAGTTTATTTATTTATTTTGATGGGGGGGGGTGCAGAGAGAGAGGGAGAGAGAGAGAATCCTGAGCAAGCTCTGCGCCATCAGCCCAGAGCCTGATGTGGCGCTTCATTTCACCTCTGAGATTGTGACCTGAGCTGAAATCAAGAGTCAGTCACTCAGCTGACCAAGCCACCCAGGCACCCCACTAATCAGTAGTTTTCATTTAAGGATACATTCAGTTCTCGTTTCTTTAATTATGAAATTAGAGGATTTGGGTTCCAACCCAGACTTCTACAACTTTAATAGGATTTAGGTTTATTCCCCGCCCCGCCCTGCCACACCCCAGCCAGTCCAGTGTCCCAAATGTCACTGAGTGGGTTTTCTTCTTCTTTGACTTGGGCCATAGCTGGTGGCTGAATTTCCATTTGAAGTTCTCTGTTCCATGAACAACTCTTGGAACCATTGGTTTACCTCCTATAGACTTTCCATGACACACAGGGAATCTATCAAAGCACATGACTTCCTGCTTATACAGCATTTTAAAGAGTCACGGTAGTTGAGCCAGATACCTAAGTTGATAAGAACTGGTAGGTACCTGGAAGGCTGTTTCAAGGCGGGGCCTCCAGATAGCTTCCCGATGAAAGAGGTTATGGGCCTCCACTCCTCCCTTCCCAGATAATGTGCCTGGCTCAGGGCAAATCCACTGTTGTCACTGGTAAAACTAGCAAGCAGTCATGCCTCTAGGTGAGTATAGGTCCTTAATAGGCCTTCATACATGAGAGGTTGTGTATTCTTGCTTAATGACAATTTGTTTTGGGTACCACTGTGCACCCTGGCCCCTTCTGCATGCTTTTATAACATGTATATGATAATAAGTGTTACTATTCAGTGAGTGGAAAATATGCAGATTGAAAAATGGATGGTGGATTCATTAAATTGCAAACAAATGCATTATCAGTGGGCACTTGGTTCTAAGCACGAGGATGGTTACTCATGCTGTGATTTTAGTATAAAAAGTGTGAAGGGAAATTAATGCATGCCTGCAGGTGTTAATATGAATAAATGCTTTGCTGCTTTTTTTTTCCTTCCACATATCTACCTCTGTCTTTCTCCTTCCCTGCCTCTGTTTATTCCTCTTCCTGTAAATTGAAGAAAAGCCAAGCTGGAAAACTGTCTGTATTGATAATGGCCAAACCCCTTGAAGCTAGATTGACTGACATGGGGCTATACAGCAGCTCCCAGGGCTGAGTCTGTGGCTTTGCTAGAATGAGGTGAGAAACTCTTCTGTCCTTACTCTAGGTCCCTTCTTGCACAGAGCACTATGGCAGTTGTAAAACACACTGGGGAGATGGGAGGGCTGGACCACATGCTCTGGAAGGCAACTTGATCACTTGGCTCCCCTTCCAGTTTCCTGCCTGCTTGTTCTCTGGATGTTGGAGTGTCCAAGCAGGTGAATCATGCAGGGAGTAGTGTTTGAACTGCTTCACACAGCATTTCCAATTCAGTAGAGAGGGCCTGTCCACTTTTCTGGTGCCTGAGTAAGGGACAAATAAAGGAGAGAAATGAAATTGTATTCCACATTCTTTCATGGTGGCTGACCTGCACTGTTCCTGATACTCATTACAAATAGCACCACCTGTTGTGTGGCTTCATGGACCTTTTAAGCAGTGGGAAGACCTTCATGCCAGCATTAAAGTAAGTGTCTACATTTTCATGTTTTCATTTTTATTTTCCTCTATTTCCAAGTCTTAACCTAGAGTCCCTACATAAGAATTTTATTGGGATGTTATGTGATTTTGCTTCAGAAACCACTAGGATTTAGTAGTCAGGGTATGAGTTTCATACTTCTGGGACAAATATAGACAACAAAGTAACAGAGTCTAACAAAGGGTTTTTATCCCAAGTTCTTCCCAGTGCAGGTCAAGTTCTGTCAGAGGGCATGGTGGTTCTGCATGGTGAGGGCTGTGGTTTTATAAAAGGCAGATCCAGATACATGGTTTTCGATGCCATATACATCGATTTACATTTGGTGGCTCTGAAGGGGTTTGAAGATGCCCGAAAAAAAAAAAAAAACTGGAGACTTGGAGTGGGCAGAAAAATCTAGAAATTACGGTTAAGTTGAATACGGTCATAGTAGAGCCAGACTGTGCTAGAAGGATGTGCTGAGGCTGGCCGTGGAATAGAGACCCATATCAGCTATGTGGCTGTCCTCAGGCAAGGAAAATGCAGTCATTCTGGGGTCCTCTTTCAGTCATGCCCAGACATTAGAGCTATGAAATAGAATGTAATAGGAAAGTAATCTTCATGGTGTCGATAATGGATTTCCCTGTGATTGGCCTTCTCTTTTGTTCTCTTTCTCTCGTCTCGGTCTTTATTTTAGTAGGTGGCTTTATTATCATTATGACGGATATTCATTCCATTTTGAACAGCACACAGATTCTCCCTAAGTATTACAAGAGCAAAAGTAGTGGCCTTGCTGGCGACCTGTCTGTGATGTTGCTGGCTTCAACCAAACGGGCAAGGGCTATTGAGAGTTTCTGTAGGAAGCATCAGGAGTACTGTGGGGCAGTGTTGATACCCAGCAGGACCGGGTTCAGGAAGCTTGAGTGGCACCAAGCTGCAGTTTGTATTTCAGTTTCTTAAACCTTCTCATGACAAATACTCCCCCATCTTCATCCAGGTTCTCCTTGAGGATAAGGGGGATGAGTGCTCTGCTTTCACAGCTTTCCTTCCAAAGCATGGGAATCTCTGGGTTTAGGATTTGTGGTGGGACCTCAGAATGACTGCGGCTTTATTTGAGAGGTAGAAGGCAAGGTGAAAGCTTTCGGAGGTGAAGGGTTGTTCATCTAGTAGCATTTGGCAGCTTCAAGCACATGTTTGTTTGTTCATATTTGAATTTTGACTCTTTAGATTTGCCATTTAGGCCAAGAGGGGAGGTGGAGGGAGAAAGGAGTGGGCAACAGACTAAATGCATTAAATTTCATCTAGCATGGAGGCAGAGCCAATTATATTTGAGCTGCTGTAGTTTTCTACATGGCTGTGTACCAGCAAATTGGGGTGGACACCTAGTACTCCAAAAATACAAAAAACAAAAAGGAAAACCTCACACAATTTAAAAGTCCACTACTACCTTATATGGCTAGGTGAACCTGGACATCAGTTTCTGGAATTTGTGGGCACTAAACACTAAATGTTAAATTTCTTGGTTTGTTATTGAGGGAGTGGCTGGCGCATTCATTTTGTCTGATTTCCTGTTCTTAATATCCTTGGCATCAAGTTTACATTGGTAGAAGGTTGTTAAATATTCTTTTTTTTTTTCCCTTTGTAGCATATGACTAGAATTTAAGGTTCTTTTCCTTCCTCTTTCTTTTTGACCCTCTTTTGTTTCTCCCTTTCACTTTTGGAAATTAATTTTAATCCTTGGAAGAAAAACCAGTTATTCTTACAGCATATATGAAAGACAGACAAAAATAGAGAATCTTTTTATACAGCTGACCTTGTTTTGTACATGTTGTAATCTATGTCATGTAACCTCTCTTTTTTCCATTACTTACCTTACCTTGCTAAAATAGCGGAGTTGATAGCCTTATGCCTGGAGTTGCTGCTGTTCTTGACCCCAGCTCAGCAGGGTACTTTCTAGCAGGACAGGGCAGGCTGAGAAAACCAGCAGCTTCATTGACATAGAGGGGGAGGCCGATGTGATTTGGAGCAGAGTATAGCAAAATCCCATGTCCAGTCAGTAACAGTAGTGATCTTCGGAGACAAAGGGGAGCACAACTGGCGGAGCTAGATTAAGGTTGCCTTCTGGTTTGGGGCAAGCAGTGAACCAGAAGACTAGCCACATGTTTAGTATGGAGATCTAGGAAAGAAGACTGGCATAAGTAGCTTTTCTAAGCTCTTCACAAATCTGTGCAAGAGAGAAAAGAGAGGGCCACACTGTCTTCTCCTCCTTAGCTGACTATGAACTTGTGTGTACATACAGAGGCAACACAAGAGGACACAGCAGAAAATAAGAGCCTGGAGAGATTTAAGTACTGCTGAATATTGAATATGCTACTGACAAACCGATCTCAGACCAATATTGGCTGGCTACTAAGCTGCACAGACATAAAGGTGATCCCTAGGACTCTAAGCTTAAACACTTTAAAAACTTAGAATTAAAACACAAACCAGGGGCACCTGGGTGGCTCAGTCAATAAGGCAGCCGACTTTGGCTCAGGTCATGATCTCAAGGCTCATGGCTTTGAGCCCCACGACGGGCTCTGTGCTGACAGTTCAGAGCCTGGAGCCTGCTTCAGATTCTGTGTCTCCCTCACTCTCTGCCTTTCCCTGCTCAGGCTCTGTCTCTCTCTCAAAATAAATAAAATAAACATTAAAAAAATTTAAAAAAAACTCACAAACTTAAGCACAGACATCTCAACAGCCAGATACAATGGAGGAAATGCATTCCACAGATTTAGTCTCAGTAAATTGCTAAACATACAAAAAAATAGCAACAACAGCTCTGGAGGTGGAGTGAGGATCAGAGTCCAGAGCTGCTATAATATATATCCAAGATGTCTATTTTTAGCAAAAATTTATGAAACATGCAAAGAAACAGCAGGTGATCTATACTTGTGGGGGAAAAGTGGTTACTAGAAACTGAGTGGGCTCAGATCACGAACTTAGCAAAGACTTCAAAACACCTTTTAGAAGAATGTCAGGAAACCATGTTTTAAAAATTCAAGGAAAATATGATGACAATGACACAATTAGGGAGAAACTATAAAAAAGAGCCAAATGGATATTTAAGAGTTCAACAGTAAAATAACTGAAATGAAAAAGTTCACCAAAGGGACCCATGGTGATATTTGAGATGTCAAAAGAAATAATTAGTGGGCCTAAAGATGATTACAAATGATCCAATCTGAAGAATAGAGTATAAAAAGAATGATGAATAGTTAAGTCTCGGAGACCTGTGTGAATTCAAGCATATTAGTATGCCATATGTACATATACATATATATACACATACATATATATATATACATATATACACATACATATATATATGTACATATATATATATATGTACATATATATATATATATATATATGTACATATATATATAGCGTACACACACACCAGGAGCTGAAGAAGAAGAGGAAAAAAAAAAAGATCAGAAAACATATTTGAAGAAATAATGGCTGAAAACCTAAAAAAAATTGATAAAGACCAATATATTCAATGAATCCAGAGTAAAAAACACAGAGATTAACACATAAACACATCATAGTCAAACTATTGAAAGACAGAGAAAATTTTGAAAGCAATAAGAGAAAAACAACTTATCCCATCAAAGACAGTGGTAACTAGAAAGCAGTGTTGTACAAAGTGGTGTAAGAGAAAAAAACAGCAAGTAATTCCACTTCCAGCAAAACTATCCTTCAATAGCGAAGGCAAGATGAAAACCTGTTCAGACACATGAAGACTCAGATATGTTGCTAAGTAGACCTGCCTTACATGAAAAACTAAATGATCTCTTATGCTAAAAGAAGATGTCACTAGATGCTAACTTTGAATCCACACAAAGAAGTAAAGAACACAATATAAGGCAAATGTATGGATAAAGATACAAGATTATAGATAGAGGTGGGTATGTTTTTTTTTTCTTGTTTAAGATTCTATAAAAATAACTATAACATTGAGTTGATAACACGTATTGTGATTTAGAAGTTTAAACATTAATATTAGAAGAAAGGTTTCAATCAATAACTTAAGCCTCTACACTAAGAAACAAGAAAACGAGGAGCAAAACCAACTCAAAGCAAACAGGATTCTGAAAATAATATAAGGTGAAAATCAGTGAAATAGAAATCAAAACAACAGAGGAAATCTGGGGCACCTGGGTGGCTCAGTCAGTTGGGCGTCCGACTTCGGCTCAGGTCGTGTTCCTATGGTTCATGTTTCAAACCCTGTGTTGGGCTCAGTGCTGACAGTTCAGAGCCTGGAGCCTGCTTCAGATTCTGTTTCTCCTTCTATCTGGCCCTCCCCTGCTCACTCTCTCACTGTCTCTCTCAAAACTAAATAAACATTAAAACAAAATTTAAAAACGATAGAGGAAATCACTGCAACCAAAAGTTGGTTTTTTGGAAAGATCAAGAAAATTGACAAACTCTTAGGTAGATTGATGAAAAAGGGAACAGGAGATAAAGCTACCAAAATCATGAATGAAAAGGGAACATTACTAATGACCTTACAGAAATTTAAAAGATTATAAGGGAATACTATGAATAAGTTTATGCCATCATAGTAGATAATTTTGATGAAATGGACAGATTTCTAGAAAGACACAAATAATCCATACTGACTCAAAAATGTCTGAATAACTTGATAACAAATAATGAAATTGAATTAGTCCTGAAAACTCTTCCTACAAAGAAAACTCCAGGCTTACTTGGCTTTACTTGTGAACTTTATCAAATATTTAAACAGGATGTGATCCCAATCTTTCACAAACTTTCATAAACTATAGGAGGTATTCCTTCCCCACTCTTTCTATGCATCCACTATTACTTAGTTGAACAAAAACCTCACAAAGAAATCTACAGATTATGGACTCCTATGAACACAAACACAAAAATTCTTAAAATCCAAAAATACCAAGTCCAGCAACATATAAAAAGGATTACACATCATGACTAATTGAAATTTATCCCAACAATGCAAGTTTGGTTTAACATTCAGTAATTATTCACATAATGCCATAGTAATAGAACAAAGGTTAGAAATCACACATCACCTTAATAGATTGAGAAAAAGCATTTGAGAAAGTTCAACATTGACTCATGAAAAAATTCTCAACATCATAGGAAAAATCTACAGGTAGTATCATATTGAATAGAGAAGAACTGAATGCTTTTCTCCTAATATCAGGAAAAAGGCAACATTAGCAAATTATTTCCATAAAGACTTAGAAAAAATAACCTAGATTATTAAAAAAACTATTAAGTCCATAAGAATGTTGTGTTTTCTTTTTAGCTAAATTGTTTAAGGTCAGTTATTTTCTTTTAGAGTATAAATGTGTATCTCTTTATATGTTAATGTTGAATTCTCTGAATAAATAATATTAAAAATTTAGCATTAGAATATTATTTCCATTTTCCACTCCATAAGTCTTGTCCATATTTTTTTCACGATCTCTAATAATGCCCAGAGAATTGCAGAGCTATTTTTAAGGGAACTGGATATCATTCAAATCAAATTCTGTTGGTACAAATCTTTGCTTATCAAAATTTAACACCAACAAAATAAATTTCTGAGTTTCCAGTTCTTGGAAACTATTTTCATTGTGACATAAATTCAAGACCACAGATGAATTTGTATGGTCCCTTGAAGTCTGTTTCCGTTAGATGTTACCCGAAGTACCTCAAAGAACCAAATCTGGGCTGGGAACAGGGGAAGGGGTGGTTTTCTATGGTGGTTGAGTGTTGATGTTTGGTTGGGGGCTATTTGTGTTTGGCTCACAGGGGCCATGGGTTGGAATTGGGCTGGTTAGGTATAATGTGTAAAAGCTGAGACGATTGCAAGGCAACAAGCATGAATGCAGGTTCAAACTGTAACTTGCTCTGAATGAGGAGGGTAAAAGAAGAATGGAGTAAGAAAGTGACATTTAAAAAATGATTCTTCCCCTTTCCTCTGAAAAGAGAGATGTCCCCATTTGAGAATAATATTTTTGCCCAGGTCTTTTTGACAGCACTTTTCCATCTTGACCAGAAACACATGAGCTTGTCATTTCTCCTTCTCCCTAGGGGTTCATATTTGACCTTCCCCACCACCATCACCATATTTGATTCACAGAACCTGTATCAATTGTGGGAGCCGTTGTTGTTCTGTTATTCTGGGGAATACAAAAATAGACTGGTACATGGCCACTGACCCTGCAGAATTTAGTCTTCATTGACTTTGCAATTATTTTTGGGTTATGCTATTGTGCACATGCAAACATACCCCAATTAGAGGACAAAGTGAACACAAGACAAGCTCTAGAGGGTGCAGTACAGACGAAAAATTTTACGGAAGTTCACAGGCAGCCTGTGGGTATCTACTTGAGCTGAAGTATTCTTGCAAAATTTCATGCAAAAGGGAGAATTTGAGCTACACCTGCAGGCTGTGTTGGATATTGAAAGTTACTTGAATGACCTTCAATAAGTTGAATAAATGGAAACAAGATTTCTATGTAAACTTCTGTAACTCTTTGATTTTGCTTTATTTTTGAAAATAGGGGGCACCTGGGTGGCTCAGTTGGTTGAGTGTCCGACTTTGGCTCAGGGCATGATCTCCCTGTTTGTGAGTTTGAGTCCCGCATTGGTCTCACTGCTGTCTGTGCTGTCTGTGCGGAGTCCGCTTCAGATCCTCTGTCCCCCCCCCCCCCCACCCCTCTCCCACTCGTGCTCTCTCAAAAACAAAATATTTTTTAAAATGGGACGCATCTGCATCAGGATCTTATTTCAGCATGATGAACTACTAGTATTGATGAGGGTGGTTGCACTGTCTGTTCTGATTTCATAGTGGTAGGTCCAAGCCAAATGGGAGGAAAAGCTAAAGAACTTGGAGAAATTCTTTCCCTCTCTTATCTAGGATTAACATAATATTTAGATAAACATTTAATATTTACCCCCTCTCTCGTCTTTTATTCCTTAACAGTTTCAAATTGGGTATGGATAGGCTCCATCCAAAACAAAAAAAAAAAGAAGTTTCCTCTTCAAAGCTGTCTTTAACCCCATAATGTGTGTCCAAAAACCTCCTTGGGCAATGTTCCCTTCCTATAGGAAGCACTCACCCCTGGAACATATAAACCTTGCCTCTTCCCAGCATCCACCTCCCTGGCTTTCCCTTTGCCATTCATGGAACTCTGTGAATATCTCTCATTTGGTATCATTCAGTTTTTGTCAGATAGTTATGAAACTCATTAGTGATTACTTTATAAAATTTTTTTATTATCTTTAATAATATCCTGTTCTACTCTTGTGATTCTAGGGAGTTTTCATTCCAAGAAATGAGACATTTATTTTTTATGTTGCTAGAATCCTTGCTTTTTACTTTTATATTTTATCATTATTTGAATTATTTAAAAAAATTTTTTTAGTATACTTAACATACAGTGTTCTGTTACTTTCAGGTGTATAATATAGAGATTCAACAATTCTACACATTACACAGTGCTCATCATGATAAGTGTACTCTTAATCCCCATCACCTATTTCTCCCATCCCCCCACCTGAAATCATATGGTATTTGTCTTTCTCTGATTTATTTCCCTTCACATAATACTCCCTGGATCCAGCTGTGTTGTTGTGTTGGCAAGATTTCATTCTTTTTTATGGCTGAGTAATATTCAATGCTATATACACACCCCACATCTTTTTTATATGTTCGTTCATTGATGAGAACACTTGGGTTGCTTCCATAATTTAGCCATTGTGAAGCTGCAGTAAACATAGGGGTGCATGTATCTTTTTGAATTAGTGGTTTTGTATTCTTTGAGTAAATAGTAGTGGAATTACTGGATCGTATGGCAATTCCATTTTTAATGTTTTGAGGAACCTCCATACTGTTATTCACAATTGCTATACGAGTCTGCATTCACACCAACAGTGCCTGAGAGTTCTTTTACCTCCACATCCTCAACAGCACTTTGTATTTCTTGTCTTTTTTATTCTAGCCATTCTGACAGGTATGAGGTGATGTCTTACTGTGGTTTTGGTTTGCATTTCCCTGATGATGAGTGATGTTGAGCATCTTTTCATGCATCTGTTGGCCATCTGGATGTCTTCATTGGAGAAATGTCTGTTCATGTCTTCTGCCCATTTTTAAATTGGATTGTTTTTTTGTTGTTGAGTTGTAAAAGTTTTTTGTATGTTTTGGATATTAACCCCTTATTGGATATATCATTTACAGATACCTTCTCCTATTCAGTAGATTGTTTTTTTTTTTTTTTTTGTTTTATTGATGGTTTCCTTCACTATGCAAAATCTTTTTATTTTGATGTAGTCCCAAAGGTTTATTTCTGCTTTTTTTCCCTTGCCTGAGGAGACCTATCTAGAAAAATCTTGCTATGGCTGATATCAGAGAAATTTCTCTGTGTTCTGTGTTTTCTTCTAGGAATTTTATGATTTCAGGTCTTACATTTAGGTCCTTAATCTATTTTGAGTTTATTTTTACATAGGTTGTAAGAAAGCGGTCCAGTTTCATTCTTTTGCGTGTAGCTGTCCAGTTTTCTCAACACCATTTGTTGAAAAGATGGTCTTTTCCCATTGCATATTCTTGTATCCTTAGTCATTGATTGATTGGCCATATAATCATGGGTTCATTTTGGGGCTCTCTATTCAGTTCCATTCATCGGTGTCTGTTTTTGTGCCAGTACCATACTGTTTGATTACTACAGCTTCGTAGTATATCTTGGGATTGGGGATTGTGATACCTCCAGTTTTGCTCATCTTTTTCAAGATTGCTTTAGCTATTTGGGATGTCTTGTGGTTCCATACAAACTTTACTATTATTTGTTCTGGTTCTGTGGAAAATGCTACTGATACTTTGATAGAAATTGCATTAAATCTGTACATCTCTATGGGTAGTATGGACATTTTAACAATATTTGTTGTTTTAGACCATGAGCGTGGACTATCTTTGCATTAGTATTCAGTTTCTTTCATCAGTGCTATATAGTTTTCAGAGTACAGGTCTTTCTTAAGGTTATTCCTAGATATTTTATTCTTTTTGGTGCAGTTATAAATGGGATTTTTTCCTTCATTTCTTTTTCTGTTACTTCTGTTAATGTATACAAACGCAATGGATTTCTGTATGTTGATTTTGTATCCTGCAACCTTACTGAATTCATTGATCAGTTCTAGTAGTTTTTTGGTGGAGTCTTTAGGGTTTTCTTCATGTAGTGTCCTGTCATCTGCAAATAGTGAGTTTTACATTTTTCTTACCAATTTGAATGCCTTGTATTTCTTTTTGTTGTGTGATTGCTGTGGTTAGGACTTTCAGTACTATGTTGAATAAAGGTGGTGAGAGTGGACATTCTTGTCTTATTCCTGATCTTAAGGGAAAAGTTCTTAGCTTTTTTACTGCTGAGGATGATGTTAGCCTTTTTTTTTTAATATATATATATGTTGAGGTGTGCTCCCTCTAAACCTACTTGGTTGAGAGTTTTTATCATGAATGGATGTTGTACTTTGTCAGATGTTTTTTCTGCATCTATTGAAATGATCATCTGGTATTTATTCTTTCTCGTTGATGTGATGTATAGTGATTGCCTTTTGATCTGCAAGTAGGTGGCAGAAGTTATGATTAAATTAATGTCTGTGTTCTAGTGAACAGAATGGAAGTAAAGTGAGATTAATTCCTCCCAGTATTGGTTGTTCACTGTAACTTTTGCAGGAGCAACTGTTCTCTGACCCTTCAGTTAATTACTGTATGATTGCTGAAAAATGAAATTCCTAATTACTCCTGTTTCCCTCACTTAGACTCTTTTCCCTTTTCAGTACTTGTTTAGGCACTTAGTTTGAGAGGAAGCAAGCCACATATCACAGGCTGAGAAATCAGGTTGCATGTTGTAAACTGAATTCAAGTGATTTCTGTCAAAGGCTACAGACAGGGAGGAGTGAAATCACAGGCTTTCCTCTGTAAGTGTCTTTCGGATGATTATGTTTCAGGACTGCTGACTCTTTGTGCACACACGTGGCTACATTTTAGAGCAAAGGCCATTATTTAAACCCCTCTTGAGCTTCAGGCTGAGCACTGTAAATACTCCATTAACTAGTCCACTCCAAATAAGGGGCACCTAGATGCAGTCAGTAATCGAGAAAAACACATTACCAACAGATTGTACTTGGCTCTGAGATTATAATTTCCAGAACAAAGATTAAATGTCAGCTCTCTCTGTGCTTTTTTAACCAGTGTAAACTAAGGGAGCCCCTAGCACAGTCACTCCACAGTAAAACAGGTGATATTGGAGGCCCTGGAAAGTACAGTTATTTGAGATGCTTTAAGACCTGTATGAGTTTATTGGAGAATAAGCCTTGCCTTCTGAAGGTGCTTGGCAAAGGGTTAGTGGAGATTAGCAAAGGAAAATAGTGTTCCTTCATATATACTCCTCAATCACAGAGAAAGCATACATTTTTAAAGCAACTTAGCTTAATTTTTATGTCAGAGCAAAATTACATAGAATGCAAGGCACAGATCTTAAGTGGCACCATTTGATGAGTTTTGATAAATGTGTACATCCACAAAACCAGCCCTGCAGGGCAAGATACAGAACATATTCATCACCCCAAAATGTTCTCTCCTGCCTCCTTCCATTCAGTCTCCATCCCCCATAGGCAGTCATTTTTCTGATTTCTATCACCATAGATTAATTGTATCTGTTTGGGGGCTTCATAAAAATGAATCATACAGTATAAACATTTTGTTGTGTCTGGCTTCTTTCAACAAAATATTTTTTTTATAAATCATCCATGGTGCTGCCTATATCAGTAGGGTTTTTTAAAAAAAAATTACAGAGTAGTTTTCTGCTTTATGAATATAGCATAATTGATTTATCTGTTTTCCTGATAATGTACCTGTGAGTCATTTCCAGTTTTGGACTAATAGGAATAATGCTGCCAGAAATACACAAGCTCATCATTTCTTCTAAGTAGTAGACTATATTCCTGTAAGTTGTTAATAATTTTCTCTTATTCTTTTAACGTCTGCATGACTTGTAGTAACATCCTTTTTTTAATTGCTTATATTGCTCATGTATGTTTTCTCTTTTTTGTGATCACTTTTGCTAAGGGTTATACATCTTATTCATCTTTTCAAGGAACCAATTTTGGCTTTGCTAATTTGTCTCGCAGTGGGGATTAAATAGAAACGTAGAACACTCGGAGCGGATGTGTGTGGGTGTGTGTGTGCAGGTACATGCCCACACAAGTGTGTATGTTAAGGAATTTGTTGAAGGGCTTTGACCTTACAGAGTAGTGGGAGCGGGTTTAACAGTTTCTCTAAGTCTTTGTGTCTGACCCTGGAGCTTGAAATGCAGGCTAGGCAGCCAAGAAGTGAGGATATATGTTAACTAGAGTAAAGTAAGAACCTGCTGGAACCCAGAAGACTGAACTGGAGTCCATGATGACAATAGTAATACCTCTTGTTTTTATTTTTTGCCTCTCACCTTGGGATGTGGATGTTCTATAGAAACTGGGGCCCTTTGCCTTGAATGAAAGAGATTTGGGTGGAAGTAAATCATCACTGCTCTAGCTCCTAGATACCAAAAAAAAAAAAAAAAAAAAATCTGTAAATAGTCACACTGACAAAAGGACTGTGTAGGAAAGGGGTTGGCAAACTTTTTCATAAAACACGAGATAATAATAAATATTTTAGCTTCGTGGACCGATGATCTCTGTTACAGGTGTTTGACCCTGCCATTGTAGTGCAGAAGCAGCCATAGACAATGTGTAAATGAATGGTGTGGTTGTATTTCATTAAAGTTTATTTACCAAAAAAAATCCACAAAAAACAAACAGTAGACCGTGAACCATGGACCAGATTTGGCCTCTAAGCTGTAGTTTGCTGTCCCCTGTTCTAGAGATTTTGATATACCTTTTCAACTTAGCACAGTCGGCCTAGGGTTAATGTTTATTAACTTTGTGTTTAGTTCCATTAATCCTGCACCCTTGGTTCTATTGTTAAATATTTTACATCTACAGATGTTTTTAATTTTTTTTTTAAGGTTTATTCGTTTTTCAGAGGCAGAGAGACAGAGCGTGAGTGGCGGAGGGGCAGAGAGAGAGAGGGAGACACATAATCCGAAGCAGGCTCCAGGCTCTGAGCTGTCAGCACAGAGCCTGACGACCTGGGCCGAACTCAAGGACGGCGAGATCATGACCTGAGCTGAAGTCGGACGCTTAACCGACTGAGACCCCCAGGCGGCCCTACATCTACAAATGTTTTAAACCTCACTATACCCTATTATGACTTTCATATTAGACGGTCAACTGATAAATTAAGGGAAGGAAAAAATGATAGTCTTTGATATTTCCCCCGGTAGTAGCATTTATGATGCTTTTTATTCCTTTCTACGATTCTAATTTCCATTTGATGCTATTTTCCTTTCAGCACAGAGAACTTTTTTCTTTCTTGCTTGCCATGCAGGTTTGCTGGGGTGAATTCTCTCATCATTTACTTACCTGAAAATGGCTGTTGCGGGACCAGCATTTTTCAAGGGCAGAGATAAAGAATGCTGGTAGAAAATTCTAGGGTGATGGTAGTTTTCTTTCAGCACTTCGGAAATACTGTTTCTTTATTTTCTAGACTCCATCTTTTTCTGATGAGAAGTCAGGTCACATTTCTATCTCTGTGCCCTTTTATGTAATGTGTCTCATTTTTCTCTGCTGCTTTCACCATTTTATTTTTGGCTTTTAGCAGTGTGGTGCTGAGAAATGTCATTGTTTTTGTCTTTATGTTGCTTGTGTTCCATTGAGATATTGGATCTAAAGTTAATGTTTTTCACCACATTTGGAAAGTGTTCAACCATTATTTTTTTAAGTATTTTTCTTCCCCATTTTGTCTCTTTTCTGTAAGTGTTTTCTCCTTAGTTTTTATTGTCTTCTGTCTTTCAGATTGAATAATTTCCATTTGTTTCCAGTTGATTGATCCTTTCTTTTGCATCTCCAAACTGTTGTTAATTCCGTTTTGTGAATTTTTCATTTTAGGTGATGAACTTCTCAGTTCTATTTTTGTCAGTCTATTTTTTTAAGTGTTCCTTTCTTTGTCTTTAGTCATATTTATAATAGCTGCTTTAGTTTCTTTGTCAACTGCCACACTTACATCATCTTGGAATATATTTTTGTTTACTGCTTTTCTTGACTTTGGTTCACTTTTTCCTGTCTCTGCCTGTATACTAATTCTTTATTATATATTGGACATAATAATGACACATTGTAGTGTGTCTGTATTCTGTTATTGTCCTCAGAAGAGTGTTGATTTTTGTTCTAGCAGGCAGTTAAATTACTGACTTACTACCTTGAACTTACCAAGACTTGATTTTATAGTTGGTTGGGTATGCCTGTTTCAGTTTTTTTCCTAGTCTTAGGAAGTATTAAGTCCTGGAGCTGATGCAAGGACTTTCTGGGGTTCCAGTGGAAGGCCTGAAATGTTAACCAAACCTCTCTGTATTGTGAGGATTCAAATTCAGACTCCCCTTCAGTAAATAGCAGCTCAGCCTTTGAATACCTTTAGAGCTTTCCATGGAGTCTCTCCTACAAATGCTCTCTTATGGGGCAATTCAAAGATTTCAGGGTAGTTTATGTGCGGATTTTAGGGCTCCCCTTCTTTGGTTCCCTCTTTTTGGGAATATCCTATCTCAATTTCTGGCTACCCTGATTGCCCAAACATAATCCTAAGACTGTAGCCTTTTACTTACCTTCTAGTCATCTCTCACCACCCAGACTGAGAGGGTCCCCCTCAGGGGCAAAGTGATATAAATGTGGATCTTATCCAGGGCAGTGCAGTTCACTTCTTTTAAGGATCAAATTCCTTCTGTCTACCCCTTTTCCTTACTCTTCATTGTCTTATTGTTAAGTATTACCTGTGGGAAGATTATGCCAGGGTAAGCTTCTCTACAATTGCCAGTATATAATTTCTCAGCTTTCTTTTATAAAAAATCCCAAATTAAATTGATCACCTAGTTACTGCCCTAGTAGGGCAGTTTAGCAGTCTGCCACGGCCAGCAAACAGTTTGAGTTGTTTTCCTATCACTGCTCTGAAGTTCTCCTGCCCCTTGGTATGTATGTCAGGTCTTTTTTGCTTTTGGTACAATAACCACCATTTCTAGGTTGGCAAGGAGAGTGTGCCCCTCCCTCTGCCCTGGACACCTTGGCTAGGGAGTGAGTGAGTGCAGTTTGTTTTGGATACTGGCATGGTGAGACGGGTCTTCTGAAGGAGATCTTCAAATAGTAATCCCCCCACTAGAAGATGAGAACCCTCCAAGAACTGACTGAATTAAAAATGAAAACTCCAGTCTAAGGATAGACCACTTCCTGAAACAAATTCCCAGGCATTTGAAAACCTTTGAGTTTCATTTACTAGCCTTTTCTATTGAGTAAATGAATAGGATTTCAGGGTAACACAGTATGTAAGAATATGCACATTACTCTTATAACTTGATAAGCTGAGTATCCCTGTCCAAATTTACATGGTCTAAATACCAGGCATGATTTCTTTCCACAGGAAGAAAAACCTACTAAGGGCTAGGAGAGGTAAAAGGAATTAAGTTGTAAGACAGCCTCATTTTTAAGAGACCTACCTAGCCAAGCACCTTTCTAACAGGCATAGTGTGTAGGTTTCATGCCAATGGCCTAGCAGATTTCATGCAACTCTGGGTAAGTCAAATGAGACCTAAAAATTAAGCAGCTCTCAGCCTTTCTTCAAACTTACATCCTCAGTATTCTGGGACGTTAGCTTCTTTTTTTGATTTTCAGTTTATTTTTCCAATAGCCCAAACTTACTATCAGGGTGTCATCTTAATTCTAAATTAACTTATAATTTATTTTTCCATGCTAAAAAGGGAGAATGGAAGCTATAACCAAGCAACCAAAACAAAATGAAAACCTCAGTTCCTATGAGAGAGTGAAAATAAAAATTTATCTTGATCGCCTATGTAAAGAATAATCAAAATACTTCCTTGTTGCCTGTAGATGTCTTGGGTGTCCAATTAGAATCTCTGTCCTTTATAGCAGCTGCCATAAAGGCTTGTGACAGGCAATTCAAAAAAGGGTCATTGTGTAATGTGGAAAGAACACACCTATTTTTGACAGTTGGTACAATTAAAATAGCCTAGCCCATCTCCCACAGTTACTAACCCTGTATTTCTTCCCTTTCTTCTTCAATTTCAACAAAGAAATAAACACACACGTGCACACGCGCGCACACACACACACAGCGTAAACATTTCTCTAGTTTCCTAAGAAAACCCAAACTCCAAGCACCTTTGGCAATTTGAGAGAACAGTCAGAAACGTGTGAGCTTTGCTTAAGTCACCTGTTTTAGATGAAAAATGGAATCACTTGTATTTGGAGGAGATGAAGAAAGGGGCATACACTCCACGCTCCAGGGGCATGCTGCTGTTCCAACCGGGGCATTATGCTTTCTTTCTCTACCAGTAAACTTCATGTGAGAAGGGCAAGTTATTTTTTTTTCCAATAAGCAAGGGCTGTGTGCTACCTGGCTTATTGGAAAAAAAAAATAGGTGTAAAAATCACTTTGGGTCCCCAACCTGAGTATTTGATGTAGTTTTGCAAGCATAATGTTGAATTTTTAATGACTGTCACCTACTTTCCAGCATATTTTCTTAAACATAAATTGACGACCGGGGATACACCCAAATCTGTCAGTATGGTATGTTATTTTGAAAAATATTACCTACTGAAACTTTATTTCCTGGAAATATGACATCAGTATAATTTTTTCTTTTGTTGTTTTCCTTTTTCTTTCTTTTGCTTTTCATGTATTCTCCCAATTTAATGACTGCTGTGCTCATTTATTGTAACTGTGTGTGTGTGTGTGTGTGTGTGTGTAGTACCCATGTGGAATATTTTATGTCCCTTATATTATTACTTAAAATGCTAAAAAACATTTTGTTGCAGAAGAAATGATAGCAGAAATTAAGTATAAACTTACAGAATATGGCATTTGCATAGAAATGAATACATGTAGATTTATGCATAAAGAGAACTCTGATTATCCAAATCATATTGCAAACTCAGTTTTATTTTCTAATCCCAGAGCTATTAGAATATATAGTACATGCTGTTGTGCTATTTATTTCAAAAGACTTGAACTTTTTTTCCTTCCATAAATCCACAGCATTTTAATCACTGCCTGTATCTCACACTCTCCCAAACATTGTGACATAAAATGAGTCAGAGATGGGCAACACAGACATAAAGTGTATGCAGACAGTAGGACAAGGGTATTGAGCAGATAGATGAATTGAGTGAATGAGAGCTGGTGTGGGGACGTTTCTGTGTGTTGGAGGCAGTCTCTCTTCCTCATGGTCTTATCTCCCTCAGCATTCCACATTTGACTTTGAAGGTTGTCCTGAGGGTGACGTGAAGCAGTAGAATGAACACCAGGCATAGTACCTGGCATGGAAGTGGTAACTCAGATGTAGGAGGTTTTGCTGACTTTATTTATTGCATGAGGAAATGTAGACTCGTGATGGTTCACTAACTTGCCTGGGTTGTCCAGCTGGTCAGTTGTAGAGAGATATTCCCTGCTAAGGTCTCTTAGATGACCCTTCCAGCCCTGCCCTTTACAGTACAAATTCTTTGCTCACCTTTTCTACCATTTCCATGGCTGAGGCTGGGATGTGGTCAAGTATTTGAAAATAACAGCGTACAGGAGTGCTGCTCTGTCTTAGGATGTTTTACCATGCCTCCTCCAGGAACAAGTTTCTTCCTAGTGAAAAGACATCTAGCATGGTGGCCATGATGGCATTTTTTGAGAGGATTAATCTACCGTTTGAAGATTAGAGAGCACAGGTTTTTATGGCTTTATAACTTGAGAGGCTGATGCCTTGTCCTCTTAAAAATACCTGTGAAAATTTGCAAAGGATTTACTACTTACTTACAAAGTAGGCACTAGTGAAAGTTTAATTAAGTGAAAATGACATTTTCAAGGGCAATTTAAGAAAGGCATTAGAAACTGCTATCAATGAAAAGGAGGGGTTGAACCTTGACTACTGTCTTTATAGACCCTGTGTTGGAGAATATCTTGAGTTTCCTGACCAGCAAAAGACACATTTTGACTCCTTGATGACAACTCACTTTAGGTATAAACTCTTTTCCTGAAGACTTCATACAGTAGTATCTTTTAGAGTGCTATGGTCAAAATTTTATTCTTAAACTATGGCTGGTGCCCCCTTAAAATTTTTTTTTTTATTTCGTATTTTTCAGCATGTTGCTTCTCTACTCAGAGACTGACTCTGAATTACTGCCCTACACCATTCTACCCAACTTTGCAAGTGTGTGCAGCCATCCTCCTGTTTCCTGTGGACGCGAATTGTGTTCTCCTAAGCTGGAATTCACGATTTTGTAGCGTGACGTGCTACAAAAGCTTGCCCTTTCCAACCTTATTTCTTGTCCTACGTCCTCTGCTTTAGCCAACTTGGTCCCCCTTCACCCTCCCCACCCTCTCAGACATTGATGATTGATTGGTAATGCTTATCCACTGGGGATGGACTTGCTTTTTTGGTAGAACACTCTGGGAGTTGGAATGTGAGATAAAAATCTGTTTTCCATTTCTGGCCTTTCCTCTTCTTGAGTTTCCCTGCCTTATTTTACCATTTAGTCGACTGGTTCCTAACAGTGGCTGCCCATTAGAATCATCTGAGGTGAGGGGAGCATAAAAAGGGACAGTGGCTGAAGCATTCCCCAGACTATTTAAATCAGAACCTTGGGAGGGTGGGGTATCTTATTAAAAGCTCCCCAAGTGATTTTAATGTGCAGAGAGGGTTAAGAAGGGCTGATTGATTCTGTGATCTTGGCCAAGTTACTTAATCTCTCTGGGCCTCAGTGTCTTCTATGAAATGGGGATTACATGCATTTATTGCTTGGGCTTCCTGGGAAGAGGATGTGAGATAATGCACGGGAATGAATTCTAGGAGGGCGTAGTCGGCGTTCTGTCAATGTTGGCCGTTGCTGTTGCTGTTCGTCTGTGTGCTCAGCTCTCACATTCCCTCCTGACTATTCCTACTTGTACTTTAAAGCTCAACAGAAACCTCACTTGTTTGCTGATGACCACACATACAAATTAAGCTCCTGTAACACCGAGACCTAAAAATGAGTGTTCAAATGAGACGGGGTGGTTTCTGTTTCATGTGATAACCCAGTAACAAGCAGTCCAGGCCTGACGGTGCTGCTCCGCACCGGCCCTTCAGGACTCCTGACCCCCATGTTGCCGGGCCGTTGCGTGTCCATCTTCCAGCCCACAGGAAGTGGGCCAGAACTATAGATTCAGCCACATGGATTGGCCTGAAGTTGGAAGTTGCTGACAATTTCCTCTCCTATCCCATCTCTTTGACCTAAACAAAGTCCCACTGAGCTACAAGAGAGGCCCTAACTGGGTGGCCAGGTGTTCAGCTAAACGGTGGCATGAAGGGAGATGAGAACTGAGAGAAGGGCAGGGGGCCTGAGAAGTCTAGGCCACTGCACTCAGCTTCTTCCTCTTCTTGCCTGCACATCTGTGGTCTGTTGTTGCCAGACCGTATTCTGTATTGCACAGTACGTTAACTACCCTTTCTGTTGTGTGAGTTTTAGTTACATTCTAGACTCCCTCGAGGTAAAGATGGCTTTGTATTCCTGCAGACACACTTCTTAGGAGGGTGCTAAAAGCATTACAGATGCTCATGTAGGTGCAGTCTTTGTTGAAAGAACCAGTGGCAGATATTTGTTTTTTTTATGATTTTTTGTAACAGCTTTATTGAGATAATTTGCGTACCATACAATTCATCCATTTAAAGTATACATTTCAGTGGCTTTCAATATATTCAGAGTTGTGCTACCACATCACCACAATTTTAGAACATGTTTATCACCCCAGAAAGAGATCCTGTACTGTGAATTTTCACTACCCCCTCCCAACCTCTACTTCCCCCAATTCTAAGCCACCACCAATTTACTTTTCTCTCTATAGATCTCCCTATTCTAGACATTTCATATGTATGAAATTATTTGTCTTTTGTGACTGCCTTCTTAGACTCAGCTTAATGTTTTTAAGGTTCATCCATGTTGTCACATGAAGCAATATGTCATTCTTTTTTATGACTGAATAATAGTCACATGGCTGTGACACATTTTGTCTATCCATTTATCACTTGATGTACATTTGGGTTTGTTGCCACTTTTGGCTCTTAATAATAATGCTACTGTGAACATTTGTGTATAAGTTTTTGTGTGGACAGAACATTTTCATTTCTCTTGGGTGTGTACCTATGAGCGGAATTGCTGGATCAGATGGTAACTCTTATTTTTAGCTTTTTAAGGAACTTCTAGACTGTTTTCCCGAATAGCTGCACCATTTTAGATTACCACCAGCAGTGTTTGAGGACTCTGATTTCTGCACATCCTTGCCAACACTTGTTACTATCTGAGTCTTTAATTATAGCTCTTTTACTGGCTGACATGCTATGCCACTGTGGTTTTGATTTGCGTTTCCCTGATGACTAATGATGGTAAACTTTCTTTTTCTTGTCAGTGGCAGATTTTCTGCCCACTACACATATGTGCTCCTAGGTGTGTGATAACCACCCTGTTTTTGCCTGGATATTCCTAGGAATCTGACATGTTTTTATCAATAGAAAGTGCCTGGAGCGTTATCAGAATGGAGGGGTGGTGTGTGTATGTATGTGTGTGTGTGTGTGACATTCTTTTAGACTTGGCCTCTCACACTGGAAATCTTATGCTAAGGTCCTCTTTTTAATTATGTTTCACCAACAACATGGAAAACGTTATTAATGCTGACTTAAAAGTTTGTTTGGCAGATAACCCTGAAAAAAACCACAACAATATTGCAAGAGGGTATGACAAAGGGCAGCATAAATACTCTAGGATTATTTGGCTGTTACTGTGTTTTCATGGTCCTCACAACTGCCTTCTTTTTCCATATTGGTTCCATTCTTGAAAAGTACCTGGAGAAGCTGTACATTGAATATGATTTTCTCGTTGACTTGCATGACGCCCACAGCATTGGTGTGTGGGCAGTCCTGAGGCTCTCAGTGTTGAGCAAGTCCATAAGGCCCTTGGAGGTGTAGCAAGGAGTAAGAATTTGTCATTTCAGTCTTCATTATTGACTTTTGAGATTCCCTGTGCTGAACGTGAAGGTGGTGGTGATGGTACTGGTGGGCCTTTTAATAGCTGGGAACAGTGTGGTGGTAATAATCTTGACTAGATGATAGAGGCCTTGGCTTGAACATGTAGCATACCTTGCATATGGGAGATGCTTAATGAGTTTTCCTTAATCACTGGATGAATAAAGCACTTCATCTCTGTAAACCTCTGTAAAACGCATCAGGAAAACATCAGCAATTTGCTGATAGGGCTTCAGAAGTCCTTTGCAACTGTAAAAATTTCTGGTACAATGATTGTATTTCTAGCTTCCCAAGTTAAAAAACAAAATACACACCATTCTTTTCAAGGTGCCCAGTATATATCCCTCAGGGTCTGTGAGTGAGTTGTGTATGTTATCCACTGTTGTCCCCGGCTCCTTTTGGTGGGCAGAGAGCTTCCTGTTCGCATGAACCCTGGGGCTGGAGTGACTCAGTTATAGAAATTAAATCACTTTTTTTATAATGCCAATGTAAAGTGGCCCTTAATGAATATTTGCCAAGCTGAGAATGACCGGTGAGGTCATTTTTAATGGGAGATTATATTTCACCATGGCTGATTTCTGTCCGATTTATTGCTATTAGCTCCTGAAGCCAGGCCAGCTGATGGAAGTGCTGGCAGGAGTTTCGTCTCCAGGCTGAGCGCAGAGATGGAGTCCGTTCCCAGATGGCGAGGAACAGCTGGGCCAGTGGCGTGCACACGTGGGTGCTCTGCAGGGGCCATCTGATAACGGGGTTGCATGTTCCTATCAGGTGTTCTGAGAGAAACACTGCCTTGTCCTACACACAAAATGCAATCACTGGAGACCCTTTATCTTTTGAGAGGAAATATATGTGGGGTGCCTTTTGGCGGAATCGAGCCCTCACTCATGTAGATGGTTATCTAAGCTTTTGGCAAAGGAAGTGGACGAGGAGACTAAGCTCAGTTCCCTAAAACTTCCTGGGGTGAGGTTTCTGAGATTTTTTTTTTTAACCTACTTTTTTCTTTACTTTCCTTCCCCCTCCCTATAAAATAGCTCTGAGAGAATCAGACATCCTTAACCTCTCAGATGCATATTCAGTTCTAGATCCAGAGTTAATGGTACTGTTGTATAAGTATGTTCTCCAGTGTTCCACACTTGAAAACAAGTGCCATTTCAAACACTAGTCATCCTTGTTATAATTAATATACAGAAAACTGAGTGTTGACAGAGGAAGCTGTCTTCTTGGTAAGGTCAGCTTTCACTCTGAAGTAACTGTTCTGTGTGGGACTCACTTATGACCACCTCCCCCTCCCCTTCTCTGTCCCCTCCACGTCCTCACTTGATCATCATTGCCTAGGATTATGGACTCAGGTTTCTTATATACAACGCCACCCAGGAGCCTTGATAGAATCAGGATTAAGGATGACACCTGATTACAGCCTCCTCTTTTTTTTTTTTAAATATATATGTATATCTCTTGATTTCTCTCTTGTTCAGCAGTAAAGAGCAGTTATTATTAACTTGAAGTTAGTATCGGTGAGTGTTTCATGAGGGAGCATGGTTAGTAGTTGACGATGCTTTGAATAAGCACACGACAGTCTCTCCGTGTATGTGTGTTGAAGTGGGCAGCTAAAACATAGAGGGATCCTTGTACGGTACCCAGTGAGTCTTGCATCGGATGTAAAATGTGATGACATACATGCTGTATTTCTCACAAAACTCTTTTTAAAATCCAGTAAGGTGTGACTATAAGTAATTCACATGGGGGATAGGCCATGTCCTGCTCCATGCGTCTGAAATGACTCTTCTTTGATTGCTGCACCTTCCTGCCATTTTTCCTTATGTCAAACCCAAATTCCTTTGCCTCTATTGATGTGTAATCCAGAACTTGAAATGCTTGGTACAGTTACTAGACATGAGGATCTCCTACCCCCTTTCTTCTGTCTCTCTTACTCCCTTCTCTGGAACTTGAGCTTTTCACTCCTTTGTTATATTCGTCCATCTGTTTGTTGAGAAGAGTTCTGTGCATCTGGCAGTGTGCCAGGTGCTGTGTTGGGCACTGGGCCAAAGCACCGAGGGGCCTGTCCTGCTTTCCAGGGGGCTGGCTCAGGTAACGTGTATCTTGCTCTGTCATATGAGGACCCTCCACCCCCACACCATGAGGGCGCAGCCCATGTCTTGTAGGGATACAGCTTTGACATTTCAGCACGTGGCAGGCAGCAGGCGTTTGAGAGACAGTCCTGGTGACTGTGGGCTGAGTTTGGAGGTACATGCTGAGGATTTTAAAGTTTCCCCTTACCAAGCTATAAGATGAGGTCACTGCCTTCCTTTTCAGGAGGCTGTGGTTAGTATAAAATGTAACCATGTATGTGCCAGCACCTTAGGAAGGCAGGTGATACCTCCGGGGAAGTTAGCACCCATTTTCATTTCCTACATCACCTATTTCTGTCAACTGTCTCTGAGCCTGTCTGTGCCCTCCTTCCTTCCTCAGAGGCAGGCAAGCAGGAGTAAAAGTCCTCAATGTGTCTGATTCCATCTCTTTGTCTCTGTTGCTTCCATGTATTTATTGAAAGTGCCACTGTTTCAGCACATCTCTCCCTCAGCGTATATGCCTATGTGGGGACTGTCACGGAGAACTTGACTCCACACTTGACAGGGACAGCTGCTCTGTGTGTGTTTATGACCTCTTTTGCCACTTCTGTTCCTTCTGCACACGTGTTGTTCCTGAGTGGTGAGCATCTTTGAGCATAAGAAAGGGTTTTTTTTCTTTTCTTTTTTTAAAAAAATTGTTTTTTACATTTATTTCTTTTTGAGAGACAGAGAGCACAAGTTAGGGAGGGGCAGAGATATAAGGAAACACAGTATCCGAAGCAGGCTCCAGGTTCTGAGCTGTCAGCACAGAGCCCGACGCGAGGCTCTGACTCACAAACTGTGAGATCATGACCTGAGCCGAAGTCGGACGCTTAACTGACTGAGCCACCCAGGCACCCAGGGTTTTCTTTTTTTCTTAATGTTTGCTTATTTTTGAGAGAGACAGAGTGTGAACCAGGGAGGGGCAGAGAGGGAAGGAGACACAGAATCTGAAGCAGGCTCCAGGCTCCCAGGTGTCAGCCCAGAGCTCATTGTGGGGTTGGAACTCAACGAGCTGTAAGATCATGACCTGAGCCTAAGTTGGATACTTAACTGACTGAGCCACCCAGGTGCCCCAAGAAAAGTGTTTTCTTAGGTTAAACCCAATATCCAAGCCCCTGCTGTACTGTGTGGGCCCAGGTGACTGATAAAACAACACAATTTTCACGCCTAGGCTGTCTGCCTTTCGTGTAATACCTGGTTGACAATGCTATACGGTCAGTGCAGAGGTGAAGTCTTTGGTGAAAGACACACTTGGGCTGGTTTGGGAGGGTACGGGATGAAACTGAATCCTGAACAGTAGTAAGAGCTGAGCTTCTTTGCTTACGTGATTATCTTTCTTTTCCCCTTGCCCTTTTACCATGAAAAAATTTGACGCTGGGAGAAAGAACATCAGGTGAATGTCAGAGCGAAGAAGCTTCTGGTAACATACTGTGGCAGAATCCAGTCCCTTTTTTGAAAGTGCTTAATATATAGTAAGCTAAATCTCCCCTGAAAAGCGGTAACATTAACCTTTTTTGACCTGAATTTTTGTTTTTTAACCAACCTTATATTGCAGGGTCTTTCTCTAGGTAGCAGTGTCTTCTGTGTACAGACTAATAAAATGTCATTGAATGAGTTTTTGTCTTTGTGATCGAAACAAAACAGGGAGCTTTCCTCTTAGATGTGCTGAGACCCCTTAGGACCTGGGAGGTGATGGGGGGTTGTGCTCAGTTTCCTGGGAGTCAGGTTACTGGTGGTTGGATTTAGGGAGTAGCTCCATCCCTCCCTGGGAAGGCCAGCACTTTCTGTTTCTTCCTTTCATGGATCCCTCCAACCCCAGAGCCTCAAGCCATTTAACTCCACTTCTGGATGGCATTGCTTATGCAAACTCGTCACTCTAACTAAATAGAAAACCCATCATAAATTGATGGAATTGCAAAGAAAACCCTTATGGATTAGTTGACGAACTGCCAGGTGGAAGAGAAGGAAAAACGCTGCTCCAGCACAGGTCTCTCTGCTCAGTCTGGTTGTCTGTGAGCTGAAGAGTCAGCGGGGAGAGGGGAAGCAGGTGCAACAGGTGTGTTTATTCAGTCAGCCGGCACTTACTGAGTGCCTGGTGATGGGGCATGGAGACATAACCTTCCCATCACCGCCTTACATCCTAGGAGGCAAGCGGGCACATGTGGAGGACAGAACGAGATCACTCACTGCTGTGAGAGAGACTTGAGAGGGAGGCAGCACTAAATCCTAACTAAATTCTGGTTTGACATGGGAAGGAGGGATTGGGCCTAATTCTTCCGTGGGTGGATCTTGAGCTGGGTCTTCAAGGGTGGGGCTTTAACCAGGTGGCGAAAGGGTAGGGGCAGAGGAGTGTCTGCAGGAGTCCTCAAAAAAGTCATTTCATCAGATCTTTGCAGCAACTAGGATCCTCATTTTGTGACTGTCTTGGCGTAGCAAATATAGGGGTCTGTGCCTGTTTTTGAAAACAAAGTTTTATTGGAATACAGCCACGCCCATTCATTTTCCTATTATATGTGGTTGCTTTCCTGTTATAATCCACAGTGGCATAGTTGTGGCAGAGACAGTGTGGCCTGCCAAGCCTCAAATATTTACTCTCTGGTCCTTTGGAGAAAAGGTTTGCCAACCCTTGGCATAACATATTGTTATTCCTTGAAACTCTTTGTGGAAAGGACCCACGCTGTCAGCAACCAGGCTTTCCTTGCAGGCCTTCGTGGACTTATTGGTTTATGTTACCATCTGGTGATTTCTGTTCACTCCATGGTACCATACCTCTAACTCTAGTCTCTAGTTTCCATAATTTCTGGCTCTGGATGTCTGGAACTGGTGTAGTGCTTATAGTGTGTGAAAGAAGGGGGGAATTTCTCCGTAATCATCCCTCTAAATGTCTGATTGCCCCGACCCCCAGCTGTTTCAGACTCTGCTGTCTTGGATCCTGTGCTATTTATTTGCTTGGTAAATGTTACCAAGCAAAATCAGAGACAAAAATAGGATAAGTAGTCACTGAAAAGTGCCTCTGTCCTTTGGTGAGGCATTTGTTAGTGGATTCTGAGGCTGGCTGTCCCCTTGCAAGTGAGAAAGGAGGAGAGCTATAGGGAGATGTACCACCTCAAGCCTGCATTTATCTCAAAAACGCAGAGAATGCGTTTCTAGAAGATCCGTGCTTTTGAAATATTGCTTTCTTAGATAGAGTATAAGTGGCATGGAATTATATAGCGAATGCCAACTTTTTAAGCACTCGCTGTGGTCTGTGGCGAGAGTCAGCTGTTGGGAGTGCCAGACTAGACTTTGCACAAATATTAACTTACTTAATAAGAGCTGGATGAAATAATGGTACAGTTATTTCAGTGCTACAGACGGAGAAACAGAGTCTCTGACAAGCTAAGTATCGTCCATGTTCGCTACTAAATGACGCTGCCTCCAGTCCATGAGAAGGAGGGTATTGATTTTATGCTATAGTTATCCACGTGGCGGGTGGAATGGTGATGAGAACACTGAATCAAGAGGTGAAGAATCTGTTTCAGACTGTCAGAGGAACTAATTTTCAAGGGACAGGTACAATTTCTGTTTTAGCCCCAGCAGCCACCAACATTGTTTCAACAGCACAGTCAAACAATACTGTAGTTTGGGATCTAATTTCTCATTAGTACTTTGAACAGAAAATTGTCAGCCATAAGTAATCGTGACATTTTCCAAACGTGTCTGGAAAATACAGTTGGTCCTCAAAGAGAAACATGTAGTTTTAGAGCTGTCCCAGTTTCCAGCTAAAATGATCATTCCTAAACATAAGTCTGATCTTAACTATTCCTTTCTTAGAAGCCTTCAGTGCCCTGCCCTTCCCTTCCCTCAGCTTAAAGTCTTTATCAGGGCAGGAACGCCTGGGCGGCTCTGTCCATTAAGCATCTGACTTTGGCTCAGGTTATGATCTTGTGGTTCATGAGTTCCAGCCCCACAATGGGCTGTCTGCTGTCAGCACAGAGCCCACTTTGGATCCTCTGCCCCCCTCTCTTTTTGCCCCTCCCCCTGCTCGCTCGCTCAATCTCTCTCTTTCTCTCAAAAATAAACACTTGAAAAATAAATAAAGTCTTTATCAGGGTGCTTGCTTGAAGTCTTTCTGGTTTGGGCCCTGCCTGATTTCCTTTGTGACCACTCAGTACCTCCCATTTCTCCATTCGACTCAGTGCGCGTCCTTGCATTTGGAGCCTGTTCCTTGAACACCATCTCTACCTTGCCCCTTCACCTGGCATACTCCTGCTTCATCTTCTTATCTCCACTAAGATGTCACTAGATCCAGGAAGTCGTCTTTGACCCTAGAGACTGGGGTGGGTGTCCTTCCCTTGGCCCGCCCCAACATAATGTCTATTACACTGTTGTTCGGTGGTTTACTTGTTTGTCTGTGGTCCACCACTAAACAGTAAGCTTTTTAAAGGCGTTCTTTTTTGTTCTGACTCTTGTCATCAAAAGGAATAGGAATCCCCTAGAGCTAGCTAATAGAAAGGGAGTTTACTGTGAGGAAATATTTGAAGCATAAGGAGATCTTTGCAGAAATGTAAGAACCACGTCCAGAAGATGCTGTACCTTGCTGATGTGTCTGGTGGCTTTCTCCTCCTCTATACTACCGTTCTATTTGCCTATTTTTTGCCAGCTTCTCAGCTCAAGCACATGTCACGAAGGTATTCCTGACCTCAGTTTGTCTGCACAGCCTGACATGGCCCTGGTGGTCCCTCCCAATCTCATGGCTTCATCTCCTGCTCTCCACTTGTTTGGTTTCTCTTACCAAGTTGCAAATTTCCAAGCAAACCCTCTGATTGGTGTAGCTCACCCGTTCAGGCTGGGCCACATGCATCATAGGTCTCTGGCCATCCTACAGGTGGGCTGTTCTTGGGCCAGGTCCTCACTGCAGGCCAGCTGGACCTATTGGCAGCTGGAGAGCTTCCACAGGTCAGAGCATGGCTCCCAGTATAGACTTCCTGTTTCTGTTTCTTTCCCTGCCCATTGCTTACAAAGATGGTAGGTTTGTGTTTCATAAACTTCATGGTATCCTTTGTTCTGTTTCATCTTTACAGATATCATTAATGGAGCTCAAGAAAAATGTGTATTGCCTCCTATGGATGGCTACCCCCACTGCGAGGGGAAAATCAAGGTAAGGCCCAAGTAATGTCTATTCATTCCCTTCACCTTTTGTCTTTACTAACACCCTCTTCCTCTCCTCCCCTCCCCTCTCTCTAACTCCCCAGCAATACAGATGGCAAGCAAGCCCTTTAAGGGAGTCATCGAAGGGATGCCTCAATTCTGCCAGTTTGGGGCTGTGGCCATGACAACACTTGTGTGCTTATGCCAACTTCATGGGGTCAGTCCACAATGGCTCTAACTGGTCAGAGTGAAAGAGCCTGGGCCACTTCGGGCTCCTGCTGTGTCTTTGAAGCTGCCTCCCCCTGGCTTTCCCAGCCTCCAGCAGGTGATCCTTCAAGGGCCATTGACAAGGAGCTGCCATTATATAGAGCCCAACTTCCCTTTCCCCTAGTCCCTAGGCCCCCCTGCCACGAGGTCTCCAGATTGTGATTTAAATGTCACATTTGCATTTGCAGCTGAGTAACCTGAGACATTTGGACACTCTTTCACTCTTAGGTTTTTTTTTTAAAAAAGTTCTTTTTAATATGGCCTGCCCTGAGGGAGACCACAACCCTACTCACTAGTTTTCAGAGAAAAGTCTTGGTTCCAGTGTATGCTTAGGATGGTGAGCGCAAACCCTAGAAGCATTAACATGGTTCCTCTGTGGGACTCACACATGCCATGCACACCTTGCACGCCTGCTCTCATTCACGCTGTCTGTTCCAGGACCTGTCCTGTGGCTTATGCAACTGTAGCTCTCTGGGCGAAAGGGGTTTTGATTAGGCAGTTGCTCTTGATAAAACTCACCTCGCGATTGCCTGTCCTGGGCTTTACTGCCTGGTGGTCTCACGGCCTTCCTCCACCCTGCGCACCTCTGCTAAGGCCCAGCTCAAGCCAGCGTCTACCTGTGAATCATCTGGAAACTGGGCATCTGTTGTCCTGACCTCAGCTCACTGACAATGAACCTCAGGCCCCAGTCTGAGCCATTCACTTCTCCTTGCCCTTCATAGCCTTCTCTGTCATGGGATGTACAGGGCCACCGAACATGGTCTGCTTGTAGATGTCCTTACCTGGCTCTTGTTGTTTCAGTGGATGAAAGATATGTGGCGCTCGGATCCCTGCTACGCAGACTACGGAGTGGATGGGTCCACCTGCTCTTTCTTTATTTACCTCAGTGAGGTGAGTTGCTTCTTTGGCTTCAGGGTGTGGAAGTAAGTGGTGAGCCTGTTTTTCAGCCTGAAATTTTTGTATTGTTTTCACATGGTGGACCTGTCGTTCCCTTCTTTAATAGGTTCCCTGCTCTTTAATAGGGTGATTTTTTTTCCCTTGAGGGGAAAAAAAAAAAAAAACAAACCCGGGCTAATGTAGCTATTTACATTTTCTTCCCTCAGTTAAAACCAATCTAGTAAAATAGGGGCACCCGGATGGCTCAGCTGATTGAGCATCTGACTCTTGGTTTTGTCTCAGGTCATGATCCCAGGGTCATGGGATCAAGCCCCATGTGGGGCTCCAGGCTGAGCCTGCTTGAGATTCTCCCCCTCTCCTCCTGCCCCTCTCCCTTCCTCCCTCCCTCTCTCTCAAAGTAAAAAAAACAAACAAACAATCTAGTCTAATACATGTAACATAAAATTTGCCATCTTGACCATTAAGTGTATAGGTCAGTGGAATTAAGTATATTCATATTACAATGCAACCATCACCACCATCCACCTTCTGAACACGTCATCTTGCAAACCTGCAACTCTACCCATTAAACAATGACTCCCCATTCCCTCTTCCTCCTGTCCCTGGAAACAACCGTTCTAATTTGACTTGTGACTACTCTGCTTGTGACTACTCTCATTATTCATATAATTATACAGCATTTGCCTTTCTGCGAGTGCCTTATCTACGCATCATGAACTCAAGATTCATCCGTGTCATATTATAGCATATGTTAGGCTTTCCTTCTTTTTTTAAAGCTGAATAATACCACATTATATTATATACCACATTTTGCTTATCCATTTATCCATTGATGGATATTTGGGTTGCTTCTACCTTCTAGCAATTGTGAATAATGCTGCTATGAACATGGCTGTACATCTCAGTCTTTGAGACCCTGCTTTCGGTTTTTTTGGGTGTATATCCAGAAGTGGAATGGCTGAATCATATGGTAATTCTGTTTTTATTTTATTGAGGAACCACGACACTTCTCCAAAGTGGTTGCTCCATTTACATTCCCACCAGCAAGGCATGAGGCTTCTAGTGTCTTCACATCCTTTCCAGCCCTTGTTGTTTTCTGTTTTTTGAAGTAACCGTGCTAATGGATGTGAAGTGCTAACTCATTGTAGCTTTGGTTTGCATTTTCTTTTAAAAATTTTTAAAGTTTATTTATTTGTTTTGAGAGTGTGTGTGCACGCGAGAGTGTGTGTATGTGTGTGAGTGTGTGTGCAGGGAAGGGGCAAAGAAAGAGGGAGAGAGACAATCTCAAGCAGGCTCCATGCTGTCAGCATAGACTCTGATGCAGGGCTCAATCCCATGAACCATGAAATCATGACCTGAGCTGAAAGGGATGCTCAACCGACTAAGCCACCCAGGCGCCCCTGGTTTGCATTTCATTGATGATCAATGATGTTGAGCATCTTTTCCTGGGCTTTTTTGGCTGAGTTAGCAATTTGCTTACAGGCTGAGTTATTTCCTTTTACCTTTTTATCTGAGCTTCTTTTCCATTTCTACCCTTGAATTTAAATTGCAGCTTATTTTCTTTTAAGTGTTGCAGGACATTTTACAGACCATCTGAAATTTGTCCCAGGCTTTGATGATTCTCATGTCACCCTGGAGAAAATGGTGGAGGTGGGGTAGATTCAGGACCATATGGGGACAAGTACAGGGGAAGAACTGAGTAGGGGATCAAAAGCTGGCTTCCCCTCCACGCTTCATGGACAAAAGCAGCCCGAGGGGCTTGTGAACTGGGTGCTGTCTAATTTCAGAGGATGTGCCCTTGCATGTGCTATTGCCATAATAACAGCTCCATGATGCTACCACACAGTTAGGAGAATGCCTCTGTTTTGAGCCTAAATGACACAGTCTTTCATGTGGGACTCAGGCACCTCTCTTCTATGTCACAGGGTAACAGGGAACAGCTTTGGGGGATGGAGGCCAAACCAGTATTGCCACAGGGCCTATGGCCCTGAATTCTGTGCAATGTGTCTCTTTATTTTATGTCCCTTTCCTTTTTAAGATCCACTGAGACCTTTTTTCTTTTTTTTTTTACATGGTCACACCATGGCCACCCCATGGCCATCATAAGAAGCCTCAGAGCTAATGATAGTTAAAATGCCTCTCGGAAATTAAAAGCCCAGAGAGTTGGTTGTGTGATGCTCCTATTAATTCTGTAGCATTTGAGCATGTTTTTGGCTGAGGTGGCCTGTGCCCCACCTTCTCATCTCCTTCTCCAGAGGAGTAAGGCCTGGGGTCTTGGGTGAACCTGTACTCCAGTGAAAAGTCAATTTAGAAGCACCTTTCTAGCCCTGAGGAAAGAACCAGGAAACGCTTTTAGTTTAAATCTGAAAATAACCTTGGAACTCTGGCCTTTAAAAAAAAAAAAATGCGTTTTATCATAGCATCTTAATAGGTACTCTTTAAGAGCTGGAGAAGAATTTCACCACTGTGGCCTCTTGGATGGCAAATACTGCCTTTCAAAAGTAGTAATTTTAACTTTGTCTTTAAAGGATCCTACTGTGAGAATTCCTGAGTGTATATGGTAACATGGTTAGAATAGAGCTGGGCAGATGGATGACGTTCAGTAAACATGGTCGGCACTTTTATGGGTTTTGATATTGTCATTATTTGCGTTCAGTTATGGGGACATTTTATGTGGGAGCTCGATTTTGTTTTATAATTAGAACCAATTTCTCGTTCTAAATCATCATTCTAATTTAATTTTAGATCCTTTGACTTCTGGTAACGTAGAAATTCAGCTATTCCCTGTGACTTCTTCTCTCTGCATATGGCCCTTGTGTTTGCATTGGAGCTGTGAGCTGGCCCTGTGGAAGAACATTGCATCCCTGCCGTCGTTAATCTGAAATGACTAGAGGTGGTTTTTAAAGCCAGTTAATTCTGTGCTAGTATTTTAAAAATCCTGGACAGCATCTGGTTTCTGGTCTCGGCTTTTGTTTTGTTTTCCCTCTTGCTTTCTTGAAACCTTCCTTCTTTTTTTTGTTACTTCATTTAACCACATATCATATGCCAGGTTTCTCTTGGAATTGGAAAGACAATTAAGAGAGACATCTTCATTTGATTTGTTTACTTGATCAACAGATGTACCAGTGACTTTTCTTCTTAATCCTTCTTGAAGAGCCAGTTCTGGCTTCTATCTCTGTGTTTAACCTCAGAGCTTTGACAGATAAAAAAAAAAGGACTTGAAGTAACAACGGTCAGTCACCAGTTGAATTGAGGCTTTGAGATTCAGCCCGGTCCTAGGAGGTGGCACTCTGCCTTCATTTTTCTTCCCCTGGGTCGTCTCCATGTGCCAACTTCCACTGAATTATGGGGCTGTAAACTTGTGCTTGTACCCTCACCAACTTGCAGTCTACACGTCTTTCTTAGTAAATCCCAGAAAGTGCAACCATCAATATTTCCCCACATTATTCCCACAGATGCTTGCTATGTGTCTGACACTGTACTAGGGACTGGATGTGGTGGTAAGGAGTTTGGTGTTGCCCTTGTTTGGTGGAAGACATTAGGAGAAGAATGAAACATTACTGAGCCCCACTGTAGGCCAGACACCTCAAATGTACAACCTCACTTAAACCTCTCCCCCGCTCAGAGTAATAGCCAAATCAGAGCAGCTCAGAGAGGTCAAGTGCTTAGTGTTTCTGCACTTGGTGTTACTGTTGCCCCTTCATGTCAAAGGAAAACTGAACTCAGGTAAATAAGTGATTTACTCCCTTTGACTTTGCATTCACTTCTATGCTCCAAGCCTGTTGTGTTTGAAATATGGCTCTCTATTTGAGCTAATTTGAATTAATGAATCTTCATTGCTAGTTTTTGAATACTCAAAATTTTGATACCCTCCCTCAAAAGGAGAAACAGCACTGATCTCCTGAGGATGTAACTCATGAAAACCAGGTGCTCAGCCATTCCTAGTGGTGACAGTGAATGAATGATTCATTAGGCAGCCTTGCATTTCCAGATCATCGGGCAGTTTATTCTCTGTATCTGTTTTTGCGAGCCATGTAACTATTTCCCTCATAGAGACAAGGCTCTATAAAGTAATTACTCTGTCATTGTTTCAGGTATATTAACTTAGCTCTCTGCAGGGCCTTTTACTGCTAACAGATTTTAGGAAATTTAGAATGAATTTCTTTACCTCTCTTGATATTACATTGATAGATGATGCTGATATACCTGACACCCACACAATTTTCTTCTTCTCTTTACACAGTTATTCTAGCAACTAGCAACTATCATACCCTTCTAGACTTCTTAATTTGTTTGTGCTGTTTTTTTTAAACACTTATGTTGCCTTTGCATGTATAGTTGCTCGGAAATAAGCAAATTACCCAGCGATCGATGGCTGGATCTTAGGATTTATACAAGCCTGTTGCTTCAAATGCCAATTTGGGCTGGACTAATGAGTGTGTGTGTATGTGTGTGTATGTAGGTGTGTGAGACTCCTTCATGAAGGAACAAAAGAAGCAGTTTCATGCCTTACTCATCAATCTGTGTCTTCTATTTCACGAACAACAGGCAGAAAGGTCTTTGCCTCTTTCTGTTTTCCCTTGGCAATATGTAAAACTAATATTGGCTGAGTATGCTATTAGCCTTGAGTTTAAATTCAGCGTACTTAATCCCTTGATTAATGCCAAGATTAATGCCCAACAGCAAAGGTTGAAAGCTTAAATGTTTGTGAATGCGAACATGAAATGAAATCCTAATAACCAGTACAATGATTTGGATTTATGGGCTGTGTTGGCTGCTAGAGATAACTTAGAAATGGTGTTGCATAGACTAATTTGTCAGAGTGGACAGCGATGAAGAATTGACTGTTTCGGTTGCGGGAGAAAACCTGAATGAAAAAACATAAGTAACATTTTGGGACAGGTCAGGGAGTTCTTTAAAAATATCACTAGACTATTGCCTGAGAATACCAACACATACCTTTTAAACGTGTAACCATTTGAGATGGGAAATCCCCTTTCTGTGAGATAATATTTCTTGGCAGTAAAGCAGGTGGCAGAAATTTATGATCTTCTTCTTTCTACTTTTTGAGCTCAGCCTTTACTGGTACCTTTTTCATCCGTGTGTTTTCGCTGCTCTTATTACCTGAATTCTAACGCATCCTTAGAAAATTGATTTTTTTAAAACAGTTCCTGAGTCTACAGCTCAGTGTTTGTCAGTCACCCTAACGGATCTGTTGGTTCTGTGGGCTCAGACTCCCCCACACTCCTCCAGGCTTATCTTCTGGTGACGCCTCCTGTTGGTAAGTTTCACATACGACCTCATTTGTGCTTAGAATTCTTGCTCTGCCTGCCGCCTTAACAAAAATTAGAAGGGAAAATTCCAAGACTGGCAAACCCCACACCAACACCCCTTGGCTCCTTCCTTGAAACCCATGTGTCAGACAGGGCTTCAGTGCAGGCGCCTCCAATTTGTGTTTTGCCAACTTTTCAATACTGTCTCTTGCCATTTCTATTGCATGCCAATAAAATCACTGTAAAATTTTTATGTTTTGAACTTTTTTAATGTGGAAAATTTCAAACATACCAAAGAGAAGAGTATAACAAAGTCCCATGTACCTATGACTCAGTTCAGCAGTTGTCAATTCATGGCCAATTTCATTTACTCCCTCCAGTGGTCCATTATTTTGAAGCAAATCCAAAGGTCTTAGGATCTGTGAATGTTTCAAAATGCATCTTTAAGACTCCTTGAAATCCTGAATCTACTCCCAGTGTAACTGATACTAATACCATCTTATATCTAAAATTAACATAATTCCTTAATATCATATAGTCCCAGGTTAGTGTTTGCATTTTCTAGGCAGTCTTGTAAATTAAAGGTTATTTATTTGAACTGGGTTTCAAGCAGTGAGCATATATTAGAATTGTTGGTGTCTCTAAAGTCTCTTTTCAATTTTAGGTTTCCTTCCATCTCTTTCCCCACCCCTTTTTTTTTTCTGTTTGTTTGTTTTGTTTTTAAGAAACTTCTTCATTTGTCTTAGTTTGTTATACTCTGAATTCTGATGATTACATCCTTGTGTCATTGTATAATCAGGTTCTCTCCCCACTTTATTTCCTGTAAATTGATAGGTAGGTCTGAGACCTGATCAGAGTCAGACTTAATTTTTTTTTTTTTTTGCAAGACTTCTCCATGGATGGTATTGTCTACTTCTCTCAGGAGGCACACAGTGCCCAGTGTCTCTGTTTTTATGATGTTAGCACCTGTTGATGATTGGCGCCTGGGTTCATTAATTCATTAGGGGTTCCTTCTTAATATACCAGGAATACTTGATGAGGAGAGGTGACCCCTCCTCTAGTATGTAGTTGCCAAGAGAGGCGGCTCATATAGGAACCATTGTGTCTCTGTTGGTTTACTAACATCTTCCATTGGGCCAGTATTTTGTTAGTATGCTTCTTGGTTTTATCATTATGAAGTCATTGATTGAAACATACTTGATATGTTCAATCTACTCCAATTATTTTCTTACTGGTTCTCAAACTGCCCTTTCTTTGGCCAATGGGAGTCAATTAATATTGTCTTCTGAATCCTTTTGACATGACTCTGATGGTTTCTAATAGTTTTTATTTATCTAGTATGACAAAATCTTCCAGATTCATCCTACACAATTTCTACCCTAGACCTGAAATTGGCCGTTTCTTCAAGAATCATTCGTTCCTGTTAGTAGGAGAGCACAGTTTGGGTGCCAGAAGCCTTCATTGCTCTCAGGTTTTGCTGGGTGCTGGGGGATATAACAATGAACAGAAAGGTGAACATTCCTCATTAAGGTTATGTTTTATAGGGGAAGACAGCCAAAAGCAAAAGTAAAATATATATCTTTTAGATTGCAATAAGTGACGTAGAGAAAAATAAGACAGGAGAGGGTACTAAGAGGTGCTTACGAGGAATGATGGTGTCAGTTTTATTTTATTTTTTTAAGGTTTTGTTTTTAAGTAATCTTGACACCCATCGTGGGGCTCGAACTTACAACGCCAAGATCAAGAGTCACATGCTCTACCGACTGACATGAGCCAGGTGCTCTGATGGTGTCAGTTTTAGATAGACCACTAGGGAAATGCCCTACTGAGAAGATGACAGGATGATATTTGAGCACCAATTTGAAGGAGGTGAGAGAGTAAGAGGTGCACATGTCTGGCAGAGGTGTTAAGTGGGCAGTGGCAACAATAAGTTCAAAGGTCCTGGGGTGACCATCAACATCCATTATTTATTTATTTTTTAATTTTTTTTTTAACATTTATTTATTTTTTGAGAGACAGAGACAGAGCATGAGCAGGGGAGGGGCAGAGAGACAGAGAGAGAGACACACAGATTCTGAAGCCAGCTCCAGGCTCTGAGCTGTCAGCACAGAGCCCGACGTGGAGCTTGAACTCACCAACCGCAAGATCACGACCTGAGCCAGAGTCGGATGCTTAACGGACTGAGCCACCCAGGTGCCCCTAACATCCATTATTAAAAATAAGTGCATGGAAATTAATCTCTGGGGAGATTTTTGTCTCTTGTTCACAGAAATAATGGTGTCTGGCATACATATTTATTGAATGAAATATTTTATTTAAAGGCTTTTTAAAAAAAGGCAATAGAAGTTTTATTTGTTCTAACTTCTCCCAGCTATCACCTTTCTAACCTTGAGAAAAAATGTGAAATTTGTAGCATTGAAAATCTGTTAAAACATTAAGTTTGAGATGTGAAGCCAGGGGTATTTCAAGCACTTATTAACAATTGAAGATAATACTCTTTCATATTAGACATATGAGGCGTTGCAGGGGTTCAGATTGGATGGTTAGAATGGAATGGACCAGTTTTATTAGAAGACACAGCTTTTTTGCCCATGTTTTATTCTCACTGTCACTTTAGCATTATTTGCCTGGAACTATGCCTCAGGCAAAATTGCCCATGAACAGAGAAGAGGAACTCTACCCACGTTTAGAATGTGACTACTTGTGTAAATTGGGTGCCTTTGGCTATCAAAGTGTGATGCAGCCCAGTGGGTCCAGTTTGCCACTGGGCCTTGCACAGCAGGAAGCATGCCTGGGGACAGCTGGTTGGTCATAGGAAGCATGTCAGTGCGTCTCCGTGTGGTTGGCTGCAGAGGAATTCATTTGCTGCCTCTCCTGTGTGAAGGAAGATTGACGCTGCTTCTCCTGCAGTGATTTGGGATGGATTTTTGAAACTCTATGACATGCTGTCTTTAGCATCTTACTAGTTTTTGGCACGTGGAATACTTACTGTAGCTTTGGTTTAAGTTCTTACCCTTCCCTAACCACCAGAGAACTATGTTGGATTGCTCAGCCCTTGGCTCCCTCTTGCACATTGGAACTTTTTGCTGAAAACATTCCTGCCTCCCTTGATAGGGGGCAATAGTACCATATTCTAGAAAACACATGAGGCTCCATTGCCTGCCTGGATACAACTACCTATGTTGCCTATAGCTTTCCATCTCGTTCTTCTTCACTGAGATCAAGGGAAAGTCTGTGTCACCTGCCTTGGTTGTATTGTTGGAAGGTTCTCATGAAGTGATGAAAATGGGGAAATGCCACATATGTGGAAAAGCATATCCTCATGAATATCTTTAGTGCTCAAGTCATGTCTTTGAATTATTCACCACTCAAACTGTGAATATAATTTGCACAAGTAGTGAGTGTTCCAAGGGGAAAAAAAAAAAAGTAGAGTAAGGACACAGAGTGGCCAAGTATGGGGGCCAGGAAGGCTTCTCTGAAGAGAAGTTAGAGCGTAGTGTGGAAGTAAAGGACTGACACACGGAACTCTCTGGAAGGAAGAGTGTTTCAGATGGAAAGAATAGCAAATGCCCAAGTCCTGAGGGTTACCAGGTAAAATACAGGGTACTCAATGATAGTTGAATTTTGGGTAAAGAGTAATTTTTTTAAAACTCTAAGTAGGTGACAAAGACTACATGGGACATACTTGTACTTTAAAAAAATCATTATCTGAAATTCTGATTTAACTGGGTATCCTTCCCCCACCCCCACCCCCAATATATACACATGAATCTGGCAAGCTGTGTGAGGTAGGAATGTTCTGTTTGGACTTGCCAGGATGGTCTCATGTGTAGAGAAGGGGGAGTGAGGCAGGCAACGTAAGGATTGAGGTGAAATTCTATAGGATCTCAGTATGAATTCTGTGTTTTATTCTAAGTGCAAGGAGAAAGCCACTGAAGGGTTTGAGTTAGCGTAGGATGTGATCCAATTTAGGCTTTAAAACAATCACTCTTGCTGTACAGAACAGACGTTGGGGGCAAGAGTTGCCAGCAGGGAGCCATTCCTGCTTTCATTGCTTTTATAGCACTTGCCACACAGTAGGAGCAGAGCAAACTTGTTTTGAAGGATTTTATATAAAAGATTTAGGCAATAATATTTTAACATTGAAGACCGTGCTTGCGGGAGTGTAGGACACAGAGGTCTGGTTTCTGTGCACATCACGTGGGGATGAAGCATATAGGCTCTGGGGCAGGACAGATGGTGTATCAGTCCTCAGCTGTGGGTCCTTCCTGTTCTGTGTCTTCATCTGGCATGATAAGCGGCCTTTCCCAAGGGATTATTTGAAGACCAAATGAGGTAATCAGGTGCTTATCCTAGTGCTTGGCTCCCAGGACAGTATAGCTTTTGTTTTTATCCTTTTTTCCCTCGCCTGTGCCCCATACACAACCATTTTGAACAAACAGTATGGCCAAAATATTAATCAGCTCAGGTGTTTCATGCAGAGGACCAGTCTGGAGAGCTAAACCACTTACTGATGTGTAGACATCTTTGACCATTTTCATTGGCATTTTGAAACTTGAGAAAGGGGAATGAGTGGGGTAGGGAGTGGGATAGAGAAGTCTCTTTTTTTTTTTTAAGTATATATCTGAATGAGTAACTTGATTTGATATATCATCAGTATGACAAATGCGTGTATGTATATGTGTGTGCCTATATATGTATAGTCAGTGTATTAAATAAATAGATACATAGTCAACTATATCCTTTGGATATATAACCAACTGGCCCCATAGGATGATGTAAAATTATCTTTTCCAGATCTTAGAGTTTAATCAGTCAGATTACAAGAGGTGAGTGGAGCCAGCTCCTTGATTTTGTAGTTGAGAACACCTAGAAGCCAAGTGGTTTAAGGTTATATGCTAGTTGTTGGTAGAGCTGGGCACAGAATTCATTTTGCCTAATTCCACATTCAGGGCTCTTTCCCTACTCAGCAGCTATCTGTTCTCCATGAAGGTTGACCTTTAAGGATGGCTGTAATGTGTCCCGGTCAGGGGAGAGGCAGGCCGCATTCGTCACCCACCCCCGCAGCTCACTGGTGAGCTTACCTCTGGATGTCCCCAACCCCTTGGAGCCTTGATTTCCTCACATGTAACCTGGTGATGGTGCCTGTGTCACAGGGCTCTTCAGGGGTTCAAATGATGTAATGCATGCTAGCTTATTTGTTTCTTTCCCCAGAGACCTTCACTTATTATAAACCTTCAGTAAATGTATGCTTGTATAATGTCATTCCTTTAAAAATTATTCTATTAATAAACATTCATTATAAAAAATCATCGTGTGCAGATTAGCATAAAGAAGAAAATGAAAAGCACCCATAACACCATCATCCAGAGATAAGCTCACCTTTCTTATGCACTTTTCTCATTTAATTTTGATTGCACTTACTATCTGAAAAATACAGCATGAAATTCTATATGTCAGTGATCCATTAGAGCAAAACACTTCACATTAATCACAAGAGAAGAGGCTGTAACAGTGCCTCATCATTATTCTTTCAGAAGAGTAGAACGTTACTATAAAGAGTTATACCAGTTATGCATAAATACATGCATCTGTGTGTTAAATGTCCTATTAGTTTTTGCTGTAATCTTATTACTTCTTTTCTCTCTTGTAAGATCTAACTCAAGGGGCACCTGGGTGGCTCAGTCGGTTAAGCATCCAACTTTGGCTCAGGTCATGATCTGGCAGTCTGTGAGTTCGAGCCCCAGGTCGGGTTCTGTGTTGACAGCTCAGAGCCTGGAGCCTGCTTCTGATTGGTTTCTCCCTCTCTCTCTCTCTCTCTCTCTCTCTGCCCCTCCCCCGCTCATTTTCTCTATCTCTCTCTCTCTCTCTCTCAAAAGTAACCATTAAAAAAATAAATATATAAAATCTAACTTGAGTTGTAAATGTATCTACCAGCAATTTCTTTTTTCTTAAGTATAGTGAATTGTCCATTCTACTACAGACCTTGAAAGTAAGCGTGACCTATTTGAGCCGTTGAGGGTCTTTGTTTTTATTCACGTTGTGTGTGATTAAGCTGCAAAACCTTCTCAGGTCAAAGGATTTTACATCATTGGGAGGGGGCATGTCAAAAATCAAGTCAGTTAATTTTGTATCTCCTCATTCCAGAAAGGTGGTATATAGGTCCCTCTCTGTGGAATACATTTTAACATTCCAAATTTCTAGCGTGGTTGGTCTTTTTCTGTTTTTCCTTCCTCTTCATTTTGTGGCCTAAAGATAGTGTGCTAAAAAGATTGGTTCTGTGAAAGGAGTTTGCCTTCAAATTGAAGGTTATTTGAGTAATGGTTTGGCTCCTCTATTGATTTTTGTGTGCCTATTGCCATGAACTCAGGTGGTTTTCAGTTCTTAGACGTGCTGTGGTGATTTGCGGACTATCCTTGGAAGTGGGAGTGAGGAAGAGCTCCCCCAGTGCCCAGGAGCCAGGCAGGGGTGGGAGTGGATAGTGCCACATCCTGCGTTCCTGCTCCCAGGGCAAATACAAAACCCTGTCCCAGGGAGGGCCCCCAGAGTCACAGTTAGAAAGGTATGGCCAAAGGAGTGGGTGGGAAAAGGGAGCAGGCCGATGCAGGCCCTGAGGGTTCTGAGAACAGAAGAGTTGGTAAGAATGATTTGGACTAGAAATCATCCACAGCAGGAAAGCGGTGGGCTCATGCTGGGGTCCAGCTTTCTTGGTAGGATGCCCTGCTAGGGGGTTAGACTCCTTAAACGGCCCCAGGTAAATCAGGCAGAAAACAAAATTAGGGATTAGGAGGTTGAGTTATTAGCCTTGAGCAAGATTTTCCCTGAGTGTTATTAATGACACTCTTATTTAGGAAAATGTTGCTCATTTGAAGGCTGTTTGTTTCAGTACTTAGAGTTATTGCCAGTACTGGCTTGCTTCCAATCTTGGTAATCCTCTGAGGTTTCAGGGGGAAAAGAAAGTGTTTTTTTCTCCCCATGGAGAAATAGGTTTATGTATAATTTAATTATTTTGTTGGCCAGTCACCCTATCACTGTGTACAAAAACAGCAACCTTAAAACCCCACTATCTTCATTAGGTGTCAAGATGTTCATGATTGGTTTGTCCTCCATTACGAGTGAACATGTAGCAGAAAGATGCCTTGCTAAAAGCTACAATACACTGACACACTGAGTCCATATTCTGCACTTGCAGGGATGCCCTTGAAGCCTTGCAAAATATTACCCAGTGATTTAGAGTAACAAGAAGTGAGATGGGTGATCAGTTTCAAAGAGGAATTAAAGTTTTGAATATTCTGTAGCGAAGTCATATTTCAGAAGATCACCTTGGACAGTATTTTCATCAGAGGGAGTTTTGGAAGGTTCTTTTTAGGACGGAAGAGTGAGGAGGGAATGTGTTCTCCTTTATCAGTATCTCGTCTCGCTAATCCCTCTCCTTTCGGTTGACTTTCTTTATTCATCGTCTTGTTTCATCTTTCCCTATTATGCTATTTGTGGGGAAATTTTTTATCCTGATGTGTTGCCGTGAACATTTTGTGACTGACTTAGTGTGAGGCTGACTTCAGATCTGTGCTCTGGTTGCTCATCATCCTTCTTGTATGAGGACGAAGCTCTCACAATGGAAAATGCTAGCTGCGGTCCATTCGAAGCCTTCACGTTGCAAATATGCTTCATAGCAATGTTTTATTTAGTGCATTTACAAAAATTTAATTTGAATTAAATAATTCATTCTGCTCTAAGAATACAAGGTACAGATGTTTGCACTGCTGCTGGGACCAGCTGAGGCTTCATCTGCTTGTAGGCTGCTTTTCGGCTGATTTTGCCTCATTTTTCACATTTGTGGAGCTCCAGATACTGCTTCTCCTGGTGATATTGCTGTAAGGTCTCCGTAATTAGACACGGGCATCCAAGGCAAGCTAGTATTTTCGTATTTTATGAGTAGAAGCCATTTCAGCTTTCCTCCTGGGGAGTCCTTTTGAGTCTCTGAAGTCATTCACAAATATGGTAGAGTCTAATTTTATGCCACAAGAAAAAAAAGAGAATATTGCTCTTTTCCTATCCAGGGATTCCACCCTCCCCCAAGCTTTGTTCCCCTCCACTTACTGCTTTCACTTCATTTGTAGCGGCAGATGGCTTTATGCAAATCACCCAGTTATTTTGGTCATAGTAAAAATCACCTTGCATTAAGAGCAATTTCTAGATTAGGGAAACTGCTGTGTTTATTTGAAAACACACCCAGGGCTGGAGGGCAGACCATCCCGACCGAGCCTGTGTCACTGACCTCCAAGGCAGTGGCTGTACGTGTACCTGCCTGCTCGCTGGCCCTCCGAGTGGCCCCTGCCCACTTGCTCTGTTCCTACAAGTCCGTCTCACCAGAGAAAAATTGTAGAAAAAAATACTTTACATGGCTCTTTCTTAGCCATCTTTAATAATCTCACTGCATATTTATACGTGGGTAACGTGCCACCTTGGAATTGTATGGCCAGCAAGATTAGTCAGTGCAGTTCTCTTTTTTCTTTTATTAGAAATGGTGATTTTTGCCTACTTTTCTTCCATAACCTTTTTGAAGTAATTTCTGTAAAACCTTTTCCTCTTTCCCCCAACTCTCTCAACTTTTGTGCATTTGACAGAGCAGTCCATCTTCTAGAATGGCTCTCACAAGATTACTGAGGTGGTTTTTTTTTTTTTATCCTTTTTCCTTTGATCTCTTTCTCCAATAGTTTTTACCATCTTCTTCCTTGAGATGAGATAGTGTGCAGTGAACAGCCAGAAAATGAGGGAAAGCCTTGATCAATTAGCCTTAAACGATCAGCTGCTTTCCTAATTCTGAGATAAAAGATTGAGCTCCGTGCCTAAAATGCCCTGCTGTTTCCTTTCCAGACATGCCACAGCAGATAATGAATCATTCCTGCCTTCCATTCTCATTCCCCTGCAATCTCAGTCTTGTCCCTTTCTGCCGTAAGACCTCCTCTGCTTCTGGTGGAGACACGTGAGGCTTACCCGGTGAAGGAGTCAGTCGCTGTGAAGTACTTTGAAGGACAGATGTAAAGTGTGGACTGTGGGCTCCGCAAGACCTTTGCTATTATTGTTTCGTCTGAGGGGGCACCTGTCTCTGTACTACTAGATGAAATCATGAAAGTCTGACTGATAGTAGTAATAACCACTTAAATGTAGTGCTCACCATGTGCCAGGAAGAGTGCATGGTGCTTTGTTCATACAGGAATTCATTTCCAGGTGAACCAGCATACTTAATTTCTCCGATGTATTTTTCAGGTTGAAAACTGGTGTCCTCATTTACCTTGGAGAGCAAAAAATCCCTATGAAGAAGCTGATCATAATTCATTGGTGAGTTGGGATGTTGGGAACTAGGCTTACAATGTGGTTCTGATGGTAAGTAATACGTGTGAACTCTTCTAGAAATGCCAACTGTAACCTGAAATAATGGTAAACTGAAGAACTTGTATCCGCAGGCCTGTGCAAATTTGGATGGTCAAATCAGTTAAGCCGTAGTGTCTGTTTATTGAGCAATTCTCTGAGGGTTCCTGAGTGATATGCTACCCATAGGAATAAGACCTGGTGCCAGATGTGGGGGCGCTGTGTGACCTAATGAAGGTGATGGTTGAAAACAATGTCCGCACCTGTGCAAATGCTGAATGACAGTCCGGTGGAAATGAATGTGGAAGTGATGATCTTTGCCTTCAGGGCTTAGGACGGGTCCACAAAGAGACAGTGTCTTTAGAGCTGAATTCCAAATGATGAGTGAGTTTATAGTAGATCAGGGAGAGGAAGGTGTGTCTGATGTGTAGCAGAAAGGTGCATGTGCAAGAGTTGGTTTTCAGGGAGTAGAGCATGGTTCAGTGGACGAGGCCATAGGGGTTTGGATGAAGGTGGTTTGGGGGAAGATGAGATTGAAAAGATCACGAGTGACTGTGAAAGGTTTTCTGTGCCACCCCAAAAGCTTAAGTCTTTATTCTTTAAACCAGGGATCAGTGGAGTTTTTCTGTAAAAGACCAGATGGTAGGGGCGCCTGGGTGGCTCAGTTGGTTAAGCGGCCGACTTCGGCTCAGGTCATGATCTCGTGGTCTGTGAGTTCTAGCCCCGCGTCGGGCTCTGTGCTGACAGCTCAGAGCCTGGAGCCTGCTTCGGATTCTGTGTCTCCCTCTCTCTGACCCTCCCCTGTTCATGCTGTGTCTCTCCCTGTCTCAAAAATAAATAAACGTTAAAAAAAATTTTTTTTTAAAAAGACCAGATGGTAAATATGTTCATCTTACCAGGCTGTAAGTTCTCTGTTGGAATGGCTTAGTTCTGACCTTGAGTGCAGAGGGCAGCATAGACAGGATATAAATGAGCAGGCATGGCCATGTTCCAGTGGAACTTTAGGTTACCAAAATAGGCAGCAAGGAGGATGAGGATCTGGCCCCCAAGCCACAGTTTGCTGGCCCATGCTGTAGACCGTGAGAATCTTGGGAGATGGCTGGGTCAAGGAAGGATCAGGTGAGTTTTGAGAATGAAGTGTGATGACTCCTGAGAGAGGGAGTTAGCATGTTCTACATGTTAGATGAAATAAATACAAGTGTTACTGTTTTTCTGTTATTTCAGTCACTGGTTGTATCCAACTACATTAGAAAAATGTTCTTCCTGGCTTTTAAATTATTCTGTCCTGAATTTTGAATTTTATTTATTTATTTTTAAATTTTTTTAAATGTTTATTTTTGAGAGAAAGAGGCAGAGTATTAGTGGGGGAGGGGCAGAGAGAGAGGGAGACACAGAATCTGAAGCAGGCTCCAGGCTCTGAGCTGTCAGCACACAGCTACAAGCGGGGCTTGAACTCACACACTGCAAGATTATGACCTGAGCCGAAGTCAGATGCTTAACCGACTGAGCCACCCAGGTGCCCCCTGAATTTTAAATTTTATTTAGCTGTGGTAGGAAAATGGTATTCCTGGCTTTAAAGTCCTTAGAAAATAATGAACTTTTGTTTGTTTGGGACTGGGACAAAACTGTAAGATGAGCATTTGTCCCCTGCTTAACTTTGTGGACACAAGAAGGCTTTTTGGCACCTCCATAATGCCAACAAGCCTGTTATGAATTGATTTTACTTTTTCCTGGAGTCTGCTGCCTCTCAGTAGATCCAAGGGGTGATAAATTCGGGTGTGGAGAATTTCAAGGTACATCAAGCATACCATTTGTAAAAAAAAATAAAATAAAAAGGCATTTTAATATAACTCAGGGCTTTGCAATGACTGTGCTGCCTTTCTCAATTTCTAATTTTTTAATGATGTCCCTTACAGCATATCAGCAGTCAGGGGCCTTTAATTTGTAATCCTGGGGCCTTAAAGTAAAGCTGTGCAGCAGACAAGCCTCACTTTTGAAGCCCTATATTTAATTGACTATCTCTTTCAAGTTTTCAAATGTCACATCATGACAGCTATTACGCTTTCTGACTTTTTATCTTCGGTTCATTTTTTATTAAATTTCTGTTTCTAGGCGGAAATCCGTACAGATTTTAATATTCTCTACAGCATGATGAAAAAGCATGAAGAATTCCGGTGGATGAGACTCCGGATCCGGCGAATGGCTGATGCATGGATCCAAGCAATCAAGTCCCTGGCAGAAAAGCAGAATCTTGAAAAGAGAAAGCGGAAGAAAGTGAGCTTCTGATTAATTCAGTTCAGTTAGATGCCAGTTTTCTTTTAAAATCGGATTTTGCTTGGAAACAAGACTAAGAGGAATGTCATGTCTCCAGTGATATTCCCTCAGGGCGAATCTGCTCAGTGTCTTGTACAGCCATTTTTGGGCTTTCCTATCCCCAGTTAAAACAATCCTGCTTACCAGGGACCAGCACACATGTTTCTTGGGTGAAGACAAGCAGGAATCTCTGCCTGTAAGATTTCCCTCTGAACCATCCTGACTGTCTCCTCCTGTGGCATCAGGAGACTTAACCCTCTTGGCTCTACCCAGGTACAGCCTTGGAGAGCGGGCTGTTCCATTATAATGGCAGTCTCCTGTTTGGGGTATTTGTCAGTTCTGGGGTTTGGGCAACTGGTAAGTTCCACTGCTGCTATGTTGGGTTGGTACTTGGGCTTATGTTCCAAATGTTCAGGTACCAAATAGTCCTCTGTAGAAGAGTATGAGGTCCAAATTCCAGGTGAGCTGTGAGAAATAGAGTATTTTTATATAATCCTATGCAATAATCTCTAGGATATATTGTTGGAGGAATAAATATTAGGTGGAGAAATGTGAACGTTATTTTTAAAAGGAAGAATTGTATATATCTGTATACCTACAAGTATACGTAAAGTTTTGTACATACGCACACATGACCTATATATAATATTACATTTATGCTTCCTCATATTGTTAAAAATAGAAGGATAAACCATGAAATTAAAAATAAAGGAGATGGACAATGGTGTTGGTTACACAACATTGAAGATGTATTTAATGCCACTCACCTATACACTTAAAAATTATTAAAACGTTAAATTTTGTGTTAGCATATGTTGTACCACAATAAAAAGGGTCAAATATGGGGAAAGAGGGACTAGCATGGAGGCATAGAAACTAGACTTATCTAAACACATCTTACTTTGTAGATTTGGTGCTAGAAGCATTTTACATGGTATAAAACAAAATTTCACTACAAGAAAACCGTACCTAAAAATTACTAGGAAAAGAAAACATGAACTGACTACATACTCAGTTTTGCAGTAAACACACAGAGAAGGGCTGTTCTTAGTGATTAGAGCACAGTCAGTCAGCATTTCTGAAGGAGTATCACAAAGGACCAAAAAACTGCAAAATATTTTAAGAGTTTTACTAATTGTGTAATTGGTGATGGTGTAGATATTCTCATTGTAAATCCCTTGAGCATATTAGAATAAAGCAAAATACTTACATTAGTATCCTTGAGAAGTGGGATTTTCAGTGTGGGAGAGAGGAAATAACATATGTAAGGTAATGTTATGTAAAGATCCTGTAATCCTGAGTTTGAAGGGGAAGTACCAGAATGAATTTATGATGTTTTATCCTGGAGGAGAAATAAATTTCCAGCTACATCCATTGAAAAAGGCTATGGACACTGATCAACCAGAGTCCCCTAGGCTCCAGACCTTGAACTTTAGATATCATCTCCACTGGATGGTATAAGAGGTTCTTGGAAAAATTGTTAGTGAAGGTCTGAGATAGAAGTTGTACATGATGAGCTTGGGACACCTGTCATACCAGAGAGCAAAGTAACTCTCCAAGCCTACTAGAACTATGTCAGAAGAACTTAGAAGCCAACTTGAACAGCCTCCCATTGGCAAGAAGGGACAATGTGATAATCCATAAGGATTATAACTACGGTTTATTGAAACACATCAAATATACTTCTATCCATGATTTGATAATGACACCTTTAAAAAATTTCACTGATGGTCTTTAGAGTATGCTAAAGAGCAAATTGGTAATTTAAAAACCGGTAAGTGAAGGGCAAGAGTCAAGTATTTACCAGGCTTTTTCTATGTGAACTGTACTTCAACAGAACCAAATAGTTGATGGAGAGGGGGATGTTTTAGCTAGTGAGTACAGAAGGAGTGATAGAATATGACCATTTTGCGACCCCTGGGGATTAATGCATCTAGTTAGTGATCATCAGTAGCTGCTAACATCACCAGAGACACGCGATGTCCCCACTGGCGGAAGTACACAGCACTACCGATGCAGTAGTATTGCCAGAAGCATCCAATGTGAGTTTGATCAGGCCTGCAGATCTAATTACTAATTTACTATAAATACAAGGGATGGGAGAGTCTGGTGTATAATCAGCAAAATCCAAAGTGTAAGAGACTCCACTGGAAATACTACCCAGTCCCTTGGGCAAATAAATGACAACTCTCCCCACCCCCAAAGGATGGGGTTAAACAAGCCTAAGACGTAAATGAGACAATTAACAGTTTATGTACTTTATTTGACTTCTGACTCTAAAAACTGCCCTTGGGAGGAAAAAAAAAAAAAAAAGGAACAGTTGAGGAAGTATAAACATTAGCCCGAAAATGAATGATATCAAGGAATTAATAGTTTTTTAGGGGTGATAGTGATGTTACCGTTATATTTTTAACTGAAGATTTTTTCCTTCTAGAGATACAAACTGAAATATTTGCAGATGAAAGGGTATCTTCTCTAGGATTTGCTTCACCATAAGCTATAGTGGTTGGGAGAAAATGAAGGGTATACATTAAATAAGATTTGCCATAAGTTAATAACTGTGAAATTTATGTGATGAGTATGTTGGAATTGACTACATTGTCATGTCTGATTTGGGATATGTTTGAAATTTTTTATGTTAAAACCTTAAAAATATCCCAACTGTGGGGGGGGGGGAACCCAATATTGTTAAAACGATATTTTATTGCTCTGGCTTACTCTCCATTAATTCTGATTCTCCAAATATATCCTTATTTTTCAAAACAGATTGTCCATATCCTATTCATAGCCATAGAAAGGGCAATGGTGACTTTATTTCCTTCCATTTTTGGGGTACTTTCTAGAAAAATGTTACGGCACATTGTTTCATTAGAACGTAAACAATACTTTAGAATTGGTTGATTGCTTTTGGTGTGTTACTATGGAGTTTGTACTCGGTTCAGTAGGAATCAATATATGCCTCTCCTTTGTTTTGTTTTTTTCAGGTCCTTGTTCACCTGGGACTCCTGACTAAGGAATCTGGATTTAAGATAGCAGAGACAGCTTTCAGTGGTGGCCCTCTTGGTGAATTAGTTCAGTGGAGTGATTTAATTACATCTCTGTACTTACTGGGCCATGACATTAGGATTTCAGCTTCACTGGCTGAGCTCAAGGAGTAAGGAGATTACTTTTCAATTTTAAAATCAGAATACAAAAAAGAAATTGTAAACTCTTAAAGCCCTCTATTAGTGTGTAATTTCTTGTGGAGGAAAATGAAAGTGATAATTCACTAAACAGGAGATAAGAAGATTATTTTCAGGAGCTAAATACATACACTGTGAAAAAGATAATATGTTTTCATTGTAGCTGCAGGCTCCAGAGGCTTCATAAATGAATGCCAGAAAATTCAAACTAAGGAGCGTATTCTTTGCTATTACAGGTGCTTCCAACATGTGCACCACAAAACATTATTGACTTTCCTAATTCCCTGTCTCTTGCTGAAATTCATACCACTCCCTACTCAACTTCAAGCTTTCTAAATCTTAAAACAGAGCAGATTCCTTTTTTATAATTTAATTTGGGTAGAATGAGTTTCTTGAAAGCTCTGATTCCATCCTTTTTTTCAGTAAAGCCAACTTTCTAGTCTGACTCTGTTCACTCTACCTGGCTTTTCTGTTTCACTGAAACCTACTTCTGGCTTTAGCCCTCTCTTAATCTCTTTTTAGATTGACACAGCTGGCTAGGCAGGAATGCTTATAGCCCCCTTCACTCCTTTTGGATAGCTGCCCACGGAGACTTTCTACCCAGCAGCCAAGTGATTGTGTTGCAGTGTCAAATGTTCCAGATGAAATGCCTTGAGAGAACATTCTAGAGCTGGAAGGGTGTTAAAATATATCCCACCCTGCATCTACTTTATTGTCCAGGGTACTGATGCCCGGAGAGGCCACATGAGTTAGGTCCAAAATCCACACACCTGATACGTGGCAGTGTTGAGGTGAAAGCAATAATATCAGCAAGATGATACAGTGTCATATTTTAAATGATTTCTATATGCTAAAACCATGATAAGGGCATTAGTTAGTGTAGTGTCAACAGTTATGACAACTGGAATATTGATGATGACTGGTAACAGCCAACATTTGTCAAGCACCTACTGTGCATCAGATACTGAGCATTTCATGTATTCTATATTACTCAGCCCTTAGCACAAACTTTTGGAAATAAGTGCCATTGCTTTCTGCATTTCAAAGATGAGGAAACTGAGGTTTTCAAGGTCACGTGGAAAACGTGAGAGAGCTAGGATTTGAGTTTTATCCTATGACTGTGTTCTTGACCACTGTACTACAATGCTTCTTTCGGATCTAGATCAACCTGAGATCTTCTGAACCCCTAAACACCACCCTTGTCCCTTCCACGTGCTGCCTCCTGCTTACTTTAAAACATGTTGTGTACATGACCCATGAAGTAGATGCATTCGTACATTCAGTAGTCGTTCATTAGTGCTCTCTGTGCCCTAGTTCTTGCTCTGGGATGTAAGGAGATGACCAGCATGTGTTCAAGGAAATGCCAATCTTTTGGTAATCACAGCTAATATATTATATAATTACACTAATTGCACTGTGATTAGTACTAATTGAGGCATGAATGCTAGAATGTAAGCCAAGGGAGTGCAGAAACTGAATATTGCTCACTATGGTGTATGTGGCACCTAGGATAGTGCCTGGCACCCATTGGATGCTCGTGACTATTTACTGAGCAAATGAGAGATGGGGTGAATGAATGAATGAATGAATGGGTGAATAAATGGAGAATGTGGGATCCCTAGGGACAAGTGCTTCCTAGGGAGATCAGAAAAGGCTTAATAAGGGCCTACCAGGCAGAGACTTAATTTGTTGGTCAAGAAGTCTATAGAGGTCTTTAAGCATTGGTGATGGGACCAGAATTATGGGCGCAACATAGAGCAGCGGTTCCTGAATATGCCTGCACATTAGAATCACCTGGGGATCTTTATAGACTCCCAGAGCCCAGACTATGTCCCAGACTAATTAAATCACAATCTTTGGGGATAGGACACAGGCATGAGTATCTTGATGTCTCCAGGTAATGCCAATGTGCAGACAAGTTTGGGAACCCCTAAAGAGACAAGGTGGACCAGGAGTCTACCAACTCTGGCTCAGCAGGCCAAATGCAGTCGTCTGCCTGTTTTTGTTACTAAGTTTCCATGGGAACACAGCCACACAGATTGTTTGTTTGTTTATGTATTGCCTAAGACTGCTTTTATTCTATGAGGGCCGAGTTGCCTAGTTGAGGCAGAGAACATGTGGTCTCAAGGATGAGAGGATTCACTACCTGGCTGTGTACAGAAGTATTTTCAAATTCTCGGGAAGAAATACACAGCCTCGTAAGGTCAGTAGGCCAGATGACAGGCGAAGGGTGCCTGAAGCAGTGTCAGTGTGGAGCTGCAGAGCAGAGCCCTCCTTTGAAGTAGGACCGCCATAATTCGGTGAAGGACAGTTAGGGGGTGTGGGCAGAGATAAAAGGCACCAGTGATGACTGATGTTTGGGTGAATGGCAGTGTAGTTTGGTTAGCACTTTTTTCTCCCGCATCTGAAGTTGGCATACGATCAGGTACGTGGGTGCTCTCAATGCAAGGGTGGGTTTCTATGGATGGGTGAGGAGATGGGTGGATGGAAGAAAGGGTAGTGAAAAACCGTAAACCATGGTGCCAGGTATGTAATACAGTCTACTTGAAAGGAAAAATTGACACATAAAAAAAAATATATAAGACAGTATAGAAGTTTATATTGTAGCAGCTAGAAATGGACATTTAGGAGGCCAGTATGGTCTGGAGTAATGAGAACAGATTATGTGGGGGAAAGTGAGAGTCACAACTCAACGAGTATCTGATATACATTAGGCACTTTCTACTTAATGCCTCATGTAACCACCCAAAGAATCTCTGACAGGTTGCTATCTTACTGTCTTTTCTGTAACAAATCCTGTTTTGTGGTAGGTTGGGGGTTTTTTTGTTTGTTTGTTTTTGATGAGAAGGAAAGACCCAGAGAAGTTAGTGACTTGTCTGAAATCTCACAGCTGCTAGTGGATTTAGATAGTAGAGACAGATTCAGAGCCAGCTCTTCCTTAGTTTCAAAGTGTGTGTGTGTGTGTGTGTGTGTGTGTGTGTGTGTGTGTGTGTGTGTGTGTGCGCGCGCGCCTCACCATTTGCTTTTGCCAGAGTCAGAATCTGGGCTCTGGATAGGCCTTGATGAGTGGGTAGAATTTGGATAGGCAGCATATTGGGACAGGCTATGCCATCCTCCCCGATAAAATTCTTGGGAGGTATATTTGGGTATTAATGTTGCTAAGTGTAGTTAGCTTGAAATAAATTATTTTTTTTATGTTTCCTCTCTTGTGCCCTTTTCCTAGAATAATGAAGAAGGTTGTAGGAAACCGATCTGGCTGCCCAACTGTAGGAGACAGAATCGTTGAGCTCATTTATATTGATATTGTGGGACTTGCTCAATTTAAGAAAACTCTTGGACCATCCTGGGTTCACTACCAGTAAGTGCTACATGCTGTCCTAAAGTTTATAGAGCTATTTTACTTTTTATTTTTTTAACAAGGGTAACATGGTTACAGACAGAAAAAGCTTATCAAATATTATCTTTTGGATAGTGTGGAGCGGGTTTCTCATTCCTAATTGAAATTCAGATTTTCCACAGTGACTTTATACTTTCAAAGGCTATTCATTCTTTTCACTGATTTCTTTTAGAGAACAGAAAGGGTCCAACTTCCTCTTTACCTTCCCTGATGCTCACCTTACCTCTCTCAGTGTGCCTACGCCATTCTCATTTGTTTAAGTAACAATTCGGATAAAACGTGGAAAATGTCACTTCTTGTGCTCCTCAGATTTGAGAGGATGACTCATTTCTCTTCGCCTTTCCCTCATCAGTTGTCATTTTTGGAAGAGAAAGCTGTGAATATGTTGTCTGAATGCTGGGGTCTTGCACTTTTTAGGACAAGACCCCTGCTGAGCATGACTTGAGTGCACGTCTTTATCACTTCAGAGAAGAACCCATTGTTCTCTGCAGTGTGGGAGTGGGGCCATGTTTTTTTGTTTGAAATGATTTTACATCGTGCACAAGCATGGCACTAAATAACAGTGAATTACATAATGAAGTTTACCAATTTTTCCATTTTCTTCCAATCTTTCTAAAAAAGGTTTAGTTTGATGCTACCATACCTCCAGCATGTCTTGTAACACTAACACTTACGTGCATTTTTAACAAAATGAGTGTAGCTGTAAGTTTCAGCCTTAGGCAAAGTATCCAGTTTGAATTTAATAATAATTTTTGAAGAAGCATGCTTTTTTTGTTAGCTTCCACTTACTACAGCTGGTACTGACTTTTATTTATGGTCTCTCAAAGTTTACAATAAATGTAAATAAACATATTTTATTTAATGGTGTCAGTGGTACCTAAATTTGGTTAAAAAGCATGATGTTAGTACCACTTGACTGATAGTGAATGTTGATCTACAGTTTAAACCAAATTCCTAAGAAAACATTTGGAAAACCTTTCAATTAGCATGACTTAGAAATTCCTCCATGTGTTTCTTTTTTATTGTTTTTGGGTAAAGAGATGTTTTGATGTGTTCTTCTAACTTAACCAGTAATTGAATCCTTAACGACTTGAACTAGGTCTGTTTCAGGTTAGTTTCTAGTTTAACATTATTTATTAACTTTAAGCGTATGTCAGATTGCAAGTCCTTTAGAAATTCAAAGGAAATAGAAGTCAAAATAGTAGGAATCTTCTCCAAAACACAGTAGAGAAAACACCCATTTTCTGTAGAATTTTCTTGTCAGTAGCTGTAATTTTTCTCACTGGGCAGTGAAATACTCAGTGACAGAGGAAAGGGATTCATTGAGAAGAGATTGTGTATTTTTCATTTTGTTTTGGATATAGTTTCATGAGAAAGCAAAAGCAGAATCTTGGTTTGGGCCAGGATAACACTCTACCTTCTGCACCCCTTTTTTCCTGTTCTTTTTGGTTTTTTCCTTGAAACCTTCATACATCTCAGTTATGTTCTCATCACATTTGTTCTCAGTTATGTGGAAATAACCATCTTTCTTTCTGGTTAATAAGCCATGTAAGTAAATAATCATTTTTCCCCCTTTTTAGCTTCAGTATTAAAAAAAAAAAAAAGAAAGAAAGAAAAGCAGAGCTCTTGTTCTCTGGCATTTAGCAAATGGCAGGCATCTGGTAGATGTGCAAAAGGAACAAGGCCTTACGGGCATCTCTAGACTCACATATCCTCACCATTAAGAAGGGCTGTTGGGATGGAAAAGTGTCCTCAGTGGTAGTGTTTAGGTCAATTAAAAAGGACTGTTTCATTATTGAAATGGTTACCACTGATGGGTATTTGAAACTTGTTGGATGAAAAGGGACCATCTCAGAGGGGTTTTATGGAAGGGTGTAATATTTATCTTTCCTTTCTTTAATTAATTATCTACATTAGTGATACTAGCTGGCAGGAGGTCTGTTAGGACTTTGGCCCTGCGGTCTTTGCTATGTGATGAAGGTAAGATTTCATCCAAAGACCAAACAGGTCCTCTAGAAAGTTACTTGCCCATTTCTTTCCCTTTTGAAGATGAGACATTTTCAAGACTGTCTGAATTCATCTTTGTGGATGGTAGATGGTATGAATTCCCTTAAATCCATTAACTCTGATCATTCATTTAGGAGCAAACCTTGAGTCCTGTTGATCTTGGAAAAAATTTTTTTTTAATTTTTTAATTTTTTTTAATGTTTATTTATTTTTGAGAGAGATAGAGACAAAATGTGAGTGGGTTAGGGGCAGACAGAGGGAGAGGGAGACACAGAAGCAGAAGCAGGCTCCAGGCTCTGAGCTGTCAGCACAGAGCCGAACGTGGGGCTTGAACTCATGAACCGTGAGATCATGACCTGAGCCAAAGTTGGACGCTCAACTGACTGAGCCACCCAGGCGTTCAGAAAAATATTTGTAAATTCTGTCCATTTTATGTGGGGACCCAGGAAATTCAGTTAAACCTGTTTGCAATGCCTACATGCAACTAGTATACCTAGGGACTGCAAAACTCATAACTATTTTGCTTTGTATGAGTTTTTAGCTGACATTGAGGACACACAGGAAAGTGAAACACAAATAGTACAAGATATACCATGGGGTTTTTTTTTTTTTTGCTTTATTTTAGAGAGAGAATGTGAGTGGGGGAGAGGGGCAGAGGGAAAGAGAAAGAATCCCAAGCAGGCTCCACGCTCAGTGAAGAGCTCAGTGAGGCTCGATCCCATGACCCTGGGATCATGACCTAAGCTGAAATCAAGGCTTGAACATTCAACTGACTGAGCCAGCCAGGCGCCCCAAGATAAACCATATTTTATATCAAACTCCAAAGTAGAAAGTAGGTCCTGCCAAGGAAGTTGTGAGCGTCCATCTTATAGTAGTGTGGCTTGCAGCTAAGAGAATGTTCCAGGAGTCATTTGGCATTACTGCAGCGATTCCTGTTAGAAGGAGGCCAGCTGCCTCGGGCAGCAAGGCAAATATCTTTTTAAGTCATCGGGCTGTTCCTGATGCTTCAAACACACAAAAGGCATTAGAGGAACTACATAAATATTAACAGCACAAACCCAGTTCCAAACACACAGCTGTAGAATGTGATCGAAGAAGGAAAACTATAATGTTAAAGCTTCCCTGCCGTACACAGAGATCATTCCCCTGCCTCTGGTTTATAAAACAAACCCAGGTCAGCTAAAAAAAAATGGATGATTCCCAAACCAAAGCTTAAGTATAAGGATGTAGAATTACCAGTTTCTCAGACATTCAATCATTCATTCTATGGCTTTCTGCTGGGAAGAAGCCAAACATCAATAGCACTGTGTCTAAGTCTGGGCTTGCAGGCATTAGGCTCCTACCAGTCCTCTTTACTCATCAGCGTTCATCTTAATGATCCAAATTCACAATAAAACCAATAAAACACAAAGTTAAAATAACAAGCCAAAGCTAGAGAGGAATATACCCTGCTAGAGTTGATTGCAAATGAGTAGAAGTAGCCAAAGCCTTCAAGACAAAGGTTTCTCATGATAAGGGTGACCTGTTTGTCCCCACTGTGCCTGGACAGAGCACTGTAATCTTTGAGTCCCAGCCCTGGCCCTTCGACAGGAGCTGAGCAGCTCCATCTGTCAGTGTGTGTCCCTCTGTGTCCTACTCTTCTCCAACGATCTTCTACAGAGCAAGCTCTGTCATCCCTGCTGTTTTCTGAACGATGCCATCTTTCGCAGAAGAAAATGCACTGGTTTCAACCAGTGGCTTTTGTATCTTATTTAAAAATATAAGTTAAAGGGTTAATTAATGTTAGAAGTTTAAATTTTAAAAAGGGATTTTTATATAAATTTTTTAATGTTTAGAGAGAGAGAGAGAGAGAGAGAGAGAGAGAGAAAGCGAGCATGTGTGATGGAGCTTGTGGGAGGGGGAGAGAGAGAATCCCAAGTAGGCTCCATGCTGTCAGTGCAGAGCCCAATGCAGGGCTTGATCTCATAAACCATAAGATCATGATTAGAGCTGAAATCAATAGTTGGATGCTTAACCAACTGAGCCACCCAAGTGTCATTTCTTTTCTTTCTTTTTTTTTTTTTGTTTTTTACATAAAAGTTTTTATATTAAAGAGTATATAAGTTAAGGAATGGGAATCTTTTGTTAAGAGTAAAGGAAGTTCCCGAGCTATTCAGAGAATGGGGAAAACACACACTGGTCAGTTCTTGGGTCCCTAGCTTTCTTTTTCCTGTACTGTGGGCTTCCATTTCTGTCCACTTCTTGGCTGCCAGGCTGAAGATGTGTTCTTTGTGATAATGTGAAAATTGTCAGTGTAATGGTAGCATGTTCCTTGTGAGCCACACAGGAATCAAAAATAAGGAAACATTTTGTATGGTTGGCTTGTACTTCCTTCTGCCCTCTTCCTTTTCCTCCCTTCCTTGTTAAACAAATGGTAGTGATCTCTGATGAGAAAATCCTCACACTAAAGTGGCAGTCTACTCTTGATTTTTCTGGAAAATCCAATCTGATGTTTGCATTTTATTTTTCTGAATCACACAGTGATGTAAAAGAAAAAAAAAGTTGAGAGAATGCCTTCATAATAGTGAGAAAAGGAAGAAATAAACGGAATCTGATACTTAGAACTCACTTGCTATTATCTGATTCTAAAATGTGGGTTTTAAAATGTATTTGCTTTTATGCTTATTGGTCCATTAACAGCCATCCAGAAGTTTTGCAGATGTATAACCACAGAAAACAGAGCTATTTTTATTGGCCAGGCACAAGCTAAATTTACATTAATGTTTTGAGACTCAGTAATGAAATGAATGTAAGCAAATTCAGTAAGTTCTGTTTCAGCATCGATTCCTTTCTTGGGATTGGGATTGGTCACTCTCTGAGTACTCTAAAGCAGTGATCGGCAGGCTCTTTCTGTAAAGGGCCATGTAGTAAATATTTTAGGCTTTGCTGGCCACATGGTCTCTGTGGCAACTACTGAAGTTAACTGTTAGTGAGTAAAAGTAGTCATAGACCATAGGTAAACAATTAGGCATGGCCATGTTCAAAGAAAACTTCATTTTTGAACACTGAAAATTGAATTTCATCTAATTTTCATGTCACAAAATACTGCTTTAAAAATTTTTTTTGACATAAAGATCTTAAAATAAGTGGTAGAGAAGATTGGGCTGACCAAATTTGAACACTTTGCTGAAAAAGCCAATGAAACATCTTCAATTTCACTTCTTCAGGCTCTGGAAGAAAAGGGTAATGTTCTGTTACCGTTAAATACTTGTAATCAACACTGCCTATTGAGTGAGATTCTAAATTCTACCTAAAATTAAATACTCTTATTAATTGATGAAAATGATAAGTGACTGTTGAAAGAGATCAGGTATGCCTCGTGCTTTCTGGAGACTAAAACCTCTCTCTTAGTCTGTCTGGGCTGTCGTAGCAAAATGCCACAGTCTGAGTGGCTTAGAAATAACATTTATTGCTCACGGTTCTGGAAGCTGAAGTCCAAGATCAGGGTGCCGGTGTAGTTGAGTGAGGCTCTCCTTCATCCACATCTCAGACTTCTTGCTGTGTCCTCACCTGCTGGAAGGGACAGGGGAACTCTTTTGGGATCTCTTTTAAGAACACTGAGCCCATTCATGAGGGCTCCACCTTCATGACCTAATCACCCCCAGAGCCCCACCTACCAGTACCATCACCTTTGGGGACTAGGATTTCAACATAAGAATTTGGGTGGAGGGACACAAATATTCAGACCAAAGCCACTTCTAAAAATGGTAATTCTTTGTTTCTTCAACAACTGCTCATAGGTACCATGAAATGTTCAGCCTTAGCTAGGGGTACAGTAGGGACCATGGCAGTCTACAATGCCAGCTATCATGGGACTTTTTATTTTGCTGGTATCTGAGCAATCTTCTGTAACTAGTCCGCTAACCTGAAGCAGATGGGATCTGCTTGTAATGGTTTGGGCTCAGAAGTCACACATGGCGATGTTTGGTATATGTATTCTGGAGTCTCTCACTGCCTGCCCAGTAGGGTTTCTGATTAAAAGTATTTATTAGGCCACCCCATGGGCTCAGTCGGTTAAGCTCCCAATTTCAGCTCAGGTCACGATCTCATGGTTTGTGAGTTCCAGCCCCACATTGGGCTCTCTGCTGTCGTTGTGAAACCTACTTGAGACCCTGTCTCCTCTCTTTCTCTCTGCCTCTCCCCCACCCACACACAGGCACTATTTCTCTTTCTCAAAAATAAATAAACATTAAAAACAATTAAAAAGTGTTTGTCCATTTTTGGCTGTCCCTGCAGGAGGGGTTAGAACTTTTAACTTCGGAACTTGGGGGTCAAGGTTGTAGTTTTATCCACATTGCTTTTTCCTTTTAGGTGCATGCTCCGAGTCCTGGACTCATTTGGCACGGAGCCAGAGTTCAACCATGCTAACTATGCTCAGTCTAAAGGCCACAAGACGCCCTGGGGCAAATGGAATCTGAACCCACAGCAGTTTTATACCATGTTCCGTGAGTACCCATGCCTTACCTCGGCTTTTCAGAATGCCACCGAAGACAAATGGGAAAAGAAACTAGATGGCCATGTATTTTGGGTTATGATTTCCCAGGGCTCTTAGCTGTAGGAATGTGTGCTGTGGAGTCTTTCCCTTGGGAGTAACTGGTTTTTTTTGTTTTTTTGTTTGTTTGTTTAATTGGAATTGAAAGGCCATGTGAGCATTTTGCGAAAAGGCTTAGAAATTTTCTAGAGGACAAAAATGTTCAACACGAAGTATCACTGGCAACCATTTGGGAAAGTACTTCGCGTGGACTCTGGACTGGCAGCCACTAAACACAGTTCATTCCACTTGGTGCTGCATAGGGTCCCCTTAATTACTGATGAGGAATGAGGTCTTTCGTGTAGATACACTTCCCAAAAAAATAAGTCTTAATTATTTAAGCATCAAACCTTGTAAAGAAAAAAAGTCAGCTTTTTTTTTTTTTAAGTGAAACTGTTTTAAGCTCAGTTTCATACTTAATCAGCTTCTTAAGTACAGGCCTCACAATGAAATCTCACTTACTCTTGCTCACAAGGTGTCATTGTTGCCAAGAGCGGTGATAATTTTAGGAGGTGTTAAATGGACACCTAAAAAATGATGTCCTAACTGACCCCAGCAGTAGGTATCTGCGTTTTTCTGTTTCTGTATTGTTCCTTTCCCACTTTTACCATTTCTTACTGCTGCTATCAATTTATCACCTCTAGCCTCATTACATTTATAATTAGCTGAGGACTGTGGAGGAAAATCCCAAATTTGATAGTGATCATGCCAAAAATAAATTTATGGTTGAAGTCCGCATACCTTGGTGATGAGATGAAGTCCTATTCTGGAAATGAAAGGTCACATGAGTGAAACATCAGTTCATTTGGATGCTCAGAGTGGAGAATTCACATTTTCCAAAATTATCAGAATGATTTTAATCCAGAGATTTTCATTCTGGAGTTAGCATCTGAGCTGTGAATCTCTTTGCTTTGCTAAGACCCAAGGGACCTGTGGCCTAGTTTTTCCCTATGTGGTTGCCCCTCCCCTTTGTCTGCAGTCACCTGAAGATGACCTTTTTCTCAGTTTCACTAAACATCACGAAGAACACATTGGACTCATGCTTGCAATGTGAGGTATGAGACCGAAGAGTTAAGAAGGGTTATGGCAATTGGGAGATGGTGATTTAAAAATCAGCTCATGGCCAAGCATTTTCTTTAGCCCAGAAGGATTTGTGAGAGCATGTTACATGCATGGTGAACATGATTATTGTTCCTGGAGTTAGATCATCCTGCTATTGCAGCCTGTCCTGGAACACAGTTTAGGGGATAAACTAATATATGGCATGTTGGGTGTCAGATGGCTGGCCAGTACAGTAAGGCATGATTGGAGTTAGCCTTTGGTTTGACTTTGTTGTGTAACTTTGAGGGGCTGGGATGAGGTGGTACAAAATTACATAAGATGCGATCCAGTGATTTTCATCAAATCAAATGTTAGTTGTGTCTAAAATGGCCAGACTTGTCTGAATGATATGCTATGTGTATGCCATCCGCAAGATGGTGTTGCCCATATCCAGGAAATAGAAATAGGAAGTGTTCCAGAAAGTATAAAGTTCTCTTTTACCATGTTGAAATTCAGAGTCCTAACTACCTGTTTATTCTCTGTGAATGGAGGATTTCAGCAATGTTGGTTGACTGAGTTGAAAGAAGTTCACAGCTTAAAATTAAAATGAAAACATAGATTAATTCCCATTTACCTGGGAAGGGGATGAATTTCCTAAGTGACTCAGAATTCAGCAGGAATCGGAGAAAACGGATACATTTGATGACCTTTGAAAAAAAAAGTAAAAAGAACCTATGGGGCAAAAACATAAGCATATTCTATCTTGGAGGGTTGTATTCTTTAATATATAAAAAGCTTCTAAAAACTGAAGAAAAAGTGGTGTGATACAATAGGAAAATGGACAAAGGCCATTACTTGTTTAGAGGAAAAAGAAGCTTATTGCTCCAAACATTTGAAAACACATTACCCTCACTCATCATAAAGAGAAATGCATATTTTAACTTCACCAAGACACCACGTCCCAAGGATCAGGTTGTCCAGAATCCAAAAGTTGGCAGCATAGCTATTCCCGTGGTGAGGGTCCGTCTTTTCCCGCCCTGCTAGTGAGCATGGTACTAACTGGGGGACTGTAGTTGTCACAATTTAGCAAAACTACCAATACATCTTTCCTTTGACTGAGCAGGTCATATCTAAGAGTCTATCCCAGAGATAAGTGAGCAAAAATTAAAAATGGTGTGTGCACAGGTCATTTATTGTGGCACTATTTGTAATAGGCAAAGACTGGAAATAACCCAGATGTTTTTAATAGGGGACTGAGTGAATGACATGGTCCACTGATAGAGGGAAGCAATGTGAAACTGTGAAGAGCAGTGAGGGCAGATGGGGCGCCAGGGTGGCTCAGTCGGTCAAGCATCTGATTCTTGATTTTGACTCAGGTTATGATCTCACGGTTCATGATTTTGAGCCCTGCATCCAACTCTTCACTGACAGTGAAGAGCCTGCTTGGGATCCCCTCTCTCCCTCTCTCTCTCTGCCCCACCCCTACTTACACTCTCACCCTCTCTCACCCTCTCTCTCAAAATAAATAAATAAATAAACTTAAAAAAAAAAAAAAAGCAGTGAGGGCAGTCCCCACTGTCTGGGGAGATGACTGGGATACTTTATGTGATAAAACCAAAATGCAAGGCAGCTTCTCAACCTGTTCCCTTCTGTCTAAGAAGGCAGTGTGTGCGTACATTAGTGTGTATGGATTTGCCTGTACTTTTGAAAGAAATTATGCAAGCATAAATAACAAGCCGATGAAAGTGACCTCCCTTGGAGGAAAGGTGTGCAGGATCAGGGATAGAAAGTAGATGTTTTTTTAATGTACCTTATTTTGACTTTGCAACCATGTAAATGTTTTATGTAATTAAAAAAAAAATCATCACTAAAAACTGAAAACAGATTGAAAACATGAAACAGGCCCAGTGTTCTATCTATCAGATGAGTGTGAGTGTCCCACACAGAGAAAACAATTACTTCGGTAGTGACTTTTAAAGCTCAGTCTTTGGTCCATACATTCATAATGGGAAATACTTAAATTGATATTTGAAACCTTTACAGGTATACTCTAAGAGCCACAATTTTCAGGATATGAGATCAGGAGGAATATTTAAAGAATTTAAGTAAAGACTGTATAATCTTCAGCTTAAGTAGGAAGTATCAATATAAACTCATTCTTTATCTTTAAGAAGGAAACGTTTCCTAGCTCTGTACTTTGAAAAGGATCAAGAGTAAAGACAACCCAGTAGTAAGGAATATCCTTGGTGCTCAGACTGGGAACCCTTACATACCTTTCCCACTACAGGGAACCTCGTACTCAGATAAATAGCTGACCCCAGGTCTAGCGCGGGAAACTTTCATAATGGGACGTGTCGACATGCCAGAAAGCAAGGAAACGGGGGTGGAGTCAGAAGGATGCCCGAGTCAAAGATGGGGTAGTTTGAGAATCACAAAGAACAGCTACAGAGGACTGCAGTCAAACCAGTGACAGATACTCCATGAGTCCAGGATGATCCTCCAAACAAGAAAACCCACAAAATCAATCTGTCTCCCTTTCAAAGTTGCCAGGGCACCACTTCAGTACTCTGTAAAATAAAGGGAAAGAATCCAACTTTGATGCTGCCTTTCTAGGACAAATTGTACTTGAAGATAATCAAAGAGCTGATGAAAGAAAATTGTTAATCATGAAGAAATCACAGCTAATAAATGCCAAAGGAATAAAGAATTAGAAAATCAGCATTTTGGGGGCACCTGGGTGGCTCAGTCAAGTCAGTTAAGTGTGTGACTCTTGATTTCAGCTCAGGTTGAGCCCTGTATCCAGCTCTGCACTGAGAGCACAGAGCCTGCTTGGATTCTCTCTCTGCCTCTCCTTCTGCCCTTCCCCTGCCTGCACTCTCTCTATTTCTCTCAAAATAAATAAACTTTAAAAAAAATCAGCGGGGTGTTTGGGTGGCTTAGTCAGTTAAGTGTCTGACTTTAGCTCAGGTCATGATCTCATGGTTCACAAGTTTGAGCCCCATGTTGGACTCGGTGCTCACAGCTCAGAGCCTGGAGCCTGCTTCAAATTCTGTCTCCCTTTCTCTCTGCCCCTCCCCCACTCATGCTCTGTCTGTCTGTCTCTCTCTCTCTCTCTCTCAAAAATAAACATTAAAACATTTTTTTAATAAACTTAAAAATATAATCATTTTGATAGTCCTGAAGAGACAGTTGAGCAAGGCAGGGGTCGTCTGTGGTTGCTTCAGCCATCACATCACAGGTTGATGGCAAGCTTTCTCATGGATGACACTCTCTTAAATGGAGGAAATAGGGACATGAAGAAGGAAATTAAGCAGTTTGAGACCTTTATCATGTTGTGATGTGTCTGGGCTGGAGAAGTGACACAAAACAGTGACTCCCAAAGCCTGCCCACAGAGAACTCGAGTGCCTCCTCAAGAGGGGGTCCCATTCTTTCCATGTGTCAAAAGGGTGGATCCGGTCTACCATAGTCATCCCCACAGAATCCATTCCCTCACCTTCCGGATAAATGTGGCTATTCTAGTGGTCTGAAGGGGAAGACTGTTGCTTTGAACATGAGGAAGTGTCAAGTTATATTTGTGTATTGTTAATTTTTTTTAATGCGACAAATTTACTAGCGTTTACTGTGTGGGTTGATAGTAGGCACTGTGTAGTTGAGGTATAAATCTGCACATGTATTACAGGTGCACTAGATGGTGCTCTGCTGGTAAGTTGCAAAATGGAAAGTGTGGCTCCGCAGAAATAGTGTTGCACTTGTAGAAGTCTGTTGTCTTTCCAGTCCGGCTGTTGTGTGACCAGATTTAGCAGTGTTTGGGCACGTGTGGAGTGCAGAGGGAGGCTGGGGAAGCTGGTCAGAAAGGACCCAGAGGAGGATAAAAAAAGAAAAGGCACCATTGCTGACACATCTGGAAGATCAGTGACCTGAGGTTGTCCTGACCAGAGCGCTTTTGCTTTTAAACATTCAGAGCACACTTCTTGCTTTAAAGCAGCTTCTATATCTGCTCTAACTCATCTCCTCCCTAAATTGGTGGAGTTTTTACAAGTTGAAAAACCTGATTTTTCTTTACTGTTTGCCCCAGATCTCAGAATTTCATGGAAACTGTTCTCTTTGTGTATTCAGTTTGCATTAGGGCATTTTTGTGCGTGTCATCAAAGACCATTCTGGAAGCCTCCCTGAGTGGCTTCTACACGGACCAACTGAGTGGTCAGACAACACTGAGTCCTTTCGGCTACATGTACTGAGTGATGATTTTTTCCAAGAAGCTGCAAAGTCTGGTGGTTCCTCCCTCACGGCGGGCCCCTCGTGCTTGCACTCACCTCTTGTCCTCGCTCCAGGTGGCCTGTGGGCTGGGCACTAAGGCCATCTCTTGCCCCACAGTGAGATCTTGAGAGCTCAACTTGGTTTGGGCTATCCCTGATCAGAGACCACAGTGCCCTCCCTTTGCCCTTCTCTCTCCACCTCCGTACCCCTCCCTGGATGCTGGCCCCAGTCCCCCTGACAGCCCGCTGGTCTCTGAAGATGCTCCCCCTAGATGCCTCCCCACTCTTGCTTCCTTCAAATCACTCTGAGAGCAAAACTGTATTTTTTTTTTTCCTTGAAGAGTCTATTTAAAAGACTTCCCCTATCATCCCAGTTAAATTGAAGACAAAGGTAACCCAGTTTCAAAAACAGAAAAAGCCTCCCCTGATGGAAAAAGGCCCCCCATACCCTAATATAAGCATTATTTTATTTTTCGTGGGTATATTTTTACGTAGTTGTAAATACATAATGAAATTCTGTATCTCCTTTTTTCCCCCTTCACTTAAGAGATCATAATATTTTTCAAGGTTCTGCTTTTAAAATCACAATTTCCAAGGCTGTTTTATAGTCCATCAAGTGACTAGCTCCTAATTTGTACCTATTTGGGGAAACTTCTGTTGTTTCTTGTTGAAAATTAACTGCTTTCTCTGAGCTTGACAGGGACTTGGCTTGACCCTATATTTAGGCATTATTTCAGTCGGCAGTCTGTGCTCTAAGGTACATACTGCTTTTTCTGAACTCCTAAAGGCTGTCTTTTATTTTCTCAGTTCCCGACAAGGTGTATTGTACCTCAATAAATGAATGCAAGCCATTTTCCCGTCCCATTTCCAAGAGACAATAAAGCCCTGAAGTTGACGACTTATACCTGGAGTTACCCGTACTTGGATAGCTGTCATTACCTGCATGACACCCTCTTCCACAGCTTCATCTGGCTTATGTAAAAACATCATCAGTGGTGAAACGTCTTTATCTGAGTTGTGTTTCTTCCTCCCCCTCCCTGGAGACGATAGCTGAAAGTAGAAATAGCAGTGATGACCAGATTCCTCACCCCTGGTCTCAGGCAAGTTTGTCCCAGACATCCCATCATTGGAAAATTTCAGTAACGTCCAACTGTCCGCTGCACAACCTCACCGTTCATGTCACCATCAGAGAACATTTTCTGTTCCCTACACAAAATCCGTTTGTATTGGTTTATTTTTAATTAATTAGTGAATTAATGTTTTGAGAGCCTGCAACATTTCGGCTGTCATTCACAATCTGAAGACACCACTTTGGCTTCTGGGTGCTCACATTGTGCACTTGCAGTCAGGGCTGGGGAGTATTCAGCATTTCTCCATACATGTAGAAGTTTGGGGCAGAAAAGACAGGGAGCTGTCATGGAGTTAAGTGAAGAGCAGGCTGGGATTCTGGAGGCATTAGTTGAGAGCCTTCCCATTTCATCTCCACCCCTCTCCTTTATTTACACCATCTGGCCTGTCTCATGCTGTTCACCTCCTCTTGGCTTTTATGCATCTTCCAGGGTGTCACATTTTCTCTGACATGCACATTGCATGTGTGTTCCTGGGTCTGGAAGCCCCTAGCCCTTACCCCCAACACATACACCCTTGCTTATCCTTCAGGGAAGCGTCCTGTCCTCCAGAAAACCTTCTCTCCCTGAGCCAGGCACTGCTGCTGTACGATTCTTCCACCTGTGTTCCAGCCCCAATTCCTACCTTGTGAGCCCCATAAGCGTACTCACTGCTCAGTCCTCCATACCTAAAGTGGTAAACATCACTGGTGATAAATAATTGTTGAATGAAGAATAAAAAGACTCCATTTTCCCCAACTACAGAATGGCACTAATGAAAACATAAGTTAGATCATGACACCAAGATGCTTACAAAGACATGGCATCTTACTGTAGGGAAAGACCAGTCATCCCAGTGGCCTCAAGGCACCAGTACCTGTCTGGCCTTGTCTCTTACTCCATGTCTTCTTCCTCACTGCTCTGTAGCCCCCTGCCCTGTGCCTTAGGTGGGCCAGGCACGCTTCTACCCCTGGACCCTTGGATTAGCTATTCCATCTTCCGAACATTCTTCCCTTAGACTTCTATGTCTCTTTCTTGAGGTTTTTAACTCAAATGTCACTGCAGTAAGACTAACCCTGAGTCCCCCTCTTTTAAATGCAACTTCTTTTTCACCCCATTTCCTGTGCCCCTTCCCTGCTTTATTTTCCATGTATTACCAGGCAACATTTATGCTTCACTTTTTTTTTTTTCCTCTGCCCTGGAATCTGAGACATATAATAGAGCTTTTGTCTGTTTGGTTCATTGCTGAAACTCCCAACACCTTGAAGAATTCCTGGCTTCTGGTGGGCATTTATAAAATAGTAATTGAGTTAAATTAAATTGAACAATATTGCCTGTTCTGTTTTAGTCCATGCAACAAGGTAAGGAAGAGTGAGATGTGGTATACAAACTTAAAATTACAGAAGCTTCTCTGTTGAAACTGCATTGTACACCTGAAACTAATGTAACATTGCATGCCAGTGATACCTCCCCCTCCAAAATAGGTTAAAAAAAAAAAAATAAAAAACACCTTACAAAAGTTTCTTAGGGCCAGTGGCTTCGAGTTGCTCTCTTTTCTTCCCATGGAATTTGTTCATGTGGTTGGGATTTCCAGAGTTCATTTCATACTCTTCTTGTTGACATTCTAACTCTGAATTTCTCCCAGAATTTGGGGCTCACGGTCACGTTTATTTGCATGATCTGGTTGAAATAGTGGCTTGTAGACCAAAAAATTCTGCCTGACAAAACAGGACTTAAAGAAATGAGCCACTTTCCCTTCTTGCAAATGATAAACCTGTTGGCTTCAGCTGAGATCAGTTGCTTCCATATACAATTTTATTTTTAGGGCCTGACAAGCCAAGGAGTTGTTTGTGATTCAAACTGCCTTTTGGCCTTTGACTTCGATCAGGAGGACTCTTGCCTTTTATTTCTGTGCAGACCGGTGAGTGATAGCATCAGGCTTACAGTTCCTTTGTCTGAGTCTCAGCCTTCAGGAGCAATGTTCTTCTGAGGAGTCCATTCCCTCCTAAATTGCTTTTTGACACTTGAGAAATTTGCTCTCCTATGCCTTTGTCAACAGTTCAGGTGCCCATCATTTCAGCCCAGCTGTACATAATAGTTTCCCTAGCTTGCATCCTGACCTCTCCTCTCTCTCCCTCTCCCTCCCTCTCTCTCCCTCTCCCTCCCTCCCTCTCTCTCTCTCTCTCTCTCTCTCTCTCTCTTTCTTTCTCTCTCTGAGCTCATCATCACCACCATTTGAAAAAATTCAGTTTTGGTAAAATTTGAAGTATAACATCACTAGCTGTGTAGTTTTTTTAAAAGCAGGTAACTTCTGGGGTGATGTGACTGCATTTTTCAGTAAAGTTATTTCTATGATGCCAGTTACATCATCAGAATCCACACCAACATCCTGAATGGCAGTCAGTATTCTTCTTACCCTCTTTGTTAACAAAGTCTTCAAATATACAAAAAGGGTGAAAGAAGTGTACGAAAGAAACCCATAGCCTAGACTCCACAATTAACAGTTTTCTTTACTTGTTCTGTTACCTATCAATCCATATGTCTCCCTTCTCTCTATTCATCAGTCCGCATTTTTTTTTTTTGATGCGTAAAAGAAAATCCACAGGTGTTCAGCATATCATTAACTAGACTTCAATACTGGTCACCAAACCAATTGTTTTTCTTTTTTTATCTGTAACATTGCATTATTTTACTCTTTGTGTCCCCAAATGAATGTAAGCTCAGTAAAGGGAGCTTCATTTATGCTGGTTTTATTCACTGGTCTGTGCTCAATTCTGCCCAAGTTGTTTTCTGGCTCATAGTGAGTACTCAACAAATGTGCTGCTGATGAATGAGTTGATAGTACTTAGAAACCTGTGATGTTAAAATTTTACAACTTGGCATCACTCATTTGTTTCCCTTCTTCCCACCTTCAACTTTGTGACCTAGATTCAAAGATAGGTTAGTTTATCAATTAAAAAAAATATTTATTGAACACCTGTCAGTAGGCATGAACTAGGTTCTGGAATAGAGTGATAAGCTGCCTTGGCAAATGGTTAATTCCACAAAGAACAGGCTTTAGTTGTGGAACTTTTGTGCAAAGAGCCTGGTGCTGGGAATAGTTTAGGCATGACCTCTGATGCTTGTTAATGTAGATCAACCTACAAGAGTCTGTCACACCAGTTAGTTAAGCATTCCCCGTTGACTTAGTCGTGTGTGCTAAAGATATTTGCTCAATTCCTACTATGCTCTGGGAGTCGGCATAAGACATGGTTCAGCCTCAAAGAGCATGCAATCTGTCATGGGAGATATTAACGTGTGAACGGGGCTGTAAGTCTTCCTGGACTAAGAGGAGGGCTACTTACCTCAGTGTCAGGAAGTTAGGGAATCCCTCAACTAGGAGGTGGAGGGAGCTGAGCCTTCAAGGGAGGAGGAGGTGAAAGATACACCAGACATGTGCCAGCACAAGACAAGATGGAGAACATGCATTGCAAACCCCGAGTAGGTCATCAGAGAACAGAAGTATCAGAGGGTGACCTGAAATGAAGCTGGGATGACAGGTAGACTGTCCCGTGCTTCATCCGGAAGGCGGTGAAGATTTTTAGCCAGAAACTGCCACAGTTACATGATTGTTGCAAAGAATACTGTGTTATCACAGATGATGTATTGGAACAGGGAGCAGGGAAGGAGGAAGGGCAAGGCTGATGGTACAGAGACCACTCAGAAATCCACTGCAGAAGTTAGAAGAGCGAGGGACGCCTGGGTGGCTCCGTCAGTTGAGTGTCCAACTCTTGATTTCGGCTTAGGTCATGGTCCCAGGGTTGTGGGATCGAGCCCCGCATTGGGCTCCATGCTGAGCGCAGAGCCTGCTTAAAATTCCTCTCTCCCTCTCTCCTGCTCTGCCCCCTCTGTCCTGCTTGCTTGTGTGTGCTCTCTCTCTCTCTAAAAAGAAATAAAGAGCTATGAGAGTGTGATCATCTACAATACTAGTTGATTTCGAGTTGGAAACATCCTAAACATCTTCTAGGATGTATTAGTCTGGATTTCTGTCCTGTCAATTTGGTCACAAGGGTTCGTTGGCTCTTGTCCCTGGGAATTGTTGAAACCAGCTTTAGGTTGAGCTGGATTTGGGCTTGGAGGATATCTTCATTTTCTCCCTCTCTTGGCTTTGCCTTTCTCTGGATTCGCTGGCTTCATTCTCACATGGGCACACAGATAACATCTGCAGCTCTAGACTTCTACCATGTCTGCTTGGTGATTGAAGTAGCTGACTTGTCTTGGAGCAGCTGTGATACGTGGGACTTGGATCACACACCTATCTTTTAAAATGAGCCATAGTCATGTAGAGTCTTCTGTATTATGTGTCTATTCTTGGAGGCATGGGGCATGGAGACGGCCAAGGGGTCAGGACTGGCAGCACTCCAACCACATAAATAAAACAGAATTGCATGACTTGGGGTAAGTGTGGTTCTGTAAAGCGATCTGGCAGACCAGAACCATGGGGCATCCCAGCTGATGGAAAGAGTTCATGCCCTGAAATACTATACTAATTCAGCAATCAGTGATGAGCTGTGGGTATTAACCCACAAAGATGCCTATGGTGCATTTGTAAGTGAGTAAGAGTAGGTATAGTAAGATCCAGTTTTGATTTTAGGATAAAAAAAGTCATAAGTATAGGGTAAAAATCCACCAATGGTAGTTATTTCTAGGTGGTAAGGTGATGGATGGTATCTTTTTCTCTTACATCTTTTTCTATGGTTTACAGTAGAAAGTTTTACACAGAGGCTATGTCTCTGTTATAATCAGGAAAACCTAAATAGTCATTTCGATGAGGCCAAAACAAAACAAAACAAAAACTTCCCTATTACAGAAGTCCTGACAAGAATCAAGGTCCAAACTAAGAGTGGTGCAGAGGAGGAAGAAGGTTGAGATTTTCGAGCAAGTGAACATCATCAGGACTTGGTAAGGGCTGAGGGAGGAGCCCAGGGTGGGTCTGTAGTTTCTGCCCTTGGCAACCTGCTGGTGTGGGAGTCCTCAACGCAGAAGCACCAGCTGTGGTTAAAGGCCAGCACAGCAACTTTTAAAACGAATAATTGCACATTTTAGTGCAAGTGCTTAGGACTTAGTGGTGGAAAGACAGACTTCAGAGATGTAGGCACTGAAAGAAGGGTCGATTTGACTGAATGCAGTTTTTTTAAGCTTATTTATTTGCGAGAGAGTGTGCTCACGCACACACATAAGTGGGCTAAGGGCGGAGAGAGAGAGAATCCCAAACAGATTCCCCAAACAGATTCAGCACCAAGCCCAATGTGGGGCTCAGACTAACAAACCAGGAGATCATGACTTGAGCTGAAATCAAGAGTTGGGTGCTTTAACCGACTGAGCCCCTGACCAAATAAAATTCTCGAATTAAATTTGAAATGAGGATGTTATTTATTATTGTTTGGTAGGAATAAATGCCTCATTTATTAAGTAGTTGCCAAACTGTGAGGGCAGAGACTCCTTGGTGTTGTCATCTCTCAACACCTCGCATTTAACCGGTTTTTTACAGAGTGCTCTAAAATGGTTGTTGTTGAATGAATTATCAAGCTAACCTCCCCATAGTTCTTAGAAGAAATCATCGCTGTGATCTGCTTAGGAAGCCCATCAGGCTGATTTGTAATCATTTGTAAATAGGTGCTTCCAAAGTACTTAAAATAATGCTTTTCTTAAAAAAAGAAAATACTTGTTCTGAGTTATTTTAAGGCCACTGTTAATGTTTAGCAAATCCCCTTCTGTTTGTCACATGTAAAAAATCAGCTTGGTCCCACAAATATGTAGCATAAGTCACTCAAGAAACTGGGGTAATCTTAGACACATTTTTTCCCCTTGGGTCTTTTCGTGTGTACTTTGGTCTACCTTGTAGCATTATTTTCCTCAGAAGCGTGTTTACCACTGTACACAGAGCCCAGAAAATAAAATATTTGGACCACAAGGCTGTATGTTAAAATGTTTTAAGGAGCTTGAGCTCTGAGACCAGCTGGTGTGGCTCTGAATCCCAATGTGTAATTTCCTCGCGTGCAGACTTGGGTAGTTGAAGTATCTCCCCCCATTTTCTCATGTGTACAAACAAGTTAAAAGATTGTCATGAAGATGAAATGAAACAGTCACTGTAAAGCACTTAGCACAGGACACCGCACATAGACAGTACTCAAGTCTTAGCCATTTAAAACAAAGTCACATTTGTTCACCACCTGGGATGAGTAATTTCCAAAAGTGCAGGATTTCCTGTATCCCACTTATGACGAAAAGTTTTTTTAACATTTATTTCTTTGTGTGTGTGAGAGAGAGAGGGTGTGAGAGAGATAGAGTGTGAGGAGGGGAGAGGCGGAGAGAGAGGGAGACACAGAATCTGAAGCAGGCTCCAGGCTCTGAGCTGACAGCACAGAGCCCAGTGTGGGGCTCGAACCCACGAACCAGATCATGACCTGAGCTGAAGTTGGATGCTCAACCAACTGAGCCACCCCGGTGCCCCTATGATGAAATTTTTAAAATTTACTTTGACATGTAAATACTTTCTCTTTGAAACCCTCCCACCACAGCTAAATTCTCTATTCCCATCTTCAGGCAGAGCAAAAGACAAAGCTTGGGATGAAGTTGGATCTCCACAGAAAGGTCATTTTGGAGAGCTTCAGTCTCTCTTGATGACTTTTGACTTATTATTAACTGATTTTAGGAATATGTTTGTTGAGACCATGGCCCTCAGGGACGATGTCACCAGGCAGGTACCCAGCTGCTGTCCAGCTCCTTGGAAGGGAGCCACATCAGGGCCTGTGGCTACTTCTGAATCACCAGCTGGGCAGGTTGCAGCTGCATGACCCCGCCTGGCCCCCTTGCCCGGCGTCCTGTGGCAGGTTTGGCGTTCCCTGGGAAGATCCATGGGAGGTCTGACCAGTGCCAGTGAAATGTGGCCGTGCCATTGATAGGTGCAGCCTTGAGTCTTCTCCAAGGTCCTTACCAGCGCTTACAGGCTGCCCATCCCCAGCTAACACCTCCAGACCAGAGAGAGGAGTCAAAATAAAGTGTTGGCGTGAAAACTCAGAGAAGAGCATGTCTCTGTAATTGTTCATACAATGTCAAAATTGATTTAGTACCAAATGACAGTCGTAAAGCAGTCGTAAAGAGCCCACCGTTTCTCACAAGTTTTTTAAATAGGTTGTTGGCTCTCTCACCCTCACTGTTTAAGCCAGAAGCTATGGGAATTTTTGACGCAAAAATACATACATGTATGAGTTATTCTTTTCTTTTTTGGGCTTTGATGATTTTATTTTTGACTCTACGTTAGTATGTTATATTTTTTCACCTTTTAAGTTGTTTCAGATGATAGATTCAAAATTCACCCTTTTAATGAAGTGCCCATATAGGGATTGGATAACTGAATTTCAGAGAAGATTACGTAAAGCATGGAGGTTTAGTCACCGTATACATTTTCTGAAGGTAAAAAACACAGACTCAAAGTTTAGACAGTTTTTATTTCAGAATTTTGACAGCTAGAAGTTTCACAAAGAGATGTTTTAAGCTGCATTACTGACCTTTTGAATGTGCTGCGCTCTCTTCCCCTCCCTCATCCTCCTTCAAAGCCCCTCACCAGCAGCTCCTCAAAGAGAAAGAAAAGGCAACCATTGCCCCTTGTTGACAGTAGAATTTATTCACTCATTTACTTTCCAGCCAACTGCAGCCGTTGCCGTCGCCTCTGGGCACTTGTTCAAGAACACAGAAATGAAATAACAGATTGGCCAGACCGAACACAACTCCCCAGTCACAACCCTATTATCTCCTCATTCTGTCACCCCCATTAGGCAGAAGCCTGGGAGACTAGATGGTGATAACACAGTATTTACGCAGCTCGTTCATGTCCACAGTTCACGGCTTTCCGCTGGCGTTCCCTCATTCGTCTGTGTGCGGGGCAGAGGAGAGTGAGGCCTGGGGCTTTAGGTTCCTAGGTCTTTGCACAGGCCTCCCCCTGCCCACTGTAAAGGGTTTCTGTGCAGGTCCCCTGCCTGGGAAAGAGCTCCTGCAGCCTGAGGAAACCGGAGTAAGACAAGGGGGCCAACCTGCTCCGTGTGCTTACCACCTCCCTTGGGAAGGAGTGTGATCAAAGCCATACGTACCCCGCATTGTGTGGATTTGTCTGAATATTAAGTGTCTCTCCATTTAGGGTATTTATAGCCGCTCTATTCAGGTCAGAATCAAGCAGAGCAGTTGCTTTATTTAATGTTATGGGGCCTCTGCAGGGTCATTTACTGAAAAACACATTTCTCTGGGCAGAATGTGTAGCAGACTACAGAGAATTGTTTTCCGATTTTTGCCTTCCAGTGAAATTCCTCTTAAAATGATAGGCACAAGAGACCAGTGTTGGAGGGAGGTGTGGGGTGGCTTCCCCACTGGATCAAGTGTTGAACTAGAGAAGTTTGAGAACTCATGTGAAAAGTGATCCAGAGGAAGATGCCTTGCTCTTCCAAGATAGTCTGTCTTGTAGACAAGACACTGCTCCTTGTGGTGGTTGGCTTCTCAGGGTGGCTTACATCCCAGTGAGTTTCACCTTTCTTTCTGTCTTCATTCCCTCCATCTGTTCAGTGTAGTTCCATAAGGACATCTCCCGTTAGTGAGTAATTCTTAGGGGAGGCGTTGATTGGTTTGGCCCCCAGCTCCCTTTTTACCCAGCTGGCATGAGATCACATGGTATGGGGCTGCCAACAGCGGCCTCACCCCTATGAGAACCCTTGATTCAACCCTGCTCTGGCCATTTGTTGGTAAAGCCAGGAAGGCAACGTTTCTGTCGGGAGATAGCGGGCCTTGTGCTAAGGAAATAGGAAGGAGGAGAGCACACAGCAGAATGCTTTTCAGACAGATGTATTTTATAGGCGGGGGTGGCGGGAGAAAAAGGCAGGATTTGGTTCAGGTTAATCCATCCTGGAGAGAATTCTTATGTGAAGGTTCTGCTAGGAATATGTGGGAGTAGGTAATCCCCTGCCTCCCCCTTCCCAGGTTAAGAAATAGAACAGGGTAAAATGAAAACATCTAATTATGTGCAAGGTGGTTTATCTCAAATTTGTGATCGTTGCTTCTTCTTGCTGATTAAATCCTAACTGCCCTGTCCTTTCCTTTCCACATCAGCTCATACCCCAGACAACAGCTTTCTGGGATTTGTGGTTGAGCAGCATCTAAACTCCAGCGATATCCACCACATTAACGAAATCAAAAGGCAGAACCAGTCCCTTGTGTATGGCAAAGTGGATAGCTTCTGGAAGGTGAGTCAGTCTGTGTGTGTGTGTCTCTCTCTCTGCCTCTGAAAAGAAGCTTGTTGGGTAATTTAATTTAACTTTGATCCAGGGAGTAATCAAGCCAAGTGCCCAGGGCTTAATGGGATCTGCTTAGAAGTGAACAAGACTATGCAAGGATTTGGCGGTTCAGCATGTGGGTATCTAATAAAGGCTGTATCTGCTCGTTTGCACAGTGGCTGCACAGAAAACCCCTCCACTCTTTGTTGGAAGTGACATGTTACAGCTTCTTTCACATCCTGTACTTGCTTCTGAAAGCGAGGGCCCTTCAAGGGCTGGATATCTTTCTGGAGCAAGGCATTGCACGGAGAGCTCCCGTACCAGGTGACTCTGCCTGTGCCTTTTGGGACATGGTGTGTGAAGCTAGAGCAGTGCTCTCTGCCTGGGGGAGCGCAGTGGTCTTCTTATGCCTTCTTAGCTGTGGGCAGCACCAACTACCCGGGAAGGGAAAACGCCTGCCAGGGCTGACTACAGGCACTTTCCTCTGAGGGATCTCGGGCGAGGCCACATCCTTGGCTATAGCCTGAGCCAGGTTTTCCAAAATCACTGGACTTGGGGACCTCCTGGATGATTTCCAGAGTCCATTTGGGAGAGGTACAATAGGAGAGGAGCTGGACGAGAGTGTGATCTGTTGACATGACTTACAAACCTTTTTATATGCAAAGTCTGCCTGTGTATGCCACTGCCATAATTTTGATTGAGGACATGTTTGTATAGGACACAACAGTCTCCAGAACTTCAAAACATGACTCTTCCTAAACATAAAAGCTATCACTTTCCAGAATGATCAGGGACTGTGGTCTCTTGTTGTGTCTCTTGTATTGAGGAAGTTGGAAATCTGACCACTGAGTGAGCACAAGTGGTGTATGGGGTAAAGAACTCCCTGCTGTTGATTTTCTGACCCCGTGTTCAGAAAAGGAAAAGCCTTGCTGTCCTCTCTTCAGTGCTGTGATGCTAATGATACCAAAGGGACAGTTAAATCAGCCTATTTCCAGGGAAACTGATTTAATTCCAGGTAACTGTCTTTGCTATAAACAACTAGAATTCTCCCTTAGTTTAGTACTGTGATCCTCATCGGGGGACACTTTCACCCCCAAGGGACACTTGGCAGTGTCTGGAGACCATTTTGGTTGCCATGACTGAGGGAGGTGCCATTGGCTTCTAGGAGGTAGAGGTCAGGGATGCTGCTGACAGGGCACAGGACAGCCCCACAACAGAATTACCTGGCACAAAATATCAGCAGTGCTGAGGCTAAGAAACCTGAGCTGGTAAATAAGATTTATTTCTTACATCCATTATTTCTCATTTTCTCCTCTTGAGTAAAATAAAATCATGCAAGACTAAATGGTTATTTAAGACATTCCCATGCACTTACACATCTTTGCTTCCTTTGCATCAAAACCTGCCCTGTGTCAGCAGTTTTCAGCTGACTTTCAGCCAAAGAGGTTAAAAAGGACACTTCGGGTGTTGTCATTCTCAGCTCAGTTGTGAAGTGAGTGAATCATGGCACTGGGTTTAGGAAGACATGGGCTCTTTAAAAAAAAAGCGTCACTCCTTTCTCTCCTCCACACCTGCTCAAAGGAAATAGTTTGCATGTCTGTGTGAACTTGACCTTGCAATTATATCACTTCTGTTTTGGAACCAAGTGCAGCTTCCTTTTAGGTGCCTCTGGCAGTTTTTCAGTTTCCCTAGAAAAACAAAATAATACATTGGTTCTGAAAGCTTTTTGATCACCTTTTTTGGGATAAAGGAATATTTGACTCTGAAAGAATGATTTTGTTGATGCCAGTCAGAATCCCAGAAGTGTTAGCTGTGTTGGCCCAAGGGATTTGTGGCATGATTTGGAAATCCTTCTGAAACTCCACAAATGACCCAACCTTCCTCTTACTATGAGTCATCCAAGTATTAAAAATGGGTGAGTGGCAGTGTGTCTATATTAGTCTTCGAATACTTCAAATCTGGGGTGTTAACTTCACTTTTCTAGATTATTGCCCAATACTCTTTCTTCTTAATGTTTATGTATTTTGAAGGGGGGCGAGGAGGGAGGGAGGCGGGTGGGTGGGTGGGAGCGGGGAGTGGTGGAGAGAGAATCCCAAGCAGGTCTATGCTGTCAGTGCAGAACCTGTCACAGGACTTGATCTCATGAACTATGAGATTATGACCTGAGCCGAAATCAAGAATCAGATGCTCAACCATCGAAGGTCACCAAGGCACCCCTATTGCCCAGTATTCTTGGATGAGAAAAGGCCCAAAAGATGAAAATGTGGTGAGGTTTTTACATCAATTCAGGACATCTCAAACTTTTGAACACAATACAGTGTGTGAGAATTGTTACTTTTAACAAGACATCCCCGTCCTCATAGTAGCTAGTGAGTGTGCACAGAAAACAGACGTACCTTAAGTGTGATGTTAGTGCATCCACATTTCCAGGGTTGCATTCATCACTGCCTTTAGTCCGCAGGAAGTATTATATATTGTTTTTCCTAATCCATGCCCAGTCTCTCCCCCCCCCCCCAATCTCCTTTGTTTCTAATCTCTTTAGGAAGAGGGGTGACCTCTGTCCTGGGAGGCTGAGGATTTTAGGGGGGGCATGTGGGCAGGTACATGTTTGAAGTCGACCATCTCGGGATGTCCTCCTTCTCCCTCAGATTCTAAGACTCGCTGAAATTCTGAATATATCTGCTGTGCCTTCAGTCCTGTTGTATGTCCTCCCCTCTTTTGAGGGAATCTGCCTAGCTGCTGGGGCACTTGAGTGGGGGATGCCACCACATGCCCCCTCCGCCCTTGGCTCAATGGCTCAGTGGGTTGTCCTCTGACCCAAGGCAGCCCAGCATACTGGTGTTTGGCAGCCATGATTCTGGCTCAGAAAGCCAAGCTGGACCCAGGAGATTCTTCCCTTGGCATTGGAAAATAGAGGGGACCATGAGCCGCACAGACAGGAATCAAAAGGACATGTCCAGAGTTGTGATCAGGCTGAGGCAGAAGCTTCCCAAGAGTGCAGTAATGAGGAAGTGGGACCGATTTGGAAACATGATGCTGTTGAGAGAATGATGGAACAGAACCCCAGGGAAGAGAGGTACCACCCTGAGAGAGGTGGGGTGCTCTGGAGGAGCCAGGAAGGAAGAAGAACAGACAGAAACCACCCATGCAATGTGCAGAGAAAGAGAAAGTAGCTGCCAGAGTTCCCCAAACCTTTTTTTTTTTTTTTTTTTTTTTTTTTTGTAGATCATATATCCCTTTATCACGCTCTGTTCCCTTGCAGTATCCTAAGGGGTTTCTGTTCCTTAGAGTCATATGTAGGATAGCTACTAAATATTTGTCGTCCCTGCGTTGCAAATACTTATGAAGAAACATAATTTGTTAAATATAGAGGCTAAGAAGGAGTGGGCTACCTCTTAAGCTCCCCCCAGTTCTGCCTGAAATTGATGGCAGATGGACCTGTGGTCTTATCCTGATGTTACAGTACATAGTAGAGAGGTGGGAGGGGACCTTGCTGCCAGAATGCCAAAGGCACCCACTTAGGAAGCATCATTAAGCAGCCAAGACCCTTAGCACCACATGAGACTGCTAACAGCTTAATCCCAAGTACAGATGTCTGTCTTAGCCCAGGAACCTATGGGTCTGAGTTCTTGATGTCTTCCTCTGGGGCACCCACTGATCAGTCTGATCACTGGCATCCACTAACACGTGCCTAGAAGTCTACCCAGTGTGGTGGCCAGATTCAAGGCCCCTCAACATCCTATTACCAAAGTCATTAGGAAATGAAAAATTGGTTGATTTTGTAAAAACAAGACATTTAAAACATTGTGGAAAGTAATATTAATTGCTGTCTTGCTTAGCTGTATTATTTATTTCCATATTTCTTTAAAAATCTATCCTGAGGGGCGCCTAGGTGGCTTGGTCGGTTGAGCGTCCGACTTCAGCTCAGGTCATGATCTCACGGTCCATGAGTTCGAGCCCCACGTCGGGCTCTGTGCTGACAGCTCAGAGCCTGGAGCCTGTTTCGGATTCTGTGTCTCCCTCTCTCTCTCTGCCCCTCCCCTGTTCATGCTCTGTCTCTCTCTGTCTCAAAAATAAATAAACATTAAAAAAATTAAAAAAAAAAAATCCTATCCTGAGGGGCGCCTGGGTGGCTCAGTCGGTTAAGCGTCCGACTTCAGCTCAGGTCATGATCTCACGGTCCGTGAGTTCGAGCCCCACTTCGGGCTCTGTGCTGACAGCTCAGAGCCTGGAGCCTGCTTCGGATTCTGTGTCTCCCTCTCTCTCTGATCCTCCCCCATTCATGCTCTGTCTCTCTCTGTCTCAAAAATAAATAAACATTAAAAAAATTAAAAAAAAAAATAGTATCCTGAGCCTAACTGAATCTTGTATTGATGATGCAGGATCAGCATTTTACATAGTTGTGATCCCACCTTTGTGTTCTCATTACTTACCGATGTATCATTGCTGTGAAAGTAAATGTCTTAAAGGTCTTGCTTTGAGCACCTCACGGGAATAAGCACAGCCTCTGAACAACCAGCCAGGGCAGCTTGTGAGGTAATTAACTGCTTTGAGCCTTAGGGTCCTGGTCTGTGAAATGGGTATGATAACACTACCACATAGAGCAGGGCTTCTGGGATGTACTCTTGCATATGAATCACCCAGCATCTTGTTAAAATGCCGATTCAGACCCAGACCTTCAGGGCTGGGGCTGAGACCCCCAGGGGTGTTTCTCACAAGCACCCAGGTGCTGTTGATGAAAATGCATTTCAGATAGCATGGCCTTGGAGGTGTTGGGGATTGTGTGAGGTCCCTGGCCCTGACTAGCTGGC